>NC_069793.1:29475673-30725673 GCF_027406575.1 Nycticebus coucang | reverse complement strand
GGGGCACCGGCTGCATACACTAGAGCTGGTAGCTTTGAATCTGACCTGAGCTTGCTAAACAACAATGACAACTACAACAAAAAACAGTTGAACGTTGTGGCAGGCGTCTATAGTCCCAGCTACTTGGGAACTTGGGATGCTAAGGCAAGAGAATTGCTTAAGCCTAAGAGTTTGAGGTTGCTATGAGCTGTGATGCCACGGTACTCTACCGAGGGTGACATAGTGGGACTCTGTCTCAAAAAAACCCAAAAAACCAAAAAAACTCTTTTACTTTTTCTTTTGTTCTATAGGTACTCCAATATTTTTGTTACCTCTCCAAGCCCAGATAACCTCCACACTCTGTTTGAATTTGTATTTAAAGGATTTGATGCTCTGCAGTATCAGGTAGGAAATTAGGGTAAGGACTTATTTTGATTCAGTGCTGGGTTTAAGTTTAGGTGAAGTCTTCACAATGCTTGCTTACTTTATGAATATTAGTTTCTAAAACTTGTTTCTAAAGTTTGTCATTGGTTTGACTCTTTCCCCCACTAGGAGCATCTGGATTATGAGATCATTCAGTCTCTAAATCCTGAATTTAACAAAGCAGTGATCAGAGTGAATGTATTCCGAGAACACAGGCAGACCATTCAGGTAAGGCTCGGTTTCAGATCTTGCTGTATTTTAACTGGCTCTCAGACATTTCCTGTTACAGGCATTTATGTCCTGTGCAATTGTGTGTCTTTTATATAGTATTTTTGTTTCACGATAAAAAACATGTTCCAGATTTTCATCTTCTCTGAAAGAATGAATGTTCAAGTAAACTTACAAATGTCTGTCGTCAGATTATGACCCTTGAATATGGACTAGGTGGGATTGAAGTGTGCTGATAAAATGATAAAAGAATCATTATTCAGGTGGTGCCTGTGGCTCAAAGGGGTAGGGCGCCAGCCCCATATGCCGGGGGTGGCGAGTTCAAACCCAGCCCCGGCCAGAAAGTGCAAAAAAAAAAGAATTGTTACTCTGATCTCAGTTCTAATTTTGCTTAGTTACTGCAGATTTTGAAATGGTG
Source organism: Nycticebus coucang (assembly GCF_027406575.1). Classification (NCBI taxonomy): domain Eukaryota; kingdom Metazoa; phylum Chordata; class Mammalia; order Primates; family Lorisidae; genus Nycticebus; species Nycticebus coucang. The sequence continues at coordinate 30,724,625 of NC_069793.1, read as the reverse complement.
AATCTGTAATTACAATAACCTCACCATTTAAAAGCAAAGAAGAACTTTACAAAATGTGCTCTGAATCTTTGTGGTTTAGCCAGTGGCCTATTTTCCTTTTTAAACAGTGTTTTCCCAGAAGTTTTATAAATCTCTCAGTGTGCAAATCTGAATGGTCTGCACTTGTCCAAGGCTGCAATTTTTCTAAATCTCTGAGAGAGGCATCGGGTGACAGGATTATAGAAGGGGCTGAGACTAACAGGCTCTTACTGGAGTAGGCTCATCAATTATTTTTGGAGTTGGATTGGGGTAGGAAGTGAACCAAGTAATTTGGCAGTTTATGTCCTTGAACTGCCTGTGAAAGCATATGAATATGCCTGTCAAGAAAGTAAACCTTTTATCAAAGGGTCCAGATTATAAACATTGTTACCTTAAGGATCTTAATTTCTTCCTACTAAGTCTCTTTCTAGAATTTCTTCATTCTATACATTTCTTCCCACTTTTGCCTGATTCAGCAGTAAGAAAGACTGCTGTTGGTATGGGATAGGGCTACAAGGCAGGCTGGAGGCTGCGAGAATACAGAGACCTGTTAAAACTCAAGAAAAATACACAAACCAAAGAAGGAAAACATTTCCCTGACATGTGCTGGCTCAGCACTTGATCCTCCTTGGATTTGTAATCAAATACCTTGTCGTATTACCAGAGCTCTTTTGTCTGTAGACTGGTGTTAAGCACAGAGGAGGTGACCTTACTTTATGAGACTCCATTTGTGTTCTTTTGAGGCCTCCTCCTTTGTGCTGGAAATTGAGAAAATGAAGAATATTAAAGTTGGCTACGCGCCCCCCCCCCCCCCCCGGGAGCTTCTCTCTGCTGCTTTTATGAGCTGCTTGTTAAATTTTTCCCTTAAGAGTCCAAGACTGGAGACCCTCTTGAAGACATGTATTCTGCTGCTAGAAATGAGTGGGGTCACTGCCTCTCTGACCTATCAACTTATAGCAAAGCAGTTAAAAAATCTTACTTGCAATGAAATACTTCATATGTGTAGAAAAGTGCAGAGACCACTATAACGCTTAGGTACCTAGCACTCAGATGTAAGAAATTGACATTTGACATTTTGCTGTTTGCTGTGTTTGTTTCATGTTTTAAATGTCGTGTATATGTTTGTTTTAAACATCACAGATACAGTTGAAATCCCTCTGTACCCCTCCTCCCCACCCCCTTCCTCCTATTCCTTTTGTCAGTCCCTGTAGGTAAATCTGTTCTGAGATGGTGTGTTTCCTTTCAATTCATGTGTTTTTATTTTCACTACTAATTATGTGTCCATACGTGGTAACATACCACATTGCTCTCCTTCAGTTTTCCTTCGTTAACATTTGTTTTTTAAGATTTGTCCACATTGAAGCTTGTAGATCTAGTTGATTCATTTTTAAGTACTATGTTGAGTGCACAATAGTTTGTTTCTAGAAGTGGGTTTTACCATATGTGATATCCAGCTTGCTTAAAGTTTGCGAAAGTCTCCTTTAAAATGGTTGTACCAGGCTTGGCATCTGTAGCTCAGTGACTAGGGCGCCAGCCACACAAACCGGGGCTGGCGGGTTCAAACCTGGCCCAGGCCCGCCAAACAACAATGACACCTACAACAAAAAAATAGCTGGGCATTGTGGCGGGCACCTGTGGTCCCAGCTGCTCGGAAGGCTGAGGCAAGACAATCGCTTAAGCCCAAGAGTTTGAGGTTGCTGTGACCTGTGACGCCACAGCACCCTAGCGGGGGCGATAAAGTGAGACTGTCTCTACAAAAAAAAAAAAAAAAAGAGAGAGAAAAGAAGTTTAAGAAATGTCCTTACCAGTTCAGGGAGACCAGGCCTTTATAACGATGGGATCAGAGCAGGAAGCAGAGGGAGCACGAGAAATCTGAAATCCTCCCTTGTAGTCACCACTGAGGTCCAGCTGTGCCTCTGGCCCTGGCTTTCCTGAGCTGAGGCTGTGGTATGATGAAGAGAGAAGGAGGGAGCCACTGTCTGTTAGTGCTGCCAGTTAGGCACCGGGCAGGGCGTGTAGTTACTTTGTTTTTTCTTCAAGGAGGCATAGACAGGTCTTTCCTTTGTTTTACAGAAGAGGAGTGTGGGACTCTGTTGGGTTATGTGACCTGTCCAGGATCATTCAGTTAGTGCTTGAACTGTTTGAACCCAGGTGTCTGGCTCCAAGCCAATCCCATTTTTGCCTTGCCAGGAGAAAGGAGAATGGGAGAGGAGAAAAGGCAGCAGAGAGGGGAAAGTGAGCAGTCTTTAGGGTGAGACACCAGTACTCACAGCTGTGGCATTAGTTGGCCACATTAATAATCTACATTTTTCTTCCCCCCAGTATATACATCCTGCAGATGCTGTGAAACTGGGCCAGGCTGAACTCGTCGTGATTGACGAAGCTGCTGCCATCCCCCTCCCCCTGGTGAAGAGCCTACTCGGCCCCTACCTTGTGTTCATGGCGTCCACCATCAATGGGTGAGGTGCTGCGGGCGGGAGTCCTTACTCCTTGCAGGTTCCTGCAGATTAGGTGGCATGTGGTGGAGGTGGCGTCGGTCTGGGAAACTAAGTCTGAGTCTCTGGGGCTGCTTCGTCCTCTCCTGGGGCTGCAAATGGGAGCTGGCCTCTTAATAATCTGTAATACATCTCTGGCCTGGCGTTAAATGTGTAGCACGAGACTGAAGAATTTCCTAACCCATGTGATGAGCGTCTCCTGTCTGTAGGCGTGATTGAGTTTTAAAAAGTACGTGGATGGAGGGCGGCGCCTGTGGCTCAGTGAGTAGGGTGCCGGCCCCATATGCTGAGGGTGGCGGGTTCAAACCCAGCCCCGGCCAAACTGCAACAACAAAAAAAAAAAAAATAGCTGGGCGTTGTGGCGGGCGCCTGTAGTCCCAGCTACTCAGGAGGCTGAGGCAAGAGAATCGCGTAAGCCCAAGAGTTAGAGGTTGCTGTGAGCTGTGTGAGGCCACGGCACTCTACCAAGGGAGGTACAGTGAGACTCTGTCTCTACAAAAAAAAAAAAAAAAGTATGTGGATGGGCTCGGCGCCTGTGGCTCAAGCGGCTAAGGCGCCAGCCACATACACCTGAGCTGGCGGGTTCGAATCCAGCCCGGGCCCGCCAAACAACAATGACGGCTGCAACCAAAAAATAGCCGGGCGTTGTGGTGGGCGCCTATAGTCCCAGCTACTTGGGAGGCGAGGCAGGAGAATGACTTGAGCCCAGGAGTTGGAGCTGGCTGTGAGCTGTGATGCCACGGCACTCTACCCAGAGTGACAGCTTGAGGCTCTGTCTCAAAAAAAAAAAAAAAATATGTGGATGGCGGGCTGGGTGTGGGGTGTGGTGGCTCACACCTGTAATCCTAGCACTCTGGGAGGCTGAGGTGAGTGGATTGCCTGAGCTCACTGGTTTGAGACCCAGGGCATTGTGGCGGGTACCTGTGTAAGTACGTGGACGGCAGTACCAATGTCTGATGTCTTAGAATTATGTATTAGAATCCATTATTAAAGTAACTATATAATTAGCATAAGAAAGCAAGCTTGTGATGGCAAAAGAGTGTAGATGATTTAACTTTTCCCACATTTCTTAGTTAGCTGTTTTGTGTTACCTTTCAAGTGAAATAGTAATGGAAAGAATTGCTAGGGTGGTGGATTTGCTTCGTCTTGATTTTCTGAGCTGGAAATGCTCTCAGGTCATTTCTTTATGCTCAGTGACTTTGAATTACAGCTCCCATTAGGTGACCATTTAACTTCCTTTTAGTTTCACTATGCTAAAAGCTTTACTTACATTATTTTTCAATCCTTAGTTTTTTAGTTCCTATCATAGTCCTGTGAGTTGTGTAGAATACTCCCCTTTTGCGATGAGGCTAAAAGAGATTGAGTTTTTCACCCGAACGTACTAAGTAGATAAGCTAGGCCTGAATGGCTCCTGGCAGAGCCACCCAGCTGCCCTGCCACTTTTGGTCATACTGCACTGGAAGTTCAGAGGGGCGCAGGGAGACTGGTGTTTGAGTAGGTTGAGGAAAGTAACTCTGTCCCCTCCTCCTCCCAGAGAGTGGGTTTGGGACCTTGTTCCTGATTTCCATTGCCTTTGCTTCTAGCTACGAGGGCACTGGCCGGTCACTGTCCCTCAAGCTGATTCAGCAGCTCCGTCAACAGAGTGCCCAGAGCCAGGTCAGCACCACTGCTGAGAACAAGACCACAACAACAGCCAGATTGGCATCAGGTAGGTATCCCAGAACCTGAGCTGGGCCCTGCCGCTCACAGCAAGTCTCTTCAGACTCTCTTGCAGGATCCTGGCTTCCCCTGGGACATTAAGCACTAAACCCTTCCCACCACCAGGCTGAAAAGTTGAGTTCCTAGGAGGAGAAGTTTTTCTCCAAGGAATAGCAAAGCCAGTGACCAGAGAGGAGCCTGATGTAGGCCTTCTGGTGGCCGGGCCCTTCTTTGGCCCTGTCTCTGGTCATAGTTGCGTTGATTCAGTGAGCCCCCTTTGGGGTTGCTGTCATGGCAAGTTGACTATCCACCAAAACAATTTTAGACCACTTCAGTTTAAGTTGTTGAGCCATAAGTATCTGGTCATCATGTGGCAGATATAAAGGGGAACATTTTTCCTTGCTCTTTTAGGAAGTGTGTATTTACTAATTGTTTCTTAATTGTGTGATTTGTGGGAAACAGCGCGAACGTTGCACGAGGTTTCCCTCCAGGAGTCAATCCGATATGCCCCTGGGGACGCGGTGGAGAAGTGGCTGAATGACTTGCTCTGCCTGGATTGCCTCAACATCACTCGGATCATCTCAGGCTGCCCCTTGCCCGAAGCCTGTGAGCTGTATCCTTCTCTGGGTTTCATTGGCCTCTGAAGGGAGAGGGCGTGATAAAAGAATTGGAAGGATTTTGGCCCTTTGTTTCCTAGGATGCTACTCTAGAAAGGGAAAAGTTGAACATTCTAGATTTCTTTTTCTCTTCTTCCTTCACTAATGTGTTTCTGCCTGGGACCATGGACACCCCTTCCCAAGCTAGAGAAATTCACTCACTTCAGACAGTGGTGTGTCCTGCTTTGGGCTCTCTTTAGTTTGTTTTGGTTGCTTAACTCCAGATCCAGCTACTATGTTAACAGAGATACCCTCTTTTGCTACCACAAGGCCTCTGAAGTTTTCCTCCAACGGCTCATGGCCCTCTATGTGGCTTCTCACTACAAGGTAACTGTCGTAGCCCTGGGTGAACTTCAGTAGAGAGCTTCTGCACTTGTCAGTCCCCTCTGACTTGGCTTTTTATGTCTTTTATTACCTAGTGGCTTAGGTGACTATTCCATTGAGACTTAAATACCCTCATGTTAATGAGGTCCATATGCAAAGCAAGGAATCGTAGCATGCAGCTTCATGCAGTAGCTGGAGATGGTGCGGGAGCTGTGCCCATTTTTAATGGGGCCTTGAATTTCTTGCCTGCCTACTAAACTGATAGGCCAAGGTGACATTGCATTTGTAACCAGTGGTACTGTTTGACCTGAGACCAGCTTTGCATCTGTGGGCTATTTGTAAAGAGCAGTGAATTTGAGGGCTTAGAATATCTGAGACTCTTTAAAAACTAAAGGGCATTAGGAAAGGATACCTTCTGCATATCCAGGGAGCATTTTTATGAACAGCTTTAATGGAATGCTGAAGAGTTCGCATTAGAAGCAGTGACAGCTTTTCCTGAAATAGTTGGCCTGTTATCTGGAAAAAGTTCCCTTCCCAGCTGTGAAGTAAGTAGCGCTAAATAGGTTCTATCACGCTTCGCAGCCTCAGTTCTCAGGGTGAGAGGACAGTAGGCACTTGAGTCTGAGTCCCACTTAAGCCATTAGGAAGAGTCTCGGGCTTGCCAAAATATAGAAAGGTGCTTTGCTTGATGTCAGCTCCTCACTTTGTTTTGGAGAAGGCAGCACACCGGTCATCTGATGGCTCCCAGTTGAGCCTCTTGAGTGAAGGATGAGAAGGGGAATGCTGCTCACTGCCTGCGTTTGTCCCCCACAGAACTCTCCCAGTGATCTCCAGATGCTTTCCGATGCTCCCGCGCACCATCTCTTCTGCCTTCTGCCTCCCGTGCCCCCGACCCAGAATGCCCTTCCTGAAGTGCTTGCTGTCATCCAGGTACACAAGCAGAAGCACCCTCATAGCATTGAGGGTTTATGGCTTACTACCTGCAGTGTGGGACGGAAGCTGTTGAGTCTTAGTCTGGAGGCAAGTAGCTGGGTCTAATGAGGCAGGTGACTAAGGTCCTGCTGCCACCTGAATCCCAGAGCCCCACTGTTCATGGATGGTAAAAGCCAGGATTGGCCATCTGGTGTGTGTTTCTCTCTTTATTACATAAGCAATACATGGTCCTTACAGAGGCTACAGATTGGGAAAAGCATTTTCTAGGCTGGGCGCGGTGACGCACACCTGTAATCCTAGCATTCTGGGAATCTGAGGCGGGTGGATTGTTTGAGCTCAGAAGTTTGATACCAGCCTGGCAGGAGTGAAACCCTGTTTCTACTAAAAATAGAAAAACTAGCTGAGTGTTGTGGTGGGCACCTATGGTCCCAGCTACTTAGGAAGCTGAGGCAAGAGATCTCTTGAGCCCAAGAAATTGAAGTTGGTATGAGTTCTGATGCCAAAGCATTCTATCCCCGGTGGCAGAGTGAAACTGTGTCTCAAAAATTTTTTTTGACACTTGGCATGTATGAATCCATCTAGATAACGTTTTTCCTTGTCACAAACAGGCGATTATCACATTTCTCTGCTATTTTTTGAGACAGAGTCTCAATCGGTCGCCCTGGGGTTGAGTGCCATGGTGTCACAGCTCACAGCAACCTCAAACTCTTGGTTGGGCTCAAGCGATTCTCTTGCCTCAGCCTCCCGAGTAGCTGGGATTATAGGCACCCGCCACAACACCCGGCTATTTTTAGAGATGGGGTCTTGCTCTGGCTCAGGCTGGTCTCAAACCTGTGAGCTCAGGCAGTCCACCCACCTGCCTCTCAAGTGCTAAAATTATAGGCATTTGCCACTGTGCCTGGCCATTTATCTGCCTTTTTTTTTTTGAGGTAGAGTCTCACTGTGTCACCCTTGGTACAGTGCCATGGTGTCACAGATTACAGCAGCCTCAAATGCTTGGGCTTAAGTGATTCTTTTGTTGTCGTTTAGGAGGCCTGGGCTGGGCTTGAACCCACCAGCCCCGGTGTATGTGGCCGGTGTCCCAATCACTGAGCTACAGGCACCAGCCATTTATCTGCTTTTGTAAAGACACTGTGTCAAATACTCATATTTGAATATTTGAGTTCAAATATTCATATTTGAATATTTGAGTTCAAATATTCATATTTGAATATTTGAGTTTTAAACAGTAGTTCATTATAGGCTTGTACCATAATTCGTTTAACCATTTTCTTATTAGATGCTTGAGTGATTTCAAATTTGTACTATTTTGTACAGAGCCACACGAATACTTATGTCTTAATTGATGTACCTAACCTACACAGCCTGCATAGACACCCTTTTCTAATGTTTTTTTATTTTATTTAGTATTTTTGGTTTTTACTCTTGGGTCAGGAGGATTGTCAGTGCCTTGTGCCATGATAATGAAGCTTCTGTTAGAAATGGATGAGTTACTGGGAGTGGTGGCTCACACCTATGATCCTAATATTCTGGGAGGCTGAGGCTGGTGGATTGCTTGAGCTCAGGAGTTTGAGACCAGCCTGAGCAAGAACAAGACCTGTCTCTAAAAATAGCTGAGTGTCATGGTGGGCGCCTGTTGTCCCAACTACTTAGGAGGCTGAGGCAAGAGAATCACTTGAGCCCAAGAGTTTGAGGTTGTTGTGAGCTACAACACCATGGCTTTCTACCGAGGGTGACAAAGTGAGACTGTCTCAAAAAAAAAGAAATGGACAAGTCCATCAGTGTCAGGGGTAAACCTGTCATTTGGGCAGAAATAGCTGGCCTAGTCAGAGAAATAAAACGATGTCCTGTGAGCAGACTGACTGAATCTGGGGCTGGCCTTTCTATCTGCACCATCTCACTTCTCCACAGGTGTGCCTTGAGGGGGAGATTTCTCGCCAGTCCATCTTGAACAGCCTGTCTCGAGGCAAGAAGGCTTCTGGGGACTTGATTCCATGGACAGTGTCAGAGCAGGTGATGGGCTGTCCCTCCCACCAGGGAGTGAAGCAGGTGGTGTAGGAGGATGTCCGTGTTCCTTGTTACTGACTGATGTTTCCTGCATAGTTCCAAGATCCAGACTTTGGCGGTCTTTCTGGTGGAAGGGTCGTGCGCATTGCTGTTCACCCGGATTATCAAGGGGTAATGTGTCCTCAGGCCTCTTGGACCCGTGTGCTGCAGTTAGTTGCAGCCCTCTTGCTGGCAGCTCTTTCCAGAAGGTGTACTTGGTTGTTGTAGTAAGAAGCTGGTCCAGAAGCAACTGAAGTTCTAGGCATTTTTGTGCCCTGAAGAATTTAGCCAGGGCCAGGGGTGGGTAGGTGGACAAGAGGGTGGTTTATTTTTGCTCTTCCTTTGTGAGATGGGGGACTGGAACTTGTGAACCAGAACTTAGAAAGTCCCATTGGGTAATTAGCTGTAGAAACTTCCTTTAAAACAAGTCTTTTTGGTTTAAAACAAGTCTTTTTGGTGCTTTCTGCTCTGGGACCAGAGAGCACAGCCAGCCATCCTCACCTTTCAGTTCTTGATGGGTTAGAGCAGTGTGAGAACTAGGGTCACACTGCTTTTGTTCTTAGGAGGCTCTGTTTTGCCATGTGCAGTTGGCCTGGGAGTGAAGGCTCTCTGGAAGCAATCGGGGAGTGAGAGGGCGCAGACTGAGTGTCTCTGCCCTCTGCCCATTCTCTCTGTGCCCACAGATGGGCTATGGCAGCCGTGTGCTGCAGCTGCTGCAGATGTACTATGAAGGCAGGTTCCCTTGTCTGGAGGAGAAAGTCCTTGAGACATCACAGAAAATTCACACCATCAGCAGTGAGGTAAGCATCTTTTGACAAAACTCCTTTTTTTCCTGGTTCTTGGGAAGATAAGTCTATCAGTTTTTAGGGGTATCCACGAGAATGATCCAGAGGTCTGGGGCCTGTTCCCATTTTCTCCAGCTGCTGCTTTCTCCAGCCATACACATAATTTGAGATCCTCAGATCAACATCATTAGCACCATCTCGAAGCTTGTTAAAAACAAACTGTGATTCAGAGTTTCTGAATCTGAAGCTCTAGGGTGGGCCCAGCAATCTGGGGCTTGACAAGCTTCTGGGATGATGCTGATGTTGACGCAGGTTTGACAACCACCGCTCTGTGATTCCGCTTTCTCATTAAATCCAGACTAAGGGGGTGGGAGGGAGGTGTGTGTCTTTCCTGTTAAGGATGATTAGTGCTAGTAACTTTGACAGCTTTTCACATACATTCATTAGTTTTCATATTATGTCTATTTGGGAGCCAGGGAAGGGGCTTTTATTTAAATTCAAACTCAGAGGGTTGTCACTTCCCAAGGCTGTCAGGTGACAGAGCCTGGACTTCATGCTAGGTCTTCAGAACCCTATCTCTGTCCCTTTGTAAATCTGTTAGGCATTTCTAAACTCTGCGGCTGTTTTTTTATATTCTAGAGGTTCAGAGCAGTATGATTCCCTGCTTATTTTGGTATTTTGTATACTTGGAAATGACCACTTGACTGATGGGTGTTCCTGTATTTTGAAAACCGTAGGAACAAACCAAGAAACCTCTTGGAGTTTTCTTTGTGTTTAGTCCAGAGCCTGGTGTTGCAGGGGTGCTTGAGAGTGTCACTGGCTATCCTTTGCCTCCTCTGAGTGGACTGGCATCTCCCTAGGCTGTCAGCTTGTTGGAAGAGGTCATCACTCCCCGCAAGGACCTGCCTCCTTTGCTCCTCAAGTTGAATGAGAGGCCTGCTGAGCGCCTGGATTACCTGGGTGTTTCTTATGGCTTGACCCCCAGGCTTCTCAAGTACGTGCCTGCCCTTCTTCCTGGCGTCCTTCCCCTGGCATTGACAAAGAAGTCCTGAAAAGAAGACTCCTGTGGCTGTGTCCCTTTGTAGCCAGTGTCTGTGTCAGCCCGCTGTCGACTCCCTGCCCTGCTCCTCCTGGCCCTTGCCCATCTTTGTCTCTCAGCCTCTTACAGGAGGGCACATGCGGGGACCTACTCTCTTTGTGTCTTTGTAGGTTCTGGAAGCGGGCTGGATTTGTTCCTGTCTATCTGAGACAGACCCCGGTGAGTGAGGCGTCTGGTAGGGGAGGGATTTAGGTTTGTGGTTACAGGTGACAGGCCCATCCTTGCACGTAGCCCTGCTGCCTCCCCGCTGCTGTGCTCTGGGCCGGTGTTCCTGTGCCTCTGAGGACCCTGGGACAGCCACCCTCACTGAAAGGCCGTGTGATCACACTTCCTTCCTGTTGTCTACTGGGCTTCGTGCTTGAGTGGCAGAGGTGCACATGGACATGGGCGTCAGATTCTGGGATCCCATAAGCCAAGAAAAGTGGTTTTAGGAGGGGAATGCAGTTGTGCGAACTTGAAGTATAAGTTGGTGTCTGAGAGAGAGAGATGAATATGTGGAAGACAGAGCCACAGAGGGTTATTGAGGGATGGTGAGAAGGTGACTATCAGTCATTTTAAAAAATACTTTTTTAGCACCTGCAGTGAATCAGACTAAGGACAAGATATGCCATAAAGCTTACTTCTAATGCGTAAAAATAGGCAACATGCAAGTGGACAAGCGGGAGATGTTGAGAGAGCAGTGTGAGCTTTGAGGAAACCGCAGTGAAATTACAGTGTCAGGAGGGTCAGGCCTCTCAGGTGACCTTTCATGCTAAAGCCTAACTGGTCAGAATGGACAGCCATGCGATGGTCCTGGAATGCTTTCCAACCAGAGGGGACAGCAAGTGTCAGGGCTTGAGGTGGACATGAACTTGTGATTTGAAGGGAACAAAAGAAAGCCAGCATGGCTAAGAGCCCTTGGAAAGGAAGGGGCATGGAACACGGTGGGGGCGGTTAGGCCTCGTTAGGAATGCTGTGTGTTCTTCCCATTCCCTTGGAGGAAGAGACGAGGGGGCCTGGCTGCCATACGGAGAGTGGACGGCAGTAGCCCGGGTGCGGAGGCAGGGAGATGTGGGCGAGAGGGCATGGAGGCAGTGATGGTGGAGAGAAGGGGCTGGTTGTGGGACCCGCTTGGCTGGAAGAACTGGCCGGAATTGTTGAAGGACTGGGTGTGGAAGGCGAGTGGACAGGAGAGCAAGGGTCGTTCCTGGGGTTTCGGTTTGAGAAGCTGGTGTTGGAGGTGCTGAGACAGGATTCCCGGGGGAGGAGCATGTTTGGAGGGAAAAGTGGGAAGTCTTTTGACTGAGTAGGTGTGAGGTGCCTGTCAGACAGCCAAGTGGAAGTGGAGACTAGGCACTGGATGGTAGGAGTGTGGACTTTGAGGGGGAGTTTGGGGCTGGAGATGGCGCTCTGGGAGTCGTCAGCATATTGAGTACAGAATTACTCCATGAAGGCAAAGATTTCCTGTCCGTCTTCTTCGCTGTTGTGCCCCAGTATCTACTGTAGTCTATGTTCAGCAGTTAAAAGTATCTGGAGCTATTGAAAATCCACGAAGGTGGGTCGCCGGACTCTAAGGTGTAGAGGAAGACACAACAGGAGAGACTGACAACAAGCAGTCTTGATCTCTGAAGGAGGAGGTCGGGAGTGTGGTGTCAGAATTCAAAATTAAAAAGTGTGTCCATTGCTGGGTGCCCTGGGCTCATGCCTGTAATCCCAGCACTCTGGGAGGCAGAGGTGGGTGGATTGCTTAAGCTCAGGAGTTAGAGATCAGCCTGAGCAAGAGCAAGACGCCGTCTCTACTAAAAATAGAAAAACTAGCCAGGTTTTGTGGCAGGTGCCTATAGTTTCACCTGTTCAGGAGCCTGAGGTAAGAGAATTGAGCCTAAGAGTTGGAGGTTGCTGTGAGCTATTATGTTACGGCACTCAACCCCAGTGGAACTGAGTGAGACACCATCTCAGAAAAAGTATTTCGGGAAAGGGAGTCATTTGCTATGCAGAGAGTAAGGAGGGGAGGAAACACACTTGGCCGCTGGAGTTGTCAGCTTTGGTGAAAGGTGCTGCAATGGCCTGGAGGGCTCGGCCTGCCTGAGGAGAAGAGGAGGTAAGGAGACAGAGCAGGGAAAGGCAGCTCTTCCAGGAAGAGAAAGGCAGCAGAGAAACCAGGTAGCTGGAGGGAGATGGGCGTGAAGGAGGGATTGTCAGATGGGAGATTCTAGAAGCATGTTTGTTTGCTGCTGGGTACAGTCCTGCAAGTTGTGGTGCAGGTGAGGGGGCTGATTGTAAGAGTGCAGGCCTCAAGGAGGCTGGGGTGGGGACCCACTCCCTTCATCCTTCACAAAAGGTCGATTTGGTGCTGGGAAGATGAACTTCTCTTCTGATAGCTTTTTTTTCCAACAAGGGAGGCCCTCAGTGCTGCAGGTTTGATTTTGGAGAGGACAAGGCTGGTATCCAAGGGTAGTGTCCAGGGTTTATTTGAGATAATAAAGGGACTGGTGAGGACCATTGTGTGCCAGCTGCCTCCACACAGGCGTGGAGCAGTACAGAGATGGGCTGGGCTCGTGCTGGCTGTTGGTCAGGGCTGTTAACTTTGTTAACTATAAGGGGAGTGCAGACCAGTGGGCCCTACCTGGTATGTAGGTAGGTATGTGGTGTGTCCCTGTGGGCTTATGCTGTGCTCTGTTCATTGGGACGCGGTGCTGGCATCTTGCTACATGAATGCTCTTAGGTTGAAGTCCAGGAGATATTTTTATGGTGCAGGGCTTTGTTGTTAATGTAATAAAAACGGAAAAAGCTGCGGTCTCATGGTCACCTAAAGAAGCCTGCACTTGCAAACTGGCTGCCAGCCTGGGATCTCCAGGTCATGGAGTTGTGGATTGTGTGGAATTGAAGCTCTAATGACTGAGTTCGGCTCATTTCTGTTGGGTCCAGAGCAACACTTGGGCACTGAAGACCTAGCAGTTCTGCTCCACCCCTGTGGCACCTTTTAGGAAGTTGCAGGACAGAGTGATCTTTGAAAGCCCTTGTGTGAATTGTGGTGGTGTGAGGAATGTGAAGGGAGGGCTATGCTCTAGAAGGCGCCTCTCCCGGTCAGGGAAGGACAGGCCCATGGAAGCAACAAGCCTTTTTGCTCTGACCATTTACTCTTTACTGATAATGGGTCATTGAAAAAGGGCGGGGGCTCTTGGTGCTAGTTACGAACGTGTGTTCCCCAGAATGACCTGACTGGAGAGCACTCGTGCATCATGCTGAAGACGCTGACTGACGAGGACGAGGCTGACAGGGGAGTCTGGCTTGAGGCCTTCTGGAAAGGTGACTGGGGAGCAGAGTGGGGGGGCAGTGAGGTGACGGGTGGGGTGCCTCCAGACCTCTAACCCTGCGTATTTCCTGTGGCACCCCACAGACTTCCGACGGCGGTTCCTGGCCTTGCTGTCCTACCAGTTCTGCGCCTTCTCCCCTTCCCTGGCTCTGAACATCATTCAGAACAGGAACGTGGGGAAACCAGCCCAGCCAGGTGAGCCGGGCGGTCAGTGGAGGACTGGGAGCGGCCTGGCTGCACCGTGTCCTAGGAAGGGTGTTTCTCCTGGTGACTAGGCCCCTGTTCTGTCTCGGCCGTGCCATATTTAATTCTCATGATAAGACTTTGGGGACCTGGCTTGACATCAGAGGTAATTCATGCAGCAGCCAGTTAATTACGGAACTCAGTTTAAATCCTGAGATCTAGGTGAATGAAGTGCTCTCTTCTGAGGCTTAGTTTCCTCATTTGTGAAGTTGTACTAGGAATATGCTGCCAGCCCTCGGTGGCCAACACCATGCAGAAGGGTTTTGTGCGTGCAAACTCTGTTTGAATATTTGAAATATAAATAGGTGGAAGGGATCATTATTGTTAACAGCTGTTTTTTTGGTACCTATTTTATACGTAAGTATTTATGTAAATACACACGTACATGTTTATGTGTATGTCTGTGTGTGTTTTTGCCAGTTATATACACATTTTTTTGAGATACAGTCTGACTATGTCGCCCTCGGTAGAGTGCTATGGCGTCACAGCTCACAGCAACCTCAAACTCTTGGTCTTAAGCAGTTCTCTTGCCTCAGCTTCCTAAATAGCTGGGACTACAGGCACCCGCCACAAGACCCGGCTATTGTTTGCTGGCCCAGTTGGGTTTGAACCCGCCAGCCTTGGTGTATGTGGCTGGTACCCTACTCACTGAGCTATGGGTGCCGAGCCTGCCAGTTACATCTTGATGGAAGAATCTGTGTTCCTTGAGTTGGGTAAAGCCTAAGCACTTTCTGTGAAGCTGGCTGCAGTGACATAGTGAGGAAAGGCTGGCGTTGTGTTCCTCTAATCCTGGGGCATGGGGAGCCTTTCCTTGTCCTGTGTGTTGCTGTGGGATCTTTGAGTAAGGAAAGATCACATGCCAGCTGTCCCCTCCCCCCAACTCAGCCTGGAGCCGCCACACCCCCCTTCCCCCCTAAGGGAAAGGGTCAGTGCACTTCCAGGTCAGGGCTGTGTTACCTCGGTGGCCAGGTGCTGTTAGGTGGCTTCTGTGTGTCATGGGACTGTTGTGTATGCTGACTCCTGAATGCTGTCAGACTTTATGAGGGCGTGGGGCTTACCTGACCATCTGGCTCTGTGTCTTGTGGACAGCCCTGAGCCGGGAGATGCTGGAGGCGCTCTTCCTCCCCTATGACCTCAAGCGGCTGGAGATGTATTCACGGAACATGGTGGACTATCACCTCATCATGGACATGATCCCATCCATCTCCCGCATGTATTTCCTGAACCAGCTGGGGGACCTGGCCCTGTCCGCTGCTCAGTCAGTAGGTCACCTGGGGAGAAGAGGATCGTGGAGCTGTTTGTTGGGTGTTGAGTTGGGCATGTGGACATAATTTTGTGCCTTCCTTATAGATCTGAGAGATGGGTAGTGATCTCATGTAGTGGTCAGGAGTCCTGGACTGTGACATCAGGCAGTGTACCCAGCCATACAGTTGGCGAGAGCCAAAGGGTTAACTCCACCATGCTGCCTTGACATCTAACTCCACCTTAGCAGAGCCCCAGGAACACCCTGAACTTGTAATGTAGTCATAAAGTAGGTGTTTGTCAGGGGAGTAAAAGTTAGTTTGAGAATATGGCGAAGAGGGAGTGTTTCATGGTGGTTTCAGTACCAGGATGAAAGAGAAAATGCCAGAGTACACAGTGCCAGTCTTCCTTTTTGTACCAGATAGCTTTCTTTTCTTTTCTTTTTTCTTTTTTTTTTTTTTGAGGCAGAGTCTCACTATGTCACCTTCTCTAGAGTGCCATGATGGCATCACAGCTCATAGCAACTTCTAACTCTTGGGCTTAAGCGATTCTCTTGCCTTAGCCTCCCCAGTAGCTGGGACTACAGGCACCCGCCACAACACCCGGCTATTTTTTTTGTAGTCATTTCTGTTTGGCAGGCCCAGGCTGGATTTGAACCGGCCAGCCTTGGTGCATGTTGCTGGCACCCAAGCTGCTGAGCTACATGCGCCGAGCCCAGGTAGCTTTGGTTGAAAGAGCGATTCTGGTTCTCAGACCATTTTAATGAGCAAGGACCTGTCCTGAAACCCGCTTCAACAGATTTTCCATCTTCCAGGCTCTTCTCTTGGGGATTGGCCTGCAGCATAAGTCTGTGGACCAGCTGGAAAAGGAGATCGAGCTGCCCTTGGGCCAGTTGATGGGACTTTTCAACCGGATCATCCGCAAAGTTGTGAAGGTAACCTCAACCTGAGGGCAGGGCCTGTGTCTTTTGAATAATACAAGCAAACCCAGTTGCTGCCCCTGAGATGAGCAGATGTTAACATGCAGCTGTGTCTGCTGGAGAGCCTCACATACATCAAGAAATGACAATCTATAAAGTTCCTGTTCTTGCCCAGAGGCACCACTGTTAGAAGTTTGATTGTCTCCAGTTTGTGTTTTCAGACTCTTACTGGGCATGTCTGTCTTCCCAAATATGTAGAGTGTTGCTCTGCACACCTCTGTGTGAGGCACTAGATGCCTTGGTAACGAGCGGCTGGGCCCCGCTGCTCATCTTCTGTTTCTCTGTGGTTGTCTTTTACAGTTGTTTAATGAAGTACAGGAAAAGGGCATCGAGGAGCAGATGGTGGCGGTGAAGGATGTGGTCATGGAGCCCACGATGAAGACCCTGAGTGATGATCTGGTATGTCCCTGCTGAAGGCCTCGGGAATCCCTGTATTTCCCTCGGTGCCTTTGGCTGTGTACAGAATGTCTTCCCCTCGCCCTGAGGGAGAGCCCTGCACTAACTGTGCTCAGAGCTGTTCCTGGGCTTCCCTGAGAGTTCATTCTCAGTGTCTCCCTGCCCGGCATATCTGAGCACACACGGGCCTGGGCTATGCTTCCTCCGAATGTGTGTGAGTGCAGGAATCCAGGGTCTGCTGTTGTGCATGTTTTGCTTATTCTTTTAGGTAACTTTTTAAGTGTGAGTTTTACATGCATACATACTTAAAAAACCAAGAGCCACCTGCAGTAGTTGTGAGGGTGAACTGAAGAGAAGGAAATGTGTTCTCTTCATTGTGCTGTTTCACCCTGTCTTCGCCTTTCTCTGTGTTGGGTTCATCCCTTGGCTCTGACCTACTCTCCCTGTGGGTTCTTGGTCACAGGACGAAGCAGCAAAGGAGTTTCAGGAGAAACACAAGAAAGAAGTGGAGAAGCTGAAGAGCATGGACCTCTCTCAGTAAGGCTCCTCTGCTGACGTGAGAAGCTAGGGTTTGCCCTTGGTATCCAGGGCCCTGAGCCTCTGTCTGCAGTTTTCTTCTGGTCTGTATCCCAAGCACCCTGGAAGCTGTGCTCCATGGGATTGGTTTTAGAAGCACCAATAGCTAAAAACCTTTTCCTAACTATTTGTGTAAGTTTGGAGGAATTGTTTCCCAGGTCAGCACTGCCACTTTGACTTTCCAGCTGTGCTCCCTGGATCCTTGGGGCTCTCTGTCATACCTTGGGGTCCTTCTAGGAAGGAGGATGCTGATCAGATGAGGTTAATGGTCACTTTGCTATATTTGGCTTTTGCCTTTGAAGACAAAAGAACCCTTTGAAAAAGGATTTTGCTGCCAAAAACAAGCAAAATGCTCTAAAGCCCTCTGGGTACAAGGGATCCTGGTCCCTTTTGAACTCCAGCTATAGTGCTATTGTGTTGCCCCCTCCCCCGCAATTGATGTGATTAACAACTTTAGAAGTAGTGGCCTCTGAGCCTCTGTGACCCAGAGTCCTGTTGCTGAGTCATTAGTGATGGTGGTGGTTGGGCATGGGAGGTGGAGGTGGCCTGGAGTCCCTGGTCAGGGTATTGAGCTCTGGTGTTTGCCCTCAGCTTTGCAATAGCAACCTTGATTTGCCAGGACTGCTAGATCTAAAAGAGATGAAGTGGGGAGGGGAGAGGCACAGTTCACGGGCTTGTGGGCAAATGCCTGGAGGTAAGAATGAGTGAGAAGATCGTTGAGGTGACAGGAGGTTTCCTCGGTGGTGGTTAATGAGAGTCAGGTGGGAGAAGCTGGGCAGGTTGCCGTCTGAGCAGTACTGTCCTTGCTGACTCTTGCCAGCAGTCCTGGTGACTTGCTCCTGTGAAGCTTCTGTCCAGTAGAACTAGGCCTCATGTCTCCAGGCCCTGCTGCATGCCTGTCCCTTCTGTCCTCTCTGCTGTTCAAACACTGACACAGCTCAGCTTGGCTTTCGTGGCAGGAAGTGTCCGATAAGAGTGTTGTCACTGTCTTATTTCTTTTAAGCAGTCCCCTCTTCTCTCAAACAGGCTTTGATACTTCCCTTCTTTTTTTAGATACATAATCCGTGGGGATGATGAAGAGTGGAATGAAGTTTTGAACAAAGCTGGGCAGAACGCCTCAGTCGTCAGCCTGAAAAGGTGAGGGCCTGAGCTCTGACACATGGACAGGAGAGGCATTCTGGCTCTGCCTCTCTGGAGCTTTCATGGGAAGTAGGAGGTTGGAACAAGAGCTTTGAGAGAACGGTCATGGTTCTTTGCTTTGAGAGTTCCCTGGTCACTGCCTTCATAGCACATTTCCTGCAGACCAGGCTGGCCATCTCTGAGGCCTGGATCTCCTCCCTCCTTGTGTTTGCCAGCTGTACCGGGGCCCTGGGCCTGTCGGGGAGACAGACGTGAGAGAGCAGTGTAGGAGCTGCCTCGGACTCAGACTTACCCTTTACCTTTAGTGCAGCGTCTCTGTCAGTCCTCAGGATGGCAGCTGAGGGCTTTTTTTATTACCATCCTTGCTTTCAGATGAAGTGACCAAGGCTCTGAGGTGTTAAGTAACTTACCAACAGGCTCATAGCTGGTGACAGTCAGGACCAGATTTGCTCACTGCAGAACCCATAGTTGAACTGCTACACTGTCCTTCAGGTCAGAGGTTCTCAAAGTTTTGGCCCTTTGAGTTCCTTTGTATGTTAAAAACAGTGGAGGTCCCCAAAGGACTTTGTTTATGTGGGTCATATTTGTTGATATTTCCTATGTTAGAAGTGAAAAACGGAGGAATTTTAAAAATATTTATTTGTTCACAATTAACAATAGGCTCGGTTTTTCAGGTTTTTTTTTTTTTTTTTGAAAAATAAGTTTTCATAAAAATCTTAGTAGAGTGGCATCATTCTATAGTTAGGTTTTTGCAAGCCTCTTTAATATGTGGCAGAGTAGAAAGTAGCCAGATTCTTCTGTCTGCTTCTCCAGTCAGTCTGTTGTGCTGTCCTGTTATATTCTCTGGAAAAGAATATTTGTGAGAAGGAGAACGAAAAACAGATCATGTATCAGTATTATTATGAAAATAGTTTTGACCTTCTAGACCACCTAAAAGGACCTTAGGGACCACCACTCTTTGAAAACTTTGACTTCTTATCTGTAGAGTGGTACATTTGGGGATAAATATGGTTGCTTGGGCTGGAACCTTCATTGGCTTTTCCCTTGGGAATAGATTGAGGCCTCCCCTGCCCAGGGTATCTGGGGATGAGGCTTGCACAGCAGGTTATGGGGATGGTGGGGAGGGTGACTTTTTGACCTTGCCATAATTATCAAGGTCCCCTCAAGAATTTATATTTTGGAAAGAGGAAACCTTGTGACTCTAGGAACCATGGATCCCAGAAATCAGATATTGTCTTCTGCATTTTCTGTGCATCTTGAAGGATCCAGCATTGATACTGGCTTCATTTCCCAGTTGTTCTTGGATCTGGCACAGAAGCCCACTTTCAGTGTTTCTGGTTTGGACAGTGTGGCAAGTGCAGCACAGGGCCATGATGGCTTTGGCCTTGAGCATGGTAGCTTTGACTTTAACAGAAGGCCAGGGAATATGTTCACTGCGGAGATGGCTCAGTCCCTCACTCTGCAGAGCGTGGCCATTCATTGGCCATTATTGCTGGGGAGGGGCCTCCTGAATCAAGCCAGCCCAGTAGTCTTGTGTGCTTGAGGGCTCTGTGTCAATGTGAAAGTTTGCACTTTCTGAGGTGTAAACACTGAGGTCTGTCATTATATGTACTGTGAAGTCTTGCTTTTTTTCCTTTTTTTTTTTTTATCCCCTGGGAGGTACTTCATTCATGTGATGCTAATGCTAACTATTCCCTCTTTCTTTGTAGGGGAGGTATTTATTCCCAGGGCAATAGCTACTGGAGAGAATTTTTAACTGGAGAGAATTTTTAACCGATAAGGGTTTCTTAATAGAAGGTGGCTGTTTGCTGCATGATTCCTGTGCCCATCTATCAGGGAGGAATCTGGTGATCACCTGCAGGGTATAACCTGGGTTACTGCTCCTTTGGGTTTTCTTCTACTCATTTAGAAAAAAATAAAATAACAGCAGCACATTAGAAAGTATTGTAGGATTTTCCTTGGAGTCTCATGCCTTGTATTAGAGACTGTCTTTAGGGTCACTGGGGTGATACATCTGGTTTCCAGGGTAACACTAGTGGTGAGAGCAGTGGGAGGGGATCTTTGTTGTGATGCCTTAGATCTTTCTCAAGGTCTCGTGCAGGGAAACAACAGCACACTGAGAGAACCCACATTTTAGGTGTTAAGATAGAAATACTTTCCAGCACAGGCCAAGAGCTCGGTCAGGGCAGGAAGTAGGTCTGTGTGGTATATCCTGGCCCCCAGATGATGCCGCTGCCCTGGTAGGTTTGCAGAGAACATTTGTGTGTCTCTGGGTGTTCTTACATCAGGTTTCAGATGGTGGAAAGCAAAACCAACTTAAAGTAAGGTAGTCTCAGAGAGCTATCAGGTCTATATGTATTCTCTCTCTTACTGATTTTTTTTTCCAGTGACAAAAGGAAGTTGGAAACCAAACAAGAACCCAAACAGAACAAGAAGTTGAAGAAAAACAGAGATATGAAGAACAAAAAAGATATGAAACTGAAGCGGAAGAAATAGTGAAGAGAACCTTAGGCATGAGCGCCGGCCATGAGGGAATACCTGACTTCTCAAACTCTCTGGCTAGGCTGGGCAGCAGAGCCCCCAGCGAACCCAGAAGCTGGCTGAGAGTACAGTCTTCTGGGCCTGACTTTGTCAGGTGTGGCCGGCCTGGCTGAAGGCGCAAAGTCACTCCCAAATGGGTCTGCTTAGAACTTGATGGTGGGGCAAACCTCTGGCATTGCCAGGGGTCTGTTTCTACTCCCCCAAGTGCAGGACGCTTCTTTTTGCTTGGGACCAGCTTTCCAGGTTCATTCCCACACATGTGGAAGCCATACTGACTCTCAGATCTCTCAGACTCTTAATTGTGTGCACAGCTTGTGAGGCTCAGAAGGCTGTTTGATGGATGACTGTGTCTCTCTTCATGGACTTACACAAGCACCCTGAGGCCTGGAGCAGGGGGAGCTCTGGTTCTCTCAGGTGGTGGCTGTGGCATGCCACCAGGGTTTGCTGGGGCTGTGTACACTTCATCTCCTGGCTCCAGGCCTGCTGTCCTCTCTGTCCCAGAATAGTCTGTGCCCTTCCCCAGTTTAGGTAGGATACCACATCCTCTTAGTCCCCAAGGCCTGTTATTTCATCCATTTGGGCAGAGATGTTGGGAAGGGCTTCTTTGCTAGCAGTGGTGAGGGAAGGGATAGAGAATCTGTTTTTAATAAATAACATCCTGGAAAGGCTAACCATCTGCAGTGTTCATGAAATCTACACATGTAGGGCCAGGCATGGTGGCTCACACCTGTAATCCCAGCACTCTGGGAGGCCAAGGGTAGATTTCTTGAGCTCATAGTTTGCGACCAGTCTGAGCAAGAGCGAGGCCCCATCTCTAAAAATAGCTGGGTGTCGGGCACCTATAGTCCCAGCTACTCAGGAGGCTGAGGCAAGAGGATCACTTAAGCCCAAGAGTTTGAGGTTGCCGTGAGCTATGGTCCATGGCATTCTACCCAGGGCAATAGAGTGAGACTCTGTCTCCAGAAAAAAAAAAAATCCACACATGTGAAAGTTGCAGGTTGCCTTACTTCTTTGGGTGGATTTGGCTGCAAGGTAGAACCTGCAGGGTGTTGGTCTCAAGGCCAAGGGTGGGCAGTGTGGCTAGGGTGGTCCCAGCCCAGGAGCTTGTAGTAGAAGTGGCAGGTGCTGAGTGGTGTTTTGGTCACTTTGAGGGGCCTGGTGTGCTGGCTGGATGTAGCTACTTGCCTCCTTCCCAACTCCTGCCAGGTTATTTGGTCCCTTCCATTTGTTGGAGACAAATTATCTGGTGGCTTCACACATACTCTAGTACATTTGTTTGATGATGTCCATGTTTCAAGTCCAAATAGAATGTTTCTGAAGCCCTAATATGTACTCTGTGGAAGTCTAAGTGAAGGACAGAAGGGAAGGGGAGCTTCTGGACCAAAGGGTATTAAACATGCATCTCCCAGACCAGATGGGGACCTGGCCTTTTGTTCCTGGATCTGCATCTTCCTGCTCACAGACCCCTTGCTCCCCTGTTAAGTCTGTAGGAAAGTTTGCTGAAGGAGGATATAAAAACAATTTTTATTTATTTTCTCAGGTGAGAAAATAAATTTTCTCTGCTGAATCAAAGAGGATTTTCTGTGGAGAGTGGCCGAAATCAGAGTTCAAATCTTAAAAATGGTCAGAGCTGGATGGTATCTTAAAAGTTGTCCAGGCACATCCTAAAGGTGAGAAAGGCTTTGTTCAGTGTCTTTAGCCCCAGCGCCTGTTCAGCTGGTTCTATCCTGGTGTGCAAAGTGAGAGGGGCTCTGAAGCCAGACTGCCATGCCAGACCGTGTGACCTTGGGTTACTACCACTGCCCTCCCTGGGCTGAGGTTGAAAAGGAAGAAGAGCTTAGAACAGTGGCCAGCATATAGCAAAGTGCCCAGCACATAGCACATGTACACTGGATCTCTGGATTTGGGCTCTCTTATATCTAACTCAGTTTGCTTGCTCAGTTGCACACCAGCTTTGAGAACACTGAAGACTGGCTATGTTCTAAAATTACAACCTGAGCTAGAAAAACAGAGTCCCACTTAGCAAAAAGCGTGCACTTTGCAGGCAGACCTGTCTGGCTCTGTGTAATAACTCTGTGTATCCTTGGACAAGGCCCTTTTATTCACAGCTTGTGCTCCTAAACAGGTCTCTGCATTTTGTGGTCATGATCTTGGGTTCTCCTTCAAACCTGAAAAGGCACGCCTCCCCCAGACCTCACCATCTGGCCCCCAGACAGAGTGACATCTGTAAAGCTTGGCTGTCTCAGGAAATGTCACTTGTGAAATGAATTCAGATAGGCCAGCTATGAATGCTGTCACCGGGATGGGAAAGGGACTAAAGCTGAACAAAGAAAGTCCTAAATGGTCAGCCCCACCCCCAAGCCCATTGGGGGCTAATGCTGGCCTGATTCAGTGCTTCCACTGCTCATCTGGCCTGGCCTCCCCAGAGGGCTCTGGAGTGACCAGGAGACAGGACACAAAGACGGCTGCTGAGGCTGGGAGGTGGGGGAGGGGCAGAAATAAGTGACCGTCACCTTGGAAAAATGTAGACTCATTATCTGAGGCCATTATAGTACCAGCAGCCAGTCTGTAGGCCGGGAGGAGGGGATAGGGCTGGAAGCCCTTTGGGCCTGAATAGGCAATTTCAGGCTACTAGAGAAGAGGATGCCCTTCATTCTGTAAACAATTGGTAAAGTTCATCATCTTGAAAGACCACCTGAAAGAGAAAGACCTGAGGCTTCTTGCTTTGGCTGGTTCTGTTGAGACAGCTGTGATCAGCCTCCATCTGGCTTGGGGGACTTCTGCTGGGAAGGGGAGCAGACCGCAGAAAGGAAAGTGAAGTGTCAGGAGCAGGAGACCAGCCAGGCTGGGAAGGAGTCGGTCTTAGTGTTAGCCCTGTTGGCCCAGGAGTGGACTCTGGCACCCTCCCATACGTATAGGAGTGTCCTTTGGAGCTGAAGGCCCAGCACTGGCTTCAGTGATGCTGGCCTATCAGTGCCTATAGACAGTGCCGGGAGAGAGAAGTCCCTGTGTGGAGAAGCCCTGTGCCCAGCCCCTGGTTTCCAAAGGTGCTGGTACAGAGAAGTCGACTCTGCCGTCCCCCAGCCTGCCTGTGGCTGCAGTAGCTGGAGGGGAGTGGCCCTGCACTCTGGAATGGGCCTGAATTAGGAAGTGGTCCACCTGCAGGCAAGGGATCATTTCCAGAGTCTTGCCTTTAGATGAATGAATGATTTTTTCCTCCTAATTATTTAACTTAAATATTTGTTCAAAAGTGTGGTCCTGCTTCACAGAGGCTCAGAACCTGCCCCCCACCTCCCTTCATACCTCCACTTCCCTTTAACCCCCTGCCTACCCTGCCAAAAGAGAAAAGAAAATGGTCCAGTCCCATCTGGAACTAGTGTAACTAGATCTTGCCTTTTAGGCTGCGCATTGACTGAGGTTTGGGGGTACAGAGGGAACTTGGACGCAGACCCCTGAAGAGTAGCCCATTGAACACTCAGCCCACCATCTTTGCTGGCCTCTGCACAGGACAGTGCACATGTGCACTACCCTCTGGCCCCCAGGGGGCACCACAGGTCCAGGCAGCCCTGCGTGGCTGCTCACGCCAGCAAAGCCGAAAAATCATCCCCTGAACTGGTTCAGGTTCCTGGCTTTCTTCTATTCCTGCCCCAGGCAGGAACCTTTTTTTTTTTTTTTTTAATTTCTTCTTGGACTTTGCATGTTAAACAACTACAACCAAGTCCCAGAAAACTGCTGGGCCCGAATCATGACTTGCCACCCTCCCTTCCTCTCCAGTGTCCTGGTGGTGGCAAAGCCAGCTTGGGCTCAGGAGGACTTGGAGGCAGCAGCCACACAGGGACAGGTCCCTTTCATCAGGCCAGGTCTAGTTGGAGAAGGCCTTGCCCCCACTTTCGTTTTGGGCTGTGCTAGAGTTTATAAAAATACGCAAATAACTCCCATGTAAGGAGCTGAGGAGGGGCCTGGGCACAGAGGAGATGAGGATGTCTTATTTTTCTGTCATCTGGGTCTTGTCCTTCTCAATGGCATACACATGCTTACTATTAGGAAATGTGAGCGGTTTTATATCATGGTCACAGTCTACCTCATTTCATAGATAGGACAACTCAATGAGGGGAGTACTTGGTCCCTGCCCTTGTGGCCGAGGGGATGGATCCAGGCTTAGGTTCTGGGGAGAGGTGAGTGTGGGGTGGTCACAGAACAGCTTTGCCTTTGAAATAGGAGTGCTGAGTTACACAGAATAGGCTCTGGAATTTCTTCCTGGTCCTAATGGACTCCTCCCCAGTCCTGAACACTAAGCAACCCTCTGCCAGGAGCAAGGCCAAGGTCATTGTTAATGGGTGTTTATTGTTAATAAAACCATGGTACATTTACAATAAGTGACAACATTAATGTACAGTTAAAGTATCATACAATATTACAGCAATAAAATAACACCTATTCCTTTGTACATCCAGCTCAAGCAGCTAGTCAAAAATATTTCCAAAGATTGCAAGCCCCCTGGGGCTTTTCAAGGTGGCCCAGGTGACACCTCCTGAAATGCCTGGGGCTTTTAGTGAATAAATAGTTTCTAACATGGCCAGACAGCTGAAGTAGCCTACACCCAGTGCAGACTGTCCAGAATGCTCCCCCAGTGTCTGGCCCATAAATATGACAGGTGTCAGAGAGTGCTCCAAGCCCACAGAAGCTAAGGGTGTGGGGCAGGGGACAGGGCAGGAGAGCCTCTTCTCCCAGCCCTTCCTGTCCACCGCACCCCTGTCCTTGTCCCTCAGGTTTGCACAGCCCTGCCCAGCTCTCTAATCCTTAGTTAAAGGAAACTTTAATTTGTGAGACTTGCCAGGGAGGACACTTTGGCTCTGTTTCCTGAGCCCACAGAGGCAACCTAGGTATAGGCGTGGGGTGACTTTGGCTCCCCAAACAGCAGCAAAACAAGAGCTGAGGCCACCAAGGCTCCTACAGTATTACCCACTTGTATCCCCAAACTGCCCTCAGAAGCCATCAGCTGGGCAACTGCCCTCTACTGAGCAAGCTGGTAGTCAGACACCAAAGAAGATGTGGACTCAAAGTGGCCCTCTGGGTGGATCCCCAGCCCCCTGGAAGCTCACATCAAGTTTTTCAAAGCCTTGATGGGCAGACTTTCCCACATGACATTAGGAAGACAGACATCAGCTTTGGAATTACACGGCCTGGGGCCCAGTCAGCACATACATTCTATACATTCTATACATTCATCAGGACTCCCTGCCCCGGGAGCCCAGTTGGCCTGGTCTGAGCTTACTGAGGATGTAGGGTGTGCTGGAGCTTGGAGGTCTAATCAGAGCACTGCAGCAGAGGTGATCCAGGACCAGCTGCTGGCCTGCGGGAAGGGACAGGGCACAGAGTAAGTGCTCAGGGCCCTCAAGGTGCAAACCGTGGGATCAAAGGACCACCTTTTGTCCTCATCCCGCCTTTGCTCATCAGTGGTTGACGAGCTCTAGGGCAGAGGAGTTGAGGGTGGGCTACCTTGTGATGGGGGGCTTTGGGCTTATCTGTCTACCCAAGGACCGATCAACACCAGAGCAGGCAGCTGGGGAGAGAGAAACCAAGCCCACTGTGAACCTGGCTCCAAGAGGGCCTCCAACTATTCCCGCCACCTGGGGGGGCCCTGCGTGTCCACAAGCCCCAGCACACTGCTCCTGGCTTTGGCAGCCTGTCCCATCCCTCTGGTGCCGGCCAGTCATCCCTGCCCCTCACACGCGGGAGGTGATGTAGACAGAGTGCACCCGCTCAGCCAGGGTGCTTTGCAGGTCCTGCAGTGGATCCAGGCCCTGGACTTTGCTGCTGCGGCTGTAGATGAGCTGCCGGAAGGAGTCCTGCTCCAGCAGGGCCTTCATGTGCTTGAGGAAGAAGCCCTCGCAGAACAGGGCCAGCTCTGGGGCATTGTGGATCTGCAGGGGCAGAGAGCGGAGGGTTTGCTCTGCCACACCTGAAACTGCCCCATCCAACCCTCGCTCCCAGGTATTACCTGCCCATGGCCAAGGTCCTGCTTAAGCCTTTCCTGGTCCTGGGGGAGGTGTACCTATCTCTGCATCTTGAGGTCCCCTCCTATTATCTGAATTCCTTCCATAACTATTTCCTTGGGAGAGGCCCCATTTGGGTTCAAATCCCAGCTGTGCCACCAGGAATCTTGGCTCCCATCATTTTCTTTGCCTGTATCACACTGTCATTCATGCTGCCTCGTTAAGTGGCAGTCGTCCCCATCAACTGGACAGGGATGGTCCAGCACCCAGCACATGTGTTCACAGGCAGATGCTCAATAACTCCATCTGACAACTATCAAGTGCCTGCTCCGGGCCAGGCACTGGGCACTACGTTCTAAGGTCAAGGTCTCTGCCATGCTGTTGATGTTCTAGTTCGGGGGGTATAGGACCCAAGGAACCAACCAGACAAGCAAGGTAATTGCAAATGGTGCTCAAGGCTGTGAAGGAGACAAAACTGCTGTTGTGATAGAGTGAAAGGGTGGCTTGGGAACATCAGCTGATGACAAAGAGCTGGTCTTATGTAGGCTATGGAAACCTTTTGCTGGGATTAGGTAGGGGAGTGACTCGGTTTTGCACTTTGGAAAGAAGCTTGTGGGTTTCAGGGCGAAGTAGGGAGGGCAGGCCTTGGTTTCAAAGGGCTCACCCTCTCAATGCCTTTGACAGTAGCCAGGCCACCTGCGTATCTCTGCTTACTGCTAGCAGTGAGGCTGGGGGGAGCAGACTGGGTGGTGGCCCTTACCTTGGCATACTTGTAGGTGCTCACAGCACTGTCCACGCTGAGGGTCTGGGAGCACAGAATCTCACAGTGCCTCTGCAGGGCGTCCAGCTGGAATAGGCTGGCAGCTGACAGCAGCTGGCGGGAAGACAAAGCAGGCCTTGTACCCATGGTCAGCTTTGGGGGCTGTGGGCCCTGCTAGCCACCAGCCCTCAGGCTTATCCACTTTCTGATCCTCCTGGACCTATCCCCACCCCACCACCCAGGGCATCCCTCTCTAACCCTGGGTGTGGCCCGTGTACACACTCCTGGTCTCCAACAATGGCTCATCCTGTCAGATGGAGAGAAAGGACTCACAGGGAACCATGAGCTCCTCACAGAGGCCACCTCTGCCCACCTCCAGCTGTGCATGGGGCTGAGACTCAGCAGGTGTCTGGGGAGACACGGTCCAGGCCCCCTGGCACTCACCTCCAGGGTGTCAGCTGGGGGGATCTGCATGGCCTCTGTCCCTCCGTAGTACAGGTATTGCATCATCAGCTGCGGGGAGAGGCCCAGTGAGCGCCGGTGCACCCGCAGCACAGCAGCCCCACCGCCCTCCCGCCCTGTCCCTCTGCGTGTGATGCCCGCAGGCCCCCAGGTGTCTCTCCCTCCACTCTGCCCTGCTCAGGGCAGAGATTCTCAGATGCTTGTCTCGTCCCCAGAAGCCACTTCTGAGACCCTCTCTCACAACTCCCTGCCTGTGACAAGCTCCCTTCCATGCAGTGCTTTGGTCGATACTAATGACCCTGTGAGCCCAGGAGGAGAGACACTATTTACAGCTGGGGAAACTGAGGCCCAGAGAAGGAAGACGATGTGGTTCAATCCCTTCAGGTCTCCCTGCTCCCGTGTCCAGGCTGTCCCATCGCACCTAGCCTCACATTGCTCATGGCTCATTTCACCTCCATTTCACACACAGTCGACTAACTGGCTACCCTCAGAGGCCACTTCCCGACCATCCCCCAGCTGGGGCTCTGATGTGGAGATGACAGTCGTTTTTCTGACTCCCTCTCCGATTTGCCCCCTTGGAGAGGAAGCACAGAGCCTAGACCCCCAGGGACCCCCAGTGAGGCCATCTGGGAGGTGGAACTATATTTAGTTTTGCTGAGGTCTAAGTTACAAACTCTACCATCATGCTGGAGCCAAGAGAGGGTTCCCAGTTGGAAAAAAGGAAAAGAATTCTTTTTGGTTGGCTGAAGGAACGGCCCCAGCAGGGAGCTGGCAAGTGTGTAAGTAAACACAGCTCAGCCACACAGTCGGGCTCTGTTAGGACTGGCCCTCAGGCTGAATAGGCACCAGAGGGTCTAGGAGAAAGCCTGACCTCGGGGAGAGAAGAGGGAGCCCCGCTGCCAGCCTGGGCCTCAGGCATAGGAAGCTCCCAGGGCCTCCTGGATCTATGTGGCATCGTTTGTCCTTCCCGAAGGTGTGTGCTGCAGGCAGGCCACGCCTGGGTCCCTCCACTTCCCACTCAGGCAGGGAGTGGGTGCTGGCCAACGTAGGGCACAGCAGACAGACCCACATGCCCCTGTGCCCCAGCCTGGGGGTGGGCAGGCAGAGCAGATCTTCCAGGAAACCTCGCTAAGTGATGGCCTCAGGGGAGCTCCTTGGCAAGGATCTGGGCCAGGGATTCAGGTGGCCACAGCCTGCAGCTCCCTTCCTGGCCTGATAGAGTGGCAGTCGTCCCCATCAACTGGAAGCCCTTTCCCCCATCAACTGGACAGGGATGGTCCAGCACCCAGCACATGTGTTCACAGGCAGATGCTCAATAACTCCATCTGACAACTATCAAGTGCCTGCTCTGGGCCAGGCACTGGGCACTACGTTCTAAGGTCAAGGTCTCTGCCATGCTGTTGATGTTCTAGTTCAGGGGGTATAGGACCCAAGGAACCACATGTGCTGGGTGCTGGACCATCCCTGTCCAGTTGATGGGGGAAAGGGCTTCCAGTTGATGGGGACGACTGCCACTTAACAAGTTACCGAAGTCTCTGCACCGAAGATCTGACTCTGACCTTCTATACCCAAGCTGTGTTCCCCACGCCCTTTTCTGCTTGGCCAGTGTGGCTGGGGGCTGATGTTTGGAGGAGTGACCCAGCCTATGCCAGAAAGGTGACCTCCTGATGCATTTTGGGTGTTGGTTTTGGCAAAGGACCCTCTGTGGTCCACAGATCACCCTGAGGCCGCCTGAATGCATTAGGCCATAGCGCTGCTCACTTGGAACCTCGTTAAGTGGGGGCATGGGCAGCCAGCAGGCACCCAGATTAATTCTGGCAGCCCCTTGCAGGACACCTGTTTCTCACAATTGGACAGCCTTTGGGGCTGGCCAGCCAAAAGGCTGCTTGAGGAAAAAGCCCAGGCAGGATCCACTGCAGAAGGGCAGCAGAGCTTCCTTTGGCCCTGAGTGGGCCACCAGGAAGCTGAGACTGCAGAAGTCATGTTGGAAAGGCAGGGTTGGGCCTTCTGAGCTGTCCCCCCAAAATGCCTGGGTTTAGCTGACAGTGATCTTGGCACACTGCCAGAACTGTGCTGTCTGATACAACCACTGGCCACATGTGGCTTCTGAACCTGTGTCAAATACATACTGGGTTTTGAAAACTCAGTATGAAAAAAAGTAAAATATCTCTAACAAAAGTTACACTGATTACATGTTGATAACGTTTTGGCTATACTGGGTTAGCTAATTTTTTGAAATTATTCAACTGTTTTTATTTGTGCCTAGTAGTAAGTTTTAAATTATGATATACATCCCACATTATCTTTCTATGACTGGACTGCTTAGATCTTTCGAAGCTTCTGTTTCTTCCTCCCCGAAAACAAAGAAAATTATGATACCCCCTAATCCCCAACTCCCAGCACTTGAGAGCCAAGGAGATATTTGGAGGCTGCTCTGAACTTTCAGGCTTTGTTAGGGAACCTTAGCAGTGGGCTTCAGGCTGACCCCTCCAAGGGAGCCCAGAATGCAGGAGCCAAAGTCTAGAGGCCCCATCTGCCCCCTCTGAAATGATAGTCCCACGTAATGGCAGAGCTCTGCACCCACAGAACCCAGGGAATTTATAGGGCAAGGCCAGTGCCTTGGGTCAGGTTAGAACAACTGGCCAGAACTCAGTGAGAGGCCCAGGTAAGGGAGGGCCAAATATTCCTAAGGTCCATGTGTGCCACATTAGACCTGCTGTCCCCCTTTACCTGCCAACTACTCTGAGAAGTCAGCAAGGGGCTGCTCAGCCTGGGCTGGCCTGATGCCCTTCCCTGGCTTGGGTGAGCAGAGGTAGCCCTAAAGGGCAGCTGAGCCAGCACATGTCCCCGCACCCCCCACCCCCTGACTAGCAGTGGTGTCACCCACATCCACACACGTGTGCTCACTCCCCACTCCACCAATCCTGGCCACCCCTCCTGGACCTGCCTCTTCCTGATCTGATTGTGACTCCAGCTCAACTGGACTTTGGGCTTCTTGGCCAAACAAGTGGCAAAAGCTGCCTCCTCCCCAGAGAGTTTAGATCAAGGGTTGGGGAGACATCATCACTTTGCTGCCCACACCAGACCCAGGGCCCTACCTGCCTCAGTCAGTTACCAGGGCCCATCCACTCTCCACTTCCCTTCATTCCACTGGCTACTACCCAGCACCACTGTCACTCAGCCAGACACCTCAACTGATCCTATCTGGTCTCCCGGAAATAGCCATTCCCCCCCATCCCCTTCCTCACCTGTCTAAATGCAAATTGGGCATTCCGAACACCCCAGGGTTTGAATCCTATCACTTCCCCAGCTGTGTGACTTTCAGCAAGTTACCGAAGTCTCTGCACATCTGACGCCTTATAATCCAAGAGGTGATGGCAACATACAGACACTTCCTAGAACTCCCGAGGAACAAGGCCTGCCTCACTGAGTGTCAGCGATGACCAGCTCATCCTTCTGCTTAAAACTGTCAGTGCTTCCAACTGTCCTTCAGTTAAAGGTCAAACCTTCCCATGCCAAAGCTCACTGGGGAAGCTTCAGACGAATTTCCAGATGTTCTTCTGGATTGTTGCCCGGAGTAGACCAAAGGGCATTTCCTGCACATGTCACGGATTCAGGCTTCTGGGACTTGGTGTGTGCTGAGCCCCTGATAACTGGGTAGATGGCCTTGTCTTTGAGACCTCAGCTGTTACCTGAGGCATCTCTCATCTTTCCTGCACCCCAAGAACCCTCAGAGCTTTCCTCCCCACACCCATCACGCTATCGCAGTCCTGTCTCCTTGAGGGCAGGATCTGTTCAGTTCACTGCTCTTTCCACCCCATAAATGGCTAAATGCTCAAGAAGTGACTAATGGGAACGTGAGAGAGAAGCTGAGCCACCTGAGATGGTGGCTGCACGAACCTCTGAGACTCTGGATTTTGTGGTTTCTCCCATTCCGTTGCAAACCCATCCTGTGGAGGGCGAGGCCCTGGATCCCCCCACCTGCTGCCTCCCGGCCTCAGTCCTATATGCTGAGCCCTGAGCCCCCACATAGTCTGGAAGCCTGTGGTTACCACTTTCCAGAAAGTGAATCAGAGTCTCAGTGGGGCACAGCTGAGATCTCAGCCAGGGCTCTGCCTCCAGACTCTGTTGGCTCTGACAGGAGTTTCTGTTATGTAACTTTTCACGTTCTGCATGCTTAGTGCCTGGAAGATCTGACTCTGACCTTCTATACCCAAGCTGTGTTCCCCACGCCCTTTTCTGCTTGGCCAGTGTGGCTGGGGGCTGATGTTTGGGAGGAGTGACCCAGCCTATGCCAGTACCTCCCACACTGTACACACCCACCCGGGCATCTTGTGAAGATGCATGTTCCAAGGCAGGAGGCTCGGGGTGGGGCCAGGGTCTGCGTTTCCACCAAGGTCTCAGTAACGCTCATGTGCGGGGAGCACCCTCTGATGACAAGGGCCCCCGTGCCATGTGTGGGGCATCTGCCTGTCCTTATGCATCTGCAGGCTGCCTACACCTATCCAGTGGTGAGAGCCCAGCACCTGTGAGGCAGGCTCTGAAGCTACAGCCGTACAACAGATGGCTACTGTGGCACAGGAAAAGACCCGGATGCTGGCCGGGTGTGGTGGCTCACGCCTAGCACTCTGGGAAGCTGTTGTGGGTGGAATGCCCGAGCTCAGGAGTTTGAGACCTTCCTGAGCTCAGGAGTTCAAGACCAGCCTAAGCAAGAGCAAGACCCTATCTCTAAAAATAGCTGAGTGTCACATCAGGCACCTGTAGTCCCAGCTACTTGGGAAGCTGAGGCAAGAGGATCACTTAAGCCCAGGAGTTTGAGGTTGCTGTGAGTTTTGAGATCACAGCACTCTAGCCTGGGTGAGAGAGTGAGAATGTGTCTCAAAAAAAAAAAAAAAAATCTGCATGCTCTAATCTGAAATCTGACCAAAAATTGAACAAAACACAGAAGGCACTGGGAATAGACCAGAAAATTCTGAGGGACACACAGCTGCCCCCAAGGGTAGCACTGAGACCCACACACCTGAAAAATGTGGTACTTCATGTCGCTGATCTCAATGGTCTTGCGACTGTCCCCATCTTGTTCTGATTTATTGGTCATTAGTGTCTTGAACCTGGAGCAAAGGAGATGAAACAAGGCAGGTTTTGAATGTGACTATTTCTCCATCGCTGTGCAGTGACGGCACCATCCGTCACCTGAGCAGCTACCAGGAGACAAAAGCCTTTGAAAAATTACTGCCGTGCTCCCCAAATAATTCTCAGCAAGTGACGTTTTACATGGTCCTGATGTGACAGCTGGCCCAACCCCCATTCTGGCATTGCTGCCCCCATACATGTGACCTGACGCCTGTGGCCAGAACACCAACTTCTGTTCCAGGATACTTATGCTAACTATCAAAAGCCGTAACTAGGCCAAAAAGAATACCACCTTTGAGGTCCCCCAGAGAACTCTGGCCCATTCCACCTGTCCCCATCTGGCCACCCTGTGTCACCTGGAAGCTCTAACAAGCTGCCCTGGCACCCCTGGGGCTGAGGCGCTGTTACCTGAGGCGGCCTACCTATTAGATGCTGTCACCAGCAGGACTTTGTGTGCATAAAACAGCTTTCCTTCCACGAGGAAGGTCACATCTGACATCTCCTTGTTGTTCAGAAAGTGAGGATCTGTGAGGAAGGAGGGAGACAGAGGGACATGGCCAAGGAGTCCACCTCCGGGGGTTTCTTAAGTGTGCCGTGAGGTGTGTGTTGGGGCAGAGGATGGGACACAAGGCCAGGGCCTTGGCACTCAGAGATGGAGAAAGAGGATAGTGAGAAGGGTGATGAGGAAGAGGGGAGGATGTGTGGTGGGCAGCAGGGTGTGGGGGACAGGCCCTCACCTAGCCTGGCCGGCAGGGTCTTCCGGATCTCTGGGATGCTGGGGATGGGGCTGCTTCCGTAGCAGTGGGTGAAGATAGCAGCGAGCTGCTGGATGACCGAGTCGTTCTGCAGGAGAGGGAGAGAGGCCATTAGTGTGCTCACTGTGGCTGCTGTTTACAGTGCAGAAGCATCAGGCTGATTTCAAAAGTCCAGGCCCCGCTTAGAGCATCAACCGTCTTTTGTTCCTGCTGGATCTGACTTGGCAAGAGAAGCTTATTCTTTCATCAGCGATTCCCCAAATGGTTTTTTTGGCCAGGTTCCAGCCCAGACAAACCCACAGCCCCTGCCCTCTGCAGCCAGGCAGTGCCAGGCTGGGCACTGGGGGTGGGTTTCCACCCACCTGTGTGTCTGTCCACACGGGTCAGGGGCCGTGGGGCTCTGGAACCCAGCTCTCTCTGAGCGTGGGGTAGAAGGCCACCGGCCACACTCACTTTGCTGGTCTTGAGGATGTCAAACATGAGCTGCAAGCCCTCGGTCACCAGCTCCTCATTGTACTCCTCCTCTTTGATGGAGCCGAAATCCCGCAGGAGGCTCTGCACCACCGAGTACCGTGACTGGGAGAAGGAGGTCCTCAGAGACTCGATCCAGATGTGCAGCTTCCAGGGCACACCTGGGCGGGGCGGGAAAGGCAGGAGTCAGTGCCGTGGCAGGTCGCTCCCCAGCAGACCCCAACCACCTCCCCAGACGCTTTTAAGAGCTCCGCGTCCCCCAACCCCACACACATCCCCGCAGTAAAGCCTTAGTTCAGCCTCACGGACTTCGCCAGTGGGGCAGAGGGCAGTGTCAGGTACTCGTTAGAAGAGATGGAGGGACGGCTGTGGCTCAAGTGCAAGGAACTCAGGCTCTGAAAACCGACAGCTGAGCTGGGAGGCTGTTAATGCAGCCCCAAGGCCACAGGAGCCCTGCTGCTTGTTGGGCCTGAGAATTATTTGCTAGGGGTGATCTATTCATTCTAGAGGGGTCCAGGTGGACTCAGGTGCCCAGAAAACGTGCAGGGCATTCAAGGACACACAAGTCTTGAAGTGAACCTGGCCCTATCCCAGTCCCCAGAGGGCTGATATGTCAGTGTACACCCTGGGGTGGAAAACAACTGCTTACCACCTCCCCAGGGTGTGTCAGTGGGGTCACAAAGTAATTTAAAATGACATAAACTAGTCATGTTCCCAGTAATTAGAGAGATAGCTTCTCACCCCTAAGCCTCACTAGGGATTATAAGAGTTGCCATTCCCCAGGGACACGCTGACAGAGGTGGCGCTGGCATCCCGGCTTACTGACCACAGCTTGACTTTATAGCACAGGACACAGAGGCCAACTCACTGCCCTCCTGGCCCAGCCCCGGGCAGTGTGTGTGCCATGGCCCTGTGTCAAGTTCCAAGTGCTCAGAGTGGGCACGGTGCCTTGTGCTTTAGGTGATGTCACCCCATTCTTAGATAAGGATCATGAGCACCAGACCGCCACAGAGAAGGGAATTGAGCCTCACAGGAATTACATGGTGTGTGGCCAGCATCAGATCTGACCCAAGTCTGTCTGACGAATTTCCCCGAAGGACACAAAAAGTCCACAGATTCACAGACCCAAGGAATGAAAAAAGCTGGCGAGGACGGCCACGTTGACTCGGTCCTTGGTGCTGTAGGGCTCAGTGTGCTACCTGGCCCTGAGCTGTGGACAGAGGAGGGGCAACCAGGGAGGGTGTCCATGTGTGTGGGTGTGTACGCGCATGCCCACCCGCGTGGCCTCACCCAGTGCCCTCAGCTCCATGGTGATGTCCACGTAGCCATGCTCAGCACTGTAGTACATGGCCTCCTGCAGGGCCTTCGTGCGGGTCCGGCTCAGCCGCACAGGCCCCTCGCTGCTGCTGCCCTGGCTGGACGTGTCACTCTCCTCTACGCCCTCTGCCAGGATTTCCTCCAGGGACAACACGTCTGCTTTTGCCTGCTGTGGCTGTGTCAGGAGCTTCCTCAGGACATTCCTGTGGGCCGAAAAATGGAGGAAGGTAAGGTCTGGGATCTCATGACAGGTGATGCCTGCCTGAGTAGCCTCCAGCGCCCCACTGCCCGGAGAGGCTTCTGGGCCCCCCCAGGGATCAAGAGAGGGTGCAGGGAACTCCGCCCTCCTGTCGGGGTGACTTCAGGTTGTCCTACCTCTCTGATGGCTCCATTACCTGCATAACAGGGTGTCAGTAACCCCCTTTCCCAGGGCTAAGGTGAGGCTGCTGTGACAGAATCACACACAGAGCCTGGTAAACAGCAGCTGCCTGCCTGTGAAAGAACTCACTCGCCCCCCTCTCGTTTATAAGGATGAAGTGAGGACAAATGTCATGCAGAATTTATTCACGTCTATAAGTAAGTACCTAGAAGGGGAGATTGTTACAGTACACTGGACTCCTGCGTACTGCAGCGTCCAGCCCTGTGGGATCCCACAAGCAGTGCCATTACAGGGGACGAAGCCACCCTGCTCAAGGCCATAGTGGGGGATTACAGGTGCAGACACGTGTCTCGGGGCCTGGGGCTCTGGGACGGCAGCATCGGGATGGGGCCCAAAGGTGACGCCAGGTGCCGACCTGCTCCACAGCAGCCCTGTGGGCCCCTCCACACACCCTCAAGTGCGAGGCCCAGAGAGACCCTGCAAAGGACCCTGGGTCATCGTCCAGGGGCCAGCCAGCTGCCATCAGCTCCTTCCCATTTGTGGCTTTGCTGGCTCAGGGATCTGCAAGGTATCTTGCTCATGTCAGGCACTGGTGTATGAAGGGGAAGCAGCATGGGGCCTGTCCCAGGGTCCTATGCTCCTGACAGAGTGAGAGGAGGATGGGCAGATGGAACCTCCATGCGGGGTGAAGAGGCCACGGAGGGGACAGATACGGGCACAAGGAGGGACAGGGTGGTCTAGAGGCAGCTGTGGACACGATGGCACCTGAAGGGTGAGGGAGGTCTGGGTGGGCAAGTGGGGGGCTGTGAAAGGGTAGAGAGGAGGTATCCTAGGGAGGGGCCACAGCAAGAGCAGGTGACCGGTGGCTACACAGCATGTGGGAACTGGCAGAGGTGGCCTGCCTGTTCCTTGCCCTCTAGTACCCTCTTTTCCACTCTCGCTCTGGCCCTGCTACTGCCTGACAGCCCTGGCTCCCATCTGCCACTGCCCTGTGACACCCGCAGGTGGGCCTGGCACCCCCAGAGCAAGCTCGACCATCTGCTCCTGGAGCAGGGTGCGATTTCGCGCAGAGCCGCCAGGAGCTTCTTCATGCTTGAGCTTTTGTGGTGTGGAAGTTTCTGGGAGAACCACCACCCGGCATGGGAAGCCACGTGCAGGCCCTGGCAGCTGCAGGGTAGAGTCTGGACAATGGGATGGTCTGTCCTGGGTGTCAGGAGGCCCGGGCTCTAGTCCCAGGTCTGCTAGGAACCAGCTGATGCCCCTGTCCAGCAGCCCACCATCCGGCATCTCCGACTCCAACTTCTGTGCCTGTGCTGGCTGAGACCCTCATCTTTCTGGTTTCCTTGAACACAGGCCCTGTCTCTGGAAGTCTCCAGGCCTAGCTCTTCTGCTCCCACTGGGGAAATAGAGGCTCCCAAGAGCTCATTTCCATGCCCACATCGTGTGTGGCAAGAACCCTGGGCGGGTACCTGTGGCCGTGGGCAGCGGAGTGGCTGAAGCAGTTCATGACCTCATGGAGGGAGGAACCCATGCCAGTGGCTTCCAGCATGCTGAGAAGGGGGTCGGCGCCTCGGCTCAGCAGCAAGCTGACCAGCTCGTAGTTCCCTGAAAGAAAATGTGGGTGATGCCGAGGACAGCAAGGGGAGGATTCTCCAAACTCTGAACTTAAGAAGAAATGAGCAAACCCCACATTCATTTGCATTTGGTGGGGTGAGGTGGAGGTGAGGGGCAAACGGGAGGAAGGCTGGCTGGTGTGTGCCCTGCCACCCGCGCCTCTCCCTGGGCCCCAGAGGGAAGGGCCTCCTTGCCTTGCTGGGTCTTGCCTGGTCTTGAGTTCAGCAGATACATGGATGGTTGGGGGAGGGGTTTCAAGCCCACCCACAGGGTCCTTTTGTGTTACACAGACCCTTGTATGTCCAGCCAGGCTGGGTGATGCTGCAGGGAAGGACCCTCACCAGGCAGGGCTCTGGAGTACCTACCAGCCGCAGAGGCTAGCTGCAGGGGTGTCTCCGCATAGCTGTCCTCACCACTGTTGACTGCAGAGCCCTCCACGTGGGCACCAGCATCCAGCAGCAACTGCCAGGGGCACAGAGGAGGAAGGCAGCTCTCAGCATGGCAGAGAGCATCTGGGAAGTGCTGGGGGAGGCCTCTTTAGTGCTCTCCAGGCATCTGACTAAGGCACAGCCCACCTGGCAGCAGAGGAACTGGAAGTTTAGAACTCCAGGGTACCCTCAGGGCTCAAAGTTTCTACAATCTTCAGTTCTTATGGCACTGGACCAAGCCCCTAAGCTACGAGGACTTCTGAGCTCTTCCAGATGCTTTCTCATAAACTGGCTGCAATAGCCTTCCAAGGACTCAAGAAGGCAAGCAGAATGGAAAGTGCTACCCCAATCTATAAGGGTAAACTGAGGTTCTGGGGGCAGCAGGTGTTGAAGACAGAAAGAACATGATGCCAATGCTAGCCACCAGCCAGTGAGTAATCCAGAGCAGATCCTTCAATTCTCTGAGCCTCAGTTTTCCTCATCTACAAAATGGGAAGAGAGTCCTGCCAGACTTACTTTACCAGCGATTAAACAAAACCATGCTCAATAACCAGTGGCTTTTAGGCTTCTTGTCAGAGAGGTCTGGCAGCTCCCCCAGATGGGAAGTGGTGGGCTAGAGCAACGAATGTCACAGTCCAGGATGGCAATGGGGATCTCTCCCTATTCTAGCAAAAGTGGCTTTGCCAAGGGACACATGGGGCAGGGTTAACAGATACCAGGCAGTACCAGCTGAGCCAGGCCTGGCTTTGCCTTGGGCAAGGCGTGGTATTGGCATTATTCTGATAGGTGAGTCTCACCTGCCCTGACTGGCTGCTCTGGAGGGAGTGATCTGCCAGCCTTTCTAGACTCCTAGAAACCAAACATTCCTCAGAGCACATGTGGGAGTCTAGGTGGCCAGGAGTGAGGGGTTCAGGCTGATCTTGGCCCCCTGCAGTGTGTGAGACAGCGGGGGATGGCCATCTGCTGGAGACGCAGTCAGAAAGCACTCTGCCCCACTACCTGTGCCAGTGCCAAGGCCACGGAGGCAGAGGCTGCCATCAGGATGCAGCTGGGTGCCAGTGCAGGCAAGCCCAGTGTACGGTCTGCAGGCCCAGTCTGAGCTGAGGTTGGGTTTTGCTCAATAGCAGCCAGTGGTGATGATCACTCATGGAGTCTTCACTACAGGCCAGGGTTGTGAATAACCCAGATGTGACTGCTGCCCTCAGAGGCTTCCTGAGTGGACAGCAAGGGCATCATATGAACCCTGGGACTAGTGCTGCAGAAACCTGTGGAGCCCAGCACCTTGGAGACTTGGAAGTCAAGGCTGTGCGGCCAGGGACCCTGCTGGTACAGGAAGCTGTTATGCCACGGCTTCTACTTCTAGAACCACTCGAGCACGGCTGCCTAGGGGCAATCACAGCTGCGTGGGCCAAGATGGGCAACACTGTGGCTTAGCTTGACAAGTGAGCTGTGCCAATCTGAGTCCTCTCTAGGGAACTGGGAAATAGAAACTAAGCCTGTTTGTGGGGAGGGGACAGTACTGGACGGACATTGTGCTATAGAGCTGGCCCTGCTGTAGAACTCATGAGAGGGGAGAAAAGTGAGGAGAGAAAGATGGCTGGAGAAGAGAGTGCTAAGCAGACTCAGACAGATCCTAGCATACCCTGAGACTCACCCAGGGAGACTAGGAGATGGCGGGAGGCACAATGGGACCTGTATACTGCTTGGACCTGGGTCTTTTTTCCTAAAATGCCATGTGTCCTTAACCTGTCCGTTCCTTGAGGCAAATTTGACTATCAGAGCCTTGTTGACCAGGTAAGCAGACTTCAGGTAGCTGCTCATTTAGCTGTGGCAGTGCTTGGGGCCCAGCTCACCTGGTAAGCCGGGGGAGGGGTACAGTGTTCACTTGGCAGGAGCTCACCTGGACCACAGAGATGTGTCCGTGCAGCACAGCAAATGTCAGTGAGGTCCAGTGCCGGCTGTCAGGATGGATGGAAGGGTGCCGGGGAGAGTTGCTTGGAACCTGGAAAACCCCACAAATGATAAGAGGTTTCCTAGGCAGGTAATATAGGCACCTGAGTAAAGGAAGTACCCTGCAGGGATGCTTTCTACATTTGATTTGTAATGTCTGCCTGGAACATCATGTGGACAGGCTTAAAAGGAAAGTTCTATGGTTCATTAGTGATGCCTGGGCAAAAGATGGCAGGGGAGGATGGCTAACTGGGGATGGTAAGGATGGCTGGGGATTATTAGGCTCGTAAAAGGGAAAAAAATGCTGTTAAGAACAGAATTATGGCCATTTCCCCCCACTCAGCTCACTCCCTCTCAGGCAGAGAGCCCAGATCTTAAGGAAAGACCTCTTTGTTAGCTGTGAGCTCTGTGTACCTTGTCTTTGCAGACCTCTGAGACACATCTACCCAGGTGTCCAAAATCATGCCTAGCATGGCTGATGGAGACCTGGGGTGGTCTCTTGCTGGGTTGGGGCCTGGGTGCAGCTCTTTGGGGCTTCCTCACCTGGATGTCCAAGTTTGCCCCGGCATCAATCAACATCTGGACCATGGCTTCATCCCCGGCAGCACAGGCGTACATCAGCGGTGTCATCCCCTGTGTGAATCCAAGGCAGATACTTAGCTGTCTGGAGACAGAACACACCACCACATACTCCACTGTGCCCTCTGCCCTAGGATCACCAGTCTGGGCTTCCTGCATGGTGTGGCTGCTCATGCTGGGCTCTCCTGCAGCTGGTCCTTCATAGGCCCATAGGCAGGGAGAGGTGGGCATCACCACAGGACTGTAGGTCCCACAAAGGCTGCAGAGCACAGCTGGATATGGTACAAAGTCCACTTCTGCCACAGAAACTATAAACTTTCTACAAATTACTTCTCCCCTCTGTGCCTCGGTTTTTTATTCTTTAAACTGGGAACAACAACAGTAATTACTTCATGGGGCTGTTTGTCAAGAATGTGAGTTAATGGGTGGCCCCCATAGCTCAGTGGGTAGGGCACCAGCCATATACACCAAGGCTGGCGGGTCGAACCCAGCCCAGGCGAGCTAAAACAATGATGACAACCACAACAACAACAACAAAATAGCCAGGTGTTGTGGCAGGTGCCTGTAGTCCCAGCTACTTGGGAGGCTGAGGCAAGAGAATCGCTTAAGCCCAAGAGTTGGAGGTTGCTGTGAGCTGTGACACCAACGTGCTCTACCCAGGGTGACAGCTTGAGACTCTGTCTCAAAAAAAATAAAAAAATAAAAAAAAAAGACTGTAAGTTAATATGTATAAAGTGCTTAGTACAGAACTAGGTTGCCTTAAAAGCCACGTCAGAAAAAGAGCAACAACCCTGTCACTGCCTCTAGGCTCTACTGCCATATACCAGCTCATCCTAGATAGGCCCGGGCAGGAAATCACTGTGCTGAGTGTTCTCATTTAACCACCATAATATCCCCCTTAGAGAAGGTCTGTTATTATCCCCATTTTACAGATGAGGCCCTGAGAAGGGAGTTAACTTGCCCCAGGTCACACAACTAGAATGAGGGCCCCAGGTCTATGTGAGCTGTGAAGCCCTTGCTTTCAGGCATCTCACGAGAGGGCGAAGAAGTGTTTGATTTTTTCGCTACTGAGCAGTTCAGAGCCTTTTTTCTTTTCTTTTCTTTTTTTTTTTGAGACACTCTCACTATGCTGCCCTTGGTAGAGTGCTGTGGTGTCACAGCTCACAACAAACTGCAACTCTCAGGCTTAAGCGATTCTCTTGCCTCAGACTCCCAAGTAGCTGGGACTACAGGTGCCTGCTACAACACCCAGCTGTTTTTTGTTGCAGTTGTCGTTGTTGTTTAGCTGGCCCTGGCTGGGTTCGAACCCGGCAGCCTCATTATATGTGGCTGGCGCCGTAACCACGGTGCTACAGGCACCGAGCCCACAGCCTTTCTAAGAGCCAAGTCCTGATCCCCTCAAGTTCAGGTGGGCAGTTGGCAGAGCTGCCTCCCCGGCTGGGCATCCTCCCCTGTGGCCGGTAACAGTGAGGCCCACAGTACAAAGTGTTTATTCCACAGCTGGGTCCCAGCAAGTGTTTGGCGCCCTACGATGTTATTTATTAGGTTATTTGTGCGTAGACAAGATCTCCTTACCGCATAAATCCTTGCCTAGTGCCAGAGATAAAGAAATGGCCTGAGATTAGTCACGGGGTGAGGGGACTGTTTACCCACAGATCATTCTGTAAACACCAAGGTGTAGGGAGCCAACAGCAGCCAGCACACGGACAAAGGCCGGCTGCAGCCAAAGGGGCTGTTTTGCTTCACCCCCTGTGCTGGGCTTGGCTTTCTTCACACATCTGTACACAATTCAGAGTTTCAACCGAGCGCTGAGCCCTGGGAGGAGAAGCTGCTTTTTTTGTGTTGTCCTCATGCCCACCTCCAGGTATGTGAAGAGGCTAATTAAAAAGAGGCTGATGAACAGATTTCAGGGACTGTCATCTTGTCAACAACAGTATGACTATAATAATGCCCTCGTGGGGAACAAGAGCCTGGCTGTTGTTTATTGAGCATTTACTGTGTGTTAGATGCAAGATTCTCACAAGAGCCCTCTGTGCCCCATCTTAATGGCAGGGAAACAGGGGCTCCTCAGGGAGGTAAAGTAGCTTGTCCAAGACGCCCCAGTCCTTATGTGGCCGGCTAAGTCCTCAAGGACTATAGTGTCCTCCTTCCTCTGTCGGGATGAAAACTCCCACAAAGCCTTGAAGCCTTCACAGATGGAGAGGCCTCTGAGAGATCTGACACACCCAAGCCTGTCGCCCGCTCCTGCTCTTCTGAAGCCCCCATCCAGCCCTCTGGTGTCCCCCTCCAACACACGGACTGGCCTCCACATTCTTGTTCTTCTGTCTCAGTCCTTGGAGCGAATGAATGCCTTTCCCACTCCTCTCAGCTCAATCCTGATCCTGCCCTCCCCCCAGGCTCGGTTCAAAACCTTGCCCAGGGGAAGCCTTCCCTGGCTGTCCTCTCCTACCAGCAGAGTCCACCCGGGCCTCAGGGTTCACCTGGGGCTTCATCACACCCTGCTTCACAGGGTCACCTTGTCCAAGAACACTGCCTTTGCTCCCAACTGCCACCTCACCCCCCTTGTTTCGGTGTGGTCTTCCAAACCAGGCAGTGCCATTGTGTACAGAGTAAGTACTCTCAAAACCATGTTAGATAAACAAAGAATACACTCCGCAGCAGTGGGGTCTAGAGTCAGATTGCTAGGACTCTTCTAATCGCAATCCTCCTCCTCCTTAACTAGTTGTGTGACATTAGACAAAAAGCAACCTCTTCGCACCCCAGTTTCCTCATCTATAAGATAAGAGCAATAACAGCAATTACATCACAGGGCTGCTGTTGAGACTGAATGAGTTAATCTATGTGAAGCACATAAAACCCAAGTTAAATTCTACCTAAAATTATAAATCACCTTCAATACTTCCTATCCCTTTTCCTACTTCATTTTACTCCGTAGGGCTTTACATTAATATATTATTTTATATATTTATGTTTCTTATCATCTGTCTCCCCTACTAGAGTGTTAGCTCCTAAAGGCAGGAGTTTGTATGGCCTGGCGGGCAGTGGGCACACAATATGCCCTAATAAAGTGTTAGCAATTATTATTACTTGCTGGGCATTAAGGTGCCCCCTCTGGACTCTTTCTCAGCCTTGCACCATCTAGGACAGCTGCCAGCTGTCCAGACAAGGAAGCAGCATCCACATTA
The DNA here is from genome assembly GCF_027406575.1 of Nycticebus coucang. Classification (NCBI taxonomy): domain Eukaryota; kingdom Metazoa; phylum Chordata; class Mammalia; order Primates; family Lorisidae; genus Nycticebus; species Nycticebus coucang. The sequence goes on along the minus strand of NC_069793.1, from coordinate 30,681,130 downwards.
CAAAGGTTTTCCAAGGCTTGCTAGGAAGTCCCCAAGCAGACATTCCACTCAAATAGGGCACAACTCAGGGGGCAGCCCACCTTTTAGAAGCACAGAGCCAAACCAGTCTTAGGCTTAGGACCAAAGTGACTGTGCCACCAACCCTGGCAGCTGTGAATTGCTAACTCTTGTCCCTGAGCCTGGCCTGAGCTCTTGGAACATACCTGGTCATCCATGGTATTAACTCCATCTGGCCCCAGGGCCTCAATGGCCTGGTTGATGAGATCCGTTCTTCCACAGTTGAGCATGCGGAAACCCAGGTCCTGGTTGAATTTTTCAGTAGCTGCTCGGGCATCCAGCCTCCGGAAGGAACTGAAACAGCATTCGGGTCTGCCCAGAGGAGACCCAGATGTGTGTGAGCAGGACTGTGGACTCTTTCTGCTAGGACACTGCCTCTCACTGACCCAAGACACAGCTGTGTGAGGTGGACATGGAGTGAGGATGGGGAAGTGGAGGGCCGGAGACTTGAGATCAGATCAGCAATGACTGTCCCCATCAAGTTCTGGGACATGAAAAGCACATACTTCTGCTTTTCCACAAACATGTGAAAGAGGTGCTCTGAGCTCTTGGGAGCTATCAATAGGCAGGAAACAAACTTGCATGTAACATAACCTAGTAGAGGGCTGCCCCAAGGAGAAAGAGACTCCAGCCTGGCTTTGTGCCACTGCCCTTGGTCATATGCTTCCTGCACAGAGCAGTCTGCACCCACAAAACAATCACTGGGGCCAAGTTCTATGTTCTCTCTCCCTCGGGCTTCCTGGTGAGGCCCAGAAGCACCAAAGCGATGGCAGAGTGTACTATCGAATGCTGTTTGCAATTAACCCAACCTACCGCGCAAAGTCACAGTTAGAAACCTGTGTCTACTGAGGGCACACCACATGTCCAACAGGCAGCTTTAGCCTGAAAGTGCAGAAAACGTTCACATCCTAGAGTGAGGCTTGGCATTCACCATGCAGACAGAGGTAGCCATAATTGGGGTTTGGGCGGAGGGCCAAGAAAGTGATACAAGGCTCTTAAAGGTCAAGGATAGCCACAGGGAAGCTTTTCCAGAAGGACTCCTTCAGGGAATGAAGCCATAAGAGAGGCACTTTTGGAAGGAAATTAAGGGCACGGACTTGGGGACTGTATGAATTTGGGTTCGAGGTAAGGCATTTTTCCAGCTGAGTGTCTGCAGGCAAGCTCCTATTCCTCCCTGACCCTCAGCTTCTCCAACTGTAAAATGGGCAAAAGCATCCCTTCTCCAGTGTCATCATGAGGACGAAGATAATGCACACAAAAAGGAAGGGCTAGCGAGAAGGGTGGCAATGACAGGGACGTAGGAAAGAGAATGCCCACTTCCACCTGTCACCCCATAAATATCCCAAAGGGTCAGACATGTGAGCTCTCCTGCCCTAATCCAAATGCATGTCTGTGCTGTGTAGCAGACCAGTGGCTACAGAAGACATATCCAGAAAGCAGCCGTGGTCTAGAATAGATCCTTTCCCATACTCAGCCTTGGTGTCTGCAGAGGACACCCTGTGAGCAGCTTGAAGGCATTGCAGCCCCTGCTCTCTGATGCCCTCGCAGCCCCCAGGAGAAGAAAGAAGCAAAGGGGAGGTGAAGGGTTAGATGTGAATGCTGAGGCCTCCCTGTTCCCTGGTTTCATACTTGAGCTGCCGAGGTTCACAGTCCAGACCAGGCAGCAGCAGCCGGGCTGCCTGCCTGATGTCGCCGCTGTCCACGGTGAGGCTGCGGCGGTGCTCTGCGTAGGTGATGGCCACGCGCATCCACTCCATCAGGGGCGGCAGCAGCATGAAGGGCCTGCAAGGCAGCAGAGGGAGGGTCAGGCCTGGGCGGACATGCCCTGAGGGCAGGAGGGGATCAGCACGCACACGCTCAGGGGACGGCCACTGAAGCTTATCACCCCTTAGAGGGGACCTGCTTCCTCTGCTCACAGAAACCCCGACCGTACCCTCAATGCATGAGTCCCTGTCATGGATGGTTAGCAGAACCTGAGGACCCCTTGGTGGCCAATGAATGAAAGAGTTCACCAGCATGTGGAACTGGGGATGCTTGTCCTCTCCAGAGCATTCAGACAGGGTCCTGGGCCTCCCTCTGCGCAGAGTGGAGTCTGACAGGCCCTGGTTACAAAGCCCGCTGTGCCACCAGCAGCATGTCAGTATGACAAACACACTGTGACCCTGTTTTCTCTGTCTGTAAGGTGGGTGGCACCTCCTTCTCAGGGCTGTCCCCAGGCTCTGTAGGAAGATGCTTATTACACTGTGTGTGTGTAGTTCGTAGTCACTTCTTCCTCACCTGGCACTAGGCTGAGGCAAGTCCTATGTCACCCCCTGTACCAGGGCCAACAAGGCCCCCAGTTTGATGCTCAGGGAGAGGCCCTCCAGCAAGGCTTCAGAAAGTCGAACTCCCAGGACACTGTTACAAGCACGTCCTGTGCCACCAGGGGGCGCCATTCACACAGACTGCAGTGCACTCTGGGTCTAACCCTGGGCTCAGGCCCCAACCTCTCTGTCAGTCCTTTCCACTTGCACCCAGGGAGAGAGTGTATGTGTCCCCTCACTCTTGGGGGACACTTGGGAGACTCCCTCACAGTCTAACAGGTCTTGAGGCCAGGGATGAGCCCCGATGGCCAGTCTTTGGCTTGATGACTTGGTGGATACCTAGGCTGCTCTGCCCAGAGTGGCTGGAGCTCTTCCCACAGGGAGTCACCAGAACAAGACTGCTCTCTCTGATGACAGCCCAAGTCGACTCCCAGCTCCTGCCTGTGTGCCCAGGCCCTCCTGCTGCCTTCCACCCTCGTTCTTCCTTTCAAACTATGCCAGGGAGCAGGCACCAGGCCAGGGCAGGCAGCCAGTCCCCGAGGCACCCCCACTCCCTCTGGGCTCTTGGAGCAGCAGGCCTGTGCTGTCACCGCTGTCTCTCCCCTTGACATGCAGCTAAGTCCCAAGACCAGGAAATAGACATCCATTTTCTCTCCATGGCAACTACATAGCCAACAGCTGGGTCACCCACAGACTGCTCAGGCCTCTAAAAGCTTAGGTCACCCTCCAAAGTTTTAAGTTTCTCTTCTTGATGGCAAAGAATGCTTTTATTTAAAAAACTAGTAAAGAAAATACAGATACTTTCCGGCTTAGGATAGGGCTACATCTCAATAAACCCATTGCAAGTCCAAAATAGTTAAGTTGGAAATGCATTTAATACACCTAACCTACTGAACATCATAGCTTAGCCTGGCCTACCTCAAATGTGCCCAGAACATTTACATATAGCCTAGATGGTCTAACACGAAACCTATTTCATAATATCGTGTGGAATATCTCATGTAATTTATTGGATACTGCACTGAAATTGAAAAGCAGAATGGCTGTACTATGTGGTTTCTTCTCAATATGTATCACTTTCACACCATTATAAAGTCGAAAAACCCTAAATTGAACCATTCTAAGCCAGGGACTTTTTAGAATCAGGTATGACCGTGAAGGTAGTTCATTTGGGAAGCTATTTGGGTGGACTGGTTCTGTTATTTCAGAAATAACAGTTCTGGGTTTGAGTCACTTAACTGGTCCACTGAGAGTATCCTTCCATGGGAATAGGAGGGCCCCAGACTGGCAACAAGGACCCCAGGACCTCACCACTGTCGCCATGATGCATCAGACCACGGCACTTAGGGTCCTCAAGCCCAACCTGCCTGCTCCCATCTCCTCAGGAGACTGAAGCACCCTCATTCATGTCGGTCCAGATACTATTTATTCTTCAAGGCTCAGTTCCAGTGCCACTTCTTTCCAGAAGTCTCCCTGGATTCTCTCTTCCTGACTATTCCTTCTAAGGACAGGAACAACGCCTTCCTCATGTCTGTATTCTCCAAAATATGCCCAGCCTAGTGCTCGACACGATAGGTTCTTGGTAAATGCTTGCTGACTGACTAGAAGTATAGAGGAGCACCCCAAGGTTTCCACTTATGAAACCAATCAGGTTTCCGCCCAGCTAAGAATGTTGCGGAATTTTCAAGGGCCTAGTGTTGACTCACTAGAGTAGGGGGAACTTGTGTAGTCTAGGAAGGAACAATTCATTCATGAATTATCTTTTCGCTTACGAGATCTCCCTCGATTATTAATGACCTCTTAAATTCCCCCAATGTATTTTTGAATTTCACAATTCTTACATTGCAAGGCTAGAAGATAAGCTTAGAGACACACTTCCATAAATCAGTCCTTCTGATTCCTGAGGAAGTCTTTTTTTTTTTTTGTAGAGACAGAGTCTCACTGTACCGCCCTCAGGTAGAGTGCCACGACTTCACACGGCTCACAGTAACCTCTAACTCTTGGGCTTATGCGATTCTCTTGCCTCAGCCTCCCGAGTAGCTGGGACTACAGGCGCCCGCCACACGCCCGGCTATTTTTCTGTTGCAGTTTGGCCGGGGCTGGGTTTGAACCCGCCACCCTCGGCATATGGGGCCGGCGCCCTACTCACTGAGCCACAGGCGCCGCCCCTGAGGAAGTCTTTATTTAAACCATTGACACTGTAGGCTGAAGTATAAATTAAAAAATAACTCATAGATTTGCCAGCCATTCTTTCCCATTGTGCCCCAAAGCCAAGACAAAGTCCTACGTGTGGCCGCTGAGTCTCTAAGTAGACATCTCCCAGCTGCACAAGGGGAAATCTTAGAGGGAATTTGGGGTAAACCATGAAGTCTCCTCACGTGTGTCTTGATTCTTTCTCCTGCTTCCTGCTTCTCAGTATAATACGTCAGCATGTGCAAAACACAGCACTGACAACCTCAGAAGGAAGATCCTGGGGATCGGTCATTCAGCCTTCATTTTGCCACCTTGGCTGGAGATGTAGAAAGTTGAACACTACATTTTCCCGACTCCTTCGCAGCTGGGGTTCTGGGTGCAAATTAGATTTTACCATGAAGCAGCTTCGTGAGATCTGGTTAAATGAATGCAAAGCTGAGGCCACCTTGTTTTTGTTAGCAAACCAGATCATGAAAACATGAGTTTTTTATTTATTTTTATTTTTTGTAGAGACAGAGTCTCACTTTATGGCCCTCGGTAGAGTGCCGTGGCCGCACACAGCTCACAGCAACCTCCAACTCCTGGGTTTAAGCGATTCTCTTGCCTCAGCCTCCCGAGCAGCTGGGACTACAGGCGTTCGCCACAACGCCCGGCTATTTTTTGGTTGCAGTTTGGCCGGGGCCGGGTTTGAACCCGTCACCCTCGGTATATGGGGCCGGCGCCTTACCGACTGAGCCACAGGTGCCTCCCAACATGAGTTTTTTTAATTTCTTACAGAATGTTCCAGTGTCCAGTTTCCACTTTCCTGGTGCTTCAGAGGCGGTGGTAGAAATGATGAAGACAATGGGAAAAACCTCTGGCTTCCAGCTTCAATCCTGAGTTGCAGCGGGTATGTGTTCGAACAGCTCCAGGGGCTGACTCTGGGAAGGCGTGCACCCAGCTCCCCTGATGAACGAGGTCTGTATTATCCCTGAAGTCACTTCTGGATGCTCAGTCTAGAACCCGCTTCTAGTACTTTCCCAACTATTCTGTGAACACCTGATTCCCGGCATTAAATCCCTTTCCACTTAAAAGTCTAGGATGGTCTGTTTCCCAAATTGAACTCAATTAATGCAGAAATCTGGTGCCCACCTACACGTGTACCCATCCATGTCAGCCCCCAACTTTTCTCCCTGGCCAGAGTCTACAGGAAGGTAAAATCATAAATAATTCAAGTACTTTTTCAGGAACATTCTTCCCATGTGCTGTGGGTTCCAGGCTACTGTTTCCTTTCTGGTAATTTCATCTAGCCCATGGGACATACTGAGACGATCTGGCCAGCAGTATTGGACATTCAGGAAAACCTCTCTAAAAACTCCCATCTGCAACAGTGTGGCTGCATCCTAACTCTGGGGTGAAGGGGCGGGGGCAGCAAGGCTGGGAACAGCTGATGTGCGTGCGGCCCCCAAGGTCTCTCTGCTTTGCTCCCTCCCAGAGAAGGAGGCCGTTTCCCACGTCTTGCAGAATGCAGATGTCTGCAGCCCCAGAACCAAGAGAACAGATCAGGGTTGAAGGAATCCCCTCGTTCAGCCCTTCTCCCTGCTGAATTGTCCCTTAGCTGGGTTCCATATACCTCAGAATAGTGGTTTTCAAAAAAATCTTTTTTGGGGGTCTCAGATCCCTATTTATACTCTTAAAAATTATTGAGGACCTCAAGGAGCTTTTGCGAGTTGCTCTACTGATATTGATCGTATCAGGAATTATAACTGACCAAATGTTGAACATGTGAATACACATGCTAGAATCCGCTTGGCTGTCAGGGTGATGACATCATGATGTCACACAGCCTCTGCAAACTCCCCCAGATCCCTGTGAGAAAACAAGAGCGAAAAGGCAAGTACCATCTTATTGTGAATACTGTTTTGACCCTGTGGACTCCTGGAAAGGGTCTCTGGGACCCCCGGGGTCCCTGAACCACACTTTGAGGCCACTGCCGTAGAAGACCACAGCAGATCCCCAGGGTGACACTGCTTGGGACTAGCAGTCAGGCCTGGGACACAGGGTCCTGAGAATCCTGAGTCGCCTGTGGTTTGCATGCACAGTCCTGGCCCAGGAATCTGGGATCCTAGATGACTTCCCTGCTGCAACCTCACTGGGAAAAAGTTCTGGTTTCTTTGATAAAACTGAACTGGCTCTGTAACCTTGGACAGATCACTATCCTCTTTGGGGCCTTTTTTTGTATTAAAGAAAGAATTGCTTAAGTGAGTGGTTTCTGGACTTTTTCCATCATGAAAACCCCTTTGTTTTTATTTCACAGATGCCACATGCTAATTGCCACCAACAGTAGTCGAGTGCGTGGGCTTCAGGGGAGACTGCCTGGGATGGAATCTAGTGTGTTCCCTGTGGATTAAATTGTGCGGTTCTGTGCCGGTTACCTCACCTCTCCCAGCCTCAGTTGCTACATCAGCAAAATGGGTATAAATAATAGGACCACCTCGCAAGACAGCTGGAAGTACATACATAAAGTGCTTAGCACAGCCATTTGGAATGTGGTGAATTCTCCATAAATGTTAACTATTATTTCTAGCTTAGTATCTGTTGATAGAGAAAATATATAATAGCAAAAGAGGCCATAGGAATCTGGTTCTATTAAATGCCTCAGCTCCAGCCTTCTACTCCTTGCCTTCCCCCCATGGCAAGTATAAACACGTACAGCCTGCAGAGGCCTGCCAGCAAGCTGCCCACCACCTACTCCAGCCCAGCTCATAAAGCAGTGAAAACAAATGCAACCACTATGTTGAGTGTGAGCTGGAAACTGTTTTTGGCAGCACAGCCTCTTGGCCTTGGCAGTGAAGAACGCACACAGGGGAAGGGGCAGCAAAGAGAAGCGTAGACCCAAGGGCTGTGGGGCATAGGCACATGTGGCTGGTGGTGGCAGCGGGGGGAGCTGAGAATAGTGTCAAAGGATCTGCAGCCCAGTATGCCCCAAGTGCTGTTTGGGCCTAATCTAAATACCGTCTGTCACACACGCACATGCAAACAAATCCTGTCACTGCTGTGATGGACAGCCACTGAAAAGGGCCATTGGCTTTATGGTAGCACTTGTCTTTGTGTGCATGAAAGGACAGCTATTGCCATGTGGGAGGAACCTCTGAAATACACCAATGAAAATGGGTCTTTTTATATGAAGAGTGTGGGAACTCTCTGGCTACCTCCTTTCTTCTTGTTGCTAGAGGAAGGAAAGAAACCCCAGAGAGGCTAAGTACCTTGCTCAAGGTCACACAGCCAGTTCAGCAGCAATAGGGATGCAAGACCCAGGTGTCCCTAATCATCTCTCTCCAGGTCTCTTTAAATTAATCACACAGATGTACCTGATTGTACCACTCTGAGGGTCACACAAGGCCCTGCGACAGGACCAGGCCTGCAAAAGCCATTTTTCTCCCCTGAAAAAAAGTGAAAGAGAATAAACTTCTTAAAGCATTGGTTTTAAGAGGTCCCTGCAGCCTGGAAAAAAATAAAAATAAACCCTGCCCCACTCAGCAAGCATATGATTTATTGGGATTACAGTTCTATAAGCAGTGTCTTAACAACAAGAAACAGGAAACGCCTCCAATTTCTAGCTCAAAGCAAGCTCTGTTCTTCCCTGAGGTGGGCAGGGGCCTGGGAGCAAGTCAGGTTGGCAGATGGGTCACTGGCCTGTGATCAGAGGCCATGCAACCCAAGCCCCAGGCACAAGAAAGTCTCATACCTCTGTCCCCAACCTGGTGGGTTGGAGCCAGCAGGTTTGTGCGCTCTGCAACCCTTCCTGCCAGATGGGAAGGACCTTAAGACCAGGACTGAGCTTAGCTCAGGGGAGACAGCTAAACTCCTACCCATGGCCATGAGCACTCAGGGCTTTGGGATATGGACCTGGTGAGGGACATTATGGAGAAACCCACCCTCCCCAGTGGGTTTCTCCATCATCTTCTGCCTTGCCCTGCCTCCATGCACCCTTGAAGTCAGGAAAGGTGAAGTCAGAGATGGTGATAGAGGGAGGAGGTGGCTATGATGTTCTCATCTTTGGCCCTAAATTCTTCCATTGACTTTACCCCACCTTCAAAGGGAGTCAGAGCCAAGGTCAGGGGTTGCCTATGCTAATCCCTCCCAGACTCTCCCTTCTCTGCTCCCATGGCCCTCCACTGCCTTCCTGCCTGGGCTGGGGCTACGAAGTGGCACTACAGGGAGCTTACAAAGATGCCAGGCTTTTCCCACCCAAGTGACAGACCCACACAGAGACTTCTCTGGGAAGGTCGGAGTTGGCAGGGCAGGGCCACCTCTGGGGCCCTCACCATAGCTTCCGTAAAGTTTCTGCAGAGCTGCTGTGGCTGAAAACCAAACCAAAACATCCATGTAAAATAAAACCAACGTTGTCCCATTGATGTCAGATTCCATTCCCTGCACAAAGGAAGCAATTCTAGTCGGGCTCACATCTTGGAGTAATTATTTTTCTAGAATTGCTTGGTAAACCAGAATGGTTTGGCTCCTCTCAGAGTCAGAGTTGGGCACGTTCCTCCCTTGGGACCCCGTCCTATCTTCTCTGTCAACCTGGCTGCCTTAGAGCTACAGCTGACCCCACAGCAGAAGCTCTGCTCAGGCTCAGGCAACTTCTACTTGAGGTGGGCTTTGGGCTCTCTGTGGGGAAAATACACTTTTCTTATGAGAGCTCATCTGGTACAGATTAGAGACACTAGATGGAGCTTGCCCAGATGCACACGTGGATATAAACGGAGACCTAACCGAGTCCTGAAGAGCTGCTGGCCAGTCCCCAGCCCCTTCCCAGGAGCTGCCCTCAGGCCGAGGGGTGGGAGGTCAAATGTGACACACACTCAGGGTCTCTGGGAGTAACAGGCCATACCAACAACTAGCCGTACAGAGCACTTCCCAGCACCTGGCACTGTTTCAAGCCCTTTTCACTTACTAACTCAATTACCCCTCATACCTACCATACTTCACAGGTACTGCTATTATTCCCATTTCACACGTGGGGAAACTGAGGGCCAGAGAGGTGAGGTAACCTGCCCGGGTCACACCCAGGGAGTGGCAGAGCTGGGGTGTGAGCCCAGACGGTGTGCCCCTGAGTCTCAGCTCCTACAGGGGACGCTCCATGGCTCTCGGATGAGTTGGCTGGCCCTGGCTCTCTTCTGTCATCTTAAAGATGGCATTAGGCAAAAGGCTCAGTAACCATAATTTGTCACCCAAACTGGAGACTTTTTATTTATTTTTTTTTGTAGAGACAGAGTCTCACTGTACCGCCCTCGGGTAGAGTGCCATAGCATCACACGGCTCACAGCAACCTCTAACTCTTGGGCTTACGCGATTCTCTTGCCTCAGCCTCCCGAGCAGCTGGGACTACAGGCGCCCGCCACAACGCCCGGCTATTTTTTGTTGCAGTTTGGCCGGGGCTGGGTTTGAACCCGCCACCCTTGGCATATGGGGCTGGCGCCCTACTCACTGAGCCACAGGCGCTGCCCTGGAGACTTTTTTTTTGTGAGACAGTCTCACTTTGTCACCCTCTATAGAGTGCTATAGCGTCATAGCTCACAGCAACCTCAAACTCTCAGGCGCAAACAATCTACCTGTCTCAGCCTCCCAGGGTACTGGGATTACAGGCGTGAGCCACTGCACCCCATGCAAACTGGATGACTTTTGAGAGGGAAAAGTAGTGCTACTGCCAGCACTGGGACAACCCAGGCATAAACTACAACCGTGCCGGACAAACAGGAACATATGGTCACCGCACTTCGAGATGGGCACTCGGCTGAAAAGCCTGTGTGGTGGCCCCCCTGCCAGCTCCTGCTGCCCTGGGTGGGGGAGACCCCTGCCACCCCATTCAGCACTGCGTCCTGAACCCGCACTGCACTCACTGATTTGCAATGACTCGGTTTGTATGGCTTCTGGTCTGCTCTCTCCCCTGGACTGCAGCTTCTCTGAATATAGAGACTGTTTTGCCTGCTGCTGCTCCCCATCCCTCAGCTCAGAAGCCCATGTTACAAAGTCAGGTTTTCAACTGAAAAACACTTGGCACATGTCTCCTTCCTAGAGGCAGAGTCCTCCCCGGAAGCTCACGTGTCTGCAGAGGCTGCTCCGACTCTAGGCTCCGGAGCTGTCTCGGGAAAGAGGGAACTGCTCTGACTTTTGCTCCTAGCGGCCCGAGTTGGCGTGGGTATTGGTAAAAGATTCTCTTCAGAGACAAAGGAAATATTTCCTAGATAAGAATTCATTTCACATGAGAATGTTTCCAACTTGGAGCTCAACAGGCCAGGGCCAAGGCAGTTTCTGGGAGTCCGGTGGAGACTGCGCGCAGGCCGCTGCCCCTCCGCCCTCTCCTACATGCAGGGACGGCTCCCAGCCCTGCGAGGGCCAGGGCATCTGCCCCACTTCTCAGGCCGGAGCTCCTTGGCACAGCTGCCCCAGCAGGCCAGGATATCTCCGCTTCCCACACACCCGAGACTGAGGATGTGAAAGCAGGCCTCTCCCCATCTTGCTGGGGAGTGGCTCCCTTTGGCCTGCCAGCCGCACCTGCTGCTGCCCTGTGCCAGGGACCCGTTTTCTTCTCCCAATGCTTGGCGTCTGCGGTGGCCAACCAGAGACCACAAACCCTTTCACCATATGGAAGCCAGACAGGCGGGGACCTCCAACCTGCTCAAACACTTCCCTCCCAAGGGCACTTGCCACCACCTATCAGCCTCTGCCACTGAGGCAGGTTTGAGACCCCAAGGCTTAGCTGTCCTGCTTCCCTTATCCTATAGACACAGCTGGACAGGGTCTTTTGTTTAGTCTCTTGGCATAAGTGATTCTGTTTGGATTCAGCCAAGTGACCTCCCCACCCACACAGTCTGAGGCAGGAAGATGATCTGAACTATGAGGGGAAGGGTTTCTAGAAACTTCAAGAAGTTTCTAGGGGCATGGGGGTTCTTGAGGGCTGACGGTGGTGGTTTTGACCTGAGTTGTTGAGGTGAGGGGAGTGTGCTCCAGTCTAGCCAGAGGAGGCAAAGATAGCTGAGCTCCCTGGATGGGGCCTGCCCCTGCTTTCCACACCCACACCCCAAAGGCAGCCTTGGGGGAGACTATGGTGTTGGCTTCTGAGCAACTAAGCCACACTGTTATGACTTAACTGAGGGCCTACTGTGTGCTTGGTAAGCATGAGGCCATTTGGCATATGGCTCTTATAGCCACCCTTTAAGGGAGGTAGAATTATTAGTCTATAGTTTATACCCATTAATGTGGAAACTGAGGCTTTCAGAGGTCAGCTCAAGGCATGAAGGAGAGGCGGCTTGCCTCAGGGCCCCTTCACACCTCTGTCCAAATGCCAGCTTCCAGTCTCATCAGGTCCTGAACTCCACTTGAATAGAAGGTCGGGCCCAAAAGCCTCAGGGATGCACCCTGTACCCAAGATCCTTCTTCCCCAAATCGGAGAATATTAAAGCAGCAGGGTGGGGGAGGGGCAAGTCACAGCTATCAGGGGCTGCTGGTCTTGGAGGAGAGAATCTGAAGAGCTACCTAGCAGGCAAGTAAGAGCAAGTCAGAAACCAGTCCCACTCAGCTCCAGACATTGCCTGAGCTCCCTGACCCTGCCCCATCTTCAGGGTCTGAAAACTCTCAGAAGCTGCCTTCCTTGAGACAGGAAAACCAAGTCCCTTTAGAGTTGGGATTTCCCTGCACCAAGAATCCTGGCAAGACAGTAGACAAAGGGGATTGTTGCTGCTGGTGTTACAAAAACACTCCAGATGAATGAAGTCCCCCAGGCCGGCAGTTTCCGGTGGTCTTTTTTCTGAGGATTGGTGGGACCAACAATGGGACAGGAAGTTGTAAATAACGGGCGGCCCCTGGAGGCACTTGTCAGAGGCCGGGCCAGGATCCCGTCCCTCCGGTCTCCTACCCCTGGTATCTGGCACTACCACTTCCTGCAGGTTGGCCACCCGGAGCCTGCCAACTTGTCCCGAGTGCCGAGAGCAAGCTGCCCAAGTCACTTGGGGAAGAGGTGCTGCTGAGTCTTGCCCTCCCTCCCCAGGCAGGGAAAGGGATTTACTACTCCAAACAACTGAATTCACGGCATTATTAGAATACACGTCCACACCTGAGCTCAGGTCTGCCTCTTCCAGCCTCGAGGCCTTTGTCCGCTTGCTGTAATTGAGAATGGTAATAGCTTCCAAGAGCTAACATGAGGATTTACTAGAGAGCTGTGTATTGAAAGCTTTGTTTAGATGCTTCTACTCCACGTAAAAATAAATCCGGTCAGATCACTCCCAAGCCTGACCCTTGGCAACAGCAGCCCATCGTGTGTAGGCACTGTGGCTAGGCAAGCAGGTGTGGGGCCAGGGACACAGGAACACCAGCTTTACAGTGACTGACAGTCTGCTCTTGGTCTTTGACCAGTGAGTAATGAAATAAAGTTTGTGAAGCTCTTTAAAATCCTTAGGCAATGGGTTGTGATAAAGCTAAAGTTTGTAGATATCTTTATCCAAAGTCCTCTGTGACAGCTGGGTCTACCTCACCCTCTTTGTCCCTTGCTTGGTTCCCAGGCTACTGTCAGGGTTGAATTAAGATGGAATTAAGGGCAGAAATTGGAGGAGGGAGGGGCACATGAGAAGGAGAAAAAACATGCATTTTGAGTAGATGTGATTTTTTTTTTTGAGACAGAGTCTCACTTTGTAGCCCTTAGTAGAGTGCCACAGCGTCACAGCTCACAGCAACCTCTAGCTCCTGGGCTTAAGGTGATTCTCTTGCCTCAGCCTCCCGAGCAGTTGGGACTACAGGCGCCCGCCACAACTCCTGGCTATTTTTTTGTTGCAGTTTGGCTGGAGCCGGGTTTGAACCCACCACCCTCGGTATATGGGGCTGGCGCCCTACTCACTAAGCCGCAGGCACCACCCAGTAGATGTGATTTTTATATAAAAAAAAAATTTTCCCCTTGCTGACTTTGTTGTCTTATGTGATTTTTTTTTTTTGAGACAGTCTTATTTTGTCACCCTCGGTAGAGTGCTGTGACATCATGGCTCACTGCAACCTCCAACTCCTGGGTTAGGCAATCCTCTTATCTCAGCTGCCCCAGTAGCTGGGACCATAAGCGCCCACCACAATGCCTGGCTAATTTTTTAATTTTTAGTAGAGATGGGAGTCTCACTCCTCCTACTCAGGCTGGTCTCGAACTCCTGAGCTCAAGCAATCCACCGGCCTCTACATGAAAGGAGGTCAAGCCATTTTCCATTTCAAATTGGGGAAACTGAGGCTAGGCAAATCTAACAACTCACTCAAAGTCTCCCAGCTGGTAAATGGCAGAGCAGGGACCCATATCATGGCCTTTCTAATTCCAAAGAACCCAACCCATTAACTGAGCAAATATTTAACTGCCCACTACATGCCAGGGAATCTTTGTTCTGGGGACACAGCAGGACAAGGCGAGGCAGACCCACGGCACTTAGATTCTAGAGGGTGAGGGGAATATACAGGGGCAAGGTAATCTCAGGGAGAGGACGTGCTCTGGGGGAAACAAAAAGGGCAAACTGAGGGGGGACGCCTGGGGGTGGAAGGGGCTGCTGCCTGGGTGCACTGGAGATTAGGGACAAGTCACTCCAGAGGTTATTGTTTATGCCAGTCTGGGGAATACATGGAAATAAGTACTTAATTCACCCAATAGCTATTCTTATTTCATTTACTTCCATTTGGGGTAAACAGATGGAAATTTAATGCACAAAAAAGGGGGAGAGGAAAAAGAGAGAAAAGAGCTTAACATTGCAAATCTTCTTGAAATGGTATTTAAGAGACTCACAAGTCAGTAGCATAAAGCCACCACTGCCATCATCTCTATTATTTGATAAGAAAACACTTTCACAAGCTGCGCAAAAGATTAACGAGCCCGTTTCTTTAGACTGCACATACAGCCTGTCCGTGGGCACGTCCTATTTATGTAAAGTGCTTGTCTGAGGGAAACATCCTCCCTTCTGCATCTGGAATGGAACAAAGAGGCGCCCTGATGTGGCACTGTGCTTGTGTCAGGGGCATTTCCCCAGAACTTGGAAGCAGGCATTGCTTGGGTCTCCACCTTACAAAGGAGGAAACCAAGGCCCTGAGAGGTAACATGACTCGCTCGGATCATGGAGCTGGGAAAGGGGCTGAGGTGTGACTTCATCCTATAGCATCTCTGAGGACACACTTCTCCCCTGGGAAACCACTGACCTAGAGCTTGACTTCAAAAAGTACCTGCTTAGATAAACAATAATCAGTGAGGAATTAAAAAAAAAAAAAAACCACTCCATTTTTGTATTAAAATTTAGATCCATTTCTGTTGTGAAATATGTGCTTTCAAACAACAGAACTCCTGTGACCTCTGCCTATCTTCTGTGGCTATCATTGAAGGCCAAGTGTAAAAGCCCAGGTCTGCTCTGATGCTACCTGCACACCAGCCTTCTCAAGCATCCTCTTGAACTCGACTGTGATGACGAAGATGATGGTATTTGATGCCGTGTGTACCTGCTATTCCAACTGCTTTATATATATGCACTTGATCGATCCCCACAACATCACTGAGTTTGGCGTTATTAATCTCCTATGAAAAAGAAGAAACTGAGGCTAAATGACATGCCTGAGGCCACCCAGCTTGCAAGTGGAAGAGCTGGGATTTAAATCCATGCAGGCCCCCGACCTAATGCCTTATCATGAGGCCAAGCTTCCTCGCACACCGTCTGGTGGTTTGGCTCCATTTTTCTTACTTCTGTCTTGTTTTCATCTCCTTTGTTAGGCTGGAGACTCAATCACATAGGCCGCTCTCCAACATTTTCTTACATCCCTTCTCCACTGTATTTCATCTGTTGAAATATACAACTGAAGTCCAGGGAGAAACAGGAGTTAACAAGTAGAGCACTGAAGATGGTATCTGTTTCTGAATGTGTGCTCAGTAATGCTGGCGATAATCCCTAGCAGCGTGTGCTTGTAACAGCAGGCGAGTAACCACTCTTAGTGGTTAAGTCAATCATTATTAATAATTACTATTAGTTATAGTGGTAGTGGCTATATCAGCAGCAATATGAATAGTAGTATTAGTAGCAGTTTTACTGATATAGACAGTGCTTGAAGTCACAGTTCAGAAAATATCGGGCTACCTCAGTGAAGACAGCCTCCCCTGAGTGCCCCACGTGGCATTCCTATGTGCTTCTAAGATCATTATAACGAGAGGAGAGGAGTGGCAGCCGCCGTTTAATAAGCACTATTTTATGGAGCAGGTGCTGAGCTATTATCTCGTTTACCACTGTAGCCAGCTTACTGTGGTCACCACTTCACCGATGAGGACACCGAGGCACAGAAGATGAGCTGACATGTCATACTGCCAGAGGCAGCACAGATAACACCTCTGGGATGACCTAAGATGCTCCTGGCAGCCTCCTCCCCTGGGGCAGTATCAGCATGGTAGAGGGGTTGGAGTCCCCAGGGCTGGCTCAGCTCTACTAAATTCTGTTCTTGTACTTGTGGGAACCTTCTTGGCCAGCATGACACAGAAGAGGGCAGCCAGGAGCTGGGCGGGACACACACGTAATCTTCCAGGATCCCACCTGGATGGGGGCTTCAGCCTCTGAGAAGGTCCTAGCAGCCCCAGCAAAAAGCTCTACAGGAATTGGAGACTAAGATTAGTATCACACTAGCACCTGGTCTCTCTTGAACCTGTCTAGGTATAGAACCATCAGACCATGCCAGTCTGGGGTGTCTGGGGTGTCAAGCAACACAGGAGGTGCTTCCTGGACCCTCTGCCACCCTCATTCTTGGAAGGGTTCAGATCCTGAAAAGGGATGTGGGGGAAAGGGGCAAATAAAACCCAGATGATCAAAAGGAGTAGACTACTGGGAACGGGACCTTCCTGGCCAGGAGCTCGGCATTCTCCTCCCACAGGGTCCTGCTACCTCTGCGCTCCATTCTGCACCAGGCTGCCCTTGGCCTCTCCTGGGCACCCTGTTTCCTCCTGCCTGAGGGCTCTGCACATGCTGCTCCCCTACCTAACACAGGTCATCTTGTCAATAATCGTAAGAACGAATTCATACTCAGCATTTGCTGTGTTCTAGGCACGGTTGTAAAAGTAAGTTGCTTGGTCTAGCCTCACACCTGAGTGGTGATTCTAAGAACTAAATGCTAGTTGTTACAGAACCTGGGGCTTGAAAAGGTTAAGTGACTGGTTGAAGTCATGAAAAGTGACAAGGTAGACCTCGAATGCATGCCTTTGAACAGCAGTTCCCTCCTCACACAGGGCTATTCCAGAGAGCTAAAGAATCACCAGCTGTGTCTAGGCTCCATCTAAAATCAGACTCTGGGTAGGTCCCCATGCTCATCTTGGTTTGGTGTCCTGCACACCAGCGGGGGTCCCGAGCAGGACTGGGGAGAGGCAGGCAGAGGCCAGGGCCTCAGGCATAAGCAAGGGACTCCTCTGTGGACCAGTGGCCCTCGGCCATCCCTGCACTCCCTGCCTGACCACTCTTCAAGGGCCTGGCTTCTCTGCTACTGCTGGTAGAAGCACTCTGGAGCCCCGTGCACCCCAGCTCTGACGCAGAGACTCAGTCACTTCCTGTCTACCTCAGTCCCTCTCACCTCAGACCACATGTCTCTTTCTATCCTCTCTGGTGAGGTTTTCTTCCAGCAATCTGCCGGCAAGCTCTCCTTATTGCCCGGGAGAGTGGTGACTGGGGAGGTACATCCTGTGCCAGGATTCCACTCCGGCCAGCCTGTCCCTCTACCTCCGGCATGACCAGTAAGGACGCTTAAACAGGTGCCTGTCCATTCTCCCCCTGACCTTGGAAGAGGAGGCTCCCGATTTCCCTGGGCAACCTCCTGGCTCCCTGACTGGAGGTTCTTTGACTTTCTGAGTATGATCTTGGGTGACAACACAGTCTGCATGTTAGCCGCTGGGAGTAATCCTGTGCTTTAGACTCAGCCTCAGGCCTGGCTGGAGCCTGGGACGCAAAGCTGCCAGTGGGAAAGGCCTCCGTGAGGGCCTGGCCACGTGCTTTTCTAGGTGATGAGGGAGGTGGGCCTGGAATGGCTCCTGAGGGTAGCCTCAGGGGCCAGGGCCCACCCTGGGTGTCTCAGAGCCCTCGGATCAGGTCTCAGCAGCCACCTGGGAGAGCCACAGCCTGGCTCAGAGAAAGGCAAGGGCTTTGAGGTCAGAGGGACCTCCTCAAATCCTTGCCTAGCCATGTGCCAGCTGGGTACCCTATATCCTCCTGTCCTAATTTGTAAAATGGACAGGAGAGCAGCTCCATTGCTGATGTGTCGTGGGCATAAAATAAGTAGGTAGAAATGTCCTTTAAAAGGAAGAGCACATGTTATCTCACTTTGTCCTCCCAGACAGAATTATAGAGCCCCTCTTGGCAGGTGAGGAGCCTGAGACACGGAGGGGCCCTGAATGTACCTGAGCCCAGGTCTCTGCCCCATAGCCCGTGCTCTGTGCACTGATGCACCAGGCTCCCTGGCAGCAGCAGACACCACGACGTGAGGAAGTCTTGTTCCCTGCTCTGCCAAGCCACTGTGCTCCGGCTGTCTCTGCAACCGCCTCCTCCCAGCGTCTCCCCACCCAAACCTAGAGAGCCAGCCCTGGGGAGGAGGCGCCAGCACAGAGAGATGCCAAGGCCTCGCCCAGCAGTGCAGAAGGGACACCTAGCAGGGAAGGCCACAGCGAGCCCCCCACAAAAGGGATACCTATGTGTTACTTCATCATATGGCTGTGGTCACACATGGCCCTAATGGACAGAGGCCTCTGGGGCCAGACATACACTGTCACACCTGAAGTCAGGGTCTCTAGTTCCAGCTGGGTGCACTGAGTCCCCCGTCCTCCTAGTGGGACAGAAGGAGCTTCAAGGGAATGAAGTAGAAAGAGAGAGACAGACATCACCAAACTCACAAAAGCAAAGCTCTGTCACCCTGGAACCCCAGTACACTCCAGTTACTTTATGTACCAGGAAAGATTTCTCCCTCAGAGCCCTGGGACCTGGGCAGTGGGGCCTGGAGGGGTATGGGCCCAGCACAGCCTGCTGTGGTGCTGGGAGCTCAGCCCAGGGCCTCCAGGGTGGAGCGAGCCAAAGGGTGGCAGAGTCTGCTCACAGCTGGGAGCCAGGCCACCAGACAGCCGTCAGGCTGTCTGCTTGCCCGGTATTTTTAGGGTGTCTTTCTTTTGGTGTTAAAATTTAAAAATTGTGGATCCCATTTTTTCCTAACGGTGGTTCCAATTTCCCACATATCTAATACTCATTTGAAATGATTCATGGAAAAATACCTTTGCTACCAATTTATTTGTGTGGTAGACAGAGTGGTTTTTAAATAAATAGCTATCTAAATGCATGCATATGTGTGTGGAGCTGTGCGACTCAGCTGTTACAACCACACACAGACATGTGACACAGGTCACGAAGAACCCCGCCTGCTGTGTGTCAGAGAGCAGTGGGAGCAGAACCTCCCAGGAGGGCCAGAGAAAGTGCCAGCAGAAGATCACCTGCTTGAGGAGGGATCTTTTACTTGGGTGACCAGACCCGGGCCCAGTGCCCTTGGGGACCTTGCCAAACAGCAAGCAGCTTCCTCCGCCTCCTCCTCCCCAGATGTTTTCCTGCCCTTTCTCCTCCCAGCCAACCTCTGCAACCGCAGCACTCTTCTACAAAGCAGAAGCAGCTGGGCTCAGCATCTGTACCCCGGCCCCACCTCCTGCTTGGCTGCCGCTCTCAGGATGCTGGGCTCCACCTGCGGCCTCCTTGCTCTGCATCAGGCCCAGTGTGGCCTTGCTTGACCTTGTATTTACCCCTTGGTTCCCAGAGACTTGGGCCACTATTGCTTTGCACTCCTTCAGCTGGCAGATGGTATGGTGGAGGGGCACAGCCTGTGTGGCATGGCGAGTTACGGCCTCTCTGCACCTCCTTCCTGGTGGCATGGGAATTCAGGGAGCACAACCCTGTAGAGGGTACACTGTGGTACCCAGCACCCAGTAAATGCTCAATAAAGTGTCTTAGTGCCTTTGTTTTCTGTGATTGTGGAGGCACGGAGACATGGGCCTGGATGTAGATGGTGGAGCTGAGGAGATCCAGTGCCACCCAAAGACAAGAGCAGCTGGACAGGAGGACTGGAGAGTCCCCAGCACTCTGTAGATCAAGGTCTCAGATCATCTTCCTCCAATGATCTGAGCACTGCCAGGTCCTAGTGCTCTCTGCCCTGCCCTGCAGTGTGGTGGCTGTCCATACATGGGGCTTCCTAAACCAAACACGAGGCCTTTCCACTCTCTCGAGCACAGAACTCTTGAGCCCACAGGCAGGCCTTACCTTAAGTGGTCATGTGGGGCCTTCCAGGCGGGGCTTATGCCAGCACATATGGTGTTTTGAGCAAATTATAAAAAAGCATACTTTCCAGGGAGAAAATTTCAAAAAGACAGCTCTTTGAGTAGACCCATTAGAAAAGGCACCCTGTCCTCAGGCTGACACGGCCCCATGTACATCACCTACTCATGCCCCTCTTTGGGTCCCCTTGTGCAGTATACAACCTGTACATCTGTCCTTAGCAGCCGTGCCTACATTTGGAAAAGGATGGAACCCTGTAGAGAAAGCTCCAACTGGGAGCTGCAACCTTGGGTGCTGCGCCTGTTCAATCACTAACCTGCTGGCGTTCAAAGAACTGCCAGGACTGTGATAGTCACATCTGTGAAATGAGTGAATGAAGTAACCCCTGCCCAAGATCTCTGACAACACGATGACAGCAGTGACATCACCAACAAAGAGGTGACAGCCACCACTGACTGAGGGCCAGTTACCACTTGGCACCTGTCCTAACTGCTTTTCCTCAAAACACCAGCTCCAGGGCGCCTTTCCGTTGGTGGTGAGTCAGGTAGTCAGTCAACACACATTTGGGAGCAAGTCTTCCCCTGGTGCTCAGCCCAAGGAAGAGCCCTACCGTTCATTGTTCAGGGTCATTCTTGGGGGGTCCAGGTTGGGGTTCTCCATGGACTCCATCTGTGGACATCGCAGGAAGTAGTAGAGCGTGTGCAGGGCATCAGGGGACCAGGTGACGGGCTGTGGCGGCTGGCGGGCCTGGCGGGCAGGGCTGGCACCTGGACACAAGGGGTGGCGCCCCTGCATGTGGTGCATGGCTCGGGAGACCAGATCACCTGGTAGGGGCAGAAAGGGAGGAAGAGAAAAAAGAAGAGAAAGAAGAGAGAGAGAGAGAAAAAAAGAAGACAAAATGTGAGTTCGCAGCCCACATTCTTCTAAGGATGCTCCCAGTTAAAGCTCTTTTGCCTTGGTCCATAATTACTGTTTACCCCAGAGCCAAGAGGCGGAGGTGGAAACTGTCACCTAGACACAAAAATAGCAATTTAGCTTCCCTTTCATTTCCCATCTTGCCCTAACAGCTGAATTAAACACTGGCAGGGCCTGTCCCCTCCAGAATTTATGCTAATGCGGTTTCTTTTTCAACATCCCCACTCTCTCCACCACCCTAAGGGCCTCTCCCCAGCTCTGACTGAGGGAATCTCTCTGGGTCGCTCCTCCCAGCTCTGGGCTATGCGGTGATTCTCCCTGTGCTGTCCTGTGCAAAGCCCCAGGTAATTCAGCAGAGAAGGTCCCTCCAGCTTATCACCCTAGTGACAACTACCACCCAATAAGTGTTTACTGCATGCCAAGTATGCAATTCTCCAGAAATATGACTGAATTTAATCCTTATAACGTCAAGGGTCAGCATTATTCCCATTTAACAGACAAGCAATTGAGGCTTCTCTGATAAACATTTCCTGACCCAGGTGCTCTCCTGGTCATGGGGATGCCATGGGGCATGCAAGGTGAGTTAATTAGCCAGGGGTGTATGGCTAGTAAATGGAGTCTAGATTTGAATCCTAGCCTGTTTGACTTCAAAGACCATAAACTTCACTGTGACCTGGGCTGTGGCTTGCCCTATTGGAGTCGGGAGGGGGAGGGTCTCAGGTCCCCATATCCTGTGTTTCTGTCCAAGTCTTTTTAATATCCCACCAACCCAAACAGGAAATGTCCCGTCATTGTGTGTGGCCACAATGCTGAGAAAGGATGGGCCAAAATAGCCCCGCATCTGCAGCACCTCCACTCTGGGAAAAGGGGCTCCTTCCTTCTCCCCACAGGCCTGAGGACTCAGGGTGGCCTCCCCTGCCAGGCAGCTTCACCCCTGCGCATGGAGGCTCCTTACAGAGAGTTCCTTCCACAGAGAACCTTGGGGACATGGCTAACAGACAGGTTTTCATTTGGTCAGTGAGATGTCACTAAACATATGGCAGATCCAATCCATTCTGGGCGCTTAGTACTCCATCCTGGTGTGTTCCCAGAGACTGCCACAGGGCTTACTGTATACAAGGCACTCAGAAAACATTTGGAAAATCAATAAACAGACTTATGCATTCATTTCATCTTTAAATACAATTTCTGGCGAGGCTTGGCACGAGCTCATTAGCTGCCAAGTTCTCTTGTGACAGCCACAGCAGTGGTGTTGGGTTTCTAAGCAGGGATAAATGACACCCCTAGAATTCGAGCCTTCCACGGGGAAAGTCTTCCTTGTCCCCTTCACCCAGCCCTGGGTCTTCCCTGCTTCCTACACTGCTGACTTCGCTTGTTCCTGCAGCTGTAGTCCCGCTGCTTGCATGCTCCCAGGAAGCCCCAGCGCCAAGAGGGCTGTGGGCAGTGAGCTACCGACACCCAGCTCCATCCCTGACGTTCTGATTTTACTGGTCTGGGGCAGGACCAGGGCACCTGCAGTTTGTATAAGTTCCCTTGGTGATTCTTACGTCCACTCAGGTCTAAAAATCACCAGGTAGATGAATAAGAGGACAGATTCAAGCAGACATGCCTGGGTTCAAAATCAGGGCTCTGCTACTTCTAATTTGTGTTCTCTGACCTCATCACCAGAGCCTCATTTTCTTCATCTGTAAAATGGAAACAATAGTATGTACCCTGCTTATTTTGAGGACTCAAAGAATTAATAAATGTAAAGCACTTAGCACCATGCTTGGCACAGTGGAGGTACTTGGTAAGGTTAAATCTCATGTTGTTATTATTAATGTCCTACTATTACTATTATTCCTCTTCCTTCTAGGACCAGAGCCTACAGTCAAATACTGCCCCACATTTCCCAGGACAGGAGGAATCTCAGCCCTGAAATGCCAGATCCCAGCCCTGCCCTCAGGCTCCTGGGTGGCAGAAACTGGCCTCACAACAGCCAGCTGTACAGCTAAGTCAGCCGCAATAACTTGAAATCTGGCTCCTGTTTCTCTAGGCCTAAATGTCACAACTCTTGGCAGGACCACAGGACCACAAGGAGGAGAAGTTAAACAGTCTGTGATAGCATCAAAGAGAAATCTTGTTGAAATATCATTTCAAAGGCTCGACAAGAAACAAGTCGTTATCATTTATTATTTTTATTGTTGTTTCATTGTTATTGTTATTGGTGGAGAATGCTTTGGTAACACATTTCCAGCTAGAATGCAGGCAAGAAAATCAAGAAAAGAAATGGAAGCTCCTCCTAAAGGTTTCCTAAAAGAAAAGCTGGGAGCAGAAAGAGCTCCCCTGAAGGTTCAGGAAAACCAAGAAGACAGCTGGAGATGGAGGTTCCCAGCTTCTTCCATACAAGCCCTGCTGTGGTCAGTTTCTCCCAAAGATGAGAAAGACAGACGCCTGTGGCCGACTCTGATCCGACATCTTAAAAACTTACACTGCTTGGCAACCACTTATGGCTACGGAAAACAGCCAACTTTTCCTCCTTGCCACTTTGTGTTTTCTAAACTTTGTGATAGATGTGAAAAGATAGACAAAAATCTCATTTAATTTTCACAATCACCTTGGATAGGGGAGTATTTCTACTTTACAGATGAGGAGAGAAGCTCACAGAAGCTAAATGATCTGCCCCAGTTGTTGATTCACTAGTAAGTGAATCAGCCAGGGCTTGAACAGGGGTCCCTTTTCCCAAACACCCATTACTGACCATTGCACCACTGCTACAGCAAGTGTGGTCAGTGAACCAGGACAGGTCCACAAACATACGGGTTCACAAAAAGTTAATTTTAGAAACTGAGAGTGGATGACAGATGAATGGCTAACAAACACATGAAAAAATGTTCATCACCTCTATATATTAGAGAAATGCAAATCAAAACAACCCTGAGATATCATCTAACCCCAGTGAGAATGGCCCACATCACAAAATCTCAAAACTGCAGATGCTGGTGTGGATGTGGAGAGAAGGGAACACTTTTACACTGCTGGTGGGACTGCAAACTAGTACAACCTTTCTGGAAGGAAGTATGGAGAAACCTCAAAGCACTCAAGCTAGACCTCCCATTTGATCCTGCAATCCCATTACTGGGCATCTACCCAGAAGGAAAAAAATCCTTTTATCATAAGGACACTTGTACTAGACTGTTTATTGCAGCTCAATTTACAATCCCCAAAATGTGGAAATAGCCTAAATGCCCACCAACTCAGGAATGGATTAAGAAGCTGTGGTATATGTATACCATGGAATACTATTCAGCTATTAAAAAAAATGGAGACTTTACATCCTTTGTATTAACCTGGATGGACGTGGAAGACATTATTCTTAGTAAAGCATCACAAGAATGGAGAAGCATTAATCCTATGTACTCAATTTTGATATGAGGACGATTAATGACAATTAAGGTTATGGTGGGGAGGAAAAGCAGAAAGAGGGACGGAGGGAGGGGGGTGGGGCCTTGGTGTGTGTCACACTTTATGAGGGCAAGACATGATTGCAAGAGGGACTTTGCCTAACAATTGCAATCAGTGTAACCTGGCTTATTGTACTCTCAGTGAATCCCCAACAATAAAAAAAAAAAATAATAATAAATAAATAATCAAAATTAAAAAGTAAAATAAAAAAGGAATGGATCAATGATATTGATAAATGTGAATAAATGTAAACAAAAAAAAAGAAACTGAGAGTGGATATTAAAAAAAAAACTTTCATAGCAACTTGACAGTAATTTTATGTCTAGCTAATCTAATAATTTTTAAAATTAGGCTTTCATAGACTCAGCGTGGTGATTCGCGCCTGTAATCCTAGTACTCTGGGAGGCCAAAGTGGGTGAATTGCCTGAGCTCAGGAGTTCAAGACCAGCCAGAGCAAGAGCGAAACCCAGTCTCTAAAAAACTAGCTGGGCATTGTGGCAGGCACTTATAGTCCCGGCTACTTGGAAGGCTAAGGCAAGAGGATCGTTTGTGTCTGAGAGTTTGAGGTTGCTGTGAGCTATGAGGCCTGCCATGGCACTCTACTGAGGGGGACAAAATGAGAAGCTGTCTCAAAAAAACAAAATATACTAAAAACAAAAAATTAGGCTTGCATTTACATGTCTTGTTTCATTTTTCTGGATATTCATTCACAGCTAGTTTGAGAAGCCCTGGTCCTGGCTGAGCTGTTGGTTTAGCACAGGTAGGTACAAGTGAGTACAAGTGGGTACTCAGAGCTTCTCCTGAACTTCCTAGTCCTTGAGAATCAGTTGTTCCTACACTTGATGAAACCTTAGTCTGCAGCTGAGAAACATCCACCAGACAAGGAAAAACAAGTCCTCACCCCTTGTTAACCATGAGAGACTTGATTAGAGGTGCTGCGGGTTTCACTCTGGGCTTCCCAGCCCTCATTATGAGCCATCCAATAAAAACATCAGGCGAGAGTCTGGAATTTAGTACTATCTTCAAAACAAGGCCTGTAATACCTGGCTGCCTTTAAAAAAAACCTGGTGAGTTTTGTTTTATTTCTTATTCTCTCTTTAAAATTTTCACGGGCAGGGAGGAACAGAGCAAAACACAAATACCCATGTTCCCTGGGAGGCTGGGCCTGATACAAGAGCGAAACTTCTTACCCTGCCTGGCAGGCCGGGCTTGGCGAGGTGCAGGCAGTTTAATGCATGTAAAACCCAGGATACATCTGCAGGTCCAAGGAGCTCAGAGCCAAGTATCACCAGCCTCATTAAGCTTTTTAGCCTCAGAGAGAAAACCTGCAGTATCTGCCTCCACCTCTTCCCTCCTCCACCGTGGGTCAGTGAAAACCCTGGTTTCAGAGGGAGGAACGAGGCATGTTGGCACAGGACCCAGATGCTCTGGGGATGCTTCTCCCTTTGGCCTTGAGGAGTGGCTGGTCCAGGATGTAGATCAATCCCTCGTGAGTTTTAGGAGACAAACAGTGGGTGGGCTGGGCCTTATTTCTTCTAACACACGCATGTTTGCATGTACATGTATATATGCATGACAGACAGACACACACACGCGCGCACGCTGAGCATTGGGCGCTGCTCCAAGCACTGGGGATACAGCAGTGGACAAAAGACATAAAATATCTCGTTTCATGAAGTGGACATGCTAGGCAGAGGAGAGAGATGACAGACTGTTTATAAGTAAACATGCAACAGATGTCACATGGAGGCTGGTTGGTTCTGCTTTCTGAGGCTTATCTGGCCTATCTGGTTGGAGGCTCACATCCCATTAGGTCAGGATTCATTTTTCCATTGACTTGACTTCTTCAGAGTGGCCCACAGGACCATGAGAAGTGATTAGTGCTTTGAATAAAACTCAGACCACACAAAGGGAGACAGTGGAGTGAGGGTGCAGTGCTCATTACAGAGTGCTCAGGGAAGGCTTGTCTGAGGAGGTGCCATCAGAAGCTTGAAAAAGTGAGGAACCAATGTATTTGGGCATCTGGGGGAGATGCTGCAGGCATGGGGAGGGCCCCAGTGGGCAGGTGGCCAGGAAGCCAGCGGCTGCAGTGCCGTCACTGGGAGATCAGGAGCAGGTGACGAAGCCAGGTCACATGTGGGGTCCTGGCGGGAGAAGGTCTTGGATTTTACTGATTGTAAGCCCTGGGGTGGGGGTGGAGGGCTACTAAGCAGAGGAGTGCCGCCACCCAGTTTATGCTTTACATTGCAGGTATGGGGTGGGCTGGAGGTAGCAGAGGTGACAAGGGCCGACTACAACTTGGGATGGTTTTATAAGGTAGAGCCAAAGATTCGGTGCTTGGGCCCTGGGCTGACCAGTAGGGACGGAAGGATGTGAAGCCCTTCCCTGCAGGGAAGTTTCTGAACGTTCTTCCTCATTCCTGGCTGGGATAGTAGTAGACATGAGGCCACCATGAAGAAAGGCCAAGGACCAGCCCCAACCCTGACCTCTGCTGCCCTGAGATGCTGGTGGCTGGGCTGCTAGCTTGGTCCAGGCAGCCCATATCCCTGGGTGATCAAGAGTGTGGCCAGTAACACTGGGCAGACACACTCGCAGTCAAGATCTGTTACTGGCCATGTGACTTGGGAAAGATCACTGTTCTGCTCCAAGCCTCAGTTCTCTCATCAGGACATACTTTGCTGAGTTGTTCTGAGGAGTAAGATAACGTGAGTAAGGTGCATCACATGGTGCCTTGCACACAGCAGGTGCTCACTTAATGTTCACAAGCAAAGTAAAATCTAGGTGCTCTCTAGCAGACTGAGGGGGGTGTGTGTGTCTCTCTCTGTTCTCAGGGCAGGAGAGTCCACCAAAGCACAGACTGTGTGTGGCCCCAAGACAGCCCGCTGTCTGGGAGACATACATCAGGCTTGGAGATCAAGACACACACAGGAGCCCCCTTCCTGTGGGGTCCCTTGAGGGATGGGGGACCTAGGTGGCAACGTGTGGGCCCTGACTGCTGTAACACTGCCAGGAGAGACAGGGGGCCGGAAATCCTGCCTTTTTTCCCAGCCTTACTAGAGATCTGGTCTGTGACCTTGAACTGGGCACCTTTGTTTCCTATCCGGGAAGGGGGAAGAGGAATGGATGGAGGGAGGAAGCTGCATCTGAAAGAAACAGGGTCATTCAGGCAGAGAGGCGCTCTGTCTGTCTTCATGCCATGTGCTGTGACCCCTGGTGTGTGTCACTGCCTTCCACTGGGTGGTCTCGATAGAATGAGGGGGGGGATTAAGATGGTAGAGTGGGTAGTCCAATTTTTCAACTATAGGGTAACCACAGGGAGAGCTGGGGAGATAGCATGGATGTCACGCCTGCTGACACACTTTGAAGCAGCAGTCAGATGGTAAGGACCTACACCAAGGGTTTCCAACATGCCCCAGGTTCTGGCAGACGCCACCCAACCACACCCTCTGTCAGCCAGAGGAGCTCTGCTATCATCTTCCTTTCACTATGTTCAGGCTTCAGGGCTGCTCTCTTTCTTTTTCTTTTTTTTTTTTTTTAAAGAGACAGAGTCTTACTTTGTCACCCTCGGTAGAGTGCTGTGGCATCACAGTTCACAATAACTTCCAGCTCTTGGACTTAAGCAATTCTCTAGCCTCAGCCTCCCGAGTAGCTGGGCCTACAGGCATCTGCCACAATGCCCTGCTATTTTTTGTTGTTGTAGTTTGGCTGGAGCTGGGTTTGAACCCGCCACCCTTGGTATATGGGATGGGTGCCCTACTCACTGAGCCACAGGTGCTGCCTAGGGGCTGCTCTCTTTCAACTTATAAATTCACATCCTCTGGGGCCAGGCAGGTAAAGTAAGTGAAACAGCCAGGTATGAGAAACCAGGTCCGTGGCACAGTGGGGAATACCGCCACCACTGCACTGCCCTCAGCTCCCACTGGTCACTGCTGTGCAGAAATGGATGTGGTGTCACTACATCATCTGATTTTCCAAGAGAAACCAGAAACCAGATTTGTGTGTGACTAAGTCCCACACGTTGGCCAAACCACACAGGCCGTGGGCCACTGCTTTGCAACCCCTGGTCTAGAGGGATCTGGCTTTCTGGGAAGGCAAGATTCACGGAGGAGGAGGCCAGAGGCCGAGCCCTCCTGCCTTCCCCTCAGAGCCCCACTCCGGGGTTCCACCACCCGGCTGGACGGGGCTGCCACACTTACTCAGTTCTGAGATGCTGCCCACACAGGTGGCCAGGAGGGATTGCTCCAGAGTCCGAAGCTCCAGCTGGGCATAAGCATCGGCTCGCTCGTCATGGCCCAGGGACCCGCCACCGTTGTAGGGGCTGAAGTATGCGGGGAGGGAGAGGACACCTGTGGGGAAATGAGGGAGACAAGTCACACTCAGGCTGGAGGGGACGCTCTGCAGGTCTGGCCCCCTGTGGGCAGTGCTAGACCCTGCTCCCCTTCTCCTGACAGATGGGGAGATGGTCAGTGGGCAAACCTCTCTTAGCCTTGAGGATAGAACATTTCAGTGTGGACAAAATGACAAGTTGCACACTTGTACCTGTTTTTTTTTTTTTTTTTTTTTGTAGAGACAGGGTCTTACTCTGTTGCCCTCGGTAGAGTGCCCTGGTGTCACAGCTCACAGCAACCTCCAACTCCTGGGCTTAGGAAATTCTTCTACCTCAGCCTCCCAAGTAGCTGGGACTATAGGTGCCTGCCACAATGCCCAGCTATTTTTTTGTTGCAGTTTTTGCTGGGGCTGGGTTTGAACCTGCCACCGTTGGTATATGGGGCCAGTGCCCTACTCACTGAGCCACAGGCGCCGCCCTATACCTGTGGTTTTAAGAAAGCAGAGACCATTCCTTGGAGCTGCGCAAGGAACTGGCCTTCTTGAGCTGGTGAGGCGTGTAAGAAGGCATTTGTCCACTCACTCCGTGAATATTTACAGAGTACCTACTAGACTTGCCTCAAGAATTGTGCTATGTTCAGGGTTCTAGGGTGACAAAGAGAGCCGGCTTTGTCTCCACAGAGCTCAGAGTCAGGTGTGAATGCCCATCCTGCCGGAAGGGCAGCGCTACCCTCAGCGCCCCTCCTTCCTGTGCTGGGAACAACCGCGCGGAAGAGATGCTGCCTTTTCCACTCCAAGAAGGGACGTGTCCCAGCCACTGGCCAAGTCCAATTAGTGTTTTTCATTAGCACATCCACAGCAGTGGAGCAGAGCTGTCAGAATCAATCCCAGAGGGCGACAGCCTGTAAATTTCTCTAACTCATTGTGTAGCTTCTTAGAAAGCATCAGAAAAGCAAAATCAGAATCTGGCTTAAAGTTACATGTTGGCCCCTTAGAGCACGTGGCCGTGGAGATTCTAGCTGCAGCTGGAGCCTAGTACCAGGATTCCCGACTTTTGGTAACCATTTCTCTGGCTGCTATATCTTTTTCTGACTCTCCATCCCCAGGGTTTCCTTATTTTCTAAAGGAAAATGCCCACAGGGATTTAATCAGTCACTTTGGGGAAAAAAATCTCTTAAAATTCCTTGATATTTAACTGGCGAGCCCCTGGGATATGGCTAAGTCTGGTGAGAATTCCCTGTCCTTAACCAGTGTGATGGGAGTGACGAGGACAGCAGCAGGTGCGGCAGAGCCGTATGGACAGGGCCTCGGCATGGAGGGTGGGGGTCCGTGATTCTGGCTCTGCCCCGTGACTAGAGGGGTAATCTTGGGCAGGTTACTTGCTCTCTGTATGTCAGTCCTTCATCTGTTAACTGGAGATAATGAGAGTTCCTCGCTGGCAGGGCTGCCTCGAGGATCAGCTGGGTCACTGGAGGTCAGCACTTGGGCCAGTGCTTGGCTCACAGGAAGTGCTGTTGAGAGCTGCTGCTACTATTCTCACTCTGTGCTGGGAACACAGGCTTTATTTACACCATCTCCCTTATTCTTGCTATGATCCTATAAGGGGGACACCACGGGCTCCATTTTAGATATCAGGGGACTGACATTTGGAGAGTTTGAATAAACTTGCTCAGATAAGCGTTAGAACTAGGATTCCAATCAGGTTGGGCTGACTCTCGAATGTGGACACTTGACCCCTCTTGAGAGCCTAGAGTCCAAGCTTCACACCCGCAAGCTTCACTCATGGCAGTCCCTACTGGGTAGCTTGTGTGTATGACAACACTGCTGTATTGCCACCGCCCCTTTTGTCCATGACACCCCTTGCTGAGCCCTGTGTATGTTTCTTTCCTGGGTGAACACGCACCACAGTCTTTTCTCCAGCCCAGTCTTGCCCACAGTTCTGTATGTAGGTTCAGCCGGTGATCAGTCCTGCCCTCTACGCCTGCCCTAACCCTGACCCAGGCCCCCCTGCCCGCCACTGTGCGGCTGGCTAAGCCTGCCCCCTCTCAATCTCCTCTACCCTGCTAGATGGCAGGGACCCCTCCCACCACATCCAGCGCTGACTTGGCAAAGCACCGCCTCAAAGCACTTCCTCAAAGCTTTGTTTCCATGGGGGGAGGAGGAGGAGGAGGACGTGATTGGACTCTCCCCAGAGCCACCCCCTACCAGGGCCTTGTTCCCTAAAGCAGAAACCCTGACAGCTGAGTAACCAAACACAGTGAAGAGCTGGCTGTTAGCATTGAAACAAGTGAAACAAAAGAGAAAACCACCCCAACTACAAGCTAAAACCCGCAGACAGCCCAAACAGCTGGGAGAGCCTGGGTGCAGGCCCGGCCCCTCCCCCTTTCTCCATTATTAATCTACAGAAACAACACTGGAGACATGTGGATCAAATTTACAGCGCTTAGGGCCAGGGAATAGGAAATTCAGCTGATTTGTCAAAGGATTCCCAGAGAGAAATATTATGTCAGTGGAGCCAGTAACAGGAGCTGGCAGCTCCATTAATAATAGTTCCACTTCCCCAGTCATCACCCACCCAAAGAGGCTTTCACTTAATACTATAGCAAAAGTAATTAGGAACCTATTATTAATAACAGCAATTGATAGCACCATAGCTTTTCAATGGTACCTTTTGCTTCTAAAAGACTTTTTTGCACCATCCTTCTGGCAAGGGCAAGCAGGGCAGTTTTGAGCAATAATATCTCCGTGATAATAACCAATACGCGCCGTCACGCTTAATCCCCCCAGGACTTCATGAGCCACTACTTCTGCCCATCCTACAGCCAGAAAAACTAAGGCTGGAAAATGTTATGTGACCGACCCAAGGTTATTGAGGGTCAGAAACTGAACAGGAGCTAGAATTCCAATCTCATTATTCTCAAGACCCCCAAATGAAATCATGTTCTCACTCTGGACACCCTGTCCTCTGCTGAGCTAAGCAGGACCTGGGATATTTGAGAGAAGAGGGGTTCTGTTTAGGTCCAAGGTTTGAGAGGAAGGAGTTCAAAGTTAGACCCAGAAACAGGACTTTTCCTTTAATGGATCCTCCTGCCAAGGATCCCCAAAGGCTTCCCTTGAAGCTCCAGCATTGCCTCTGAGCTTTCCAGAATGCAGTTCCACAGTTTATCTTCCAAATCTGTCCTGTAAGAAAGCCTTCTTCCCATCAATTCTAAATTCAATTCTATCCCAAGTAAGCCTATTCCTCAGCAGTCCCCACTGGAGATGGAAAATTATTTTCTTTAAATTCTCATAATACCTCAGGGGGATGGGGAAGAGGGGTTGGGTAATTCATACCTACTGGGTACAGTGCACGTGATCTGGGTGAAGGGCACACTTATAACTTTGACTCAGTCTGTACAAAAACAAAATATGTAAACAAACATGTGTACAACAACCTCAATATTCTGAAAATAAATAAATAAATAAATAGATAAATTCTCTTAACACCTGATCTCTTTTCCCCGTACAAATTCCTAAGCTTTATAATGGGCCCAAAACACAGTCATTTGGGGGCCGGGGAGAAAGAAAGAAAAGAAAGTATCTCGGGCGGCACCTGTGGCTCAGTCAGTAAGGCGCCGGCCCCATATACCAAGGGTGGCGGGTTCAAACCCAGCCCCGGCCGAAGTGCAACAAAAAAATAGCCAGGTGTTGTGGCGGGCGCCTGTAGTCCCAGCTACTCGGGAGGCTGAAGCAAGAGAATCGCTTAAGCCCAGGAGTTGGAGGTTGCTGTGAGCTGTGTGAGGCCACGGCACTCTACCGAGGGCCATAAAGTGAGACTCTGTCTCTACAAAAAAAAAAATAAAAGAAAGTATCTCTTTTTTTTTCCTACTTAGTAAACTCCTTAAGAAAAATAGTTTACATCAATCATGATGGAAAGGAAAGCACGCTGGAACATTTCCTTTTATTCTTTTATTAGTTAATAAGGAATCAATCCCAGCTGAACACCATAAAGGCTACAGAGGAAGCCTGAATGTGTCACTTGGCCCATTTCTGTGAAATGAATTACTGAGTGTGAAGCAGCGAGCACAATCCAGTTATGCCTCCCCTTCCTCCTCTGTCAAGCTGGTTTGCTGGTTTCTGTGAAGCAATGTTCCCCTCAGTGTGCGGTGGATGGTACATGAAGCCTCCACATGTCTCTCTCCAGATGCAGAGCCACAATCTTCTATTAGGCAACTTTTCTCATTCCAGTTGCCCAACACTTGGATCTTGGACTTATTACCTTGCTCCCCAAAGCCCCTGCCTCCTCCTCCATTGGCCCCTCTCTAGGTACAACGCTATGGTCACTATGGTGCCCAATGCGAGACCAAAGAGTCATTCTTATCCACTCTCTCCCTCTTCTGCCAACGCCAGCCAACCACCAAGCCTTGCTGCTCTGACCACCTTTATCAGCTCAAAGATCTATCACTGCCACACCCCAGTCCAGGCCACCAACCTCCCTCACTGGACGCTGGATATGGCAGCAGCACCTCAGCACCACTGGCTCAGGTCACCCTGCTCTGGCTCTGTACTCTCTGTTGACCTTATGAAGTCCAAACTCCTTTGCACAGGTAAAATCAGGTGACACCTGTCTTTCTTTTTCTCAAATTTGCAGAGGAAAATAATTCTGCCAGGTAACTGGGAAAATTCCCCGCACCTCCGAGGGAGAGGATGAAGTGTATGCACAGCTGATCCCTAGTTGCTGTCACCAGCCAGTCCCAGGATGTGGGAGCAACCCATTTTTTCCCTAAGCGATTCTCCACCTGCGCCCCAGACAGGATGCTGTCTTAAACCCAAGACTTAGGGGATGGGGAAACGCCACCTTCCTGCAGGAATCCGACTTGGGGGTTCAGCTTGCAGAAGTGCTACTCTGCCACGCACACCCAGGCCAACAGCCTCAGGTGGACCACACACTGGGTTGACAAGACAGACTTTTGGTGGAAAGAGTTTTTAGAAGCAGGGCTTAGCCCAAAGTCCATATGGATGGGGATTTCATTTGCTTCTCTGTAAATCATGGGGCCAAGTTCATGGATTCCCAAGTCCCCCAGCACCAGGTTTCTGGGTGGACCTCTGTCTGTGCTCTAGCGCTAATGTCTACTCCTGAAAACCATTTCTCCCCCTTTTCACTCAACCATTAAACTTGTGAATTGTCAACAGTAGGAACATATAGAGTCTGCTATTACTATTTCCTATGGCTTAATTTCCTCCACAGCTATACCAATACACCCTCCCCACATATAAACATTATTTTAAATGTAAAAAAGATGTCCTTTCTGTGTAAAACTAGATAGTTTATAGTTAAGCTTTTCTGCCTATTCATCAAAAAGCCGTCAAGACTGTAACATAACTGTCCTCCAAACTTAGCAATCCATTACTCGCGGTCTCCCCAGACTTGTAAATGTTCTTTCCAGGGCAGTGTGACTCCAGCTGGCCCAGACACCTGTGCAAACCAATGTGTGCCCTTCCTGGCACCTACCCCCTCACCCTCGGACACCCACCCCAGCCCCATTCCCTGCCCAGCTCAGGGAAACTCACTTGCCAAGGCAGCAAGGGCCACTGCCTGTCCCTAGTCTCTGTGAAATGAAAACCAGGATGCAGAGGATTACTGCTCAGGAAACTTGGCAGGGTGTCTTTTGCCAGTTTTCTTAGGCGCTGCAAATTTGGGTGCGGTTTCAGCCATAAGCTTCTGAAAATAAAAATTATATAGCCCTGCGGAATGGCTTCCATATAGCCCACATAATCCAACCCTTTTAATATTTTAAAAAAGTGTTTCCATTCTCTGATCCGGAATGTTATATATAGTACATTTAATGCCCGGTTGTTATACATTAGTCATACTAGAACAGAGCACTAAAAAGTTGGAACATGACTATTTCTCTGAGAGACCCAAATGGAGTGTAAAGACAGTAGATTCTGAAAAAATAAAAAAAAATGTCACCGAATGGTATTTCTCCTGATATTCTCAGATCAAAGAGTTGGGAGGAGGGGGTGTGGAGGCAGGAAGAAGATGAAGGAAAGTAAGAGGAAACACCTGGAAAGGAATGAAGTGTAGTGAACAACTGTCAACCATCAGTGTAAAAACCCACCTCGAGATGGGACTTGGTGCTGCAGGACCCAAGACTTCACAAGCCAGGAGAAAATGTTGTGAGACAGGGAAAAATAAGAGTATGTGTCTAACCCAAGTTTGGGGAACAGGATTGAACCATCCCTTACTAGTAAGCATAGTACTGAGTAGTTACTCCATGCCAGGGATGGAATGTTTCTTATTTCTTACTTATCTATTATTTTTATTTAATTTTTAATTAAAATCATAATTATATACATTTATGGGGTACAATGCTATGATTTGATATACAGTGTGGAATGCTTAAAATAAACTGATTAACATAACCATCACCTCACTTACTTATTTTTTGTGGTAAGACATTTATAATTTACTCTTAGTTATTTTGAAATATA
The DNA here is from genome assembly GCF_027406575.1 of Nycticebus coucang. Lineage (NCBI taxonomy): Eukaryota > Metazoa > Chordata > Mammalia > Primates > Lorisidae > Nycticebus > Nycticebus coucang. Next base: position 30,646,104 of record NC_069793.1, on the reverse strand, counting down.
CCCTTGCATTTTGCACATTAGGCAAGATCCCAACAAATGCCCTCCCTCCTTCCACAGTCACTTTCTGCTAAACTATATTTGTGGTTTATCATTTGTATGAGTGTGTTAGTGTTTATATATTGGTTTCATAATAGTATTGAGTACATTGGATAATTTTTTTCCATTCTTCAGAATGTGTTTCAACTCCATCCAGGTAAATATAAAAGATGTAAGGTCTCCATCTATTTTGTGGATGAATAGTATGCCTCGGTACAAATATACCACAACTTGTTAATCCATTCATGGGTTGATGGGCATTTGGGTTGCTTTTACAACTTGGCAATTATGAATTGACCTGCAGGAAACCTTCTGGTGCAAATGTCTTTGTGGTAAAATGATTTTTGTCCTTTTGGGTAGATACCTTGTAATGGGATTGCAGGAATTCCAGTAAGATTAGCCCATATCACAAAGTCCTAAAACTGCAGATGCTGGCGTGGAGGTGAAGAGAAGGGAACAGTTTCACACTGCTGGTGGGATTGCAAACTAATACAACTTTTATGGAAGGAAGTATGGAGAATCATCAAAGAACTAAAAGTTAGCCAGGGATTTAATTAACAAGTGCTTGACCCCCCCCCAAGACCCTGGCAATGGAGTACCGTTACTAACCCCATTTGCCAGGGGAGGACCCTGACATTTAGATGGGCTGGGTCACTTGGCTAACACCCACAGCTAGGAAGTGGCACAGCTGGGCTTCAGAACCAGCCTGTCTGATGCCAGAGCCCACGTGGGTAACCACCATCCCACACCAGGCTCTCTCCATTCTGACCCAGGGACAGAAGACTTCTTTCAACACTCACTGGCCAGTTAGCACTGCACTTTTACCCCTCTGTTTCTAAGGCCAGGAAATTAAAAACAAATAGTGATCATGTTCTGGTTGACACCTTGGTCTGGCTAAGGTATCAGAACACCACCAGTAAAAACCAGTCTTCCAGCAAAGTCAGGCCGGAAGCTCACCATGGTAAGATAAGAGAGAGACCAAAGGTGATGAAGGGTGACACACTCATGGCCAGCAACCGCAACTCTCCTAAAAAAGAGTGAGAAATCTCACCCTGGGTGGGGTGGTCTCATTTCCCTTGGAGGGTAGGCCTGCTTGGGGGAGGGGGATGGGGGCTGCCTCTTCCCCCTCCGGCTGGCTTGTCCTCCTTTACGTCAGAGGGGCCCCACGCAGGGTGAGGACTTAGAGGGAGCTTTGTAAGGACCACTGTAAGACAACTGCCTCACAGGCAGTGCGACAACCCTGGAAGCCCCACTAGGAAGCCTGGCTCGTTGGCATTTTGGCGATTCATTTAAGGTCAATTATTGGTTCTGTCATAGGCCCAGAGGATGACTACTAAGTGACTGAAAGAAAACAAATTAGCAGAGACCATTGACTGCTGTTTAATTTTTTTGAAGCAAAAACCTATTAAAATGCAGTCTGTTCACTGCCATTTCTCCTCCTTGCAAGAGAGTAAAAGGAAGCCAGAGTAACCAAGTAGATCAATTTCAGGAAATTAAACCTAAAGGTGAACCCTGGAAAAACCAACGCAATCGTCCCAACATTGGGCAGTGTGGGACAGCAAACCAACAGTCAAGGCACTGAGCTTTTTCCCGTGGAAAAAGATCTCTGTGTTGTTTAGAATACTTTTTGAGAGATTCTGGGTGGCCTCTCTCCAAAGTATTGATGTAACACATCAAGAACTTGAGTGACCCTGGAAGCACGAGTCTTGGAACTAGCGCCTCTTAAAAATGAAAAGCTTACCATGTGACTTGGTCCTTTGTCATGTGCTGTCCTTCAGCCACAGTCGGTGAGCAGACTAATTCCCATCAGCCAAGGACAATGCTGAGCCACTTTTACATAAAGGCGACACACTCAACACACACATGCGTTAAGGAAATGGAGAAATCAGGATGGAGACAGAACGGAGCAGAGTCAATGCCCTAAAATTTCAGCCTTCTTCCCACTGACCCTCAACTGTCATCAAGGTCAGAGTGGTTCTCACTATGCTAGGGTTTGAAAAATGCTTTTAGACCTACTACGCTTTCCAAACCTTTTATAATGAATATGACTTATTCACACAGTAAAAGTAATTGTTCTGAGAAATACGGGAGGGGGGAAGAGATATACTTAGGAGCAGAGCAGAATGACAGAATATTTCTTCTGAGCAAAGAAAGACCTATAATTTCAAATATTGCATAAAATTAGTTATCCGCAATTACATTTTTATCCCAGGCTAGGACTCCTGGGTTTAATTGATCCTCCTGCTTCATCTCCCAAATAACTGGGACCACAGGTATGTGCCACCATTACCAGCTTTTTTTAATTTTTAAAAAAATCTTGTGGAGATGGGATCTCAGTATATTGCCCGGGCTGGTCTCAAACTCTTGGCCTCAAGTGGTCTTCCTGCCTCAGCCTCCCAAAGTTTTGGGATCACGGGGGTGAGTCACTGTGCCCAGCCTGAAATTAAATTTTTAAATAAGAAAAGAAAAAAAGTGACTGTTAAAAGGAAACCACTATTATCTAGTCACCTGTAAAGACCTCAGAATGGAGGTCATCTAACATAAAAAATGGTTACTTTGGCTCGGTGCCTACAGCACAGTGGTTACAGTGCCAGCCACATACACCAAGGGTGGCGGGTTCAAACCCAGCTCAGGCCAGCTAACCAACTGCAACCAAAAAATAGCTGGGCGTTGTGGTGGGCACCTGTAGTCCCATCTATACCTGGGAGGCTGAGGCAAGAGAATCGCTCACGCCCAAGTTTTGGGGTTGCTGTGAGCTGTACGCCACAGCACTCTACAAGGGCAACATAGTGAGACTCTGCCTTGAAAAAAAAAAAGGTTACTTCTGCATGGTAGAACTTTAGGTGATTCTGCCGGCATTATGCCTTACCATTTTTAGCAACAACCATTGTGAGCTCATAGAAGATAAATAAACAAATAAATGGAAAACTCAGTTGTTTTACAGAAATTTTACTGTAAGAAGGGAGAGGGGAATACTGCTTTTGGAAGAAATTCTAATAGAAACTGTGCTATATTGCTAACCAGGAGGGTGAGACTCTGTATGATGTCTCATTTCAACAATCATCCTGCTGTGAGCTGACTTCTTCACCGGGCCCTGGGGTGGTGGTGACTCACAAGCTGCGTCACCAGTGGACTTCCGGTGACATCCTGCTGCCACTCGGCCCTGCTGTGTACTTCCTGCTCGGGGCCTGTGTGATAGTCTTGTAGCCACACAGTGGCCTGACCTTCCAGCACCTGCTGTGACCTGTGCAGGTTACAACGTGCTGGGATCTGAGAGAGTCGGGAAAAATTCTCACACAACACGCCAAATCCCCACTGGTGGAAAGGAGGCTGGCCACCGCTGACACTGGGCTGGGGGTGTGGGCGGGACTGGGGTCGGGAGAGGAGGCAAAGCTTGCTCAGGGAGTGAGTCCCGAGCTGCACCCTTTTTCTGCTACGGATCCATGTTGCCAGTGGGAAACAGAGGGCAGTGGGTGAGGTCTCCTTGTGCCCAGCCTGGAGAGGAAGAAGGGCATGAAAAGAGCCTGAGCACCTATGACCAACACAAGTCATCCCTTGGAGCTTTAATAAAAAGGTTGCAAACATCACAAGGTCCAGGGCAGATGGCCAAGATATTTATTAATAGAATATGAGTATTAGTCAGAAATTTACTGCACTAGAGCCCTGCTTAAAAACATAACTTGCTTCAGTCGGCTTTGGTTCCAATTTCAAAAGGTACTGATCGGGCGCTGCCTGGGTAGGGCGCTGGCCACATACAACGAGGCTAGCAGGTTCGAACCTGGCCCTGGCCAGCTAAAATCAACAATGATAACTGCAACAAAAAAATAACTGGGTGTTGTGGTGGGCGTCTGTAGTCCCAGCTACTTGGAAGGCTGAGATAAGAGAATCGCTTAAGCCCAAGAATTTGAGGTTGCTCTGAGCTGTGACTCCACAGTACTCTACTGAGTGAGACTTTGCCTCAAAAAAAAAAGAAAATAAATAAATAAATAAAATAAATTAAAAAATAAAAAATTCCTAGCTATGTGACTCTGGACTAATTACTTAACCTCTGTGAGTCTCAAAACTTGCTTTTCTGTGTAGTAGGCTCAATAATTGCTTCTAATTCACAAGACTGTTTGAAGAGTAAAAGAGGTTTTTGTAAGTAAGCACTTGGCAAAAGACCTGATACACATTAAACATACAGCAAACAGAAGTATTTTTATAAATGGCCTAATTCAACAGGGCCAAGAGATTTGGGATAAAGCTATCAGGTACTATATAAAAGATATTATTACTATTAGCAGGAAGGATGGATACTAGGCCATTTTATCTGGTTCTTTGCTTTTTTTTTTTTTTTTTGTAGAGACAGAGTCTCACTGTACCGCCCTCGGGTAGAATGCCGTGGCGTCACACGGCTCACAGCAACCTCTAATTCTTGGGCTTACGCGATTCTCTTGCCTCAGCCTCCTGAGCAGCTGGGACTACAGGCGCCTGCCACAATGCCCAGCTATTTTTTTGTTGCAGTTTGGCAGAGGCTGGATTTGAACCCGCCACCCTTGGCATATGGGGCCGGCGCCCTACTCACTGAGCCACAGGCACCGCCCATATCTGGTTATTTTCTTAAAGGCTACTATCATCAACGCTGATAAAGAATTATGCTTTAGGGCAGGAATGATGGCTCACACCTGTCATCCTAGCGGGAGGCCGAGGCGGGTGGATTGCTTGAGCTCAGGCATTCGAGACCAGCTTGAGCAAGAGCGACACCCTATCTCTACTAAAAATAGAAAAATGAGCCTGGCATTGGGGTGGGCACCTGTAGTCCCAGCTACTCAGAGGATGAGGCAAGAGGATCACTTGAGCCTAAGACTTTGAGGTTGCTGTGAGCTTTGATGCCATAGCATTCGACCCAGAGCAATAGAATGAGACTACCTCATTCTAATGAGTTGCCACTTATTCTGCATTTATTCACTCATTCATTCAACAATTACTTACTGGTTACCTAATAATGCATTAGAAGTAGTTATGCTCTGAGGATTTAAAAGTGAACACAATACTGCGGCCCCTGTGGCTCAAAGGAGTAGGGCGCCGGCCGCATATGCTGGAGGTGGCGGGTTCAAACCCAGCCCCGGCCAAAAACTGCAAAAAAAAAAAAAAAAAAAAAAAAAAGTAAACACAACTGGGCCCCTACACTCATGAACTCTGTGGTCTACTGGGGGAAGTCAGTATACCGGCCAAGTCAATACTGCATGCAAAGGGCTGTGAGGCCATCAGCACAAGGAGTCCCAAGGGTCTGTAAGCTAGACTACCCAGGCTTGGTGGTCAAGGAAGGCTTCCTGGAAGAAGAGACGCTTCAGCTGATGATGAGTAGAGATTAGTCTGGTGAAGGGGTTGGAATGCGCCTTCCAAGCAGGAAGAGAGTGCAACCTATTCCAAAGCCTGAATAGGAAGGTTCAGGGGTAGGGGCCCCAGAGGGCTTGTTAGGAAGTCATGATTATATGGAACACAACTTAGACTATGTTTAAATGGGGCAACTTGGGTGGTGGCTAATGGAGATCACTGTCCCCCTCCCCCACTTGGAGCCACTACTCATCCAGAAGTTAGCAAAATTTTTCTGTAAAAGTCAGAAAGCAGGCTCGGTGCCTATAGCTCAAGTGGCTAAGGCTCCAGCCACCTACACCAGAGCTGGCAGGTTCGAATCCAGCCCAGGTCTGCCAAAAACAACAATGACAACTACAACCAAAAAATAGCCGGGTGTTGTGGTTGGAGCCTGTAGTTCCAGCTACTTGGGAGGCTGAGGCAAGAGAATTGCTTAAGCCCAGAAGTTGGAGGTTGCCTTGAGCTGTGACGCCACAGCACTCTACCCAGCGTGACAACTTGAGGCTCTGTCTCAAAAAAAAAAAAAAAGTCAGAAAGCAAGTATCTGTGGCTTTGCAGGCCACATGATCGCTGTCACAACTACTCAAGTCTGCCAGTGTAGTGTGAACAGACAATACTTAACAAATGGGCATGGCTGTGTTTCACATGAGCACAGGCACGCTGAAACTAGAATTTCATGTAATCTTCATAAGTCCCAAAATAAGACTTTAATACGTTTTTTTCTTTTTTTGCTTTTTATTATATTTATTTATTTGTGGTTTTTGGCCAGGGCTGGGTTTGAACCCACCCCCTCCGGCATATGGGACCGGCGCCCTACCCCTTTGAGCCACAGGTGCCGCCCTAATACGTTTTTTTCAACTACTAAAAACTACTCTTAACTTCTAGGTTGTACAAAAACAGGTCTGAGTGGGACTTGGTCTACGGTCTTCTTGCTGTGTTAATACAGGCCCTTCAAAGGGTCAGGAGAGACAGCTCAGTGTGATGTCAGTGTTACGTGACAGGCCTCCTAGGAAGGGTGTAGGGTGGCTGTGACACACATCTTAGGGCTTGGACTTTGTCCGAGGCCAAAGATGACCCACTGAAGAAGTTTAAGCAGCTGAGTAACAGGGTCATATGCACATTTTAGGCAGCTAAATCAGGCAGCCGGAGGTGGAAGGGATAGGAAGGGAGCATGTCCATGACAGAGCCCATTGCTGGCTGACAGCACGCTTTCACCATGGAATTTGCCATTCAAATTCCACCCAGACCCTTGCCCTTATTTCAGAAAACCTGACGGTTTCTTATAGTTTTGTGCGAAGCACTTAGATATCGAAGCCAAAGGTTGTAGGCTGTATTTTTTTTTTTGAGACATCACTTTGTTGTCCCCTTGGTAGAGTGCTATGGTGTCATAGCTCACAGCAGCCTCAAAGTCTTGGGCTCAAGTGATTGTCTTGCCTCAGCCTCCGGAGTAGCTGGGACTACAGGCACCTGCCATAACACCCGGCTGTTTTTGGATTGCAGTTGTCATTGTTGTTTCCCTGGCCCGGGTAGGGTTCAAACCTGCCCCCTTGGTGTATGTGACTGGCGCTGTAACCACCGTGCTCTAGAGGAGCTGAGCCAGCAATTAAAATTCTGGGATCATTTTTAAGACCATGTAAGTGAAAATTTTTTTGATTACCTTTAAAATTGGTGATGTCCTAGATCAATTTTCCATGTATCAGAACTTATGGAACAAAGGGGTAAATCACAAAGAACAGGAGAATTTCTGCTGGTTCATTTACAACGTATGCCTCGCAATCCCGGCCAGTACAATTGTAGACAGACACCCTAATGCTAAGTGTGTTGGGGACACCAGAACCCAGAGGTAACATAGGTAACATTCACTCCTTTCATAACTCACTCACCTGTGGGGGTGTGCGCACGCGTGCACACACACACACACACACACACACACACACATACCCCTGCCCTACCTTGCACACAGAAAAGGTCTGCAGTCAACAAACCCTCCAGAGAACATATTCTCTGCTTTGAAACCTTCTATCTCAGCGGTTCTTAACCTGTGGGTCACGACCCTTTGGGCTGTATTAAAGGTTTGCGGCATTAGGAAGGCTGAGAACCACTGTTCTATCTCAAGGTTAACTGATGGCTTCAAATTTAAAATAAGTATCTGAATAGGCTAGGGAAACTTTAAAAATATAATTTATTCTTTTTTTTTTTATAGACAGAGTCTCACTTTGTCACCCTCAGTAGAGTGCTGTGGCATCACAACTCACAGCAACCTCCAGCTCTTGGGTTTGGGCGATTCTCTTGCCTCAGCCTCCCAAATAGCTGGGACTACAGGCTCTTGCCACAACGCCCAGCTATTTGTTTGTTGCAGTTTGGCTGGTGTCGGATTCGAACCCGCCATCCTCGGGTGCCACCCCCAAAATATGCTTTATTCTTATTAGAGCAGTTCTAGGTTTACAGCAAAACTGAATGGGGAGGACAGAGATTTCCCATATTTCCCTCTGCCCTCACGTGAGCACAGCCTCCCTCATTAGCTGCAGAGTGGTGCATTTGTTACCACTGATGACCCCGCATGGACACATCATGAATACACCGGCACATATCATTATGTTAGAGTTCACTCTTGGTGTTGCACTATTTGCATTCCCACTAGCAACGCACTGAAGTTCTTGTTGCTTCACACTGTTGCCAGCATTTGGTGATGTCAGTGTTCTGGAATTTGGTCCCTCTCACAAGTGTGCAGTGGTAACTTGTTTTAATTTGCAATTCCTAATGACAAATACTATTTAATCACCATCTGTCTATCTTCTTCGATGAGATGTTTGTTAAGGTGTTTGGCTCATTTTTGAATTGGTTGTTTTCTTATTATTCAGTTTTCAGAGCTCTTTGTATCATTTCCATAGTAGTCCTTTTTATCAGATGTGCCTTTTGCAAATATTTTCTCCCAGTCTGCAGCTTATCTTTTCATTCTCTCCTCAGTGTCTCATGTGGATTCTGTCCATACAAGCATACATTTTTAATTTTACAAAGTAGAAATGTTAATTTTAATGAAGCCCAGCTTATTGAGTCTTTCTTTCCTAGGTTGTGCTTTTGGTGTCACATCTAAAAAGTCATTATTAAACTCAAGGTCAACTAGATCTTCTCCTATGTCATCTTCTAGGAGTTTTATGGTTTTCTGTTTTACACTTAGGTCTCTGACATTTTGAGTTAATTCTGGGAAGGATGTAAGGTCTGTGTCTAGAGCCATTTTTTTTTACATGTGAAGGTCCAGTTGTTCTAAGACCATCTATTAAAAAGAGTCTCTTTGCTTTATTGTATTGCCTTTGCTCCTCTGTCAGAGACCTGTTGACTACGTTTATGTGGGTCTGCTTCTGGGCTCTCTATTCTACTCCATCGGTCTATCTGTCCAGGGACATTTACTGTGCTACTCTTATCATTCATTCACCTATGCACCACATGACCACGGATCACAGGGAGGTGACTAAGGGCCAGCCAGTTCCTGCTCTCGAGGAGAGGACAACCATGCAGACAAATAATTAAAATGTGTCAGGATGAACACTAGAGGAGGAGCAGGAACACGCATGCACCAAAGAACAAGGTTTTGGCCAATAACAGACCACATACATGCCGATGGAGGTCCAATAACAATACAGTGGAGCTGAAAAACTCCTATCACCTAGTAATGTTGTAGCCATCATAAGGTTGTAGCATGAGGCATTCATTCCTTTTTCCATGTTTAGATACACCACCACTTACCCTTGTGTTACAACTGCCTGTAGAATTCAGCACAGTGACAGGCTGTACAAGTTTGCAGCCTTGGAGCAATAGGCCACACCATAGAGCCTCGGTGTATAATAGACTGTACCTTCTAATTTTTTTTTTTAATTCAATCATAGCTGTGTACATTAATGTAATCCTGGGGCACCACACACTGGTTTTATATACAATTTGAAATATTTTCATCAAACTGGTTAACATAGCCTTCCTGGCATTTTCTTAGTTATTGTGTTAAGACATTTTATATTCTACATTTAGTAAGTTTCACATGTACCCTTGTAAGAAGTACTGTAGGTGTAATCCCACCAATCACCCTCCCTCCCGCTTGCCTTCCCCCTCCCCTCCCCTCCCTTTCCCCTTTCCCCATATGCTTAGGCTATAATTGGGTTATAGCTTTCACATGAAAGCTATAAATTAGTTTCATAGTAGGGCTGAGTACATTGGATACTTTTTCTTCCATTCTTGAGATACTTTGCTAAGAAGAATATGTTCCAGCTCCATCCATGTAAACGTGAAAGAGGTAAAGTCTCCATCTGAGGCTGCGTACTATTCCATGGGGTACCTTCTAGTTTTGTGTGTGTACACTCTACACTGTTCATGCAATGACAAAATCACCTAAAGACACATTTCCCAGATCACGTCCCCCTCGTTTGGCAATGCGTGACTGTGCTAGGAGACTGGAAGGACAGCCTGAAAAGAGCACTCGTGCCATGCGCTGTCATCAACAGCAAGGGAGGAAAAATAACAGGATGTTTCAGAAAGCCCCCACTTACTCAAAGAACTCCAAAGGGATTTTATAGCCTTTACGAGAAGTAAATGCTCTCTGGTTATCTCATGGCTGAGCAAAGTTGCACAATACCAGAGTGAGCTGAAGGAGGTGGAGGAGCTATGGGGAAGAATGCTCATTTACTAAAAGAAGGTCGCAGTAGAATGTTCATTCCCAGGCAGATGTATCCCTCTCAAGATCCCCCTGTCACTCCCAGGATCTTAATGGACACTACAATCTTTCCCCACAAAGGTGTGAGAAAATCTCTACTGGATGCTTGATTCTGGGCTGACCCTCTCAGTGACCTATCCAATACCACTCTTCCTCTTTCCTGGTTAATAGAACCCCAACTTGTGTCGAGAAAGGCCATGCAATATGCTAGGAACTTTGATGGACATATTCTTAGGCTCTTTTGTAGCTGTGAGATGCAGTTCTAGACAAGGAGACAGCAATCCAAGACTTTAGGGGTCTAGAAAATGTTACTTTTCCTGATTAAAGAGGATAGACGGCTTGGTTGGCAGGGTTTTTGCTCTTCTTACTGGCTCGACTAGGATACATTGTTGGAGGAAGGTGCAGCAGCAGCCATTCTGCAACCCAGAAGCAGGACCACTGCTGCAAAGGCTGAAGCACTGTCTTGAGTTGCTATGACGTAGAGGGGAAGGGATGTCATACATGAAGGGATAAGAATGAGGGGAGAGCCAATATGCAGCAGATGGCAGAAAAGAAAGAACCCGGGTCTCTCATGTTCTCACCAAGCAGCTAAATAACATCAGGAAGTGTCCCATGCTAGAACTTCCTATTACAGTCTCCATTGGTCTATTAATTTGTGAGGACTACCACAGCAAAATACCACGGACTGGGTGGTTTAAACAACAGAAACTTGTTTTCTCGAAGTTTTAGAGGTTCATTTCTTCCAAGGCCTCTCCCCTTGGCTTGGGGTCCCTGTGTCCTTACATATCTTTCTCTGTGTCTGGCTGCGTCCTAACCTCCTCTTCTTATAAGGATACCAGTCCTCTTGCATTAGGACCTATGCTAATGACCTCATTTTTACCTTAATTGCCACTTTAAAGGTCCTATTTCCAAACACTGTCATATTTTAGCCTGCCAACGACAAAGCAGGCTCCCCATTCTCAGGTCCCCTCATCCCCAAGGAGCAAGTTGAAAATGGCTGCTCAGAGTACACTGCCCAGTCCGGCCAGCTGTGGAAATTCCTTTCACATGGGGGTCTGGCTGTGTCCTGAGGGCTTGAAGTGGTGACGGCAGCTCTAGCCCTCATTCAGCTTGGACACACGGATGGGAAGCTCCCTTCGGTGGGAAATCTTCTGGGCAGAACACGCACCTACTGCTGGGTGGTCTGTGGAACTTCACTCACTCACTCAGAGTTCATTTTGATCAGAAGATTCAGATAAGCAAAAAGAGAAAAATAAAAATCACCCTGAGATAATAATCACCATTGACACTGTGGTATAATATCCTCCTCAGACTTCTGAATATACAGCTATGCCTTACAAAGTACATCTATATGTCTAATTTTTTAAAAAGAAACTCCTCTGTATACTTTAATGACTTTCTTTTTCACTTAAACAGTATCTATGAACATCTGTCCATGACTCTAAATGTTCCTTATTGTCACTTTCTCATTTATTTGAAAGAGTCTCACTTTGTCACCCAGGCTATGGTGCAGTCACATCATCATAGCTCACTGCAAACTCCTGGGCTCCAGCAATCCTCCTATCTCAGCCTCCCAAATAGCAGGGATTACAGGTGTCTGCCACTACGCCCAGATAATTTTTCTAATTTTTGTAGAGATGGGGGTGGTCTCGCACTTGCTCAGGCTAGTCTTGAACTCTGGCCCTCAAGTGATCCTCCCACCTTGGCCTCCCAGGGTGGTAGGATTACAGGTATGAGCCACCACACTTGAACTCATCATCACTTTCAATGGCAGCAGTGCACACCATCCCAAAGGCCCACTGGATTTTCTGCTATTATTCTGGGATAGTCAGGAGGGACCTCGTTAATGCAACCTCATCCCCGGCAGAGGTCCATGAGTCACATCACACCCTAGTGCTGTGGCACTGAACACAGCCCTGCTTGTAATCAAATCCCACAAACTAAGCCCTGAGCATCCACTCGGGAGTTGAAGAACATCCTCTGCTACCTGGTGCCTTGAATAGAGAGGCCTGTAATAGACATCAGCGCCCTGCTGCTCAATCTTGATTTGAAAAACAGCTCAAAGCACTGGAATCAAGCTACAGGGAGACGTGGAGTTTCCTAGCAGTGCCTTTGGACAGTAAACTCTTGCTCCCAGTGGCCTCTGATGGCTGGACGTGGGGCTGTGCTTTGGGGAGGAGAATGTGGGGCCCTCAGGTGCGTTGACCTCTAACCTTGGATTTAGAGGCAGGCCTCTCAAGTGCCTTCCACATAAAGTCAAAATGGGGGGATCTCCTGCTAAGTCTCCCCAGGCCTGGGGAGAGGCAGGGGTAAGCGCCTTCCATTCACTGCCCTGGGCCTGGGCGTAGAGGAGTCTTGGCCCACCTGCAGAGCTGAGTGTGACCCTGTGTGTTTAAACTGCAACTTTGGGCTTTGGCCTGACGCCCCTTGCTGTTTGTTTTACAAACTCCTACTTACAGCCTCAAATTAGGCTCATTAAAAAGCCAGTTCCCGGTGGGGCTGTAAATGTCACATGGACAAGCGGAGAGTGACTTTATGAGGCTGGCGTGTGATCTGCCCACCAACACGGCAGAGGCCGAGTGGAAATAGTGAATCAGCCTGTTTCAGCAGGACCCTTTCCCCAACCCCTCCCGGACTGAAGTGGTGCAGGCAACATGCCAGAGAGGCAGCCCTGGCTGGTCCTTCCAAGACAGCTGGGCTGGATCGTTCCTGGATTTGTGCAACCAAAAGAGGGGTCCTTGTGTCCTCTCCTCTCCTGATCCCCTCCTTCTCTTCTCACTTCCTGACTGGGAGCCCCTCAGCTCCATCTACGTTCCACCCCCCCCCACCAGCCCCAATCCCCAAGACAAGCACAGGCCACTGCCACCCACACTCCCACTCATCCTTTGGCAGGCTGACCCCATCTCAAGCATGGGATGTTGCTCCTGCCTGGGTGGCCACGGTCACCCTGCTTCGCAGCTCCTGCAATGTGCAGCGCCATGCCTTGTAGACGGCAGGCCTGGGCCTGCAGAGCAGAGGAAAGGGGACGCCCACAGCCCAGCATCAGTCTCATTACTAGAGCCACTGAGCCGTTGTCTCACCTCAAACTACACCAAGGCTGAAACACCTTGTTGCCTCCTTGGAGATCTTACTCCCTAAACCAACTGCCAGATGGCAAGGATGAGAAAGAATTAGAATCTTTTCATCTCTTTGACTAAGTTTCAGGAGGTAATTTCTCCGAAACTGTAGAAAGTTCTCCTTATTTAATTTTGTCTTCTTGCAGCTTCTACCCACTGGCCCTGTGTCCACAACCTGTAAACCCAGCCACCCTCTAGTGTGGGGTTCCTACCTCCATCTGTCACAGACTCTTTGAGTTAGGCAGGGTGGCCCTGGACAGTAACACCTGCTCTGAGCCTCAGTTTGCTCATCTGTATAATAGGGACAGAATCTACTGTCAGAGAGCAAGGCTGAGGGTCAACTGAGATGATGGAGGTAGTCCCCGGCATACAATGAGCATGAAAGAGACAAAGGGCGTCGCTTTCTCTAACAGCCTCTGCACTCTGCCCCTCTCCTCTGGTCCTCAGGCTTGAGGTAGAAGTGATCTATTATAGTGATAATCATTTTTATTAGATTGTGGTTTATGAAGGTCAGAAACTTCTTTTTTCTTTATACTACTTTCTTCTCTCTGTAGTTCACACAGCTCCAAGAACACAGAAGGTACTAACTAAGCATGAAAAACCTGTGTTTAGGGTGGTACCTGTGGCTCAGTGGGTAGGGTGCTGGCCCCATATACCGAGGGTGGCGGGTTCAAACCCAGCCCCGGCCAAACTGCAACAAAAAAATAGCTGGACGTTGTGGTGGGCGCCTGTAGTCCCAGCTACTTGGGAGGCTGAGGCAAGAGAATCTCCTAAGCCTGGAAGTTGGAGGTTGCTGTGAGGTGTGACGCCACGGTACTCTACAAAGGGTGATAAAGTGAGACTATCTCTTAAAAAACAAACAAAAAACCCCCCCTGTATTTTAAACAATCAAAACTGAAGTATTCTCAATATAAAAACAAATCAAAATAATGGCTTCAGCTTCAGATGGCATTACAAATTAAAGGAAAAATGTATCCATGACACAGGACACCTGTCTCCTCCAATTGCACAGCTAATGAGGAGGTGGCTGTCACGGAGGGCAGACGGCAGAGGGCAGAGGCTGACTGCTTGGGCACAGACGTTAGAGCAGAAGGGAAAGCGAGGGCTTGTCAATCTGGCCTCCAAGCCCAGCCCTGATCCTCAGCCAAAAGCTGGCCCAGGGAGCAGAGCATTGAAGTGTCCCGGTGCAAACCCCCGCCACTAAATGTTATGGCTGAAGTTACCGGCTGTAAACAGCTCTGACTCCACACACACAGAGTTTGCAGACTGCACAGCCCACTCTCTTGGGCTTTTGCTCTCCTATTCCCTTTCCTTAAATAGAAAGAGTGGGGAAAGAGAGAAAGGGAGGGGGAGGAAGGGAGAAAGAAGAAAGTATTTGAACAATACTAAGCATGCTTTGAGCTTAGGAAGCCCCTGATATTTGTATTAGCTACAAGTTTCAGAAGAAGCCACTGCCTACTTGACTTTTAATGCCTCAAATAAACAATAGGAATGGCTTGGCATAATGGGTCCCCACTGCCTCCTGCCCCTGATCTGGGAGCCCAGTCTCTTGGAAGGGATAGTTTTAATAGAGGGAATAGAAAGCAAACCAAGACCCTCTTACACAAAAGATAAACCTGCTTCCTTAGGGAGCAATTAACAGCAGCAGACTGTAGGAGACAAGACGACAAAGCAATGGGGCAGAATAAGCTGCCCCAAGGACCCTGTGACTTAATGGTATCCCGGTTTTACTGTAAGACAACAGATGCTCCAAGAGGGTGAGCAGCTTGCTCAAGATCACACGGCTAGTAAGCAGTGGAGCCCACACTCGTCCATACCCCATTATAGGGAGACCAGGCCCAGCATTTATGAACTTAAGTTGGTCATCTTTAAAACAGAGATGGGGCGGCGCCTGTGGCTCAGTGGGTAGGGCGCTGGCCCCATATACCGAGGGTGTCAGGTTCGAACCCGCCCCGGCCAAACAGCAACAAAAAAAATAGCCGGGCATTGTGGTAGACACCTGTAGTCCCAGCGACTTGGGAAGCTGAGGCAAGAGAATCGCCTAAGACCAGGAGTTGGAGGTTGCTGTGAGCTGTGATGCCACAGCACTCCACTGAGGGCAATAGAGTGAGACTCCGTTTGAAAATAATAATAATAATAATAATAATAATAAAATAAAATAGACATAGAGATGGAATTCACATACTATGAAATTTATTCCTTACCAATTCAGGGCTGTTAGTGTATTCAGATTTGTGAAATCATAACCACCATTTAATTGCAGAACATTTTTGTCACCCTAAAAAGAAAACCTGTGCCCATTATGTGCCCAATATGTGGCTTTTTGCCTCTGGATTCTTTTATGTAACATGATGTTTTAAAGGTTCCTCTGTGCTATAGCATGTACCAGTACTGTGTTGCTTTTTTTTAACCTCCTCAGTAGCCCAGAGCTCCAAGAAGAACTGTATTCCTAATGGTGGCTGGATGATATTCCACTTTATGGATATATCACAATTTATCTATTAGTTGTTGATATGACATTGGGTTGTTTCCACTTTTGGGTTATTACAAATAATACCGCTATGAACATTCATGTACAGGTTTTTCTGCAAATTACATTTTCATTTCTCTTAGGTATATACTTACACGTGGAATTGCTAGGTCATATGGTAACTCTATGTTTAACTTTATGAGGAAACACTAGACTGTTCTCCCACAGTGACTGCAGCATTTGACATACCTACCAGCAGTGTCTGAAGGTTCCAATTTCTCCATATCCTCATCAACACTTGTTAGGGTGTGTCTTTGGTTATAGCCCTCTCAATGAAGTGGTATCTCATTACGCAGTAGTTCTTTAAGACAAGTACTTATTCTTTGCTCCCAGATTGGCAATAACTTTTATGTTAGAATGTGCTTCCTTAACTCAAGTAAAAGTTAGATGGACGCACATTTATTTAGTAAGAAGTAAGTCCTATGAAACTCAGATGACCCTTAAGGATTAAGCACCCTTCACTAATTTCATATTAAATTATTATTATTATTATTTTTTGAGACAGAGTCTATGTCACCCTGGGTAGAGTGCCATGGTGTCACAGCTCGTAGCAACCTCAAACTCTTGGGCTTAAGCGGTTCTCTTGCCTCAGCCTCCCAAGTAGCTGGGACTACAGGCACCTGCCACAATGCCCAGCTATTTTGTTGTTGTTGTTGACATTGTTGTTTAGCATGTCCAGGCTGGGTTTGAAACCATCAGCCCTGGTGCACGTGGCCGGCACCCTAACAACTGAGCTATGGGCGCCGAGCCACTTTCCTTATTTTCATCACAAGACCTTAGTATAGATTTAGCAATTCTTTCTCTAGTTTCCAAAAACCTTCTTTCCAAAAGAATGTCCTAGACAGCCCAGTGTTAATGAGCATGAGCACATCTAATGCCCAGATCCTGGTTTCTAATACCATTCTTTAATAAAAGGAATTGGGGCTTCATAGAGAAATGACTGATTTTAGAAGGGGGCAAGCAAACACAAGATGAGATTGGAATACCTTTTAGTTACAGAGAGTGATTGTGCTCAAAGGATCCCAAAATGATCATATACGTCAAAGGGACATGGGAGCCAACCGAAAAAGCTAGAACAATTTGAGCAACAAAATAAAGAAGATAACACTGGATTATGACTCAAAGTATAAAATAAATACCCAAGCATCCATGCTTAAAGGTTGAAAAAATAATTAAGTGGGGTGAGAACAGAACAATCTGGGCGGCACCTTTGGCTCAGTGAGTAGGGCACGGGCCCCATATACCAAGGTTGGTGGGTTTGAACCTGGTCCTGGCCAAAACTACAACAACAACAACAACAAAAAACAATCTCCCATACAGAAGAATTCTACCCAATCTTCCAAATAATTGAAGTAGACACTCCTCAAGGAGGTAGAAGATAACTGTCATCCCTTAGGTATAGAATGTGTATGTTGACATCATTGTAAGGACTACAGTATGGAAAGGGCCAGGGCGAGGGGAGAGGTAAGAATCCTTTAGAGAAACATGGAAAACCTCATCTCAACAAGGTCAGGGCTAACACTATTGACGACAAGTCCCGCTGATAGCATGTACTCTTGATGTGATGTGATGTGTGTGCCGTTTTCCCTCTGTCGTCTTCCTTCTCCCCAAAGCCCCACAACCCCTAACCTAGTTATGAGAAACACTCCAGATATACTCCATTGGAAGGATATTCTATGACAGACCTAATCAGCACCCCTCTAAACTGTCAAGCTCACCAAGAACAAAGACAGTCTGAAAAACTGTCACAGCCAAGAAGAATCTAAGGACATATGACAGCTAAGTGTGGTATGAGATCCTGAGGCAGAAAAAGGACACGATGTTAAAAACTAAGGAATTCCTAATGAACTATGGACTTTAATTAATACTAACATATCAATATCAGTTCATTAATTATGACAAATGCAAGATACTAATGTGAGAAAAACTGGGTGTGGGGTTTTTGAGAACTTGTAATATTCTTGTCACTTTTCTATAAATCCAAACCTCTTCTAAAAATAAAGTTTATTAAATATTAAGAAATAAGCTTGGTGCCCGTAGGTCAGTGGTTAGGGTGCTGGCCACATACACAGAGGATGGCGGGTTCGAACCCAGGCCTGCTAAATAACAATGATAATGCCAACAAAAAAAATAGTCAGGCGTTATGGCAGGTGCCTACAGTCCCAGCTACTTGGGAGGCTGAGGCAAGAGAATCGCTTAAGCCCAAGAGTTTGAGGTTGCTGTGAGCTGTGATGTCACGGCACTCTACCAAGGGTGACAAAGTGAGACTCTGTCTCTAAAAATAAATAAATAAATAAATAAATAAATAAAAATTAAAAAAATATATACATACATATATTAAGAAATAGGCTTGATGCCAGTAGCTCAGTGGTTAGGGTGCTGGCCATATACACTGAGGTTGGCGGATTCGAACCCAGGCCTGCTAAAGAACAATGACAACACCAACATAAAAAGTCTGGCGTTGTGGCAGGCACTTATAGTCCCATCTACTTGGGAGGCTGAGGCAAGAGAATTGCTTAAGCCCAAGAGTTTGAGGTTGCTATGAGCTGTGATGCCATAGCACTCTACCGAGGGCAACATAGTGAGACTCTGTCTCAAAAAAACAAAAACAAAACAAAACTAATAATAAATAAATACATAAATGTTAAGAAATAAAACCTTAAGGAAAGGAATAACCCAGAAGTACCCAGCCGGCTTCCCTAATCCCTAGCTGGTGAGCTCTCCCTTGAGTCCCCACCACAGTCAGCATACTCTACTTGACTGCACTGGCTCCACTCATTCACAGAATGTGTACTGAGCTCTTAGTGGGGACCAAGAACAGTAATGGCCAAGAAAACATGCCTTTCCCCCTCAGCCTCGCTGGGGTCTGGTGAGGGGAGACATCCTGCCATTGTGGCTCGGTCCTCCAGTGGCCAGGGAGGCAGCTGATGTTTGCTGAGTGAACATTAAGTCCACCCTCGTTGATCTGTGCATTCTGTGCAGTCCCTTTCGGTGGCTGTAAGGCATTTAATGACACTGACACCACTGAGACACTTGGGCTTGGTGGTGCATTAGGATTTTTCTTTTCCAAAAACTACTTTTTTTCTCATTCTAAAGGCAAATATGATTATTTAAAAGCCAGAACAAATAAAAGTCTCTTATAATATTACCTCCCAAAGATAGCTATTATTTCTATAGTATGTTATTTTTCTTCAAATAACCTTTGTGCAAGTTTTAACATACTAACTTTTTTCTTTTTTTTTTAAAATAAGATCATAATGAAAATATTTTTCATCTATTGCCAAATCCTGTATTTTGACTTTCCAGTCAGTGTGTTTGGCAAAATACATTATGACCTGCCCAGTTTTCTGCCTCCCCCAGACTTGAACTGTGTCTACAGCCTGATCCCCTCTCTCAGGAGGCTAGAGGAGCTGTGTGTCCCAGAGCACTCGAAGCAGAGCCAAGCAGGACTGCAGGTGTTTTCCACGGTGGGTGCTTGGGCCTCCTCTGTGCTTTAGTAAGGGATTTCCCCTTCTCTCCTCTCCTCCCCTGCTGGGGTGGGGGCAGAGGTAGGAGCCTCACCCTGGAGGAGATGCCCAAAGCAGGCGTGAGTCACTCAGATGCACTTCCAGAGTGAAGTCATGCTGAGAAGCTATTTGCAGAAACCTTACTCAGTGAGAAATACGGAAAGGGACAGGGCTCCTGTCTCAAGCGGGAATCTGGTATCAGCTGATAATGAGAATGGTTAGGTTCTCCCCTTGCTGGCCTTCCTAGATCAGAGGCTGAAACCAGAACATGAGGGCCATTGTAAATTACCCAGGGTTTCCCCAACGGGGAGATTCCTAGGTTACTTTCACTGATAAGAAGACTACCTAGTCACACCCGGGTGAGGCTGGGCGAGGGAGGCACTAGGGCTGGTTTCACCTCTCAGAAGACAGATGCAATTCCCTCCTGCACCTCAAAGTCCAGCACCGTGGGAACACCTCGAATGCCAGCTCTGGCTCCGCCTCTCACAAAACTTGAGCAAGGAGCTTCCAACAGGATTTTTCCTTATGAAAACGCCTGGCCACTAGGCAGTGCTAACCACAGGGGACATTCAGGTGACTATGTCTCACGAGATCCCCAGGTTACAGGGTAATGCTATTTGCTCCTGCTAGCCTTTGAGATTCTGGGCATCCCAGTTGGGCATGGAAGAAAATCTTTTTAGTTTCTTTGAAGCACTTGTAGAGATTGCAGTATTTTGCTCACATGTTCAATGTCTGTTCATCCCCACAACCCCCTAGACCAGAAGCTCCTCATGGCAAGGATCACCTGAACGATGTGAGGCACACAGTAGATGCTCAATAAATTCCTAGAGAACAGTGATGGCCATCGGCCAACTGACCATGACCCTTCTTTATCTGTAAATGGACATGCAGGAAACCCAATGCCTAAAACACAGCAGGAGTGTAATAAAGTCTTCTTTGTCATCACTGTCAGAGGTGATAAGGATCCTGAACCCTTCAGTCAACTGCTGCTTGCCCAGTACTTATGAATTGGCCTTTGTTCATGGACTCCAGAGGAAGGATGGGAGAAGGGAAGATCAAAAACAACTACTACGCCACCTTTCTAAGAGGATGCGTATCAGAGCCGTAGGACTCTGCAGTGGGGACACAAGCCCCACATCTGACACCACGCTTAGGAAGCAGCAACAAGCATTTCATCCCTAACTGCCCTTTTTTGGAGCTTTTTCTGATCCAGGCTGAGGGCACTAACTAGCCGCAGGAGGTCAGTGTTAAGTTAGCTAACTGAACAGTTTCTGCTCCCCCCAGGTAAGGAGACAGAGCTGGGAAGACAAAGCCAGACTGTCCTCCTTGAAATACGGGCTCCAGGTAGCAAAGTCCTGACCAGAGTGAGCTGTGTGTGAGGTCTGGGTAGGGACTGTCCCTGGTTTTCTGCTGCCCAGGCTCATAGGCAGGCCAACTGCCCACAGGAGAGAGCTTCTGCTGGGTGTTTGGGGTGGACAGACGTGCATGGACATGGGACACAGGCTGGGGGGGACAGCTCTGCGAGGGAGGAGGTCCCTGGAGATTCTTGTTGGAGGAGATTAAAAATGGAAAATGAGGGCGGCGCCTGTGGCTCAGTCAGTAAGGCACCGGCCCCATATACCGAGGGTGGCGGGTTCAAACCCGGCCCCGGCCAAACTGCAACCAAAAAATAGCCGGGCGTTGTGGCGGGCGCCTGTAGTCCCAGCTACTCGGGAGGCTGAGGCAAGAAAATCGCTTAAGCCCAGGAGTTGGAGGTTGCTGTGAGCTGTGTGAGGCCATGGCACTCTACCGAGGGCCATAAAGTGAGACCCTATCTCTACAAAAAAAAAAAAAAAAAAAAAAAAAAATGGAAAATGAGAGGCTGGAGAAAAAGAATTAAATATAGTATTTTTCCCTTGAAAGAAGAGGTCATTTGGAATGGTTTCTGCATATGAAATGCATTTTGAAATAGCTGAGAAAATATGGAAATTTTCTCCCTCTATTGCTCTTGTAGTAGAAGTTCAGAGAATTCACATGTATCTTCCACCTCTGGAAGGTGAAGGTCAGAAAACACAGAACTCAATTTAACATACCTTTTAAGAAAACAAATTTTTTTTTTTTTTCCAGATTTGGGCTGGTTCATCTGATAGGTTTCAGAGAGTTTATGTCTTGGGCTAGAGGAGGACCTTGTGCCTCTATATTTCCCTGACAGCAGCATTTTCAGTTGCAGATTATAGGTAGCTGGAATCTGAAGAACCCCATTTTCTTTTGATCCAGTCCCTACACTCCTCCCCTCAATTTACTGATGGACTCCAGAGGCCTCAGCGCCCAAGGCCAGGCCTAGATCTCCAGGGGAAGCCTAAGTGATTGAGATGCTGATACATCAGGCCGGTTGGCCAGGCCAGGAGGGAGAGGAGGATCAAGAGACAAAGAGCCAGAAGGGGGGATGAACTGGAGGAGGGGGAGTAAACTCCTCTGCATCCGCTGCCCGGCCTCTCCTTGATGGACAGGCACCTTCCTCTGCCCTAATCATTCCAGACAACCTGCATCTTGGGTGTGCCTGAGCTATCTGGGAATGCTCAGGGATTAGGACGCTATTTTGGCAGCTATGACCTGTAGGGGAAATAATGTTCTCCCCTTGGTGAACCTCAACTTTATGAGAAAGTTGAACATAAGTAGAAAGACTTAAAATCATTTAAATTGTATGAGACAAGCAAGCTGTTTAGAAATATTTTATGGAGTTGTGGCGGAGAGCAGGGCCTTTGGGGACAGATCCTTTACCTCTGGACCATCCCGGACAAGTTACTGTATGTGGTATGTGTTTTCAGGTTTTCTCATCTGTAAAATGGAGCCCACAGCGCCCACCTCTATCAGGTTCTTATGGGGATTAAATGTGTAAGAGTAAACATTCACTACTGGTAGCTTTTATAAACTATCAATATGCCTGTATCCTTGTGATCTTCTTTTTTTTTCCTTTTTTTGAGACAGAGCCTCAAGCTGTCACCCTGGGTAGAGTGTTGTGGCATCACAGCTCACAGCAACCTCAAACTTCTGGGCTCAAGCAATTCTCCTGCCTCCGCCTCCCAAGTAGCTGGGACAACAGGCGCCCGCCACAACGCCTGGCTATTTTTCGGTTGCAGCCATCGTTGTTTGGTGGGCCTGGGCTGGATTCGAACCCGCCATCTCAGGTGTATGTGGCTGGTGCCTTAGCCACTTGAGCCACAGGCGCTGAGCCCCCTTGTGATTTTCTTAATGTTCTGATTTTAAATTGTTTTCCTGTTATCTCTATAAATTCTTTCTTTCTTTTTTTATTAAATCATAGCTGTGTACATTAATGCGATCATGGGGCACTATACACTGGTTTTATAGACCCTTTGACACATTTTCATCACACTGGTTAACATAGCCTTCTTGGCATTTTCTTAGTTATTGTGTTAAGACATTTACATTCTACATTTACTAAGTTTCACATATACCCTTGTAAGATGCACCGCAGGTGTAATCTCACCAATCACCCTCCCTCCACCCCGCTTCCCCCTATTCTTAGGTTATAACTGGGTTATAGCTTTCCTGTGAAAGCCATAAATTAGTTTCATAGTAGGGCTGAGTGATTGGATACATTTTCTTCCATTCTTGAGATACTTTACTAAAAAGAATATGTTCCAGCTCCATCCATGTAAACATGAAAGAGATATCTACAAATTCTTTTTTTTTTTTTGAGACAGTGTAGGTCACCCTGGGTAGAGTGCTGTTGCATCACAGCTCACAGCAACCTCAAACTCTCGAGCTTAAGCGATTCTCCTGCTTTAGCCTCCCGAGTAGCTGGGACTACAAGTGTGCACCACAATCCCCAGTTATTTTTTGGTTGCTGTGGTCATTGTTGTTTGGCAGGCCCAGGCCAGGCTCAAACTCGCCAGCCTCAGTGTATGTGGCCTGTACCCTACCCACTGAGCTATGGGTGATGGGTGCTGCCTTTTTTTTTTTTTTTGAGTCTCACTACATTACTCTTGGTAGAGTGCTGTGAAATCATAGCTCACACCAACCTCAAACTCTTGGGCTTAATTGATTCCCTTACCTCAGCCTCCCAAGTAGCTAGGACTACAGGCGCCTGCCACAACACCCGGCTTTTTTTTTGTAGTTGTCATTGCCATATAGCAGGCCCGGGCCAGGTTTGAACCTACTAGCCCATGTGTACGCAGCCAGTGCCCGAGCAGCTGAGCTACAGGTGCACAGCCAGTCTCTATAAGTTCATTTGCCACATTTACAAATATGATGAGAAGATGCTCTTTGTAAAGGCTATTCTTGCTTTAGGAATTATCATTCGTGTTAAGTCCCAGGACAAGCTGGCTTCAGTGGGGACTGGAAGGAAAGCCCTAGGCTACATACACAGTCATCAAGAAGCCCAGGCGGCTCTCAGAGGTAACGCAGAGTCTCCCTCTCCTTCAAGTGAGTTACTGCTACACACGGGAAGGGATCTGACCACAGGCATAAGCAACTGTGAAAGCTTATAGGAGCCCCAGTGAACAATGGCCCCCACCTGCCAAAAGAAATGAAATCCTGGAAACACCCATTCTAAGTCTCAGCCCGGCCCAGCCCACCTGTTTTTCTGCAGCTCTCATCTTATTTGGGAGGATAAAAGTCTGGCCTTGACCAGGGTATCCCTGTTTGAGCCACTCTGGCTTCCTTAAGGATGTGCAGGGAGCCAGGGCACCCAAGGCTCTTGGCACTGTGGTCGCCCTCAGCTTCCTCTGGCCCCTGAGAAGGAAGGTCGTGATGAAACGGAGCAGAGCAGGCCACTTTTGTCCAGAGACAAACTGTTCCCCCAGGAGGTCAATGTCCATCTTACCATCTTCCCTGATACCACCTGGCTTCCTGCAGTAGCCTCGCCGATCTTGCCACTCCCAGCTTTGTGCTCCATTCCCAACGGAACAAAGATTCTTAAGACCTGTCACAACAGTGGTTCTCAACCTTCCTAAAGCCGTGGCCCTTTAATACAGTTCCTGTGGGTCGTGACCCACAGGTTGAGAACTGCTGTTATAACTAAGAAGCCAAATCTGAACATGCCAGTCTTCTACTCACAGTCTTCCTGCGCTGCCTGCTCTGGCCCACAGCACAGTCTCAGTAAAAGTCTCTAGACTGGCTTCAACACCCTGTATCATCCCTGTACCCAGCCTCTCAACGCCATGACACTGGCCACCTTTCTGCTGTCCTCTAACACACCAGCTATGCTGCAGTCACAGGGCCTTTGAACTATTCCTTTTCCTAAAGAGCTCCTACCCCCAGGCATCTGCATGGCCAGCTCCCTCACCTCCTTCAGGCTTTTCCCCAAATGCCACTTTTTCAGTGAGTCTATATCTAATCCCTGACCTGTACCTGACTGTGTCCAGCTTTGCCTATCCACATTCCCTGCATCCATTTCTCCATAACACTCACCACCAACAAATATACTGTACCTTCTACTTATACTAATCCAGGACCTGCCACGTGCCAAGTACGTAATACACATGATCCTGTTAAGTTCTGCAACAGACTCCACTTTATAAACGAGGAAACCAAGGCATGGAAGCAAAGAAATTGGCCTGAGCAGATTGTCGCCTGAGCTGTTCTCAAGTCCTGCCGTCTCCCAGGACTATTCTCCTCCCCTTGTTCAGGCCCATTACTCATCACATTCCCTTTGTAATCTCTGGTGTCTGTTTTCTCTGCTGGGCTGGCGCTATGTTTAGTACCCAGGAGGTGCCCAATTCATATCTATAGAATGAAAACACCGGGGTGACAGGTAAGGTGGTTCCATGTGGGGGGTTTGCCATCCTGTCCTTTCCCCAGCACCAGGGTTGGTGTGCCCACCTGCTGAGCTTGTCAAAAATGTAACGTGCAGGGTACTCCGAGGCTGAGCCAAGCAAGACTTCGCTGTTATATGCCTCTGCCTTTTTTCTATCCCCGCCCTGGGCTTTCTGCCAACAGGAAAAACTGCCCAAACAGACTGTAAAACAGGCCATTCTCTGTAACTCTGACGTGTCCACGGTGCAAGGTCAAGTCTTTTGACAAGTGTCCGTGGAAGCACAGCCCTGTAGAACTGCAGCCAGCTCTCTGCCCCACCCCCACCTTGACAAGGCTCCACCTCAGACCCACTATCTGCCAAAGGGCAGGAAGGGACTCTGGTACAAATGGACTGCTTTCCCAGAAAAGCAAGGTTTCTATCTCCACTGAGGCATTTCCCCCCACTAAATATTGTATAAAGAGCCACAAGGCCAGGGATGGAATTAGCACTTAACAGTCAGGTGGAGTTTCTTATTTCATTTCCACAATCAATTTCCTCACCACAAAAGATAGTTAATGGACACAGAAGATTTGACAATTCATATGAAAATCATCATAACCCACAACTTCTACTCATTACAGCCTGTTTTCTTCTTGGCCTTCTGAGAACCATTGAGAAGGAAAAGGTCGTGTGTGTATACCCACCCACCCCGTGAAGCTTACCGCCCAGAGTTCACAAAGAAGGCTCTCCTTCCCGCAGTTCCTGAAATGTTTCCATTTGAAGCACAGACTCTATCAGCCAGTGGTGAGGCCAAGCTGCCAATAGCAAAGGCTCAAAAGCTCTAGCAGCCGCAATTCCATGGGTCTATGCAGACTCGCCCAGCCACAGCACGTGGTGTGACCTTGTCCATTGAGAAGGGTCCTAAGAAGGGGCTTTGCTTCCTTCAGTGTCAACCAGCTGCCCAAAGAGGACCCTGCCTGTCAGCACTGGGTAAAGACAGTGAAGATTTCCTACTAATAAACTACTAACGTACTGATGGATGTTTGGGTCACTCATCTCCTGTGCCCAGTTCCATCAGAGGTCTCTGCTCTTGAATCCTTGGGCTGAAATCTTCAGAGATGCCAAGTTTATAAGGTTTTTAGGGTAAGAGAGAGAAGGAATGATAGACCTTATAGTCAAGCTATCTTTTTTCTGCAAGAATGGCATTCTGGTGTGGTGGTTAAAAGGAGGAGTGGAGGGCGGCACCTATGGCTCAGTCAGTAGGGCGCCGGCCCCATATGCCGATGGTGGCGGGTTCAAACCCAGCCCCGGCCAAACTGCAACCAAAAAATAGCCGGGTGTTGTGGCGGGCGCCTGTGGTCCCAGCTACTCGGGAGGCTGAGGCAAGAGAATCGCTTGAGCCCAGGAGTTGGAGGTTGCTGTGAGCTGTGTGAGGCCACGGCACTCTACCGAGAGCCATAAAGTGAGACTCTGTCTCTACAAAAAAAAAAAAAAGGAGGAGTGGAGAGCCATGTGATTTGAGTTCTAGTCCCCCTCTACCAGTTACTGTGTGGCTTTTGGGCAAATTACTTAACTTCTCTTAGCCTTCGTTTCCTCATCTGTACAGTGGACATAACAGTAGTAACCTCCTTCATGGGGGGTTGGGAGGATAAGTGAGTTAATCCCTCTGCTTCCAAGGCCTACAAGAGGGAAAAGCCTCCCTGCACATTTGTAGGGGTGGGGCAAGGAGGTGGCATTCAACCAGGGACAATACAAGGGTACCTGCCTCAATCTCCTCTGGATTTCCGGCTAGATGACATCCCTGCTGCCCAGGTACCAAGGAAGGGGTGAGGACCCTGAGGGGAAGGGGGCAGAGAAGGGCACAATGACCCACAGAATCTCCTCGGAGAGTCCAGCTTTGACAAGGAAAGATAACCCAGCAGTTTGGTTTTCCATCTGCACCCAGAGCTCCAAATGTTGATAATTTACTATTATTTTTAAGAGAGAGTGTTGAGCTCTCTCCCCTCCTCTCTCTCTGCCTCTCTTGGTCTCTGCCCCCCTTTCCCCTCTGTCTTCTTTTCTCTCCTCCTTGGTGCTGCTCTGCAGCATCCCTCCCTCACCAATAAAAACTTTTCGTACAAAAAAAAAAGTGTTGCGCTTGTATTCATTTTTAGATAGAATATAAAATGTGTTATCTTTTACTCTAACATGTAAACATTTTCCCCTTCACCATCATGGACCCATGGAAAGTTTTTAGCATCTAAGACCGAGTTTATGTCAGAAATAGGCCATATTTCCCTTCCCCAAAGGCTGCAGTGAGACTCTTCTGGAGTGTCTTGTGAAGGTTCCACAGGATGACCTTGCCTTCCAGCCCCTTGTCTGCCTCAAAAGATGAGAGAAGCAAAAAGCAAAAGCCGTAATGAGAGTGCCTGGCCCTGCATCTGAATTCTTTCTGCATGGCCAGTTTACCTCAACTGTGCTCTTGCAATCCCCCTCATTTTTGAGGCCACTCTGCACATGACAATTCTGCACAGAAGGTGTGGGCTTTTTGCTTTTTATAAACAAAATCTGGATTCACTCATGCGTGTGATGGAGCCTTTGGCCTTTCTTGTTAGGACTGCAGATCTGTCAAGCGCCTCTGTGTCACCCATGAGTCAGACCTGGCCACACCCACTAGATACGAGGCCTTATTACTGAACCCAGGAGGCAGGTGGATGGCAGTGGGAGCAAAGGGGCAGGCAGACCACCATTTCCCACCATTAGGACCCCCAGGCTGCCCTGACTCTTGGAACTGTGGGGCCTGATCTTTAAATGACTGTCAGGTGCTCAGTACATAATATCTGAGGATTATGATGCCAACACTGATGTCATGCTGCAGTTGCCACACTCACAGCAGTCAGTCAGTAGTTGCGGAACTGTGACATTTTATTGGGGGGGGCGGGCAAGAGGCATCAGGAGGGGTAGGAATGCCGTGAGAGAGTTCTGTAAGTTTTAATTGCATTAACTCTGAGGGAGGGAGAGGTATTGGTGACCTAAGGGAGTAGGAGATTTGGCGTCCAGCTGGGGTCTTCAGCACCTGAGTGGCAGAGCTAGCTAATCGCCACAGGACAATGTCTCCGGCGCCCTTACTAGGCACTGAGCTTGTGGGCATTGCCTCAGTTAATCCTTAAAGTCCCTTACAGGACAGGCACAATCCTTATCTTCATTTGACAGATGAGGGAACTAAAGCTTTGCAAGGTCAAAGGACTTGCCCAGTCACAGCCAAGAGGAGGTCATTTAATGAGGATTTAACCTCAGGCCTGGCCCCATGAACCAAGTCTGGGAGGAGGCTGAGCTCTCTTCAGAAGAGGATCTGTCCCCCTCCACAGCCCAGTCCCTGCCCCGCCCGGCTCACAGGCAGTCTGCAGCTGGGAACCTGATAAGGAAGCAGACGATTCAAGGAGGGGAAATACCTGCTGTTGAAACTTTCTACCTTTTCAAAAAGCTATCACACCCAAGATAACCTTGGCTCCCTAAGAGTAGCTCTAGAATTGTAGGTGGTGGAGGCTGTTTCTCTCACACTGACCAGGGAAGACAGAGGTAAGGAAGCACACCCCTTTCAGATCCTACTAAGACAAAGACTGAAGGCTAGACTCCTGACCTGGGCAAATCACTTGACCCTCCTAAACATCATACTCCTGGGAGAACAGAAATCCCTAACCCCTCTAGACTGCGTTCTTCCCATTCAATAACTCCTTTAGTCAGAAAAAAAAAAAAGAAAACCCTAGTAGGGAGGGCCTAGTTGTATCCCTGTCTTACAGATTTATTATCTGTGAAAATGGGAGCCACAATATTGATTCTCTTATAAAGCTTCTAGCTGATGCAATGAGATTGTTCATGGAACGTGATAAAAGCTTGAAACCTAAGGGCAGACCTAAGGTCAAGGTCAAGCACCTCTCCAGACCAGAACCAGCCCTGGGCATTCAGAGCAGGGTTCTTTCTTCAAAGACACACCCTGACCCAGGGTATCAGGACAGTGACTCAGCAGAGGGCATTTCACAGGCTTATAAAAAGTTGTCTGGGAAAACCCTATCTGGCTGTGACCAAGATCCTTCTATACCCTAGAAGAGGGGACATATCTGGAGAAAAGATGGGGACTGAACCTTTGGCTCAAGTCCAGCACTGCAAAACGGCCACCCTTCTGAAATTCACAAACCACCACTTTCTTTCAGCTCCTGCCCTGACTGCCTAGAAAGGGAGGCTGACCTCTAGAGAGGTCACTGATGACCAAGGGAGGTGTTTGTTTCTTTTTTAAAAATCACTTCCATTTGTTAAATGTATAAACAGCTCTAAAATACTAAGGTGCTAAGAGGGCAATCTATCAGGCTCTCATGACCTTTGAAAACTCAAAATGAAAATGGAACCAGGCCCAGGCTGACTTGCAGTGAGAAAAGCAGATCAACAGCAGTTTCAGCGGCAGCACAAAGAGACTGAAAACCCTGCACATTTTCAGCATGTGACTGGAATAATCCTCAGCTGGGCCCCTAGCACAAAAACGCAGAATAAAAAAATATGCAGGAAACAGGGATATCTCATTATGACTGAGTGGGCACCTATGTGGTGCCTGTATTAGGCCTTCTGTGTAGATCATCTCATTTAATTTCCTTGACTCTTCCTAGTGGACGTGAGGTGGGCTTAGAGTCAGTGATCTGGGTTATTCTAAATATTCACCCCCACTCACTCTGTCTACCCTGCTCTACTCACTGTTGTGACCTTGGCCATGTAGCTTCTTCAGATATACGACCGGGACACCCGGGTCTATTTAACAAGACTGCTGTAAAAATTAAGGGACACATCCACACAGTGTGCTGGCCTTAGGATCTGGACACTGTCCTCCACAAATACAGCTGCCATGATGATGACAACTGATACCAGCCCCCGGGCTGACACACGTTGCTTCTATCTCACATGCAATAAAACCCGAAACTCCCTGGCTCAGAGTTGTCTCCCCTCCCACAACCCTCCTGGTGACCTGGGTGGGTGGCCATCCTCTCCCAAACTTCCCTAAAGGCAGAGGGCTGCAAAGTCCTTGTTTTTTTCTCATAAGGAAATCACCCCCTGCAGCAAACCACCCAGGACCAGGCATCCAATTCTGGATCTTTCCATGGAAGCCGACTGTAAACCAACCATAGGAAATGCTTGGCCGGGCAGATCTGAGGCCTAACTCTCAATTAACTGAGGTGTGGTGACACCTGAGGCACTCATGGGGACTGTGTCTGGGACAGCAACTTGTCTCTAGTTGTGCTGGGGTTTGCTGGCTGCTTTTCTTCTCTGATCCAAAGGAGCCTGGGGAAGGGGTGGATAAGCCGGAGCTGATTCCGGGTGACTCACAGGGATGTCACCTTCCAGATGATAGTATATTGTATTTTGTTGTTGTTGTTGTTTAGCAGGCCCGGGCCAGGTTTGAACCCACCAGCCCCAGAGCATGTGGCTGGCGCTCTAAACACTGAGCTTCGGGTGCCCAGCTGAGACGGCAGTACATTCTGAGGTATCCCAGTGTCCCATTCAAAGCTGGAGAGAGGATGGGGGCTTTCTGGAGGGCTGCTCCCTGGCACCGAGCACTGGAAAGGCTGAAGAGCGCAGGTCCCACCAGCTCCCCTCCTAAGATGTCCCCAGGTATCTGCTGCCACTGTGCTGCGCTAGTGGCATAGGAACATGAAAGACCTGGGCAGAGGAAAGAGGCCTTCCTCATCCTGGGGCCACTAACGTTTCTCACTCTGGGATGGCTTTGCTGCCAGCTGCTGGCAGCATCCAGGCTCCATGTGTGGCACAAGCTCCTCTCAGGATTTTAGGGGTGTTCGTGGGGCGTGTGCTGGATCAGTCAGAAGCTCGAGGACCTCAGGAGGCCCAGGCCTTACTGAGAGGAGACAGGAGAGACCACCTCACTCTCAATCCTCTCTCTCTTTCTACTGGATGGGAATTCTAGTCAATGGAGACTTTTTTTTTTTAGACACAGAGTCTTACTTTGTCGGTCTTGGTAGAATGCTGTGGTGTTACAGCTTATAAGAACCTCCGACTCTTGGGCTTAAGCAGTTCTCTTGCCTCAACCTCCCAAGTAGCTGGAACTATAGGCACCCGCCACAAAACCTGGCTTTTTTTTTTTTTTTTGGTTATAGTTGTCATTGTTGTTTAGCAGGCCTGGGCCGGGTTCGAACCTGCACCCTAACCATTGAGCTACAGGTGCCAAGCCAAAATGGACACTCTTCATCCAAAAAAAGTTAACAAAAACCACCAGGCAATTATATGTGTTTCTTAAGCAAGTTCAACAAGAGTGGCCAAGGTGAGTAGCTTCAACAAAGGGCTTTTTGTTTGAATTTTTGTCGCCCTGAGCCTTTTTCTCAGTATTTAAATACCTAGCCATTTCAACTTGCTTTGAACTCTGTTAGAAATCCTCACTTATTTCTTTAGGTTTTTGTTTTTTTAAACTTCATATTTATATTGAACAAATGAGTTTCTTTGTAATCAGTCTCAACAAATCACATTTTACCAGGAGTTCAATTTCTTGTTTATTTTTTGTGGTTGTTTTTTGGAGATAAGAGTTTCACTCTGTTTCCTTGGGTAGAATGCAGTGGCATCATCACAGCTCACAGCAATCTCAAACTCCTGGGCTCAAGCTATCCCACTGCCTCAGCCTCCTGAGTAGCTGAGACTATAGTACTCACCACCACATCTGGCTATTTTTGATAGAGAGGGGGATCTCACATTTGCTCAGGTTTGTCTTGAGCTCCTGAACTCAAGTGATCCTCCTGCCTTAGCTTCCCACAGTGCTGGGCCACTGAGCCTGGCCAAAAGGCTGGCCACTGAACCTGGCCACTGAGCCTGGCCAAAAGTTCAATTTCTTTAAAAGTTAGTTGGTCCAAGGCCTCCTGTGTGAGTCGGTCTTGCCCTGTCATAGGCTGCAGCATGCTGCTCACACCAGCACCATCCTTACTCTCAATAGCACAGAAGAGATACAAATGTTCCCGACGTAACAATGTTTGACTTAAAAGTTTCCAACTCTACGATGCTGGGGCAGTATTACGTGTTCAGTAGAAACTATATTCCAAGTACCCATACAACCATTCTGTTTTTCACTTTGAATACAGTACATTCAATAATTTACACGAGATATTCAATACTTTATTATAAAATGGGCTTTGTGTTAGATGATCTTGCCCCACTGTAGGCTAATGTAAATGTTCTGGGCACATTTAAAGTAGGTCAGGCTCAGCTATGATGGTCAGTATGGTTAGGTGCATTAAATGCATTTGATTTAAGATACGAGGTCTTATGATTAAGTTCATGAACTCATCCTAGAAAAAGCACTACATACCTCATTGTTGAACATCACTATGGTCACCTGTGAAATATTCCCCATGGGAAGCTATGCGCTGATGCCATGCCCAGTCCACACTTCAAAACGATTCGGGAACTCTTTTTCTGGAATGGCCATCATAGCTGTCATCCATTTGAAGGTTCTACAATTAAGTTTGTGAACTCAGCCTAGAAAAAGTGCTTTGAAAGGTAGACTAGGTCAGACAATTAGTTTGTGAATTCATCTTATAAAATGTGCTGCAGACCTTTTTCTTGAATATCTGAAGCTTCTCAGAGAGGAGAAAGCACTTTTGGGCATATCCTCTAATGCCACAGGGTCCAGAATGTTCACAAGAGGGCCGGCCATCTGGGGAGGCCAGTCCATGACCTTCTGAAAAAGGGAAGGCCATCTGAGCTTGACCCCACTTGGACATCTCACTCGGCGCCTTGTCCCAGACAAGTAAATATTTCTTAAGAGCCCATCGCCAAAACAAGAGCGTGGCGTGAGCCTGGGGAAGCAAAAGAAAACAAGGAAGTATGCGATCATGAAGCAAATGCTTAGTCTCAGGGATCAGAGGCTTAAAGAAAAGGACAGATTGAAACCTAAAAAGAAAGAAAAGAAAGATCCCAGCACATTAAAGGAAAGAGAAGTCCCCCAGCACCCTTCCTGCTTATTCTTCCAATATAATACACAGCTGGGCCCACCTTACCACATCTTGGTTGGTACCAACTTTATCAACTTTTCCATTAAAGCCAAACTGGACTTAGTGCAGTCAATGATGGACTGTCTGTATGCCAAGTGCATTCCTTCTGTAACTGACTGTGTAATGGCTGAAATTGAGAAATTGGGGCAGAAGTATCGAGTGGCCCTCAGGATTGCCAAGGATCCAAGATTTGAACGATTACCATGCACACACAAAGGAACCTATGCAGATGACTGCTTAGTACAGAGAGTAACTCAGCACAAGTGTTACATCGTGGCCACAGTTGACTGAGACCTTAAACGAAGAATCCGAAAAATCCCTGGAGTTCCCATCATGTATATTTCTAACCACAGATACAATATTGAATGGATGCCAGATGATTATGGAGCCCCTCGGTTCTAATTCTTATAAGACAATGTTCCTATGCCTTTCTTCAACCAACTTACTCTGTTAACAATTTGTTAAACATGAAATACCATGAATTATTACTCTGTTCACTTGCTTGCTTTATTATGACCTGGATGATATGGGTAAATACACTCACGTTTGGATGCTATTTTGAAAACGATATTTTATCTCCTTGATGGTCAAAGATGCAAAATCTTATGAAGAATGCTTTATTCTTTTTTGAGTCCTGTTGCAGAATGTAATTATAGTTAATATTAGAGTAATATACATTTCAAAATTGCTAAGAGTAAATTTGAAATGTTCTTACCACAAAAATGTTAAGTATTTGAGGTGGTGGATATATTGACTACTTTGATTTATTTATTCCCCATTGTATTCATAGATTATAACATCACTATGTACTCCATAAGTTTATACAATTATGAATTGTTGGTTTACAATAAAAATAAAATTGTTGCGTCTTTTTGAAAAAAAAAGAGCCCATCGCCATACAACATCAGGAGGGTTGACGAAAGCCCTCACAAAGCTTGCAGTATGGCTGGAAAACATGACCTTGCTGGTGTCAAGGAGTCTCCGTGGCTTTGGCAGAATAACTGGTGCTCAGTGACCATGAAAGCTTCACTGGGGACTAAGTGATACCTGGAAGGGGTCCTGAAAGAGGAGCTGGGAAGTTCAGGCAAAGATAGATGGGAGTAGGCATTCCAGTGAGGAGCAGAGGGAGAAAAGCACAGACTTCCTGGAATGGATTGAAGACAAGTTGTGAGGCACCGGGTGTTCCTAAGAGAGTAGAGGCGAGAAGGCTGGCAGAGTGGGGAAGCTGAGGGTATCACGGTAGTAGGAACCCTGTATCCTATCTACTGGCAATACGGAGACCCTGAGGGTTCCAGTGCAAGAGCAGACTCCCCAGGTGTCCTTAAATGGCCTTACTAATTACCCATAGGGGCAGGGAGTCCTCACTGCACCCAGGAACACCTGGCATACAGCACATGCGCAGTGAGCACCTGCGGAATAAAGTAATGACAAATGCGAATCTGGAATCTCTTCCCTCCTTGCCCAGATAGCTTTGTTTCCTGGGGGGGGGGGGGGACAGTAGAATTTATTGACATCAAATGACAGGGTTTTGGCCAACTGAAACAATTTCTCAAGTGACCCCGAGGATCAGCTTTCTGCAGAAATAGAAATGAAACTTTGCTCTGAAAGAGGAGGGATGAGAAAACTAAATAGCCAGAAAGACACTTCATCATGCCAGTCTCCAGACCAATTCCAAGCCCCAGAAGCCTTGACTAGGTTTCTCCCTGAGAGGAAGGGTACTAACCCCAAACTTCTTTCTGCAGCATATAAATCATCAGCCTCCATTAACCATGTTACAGCTGCTGTTACTGAGATCTTACCCTGTGTAAAGGCAAATTGTAAATTGTCTTCTGCCCATTTAATCCTTAGGATAACATGGACAGGGAGATTCCATCATTGCCATTTTGCAGATGAGAGAGCTGAGGTTCAGAGAGGTTATGTGACTTGCTGAAGATCACACAGCTAGTTAAGGGCAGAGAAGGACTCACACCAACGTGTTTTACTCTCTATACTCCTCCTGATCTGAGGCTCTACCCACAGAGCTGGCAGGGAAAAGCTCCTGGACTGAGACAGGAACATTCTGGGCCTGGCTGCTGTGGGGAGAGGGTTGGGGGAGCCTTTCAGAGGAGAGGAGAATGGCTCCTTCCTTCTTCTATGACAACCAAAACCAAAATAGAGCAGGTGATGCTGCCCGTGGGCGTGGGCTCCGTGCCCTGACTTCAGAGAGCATCACTTGCTGTGAATCATGTCTTGGTGACAGGCAAGGGGCCTGCTCAGACAGTTCTGACACTGCCTCTGCTCTGGCTGTGAGAGCTGCCATGGGAGAGGCAGGGCTGGTCTCAAAAGGGGGACAGCACAGAGAAATACGGCCAGAGACACACAGCCCCGACACACTCCTCAACACTCCCCCGAGCACCAAGGCGATGTTGGTCTCCTTGGTCACTGTTAACCAGGTGTCCACTCTCATGCCCAGCAGGGTTCAGGTCCCCTGCGCGAAGCCACACACCCTCCCTGAGCTATATGAGAGAACACAAAGAATTCTTACTTTATCCCTCCGTCTTCCCTCCGAGACAGAGTCTCTCTTTGTCACCTTCAGTAGAGTGCTGTAGTGTCATGGCTCACAGCAATCTCAAATTCTTGGGCTCAAATGATCCTCTTGCCTCAGCCTCCCGAATAGCTGGGGCTCCAGGCGCCTACTATTTTTAGAGATGGGGATCTTGCTCTTGCTCAGGCTGGTCTCAAACTCTGGAAGCTCAAGCAATCCTCCCAGAATTCTAGGATTACAGGCAGGAGCCAGCACACCCAGCATATCTCATTGCATTATCTGCATTTGCAGAAGACTCCTGAGACTATTTATCAGATGCAAGTCAAACATGTGAGTGCGTTCTTCACATTGGAGCACTACACAGATAATGATTCAGTGACACCAAAGAAACGTAAAGTGGAGTTGAAGACACAATTGTTCCTCAAGATGCAACTAAAGCACAACGCAAGGAGGTCTGTAAGTAAGAAGAGAAGTGATTCACTGTGGACGTAAAAAACAATGGGACTTAGGAAGACAGAAAGAGGTCAAAATAGATCCTAATTATCGGGGTTATGCTTGTGCTATGGAGACTTTCCTCACTCTTTTCTTCTTTTTTTTTTTTTTTTTTGTAGAGACAGAGTTTCACTTTATTGCCCTCAGTAGAGTGCCATGGCATCACACAGCTCACAGCAACCTCCAACTCCTGGGCTTAAGTGATTCTCTTGCCTCAGCCTCCCGAGTAGCTGGGACTACAGGCACCCGCCACAACACCTGGCTATTTTTTGGTTGCAGTTCAGCCGGGGCCGGGTTTGAACCCACCACCCTCGGTATATGGGGCCGGCGCCCTGCTCACTGAGCCACAGGCGCCGCCCATTTCCTCACTCTTTTCTATCCTGTGTGGGGCACCGAGGGATCTAAGAGACCACAGCCATGTTCCCAACCCAGCCTGGGAAGAGATTTTTATGAAAGATCCAACATTGACAGTCCCAGATGGTGGTTCTGAGTTCAGGCTCCAGGGGTTCATGTAGGTGAGTGGAAAAGAAGGTCCCCTGACATGCGTGGTCACTACACCACAGCGGGCCAGAGCCCCGTGACTCCACACGAGGGAGGAGTGGTGTCTGGGCCCACAGTGTGGGGGCCAGATGCACAGGCCCCTTTTTGAATCCCCACATTTCTCCACTTCCTTTCAGTCTGCTCCTGAAGTGGCCACCTACCCTTGCTGGGGGCTGACTTCCCTCTAGGAACAGGCGTCCTGGAGTGTCTGGGCAGCTGGCAGCCACCACTGCTTCCCCAGCTCCCCATGGTCACCAGGGAGCAGTACCAACTGGGCAGCACAACTTGAACCCCCCTGGGCCACTGACCCCTAAGGCAGTGACCAGATTCCTAACCTGTGTGTTTTGGGCATCTCCTGGCCACTGGCCCTCACCCCACCCTGTTTACGAAGAAACTTCCAGAAGAGAAGAGGCAGAAAGAGGGGAAGGGAGAGGGGAGGAAGGTGGGTAAGAAAGGGGAGATGGTGGAGATCCTCCCAGTCTTCACCCCAGCACCTCCCTGAGGTTTAGGAGCTCACCTGCCCCAGGGCTCCACCTGTTTCTAATAATCCTTTTATTTCCAAGGTATACTTAAAAATCTTTGCCTAACTTGCAACCACAAGAATCCTCCCTTACTTACCTAGTACCAGAGCCAGTGAGACTATCAGGTGGGCCAGAAGAGGCTGGGAGGATCTTCAGGAAGCCTGGACACCTGGTCCTCCCCTAACTTAACCCAGGTGGCTGTCACCTGGCCTACGCATGGCTCAGGTCCTGGATCCATCCCTGTATCACAGCTGCCAGCTGTGGAGAAGCCTCCTGCTCGTGTTGGCCCCAACCTCCCTCCTCACTCCCTCCTCCACTCTGTAGCGGATTCCTATCTCTACCGAAAGGGAGGCACAATCCACCTTATCTCCTCAGCGTTCTGCCCAGATGACAGCACGGCTGTGGCCTGTTGCT
Organism: Nycticebus coucang; assembly: GCF_027406575.1. NCBI lineage: Eukaryota > Metazoa > Chordata > Mammalia > Primates > Lorisidae > Nycticebus > Nycticebus coucang. The sequence goes on along the minus strand of NC_069793.1, from coordinate 30,608,616 downwards.
AAATCAGAAGCCCCAGTCTGGCTTGAATGCACAGTGAGTTTGGGAGAATCCCTGCCACTTTCTCCCAGTTCATCACCTGTACCTGGGTCACTTGCCCAGAGGCCTCACCTCAGCCAGGTGACACCAGAGGTCTCCTTTCTTCTTCCTTCAGAGTGACAATGAGCAGTGCTAATGAGCTGGGAACCGCCTGGCCCTGCTGCAGACAGACCTGGCCCCACTTGGAGGAGACGCCCCCCTCATTGTGTTCCTGCTTACAGGGCCACGTAGAAAGCCAAATGCCTGTGGGTATCACTTTGTCTTCCTGCCTAGAACAAGTGTCTCTTCCTCCTTGCACCACCCACTAGAAGGGAGTAAAACTCTTCACTCCCCCAAAGCATTTTCTTTGCCTTGTCTGGCCATCACTCCCCTGGACTTAAAACTGCCTTGTCCCCCCACTTCAACTCTCCCTCCATGAAGTTCACTGGTCCTTCCTCAGGGGGACCACAAGGGCCCTGGTTACGTAGATTTGTGATTTTCTATGTGGAAAGCACCCAATGAGTCTGAATGACTCTGATGCCCACGCTGTAGTTGGTTTAGAATCCATGGGGGGTGGGGGCAGAAATAAATCACATTGGTAACAGTCAAATCAAACACATGAACTTAATAAAACACAGACAGAAAATAAACCAGTGGCCCAGCCACTAGTGACCAGTGCAATGTTGATTTTTTATTTTTTCCCCATTCTGGTCCCTGGTGAATGCCCCTTAATTCTGGGAAAGGCTCCCTTTCACCTTCTGAGTTGGGCCTGAAGGAATACTGCAGTATTTTAGCCTTCAGTTTCCAGCAGAGAAACAAACCCGGTTTTGTCATATAATTTTCTGCACCTCCACTGTAATAACACATCATTTGTGGATCTGTGCTAAAGCAAACACCATATGGTGGCTGTGTAAAAAGCTGTCCGGGGTTCTGACCTTCCAGTTGTAGGGGGTTTGTTTAGGGAAAAGGAGGTGGTGTGGGAGGGGGAAAATCAAATCGGTAATGAGACACGGTCTCGGCAACCTGTACAGTGTGACATTCGGGGGCTCAGTGGCGTTAAACCGAGGCTGATGTCAGGTTCCAAACACGCAGGGCAATGGCGCCAGTGATTACTTTCTTTCTTTCCCAAGTGAAAAGTGGTTCATGAAGTCTCTCTTCCCAGTCTTTTATCTCAACACACACATTCTCTCTCTCTCTCTGCCCCCCCACAAGGGGTAGACAGGGAGCGACAGGCTCTCCAAAGGAAAATGATATCCCCCCAAATCCTGCTGGCGAGTCCTCGGTTTTGTGGACTGTCACAGCCGTGCAGCTGCAAGGAGGAGACAAGAATCTGCCCTGTCTCCAGTCCACGATTTCTTGGGTCGCTCTGAATCGCTACCACTCCGGGCCTCACCCCAAACACAGAGCCACTCACAGCAGTCAAATGCCCTCTGAGCAGCTTTGCTACCAAAACACAAACCTATTTAAGACATTTAAAACTTCTAAATATACAATGCAACTTCATTGTTCCTCATACATGAAATGACGCCCACTCACTATTATAGGAGCAGCAGTCATGGTCCTGGTAGGCTGGTTTGTTATGAACACAGGTCTTAAGACAGATCTCTGAATTCTGACTTGCCCATTCTGAACACACATAGAGGAAAACAGCTCTACAATGATCTAATACCTGGGCCCTCACACAAGAGGGAAAAATTTAAAGAAAATGAACCTAAGAACCATGGATGGCTCAGGAAGTCTGGACTTTATGGCATCAGAGAAGAAAAACGTGACTGAAGCATTTAAAATTGGTATTTGTCAAAAGCAACTCGGAGAATTTATGTCTCCAGGAGGCCTCTGAGACTCTGGAGGTAAAGGAGTGTTTCAGACTAGAAGGGCCTGCAGAACCCAGCCATGGTAAGAGCAGGCTTGCCATTAATGTCCAGAAGAATTGGGCAGCCTCCAGAACTGATGAAAATGTTCTGTATCTGTGCTGTCCAACACAGCAGTCACTAGCCCATGTGATTACTGGGCACTTGAAATGTGGCTAATATGTTGAGGAACTGAAATTTAAAATTTCATATTCATTAAAGTGTGAGATAGTCATGTGAGGCTAGTGGCTCCCATACCAGACAGGGCAACAGGATCAAACCTCAGGTCTGTTTATTAAAATCTTAAGAACTATCCCCAGCCAAGCTAATGTGACAGTTGATCTTGTTCGTTCTTCTCAAAACCACTGGTCCCTCAGTCAAGTTCATGTGTTCTAACACCAGGATACATGGCCACAAAACCCACGAGGCCGACAGGAGGATACCTGTCTTCCAGCCTCCAGCCAAGACTGACCTGCTGTACACTGTCAGGAGACATTCTCTCCTAAGAGTTGTTAACCATCACATGGAACCACCCAAACTCTCCAAAGCACAGCCCATGAACCATGGACCATGTTGCCTCAGTCTCCTCAGCCAGCGTGAATCCCTTGGGAGGTAAGGCTGAGGACAGGCAGCCCTTGGCTGCCTTTTGGGACCTTCAGAACTCCACTGTCAAGACCCCTTGGGAAAAAATCCAATCTGGCCAAGTGCAGTGGCTCATGCCTGTAATCCTAGCACTCTGGGGGGCCAAGACAGGAGGTGTGCTGGAGGCCAGGAGTTTAAGACAAGCCTGGGTAACATAGAGAGCCCAGGTCTCCTAAAAAAAAGAAAGGAAAAAGGAAAGGGAAAGGAAAAAGGAAAGGAAAGGAGAAAGGAAAGGAAAGGAAAGGAAAGGAAAGGAAAGGAAAGGAAAGGAAAGGAAAGGAAAGGAAAGGAAAGGAAAGAGAAAAAATCAGCTGTAGTCGCATCTACTCCAGAGGCTCGGCCAGGAGTATTACTTGAGCCCAGGAGTTTGAGGCTATAGTGAGCTATGAAGACACTACTGCACTCCAGCCTGGACAACAGAGCTAGAACAGATCAAAAACTGGGCAGCGCCTGTGGCTCAAAGGAGTAGGGCGCTGGCCCCATATGCCAGAGGCGGCAGGTTCAAACCCAGCCCTGGTCAAAAACTGCAAAAACAAAAAAAAAAAAACAAACCACACACACACACAAAACAGACCAAAAAACCCCAACAAAACCTCAGTCTCCTAGGCCTGTAAACTTTGTTTCACTCATTCCAGCAATTATTGACTATTACTGTGTATCCATCATGTATCTTTCCCGAAGGTCATTTGAATATGGAATGACAATTTACAAATCTCTGTCCCACTTTTTTTTTTTCATTTAGTCCTCACAGTAAGAGAGAAGCAAAGGGAGGCACCATCAGATGTTTTACAGATGAGAAACACCTGTCTAGGCGTTACAGCGATGGAATTAGGGACCCATACAAGCCTGAAGATAATCCTGTGCTGCTTTGAGAAAGTTTCTTTACCATTCGGTACTTCTAACCTCTGACTTCTGCCATCTATATAATGGAAACAGCAACAATACCTGCCTCTTAGGGTTGTCATAAGTTAAAACATGCGCAGTCCTTAGAACTGTGCCTAGCAGCTAGGGTGCTCTACAGAAGAAGCTCCTGCTCATACAGGGAGTGTGGTGATGGTGGTGGGGAGGGGGCACATGCTTTACATTTACACACCCAGTTGTTTTTTGCCCCCTGTTCTGTTCACATTATCATATGTATGAAGAGTTGAGCTCATGCCTGGTGAAGTCTAAGTGCTCAATGTATGTTTGCTGCTATTGTCAATTATTGCTATAGTTACTCTTATTATTATAATTATTCTCAGGCTTGGGCTTGTTAGCATTTTGGTCTAACAAATGCGGGTTGATCTCTCTACCCCAGCCTGACCTCTGCTCTCTGCCTGTCCTCCACAGGGAAGCTACTGAGCCTGGACAAGGATGGGTGGGTCAGATTTGACAAGTCTGGTTGGAATTAGGTGTGGTGATTTTATGGCAGGAACAAGGCAGGGAAGTTAAGGGAGGAAGTGCTACCTCAAACTCCTAGAATAGTTTGGGGGATAGTTTGCAGAAATTTGCAAACAGTGCAGAAATTTGCAAACAGTGAACAGACTTATGGTTTTTTGGTGGGAGTTGGGGCGGGAGGAGGTGTGTGGAGAATAGATGTACAACTCTGTCGAAATCTTACCCTACCCAGCTTCCTTTCTTCCCAGAAACAGACTCCTTTCTTCTGGGTGATGCACAAATTCAGCCTTTTGTTGACATTCAGGGGTCTGTGGGGAGTCTCTGTCTGCCTCCCCTCTTCTTTTTAGCACCTGGAATCTGGCCTGGAGCCTTACAGAAAGTTGACAGGTGACATTCCAATGCAGAAGAATATAACCAATCAATGGCTTTTCAGGACTGGCTGGGCCACAGGGTCACATTTATAGCTGTCCTCAAAAGCTCAGGCACTCCTAGGAAACTAGGAATAGTCAGTAAATCCCTACCAACCTTCCTCAAAGAAAAAAGAAAGAAGAAAGAAAGAGGGAGGAAAGAAGGAAGGAAGGAGGGAAGGAAGGAGGGAGGGAGGGAGGAAGGAGCATTAAATGTAAGGTAAGGCTCTGGAACAGGTGCTTTCCTGAGGAGCCCCTGCCCAGGCACAGAGAAGACAGAATTATACCCACCATCCAGCACTTGGAAGCTTCCTGCCATGAAATCCCCACAGACCCCGAGAGCCAATGAGGGACGTGGTCAGGTGGAACCAGGAGAAGCAAGTTGAATATAAAATGAAGGCTTTCTGATCATCTGATCCCAGCCGATAAAGTACCTGCACTCTGCAGGCAGACTGATGTACTGCCTCCTGAATAATAAATACGTGAGGTCCCAACCGCTGATGACAGTGTAACTCGATGAGGGGTCTCTGAAGAGGGCATGTCAGCGCCTGCTCAGTTCGGGGGTTCTGAGAAGAATCCCAGATAGAGTTACTCCCCAGGATGTAGTCCAGAAACACATCCACATCCTCCAGTGGATAAATCCGTAGAGATAAGGGATTCGCAGTTTTTCTAAAAAGGACATTTGGCTCAATATTGCCTCACTGGAAGAATTCCATAAAAGTCTCTTATTCTATGGGTTTCTTAAAGCTTTAAATGCTCCCTCCGTTTACTTTTACAAAATCTGAAGCCCCAAGGAGACTATGTGTCCTGTGCAGGGTCATATAAAAGGTGAGGGCAGAGTGGGGAGCGGGGGGACTCTGGATTTATACCCCACTTTGCAGCCGTGTCCCCCTGTCCTGCAGGGTTTAGAGAGTACCTACATCTAAATGACACTTCATAAGGCCCTTTCGCATCTGTCTTGATCACCCTCAGCTGGCTTTAATAACCAGAAAGATTTTCTAGAGAAAGGATGTAAGTTAATGTAAGAACGGAAATACTTTTGGTCAATGTATCTGCTTGGGTGCACAGTATCACAACTGTGATCAGGGAAGGCTCAGGTTTACCTAAGAGACAATGGTAGGCATATGTCCTTGCTTTGCAGAACTATTTAGCATAGGATTCCAGTAAGCAGCCAGTTTTTCCTTCTACCTTTGAAAGAAAATGTAACTAACAACAATCCTCCCCTGCACCATTATTTTGGGTTTTTATCAACTGCCTTATGTGTAAAACATACTTTGTTTTTCCTGCCTGATTTTATTTCTGAGGAGTCAAGGTGATGATAACAAGGATGTGAAAGACAAACGATGGCTGAATTCTCATCTTATAGACTAAGAGATGGGTCAGAACAGAATTATAAACCCAGAGAAGGGTAGAGACTTTAAGAAGACCCAATGCTTTTAAACTAGCTGTAATGAGTTAATCCACTTAGACCTCATGCCATAATGAGCATGATAATAAATTTATAATTATCAGCATTTTCACTCTTTTCAAATGTTATCACACACTCTCCTCTGGCTTCCCCCACCCCAGGGCATGGCCATTTTCACAGTTTGGTGAATGAGCTGTATTCTTCTGGCTTTTAACAAACACCACACAGTGCTGTCTGTACCACCCCCCAAATTAAGTCAGACTTGTTGCAACACAGCTGCAGCTCCTGGCTGCCAGCATCTCTGGAGGACAGCAGGACTTCCGACTTGGCAGGATGGGCTGCTGGTTTTCGCAGAGCCCTTCCAGCCCCAAATGCCACCAGACCTCTGGTACAGCGAGCCTGGCACCCAACAGAAAAATACTGCCTCACATCCTGATGAGAAAAAGGGGAAGGCAATCATTCTCAGGACTGTTCTTTATGGAGAAGTCAGTGATGCCTCGAGATGCAACAGGTTTGGTGCTTGGCACAGAGTGGACTCTCACAAATGATGGTGTGAGTTAGGACCAAGCATGGCGCTTGGATCCTCTCTCCTAGGAATGCAAAGACTCCCCTAGTAAGTCCTCCTTCGTCAATGCTCTTGTCACCTCCTTTTTGCAGCTGTTTCTTTAGGCCCCCAAAAGGCTCAGATTCCCATGATCTCCAATGTGGATGCCTCCCCTGCAGATGAGGCACCAGCCTGAAGTCAGATGGCTGGGTCTGTCTTAACATTTAAACTTCGGCCTGTCAGACTTTATTTTCAGTGTCTTCAAGAGGGTGTGATCCAGGGAAACAGACAAGATAGAGGAGTGGGGGAAACACAGCCCTCTAGTAACAAAGCAAGCTGGGATCCACACAGAGGCCATGGGAACTGTCCAATTACACCTCCAGCCACTATCAAATCTACCCCAGCCCACCCCACAGCCTTCCTCTATTAGCCTTGATAGGCCCCACGGCAGGGACTGTTCCTTCCTCTTAGCTTTGTTTGAGGCATTGTCCTAGCAAAGCTCAAATAAAGGGGTATTATTAATGGTGACAATAATGAAATACTGTTTTCTCAAGGGCCTTTATGAGAGCTTGCCAGATCAACACCAGGATGCTTCCTGCTGCCTCTTGCTGGAGGTTTTCACCTGCAAACCCTCAGCTGCCCAAGGATATATATATATATACATATATACACACACGTGTGTGTGTGTGTGTGTGTGTGTGCGCGCGCACGAGTTGGTACCTACATTGCCCTCCTCATCTAGTCAACCAACGCCATCTCATGGTGTTCTCAGGTCCCTGAAAATTGGATGGAAGAGAGGGACCCAACATAGCATATCAGAACGCCAGGAGAGGACTAGCAAGGCAGCCACAGGGGACAAAACCAGGCCAAGGAGATAATGGGCCCCAGATTTGTTTTGATCTGAGCTCACTCCCAGCCCAGGGCCTTAGTGCTAAATGACTCTGGGGAGTGGTTTAGCATCAGGAATGCTTTGGTGGTAGCTCTGGTTTTCATTAAGCCCTTTGGGACTCAGATGCTGAGCAGGTTAAGGGTTCATCTCTCGAGAAACACGCTTTCAGGGGCTGTGGCGGGGGGCCACAGAGGGGAGCCATTGCGTGTTCGGGCCTGGGCTTATACGTCAGTCCATGTGTGCACGAGTGTTTGCATGAGGCCCACACTCATCCTTCACATTCCCAAACTCTGGGTTCCGGTTAGCAATCCATTAACAGAGGCTCAGCGAGGGAAATAAAATTGTTTTTTATTGCAACAAAAGCAAGCCAGCGGGGTGAGGCAGGGTGGATGTGGAGAGGAGGTGGGGTTTGAACATTAAGTTCTTTTGCAGGTTCTCAGCTTTTTACGAGCACACCTCTGGGCACAGAATACTCCCTCTCCCCCTTGCTTATACATGCAGGTCTGCTTAGGCTTTTGTTTTACTGTCACCTGTCACAGGCCCAGGTAGCCAAAGCTCATCTGGGTCAGGAGTGCTGGGCTGTTCCCCACTGCTCTCCTGCACGGGGGCAACTCGCCACTGGAAAGCCCAGCCAGTGAGGCTGGGGCAGCGGCAGGTTAGGGCTTTCCTGCACCAGCGCATGACTCTTCCCCGGGGAAGTCATGAGCACCCCTCTGGGGACAGTGCTCAACTCTAGGCACAGTGGGGAAACAAAGATAAATAAGTCGGATCTGCCCCCAGGAGCCCTTTCTCCTAGTCCGCAAAGTGAGACACATATGACATGCACAAGGTTGTCCTCAAGTCCCACCCTGGCCTGCCCTCTCACGTCTGCTGGGGAGGCTGCAACTTGGGGCTTGCGAGGGGGAAGAACATAAAACTGCCTGCTAACGAGACTGGTGTGTGTGTGGGTGCCGTAGGCCCAGCCAGTGCTCCTCGACATGCTGACATCTTTGTGGGGTCTAACGTTTGGCTGGTCTTGCTCTCGAAGATCAATGGTCTGCCAGGGAAAGCTTTCCAACGTCTTCTCTAAGGGAGGTGACACAAGTCTCATTACCAGACTTTTCCAGCAGGAGAAAAATGGAAGGAGTCCCAGCACCACCAGGAGAGTCCCCAAACACACCTAATCCTTTAGAAGCAGCTTGGATGGAAGGAAACCTGGGGATCAGGAGTGCGGTGGGCAGGGGTCGAGGCTGAGAGCCAGAGTTTGGGAGCCCAATGTGGGCTCTCCCTTGGCACACCTCTCCCTGGCTCTGAGTCTCAGTTTCTTCCCCTACGTGAAAGGCTCTTCAGTGTCCACTATTCCTACAATTCAGTGTCAGCGTGTCAGGGCACAAGGTAATGTGTGGACCATAGCACCTGGTGATGGATGGACCCTGGCTCCTTCCCCAGGCTGTGGGCAGGAAAAGGGGTGGTCCGAGGTCTGGATACAGTCTGGGTTTCAGCCACAATGCAGGGGAAGCAAGAGTGGACTTTGAAAATGATGCTCCATGGGCCAAAGCCCTGGCCTATTTCCCTGGCTACTCTTAGGGAGTCCTTGCAAACTTGCTCAGAAAATCAGATTTTGTTTGACTTTTTGATGCCAACACTTAATTGAGTTAGATGGTTCCTTCTCTCTTTCTTTCTGCTTTCCCCTCAAGCTGATCAAAGCAATCCAGGCAGAGACTGAAAGCCAATACAACAGTCAGCATCAATGTTCTTCATGTTCTGAGCCAGTGGTGGGCGTCACGGACTAGCCATGCCTCAGTCACTCCCAGGACACTAAACTGTTCGGAGCACACCCCAGAGCTATTGCCCAGGGTGTCCTGAGCCTGTGCTGCCTGGCAGCCCCAGCCAGACCCTGCCTCACCCCAGCTCTGCCTCCTCATCCTCAGAACAGGGGGTGTGGCTGCATCTTCCTCTAAAACCCCTTCCAGCCCAAAGGTTTGACTACATTTCCTCATCTCGAGTTCTTAGTCACAAAAGGGGGATTTTAAGCCAGCCTAGACGGTGAGGCACAGAGAGAAGGACAGCCATTCTTCCATGATCGACTCAGGACTTTACCAAGTCAGCTCACTTCCTAGGACTCGATGCTTTATTCAAAAACAAAGGAAAGGGAAATCTGGGCCATTCTAGATATCCCTGCCCCAAGGATAGAAGAAATAATGGGACAAAAGTAACAAGTGTCAGAGGCAGGTCTCTGACAGTCCTTAGAACCTGAGCAGCATTAGATAGTCCTTCCTCTGCCCTTGCTGAGCAGAGAAAGACCTTATCAGCCTTCCTACAACAGGACGGGGAGTGGGTGGAGAGGATGCTAAAGCAGGCACCCTCAGCAGGTGAGTCCTCCGATATCTCGGGGATACCACGGCAGTTCTCAGCCCAAGAGCTCAAGCTCTTAAATCTCAGAAGTAGCCCAAAGGGGTCCTGTCCACCAGAAACTCCAAGCAGACCTAGCAGCAAAAGGAAAATGCCCTCCCTGAAAGGGGAGGGAGGGCACTGAGAGGTGTTGAGTCCAGGAATGCAGATCCACCCTCACTAACTCACTACATTACTCTGGAGAGGTCACATCTCCTGCCCGGGCCTCAGTTTCCTCCTCTGTGAACTGGGCTGGCCACCCAGACCCACCCCTTCTAGCCCTGACACTGTGTACTCCTCCAACGAGCAGGAAAACAGTGTGTCTAGTTGTTCCTGAGCAAAGGCCCTAATTGTTCTCTGCAGCAGGAGCTCTTCTATCTAAAAACCACAACATCTCCCCTCCCTCTCTCCCTCCGCCACCCCCTTCCTCTGAGATCCACAGGACTGTTACAGAACATTCATTTATTTTTCTTCGGTGCTTGGGCTGAAAACTCTGATGACTAAGCCATTGAATTTTAATATGCTACTGTGCTCCTTGGAGGATTTCTCCAGTTCCCAGCTCCCCCTCCTGCGCCCCCCGTGCCCTCTGTAGACATGTGGTAGTCGTTAGGAACAGTTTGATGGAAGTTTAGGTTTTCAGAGTAGAGGAGAGACGGGGGAGGGTTGGTGGCGAGGCATGATAAATGGACACAACAGTCCGGAGGACCACTCAGAAAATAAACATAAAGCTCCTTTTGAGTGAGCCCACTAAAAACAAATTCCCAGAAAGGTTTTTTCCCCCTTTTTGGGGTGGGGGGAGAGGAAGGAGGGAGTGGTGGTGGAAGTAGGAGAGGGAAATTCTCTTGATGTAAATGAACACTGCTCAGAGAAAGAGGCAATTCTCTTTATTGGCAGCAAGCAGACGTGCATGTCGGGCGCTGCCAGCCATATGTCACGACTGCTAAGTCCTTGATCCCCGAGGCCGAGCATCCAACTCGTGGGTGCCCAGAGACAGCGGCCCTCAGAAGAGCCAGCCAAGGCTGGTGGAATTCCATGAAGAAACCTGGGGCCCCATGGCAGAGGGGGCAAGACTCAACTGGCCAGGAATACCCTGTGGGGGCTCAGTTTTGCTGTCTTTCTTAAAGACCCTCACAGAGAGAATCTCCCCAAATTCTCTTTCACAGATCCCACTCCCACAGCTTTTGCCCCATCCCAATGTCATTACGCCCTGCCTTCCCCACCCCCATTTCTATCCATGTAGTTTAAAAACCCTGAGCCTGAGCCTAAGCCCTACACACAACTTGTCTGTATGTGTGAAAATATCCATAACAGAAAAAGACAATCTGGAAAAAAAAAAAGCCCAGACTTCAATGATAAGATTTCACTTGCAACCTGAGTTTCTTCACCTGTGAGTGAGATGGAAGTTGAAAAGGAATCATCCTAGCAGGGAAAAGTGCACCATCTCTGGTTTTGCATGCGGAGTTCATCTGTGTTTGTTACTTCAGAGCTTGGCCAACTGGGTGCTACCTAAGAAGAAGGTACTGGTGTCCTTATGTTTTCCAGGAGGCCACCGGAGACTTCCCTTATTAAATGGCCTTCCACATTGAGGTTTTATTTGGGGTATCTCCCCGAGGATTTCTTACACACATTCTTTGGATACACACAAGTGGCTGAGAAATTTAGCCACTCCCAATTTTTATTGTAAATAACGCACGGGCTCCTTTCGGAGCTCCTGGAATGAGGAACACGAAGCAGAAGGTGCCATCCGTTGGAGAACCCGCCCTTCCCTGACCAGGCAGAGGGAAGAATGCCGTTCTACTTTGGTGTCTTGGAACCAGTCGGCCTGGATTTGAACCCTGCTCTGCCACCAGCCAAAACCTCAGGCAAGTCGCTGAAACGTGCTGTGCTTCTACTATTCCTTTTTCTTTCTTTTTTTTTTTTTGGAGACAGAGTCCCACTATGTTTCCCTCAGTAGAGTGCTGTGGTGTCTCAGCTCACGGCAACCTCAAACTCTTGGATTTAAGCCATTCTCTTGTCTCAGCCTCCCAAGTAGCTGGGACTATAGGTGCCTGCCACAATGCCCGGCTACTTTTTTTTTGCAGTTGTTATTGTTGTTTAGCTGGCACAGGCTGGGTTTGAACCTGCCAGGCTTGGTATATGTGGCTGGAGCCGTACCCACTGTGCTACAGGTGCCGAGCCCTACTATTTCATGTGTAGAACAGGGTTGATGTCAAGTCCTTTGAAAGGTACTAAAACACTGCACCAACAAGGGGACAAGTGGCTAGACGAGCTTCCTTGGGCTGCTGTAACAAAGTGCCATGAACTGAGTGTCCATAAAGAAAAGTGTATTCATGAAGGCTACGTTGAACAGTTTGATGAGAATATTTCAGATTGTATATGAAATTAGCACATTGTACCCCTTGATTGCACTAATGTACACAGCTATGATTTAACAAAAAAAAAAAGAGAAAAGTGTATTCTATTAAACCCCTGGAGGACAAGAAGTCTGAAATACAGGTATCAATAGGGCTGTGCATCCCGAGACACTGGGCAGAATTGTCACTTGCCTCTCCTAGCTTCCCAGGCTTGCAGAGGCATCCCTCTAGGTCATGTGGCACTCTCCCCGTGTGCCTGACTCTGTATTCAAATTTCCCATTATTGTAAGGGCAGTCACCTTGGACACGGGGCCCACCCTACCAGAGACAGACCTCCTCCTGCTTAATTACATCCACAACAACCCTATTTCCAAATAAGGCCACGTTCTGAGGGACCAGAGGGCAGGACTTTAATGTCTCTTTTTGGGGGACACATTCTGCCCCTGTCGCTGCCCACACAGGCTCACCAGAGCAGCAGGTGCCCTTTGTGCTCCGTCAGTCTGCGGCTGAGGGGAGGGTGCTCAGTTGACCAGGCCCATCTTGTGGTTAATACGCTGGAGAAATGCCCATTGTGACAGGAACTGCCTCTTCTCTTTTTGTGGTTGTTGCCAGGAGGGCTGGTTTTCCAAAAAATGCTGCGGTTTTCATCAGGAAGTGCCCCTAGTTGGAGCCCAAAGGATGAAAGTGTTGCTCCATAGGAATAAAAATGAGAGAAATCCCCAGTTTTGTTGCAGAAGGGCAGATTTGCTGCGTCATAGATTTGCCTACGTGGTTTTCCATCTGAAAATATTCCTCAGGCCAACTGCCTCTGGTTGGGAGAAGAAATGAGGACAAAGAAGTAGGGATTGAGTCACTGCCCCTCCACGATCTATGCTGGAGCCTGGTAAACTTTTGTAAGGGACAGAGGGTGAACATTTTATGCTCTGTGGAGCGCCTGGGCTCTGCCAGCGCTATCCCACTCTGCTGTTGAGATACAAAGGCAGCCATGCTACATAAACAGGCACGGCTGAGCCTGTGTGTCTGGATGCTAAAAGCTGAACTTCATACAAATTCCATGTGCTATGAAACATTATTTGTCTTCTGATCATTTTCAACCATCTCAAAAGATGAAAACCAATCTTGGGGGGCAGGACTTGGCCCCAGGCCCCAGCTGGCCAATCCAGATCTACACACCACAGGACATCACGGAAGGTATGTGTTCGTCCACAGCTGCCACAGCTGTCATGCCACTGAATTTTTCAATACGCCTTTATAATTCACAACATTTTCATAGATTCACCTGACTTGATCCTCTTCATTCACCCCGTTGGTAGGCCTAGCAGATGTCTACCCCCATCCTACAGGTCAGAAAGCCAAGACTTCAAGAAGTCAAATGCTCACTTAGTCAGTAGTAAAGCCAGACTGAAACTTATGTCTTCTGACTCCTTATCTGGTCATCTACCCCTCCGCCCATACCCCGGATCAGCCCCTTTCCCATAGATGTATACATGTATTCACAGCTGTCTAAGTCAGCATTTGTCATCTCCCTGGTAACTCCTCCCGAACTCCTAAGGCCATCAGGGTATTGATGCAGAGCTGAGAATACTCTGGAATCCTAGCTTCCCAACCAGGAGGTATAGACATAGCATAGGCCTAAGAAAAAAATTAAGCTGAGGGCAGCTTCTGGCAGTTTTGGGACCAACCAGGGCACAATTAGCTCCTGAAGCATCTAATCCGTTGCACCCTTGGAGACAGTCTTCCTTCCTCTCTATCAGGGTTGGCAGCCAGGCATGGTGAATAAGTGAAGTCTGGGGAGGGGGAGAGCATTACTACACAGCTTTAGCCAATACTGCCAGATCTGGAATCTTTCCAAGTTTTAAAATTTTAGAGTCCTACCTACCAAGATTGGTTTATATTTTGAAATGGTTAAAAAGTGATCAAAAGACAAATAAGGTTTCATGCCACATGGAATTTGTATAAAGCTCAAATAGCAGCCTCCATAAGCCTCCAAAGTTATGATAGCATAAGAATTATTTTTTCAAGAGTATTAGGTCAAAAGATTTCCCTAGGACACCATGCACTGCCTCTGCCCTGAGACCGGTCTCTAGACTTTATGTAGCTGAGATTGTCTTGTCCTACATACACAGGGTTGATTCTCTCTCCTAAAAATGCTCACTGCTGGCAACCAGAGGTGGGGATGGGTGGGTTTTTGATGGAGCGGAGACAGGAAGAAACAAGCCACCACATGACCCTGAATAAAGAGGGAATTAAAAAAAGCTTGGTGTGTGGAAGTAGATGAACACTGAATTATTCAAGACAGGTTCAGCCCAGGGCAGAAGTAGATAATAAGTCCTTGCCGTGTCCTGATTCAGACTAAATTGAACTTGACGGTGCCCTTTCACAAGACACCTTTGATGGAAATGAAGATGATAATCACTGATGCCACGCAACGTAGTGATTGATAACGTTCTCCCTTCCAAACCCTTACCATGTCCTTGAATCCCAGGAAGGTGCCTGGCTTAGGTCCAACCATACAGACTCTGGCTCCAGGGGAGGAAGCTCAGAACTAGGTGGGTTCTTGCTCTGGGTTTGTACTATAAATACATGAAGCTTGCCTTTGGCACCATGAAGTCACCCTCCCTCCACCTCGTGCTCCTTGGTGGTGGAACCACATTGTACTCATCCTTGTATTCTTGACATCCTACAAGCCAAACCTCAGCAGAGGCTTTGACTGGCTAATGCTGGACTGTGCCTAGCACCTCGCAGGGCTCTATGTTTGCTGTGCTCACACGTGGAAATCAGCATTTAGGGAGGATCCCCATACAGGTGACTTGTCTCATTGATGTTTGTAATAAAACAGGGAGGTCGGTCCTATCCACCATCCTTACTACTTCCTGCTGATGTTATCCGATTTATTAACCTTTCCATGCCTCAGTTTCCTCATCTGCAACTAAAGATAATAGTATGCACACTTCACTGGGTTGCTGGTAGAATTAAATACAATAATGAATATGAAGTGATTAGTACAGGGCTTATGCCTGGAATACAGTGAGAACTTGATACTTTCGATCATAAGGCTTGTTTTTGTTTGAAATAATTATAGAGTCAAAGGAAGCTGGGAAAAAAAAATATATGTATATATAGTATAGAAAGGTCCTGTGCACCCTTTGCCCAGTTTCCCTCAGATGGTTACATCCTACGGGCAAGAAGAAAGGCCGGTAAGTAACTTCCACACTCCAGTGAAAACACCCCATGCCTGCTGTGGAAACCACACCAGGCTTTCTCCAGAGACATCGAGTTAGGAGAAACGGGAGATGATGGCATACCACAAGTGTCCCTGGTATATAACATTTCATTTTTCTTTTATTCTGCCCAAGAGGGGGGGGCTAATATAGTGTCCTGATTCTTGATTTCCTGGCTAGAAATAGCCACAGATGACACTGGTACCAACTGTTACTAGTGGACCAACTAGTAGTATAATAGCAAACCTCTGGAATTGACATTGGAGTAATGTATATATATAATTCTATGCCATTTTATCACATGTATATGGTTTATTTTTATAATGATTTATAACTATCATAAGAGGCAGTACAGGGCTATGGTTAAGTGTGCAGTCTTAAGTCCAGCCCGCATAGGTTCTATTACAAAACTGGCATAGCAATTATTAGCTGTGAGACCTTTGGTAAGTTACTTAACTGCTCTCTGCCCTAGTCTCCTTATCTGTACAAGCAATTAATAGTATTTCTTTTACAGATAAGGGGACTAGGGCACAGAGCAGTTAAGTAACTGCTTAATAGGAGGATTAAATAACAATATATGTAAAAGGCTTAAATAGCACTGGCACTTAGTAAACATTCCATGATTTTGAGCAATTATTATGTTTACTATATTTACTATTCCTGGGTCCCAGGAAGGGAGGGAAGAGAAAAATCTTGGCCTCACTTCTGTAACAGGGCTGGGGCCTTCTTTTCCTTTGGTTGACTGTTGTGATGCTTTATGGAAGTAAGTCAAGCAAACACCAAGGGTCGGTTTGTTTTTGTTTTGTCTTAGAATAAACCCATGTTGCAACTTGGAGAGAAAACTCCAGGCTGTCCAAGGTGGGGCCTGCTTTTGGAAAGCCTGAGGTCTCTCTGTGGGGGATTCTCAGCTGACTCCAGGTTTGCTGATTCAGTGAGTAAGCCAGTGAGGGACATGGAAAGGACGCTGGTCCTACTGGCCTCTCCATCCGGCAAAGCCATCATTTGACCCCAGACAACAGCATCCCCAAGTGCTCAGCCCTCCTCTTAAGAGACTCCTCCATCTATCTCAACTGTGGCTTCCATGATGGGCTTTGCGGCAGACCTCAGAGCAATCAGGAAACCAGACCTGATCTGACAACAGCCCCCTAGAGAGAACTGACAATGGCTACTGTCTGGCTTCAAGGTCAAAGTTCCCAAGAACTTGCTTGCATCCCCTTTTGCACTGGTGTTGGAACAAGTAGAAAGAGGAAGGAACTCAGACACCTTCAGTCACCTCATGGGCATTCACCCAGAAACAGGCTGTTGCTATGGGAGAAGGAATGACAACAATTACGCTAACAACTACCACTTACTTTGTTCAAAGTACACTCAATATTTTGTTCAAAGTACACTCAATTCTCAGACTAAGGTATGATAGGTCCTATCACCCCACCTCACAGTAGGAGAACAGGTCAGAAGCCAGGGTGACAGCTAGCCAGGAAGCCTTAAGAGCCAGAGTTCCACCTAGGCTGGTGGACCCCACATTGGAGCTCTTAACCACTAGGCTGCACTTCCCCCCCAAGACCACCGTTCCTCTCAGCTGGACTCTCATTTTGCCCTCTATTAAAGCTATAATCCATTTACAGTTGGCTCATTTCTGGTTACAGCTCTTCAAGTATAATCTTGTGTATCCCTGCATTAAGTAGTGGGTTGGAATGGATCATATACGTAATTATTAAAAAAGTATAAAAACACATAAGAAAAATATTCATTTATTTTTTTGGGAAACAGGCATCACTGTGTTCAGGTTGAGAGGTCAGAACAATGGATCTGCAAGATTCCCTTTCAGTCCTGGGATCCCATCTGATATGTGGGTCAGCCACACAGCAACATGTGCAAATGTGCTTTGAAAAACCCACGGTGAGTTCCTAGCTGGGAAATAGTTCCTGCTTTCCCACTTCTGGCGAGGCAGAGGCTGCCAGTCATTCCAGACTAAGTGGGTTGATGAGTCAGCAGAGAGAACTGGACCAGTAGCCTTGACCATCTGACTTCTGCCTGGGGCCTCACTGAGGTGAAGGATGTTTGCAGGGTGGTAATGACTCACCTGGGCTCCCCTGCACCAGGAATATCTATGAGGTAAATCAAGGGGGCCCAATCAACATCACACTGACTCCTTTTACTCAAAACCCAACAGGAAAACATCAGATTCCATCATTTGGGATCTATTTGGTGTAGGTCCATGACAGCATTCCTTACTCAAGACTGACTCACAACAGGGCCGTAGACCCACAGTCTGCAGCTGCGCTAAGAGTCTGAAGTACAGGCAATGTTCTCCCCCTCCCATTTGGAATTAAGGCTATTAATGATGACAGAAGAGAGGCCGGTAAGTAACTTCCACACCCCAGTGAAAACACCCCATACCTGCTGTGGAAACCACACCAGGCTTTCTCCAGAGACGTCGAGTTAGGAGAAACTGGGGACAATGGCGTTCCACAAGTGTCCCTGGTATATACCAGGCATCACTTTTCTTTTATTCTGTCCAAGAGGGGTCTAATGTAGTGTCCTGATTCTTGATTTCCTGGTTAGAAATAGGTACAGATGACCATGGTACCAACTGCAACTATGGTTTTTGAGACCACCCTAGTCTACATAAGTTACCTCCTCCTATGTGGGTCCTGACTCTGAGATTCCCTTTTTTCACCTGCATTTACTAACTGGTCTGACCAGTTTCCCCGGGGCTACCAGGTCTAGGCAAGGGTAGTTAATTGCGCACAGTATGCTAGAGAATAATAATACATTCTGCTACCTCTTCATGGCAAGAACTTTTGACTCGGAACGCCCTGAGAGATAAGGTACTTGCACTATTGCTATCCAGTCAGCTGGACACAGGGTAGGAGAAACTGTGGCCCAAGAAGGTGACTGTTCTGCTGGAGGTGATGCAATGGAGTCACTGCTGGATGGTGGAGGGGGGAGATGCTCAACCCTCCAAGCAAGGCCACTGTCAAATACCTGAATGGACCCTTTTTCATATTTGTCTACTCATTGGGCTTCCAGAAAATGGAAAAGGCGTTTGGGTATTACCAGTGTGAAAGGGCTTTGGACTGCAACTCAGAAGGCAGAGGCTTTATTTCTTAGGGAGGGACCTCTGAATGGCACTGAACTAGAAAAATGACATGCTCAAATAGAACAAATTTCACTATGAGAGAGCCATGTCAAAAATCCCGATTCAATGTGATGAATAATTCCCAAGACCACAATGCTGAAGGGTCTTGACCAATTTAAAAGTTTTAAAAAGCATTTAAAATAGATCGCCTTCCTTCTCCCCCAAACTTAATCAGTTATTTTTGGCTGCAAATAAAACCAGTGCTGGTACTTACTTGAAGCTATACTTCATAATCCAGTTACTATTCTTAAGGGAAAATATTAATACATAAAATCCTGTTACCCTATATTTTTTTCCACATGGTATATACTTGGCTATTCTTCCATACACACACTCCCCGCCCACCGCCATTCCCTTCCTGCACCCCAGGCCTGCCATTCCAGCTCTCTGCTTTATTGGCATGCACATCTGGATTACATAAATTTCAAGTATGGCTTTCAATATTAATACTGCTTATGGTTACAATACTTGACAAATCTCAAATGCTAGGATGTCAAATTAAATTAGCTTGACCAGTCACAGAAGGGAAAGGGTGAGAGGGATGGACAATTAGGACACTACAATAGTAAACGAGGGTTTGCAGTTGATCCATTGTTTCTTCCTTAGTTGGCACAGAGGTTTCAGAACTGACCTGATGAACTCTCAGGTCCAAGATAACACTGACCTAGAGACCCACGTCTCCATCCCTTACCAGAACAGCAGATGCCCACTTGGTTGAGAAGTATGTTTTTAAAGGTTCAAATGAAATTACTTGAACGCAACCCTAGTCAATCTAGGGTCTCACAAAGAACATCTCTGAAATGTCAGATTCTACCTTTATTTCTCAAGGTTAAGTCTTGGTCCCACGGAGGCACCTTTTATTACATCCTGATCCTGGTATTTCAAGACACTGCACACTTTCTGATCAAGTCTAAAAGTTGAGTGTCTACAAAACAAATTACCAATACTTTTAGAGATGGGGAACACTTAGGGGATGAGCTCCCAGGCAGACTTCCACTACAAACAGGCTGGAAAGTCTCCCAAAGATCCCAGCCACTGTGGATGTGCAATGGGCTCTGAAGACCACCAGCCACCTCCGGGGTGGTCTCATGTCTGATAGTGGCCTGGGAAAAGGACACATAAAAATCCAGCCCTGTGGGTACGGTGTGTATGCACAGGTGTCCTGTTTTCTTCCCAGTGTTCATACAGACACTGGGGAAAACTAAACGGAAACCAGAGACCATCCTCTTACTTCAAAATGCAGCCCAAACACATGTATGAACTGTCTAGTTAAGGAGGGAGGATGAGCATTACTGAGGTGCCATTGTTTTCTGAAAGCTCACTCATGTGCTTTAATCCTCACTGTAACCTCATGAGGAGTCTACTATTTTATTTTACAGATGAGGAATTGAGATCACAGACAGTTAGCTCTGGCTTCAAATTCTGGCCTTGCCCCATCACAGGTCATAGCCTGAGTTATTCCCATCTATCCATCCAACAAATATTTATAGGTCTTTGTCTTTTACTGTGCATGGTAGGGGATAAATGATTCAGTTAGGGATTCTGCTCTCAAGAAGAAATAGGATGTTAAGATTAAAGGCCAGAGACATGGAGATCTAAACCCCAGAAGACACCAGCTAATACTTACAGAAGAGGCTTTGTACATGTACAGCCAGTCACCACTCTAAAAGCTTTTCACAAACTCATTTAATCCTCACAAGGACCCTATGTAATAGGTATGTTGTCCCCACTATACAGATGAGAACTCTGAGTCACACAGAGATTAAGGACTTACCTGAGGTCACACAAACAGGGAGGACAGAGCTGAGATGGGACCCCCGCATGTGCGGCCTCCACCAAGACACTACTCAGCACTGCAAAGGAGGGAGGTGAGTCTGTAGCAAAGACAGTGGGGCCAAGTTCCCAGGCTCTGCTCTGCTGCCCACCTGCCGATGGGCCTGGTTCTCAACCGGTCCAGGAAGTGGAGAGCATCGCACAGGCTTTGCGATGCCCGTTCAGAACTCCCTCCTCTGATGCCTGCGGTGACCAAACCCCTTCCTACCTCTGACAGCTACCCTGGGGTTCCCCTTTGTCTCTT
Source organism: Nycticebus coucang (assembly GCF_027406575.1). Classification (NCBI taxonomy): domain Eukaryota; kingdom Metazoa; phylum Chordata; class Mammalia; order Primates; family Lorisidae; genus Nycticebus; species Nycticebus coucang. The sequence continues at coordinate 30,588,320 of NC_069793.1, read as the reverse complement.
TGCCAGTTCAGAAAGGCACAAGCTCTATAATCTGTTGGCAGTGATGTTTACCAGCCCAGGCCTGGAAGGCAGGATAGCTGTCTTCGACTCAGGCCCCCTGCTGCAAACTTACTGGGCATCCCTTGGGAATCTGCCACAAAGATCTGTCAACACTCACAGACCAGACTATGTTAGCCCTTGAACAATAATGACAATTTAAGCATCTACTATCTGGCCAGACACTGAGGGGTGTGGGTACTTTATACGCCATTACTTTTCACAATACAGCTACCTACAAGGTAGGTATAAAATCATGTTTTATAATCAGTGACATGCAGGCTCAGACAAGTTAAATGACTTTCCCAAGGGTGACACAGTTGGAAGAGCCAGATTGCTAAGTGAAAAGGTGTTGGACTCAAAATCCTGGGGTGCTTTTCTCACACCCCATCCTGCTTTTCCTAAGACATGCATATAACTACAGTGTAATGGAAAAAATGGAAACAAAGCAAACTGAGGAGGCTGTTTCAAAGAGAAGGTGGTGGTGGCATTTAAAGGGGCCAGAGTTGCCTTCAATGGGGGAAGCCCGCAACACACTAGGACAAGCAACAGAGTTTTAGGCGCTCCAGGAACAGAAATTTCCACCCACACCACAGTCTCAGCAACAGCATGACACCCAGCAGAGTTGTCTGTGGCCCAGGAATGTGCACCCCAACCAATGGTTTAGACATCCTTAGGGTTGGTACACACCTGGCAACAGATTTCCAGGACCTTCCTACTCAGACAGGCGATCCTGGTGCCGCCAGGCTGGCTCTCAAACCCGTATCTCCCTCTTGGTGTTGAGGCTGCTCCATTCTCAGATCCCGGCTCCCAGGTCTGCCCTGGCTTGAAAGCACCTTGGGTTCCCTGTTTAGCATAACTGCCCACACCCAGGTCTCGGGAGAGTCCTGACTCCTGCTGAAACCCAGGGTGTGGCTCAAAACATACCTACTACATCATGCTTCCCACCTACTTGCCCCAGCCTCTGAATTTCACCTGGGCCCTTTCATTGACACAATCCTGTAACTAACACCAATGCTTTGCTAACTATGCTCTGAAATTCTGGCACAGACCTTTGTGGTCTCCTGCTGGGCAGGCTAGTAAGGGCCAGAACTCAAACAACTAAGTTTCTTCAGGAAATCCAGATGATTCCTAAGAGCTATTTGTCACAACGAAGCTTCACCCTCAAGTTCCAATATACTGACAGCTTCTTCATCTGACATCAGTATTAACAGGTATAAACCTACATCTCAGCTGGGCGCGATAGCTCATGTTTATAATCTTAACACTCTGGAAAGCTAAGGTCGGTGGACAGCTTAAGCTCAGGAGTTCAAGACCAGCCTGAGCAAGAGCAAGACCTTGTCTCTACTAAAAACAGAAAAAAATAGCCAGGTGCTGTGGTGGGTGCCTGTGGTCCCAGCTACTTGGGAGGCTGCAGCAAGAGGATCTCTTGAGCCTAAGAGTTTGAAGTTGCTGTGAGCTATGATGATGCCATGGCACTCTACTCAGGGTGACAGAGTCTCACTCTTAAAAAACAAAATGAAACGAAACACCTATATCCCAGGACAGAATCAAGTCTTACCTTCAGCCTTCTAACTCTTGGAACATCGTTTATTTTCTCTTGTTCACATGTTATACTTTTTATATGTATTCAAAAAACTATCCTAAACAAATTATTGATTTTAGACCATGTGCAAATATTTTGGGACAGATGATGTTCATAGCAGTGCTGATACAATAGAGGAAAAAGTCCTATAAATCAAAATGCCCAGGAACAGGTGACGGATTGCATAAACCCACTGTATACATCTCATCCATTTATGCTGCTGGAAGAAAATGCCAGAAGCTAGGTGGCTTGTAAACAAGAGAAATTTATTCCTCACAGTTGTAGAGTCTGGGAACTACAAGATTAAGGCAGACTTGGTGTCTGCTGAGGACCCCACTCTTGGCTCTTAGATGGTGCTTTCCTGTTCTCACACAGTGGAAGAGACAAGGTAGGGGCCTCTTTCATAAAAATACTAATCTCATTCATGAGGGCCCCACCCTTATGACTTAATCAGCTCCCAAAGGCCCCACTGGCTAATACTATCATATTGGTGATTAAGTTTCTGGGGGGAGAGGTGGACAAAAACACTGAGAATCTAGAACACGCCATATAATACAGTATGTTATGAGGCATTAAAAGTGAACACATAGAAGAGCTATACTTATTGACTTGGATTGACTTGGAAAGATATTTCAAATAGACTGTGTGGAAAGTAGGTTATACTGCAGTATTTTGTAAAGAAAATCGGTGTGTGTGCATCAACATCTTGAGGACACAAACTCCAAGCAATGAGACAACAGATGATTTTCATAAGTTTTAAATACAGGCATCACAAAAAGCACATCTATGTTGAACATATTAGTTGTGTAATAAAAGTTAGTTTAAAAAGTCCTTTGACTAAAAGCAGCAGCATATGACGTATGTCTATTTAGTGAGCATAAAAATATATACTGAGAAAAGAAATCCTATAAATCTAAGCTTCAAAGTTCCAGATTTGACCAAAGGCAAGCAATAGTAACTTAGAGCACGAGTCAAGGCAGAAAATTATATAAATGCCAGCCAGCTTAGAGAGTATCATCATAAGGTGGCCTTCGAGGGGACTTTTTCGGAGGTTTTTTTTTGAGACAGAGTCTTACTGTGTTGCCCTGGGTAGAGTGTTGTGGCATTAGCCTAACTCATAGCAACCACATACTCCTGGGCTCAAGTGATCCTCCTGCCTCAGCCTCCCAAGTAGCTGGGACTATAGGCACCTGCCATGACACCTGGCTAGTTTTTCTATTTTTAGTAGAGATGGGGTCTCACTCTTACTTCATCTGGTCTCAAACTCCTGAGCTCAAGTAATCCACCTGCCTTGGCCTCCCAGTGTGCTAGGATTACAGGTATGAGCCAGGGCACCCAGCTTTGTAGGTGGCTTTTAACAGCAAAACATTTATTTCCCCAAGAATAGGGAGAAGCAATTGCCAGGAACGTTAATCCCAAGGGCTCAAGGCCCACATTTGGTTCCTTACTGTCAGTGACCACCCTTCCAAGTGGCTTTCTTGCCTCCTAACAAGGTCCCTCCAAAGCACAGAGAAGGGAGGGAGAATTTCTCACTAGCCAGTTTTTTGTTTTTTGGTTTTTTTTTGAGGTAGAGTCTCACTTTGTCATCCTCAGTAGAATACCGTAGGGTCATAGCTCATAGCAACCTCCAACTGTTAGGCTCAAGTGATTCTCCTGCCTCAGCCTCCCAAGTAGCTGGGACTACAGGTGCCTGCCACAATGCCCAGCTATTTTTAGAGATGGGTTTGCTCTGGCTCAGGCTGGTCTCAAACCTATGAGCTCAGGCAATCCACCTGTACCCAGCCCCCTCACTAGCCAGTTTTATGGAAGCTGCTGAGTTCTCTTACTTCTTCCTAAATCTAAAGGAGGGTACTCCTACCTGGATTCTTACCATCCTTGTACAGAGCTTCCCAAACTGTACCATGCACAAGAATCCCTGGATCTTGTCAAAATGCAGACGCTAATCAGGAGGTCTGGTGTGGGGTTGAGATTCTGTATTTCTAACAAGCTCCTAGTAAAGCTGATGCTGCTAGTCCAGAGACATATATATTATATATATTTTAACTCTCTGGTCTAAGTCAGAAGGCATGGAGACCATGCTATGAGCAGTAAGTCCCTATTGACAATTTCCCAGATAGAAATGGGCTCAGCCTAGATCCTCAGCTTAAGCTCAGACAATGGGCCAAATCTCATCAAATGGGAGGGCTGAGATGGCTTTCAGAAAACCCTTACTTCTTGGCTCATTAGTGATTAATTAGCAAATGATCCCACCGGAACCCTAAAGGACCCCAATGATTTAACGTTCCTATAGAAATGGGTCATTTGCCATAGTGACCAGAGGAATTGGCCCTGATGCCTGAGCTGCCTTACGGGAATTCTTTGTATCACCATGACTGCCCTAGGGTGCCTGAAAAAGGGAAGCAGCACCAAAGATTCTATTCAGAAACAGAACTTTAACAACGCTAATAAATCAACCCCCCGAACAGTAATTGCAGATTGGCTTCCACGAAAGCTGACACTGGAAGAAAGGTGTGAGGGTAGAGGACAGAGGCGGGGAGGTCACACTAAGAATCAGAGAAGGATAAACAAGAGGTGGGGATAAGTAACTGTAACAAGAAAGATGGAAGAAATAGAGGACTTAAAAATGAATATGTAAGTCTGTTACCAAAAAATGAATACGTAGTTATAATAAACGAAATGGTGAGGGACGGACGCTGTTGCTGGCAGCCTGTCCCAGAGGCCCCTGAACAATGGTAGCGGGCGCTGTGTTTGCACACGCCCCCACCTGATACTGTCTGGACCCCGAGGGGTGTTAATGAGGCTGGGTGGAGAGGCAGACTCCATTTGTCATCACTGACACTCAGACGGGCAGTCCTCAGCCCAGGACCCCGGTCAGTCAATCAGACACCAGCTCTGCTGTATATAAACACCTTCCATCCTCAGTCAGCCAGGGAGTCAGGTGCTGGAGATCTGGTCATGGTCAGTTGGACAATCTGATAAAGCCTTCCTGGGGTCACTGTGGCCCAAGAATAGCCCCGGCATAATTAGACCAGGCGAAGGGGCTGTCAGGCAATCTAAGCGGAAATAACAGGGCCTCTGACAATCAAAGGGAAACCCAACCGAGGGGGTGAGTGGGGAGGGGGACATTTGTTGTACAAGTGGACAGTGGGGGAGGGGAGCTTTCCCTGAGGCTGGCTGGTGGCTCTGGCAGGGCTGTGCAGCTCATTACGCACGCCCCAAAGCCGGGCGGGTGCTATCGATCACTATCGGGGGTCTCAGGGGATTCATCATTATGTAGCAGGGCCTGGTGCTGCGTGCTTTGCTCTCTCAGCAACCAGACGAACATGGCAACGATGCATCCTTGCCAGCGGAAAACCAGGGGGGCCCTTTTTAATCCTTCTTTTAATTATCTCACAAGCCTCTTAGCCAGGAAAGTATAGAAACAATAAAAAAGACCCAATTAGATATATAGTTTACAAAAGGCTTTCTATACATGTTATCTCATGGAGGCCAGGTAGGACAGCTGGGAATGTGGGAGATGGCTGCCCTGCCCTCTTTGGTCCTGTCACACATGCACAAAACACCACAGTCACTCAGGGATTCCACCTTTTTTAAGAGCAGGGTAGAGCTCTCCGACCCCTCCCCCAGCACAGGACTCCACAGCATCTGAATTGGCCAGCAGCCTCTCTCTGCCTTCTGGGAATGTACACCCAGGACACTGGAGGCCACCACTTCTGTGATCCTTTTACTCTGTTGTTTTTTCTTTTCTTAAGCTAAAAGCTTAAAAACCCCCTGCAGCTTATACCTATAACTGGGATGGTCTACGGGCAGCCTCTATCCTTGGCCCCTAGGTGCCCTGGAGTGGGAGTTGACTTCTGCCATAGCTCCAAAATAAATTTGACTCTATGACCCAACACAACAGAAGGCTGCTTGGGAAGGGAGCATGGTGGTGGGAGTACAAAGATTTATACCGCATATTTATGGAAGAAAACACTATAACATTCCATAGTCCCAGCTACTCAGGAGGCCGAGATAGGAGGATCACTTGAGGCTAAGAGTTTGAGGCCAGCCTGGGCAACACAGAACCTGTCTCGAAAAATTTTTTAATTAAAAATTAAAATAAAAGATTGAAAAAGACCACACTTTACATCCCTAGGTTCCTTTCCTAACATTCTTCTTTCCAGGGCCCACTTCTGGGCCCTCCGTTCCTGTTTTGGTTCTTGCCATCCCTTGCCATTTTCATGGTGTTTCTGCTCCTCCTCTCATTCCCACCAAAACAAAAGCCTTTTAACTATTATTCTCAGTATATCCCCTTGGAAGCTTAAAAACATATTCAAGGACATATGTTAAGTCTGACAAGCCTGTCTCAAAAGCTTATATACTGCATGATTCCATAGAAATGGAATCATTTCTATGACATTTGCAGGACAGAACTATCACAGTGGAGAACAGACTGGTGGTTGCCAGGGACAGGGGGGGAGGAAGAGTGTGACTGCCAAGCACAGCAGGAGGGAGCTCTTTGGAGGGATGGAACTGTCCTGTATCCCGATCACAGTGGTGGTTACACAGATGTATATACGCATTAGATGCACAGGACTGTACACAGACACCCCTGTCGAGTCACTTTTATCATCTGAAAATGTTAAGAAGTAAATGTATCAATAGATCTCTTCACATGGGGGTGAGGAAACTCTGCAACTCTGAATGATCAATTGGTCCTACTTACCAAAGAGAGCCAGTTCTCCAAAACTCTTCCAGTTTTTGAAGGCAGCTTTCTGTACAACATACAGAGCCTCTCTGCCCAAGCCTGGATGTCTGTGTACATTACTTGGCTTCGGGGACCCCATTCCCTTGCATGAACTGTGAATGGTACCCATTGGCCCATGAGTGATGCCCATTGGCCCGTCTCCTGCAATCACAGGGACATCTAGGGCCTACCATGCAAGCCTCGGGCTACCTTCTGACCTGTCTCCCAGCCACTCCTATCATTTCTCTCACACACTGGTCTTCTAACCCTTCCTCAAATATACCAGCTGTACCCCGGAATGCTCCTCCCTACATCTCCGCATGGCTGATTCCCTCTGTTCACTCGTATCTCAGATAAAATGTCTCCTCTTTGGAGAAGCCTTTCCTGGGCCCTCTATATATGGCAGATCAAATCCCTCCTATTTCCATGTTTTGTTTTGTTTTGTTTTCCTTTTTATGGAACCTCTCACAGTCACTTCTCTGTCCCCCCACTCTGCCAGAATAGTGAAAGGATGCGAGCCTCACCAAGGCCCACCACTGTAACCTTAATGCCTAGAATATGACAGAGGCACTCAAAATGGAATGAATAAACCATGAGGAAGATGGAATGTGAGCAAAATGGGGAAAAAAATGGGGCCGGGTGGTGTGTGTGGAATCTCAAATCCAGGAAAACACTCTTGCTATTTTCAGTTTTATTTTTCCAGATATTTTGGCCAATATTTTATTATCCAAATGTTCAGATATACAGCAGTTGAAAGCATTTTGCAGTGAACCCCTGTCCAGCCACCACCTAGACAAGAGCCTATCGCTTACGTTTGGCCACACTTATATTGTCACTTACTGTCCATCTGCCTTGTCCCTCTATCCATCCCTTTCATCCATCTGATTTTTTCTTCATCCATTTCTAGTCAATCATTTAAACATACCCCTTTACAGACACAAAAGAAACAAACCAGGAATGAAGTCATTCCTCTGATTATCCTAAGCACAATAATCAAAGATTTCCAACAACCATGTCCCCTAGAAGCCACGTGCCCCTTCCAAGTTTTCCGAGCACTTTAAATCAGATCTGAAAAATTGTGACAGAAGAGAGTCCCACCAGGTGTGTGATGTTTTTCCCACTGCTTCATTAGTCTCCCAGTCATGTTTTCAGCCCAGAAGGAGGGTAGGGGTGGGCGTGGGTGGTTAGGGAGCTCCTCGGCCTACAGGGAGATGACAATGAAGGATGACCCTCAGCCACGTCTCCAAGGTCACTCCCCTACAGGAGTGCTGCTGCACACACAGATCCCTCTTGGGTGCCCGGGGAAGGTGCAGGAGCTGTAACAGAACATATACAGAAGCGCTCTGCTTTGTTGGCCCACCGCAGAGCAAAGCCTTACTCTGGACACTCCTACATCTAGTCCTAACATCAGCAGTGACCTTCACTGTTCTTTTGCGCTTATTAATCACATACTCCTACCCTTATCTCTGCCTTCAAATGGAGACCAGCAACATGACCCTTTAAACTAGGAAATGTTTGCTAAATTGGAATCTGCTTTTCCAATTCTGGCATCAACTGACCAAAAAACTGACTCTACCCTTGAAAAAAGTGGGTCAATGGCATAAATCTACGATCAGTCAAGTTCTGACAGGGGTGGCAAAAGCTAACCTAACATCATGCTCATACTTTTAGGCCCGGGAGGTCCAGGAGGACCTGCTTGTCAATTCTCAAATGTCTGAGTTCTATAACAACTTACCCAGCTCCTCTTAACATCAGAGTTTCTACTCTATCTTGGCCCGTTTTTAGAATCTGATGAAGGGTAATGGATCTTCTCCACAGGAAAAAATAAAGCGCACATCAGCACAACATCTCGTAATTTATTTCAGGGGTTCATCAAGGCATATCCACAAAATCTCTAAGTCCCAAAAGCCATGGTTAATGTTAGTATACTGTTTCCTGTGCACTGGGCACTGTGCTAACTGCTTGACCTACATTGTTTTATTCAATATCATGACAACCCAACCATCATTATCCCCCTTCTGAGAGGTAGAAAATGAGGCTTAGAGAGGTCAAGCAATTTGCCTCCTAAAACTACACAACTTGTAAGCAATGGAGTTGGAATTTGCCCAGGACTGACTCTGGGAAGAAATGTGTGGCATTTTTGAAACTCTACAAGACAACTCTACTCAGGCCATAACTTGAAGCTACCCTGACTCCATATCTTGCTTCCTATCCAATGATTTATTCTGGAGTTCAAAGTCAACTGATGAGATGCCCCTCTAGGCAGGTCAGCTAGAGTGGGTGCTGAGTATCAGCCAAGAGCACCACGCCCCAGAGCAGAACAAGGGAGGCCAAGGAGGAGGTAACTAATATCTGAGAGTTGGTAAACCATTCTTTTGGCAAAGAATATCCCGTAAAGAATCCAGCTTCTGGGCCTAATCAGATGAGGTGTGTACTGGCTGTCCCACACAGCTCTAAGTGTAAATTTGAATGACTTTTAGGCAAGGCCTGTAACTTAACCCTAGTTCTCACTATTCCTAGCTGTCTTGTACTATTCCCAATTGGTTTACCTCCAACGGCTTCACTGAAATAAATTAACATAGATAAATGGCCTAGCCTGTGAGGATATTGGAGAGGGACTCCTAAATTGCAGCCAGTGAGTTTTATCAACACTACACAAAAGAATTTTAGATATGGATGAAATCATGAGATGAAATTGAAATTGTCATGGGCTTAAAGTGGAAGAAATGGAACTAGGGCATATGATGTGTCTTTCTAGTGTGGGATAGAATTTGGGCTAAAGTAGCTATCCTCCCTTGCTCCCTCCCATGGATAATTTGCAACCAAAGACAGCACCTGGTGTTAAGATAATTCCCCTTTGACCTCAGCAGTCCATGCCAATCCAAGTTACCCCAGGAAAATACTGGTTATAAAAGTGGAGTTCTCCTCTGTGATAGGTGATAGTAGTTGAAGACAGTAGATATTTTAAGAAGCTTCTTAACCACACATGGCAGATTTGAAAGTCATCTACACATTATCAAGGGCAGGGGGCCTCTAAGAAAAACTTCAGAGGAAAAAAACACCATGGAACAAAAGAAAAGCATGTGCCAGGGAGGACAAAATCATCTTGACCTGAACACAGACGAGTCAGTGTCTCCCGGAATTCCACAGCTGGGACTAATGGCTAAAATTACCAGCTTAAACTATTTCTCATGTTCATTCTCTGAAGCGCTATAAATGGAAACAGTCATACATTTCTTTTCCCCAATAAAGTGTTTGCATTCTTCTTTCCAAGACACAAGAGACTAACACTCATTTAAGACCAACAGAGGAAAAATAGCATTTTACAGCCACCGTGCGCACCCTGAAAAACTTCATCTGCCGAGTGGAAACGGAGCAAGTGGTTTCCGGGTTTCTCTGTCTCCCTGTACACAGGCGGGACTAGGGTCTGTCACTATGGTGAATATCAATGAGCTGCAGATCTAAGTCAAGGATCCCCAAGGAAATTGACTAAGTGTTCATAACGGCCTGATAACTTTGGGGAATTGAGAAGACAATAGAATCTTTTTCTAACTGGATCAGAATCAGCTTTGATGTCTTCATCCCAAGTGGACCAGCCTTTCATACAGGGATGGAGGGGGTCTGTAAGCAGGAGGGGAGCTGACTCCTCTATCAGCAGAACATGTGTGCTCTAAAACTGGCCACTCTACTCTCAGCGGGTAGGACAGACATGGGGAAGTGCTCTCAGGCGTGGGGTACAGGACTGAAAACTATTCCTCCAACCGATGTTTACTTTTTAAATTATTATTAAACACAAATGGGTTGCTTATGGTTGAGCAAAAAGAAACATCCCTGTCCGTAGCTAATAAGGGTTATTTTTTTTAAAAAGCCTTTTAGATGTGAAGAAGAAGAAAAAAATTATAAAATGTATGGGGTGGATGTATGGGTGATCACTGTATAATTCTTTCAGTTGTACTGTATTTTTTAAAAATTGCCTAATAAAATACTTGAAAAAAAATTTTAAAAAAGCCTTTTAGAATGGCTTCCACAAATACAAAGATACCATTTAAATGAGCACACTAGGAACCTGAGTGCAAGTGATTTGTACATCTAAAACATAAGCCATATATACTAATTTGCTGAGTCATGACCCTAGCCCATATATTTTCTAGATCTACTGAACTGGGGAAGGCAGGAGCAAATCTAAATAGACCCTGAGCCAAGTAAACAGTATATTTCATCCTGCTTGAGACGCTAGCCTAAGTCCACTGGACTCGGGGACACATTCCTTCTGTTCATCGTATAACCCTTCCCTACCCCAGCAATGAGGGAAGGAAAAGCCGCAGTGTTCTCTGAGAGGGCTGGGAATGATTTAGCAAAGACTCACTTGGAAACGTCTAAAACAGCTGCAGAAGCTACATGCCTTGTGGCACAAAGATGCTCTTTCCTACTTTGCAAATTGGCAAAATGTTGGCCTTTATCTGAAAACAGCTAGTTTCCTTGGGGATTCTTTTATTCATGGTCTGAGAAGACGGCAGCCTGGTCAGGGCCACTGGTCTCTCTCCGGAAACCAGTTGACCATTTTGCTTTTGCCCACTGGTTTGTTGATTGAACGAATACTTTACAGAATATCCCCGTGTGCCAGGGTATTTGATAGAAAATGGAAAAATTTCCTGCCTTAAGAATCTAAGATTGGGGCTTGGCACCCATAGCACAGTGGTTACAGCGCCAGCCATATACACCGAGACTGGTGGATTTGAACGCGGCCTGGGCCAGCTAAACAACAAGGACAATTGCAACAAAAAATAGCTGGGCATTGTGGTGGGCACCTGTAGTCCCAGCTACTTGGGAGGCTGAGGCAAGAGAATCGTTTCATTCAAGAGTGTGAGGTGGCTGTGAGCTGTGACACCACAAGCACTCTACCAAGGGCGACATAGTAAAACTCTGTCTCAAAAAAAAATCTAAGATTGGAGGGAGGGTGGGGGTGGAATACTTACGGCAGATAGCAACTGTTGATAGGAAAAAAAATGAAGCTGGAAAAAAAAAAAAAAACAACATGAAGCCAGGAAAGAGAATGAAGAGGCATGGGGAAGAGCTCCCTCCCAGGGAGGTCAGGGAGGGCTTCTTGGAGGAGGAGGCAGTGAAGCAGACACCTGTACCAAGGGAGGGAGTGTGCAATGGGGTGGGGGGGGGATAAAGGAGTTATCCAGGAAGGCAGGTTTGGAAGAACCTCAGATTTTAAATGTCACAAGCTGCCTTTGGCCAGGGGAGTGGCATGAGAAGACTTGCAAAAAATTTTTTTTAATCCAAGGAAAGAAGTACACACAGATTTGCGCTTTTAAAACCTGGCTCTAGTTTCAGGGAACAAGAGTGGGAACAGGTAGGAGGTTGGAGACAGAGTGGAGAAGGGAGAAGAAGGCTCAGACTAAAATCACAGCAGAAGTAGAGTGTTTTTTGATGGCAGGGTCAACAGCCTGGCTGATGGATTGGGTATGGGATGGGAGAAAGAATCATTGGGGATAGCTGCTAGGTTTTTGGCAAAGCAACTAAAATGTGTCACTTACTGATGTGGGGAGCCCTGGGAAAGAAGCAGGGGAAGTGAAACCAGGGCCTCAATTTGGGGCATGAGACATCTGATGGGAACAGGAGGAAATGGTGGGGCTGAGAGAGACATCCAGGATGGCAGGGCAATGTGACAGTCTCAGAAACAGGTCACCTAGCGCTCAACTAGAGAATTGGCGCAGGTGAAGGGGTAGCCCCCGGGCAGAGTGACCTGGGGCTGGGCCTGAAGAGCTTTCTCAGCCCTCAGGAGGAGAAGGAAGAACTCAAAAAAGGTGCAGAGGAGGAGAAGCTATTGAGAAAGAATGAGAATGAAGAGCACAGAGCCCCAAACGCCAAGTGAAGGAGCTATTCCAAGGAGCCGTGACTAGCTGTGTCAACCTGGTAAATGGGGAGGCAAACATGGTAAAATGTTACCATGTGTAGATGTAGATGTATGGCAATTCTTTGTTCTATTCTTACAACTTTCTCTACATCTGAAATTATGTCAAAATAAACATTAATTTTTCTTCTAATGTTCTTGAGAGATCCAGCAAGATGAGGACCAATACGGGGCTTGTTGATATCTAACAAGAGCAACTGCACAGAAGTACAGTGGAGATAAAATGTTCTCACTGATGAGGCCAAGAGAAAATGAAAAATGACAAAGCCATGACACCGACCACAGACAATGCTTCCAGGCTGGTACTGTCGCACATGTCTGTAATCACAGCACTTTGGGAGGCTGAAGTAGGAGGGCTGCCTGGAGCCAGGAGTTTGAGACCAGCCTGGGCAACACAGCAAGACCCTATCTTTACTAAAAATAAGAAAAATTAGCTGGGCATCGTGGCGTGCACCTGCAGCCCCAGCTACTCAGGAGGCTGAGGCAGGAGGATTTCTGAAATCCAGGAGCTGGAGATTATAGTGAGCTATGATGACACCACTGCACTCCAAACTAGATCACAGAGTGAGAACCTGTCTCTTAAAAAAAGGCTTTCCTGGAGTGTCACTGTAAGCAGGAACAGTGAGATGGGAAAGCACAGCAAGCCCAGGATCAAGTGGAAAGACTTCTGGTACCTGCACATAAGATAGCATATTTGTTACCAATGGGAATGATCCAGCAAGGAGGGGAGAAGTACGGGAGCAAGGATCCTACGCAGGCTGGAGGTGGTGGGATCCTGATATACAAGGGGGGAGTTGGCCATAGACAGGAGGAGGAACCGGTCACTCTCTGCAGAGAGGGCCGGGTACATGGGCAGAGATGCAGGGAGAGCATTTAATTTGGCAAAGGAAATAGTATAAGGAAATTCCATTCTGATTGCTTCTATTTTTGCAGTGATATATAAAACAAAGCCTGTGGTTGACTGTGAAAGGGACAGTAGCTGTTTAAGATTTCAGAGGGAAGAGGAGGTGTGGGAAAGTAAGAGTATGAATATGGAATGAACGGGACCATCAGGTAGAGCAGAAGGAACACCTGGGGTGTGTGACTGCCTCAGTCAGTCTGGGCTGCATAACCAGTTCACAAGGCTGGAAGCCGGAGATCAGGGTGCCAGTGTGGTTGGGTTCTGGTGAGGATCCTGTTCTGGGCTGCAAACTGCCCACTTCTCTCCACATCCTCACATGGCAGAAAGAGGGCCAGAGTACTCCCTGCGGTCCTTTTCATCAGTGTACTAATTCTATTCCCAAGGGCCCCACCCTCATGACCTAATCACCTTCCAAAGGCCTCATCTCCCAGCATCATCACATTGGGGATCAGGACTTTAGCATACGAATCCCAGGTCGGGGACTGGGGACAAGCATTCAGTCCATAAAAGGCCAGACATTTAAAATGAAGCCAGCAAGTGCAGTGTGGCATGTCCCCAGCCATGCTGAGCTGCATGGGGGCAGAGGTTGGGTTTAACCAAGGTTAGAATTTTCCAGAAAGGGTAAGACAGAGTGAAAGGCAAGGTAGCGTGAGGGGCCATAAAATCTGAAATGTAAGATGGAGAGGGAGAGAACAAACAATGAGGGGACAGAGAGAGTGAAGAACTATTGGAGGAGGGGGACTGAAAGAATGAAGCTGGAGAGATGGGGACAGGCGGTCAGAGAGAGGGAGGTTTAAAAAGGTCATCTTAAAGATGATGCAGTGATGGGTCATGGCAAGACCCAGGGTATGACCCTGAGGACAGGTGGCTGAAGTCAGATACAGGACAAGGTCACAGACAGTGAGGAGATCAAGGAGCCAAGAGGCTGTCTCCGTGGATGTAGATGTTGCTGACCATGAGGTCAGAGCCACGGAGAGAGAGAGGTCTCACAAAGGTACAGGGAGGGCTCTACAGAGCTGCATCTGACAGAAACAAGAACAGAGAGCAGGTACGTAATCTGAAAGCCGGAATGCTTCAAATACAGCCTTTTTTTTTTTTTTGGCAGTTTGGCTGGGGCCAAGTTCGAACCTGCCACCCTCGGTATATGGGGCCAGGGCCTACCTGCTGAGCCACAGGTGTTGCCCGGCGCCTGTGGCTCAGTGAGTAGGGCGCCGGCCCCATATGCCGAGAGTGGTGGGTTCAAGCCCGGCCCCAGCCAAACTGCAGCAAAAAAATAGCCAGGCGTTGTGGCGGGCGCCTGTGGTCCCGGCTGCTCGGGAGGCTGAGGCAAGACAATCACGGAAGCCCAAGAGTTAGAGGTTGCTGTGGGCCGTGTGACGCCACGGCACTCTACCCGAGGGCGGTACAGTGAGACTCTGTCTCTATAAAAAAAAAAAAAAAAAGGAGAAAATGGTATAGAAATGAGAATAAGGACAGTCTTGACCCATTATCCAGGCTTTGGAGAAATAAAACAACTGCTGCTTGAGAGGGCTGAAGGGACAGCAATGTCCTCCAGAGAACAGGCAGATTTCACTATGACAAGCTGGTGAAGAAAATGTTGTTTAACCAAGAAAAAGCCCAACTTCTGGACAAATCTGACATGCTCAAAGACCTAGAAAAACTTACCACCATATCCTACTCATGTGTTTTAAGAAGATGTTCAATAAGTTCCTCTTTGAGTCCCATCAATAGTTAAGCCAGAAAAGACCTGACTATGCAAAGGAAACACCTTTAGAAAGCATTTCGCAAAGAAAACGTGGGTTAGTCTTGGTGCTTTCCGTGTACATTCATGTCTCCTCTTTTTAGCCTCATACACACGGTAAGTCTTCCTCAGATTTATGAATGAACTTGCTTTTCCTTAAAGGTTCGATGTGCTTTAAGTCTTTGAGCCTTGAGCTTGTTCTCTGTCCAGTCTTTTCAACTACATTCTTTTTTTTTTTTTTTTTTTTTTGAGACAGAGCCTCAAGCTGTCACCCTGGGTAGAGTGCTGTGGCATCGCAACTCACAGCAACATTCAACTCCTGGGCTCAAGTGATTCTCTTGCCTCTGCCTCCCAAGTAGCTGGGACTACAGGTGCCCGCCACAACACCCAGCTAATTTTTTGATTGCAGCCGTCATTGTTGTTTGGCAGGCCCGATTGGATTTGAACTCCCCAGCTAAGGTGTATGTGGCTGGCACCTTAGCTGCTTGAGCCACAGGCGCCGAGCCAACTACATTATTTCTTTCTTTTTTTTTTTTTTTTTATTGTTGGGGATTCATTGAGGGTACAATAAGCCAGGTTACATTGATTGCAATTGTTAGGCAAAGTCCCTCTTGCAATCATGTCTTGCCCCCATAAAGTGTGACACAAAGGCCCCACTCCCCTCCCTTCGTCCCTCTTTCTGCTTTTCCTCCCCCCCCCCAACCACATTATTTCTTAAGTGGTTAACTTAGAATGCCAGCCAAATTTTGGTTAACTTTTTCTAATGCACTTTAGCGTAGAATATCTTTTTTTTTTTTGTAGAGACAGAGTCTCACTTTACTGCCCTCGGTAGAGTGCCGTGGCGTCACACGGCTCACAGCAACCTCCAGCTCTTGGGCTTATGTGATTCTCTTGCCTCAGCCTCCCGAGCAGCTGGGACTACAGGCGCCTGCCACAACACCTGGCTATTTTTGGTTGCAGTTTGGCCGGGGCTGGGTTTGAACCCACCACCCTCGGTATATGGGGCTGGCGCCCTACTCACTGAGCCCCAGGCGCCGCCCCAGAATATCTTAAAATGAAAACATACTGGAGGGAGTTTCCTTTTTTTTTTTTTGTAGAGACAGAGTCTCACTTTATGGCCCTCGGTAGAGTGCCGTGGCCTCACACAGCTCACAGCAACCTCCAACTCCTGGGCTTAAGCGATTCTCTTGCCTCAGCCTCCCGAGCAGCTGGGACTACAGGCGCCCGCCACAACACCCGGCTATTTTTTGGTTGCAGTTTGGCCGGGGCTGGGTTTGAACCCACCACCCTCGGTATATGGGGCCGGCGCCCTACTCACTGAGCCACAGGCGCCGCCCCAGAATATCTTAAAATGAAAACATACTGGAGGGAGTTTCAAGCCAGGCATAAACACATCAAGTATCCAGTTTTAATTGTCTCACTCAAACTCAGTGCCATAGTTTGAATGTGTCCCCTCCTAAATTCAGGTGTTGCTGATATGGTGGCATTTAAGAGATAGTAAGGTCATAAGGCAGTGGCTCTCAACTGCTGCAGCCCTTTAATACAGTTCCTGTGGGTTGCGACCCATAGGTTGAGAACCACTGTCATAAGGGCTCCTCCCTTGAGACTGGGATTAAGGCCTTTGTAAGTAAGACAGGCTTCACCCAGCTTTCTGGGCTCTTGCCCTTCTGCCTGTCATCACGTGAGGACACCATGTTCTTCCCCTCCAGGGGATGCAGGCCTCACCAGACAACTGAACTTGCTGGCACCTTGACTTTGACTTCTTAGACTCCTGAATGGGAGAAATAATTTCTCTTCTTTCCAAATTAACCAGTCTCAGTATTCAGTTATATAGCAGCACAAAGAAAGATGTTTAAGAAGCCAAATGACTTGCTTAAGACCATACGTGGTATGTACAAAACAGAATCAAAACCCAGGACAACTGGCTATGAACTACTCTAACATACACGACAAAATATACATCCACATTTCATTGCCAAATGCCAACCAAACTCAATCACTCGTGGCATACTTTTACCACAAAACTAAGGCCTTAATTTCTGCCTTTAAAACACAAAAGATCATAGAAAGAAACTTGGAGGGGAAAAAAAATCTTGTTTCTTCTCTCTTCTTTTAAACCAATTACTTTTGAAAGCCATTGTACTTTCTGGTCTTCTCATAAAGAAGACACTGTTGGGCTTGGGAACATCAAAGCAAAAGAGTTTAATGTTTCCTATGTACAACCGGGCCTGCATGGATGTTTAAATTAATAAAGATCCTTGCTCTAATTTCATTCCTGGTACTTCCTCACTCTCCTTCAAATTCCAGCCCTAGAATAGTTTGAGTGATTGAAGATACAGCTTAAGGTTTCATAGGAGCTTTTCAGGGACGTCTGCATTAATCCTCTGCCCTCTGCAATGTAGAAAACATTAAGTAAAACTGTCTGAAGTTAAAATATGTACTTAATTCCCACTACAGGGGATGGATCTTTCTAGCAGATGTTTTTCTGGAATAGTTGGTGATTGTAAAATTGGAAGAACTAAAGGAATCAATGTCAAAGTAGGCAAAAAGGATGGATTGGGCAGTGGTCTGGAATGGGAGGCAGGAATGGCATATCAATTAAATTTCCAGACAGTTGCTTATGAAAAATAAGCTGTCTTCGGACTGTTTCTAGACACAGGTAGCTGCACGTGATGGTCATGGACCAGAGAAAATGAACCCAATTGATGTAAAAAAAAAAAATCATTTAAGCAAGATATTCTTCTGATGTTTAAGCCAAGATCTCTGAGGGTATTAGTTTCTCTTATTTGCAGAGTCTGTGCATTTAGAAAGTTATAGCACCGTACTTCTCACAGAAAACAACGAAGGCATTTGTTTGCAAAGTCCAAGGAAGCTGCTGGAGGTGGCAGCTCTGCTCATCTGGCTCCATCAAAGGTTTGCCAGCCCACCACTCCTCATGGGACTTTTCAGGCCCACAAAGGAACCTGTCTGAAGCGTTCTGGGAGATGGACCTTTTCATCTGTTAACTGTCTTTTCCTTTCTCAGGCTCCAACTGACAGTAACTACATTTGGGGGCCCCATACCCGAGGCATCTGGAGCTTGTTCTTCTGGGGCTCCCACTCCACATTGTTCTGGCCTTGGGATTAAGGCTACCAAACCAGGAGAAGCAGGTGAACTGGGAGGCAGTGGAGCGTCGTCCTGGTTGGCATCCTCGCTCTAATACGTAGTAGTTTTAAGAATTGGCTTTGGCTACGTAACCTCTTTGTGTTTCAGTTTCATCTCAGTACAACGGGAAAAATATTACTGCCTGCTTTATGCAGCCATAGGAAGACTGAATGAGACAAAAAATGAAGGAGGCACACAGGTTCCTGGCACACTCAGAACTCTGCCGCCTGTGCATGGTGGGGTGAAGGTGAGGGGTGGGAATCCCGTCAAGGGGCGGAAGGGGTCTCTTTTATGGCTCTTAAAAATATACTGTTTTCTTTAGAGGAGCTATTTTACAGCCCGCTGAATCTAACGGCCATGCTAGCTCAGCATGAATACCCTCCATTAAGAATCTTGTCACACCCGTGTTTCACAAGTTGTGGAAACCCAAATCAGACTGCATTCAGCTTTGGGTAGTGGGAGACATACTGAAGGCCTTTTCAATTTCCAAAGCCATGATCAGAATGAAATGTTCTCGCATCAGGCGTTTCACATTTTAGAATTCAATTACAAAACCCTACCATTTAGCTTGTTAGGCTGGCTGCTCCACCCCAGAAAGAGTGACAAAGGACAATCTTTATAGCTGGGCTGCAAGTTCCAGTGCTATAAATCACTGGTTATCGGATGGAGTGGAACTCATTAATATAAACGAGAAGCCTGAAAGGCACCCATTAGCATGCTATTAATTTGTTTGACGATCTACAGCATGGCAAGAGCTAAAATAGTTAGGCTGGGCAATATTGCATCTCACGCAGAAGAATAATCTGGTCCCATTAATTTTTGTCTTGGGCTTGCCAAATGTAATTGGGCATAATCAGAGCTCATACATCTCCTTATAGCGTTTTCATCTTCTCTTCTTTTAAAAAAAAGGAAATTGGGGGTGGGGGCATATCTCCAAGTCCTGTAAAGTAAAGATAACCAATGAGAAGGTTTGGATCAACCTGTTAAGGGTCCTAAAGGCTCTACCCTTTTCTTTTCCTTCCTTTTTTCTGTCTTGTGTGTTTGTTTCTATGAAATGAATGTGAATTTTAAATTCTTTTCTAGTTGGGTTAATTTTATTTATATATCCACCCACCTAATTTGTTGAGGAGTAAAGGCAGGTAGGAGGGGAGGATCTATTTAATCCCTATGGATAGATAGGATTGTTTTTAATCTCTGCCATTAGTGAGTAGGCAGTAAGGAAGGAGACAGTAAACAGCTTTATCTACATCTTTGTGGTCTCATGCCTTTCTGTAGAACATTTCTGAAAGTGTGCTGCAGCTTCAAACAGCGGGTTCTTGGGCAGTCAGAAAAAGAATTGAAAAACACACCATTAACGAACACAGAGCCACAAAAAGAAGACTAGAATGGGCAACTAACTGTCCCTTGTGAAAAACACAGCCAGAAAAAAGAAAACCTGCATGCCATCCTCACAGGCAACCCGTCCCCATTCCTTTCAGGGAGGCACTTCAAGCCGCACCAGGGAGTACCCTGGCAGAGGCTTTCAGTTGACACACCTCTTCTGAGCGGTCTACTCAGGATGACAACCAGGATGAAATAAAGAGTACACGCCACTAGAGTATTCAGAGTTTTCTGAAAGACATAAAAAATCTCTACAAAAGTTAAGAGGAGTAGAGAGGTGTTAGAAACAGCTCACCAATCACAATTCAGATTTCGACTTCTTATATTCCAATGGTGCATTCTTTCTTAATTTGCATAGTTCAAAGCAAAGATCACATTAACGTTTAGTATAACTTAGTGACTTACTACAACATTCCAATTCCAAAATTAATCTAACTCAATCCACCTAAACTACTCAAGATAGACATCTTTAGGTGGAGAGCTAAATTTATAAAACAGTAAGAATGGAGGACAGTGAAGGTCAGGCAGGACCTGCACCCACCAGACCAGCTGTGTCCCCGCCTGCTTAGCCTGCCTGACTCCATCCTATTCTCACTACAAATGCTCTCAGGCACCCCTCCGCCCTGTTGTTCTGTCTGTCTGTCTTTGAATAAATTCATTCCTACCTTAATCTTCTCTGGCCCTATGCTTCGGGTTTTTGTCAATTTAAATTTCTTCCCTCAGGGTTGCTCTCTGCTTTACTGAGCTTCCTCTGCATAACAGGCAGAGGCTCCTTTTTGCTTTTCAGAGACCCCTTCATTTCCATGTCAGAAAAGGAATTCACAGCCTTGAAGGCCCCATCCTGGGCTCACCTGGGTCACTTAGGGTTAAGAAGGAAGTCAGAGAAGGGAGCTGTTCACATGGCTTCTTTCCTGCAGTTAGCCTGCTCAAAACACACCACCTTGTTCCGAATTGAAGAACAAAAATGTATTTTCAGAGAGTTTTTTTTAGATATGGGGATAGCAGATAAAGCTCTGTGGAGCTTCCCGAGGATCACTTGACGACGTCAAGATTTTAAAAACTGAAATCGAATGTGTAATTTGCCCACCCAACCAAAACCTAGCATAAACAATGAGCTTACGTAGATTGGTGCAATTACATCCACCAGCTAAGCGTGAAGGCTTAGCCTCAATGCTAAAGGAAGAGAACAGGGAGATGCCGATGCCGTGGGGCTTTGCTATCCTGGCATCACCCTCTGTCTGTAGTCCAGACAGGGATCCGCCTCTGAGCATTCAGAACTCTTCTGTTTCTCCTCATTATAGCACACTTAACATTATAAGACATTAAAAAATAATACATGTGGGCGGCGCCTGTGGCTCAGTCGGTAGGGCACCGGCCCCATATACTGAGGGTGGGTGATGGGTTCAAACCCAGCCCGGCCAAACTGCAACCAAAAAAATAGCAAAAAATAGCTGGGCATTGTGATGGGCCCCTATAGTCCCAGCTACTCGGGAGGCTGAGGCAGGAGAATCTCTTAAGCCCAGGAGTTGGAGGTTGTTGTGAGCTGTGTGATGCCATGACACTCTACCGAGGGCCATAAAGTGAGACTCTGTCTCTACCATAAAAATAAATAAATAAATAAATACATGTATGCTTTTGCAGACCTGGACCACTGCATGTATACAGATTCTCAACTCCATCCTTGTCCCCACCGCAACTGGATATTTGGTAGGGAATTTCACCATGCTGTTACATTTCCTTCCAAGATGTAATTTTTTAATGAAATTCTGCATGAATTTCACCATATCTAAGGGTTATGATTTATTGAACCATTCTCAGATGATATATAGGCACGGCTCTAATCTTTTCCTGGTACTGCTACTAAATTTAAACTCTTACCTTCCTATCTGAAACCCATGACCAGACAGATTCAAACTCATCAAGGAATGCTTGGGAAACTTGAGAGCACGAATTCTGGCCATGAAGTTTCTGCTGTGAAGATGGCCACTCATTCCCTAGACCACAGAGGGGCTCACACCTCAGCCAGAAACGTTGCTAAAGCCTGAAATCAAGGGTTGACCTAGGCATGTGATTTTTCTCACCGGCTTATGTTGGTCATCGAGGCTGTACCCCTTGAAAATACGGGGGCCATAAGATGTACCCGTCTAATGTTAAGGAGTCTCAACTTCCCCACAAACTGACCACTTTCCCCCTTTCCAGAAGCATTTAAACTTAGGTGACATACCCAAAGGCCCAGTCAGAAAAGCAGCTGGGACACCCTAGCAGTTTTGCTTATCCCCCAGAAAGCATTGCAGAGGCACAGACCGGGTGAGGGCTGTAAATAGGAGCCATCTCTGCATCTAGGGTTGCTGGTGCTTCTTTGCAGGGCAGTGTTAAGATCAGCACCTGATAAGACACTTCCAAACCAATTTCCTGGCTCTGGCAAATTCATTCCTGGTGGGTTTTGGTCTCAACATTCCTGTCCTCAGGCCTTTGATTTAAGGCACAAGCCCCACTTTCTCAGGTAGGAGCCAAATAGAGAGACCACACTGTCAGCTATTGTATTTATGGTACTTAGGGAGATGGGTCAGCTTACTTCATTGGTGAAGAAGGAAAGCCTCCCTATGTGCTATTGTATTTATGGTATTTAGGGAGATGGGTCAGCTTACTTCATTGGTGAAGAAGGAAAGCCACAGAGGTCAGGTCCTGTGCTGAGCACTTCCCCCTGGAGCACCACCCAACCTCCAGCCAGCCAGACATGGCAGGGCTTACAACCAACTCCATCTTCCGTTTTTATTAACCAGTCAAGCATGTTTTACTTTACACTCTGATAAGAGGACTAGAAACAGCCTCCCCACACCTAAGCCTCTCTGAATCAACTGCAAGGAATATATGAGCATCATCATGTAGAAGCTTCTGTCCAGAAAAGGAAGAGATCAAATGTTTTCTTCTCCAACTGCCAACTCTAATGCCCTCTTTTGACCCTTTACAGTAGAGCTGTACTTTATGGAAAAAAAAAAAAAGTAGTAAATACTGAAACAGCAGTCCCCCTATTATTCACAGGGTTTTGCTTTCTATGGTTTCTGTCACCCTTGGTTAACCATGGTCCAAGAATATTAAATGGAAAATTCCAGAAATAAACAATAAGTTTTAAATTGTGGGCTGTTCTGGGTAGCATGATGAAATCTCATGCTGTCCCGTCCTGCCTAGTACTGAATCATCCCTCTGTCCAGTGTAGCCATGGTATGTACGCGACCTGCCTGTTACTACACAGGGAAAAAAAAAGTCAGTATATATAGGGGTCATATTATCATGGTTTCAGGTATCCACTGAGGGTCTTGGGATGTATTCCAAGGATACGGGGGACTCTGTACAAAACTAATTATGTACCAGCATTTTTGCAAGTTCTTGCTATTAATCTTCCCAATAACCCATGAGGTAAGCATGATTCCTGTTTCACAGATGAAAACAGACCCAGAGAGGCCAAGCTGCTTGTCCATGGACACACAGCCAGAAGTGGTGGGGCTGGGGTTCAAACCCGGCAGTCCACTGCAGAAGCGTCTTCACCCACCATGAGACCACAGTGCCTCTGCTGAGTGGAATGGAGTAGGGATTTGGGGCTGCCATTCTCCTCAGCGGGCACAGGCCCTAGAGCGAACACAGGTGGGAATGTGAATTTGTGCTCCCTCTACCAGCCTCAGTACCCAGGTTCCTCTCAGTGTACCTTATGGGCTGCTTAACAAGTTTTCAGGAGTAATTTTGTCCATATACAGTCTCTGCCACACGGGCTGACATTTGAGCTTAACACTCAAGTAAGGTAAGAATCCTCAGAGCAGCATCAGGGCACATATCTCAGGCTAAAGAGTCTGAATGAAAACCCCAAGCGGTGCACTTGATCTAGAAGAGGCTCTTGTGTCCCCATCTGTAAAGCACAACATTAAACTGGATCTTCACACCAAGCTCAACAACACATGCCCCAGAGACTTTGGGCCCACCCATTACCTCTTAGCAGTGGTTTCCAAGTCTGTGAGTGACAGCACCTTCATGGGACGAGTTTGCTTCCACACGCACACATGTGCTCTCACACGTGGCACACTCCCCCTTCAAAGAGGAAAATCCTGAAATATTTGTATCCCCCCCACAAGGCATCACGGGGGTGGGGGTGGGGGTGGGGCAGTCACACCACATGGGCCTCCTCCTTTTAGCAAACCAAAAATCCAATCAACAGAGGGATTTGTTGAGGTTTCGCTTTTCTGGCAGAAAATCATCTTGCACATTGTATAAACATCCCACTGGGGCCTTCAGGGCTTGACTAGGAAAGTGTGAAGTAAGGGAATTGAGGGAACAGACCTCGATACATTCCATTCATGAGGATTTCCACCTTCAGAGGGGCAGTTAAGAGAGGACAAAGAAGTAGAAGTTCGCTTTTCCCTCTAACTCTTCATATTGAAAATGTTCAAATTTAACACAGAAAGGACGACGCAATGAATATCCACATACTCTTTACCTAGATTCATCAACTATTAACATTTTCATGCATTTAATTTTTTTTTATGCAATATCTGAAAGCGGCAGATATGCGGTTTCCTGTCGAAAAGTCAACCTGTATCATCTAAGACAAAAGACATTGTTCTATTTAATATTGCTAGTCTCAGGAAAGCTAATATTACTGGGTGGCATGGCTCACGCCTGTAATACGAGCACTCTGGGAGGCTGAGGGAGGTGGACTGCTGGAACTCTGGAGTCTGAGATCTGCCTGAGTAAGGGTGAGACACCATCCCTACTAAAAATATAACAATTAGCCAGGTGTTGTGGTGGCCACCTGTAGACCCAGTTACTTGGGAGACTGAGGCAAGAGGAGGATCTCTCCAGCCCAGGAGTTTGAGATTGCTATGATGCCATCACACACTACCCAGGGCAAAAGAGTGAGACTGTCTTATGAAAAAAAAAAAGCTAATATTGACAGAGTGATGTTATGTCAAGCCACATCACATTTACTTTTAATAATACTAACTCGGCAAAGCTTCAGCTAAATAAAAGAATATAAATTGGATTCAACTGATTTATTAGTATAAAAAATAAGTCTGAAATGCACCAAGGCCATGAACGATGGCTCACACCTATAATCCTAGCACTCCAGGAGGCCGAGACCAGTGAATTGCCTGAGCTCGAGAGTTCAAGACCAGCCTGAGCAAGAGTGAGACCCTATCTCAAAAAATAACCGGGCGTTGTGGTGGGCACCTGTAGTCCCAGCTACTCAAGAGGCTGAGGCAAGAAGATCGCTTGAGCCCAAGAGTTTGAGGTTGCTGTGAGCTATGAGCCCTGGCACTCTACTGAGGGTGACAAAGTGAGGCTCCTCTAGGGAGGAAAAAAAATGAAAGGCACCAAAGTCTCCTCTCTAAGAATAGTGCAGTAAATAAAAGTTAACTTTCATATGACAATTAATTATTTACAAGGTCTCAAAACCATGACTCTTAATTTTCCTCTTATATAACACTGTAGACCCAGCAGGGGAGATAAAGCTTTAAGCTCCTAGATACCACTATACATCCAGGAAGCTGTTTTTAAGGTTCTTCTCTTTATTTTATTTAATTTTTACTTTGGAGATAAGAATCTCACTCTTTCACCCTGGGAAGAGTGCAACGGTGTCATCTTAGCTCATGGCAACCTCAAACTCCCAGGATCAAAAGATCCTCCTGTCTCAGTCTCCTGAGTAGTGGGGACTACAGGTGCCTACCACCACACCCGGAAATTTTTCTATTTTTAGTACAGATAGGGTCTTGCTCTTGCTCAGGCTAATCTTGAACTCCTGACCTCAAACAATCTGCCCACCTCAGCCTTTCTGAGTGCTAGGATTACAAGCATGAGACACTGTGCCCAGCCTAAATTTATATTTAGAGATGGGCCTCACTCTGTCACACAGGCTAGAGTGCAGTGACATGATCATAGCTCACTGCAACCTTAAATGCCTGGGGCTCAGGCAATTCTCCTGCCTTAGTCACACGTGCCACCAAGCCTGGTGGCTAATTTTTAAAGCTTTTTTTTGTAGGGGGCCAGTCTCGAACTCCTGGCCTCAAGGGGCTCATTCCCACCTTCCAAAGTGCTGGGATTATAGGCGTGAGGTAACACACTGGCCTAAAAACTCTCTATAAAAAGACATTCCCTGTGAGCCTGTGTTCTCACTTTTTGCCATGCTGTAAGAGTATTCCTGCTTCAGGAAAAGAAAGACTAGAAGGTGAGCCATTTTCTTTAGTCATCGTCTCCTTACATGTGTTACAAACAAGTAAATATCATTATATTTTACTCAACCTTCAGACAAATTATTTAGAACATTATTTAGAACACTGATGAGTTCCACAAGGGGCAGGTAGTTAAAGGTGCCCACTGACTGACTTGAATCTTGCTTACTTGATGAAGATGAAGATGAAGACGAAGATGAAGAAGAAGAAAAAAAAAAAAGAGGGTGGTGCCTGTGGCTCAAAGGAGTAGGGCGCCGGCCCCATATATCAGAGGTGGCAGGTTCAAACCCGGCCCTGGCCAAAAAACAACTGCAAAAAAAAAAGAAAGAAAAAATAATAAATAAAAAGAAGAGGAAGAAAGAGAAAGAGAAGAAAAAGGAGGAGGAAAAAAGGAAGAGGAAAAAGAAGAAAGAAGAAGAAGAAAAGCAGAATAATTGTAAGATGACTCAGTATGGGACCACTGAGTGTGGGGTGGACTTCCGTGTACATCTCCCTGAATGACTCTTCACCTGAGATCTTGGTGTCCTAACTCACAAGGATACCTGCGAGGCACCTGAACTCCTGCAGGCCTGGCTGCCACACAAGTGAGCCCGCTCCCCGGTATTGAGAGAACCCCTTTAATAGCAACCAATGCTCACAGTGCTCACAGAGGGTAACAGGTCACAAGATCACAAACACGAGGAGTCCAGAACAACCAGGTCACTTCTCTAAATTCATACCCCTGAGATCAGAACTGTAAGTATCCAACCATGTTTATCCCTACATCTTCCCCCATTTCCTTGTGTGTAAAACTGGTGTTACCATGATATCCTAAAACTCTTAAGAGAACTCAGCACCTTATGTACCCAGCTCTTCAGCAATCTCACCCCCAAGAACTCAGCCAATGAGCAAGAAAGGAAGAGTTTGAGCAGTCAACAGAAATGCTATGGACCCCGTTCATGGCTCTCCCCGGGAGAATACCACCATTCTTTCCTTTCACACACTTTCCAGAGTATAATTTCCTTGGGGATTGTGATCCCTGCTTGATTTTATTTATTTATTTATTATTTATTTATTTATTTTTAAGCAGAGTCTCTTAAAAAAAAAAAAAGAGAGAGAAATCACCCTCGATAGAGTGCCATGGCATTGTAGCTCACAGCAGGCTCAAACTCTTGGGTTCAAGTGATCCTCTTGCCTCAGCCTCCCAAGTAGCTGGGACTACAGGCACCTATAGTTTGGCTGTTTTTTAGAGATGAGTCTTGCTCTGGCTCAGACTGGTCTCAAATCTGTGAGCTCAGACAATCCACCCACCTCAGCCTCCCAAGTGCTGGGATTACAGGTGTGAGCCACCTCACCCAGTCTCTGTTTGATTCTTATTGATAACTTAGATCTAGTCCCCTAGCTGGATGAATCCTAACACGGTGGAATAAAAAATGTGGGTGTTTATAATCAAAGTCAGTGGGCAAGTTACTTAACTTCTCTGAATCTCAATTTCCTTATTCTGAAAGCAGTCTGTTTACACGTCTTTGAGGGTGCTAGGAGATGAGACTTTATACATTTCAGCAGTCATGGGGTACAATGTATAGGAGTGTAGGTTTGCAGGCAGACTGCCTGGGACTGAATCCTAGCCCTGCTGCCTCTTGCTTTATGACCTTGGACAAGATACTTCACTTCTCTGCACCTCGGCCTCTCCACGTGCAAGATGGGGGATTATAGCAATAGCACCCACCTGCTAGATTACCGTGAGGATTACACATGTGGATGCCTGTGATGTGAGAGCAAGCACTCAATGGATGCTTGTGTTATTAGTCATTATTGTTAGATGTGCACTTCCTGGCCCATCACCCAACACACAACAGGTACTCAAAAGAGCCTACTGACTGAAAAGGAAGCTGGCTGATTTTGTTTCTCAGACCACAGCTTGCTCAAAGCAACAAGAAAAGACAACTAACATCAAAACAGAGGCTTAAAAATTTACAATAACAGAAAGCAGGCATAAAAACTTAAAACAAAGCTCCTGCTTGGGGCCCTTGTTCGGTCACCTCTTGGGTCATTGGGTGAATCACTCCCTGAGAGCACAACACTATAATACTCCTCATACAGTGACCTTGAGTCATCCAGAACACATTCACATCTGCTCAGTGTTTATCAAGACAGGAAGCTGAAAACACTTTTCAAATGCTTAGGTCTTAAACAGTTAAAGTTTTATCGTAATGACAAAGTTTTGGCACCCACGAGACACAAAGCAGCCACCTTCCTAACGTGACTCATGCATCTGATTGAGATTTCGGCAGAGGCAGTTTACTATGAAGCCAAGGCAAAGTACAGATGGCTTCCAAAACCCTTGGGAGTCCAGCAAGGTGCTCGCATGGACATGTGTTTTTATAAAATTTGCCAAAGGAAGATCAACCACGGTTAGATAAAAACACTGGTTCTTTCCACTCCAACCACCACATATCCCCGTGCACTAGGTGGGCACTTCTAGAAGTCGGCTGGTGCAAGTTGAGTTGGAGACCCAGTCAACTGGGTTCCATGGTTAGCAGTCACTTCCACGTGGGGTTAATACATCACTAACCACTCCTGTGTACCAGTGACATCTAGAAGGACTCCTATTGCAAAATGTGTTATGACACACAGGTGCAGGGTCAGAGGTCACATCAGGCTGTGACTACAGTGCACCAGAAGCCAGACTGGAGGAGAAATGAAACTTGAGATGTACAGAGTCAGAAACCGTTCTGTGGGAAGTTCTTCCAAATCTTACTATTCATCAGTGAAAGAAATATGACTGCCATTTCCCCAAATTCGATAACAATCTTGAAAAAATACTTACCACCAATAATGAATTATGAAGCAAAAATAAATTCTTTTTCTCAAGACAAGGTCTCGCTCCATTATCCAGGCTAGAGTACAGTGGCATCATCAAGCTCATTGTAGCCTCAATCCCCCTGCCTCAGTTCCCTGAGGAACCCAGGTATGCGCCACCACACCCAGCTAATTTTTTAAAAATTTTTGTAGAGACAGGGTCTTGCTATGTTGCTTAGGCTGGTTTTGAACTCCTGACCTCAGTAATTCTCCTGCCTCAGCCTTCCAAAATGCTGAGATTATGGGCATGAGCCAGTGGGCCCACCTGGGTTCTTTTTCTTTAACTTCAGGCCTCACCAAACCTGGACTGTCCCTAACCATGGCACAGCCATAGCTGGGCCTGACCCTGAGACTGATCACCTGTGTGATGTGGGTGGCTCCTTCCTCTACCACCCTGGGCCTCTTCTCTGTGAAATCATGCCACCAAGGGGATGAGATCAGACACAGAAAGAGCTGACAGCCCAGCAGGGACACGAGAAGTAGTCCCTCTAAATACTGCGCATTGACGTGCGGAGGGCTTGGCAAATCCTTACCTTTACATCCATTACGCAACTTTTTATTTGCCACTTCATGGGCTATCTTACAGACACCTCATCACTCTTCCCTCCCAAGCCTGGTGCTGTCCTGTGTCCCTCCCACTCTCAATTAAAGCCTCAGCAGCCATCCTGCTGTGAGTCCAGACAGACCCGTCCACTACACCACCAACTTCCAAATCTGTCACCACCTGCTCCTTTCCAACCACCCTCCTTCTCCCCTTTCTCCCCTGGAGCACTCCACAGCCCCACCGTGGTCTCCCCCTAGCACCTGTCCCTCCAGCGGGAGTAGCCCTTCCTTTCCCAGCACAGCTCTGGCGTCCCCACTCCCATCTTTAAGTTCCAGCTCTCTTCCACCTCGG
Organism: Nycticebus coucang; assembly: GCF_027406575.1. Taxonomy (NCBI): domain Eukaryota; kingdom Metazoa; phylum Chordata; class Mammalia; order Primates; family Lorisidae; genus Nycticebus; species Nycticebus coucang. The sequence continues at coordinate 30,558,933 of NC_069793.1, read as the reverse complement.
GGGCCGTCACGTGTGCTGTTCCCTTCCCCAGCACTCACACTGTTTTTAGCCAACCACTCCTGCCTCAGTGTTTGACGCCAGGAGACCCCCTGATCCAGCTGGGTCTGGCGCCCACTTGGGAAGACACATGGCTGTCCTCCACTGTGGCTGTGGTGAGGTGGTACTATCTGATGTGTGTCCCCCGATCAGAGCGACTGCCACCCTGCCATCTCATAGCCCATCCTGAGCACGGCTCCATGCACAGAGCACGCTCAAGGACAGCTTTGAGAATAGACATGTGTATCTGTGTGCCATTTCAGGAAGAGAGGCAACTCCCCCGTGGCCCCTCTCATGAGCCAAAGTCCTGATGGAGGATACCAGTCAGGCTTAGGGTGACAGTCCCAGGGAAGCTCTACTCCAAGGGGCTCTATGCCCAGCCTGATCCTGCCACTGCCCTTGGTCAGAAGCCTGACCTCTCTGGCCCTGTATGAGACACCGCTCCTCAGCTCCAGGCCTCTATCCCACTCCAGTGGGCGCCGGCAGGCCTCACACACACCCTGGCCTGTCAGCCTCCGGAAGGGCCGCCTTGACCCCCTAAGAGCTGCCGCCTGTGAGGTGAAGCTGGACAGGAACTTCACGCTTCTATGCTGCAGACCCAGAAAAGCACATTGCAAGTGCTTCTAAATTTATCTGCCGACCAGGGGTCTGAAAGTACCAAAGGTGATGCTGAATCCTGCGAATACCAGAGTAAATTGGACAGGCCTTATTACCCTCAGCTACAAACCATCCAAATAAACTTTCTCTAAAATGCAAATAGCTCTTTAAACCAATCCCTCTGCCACGCCTTGAAACCAGATTAAGGCAGAGAGCCTCACCTAAGTGAAAATTCTGGAGCTGCTGCTGCTACTTTAATTGAGAGAAAGAGTGGGGACGCAGGGGAGGGAATGAATGAATGAGATGATAGGAACACATTACTTTCAGGGAGCTGAGACTATTCTCCAGGGCTGAGTACTAAAAATAATTTTTTTTTAAAAAATAAGGTATCCGGGCGGCGCCTGTGGCTCAAGGAGTAGGGCGTCAGTCCCATATGCCGGAGGTGGCGGGTTTAAACCCAGCCCCGGCCAAAAAAACAAAAAAAAATAAGGCATCCATTGACAATAGGAGGCAGTTATTTAAACCCAGCCCTGGTTACTAGTATTTTGCCTTAGGGAAATTATTACACTGGGCTGGGACAGGACTTTTTTTCTTTTTTTAGAGACAGAGTCTCCCTATGTCACAATGGGCAGAGTGCCGTGGCGTCACAGCTTACAGCAACCTCAAACTCTTGGGCTCAAGTGATCCTCTTGCTTCAGATTCCTTAATAGCTGGGATTACAGGCGTCCACCAAACACCCGGCTATTTTTGGAGACAGGATTTCGCTTTTGCTCAGGCTGGTCTTGAACTCCTGAGCTCAAGCAATCCATCTGCCTCAGCCTCCGAGCCATTGCATCCAGCTGGGGCAGGACTTCTAACTACCTGATCATTCAGGGAAATTGCCTCAAAATAATCCAATGGAACAACAGCAGGTGGTACTGCCCGGGCTGGCACCTTCAAATTGAACACATCAGATGCCCTGGATTAGTCTCCGTTTGGTTCAACACTGGAATCCCAGGAAAACACATGCTGTCCATTTCAGGGAATCTCAAAGACAAATGCTGGGCTTGGGGTGAGAAGATCTGGGCTCAAATTGGGCAAGTCTTCTGCACTGTAAACTGTGGTGGTGACCGCAGGGGGAGTGTGAGGGGTACACTGTGAAAGCACAGTGCCAGGCACTCTACAGGACCTGACAGACAGGGGCTGCTTTGTAACCCAGAGCCTGGCCTTCGTGCCCAGGAGACATTCAGCACCTTATTATTTCTAGATCAAAAACACCACACTCTACAGTGCTCACAGTATCAAATTGGCTTGCATTCCTGAGCGTTTTCTTCTTTTCTCTCTCAACAGATATAAGAAAACACAAGCCCTCTCCAAAGATACTCTTTATTTCAGACTGTGCTTAACAGCAGCAACTAATGTTCATCGAACACATATTACATGCCCTGAACTAAATGTATTTCATGCACGACAACATTCACTCCCCCTCAACAGCCCTGCACAGTTAGGTTCTATTACTCTCATTTTATAGGAGGAAACAGCCTCAGAGAAGGTAACTCGTGTCTGGTTATTGAGCCTGCAAGTGACAGAGCTGGGCCTCAAATACACATGTTCTTTAAGAGGGAAAAATAAATCTCTTATTAAATGAAACCACACACACTAAAATTAAATCTAGATTCTTGATTTAGAAATGGGCCAGGAACTGAAAGAGCTCATAGCAGCTCATGTCAGTGGAACAATTTATACAGGAGCCCATGTGCATTTTCTTGCTTAAGGGGTTCTGGAATCTTCTCTGGAATGAGGTCAGCAGCTGGAGTGCGTCTGGCAGTGGGAAGTGGAGAAGAGAATGACTGGACACCCAAACGCTCCTGGTGCTCTCCCTGAAGGGCTGGCTCCCAGACGAAGCATCCCACTGGCCCTCCTGAACACCTCAGCTGTCTCCTGGGGAGGATGTGGTCTGACCACATTCTTTGAAGTGTCTGGTAGCTTCCTGCAAGCCACCTGGTTCTAAAGGAAAGCCAGCACTACAGTCAGGCTCACCAGGGGTCCCATCTCCCATCCCCTTAGGGCCAAGCTCCCTGCCTAAGTTAAGGCCCTTCCCTCCCTCATAAACAACCTAGTCACAGTGACCTAGGCCATCTCAGGCAGATGTCAGGAGAATATCTCAAAACACTCTCAGAGAGAGAGTTGTCAACACACAAACACACACACACACACACACACACACACACACACACACACACTTCACAGATGATATCAGCCTTGCCATGTAAAAGGGAGAGGTGCCACTGGGAGGCTTCACCTGCCTCAGTTTCACCTGTAGCCTTCCAACTCTATGGAGAAAAATGTGCCTGGCGCTGCACAAACATGACGTGTTAGTGAGTGTTACCACCATTACCACCCCTATGAAGAGTAGTAACAAACCCAGACTTTCTGTCCTCAGAGATAGATTTCCCCCGGCACTGCAGATGTTAAAGCCAAGTTCTCCTCCAAGGTGGGGCAGGTCAGGAGGGTATGACCCGGCTCATACGTAATGTCAGGTGCTGCCCGAGTGTGGCCAATAACCAAACATGCTCTGGAGCTGAGGGCTTGAGGTCCCAAATCAACAATGGCTACCGGGAGGGGCTGATGCTGGTCATAGAGTGATGGCGGAAATGAGGTCCTGGGATACTCCCATGCACGTGGCCTGGGAGTGGCAGAGCCTGGCTTCACCCCAGGTAACCACTGCCTGTGTCTGGACCCTCTTGGCAGGACTGGTTATCTAATCAGAGGCCTTTATCAAAAATCAAAACTTTCAAGACAGCAATAGCCCATCTCTAAACCAAGTGTGAGGGCCCTTCTGAGTGGGGGGGCCCAGGTGACTGTGCATGAGCTGAGGCCGCCTGCCCTGTGAGAGAGGCTGAGGGAGGAGCTGCATTTATAAGGCACAATCAGCCCCTGACAGCCCTGCCAGTTTTCATCTTGCCACGCTCCAGCCCATCTCTCCAAATGATTTCTCCAGAAAGGCCGCCACAGATTATCTTACCCTCCTTTTCAAAAAAAAAAAAAAACAGAGACTGGAAAAATCTCTGCCAGAAGAGTTCAAAATTCCATATTAAAATGGGGCTCACACTGAAGCGAGCCAGCCTTCTGGAGCTCTATCTGTGGAAACGAGCTCGCCTGGCATTTGGAAACCTAAGTAGGACCAGACCCGTGGCAGAGGAGCCCCAATTACCACGAGGAGCCTCCTGATTAAAACCAGCAGGCTGAGGCTCCTGGGTTTCACTGAACACCCACACCCAGTCCAGGCTGACTGGTCTCAGCTGATGAGGAGAAATAAGTCTATTTGAAATTACCTGCGTCTGGAGCCTTCCTGGGTCTCTGAGGCTCAGAAGCTCATGTCTGGGAGACTCCAGAGACAAAGGAAAGCTAAATTTGGGTAGCCGAAAAGCTCTGGGGAACGAACACAGGTCCCAAACACTAGTGAAGAGGAATGGAAACAACCAGTGATTCCAGGGATGTGTCCCGGGTTCCCATTCTCCTCTCTCCAGAACCCTTTCCCTCCATTCCTTCTCCCTCACCCACAGCCCTCGGCAGACGCAGCAGGGACAGAAGGGCACGTTCTGGTCTCTGGGGCCCTGAGGCTTTTTCCCATGACGAGCATAGTTCTAATGCCCAGGTCTCCTCAAATTCAATTTCCCCTTTCCTATCAGAAATGACAGGAGCAGCCACCATCCACGTTTTCAGCTGCCTCTCATGGCTGGATCACAGAGCTTCTGACACACAGACAGAATTCAGCAACACCTGTGCCAGCCAGGTGGCTGACACCTTCTCCTCCCCAAGAAGGAATCTGATGTGGCTTAGGATAATTTCTAACCAGTCAGTATCACGCTGCCGATAAAATGCCTGCAATTAAAGCTTTGACAACAACAACAAAAAATGGAGCTTTGTGTGACCCAACACTTGACATGACAAGAAGTAACTCTGGGACCGAGTGGACAGACTTGTTAGAACAGGGCAAAAAATGCAGATGTTCCTCTGCTTTACCCGCAGGGCAGGGAGACTGCACATGTTCCAGACCCCCCTGCACCCCGGGAAGGGGGAGGGGAGGGGCAACATGGGGGATGGCAGGGCAGACAGCCCTCAGTTGAAGGTACCAGTAGCACCTGTCACACCAGTATTTGAAAGCTGCAAACTGTTCTTCTTATTTTTTCAATCATCAGCAAATTAGAACCCTCTGGAGAGACAAGAACTCCAGAGGTAAGAACTCGCTTTCTAACAACAACTTCATTTCGAATTCAAGTTCAGATCTAGTCCTGCTAGACGGTCTGAGCCTTCTGCTCCTTTGGGAGGCAAAAGATCCTCTCTGGATCATCTCCTACACTCTGCTTATTTGCTCCCTGGAAACCCACAGGCTTAAGTCAGTGACCAAGTGCAAACACGTGTTTGCCACAAATATTTCATCATCAGCTACAGGCTAAGTGGTGAAAATAGCAAAGCCAACTTTTTGTTTCCACTGGTGCTGATGAAACTCAGTTTTACAGATAATCTTTGAGTCGCAGAATATATTTTTTTAAAAGATGCGGTGCATACTTGAACATGATAAAACAGCAACAATAAAAACTGCTCACAAAGAGTTTCCAAGAATAAACAAAGCTTGGCTGGGCCTGTCCTAAGTGACTACATTACGGGTATACAAAGGACCTCTGTGTGCCCAAGGCAAGTAGCAGCAGCAAAGCTATGTGGGAAGTTTATGATACCGTGCTTACCCTCCACACACTAATGATCTCACTGGGGAAGCCCAGAGAGGCACATGTGAAAGAACCAAAAGATCTGGGCTAAACACTCAGGCCTCATCAGTGTCTACTGCACAGTTACTATGTATGCGGTCCTTAGGGTGGGAGAGGCCCAAAGAGCTGTGGGGTTCTGTTCTGCCAGTAGGCAGCTGCAGAATTAGGATAATCCCAACCAGAAATGCATGTGGCACTTCATGCCAAGGATTTCCAGATGATCAATAAAAACAGAACCTCTCTTGGGTAGGTTATGCACGTCACCTGTGCCCTCTGTTTATGTTTCAGATCCACTCGATGAGGCCTGACGCAGGCCATCCCTGCTCAGATCATCAGGGTCATCAGTGTACTGTTCACAGGCCTTTCTACTATCATGACAGGCCTTGGACACTATCATCTTCCTGTGGGCAAGAGAGCTGGAGTTTGTCCCCTCTCACCCATCTCATATTCCTCTTTGACAGCACTGGGCCCATAGCTGTTCAATATGGAGGTGTTGGCTGAGAGCACAGATGCCATGAGGAATGGAAGGGGAACTGCTGGCCACAAGATTCAAGATAAAAAACTGTTTATTTTAAAGGCAACCCAGAGACCTCCTAGAAAAATTATGCCACAACACTCCCCCAAAGAGGAAACACGGTCTCTGAGGGGACTGGGCTAAGGTCACTCGGTCACCTGGCTGCAGGGCCAGGACATGCCTCAAGTCTCAGCTACTAAATATACCCTGGTGTAGTCATCAAAACTCCAACTTAGGTTTCTGGGAAGCCCGAAAGCAGATGGTTTGACTAGATTGTGAATCACCCAGTAAAGTACGAAGTCCAAAAGCCCAGGGGATTATTTTCCACTTAGTGCCAGCTGGGGAGTCAGAACTGATGCTCTGTGTCAGGAGGTGACCCATAGGTGATAAGGATCCTGCATGCTGCCCTCAGGTCTTCCTGGGGTGGCCTAATCACCAGTCCAAGTGATCCATAAACCCCACTGTTAAGGGAACATCAAGAAACATCATCTCAGGGCCCAGGAAGGAAGCTTGCCTGCCTTTCAAAGGAACTACCCAACTTATCAGCCTGAGTCAGCTATATTGCTAAAGGCACCTCTTTCCAGCCTGAAATCCTAGTGCCAGAGACCAGCACTATCTTAGCAGGGGTGATGGCAAAGGTTCCTGCAGCTGGGCAACAACATCTTGTCAGCCCCCCATAGTAACCGGAATAGCACCAGAGCAGAGTCCACCCCAGTCTCCAGAACAGATGACCCAAGGCAAGACAGTGAAATGAAATGCTGCCAGGATCTGACAGCCAGGAAGCCTTGTGTGTCAAGCCTTTCCCAAAACCCCACTGACTTTAGGTGGTCACTGCACAGCCAACAGGAAGGCCAGAGGCTCCAGGAAAGCTCATTTGGGGTTTCTTCTGGCTTTGTCACAGAGGGGCATGCCCAATTGGGACCAGCTGATCCCTGGACTGGCCAATGTCTAGGCCATAAGGAGAGAAACCCAGGTTAGGGACAGCTCCACGTCAAGGACAGATTTGGGGCAAGAAAGGAACAGCCAACATACACTGAGTAGGTGTGGTGCTGCCATCTCTGTGACGTAGTTACCAAGGTGGGCTCTGGAGTTAGCCAGAGCCAGTGTGTATCCCCTCACCATCATTCTTCCCCTTGTGCTACATTCACTAACTTCTCCCAGCCTGTTTTGTTATGTAGACAAAAGGAGAGACCACCACCTTCTAAGAGAGCAGGTATATTAAAATGACCCAAGAGATATAAACCATTAAGCCCAGGGCCTAGAACATACTAATCTCTTAACACAAGTTACCTTATTTTTATTCTTGACACATACACACATGGCCCTTTCCCTAGGATCTCCATTAACTGACCTTGACATGATTTATGTCTGTTCCCTCAAGTAGGTGCAGGGGTTACCCAAACAGGAATTTAGTTTGGCTTTGGAAACCACTGAGGTTTTTATTTGAGGAATTAACATATTTTCTTTCTTGAGGATGTTCGACTTGGGCTAACATTTGAATATTTTGCCCTTCCTGCGCAATGGATTTCAGAAGGCAGAATCCTAAAAATGTACTCAATGCTCTGCCTCACAGGTGTACAAAGACTTACGACAACAGGGCACTTGGATGGACATGCCTCACAGTGGAGGAATCTTTTCTCCAAAGCAAAGTATAATAGAACCTGGAAACTCAAGGCACTATTGTATGGGTTGAGTGCGTCCTTCCTTCTCTCGCTTAACTTGAGTACCTACCCCATGCAGGGAGGCATTTGGGCACCATGTGTCTAAGTTAGAAAGCTTCTGACTCCTCCAGAACACACTAGACTAACAATCTCCCATGGGCAAAGGCGAATTCATTGCCCTCCCTCTTCTGAGAATGCCATGTTTCTCTTGGCAAGTAGCATGTGCAAGTTTACCAATTGCCCAACACCACTTGTATCTTTCAGCTATGTGCACCCAAATCTTACACAAAGTAAGATTTTGTGTAATCTTACACAAATTAAGTTTTGCTTTGCACTACTTAAAAATATACTACCATGGGTTGAGTTACTGCCAGGAAAGAAGGAACAGCTGCATATTTCCTATTCCACAGAAGTCAAACCTTCCTAAAGGTTTCTGGACAAATCATAGCAGTGTGTCACATTCAAAAGAGTTCAAAAGGAAAAGGAAACATGTTAACCAATCAACTTGAAAACAGATTTACAGAGGAGGATAGAGTTTAAAGGTTAATTCTCTTCTGTCTCAAAAAGAAAAAAAGAAAAAGAAAAAAGGAAAGCCTATTAGGGATAATAATTGCTTCATCTAGAAAGATGCCTATGAACTTGGTGTGTGTATCATTGGGACATTTCTGGATTTAAAACCAACAACAAAAGCAACAAAAAGTGGCTTTAACAGTTAAGGCCACTGTTATTTCCCATAACAAGAAGTCCTGGGTAGAGTGGTTGCAGAGTTGATTAGTTCTGGGACGCAACATTGTCTTCAAGGACCCAAGTTACTCCTCTCTCCACCCACTTGGCCTGCCTCAGGGTGTTGGGTTTTGTCTGATTTTCCCACAGTCATTAGATGGCCACTGCAGCTCCAGACCTCACATGCCCACATGCCATCTGAAAGTCTGAAGACCTCAAACTTGGGTCACCCCTGTAAGAAAGAAAAACCCTTCCAGCAGACTCCTCTCATGCCTCAATGGCCTAAATTGGGTCACACACCCATTCCTAAACCAATCACTGCCAAGAGGGTTAAAATCAGTACTATCAGGACTCTATCTCTAAGCCAGCAGGTGAAACCCAGACTCAGTACACAGTGCTTCTGACTCTGAACAGAGCCACAGTTGGTTGCAATAAGGGAGGGTCAGGGGGAATTGAATGTCTGTTTGGGAAACAACCAACAGTATCTACAGTAGCCCCAGCCCTCTGGGGCGCCTAACAATCTAACTGGCCAGAAAGGCATGCAAAAACCATCCAAATAATGCAGGTCTGGTATCTCACAACAATCTTCACAGGGCAGGTATTACTGTGCTCCGATTAAAACTCCAGGCTTCCTTTAAGTCTTACGGTAGTAAATACCTGACAGACCCGTCTCCAGTCCCTGTTCCTGGGCCCATGACAGGCGGCACTTATGGATCTTTGAATTCCTTTTGCTGAGCCCGGATCCCACACAGCACTACAGACAGTTATCATTTGATCAGGTATGGCCATGGGATGATATCTATTCGCTATTCCCCCAACTAGGTCATGTTATCAGAAAGCAGGTGCCAGTTTGAGTGAGTTACCCTCCAGCAGTTCTCATTAGGGTCCACTCCTGCCTCTTCAGGAAATGCAAAACCTAAAGCTACATATAAACCACAGCCTTAGTAAGCAATATTGCCAGACCACTGGATCAGCCTCCAAAAGGTTATTAAATAGCACAGCCCAGCTGCCAAAGCCTTCTGAGGCTTGGCATGCAAGTAGGGGCTCCCCTGTGGGGACCGCTGGCTGTCCCTGTTCAGTTATAGATCAGAATTTCCAGCTCTGCTACTCTTCAGCTTCCCATACGCTTCTGCCAAGAAAGCAGAGGCACAAAGACACCAAAGCAGGAGCCAGGGGGCCTGTGTCCATCTATGCTCAGCCTGTACTGGTATTCCCATGGCCAAGCGGCCTCACTTTTTTCCCTCCTCTGATTCTACATCTCTAAAAAGTACACCGATTAGGCCACATTTAAAGTCGTTTTCAGTTCTAACCTCAGACTGAAGTCAAATTTTCAGAGCTTTGGTATTATATGTATAATCCCTGGCACAAAGAAGGTCGCCCATACATGTTTAAAGGAAGATAAGAAAGAGAACTGGTTTGGGGAAAAAAAAGAGCCTCTTAAGTAGACTGTCAAGCAGGAGATAATCTAATATACCAGGATGCATTTTTCCTTCCTGAAGACCATCTGATAATTCAGGGCTAAAAATCAGTGGGCCCAAAGTTCTGCTATTTGTTGTCTAGGTGACCCCCAGGACAAGTTAAGCTTTCTTTCTTATTTATAAGGTTCGGATATCATAGCACTAACACAATAGGGTTGTTGGAAGAATAACTCAAGAGCCTGTAAGAACTTAAAACAGAGCATGGTGCAAATAAGTGCTCAACGAAATTAAATGTTATTACTACTACTCTTATGACTAATATTTGTCTATGGATCATTTGACTTAAGAGGGCAGGGATTCTCATGCCTGGCTAAATGCTAGAAAAATATTTACTAAATGAAGGAATGAGGTAAAACCAATTATTATTTTTTTTTTTTCAGGTCTTTTTCCTTTTTCTACACTCTGATGGGTTAGCATGCTCTCCTCCCAAACCAGATTTTACACTATGGGTAAAGGGACCTATAGGTGACAAACTTTCTTTTTTTTGAGACAGAGCCTCAAGCTACCCTCCTGGGTAGAGTGTTATGGTAGCACAGCTCACGCCAAACTCCAATTCCTGGGCTTAAGCGATTCTGTTGCCTCAGCCTCCCAAGTAGCTGGTACTATAGGCACCTGCCACAGCGCCCGGCTATTTTTTGGTTGTAGTTGTCACTGCTGTCTGGCAGGCCCTGGATGGATTCGAACCCACCAGCTCTGGTGTATGTGGCTGGCACCTCAGCCACTTGAGCTACAGGCACCACGCCAGGTGACAAACTTTCTATACATTTCACCTGGAGTAGGAATGTTTCAAAGTTGACTATGAAAACCTTAAGTATGCAGGTATTTTTTAATCCTTAAAGCACCTACTAAAAAAAACTACAAAGAGATAGAGTCAAAACACACACAATAGATAAAACAGAATGTTAGAAGATGCTTGAATAATCTAAAAGGCAGAGAAGGAGAAAAAGTAAAAAACAGAACAAAAAAAAAGTAGAACCCAGAGCCAAATATATTAATACCAATAATCACATTAAATGTAAATGGTCTAAACACACCAGTTAAGACATAATAGATTGTTAGAACAGACAAACAAGATGCAACCATGTGCTGTTTATAAGAAACTCACTTGGAAAATGATACAGGCCAGTTAAAATTAAATGTATGGACAAATACATGATGTAAACATGTATTAAAAGAAAGCTCAAGTGGCTATAATATCAAATAAAGTAGACCTTAGAACAAAGAAAATTACTATGGATAAAGAGGGATATCATTAGTTTTTACATTTCTGTATAAAACATCAGATAAGATGATGTTTCTAATGGGATGGGAGCAATTCAGGAAGATACTCTGCTCCCCACCCCAGGACTCTACCTACCCCAGCTGCTGGAGAGGTCACTAGCATTACCTGGTTCTCACTCCTAGGCTGCTGGTGTTGTCTTCACTCACTCCCAAGTTTTCCCAATCTCAATTAACTTTTGAAAGAAAATAACCCCCAAAGTGACAGGAATCGGGGACCTTATAGGAAAAGCCATCTCTAGCCTAGTACTACACACTCATTGCTTGGGGGTGAGTTCTCAACTCTATAGCATCACACCATACATGAGACTTTACATTCATGTTGCTAAGGATTTGAGAGAAAATTCTCTCAATGTTCTTCCTCCTTCTCAGATATATTTCTCCCCCAAAGAAATGCTATTATAGGAAAAAACAAAAGAAAAACTCTAAAAACCAAACGATCCTGCCTGAAAGAGTTCTGGATTATGTTTTCTGCTTCTGTGACCTTGGCAGGATCTGGTTTAAACAGCCCCCGGCAGCCTTGTGTGCGCGGTTAGAACGCACTGTCTGCCGTCTTGCTTCCCAGACTCAGCTCCTCACAGTCTGTTTAACACTTACAACCGCCATGCTGTTTGCCCGCTCAAATGTGTTATCTAGCAGTGTGAAAACATTGAGACTACTACGGCCCCAGCAGCCCTGGGCAACTCTGATTGTGCCCAAATCCAAAATAAAAAGACTTGGTTTGTGTTCCGGCTGGTCCTGCTGTCCGGGATGCAGACAGGCTGGACTGGCAGTGAGAGTCAGAAGTCAGACAGATGGAGGAGTCATGTGGCCTGAGGCTGGCAGGAGGCCCACCCAGTATCCTCCTTCTGGAAAGGCATCAGCCTCCACAGTCAGGCAATCTTCTTTCTTCCCAGGCTTCCAGTTTCAAGAGTGATGAAATACGTTATCAAGAGAGAACTTGCTTTTTTGACTGTGAGAAATCCTGCAGTGACAGTCCCCGTCCACAGCCTTAGCATGTGGGACGAGACTTGACAGCTGGAGAGAGACCTGTGTGAGGCTGGCTTTGATGCTCACTGGCTTTGTCAGGGCAGGATGCTGAACCTCTCAAAGGCTATTGCTTTCTCTGACAAATGAGGGTAAGAGTGTCTGCCCTTACTAGCATTGTGAGGATTAAATGAGGCATTATACATAAAGTTCTTGGCACTGAGCCTGCACCTAGTAACTCCTAAAATAAACAGTTTCTGTTATTACTGCAATGGGATCATTCATTCCTCCAGAGCAGAAGCCATTCTTTTTGTGTCCTCCATGATGCTGGTCACAGGGCAGGCACTGAAGGAACCCTTCCTTGTTGACTCAATAGCTGCACTATCTGGATCTAGTTAGCTGTACGTTCTTCAAAAGGAACATTTAATAAATACCCTTCCTTTGCTGGTTTAGTTCTGAAATGGAAAGCAAATTAGCCACTTCGCCATCCAGAATCCCGCAAACATATGGTGTCTAATATTATCACACCTTCCACGTGCATCTGCAGCCGATTAGAAACAAGAATCTGTGAGACAGACTTTCTATAATATAATATTTTTCAACAGGCAGCTCAGGCCAAACAGTCTAAAACTTCAAGCATGTCAAGGGAGCCCTGAATTGGAGATGGACGGGAAGAAAGAGATGTGCCATTTTAATTCATTTGGCATAATTTAAGATACCATTAAGACAGAAATAAATTCAGTCTGCAAGCTATTCAGGGCCTAAATGGCTCCTTCCCTCAAACCTTTCATCTGAACATTTAAGAGGCACTCTAAAGAAGTGTTTTTCTTCCGGACAGGAAAGGTTCCATTAGAACAAATATGTGTATACACTGAAGTCAGTGAATATAACAAATAATAATTGCTCTAACAGCAACAGCTAAAAGATACTCTCATTAAGGGTCTGTGGAAACCCTTCTGGTTACCGTTTCCCCGCCCCCCAATGTGGCAGACGCGTTTCCCTCTAAGCCTGGCTTTCTATTCTACCTTTCTCTTTAGGTCTTCCAAGCACCTTGTCTCCACAGCATCCACCCTTCCTCTTATAGCTACAGCCCACCTATGGTTCTCAGACTAGGAAGGCTTCCTCCCAACATGCGGAAAGCATGTGGCTCTGGACCACAGCGATTGGTTCAGTTATGGGCACATGACCTAAGCCAGGTCAATCAGAGCTAAGGAGACTCAAATCCAGAATTTTCTGTTTGAACTATCAGGGAATCCAACTTGCTCCTTTTCCTCTTAGGCTTCAGAGCTGAGGCTGCTACAACCAGTTTACAATCACAGCAGAAAGGCTGCCAGGTAACAGAACCAACCCAGGAGCAGAATTCAGAAAGAGGAAGCAAGAGAAACAGGGTCCCGGGGACACCACTGAATCCCTGAATCAAAGTACAGCTGAAGTACATACTACTTCACGGACTTTACATAAGCCACTAAATTTCCTTTACTTAAATTGGTCTGATCTGTTTCTGTATCCTGCGGAGAGTCCTGATGCAGAAATTTTTAAAGTAAGTATACTTATAAGTAACAATTTTATGGCTTCTTAGTGTCAATCAAATTACTTGGAATACAAGAATGGTGCGACAGATTCCCAGAACTCCTACCCATCTGCCCGGAAGTATAAGCACAGGATTGGTCATTTCTGACCAAGTGGCTGCTGTCCTGGAAGCACCAGGGCCCTCACTTGGCAAATACTGTGCAGATAAACAGGTCTTGGGTAATGACAAAGCACTGGTGCACACGAGACCTAACTTCTGGTCCCTGCTGGGTCAATTCTTCACCAGGGGACCTCAAATAAATCCTCTTGCACTGTGTTTTCTTCCTTAAGACAACCAAGCCTTGTGCCTGTAACATAGGGAGGATAGGAGGCAGTATTGTATGGTATTAGGAACATGGGCTTTGAGCTGGTAGATCTGGCTTCAAATACCTACTCCACCCTCAACTAGCTATGTGATCCCAGGCAAGAGGCCTAAACTCCTTGAGCCACAGCTTTCTCATCTATAAAAATGGGAAGAAATATGAATATTGTTGCATAGGGTTGTTTTAAGGATTAAATAAGGTAAAGTTTAAAAAGCATTTAGCAATGTGCCTGACGTACAATAAAGACAATAAATGGTAGCTGTAAAGGCTATGAGATCAAATGAAAAAGAACGTCAAAGTACTTTGTAAAAACTATAAGGCACTGTACCTGTATTAGGGATTACCGTCATCAGCTCTCACTCCGAAAATGGCCATGGTTATAAGATCGTAGTGTGGGGTAAAGGCAATAAACTCGATGTAATGAATTTAATCAATAAATTACACCCAATGAGGAGGAGAGAGAGAGTTGTCGATGGGGCACAGGGGTGCAAGCCCCATGCAATAGCTGTCATTTTATCAACAGTTTAGCACACTCTCCAAGAAATATGTCAGGGCAGTTCATGGAAAATGCTATCAATAGCGACCTGTTAAATGTTCCTCTGGAGGCCTGGAACTGTTCCCAAACTATGTGCAGTCAGGCCCCTTCTGAACTTTTCCAGAGCTACATCTGCAAAAGTACAAGTAAGATCCCCTTCCTGATTTTTCAATTTCTTTTAACAACTTCACAGGCAGTATGCAAATGTGCTTCTTTATGAATGAGAAATTTCAGTTGCTGAACTTGGCAGCAGAGATTTCCAAGAAACCTAGCCTTGCAGCAGACCCCCTCCTATGTTCACTGGCATGTACCGTGCTGGGTTTCAAGGGCTGCATGCAAGAAAGAGACAGCCACGCTAAAACCAAAAAGACAGTCCTTCCAGGTGTTACAAAAAAAAGTCCCCCTGACCAAAGGGACTTTGCTTCTTTTTTAGTTTGGAGGCTTAAAAAAAAAAAATACGCAAAAAACCTAAGTAGTGCTCACCACGAACATGTAAAAGGGTCATTTCAACTCACCTATATATTGCTTAATGTGGAAAAAATTAAAGCTTGAAAATCAGGTCCATAAAACGTAAGGAGTCTTGGAAAAATGACCCCCATTGACGTTGCAGTACTTGTTCAGGAAAATAGATAGACTGTTCTCTGACTCTTTTTTCTAACTGTAGCCTGTATACCAACCATGTGTATTTTGGACTCCTTCCCACCCTACCATGATTTCCTGTCTAAGTCTGGGTCCCATGGTAACTGGAGAAATTTGGCACGCCAGCCCCAAACGCCATGACTAGCCATGTGAGGGACGCCAAGGGGGTATCTCTCCCACAATGAACACATCTCTTTCTTCTGGCTCTGCAGTGAGGTTACTGTCTTCCTCATAAATTCTTACTAATAAAGTCTTCAGTTTATAAACAGATCTTTCCATCCAGCTTCTTTTACTCACCTCAAAAAGAAATGAAAATATTTTGCACAGTCAGGAGACCCACACATTGAAAATTACATCACATGGAGTAGAAGGGCTGCAAGATTGCTGAGAAAGAGGGAGAACAAAAAACAAACAAACAAAACACCCATGGCTTTGCCATTATGAAAAGAGTCAAGTAGTTCAGTAAGAGCCAAATCTCATTTACGTGGTGAAGGAAGTTATCCTTGGAAATGTATTTCCTGGTGAGAGAGAGTGCCATGTCCACACCGGTGTGAGTCACATGTTGGAGATGTCTGAGGGCTGACTTCTACTTATCTTTCAGATCTCAACACAAATGCCACTTGGTCCAGGACTGTAATAACCCCACACCCCTAATCTGGTTTAGAGACCACAGCCTTCCCAGGGTTGCACACGGCATGCGCTACAACTGCTGGGCTATTCCTGCTCTCCAACTTGAAGGTCCTGAAGGGCAGAGACTAACTTCTCACCACTATTCTGACACAACCCTTGACATGCTAACTACAGTCCAGTGGAATCCTACGCCCCTAAGTATTACCCTCCCGAAATGCAATTCCTGTCCCAGACACACTCAGGGCACTGTGCTTCCCTAGCCCTGGACCTAAGGAATTAAATTCTAACTGTAGGATTCTAGCCAATCACAAATGGAGATATTGTCTTTTGCTTTGTTTTTATAAGGAGGAGCTAGAAAAAAATGTCTCCTCCCGCTGTGTGTGAACCACACGGGTGATCGACTCCAGGCCCTTCAGCAAACCCGGCACGCAGGGACCCCTGCCTAGGAGAGGTGGTCCCACCTAACCCACTATTCAGCAAGGCCTCTGTTGATTTTGCTAATAGAGCAAACAGACTCTCTTTGAAAAAGTGGCAAAAGCAGCAGAAGTCTGCTTTCCTGCCCATTTCCTCTGCCTTATTAAGCAAGAAGAACTGGTTTTAGTAAGAAATCCTGAAAGCCACCCATGGAACAAACTCTGAGGGAAAACGCAAAATGCCTGCTTTTTCCCAGAGAAGACTCTGAAGTCAACAACAGCTATAAAACCAACCTTGTTAACTGTCATTTGTTTCACAACTATTTTTCTAATGATTTTACCTGTGTTGTCTTATTTGAGTCTCCTAACAGCACAAGCACTACATTTTCACTTTTAAAAATATCCCTATTGAACTCAGAAAGGTTTAATAACCTACCCACCTTCACAAGTTCAAGAATAGGCGAAACTAATCGATGGTGACAAAGGTCAGGAATAATAGCTACTTGAGGGAGGCATTAACAGGGAATGGCTGTGAGGGCCTTTCCTGGACAGGAGGGTTTTAGATCTCAGTCTTGAGCAGGGTAGGTTATACTGCAGGTGGATATCTGGGTAAAAACTCACTAAACCATGCACTTAAGTTCTGGACTGTACACATCTTGATTTAAAATGCAAGAAAAATAATGCCTCTCTACCTCAAATTACACAGTGAAGATGCCAAAACTGCACCAAGCTCTTCCTCAACTCCAAAACCTATGCGCTTGTCTCCTCCACCTTGGTGGATCCAGAGGGGAGGGGCAGGATCACTTATACCCAGATGCTGGGGGACTAGAAGCACGTGACTGAGGTGTCCCAAACAACTCCACACTTCCCCTTTCCATGAAGGGAAGGAGACCACAGGTGAAAAGCCACAGGCAAAGGTCACGAGGCCAGGTGGTAGCAAAGGACGCAGAAAGGATCACACCGAAGCAAACACCATCAGATCCAAGCCAAAGTTTTCCTTCCAAGGAAAGAAAATCTCCCAGCTATGATGAATGAAAGCCTTTACATCTGGCATAGCAAGGACAAAAACAACTTCGTCTTTGTTCAGCTTTTTTACAGCTTATGCCCAAGACCTACGAACCTAAGAAACAAGGCAACTTAAATATCCCTACTATTCCATGTTCCCGTGTGGAAGCCACTGTGGCCAGGGGAGGAAAAACTCGGGTCTCAGGGCATTTTGCACAGATGATCGGCAATCCCAAAGTGCATGAATGGCGGCCTGTGGCAGGGTCCAGGTGGTTCATGGCATAATAAGCAGCAGCTACCTCCTACTGAGAACTCACTAATTTTTTAACCTCAGGTGCACAAATTGGATTTACCATAATCTTTGGTTCATGACCACATTTAATTACTTGTAATAATGTGAATTAATTTCCAAAACAAAAGCTAGAGCCTTGATAATCATCTACCTACGTCTAAACCATATGATCCTCCCTCCCCTCTCCCTATGAGACAAGGATTAGCCATGTTTCCCATCCCCCCACTGGCCCTTTTTCAGTGTTATTAATATCATACCTGGAATGTACTCCTTCTGAAAGTTAAAAAACATTGTTAACTTTATAAAAATTGTATCATGCTGCACGTCAACTTTTGAGCTGATTTTTTTTTCACTTAATTTTATTACTGAAGTTGCCAGCTGAGCCTATGACCTTATGAGAGGTGTTGCTTTCATGGTTGCACTTCACCTTCACAATACCATAAGGCAGGTATTACTGTTATCTCCACTTTATAGATTAAAAACAAAATAGGCTGAGGGACCAGCTCAGGGTCACATTTAAAAAGCAGCTTCACTGGGGTTAAACCCAGATTTGTCTCCAAAGGACTAGATCTCTCCGCTATAATACTCAGCATGTGCTAGCACATGGTTGAGCTCCCTCTCTACACCAGGGAAGGGTCACCAAAAACACAAAGCCAAACAGTCGCTATTGTCATCGTCACCCATCATCATAATGACTAGCATCCCGGATGCTCATGGATACCAGATGATGTTTCAAACATTTTAGAAGATATATCTCATTTAGTCCCTGCGACTACAATATGATGGAAGTAGTATCGTTTCCATCTTACAGACAAGTAAACTGAGGCATGAAGAGGCGAAGTCATTGTCAAGTTGAAGCAACACTGGAAGTCAGGCAGTGGTGCAGCCACACACCCACACCCTCAGACACAAAGCTTTACTGCTCACGGTCTACAGAAGAGGAAGGCCACCTGAGCACTAGGGGCCAGACTAAGATGAATGCTGACCAAGCGGAGGCCTGTGCTGAGCTTGCACCCTGAGCAGTGATTGCAGCACTCCTGGAATCTGACTTATTTATTGAGGATGGCCCTGACTGTAGGCCTCTGTCCAGGGAAAAGAGCTGCATGCAGGGGCTGAGAAGGGGGGTGATGGGGAGAAGAGGGGTGCAGAGAAGACCAGCAGACCAGAACACAGAGAACCTGAAGGAGGAAAGGTGTGGCTGAATAGAGGGCCTGGAGGGGGGTGATAAGGTTCTGAAAGCCAAGAGCTGGAAGGGCCAGGGACAGAGCCCTGAGGAGAGTGGGCATAAAGCATTCTTCTTGAAAGACAGACATTCTACTTATAACACAGAATCACAGAATCCTCATTTGACTCATTCCCAAAACCCAGTGATTGTGATTTAGACTCTCAGCATGGAAGGAGGTCATGGGCTTTGAGGGCTGACTGCGCTAATCTCAAATGCCTACTCTGCCACCTGCTATGTGTGTGTAACTTTGGACAAGCCATTTTAACTGCCTCGAGGCCTCAGTTTCCTCATCTGTAAAAGGGGAAAAATAATGTGACCTTCAGCTCACAGTCTGTAATGAGGATTCCATGAGATAATGCATGCAAGCCACGTAGTTATCTTACTCATCTTATAGCAGGCACTCAACAAAGACCAATCTATATTCTTATCACTGCCTCCTCACATTTAGTTGAGAGGATTAAACAAGGCAGCATGCAATTAACACTGGCTGTTGTTACCTTTTCCAAAGCAACACCTCTCCTTCTTTCCCCTGCTCCCCCACCCCAGCTCAACACTCTGACCACCATATCTTCACATTACTACTCAGAGGAGACCCTCAAAGACCAGCCTCTCTGCTGGGCCTTAGAGGAACCAGTGATGTAGGATGAGATTCACCTCCCAGTGATGTAGGATGAGATTCACCTCCCGCTGATGTAGGATGAGATTCACCTCCCGCTGATGTAGGATGAGATTCACCTCCCGCTGATGTAGGATGAGATTCACAAATCTGCCTGTTTATCTGGAATCACCTCAGGAACAGTTTAAAGAAATACAGATGTTCTTGCCCTACTGTTAGAAGTTTTTACTTAATATACCCAGAGTGGGTGCCAGAATATGAATTTTTAAAGCTCTTCAAGATATTTCAGTGATCAGCCAGGCCTGAAAATGACAGACTTAAGAGGAAGAGATATGTGGGTTCAAGCTACAGGTCAACATACACACCCCATACCACACACTGGGTTCTTTTAGCTTTGAGAGGCCTACTGATAATGGAGGAGACCACAGTACAGATAACAAACAAAGCGAGTATTTGGCAAGAAGAGACAGTGTTACCCATTAACCAAGAGTGATCTGTCAGTGCCAGGGAAGCCACACAAAGGGCAATGATTTTGGTCAGCCTGGGAGGGCCCACAGGGACGCCCAAGTCACACAAATGACAACATAATAAGGCAATATCCTGGCCTCATGTCCTTCCTTTCTTCTCTTAGAAACTTCTGTTTGAGATTGGTGCCTCCCTCCATAGAACCATCCAGAAAGTAAGAGAAATCATCATTTTTCTCAGCAGCATTTGGATTCCCCCAATTTAAACCCATCTCTTGTAACAGTCGCGATGAAAATGACTGGATTCCCTATGTACAATTCCAAGTCATCTGGATTTCACTACCAGCGGCAGATTTAGCACGTTCTGGATGCTGGCAGATGAATGGCAGTTGCATAAATAGATGGGTGCTTCACACCACAAATTAATCCTATAGAAATAACCCAGCTCTGATTATACTGTTTGGGTGGTGCCTGTCATGGAACAGTAGGAAGGAAGCGAGCTGCTGGTGACCACACGCAGAAACGGGAACTGCAGAGTCATGCTTTCTATCCCCTCCATCCTCCAGAAAGAAGGGAAGGGACGAAAGGAGATAAAAAGACCACACGGAGCCCATAACGTGCAAATTTGACTCAGACATTCACGTTACGTGCTAACCCCTTCGGGGTCACTTTGTATGACTGGGAATATATCCATTCTTTCTCTCTCTCTTTTTTTCCCCCTATATCTTGATTTTTATTTTATTTTAATTAATTTATTTTTATTTTTTATTTTATTAAATCATAGCTGTGTACATTAATGTGATCATGGGGCACCATATACTAGTTTCATAGACCGTTCGACACACTTTCATCCCGCTGGTTAACATAGCCTTCCTGGCATTCTCCTAGTTATTGTGCTAAGCCATTTACAAGTAGAAATTCAAACACAAGAGCGAGAAAGCACAAACACCACCATGGGGAAGCAATGACTACAAGGAATGGCGACAGCAGCTCACCCTGGCTGTGAGGTGCCATGGGCTGGGCTAAATGCTTTATTTTGTATCATCTCCTTTCAATCTCACAACCAGCCTGCTGGGTAGGTTCTAGTACTATCCCCACTTCACAGATGGGAAAGGCAAGGCATAGAAAAGTTAAATAACTAGTTACATGTTCTGGGCAAGTGAAAGACGGAGTCGAGGTTTGAACCCAGGCCCCCAGGTGTGTCCAAACATCCTCTCAGAAGGATCCTTTCTCTGTCTCAAGAGAGGCCTCTCTTGGCCCTACTGTTCACAATGATATCCTTCCCCAAGGACATCCTGTGCTAAGATCTCACAGGATGCCCTATTAGAGGGCTCTGTTAGGCTCTGTCCTCAAAGCGGAGGATGCAGAAGGCACGGGAAGCACTTAAGAACCTTAACCTCTTGGGTGAACTTCACGTTCCAAGAAGCCCCAGATTCTGGTGGTAGCTCTCCGCCTGAGGCTGGCTCTCAGCAGAAAGCTTCCGAAAAGAGTTCACTTCAAATTGAGGATGGGTCAGGCAGTTCAGGGAAGTACGTGAGCTCAGAAGAGTTACAGTCAAACAGCCTCTGACTCATAAGACTAGGAGTCCTTGAACAAGCTCAGGAGGAAAGAGGCAGAATCCAAGCTCAAGGATGCAAGCAGGAGGAACAGTAAGAGTGAGAGGAGCAAGACCACTCCCTACAGCCCATCTCATCACCTGCAAATCAGCGAGTCTCTACCTCTCAAGCATATGGTGTGGCTCACATGAGAAAACGCATGCAAAACTTGGTAACACACCTCAGTTCTCACTGCGTGTCAAGCATGATGCTAATTGTTTTACACACGTTTTGCCACTTGGTTTAATCATCACACAAGCCCTAGGAGGCATTTTTTAAAGTCACCATTTCACTGACAAGGAAACAACTTCAGAGAGGCTAAGTGACTTACCGTAGGCCACACAGCTTGGAGACCATAAAACCCAACCTTGTGTGTCAAAGGTCAAGAGGTTAGAGCCACAAGAATCAGTGGCTTTAATCTCTACTTCTATGAATCTTCCCCTTTCTACAAACAGAGAGTTTCTGAGAAGCTGGGGAATAGTTAAAATTTGAAACCTGTTGTAAAAACCCGGAAAGCTGGCCCAAAGTCCGACCGACTGTTGACTCACTCTAATGCCTGAGTTGTCCCATAGAACTGTCTGTGATGATGGGGATGTTCTGCACCTGTGATGTCCAATATGGTAACCACTAGCTACATGTGATGACTTGAGCACTTTATATATGCAATTTACGTGGCTGAGGAAATGATTTTTTAACCTTATTGAATTTTACTAAATCTAAATACCCACATGTGGCCAGTGGCCTCTGCATTGAGCTGAGCAGCACTATGGCTTCTCTCACTCACAGCACATCAGGTCGCCTGGGCACCATCGGATGGAGACTGCAAAAAAACTCATCACTTCCCAGGGCAGGCCTCAGTGTGAACAAAAATAAAACTTTTCTCACCCCAGAGCAAACGCCATGGCCGTGCTCTTGGAACCTTTGCAACTGGAAGCAGAAATGGCCAAGTTCTAAACAAATTGGCCTCTCCTCATTTTTTGTCTCTTTTAAAAGGAAAAAAAAAAATTAAATGTCTAAAGAGCCCCAATTAAGTTACTTAGAAAAGGTTGCTGCTTTTGCTGGTGACAAATGCCTTTGGCTTATGATAACACAAGGACTCAAATATGGTAGAAAGGAAAAGCCAGAAAGGTAAATAAGAAGAGGCCCGGCACTTTCTAAGGTGTCATAAATCAAGGAAATAGACTCAAGGAGCTAATAGCTTCCAAACATTCTTCCTCTTGAACGATTTTAAGCAACCAAGACACAATCTTTTAGAGGCAATTTCATTCACACTGGCAGAAGAGAAGCAAAATGTGCTTCACAGGACATGCCTTTAAACACACAGAGAAACAAATACCTTCCCCACAGGTCTCAGGCCCTCAGCATGGCCACCCTACCGGCAACCTGCTATTTTAAGGCATGTAAATGGCTTAGTTGTTCAGAGACAGCAAGGGATGCTCTCGCCTGGCTTCAGCTCCTCTCGCCCTTCTGGGCCAAGCTATTCATTTCTTTGCTCAGGAAATCACTGCAAATGCTACATCCCCACCCAGGCCACTCCCCAAAACAGGAGAAGGAGGGAGGCAGCAGGGTAAATGGGGACTTGGGAGCCCAACATTTTTTATTTGAATCCTGCTATGTACCTTACTAGCTATGCCACCTGAACTTCTCTGAGCCTCAGTTTTTTCAGCGGCAAAATTGAAGTAAAAGTTCATGCGACGATGATAAGAATGACACTCGAACACACAAGTGCAGCACACAGCACAGGGCCTGACACTCTCTAAAGGTCTGACCCATGAGTGGTATGGGTGGGGACCAGCGCTGGGTATTCTCTGATGGGGAAGGAACATGCGTGGCTAAGGAACCGAGAATCCGGATTCCCAAGGCTGCCTGGGTTTGACTGCAGCGTCTACCACTTACTACCTGCATGACCTTGAGCAAGTTACTTAACCTCTCTGGGTCTCCTCCTCTTAAAGGTGGAAATTAACAGCACCCACTTCATTTACCAGTGGGGTAAACGACATTATGAGGTGCCACTGCCACTCTAGCTCTCTACCTTTGCCCTTTCCAAGTAAACCTAACCACTCAACCAGCACTTTCTTGGCTGTTCTTTGGTGAGCCCTCCAGCTGAGTGAAGGCCAAAGCGACAGAGCTGCAAAGTGAAGAAAAAGTCACCATCCTGGGCGGGGCAGAAAAGTTCACTCCAGAACAACGATGCTTTAACCACTAATAATAGCTAATGTCTGAGTGCTCACTATGTACCAGACTCTCCCAAGAACTCTACCCACATGGTCTGGGCCTCACTCCAGACTACTTATTTCATAATTTCTAAAGGTGTGGCCCTAAGACAGTCAGACACACATTAATTTTTAAGCTCTCCAGGTGATTCTAATATGAATCCAGGATGGAAAAACCACTAAAATGACAACCCTATGACATACACATACATGCATTTTATATATGTATATATACATATACACAAATACATATATATATTTTAGAGACAGAGTCTCATTTTGTTGCCCACGCTGGAGTGCAATGGCCTGATCATAGCTCACAGTAGCCTTGAACTCCTGGACTCAGCTTCTCAAGTAGTAGCGACTACAGGCACACGGCACCATATCCAGATAATTTTTCCTATTTTTTTTGTAGAGACAAAAGGTTATCTTAAGTGATCCTGGCCTCAAGTGATCTTCCTGCCTCAGTCTCCTGAAGCATGGGAATTACAGGTGTGAGCCACCACACCTAGCCAGTATGTCCATTCAACAGAAGAGGAAAGCTAAGGTTTAGACACCAAGGAGCCACCTGAAGGTCAGGCAGTCGCAACTCTTTCCCATTCCATCTCTTAGCTACTTTGTACCCTGCCCCTCCTGAGGAGCTGAGGTCACAGCGTTTAACAGGCATGTGGATACCAAGCTATTCCGACACTACGCAGGGTCCCTGTGCCTTCTCTAATTGTCTAAGAGAAGTCTCTTTCTGGCTAAATTTCTGACCCAGACTTGACCTCCAGTTGCCTGAAAGCTGCCTAAAAATGGAGTCTGGCTGTTGTAGAATCGAAGGACATTCACACAAAGTCACAGTGATCCACAGAACAACTGGACCTAATTAAGCAGGCCCCATGCTAATGACAGGAAACAGAGTGGATGATCTTCATTAAAGCCTGGTGGCTGCCTGCAAAGAAGCTACAGAGCAGAATTCAGAGGCTCACAAGGCCACTGACCAAAGATTAAAACGACTGAATATTAAATTTCTAGCTCCCTGGTCTATTCCAGCCCTGCTGGACTATGCCCACCCTCTGGAAAGGCAAAGAAGGGTGACTTTTCAACCCATCACGTGATTACTGCAACTCAAGGTGGCCTGCTCCTAGCAAGCCGCTATTCGACATTTCTGGATGTTAAAGTTTGAGACAAACAACCAGAACCACACTGGGATCTCTGGCCTGACCCTGCTTCTTTCATACACAGCTCTCCCCATTCCAATCAAGGGCCACTCCCTGCTTACAGCTGTTTGGATTGCTAGCCCTGGCGTCACACTGGACTCCCATCTCACACCTCACGCATCCAAGCTGCTGGCAAATGCCCTTCGCTTTAACTTCAAGATACATCCAACAACCTCCACTGCCATCCTGGCCCAAGCCACCACCCTCTCCTGCCTGGATTACTGCACCCCCACCCCCTTCCACACCCAATCAGCATTAACACAGCAGGGAGGGAGGCCTTGCCGAAATACAAATCAGATCATGTCATTCTGTGCTTAAGTCCTCTAATGGCTTCTAGCTTCCTCAGAATTAAATGCCAGCGAACTATTGCACAATGGCCTACAAGCCCCTACCTGACTCATAACTGCAACTACTACACTCACTCCAGCCTCCTGGGTCTCCCTAGAGCTCCTAGAACCTGCCGGGAACCCCTGCTGTTCTCTCTGCCAGGAGATGTCTTCTCCAGCCAGGCTCATAGAGTATGAAGCAGGCCTTTCAGTGCATAAAAACCCTCCCTACAATTGAGGCCAAGTGTTTATTGAAACCTTTACAACTTTTTTTAGTCTGTACCCCAGCACACCCTGCTCTTCCTCACCATCCACAGGGCCTGCACCCTGCCCTCCTGGGGTCTCCTTTATTCATTTGTTCTATTGCCAACACCTGGAACAGTCTGCAGTAAGTACACAGTGAGTCAATAAATATTTGCTGAATAAACAAATGAATGCACCCCAAACCGAACTCCTGGCCTCTCCTTTGCTCATCCCAAGACCCCGCTCTTTTCTAACCACCATCTTTCTCCTTAAAGACCAACTAGCCAAGATACTTCACAGTGTCCACAGGACAGGAGGGATCGTTCTGATGCCTTTTCAGAGGCAGCCCTGCCCCTGAAGCCTTCTCACCTGCTACTGAATTGGGTCCCAGCATAGTTGCTGGCCTGCTCAGTGTGTCCTGGGAGGATTATGTTCAGAAGAACAGCTGCAAGCAACTTGCTTCCAAACTGTGTCACCATGAGCAACCTGATTGACCCGGCTGCTGAGATGAATTGAAGAAACAAACAGGTCCTTGGCTTTCACAGATGCGACTTTTTCCCCCCAGTATGTTCTGCCTTCTCCAGAATATTCCACTGATTTTCAATGTGGGATCTGAAGGGTGGACAGGCTGGTGGGGGAAGATGGACAGAGAGGACCCACACTACTGCTCTAGCTTCTCATCCCAACCTGCCCAAACCCTGCTCAAGCTAGGCGACTATGAATAAATCTGAGTTTAGAGCCCATGCACCTCAGAGTGCTGAGCTCCACGTCCTAGCCTTCAGGATTCCTGGCAGCCTGTCATTCTCAGTTACTCTCATTTTCCCTCCTCTTTGAAACACTGGTCCTGCCAACTGCAACAAACAGCATTTAAAAATATCTTGCTGGATTATACAGCTCTGCCTTCTAAATTCCTCACAATGCCTGTCTCTGTCCCACATAGTATAAAGAAGGGTGTAGCATATTTAATTTTTTTCCTAGCTTCTTCTCTGCTATAAATACCCAAGTCTGGGTAGGCGGGCTTCAAACACCGGCTGTATGAAGTCACCTCGGAGCTGGATCTTGCCATGGTGCTGGCCCGCCAGGGCCTGGACACAGCTGTCCTGTACACACAGAATTCATCTTTCTGGGGAAAGAGGGAAGGAAAATCCTAAGTACAGTAATCACAGTTAATCCTAATATTAAAAAGCTGGTGTTTAGTCCTACCACCAAGCCAGGTCTTCAGAGAGCACATCCAGCTCCATCCTGGGTTGTTTCTTTCCCAAGGATACTAATTACAGGGCTTGACCTTAGGAAAATGATTTCACAGTGTCCATGTGGGGTCTAGAAACATTATCAGAGGCAGAGAGGCCCCTGGAGAATGTAGTTCAACCTCTCCACACCACAGAGAGAGAAATGGAGATCCAAGAAGACAGAATGATTCACTCGACACAGGTCATGGAGGGGCCAAGCTCCACCCCAGAATTTTCTGGATCCAAACCCTGAGCTCTCTGCATTGGATTGTTCTAGATGCTTGTACACATATACTCACTTGGTGTGTGAACCTTGGGC
Organism: Nycticebus coucang; assembly: GCF_027406575.1. Taxonomy (NCBI): domain Eukaryota; kingdom Metazoa; phylum Chordata; class Mammalia; order Primates; family Lorisidae; genus Nycticebus; species Nycticebus coucang. The sequence goes on along the minus strand of NC_069793.1, from coordinate 30,532,094 downwards.
TTGTGTTTATTAATAGCTCTCCTCACAGCAAATACTGATTTTCTTATTTTAAAAGGTACAGACTAAAAAAAGTTGTAAAGGTTTCAATAAACACTTGGCCTCAATTGTAGGGAGGGTTTTCATGCACTGAAAGGCCTGCTTCATACTCTTTGAGGTCCGATTTAATCCCTCCTCAACCCAAACCTTGTATCTCCAGCACTTCCAAGTTTAGTTTTCCTGTTTAATTTTTCCATCATGGGCTTCACCCTCCTCAGCTTACTTTTAGAAAGCAAATATTGGGCCTTCAAATCACTACCTACAAATGACTGTATGCGTATTTTTGCGATATGTTCTTGAAGTTTATCTTTTTCAAGTGACAAGAAAACTTTGTAATGCCGAGGTCAGGGACAACTAATATGGGGGTTATCAGCACATCTATGGATAATCTACCACATTCTATTATCATCAGCAGGATTCAGCTGGGCCTTGGGGACTGCAATTCAGAGGACACTGTGCTAAAGTGGTTACCCAGTATCAAACATTTAACATGCTTGAAATCTTTATTATCAATGCTCTGGAAACACATTAACCAAGAATTAGTATGTGAGGGCTGGGCACTGTGGTTCACACCTATAATCCTAGCACTCTGGGAGGCCGAGGTAGGTAGATTGCCTGAGCTCAGGAGTTTGAGACCAGCCTGGACAAGAGTGAGTGGGCAAGAGCTATCTCTAAAAATAGCTGGGTGCTGTGGCAGGTGCCTGTAGTCCCAGCTACCTGGGAGGCTGAGGCAAGAGAATTGCTTGAGCCCAAGAGTTTGAGTTGCTGTGATCTGTGATGCCACAGCACTCTGCCGGGAGTGACAAAGTGAGACTTAGTCTCAGAAAAAAAAAAAAGAAAGAAAGAAAAAGAATTACTATGTGAGTGAACACCTCTAAGAACTGAGCTCTTATTTTCCAATGTGATAAACCCTAAATGGGAAGTTTGAATATTATATATAAAGTCAGATTTAAAACCAATAGCAACAAAAAAGTTCTGAGATCCTCTTATCTCACCCTGTTTTACGCTGATCTCTTATGTTCACAAATAAGAATCCGGTGTTGGCTGAAGTCAATCCAATGGCCTTATTTAACAAGTTTGCCAGGTTTGCCCCTCATTGTTCACTGGGATTGCTTTGGCCTGAACTGCTACGTTGAGGGCCATGGAAGAAATGGAAGAGTCAGAAGCCAAGTTCAATAGGAGAACCCGGGTGGGTTGGAGCCTTGTTCTTCATCCCTGTTCCCCCCAGCTTGCTGGCTTAGGGTCTCCTTTCACTGCTTTCCCTGCTAGGACAGCAGGAGGTTGGGTATCTGAGGTCAAGCTTTCCATCACCAAGAGGGGGCAATGCAAGGTCTGTGGCTGTGATTGAGATGAGCTGGGGAGCAGACACACATGATTTCTGATTTATAAATCTAAGTTTTGGAAAACTCTCGTCCTACACTCTGGCAGGCTCCTGAACATCTGGATAAAAGATGTGGGAAAGTTTTCCTTCCCATTGTCTTATCTGTCCTGCTCCTCCTTGTCATGTATCTGAACCTTCCGGCCAAACAGGGTTACTTGCTATTCTCCGACACACAGGCTTGAGCTTCCTGGTCTTTGCTCGCACTGTTCTCTCTATCTGGAAGCCCCTGCATGCTCTGCACTACATCACCCATCACAGTCACAGCTCTGCCTGCCCAAATCACTGGCACACGGGCTGCAACCTCCACAAAGCAGCCCAGCCAGCCAGGAGTCATCTCTTGCCTTTGAGCTCTCTAGTCACCAAAAGCTTCAAAGTCCCCACCTATGGGATGGAAATCCCATCTACCTTAGAGAGAGGCCAGGAGGATTGAATGAAATAGCTCCAGAAAAGCACTCGTGACGTGCACCACATGTAGTTAAGTAGAAACCACCAGTGTCCTCCCCCTCAAGGTTTGAAGGCAGCGACTACAAACCCCTTTCCCACTATCCATATGTGTGCTTTCCCTGCTGGATCCTAAACTCTATGACCAGCAAGATCGATTCTTGTCCTCCTTCAATCTGTCTGCACTGCCTTGGATGTAGCTGGTGCTTGGTAAATAGCTGATTAATGATGTCAGCGTGGCACTTCCCAGGCTTACTTGGGCTGTGTTCCTGAAGTGTCTCCTCCCAATACAACACATAGCTCCAAGCACACAGCCAAAAGCTGCAAAACCATTTAGGCCTTTTTAAAACAAGCAAGAAGACCACAAAGTGTGTTTACATGACAGGCCAGCAAAACACGAAACACCTGCCATTTCTGTGCCTCAGGACGTGGCGGCTGCAACAGCAGTGTCCAATATCCACAGCAGAAGTGCCCCCCTGGGGCCTAGAGCTTTGACTCTACACTGTCACTGTCATACTGGCAGGGGCACACATGAGCTCAGAGGGAGAGGTCTGATCTCACCGCCCACTGCCAAACCCCAAACTTGGGGGTAAATCCAGCTATCACTGAGCAGGATGCAAGGATGCTTCTTCCAGATTCTGTAACTTCCACCTACCTCCACAAACAAACAGTCACCAAGGAAGGCCTTATGAGTAACACAAAGCCTCATCCCCCTTAGATTTGGGGTCATGACCCTCCCCTGTACTAGAGATTCCCACTTTGGCAAAGTGAATGTGATCCACACATTCAACTCAAGTTGGTAAAAAGTAATGATAGTTGGAAGATTTTAGGTGCCAGACATAATACAAATCCCTTATGGGGACTCTTATTAAATCCCCTCAACCAATTCATGAGTCAGATACTTCTATTTTCTGTCCTGTCTTATAAAGTGGTGTTTCTCAAGCAGGGGAGAATTTACTCCCCAGGAGACATTTGGAAAACCCTGGGGACATTTCTGATCGTCATGACTTGTGTGTGTGTGTGTGTGTGTGTGTGGTGCTATAAAGCATCCCACAATGCACAGGATGGTCCCATGACAAAAAATTATTCAGTGCAAAATGTCAATAGTACTGACGCTGAGAAACCCAGTTACAGAGGAAGAAACCAAGGCAGAGAAGTGAAACAACTTGCCCAGGGTCACAGAAAGTTATGAGGACTTACACCCAGGCAGCCCCACCCTGTGCTGTGCTCTTACCACCAAGCCTAGTAGCATCCCCACCATTCCAGAGTGCTCAGTAGGCAACAGACACAACTGCCCTACATGTAAGCACTGGCCCCACATCCTACAGTAGAGATTTGGAGTGACTGGCTCAAGGGTATAGGTCAGTAACAGGCAAAGCAATTTGGAACCACTTGGACAGCCAGGGCGCTTCAATGCTTTGCTAAGCTGCCAATTCATTCTCTGCCTGTACTCCAAATGCCGAGAGGTATCAGCAGCTGGACACCCCAGTGGACTCAGAGGAAACCCAACCCCCTTCATGAAGGCTCTTCTGCCCACTCCAAGGCCAATGAACTCAGATTCCCAGACCACTGGTCTAGACTCAGGATCTCTTTAGGTGCGGCCTGTCCTTTGTGTGTCCACCTTGCCTGACTCACCCTCCTTAAAAGAGTAGCTTTTCTATTCAGCTGAGCTTATTGATCACCAGCAGCCGACACTTGTAAGGCCCTCCCTGGGCAGAACTCCCCACCCCCTCAAGAGCAGCAATAATGGCTTCTTAAAATCAATGGCACCTCCAGGGCATACTTCCTGGGCCAGGAGAGCCAGCAAGAAGCATTTAAGCAGAGAAGCTGTATCCTTCGGAGGAAGGGACACACCTGGTCTTTCACTGTGGTTGTGACAATTCACTGCTAACAGATTTAAAGTGCCTGGTACACAGTAGGCACTTAATAAACAAGATCTATAACAAATACTGCTGTTGCTATGAGCTTGACCTTAGCCGCCACGTGAAAGGGGCTGAATGCTAACGTGCATTTGCTGCCTTAAATTTTGTGATTTTTTACAGGAAAAGCACAGGCTTGGGGCTTGAGCAAAAATTAGACTTAGTTCTGGCCCATCCGTTACCAAGCTGTGAATTCTGGGCTCTTGGAGACCTTTCTGGGAAAGAACATCCCATTCATAGGATTCTCATGGGGACCCAGCAAAATCACAGATGTGAAAAAGCTTAATTAAGGTGCTGCAGGAAAAGTCAGATCTATTACTACAGCTCAGAAGTGTGGGAATAGAGGCCAAAGGGGGACTATCGATGGTGAGGAGGAATATAGACAGACCTGGGGATTCGCAGCAAACTGTCTCCGGCTTGTTTCAGAACTTTAGGTGGTGTCTACGCATCCCAGGTAATCTCAGCAGTTGATTAGCTAGGTTTAGTTCTTAGATTGGGGGTACACGGATGCGACTTCTTTTGAGCCATAAGTCATCAGCATAAATTGCCCCCCAGAGCCATTGCACTGGCAAGGGGAAGACTGGTATCACTATTGTTAAGGAAACTTGCAACTCAATCCTTCTGTTCATTTATCTGGTGCCTAGCATATTAGACTTCTGCTGTCAAACCCTTCCACTCTGGGTCCCCAACACAGAAGCATCCTCCGAGCCTGACAATCCACCCACTTCACATCATACTCATCACAGCTGGCCTTGGGAACTCTGCTATCAGTTAGGCTATCAAAGGTTGGATGATGCTTTATGGCATGGTACCCTCCAAAATGCTACCTCTATTCATCAAGAACTTGAAATTCTCTGCCTTGGTAGAAATAAGGGAAATTTCTTCCAAAGTATCAAAAGAATTCACATGCATATTTTGGAATTAAACATGCACAGTGGGATCTATCATTTGCCCAACATGTATGGAATGTGTTATATGTTAGACACCGTGTGAGGCATGGGGAGACGACGGATGCCTATGAGCCCACAATTTGAGGGGAGACAGACAAGCAGGAAATGATTCAAGAAAACGCCCTGGGTGCTGTGGAACTATCAAGTTGGCGCAGCTCTTCCAGTCCGGGTCAGGGGAGTCAGGTAAAAGCTTTCTGGAAGAGGACGTGAAACAACTCCACCTTGTTCCTCTAACTACTTAATGCTGAGGCTGCATTTCTCGGGAATGCAAGAAAAAAAAATAAGTTTTCATTTCCAAAGCTTACTTTGTTTCAGTTTTACCAGCTCCTCTGGTTTCCATAAAATGGTCAAAGAGAAGTGAAGCTGCCTGCCTCCCTCCGACTACCCAGTAATGGAAACTGATGGAACAGCACCTACTGAGCTCAATTAACCCTTGCTCCTCTAGCTGATGCTCAGTGGAAACCCACCTGACGATCTCATCGCTGAATGAATCCCAGAACGAGGAGGAGAGGTTTCATCCCTGCTGTAGACACAGCCCTTCTCTTTCTCAGCTGTAAAGGAGATGTTGAGACTTGCCTCACTGGTAAATAACTGAATAATTCAGAAAAGCTCCTCAGATAGTAGTGTTGACATTATTGGCTATTACTAATGAAACTCCAAAGGGAAGCATTCTTTGACTGTCACTTAAATTACCCCCAGTCACACTATCCTTTTACCCCCTTGGTCCCCAATGCCCAGGCTGCACATTAGGAACCCGACAGCAGGAGGTACAGGCAGTCCCCAAGTTACAAATATCTGACATATGACTTGCACTTATGAGTGGAGGCTATCATAGGTAATAGGTAAACATACCTGTTCCAACTTACAGACAAATTCGACGTAAGAACAATCCTGTAGAGCCTGTCTCGTTCGTAACCCTGCCTGTAGCTTCATCTGTATTTACAGCCACCCCCCATTGCCTGCATCCCTGCCTGAGCTCCACCTCCTGCAGATCAGCGGGAGCATTAGATTCTCACAGGAGCATGAACCCTACTATAAACTACGCATGGGAGGGAGCTAGGTTGTGCACTCCCTGTGAGAATCTAATGACTAATGATCTGAGGTGGAGCTGAGGCAGTGACATAGCACTGAGGAGTGGCTGCAAACAGAGATATCGTTAGCAGAGAGGTCTGATTGCACAGACACCATTAAAAAGTCAATTGCTTGCAGACTCATATCAAAACCGTCCCTCCACCCTGGTCTGTGGAAAAGTTGTCTTCCAGGAAACCTGTCCCTTTTCTTTGGCAAATAACACTTACTACTAGGAGTAAATCCTTATTTGCTTACTCTTTCTCGTCTCCTCCACTGGATTATAAATTTCATGAGGGGAGGACTGTTCTCCCTGTTTACCACTTAATACACATCACTTTTAACAGTGGTGGGCACAGGTTTAGGGCTTAAAAAATATTTATTGAATAAATCGGTGTTATTTACCGAAGATTTACTTTGTGCTAGGATCTTTGCATCTATGGTCCCACTTCATCCTCACACCAACCTTAGGAGCCAGGTGCCGTTGTCATCCCCCATTCTACGGATGACAAAACTGAAGCTTAGTGCTGTTAAGAAATTTGTGGCAGGCCACTCATATAAATAGCAGAGGTGGGCTTCAAACCCTCATGGTGACCCCAAAGCCTGTGTTCTTCATTGGTATGCTAGAGCAACAGATGTGAACGTTCCGGATACTGCTTCAGAGTAAGAATATTCTCCCCCAAATCCTACCATTTAACCATGAATCTAGAAACTGAAGAATGTTTTCTGAAATGCCATGGACACTCATGAAAGCTTAGTAAGAAAAATGGGCAAGAAGAAACTCGGAATTGATGGTTAGCATCAAACTTACATATGGGGAGCCAAACAAGGAGGTGGAGGAAGAGAGTGGACAGGATAAATGTATATTTTCCACAAGCTCCCTGTTTATAAACACTATTGAAGTGGTTTTTCTACCTCCCATAAGGAAGAAGATACCGTCATTTAATGACATTGCCCTGGGACGGGGAACATCAATACCAAATGATCAACAATATATAACTCCTGCTACTCTGTGAAGCTGGGATCATGTTTTATGAATGCTATACAACTTCTATTCTGTCTTGGGCTGAGCAAAACCATAGTCGTTGAGCATTCTGAGTAATGGATGGGAATAGATGGACCAGAACCTTTAAATTCCTGCTTGGAAGACATTAAAAGTTTAAAAGCCCTATATAGCTGAGTCAAATGCATATGCCATGCTGTATAATTGGCAGGCTTAGCAACAATAACTATATAATTTAAAGGGTAGACCAGCAGGACAAGAATACTAACCAGCATGCTCCCTCCCATATGTAGCTATTCTCCCAGTTGGTTTTCAGCTGTATAAACTGTAACCTTGCTGGCCTTGAGGTAATTTCAATGTAACAAAGGTTTGGAGCGCTCCATTTTTTTTCCTATGCAGTTTAAGCTTCCTTCTGAAGGCAGCTTTCAGGCATAAGTAATTCATTGCTTCTCTACTAAACATTCATTTCACTTTGTCTAAAGAGACTTTATAAATCAGCCTAGTTATTGTTCAGTGTGGCCACCCCCCTGGTTTTCATGTATAAAAAATGAGCATCCCTGTTACTAAGTGGAAGTGAATGGTCACCCTGCCTGCAAGAGAGTTCCCTGGAGACCAGAGAATGTACAGAGGGAGACACTTGGGCTCTGAGCATCCAGGGAGCTTTGTTGCCTGTCACATAGAAAGTCTTGCTATCTTAACTATCATGGCTTAAGGATTACTTGGGGTGGGGGTAGGGAAAAAGTCAAATTAGGGGATCAAAAACCCATCTTGTAAAGGAAATTGCAAGGAATGCTGACCCTAGGTAAGAAATAATTCTTTGGTTGGAAGCCCTTTAGAGGAAGCAACCTGTTTTCTAGCAATTTTCAGGGTTTCCTGGACAGGCTGGTCTCCTTAGCCTCAATTTACAATTAGAAAAAACTGGAGGGAGGTTTCTCAATGTGCTGGGCCACCATTCTACATGAAAGGCATGTTTTTGTTTTGTTTTACACGAGTTATTCCACCATTATTCTTGTTTGGTTTGTAGGGACAGGGCCTCAGTCTTCCAGCAGTCTTCACTTCTTTGAGGTCAGTCTGGGTCTCCCCTCAGCCAAAAGTTCGGAACTCTTCCCCTCAGCTATGACGACAGGTGGAAATCCCCCTCCCCTCCACTTCCTTGCCCAGAGCTGATGTTCCTGGTGTATCGGATGCCACAGAGCTGGAGGGTGAAGTGCAATTAGCAGCAGTGACATCGTCAGCCGAGATTCTGGACTGACCTCAACTGTGACCTAAGAGGAAAATTAAAAGGCAAATGCTCTTCCATTCCAGGCATCTGCTCTGGCAGTGCCGGAATTTAAAAACAAAACCAAAGAATGTCAAGGTATGCCAAGGTAAGTATCATCAAAATGGGGTCTAACATGTCAACTGTTCTCCCTGGGAACTGGACTAACAAAAAGCAAGCTGTCTCCTCTCCTCCAGTGGAAAGGCTTAAACTCTGGAACCTGCCTGGATTCAAAGTCCAGTTTTGTCACTTAAGATGTGTGTAATCTTGGGCACATTATTTAACTGCTGGGTACCTTGGTTTCTCTGTCCCTATCATTAAAATGGGGATAATATCATACAATAAGTACCTGCCCAATGCTAATAGGGTTGCTAGCATTACTTGAGTTCATACAAAAAGTGTTAAGAGCAGTGACTGACACATTGTTATTTTAAACGTCAACTATCACGATTAGGTTAAACCACACTGGAAGTTGGCCTCCTTTAACTCTTAACAGTACCCACCTGGGCTCTTCCATTGTTTCCCACTGAAAGCTGCCCCATAAGTAGACTTCCCATCAGATTGTAAGGACATCTCACTATACCACCATTTAAATTAATGCTGATTCCTGAAAATGAAATCTGGTAGGCAGTTTGCTGTTGAACACATGTCACACCCTAATACCTCCAGGGATAAAGTCAAGTGCTTCATTTCCACCCTTTGCACTAAAGTCATGTTTTGGATACATGCAACTGCCCAATGGTTCTTTTCCTACAAGCGATGTGCAGTTGTCCATCCCTCCACCACCCTTCCCCATAATGTGGTTTACTGGGTGGGTCATCATCCTTTTGGGAAAGCCCATATGTGCATTTAAACACAACACAGGAGTTTTAACGAAATGGCTCGCTTGGTTGGTGGCAGCCTAGAAAATAGGCCCCGCAAGCCAACATGTGGTTCCGTTTCTGGGAAGGGGATTCAGGAGTCACCAGATTCCATCACCCCTGGGCACACAGGGTTCAGAGCCCAGCACTACCCTGCCCTCTCCCCAGAGTACGCCTGACCGTGGGCATCCTTCAACACAGGGAAGGCCTAGGCTCAGCACAAAGTCTTGGGCTTCCAGCTCCTCTCGCTCATCTCACTTACCCAAGGTTCAGGTTTTAGGGTTCGGATCCTCTGGCAGAGAAAACCAGAGGACAGAACCACAGTCAACTTGCCCAGCTACTGGGGAAGGGCAGCAACTACAGACCCAGTCAAGTAAAGCCAAGGGTGGCTGAGTAGTTAAGTTTTACTCAAAGAGGTTCAGGAATTGCTTGGTCAAGAGGCTCAATCTCACCCAATCAGTGAGCAGCCCCCCAAACAGTCAACAAGGCCACGCAGAACAGGAAGGAGAACATTAATTACAACTCTACCCTCTAAAAGCCATCACCCTCAGCACAATCTCTGGCAAGAGCCATTTAATGAGCTCCTCCAGCCGCAGAACAAACGCTTTCTGCACAAGTACCGGCGCACCCACCAGCCTCTTGTAGAAAATTCACTTCCTCGGACCGCCAGGGCCGGCGCGCTTACCATTGGCGTTCTTGCCGCAAATCAGATGTTCGTAGGGCTGCAGGACGCCCCAGAGCTCGGCGTCATTGTTGATGACCATCTCCAGGGCCTCGGCGGACACCTCTCCGCCCCCAGCCCCTCCGCCATCAGGACTCTGGCTGGCCAGCACCCTGGCCTTGATCTCCTCCACCAGGTTCTCCATGCAGGCGGTGAGCGAGATGGCCGCGTACTCGTGGATGCGCACGGAGATGCGGGTGTCCACCATCCAGCGGAAGAAGCGGCCCACAGAGAAGGTGAGGCCGCAGCGCGCGGACTTGCCCCGGCGCAGCCCATCGCCGGCGCTCATGCTGTACAGGGACAGCGCCTTGACAGCGGCTAGCGCGCAGCTCTCGGCCAGCGCCCAGCTGTGCACCAGGCGTACGGCGCTCTGCACCTCGAAGCGGGTGCACTTGGCGTGCAGCACGCTTAGACGCTGCGCCTCGCGAGCCACGCGGATGAGCGCCCTGTGCAGAAGCCCGGCCAGGCGCCTCACCGCCTCAGCGGAGAACTGGGGCGGCCGCCGGCCGCTGGCGCCTTTGCGGAGCACCCGGGCCACATCTCCCTCGGTCCAGGGGAACTCCTCCAGCTCGGGGAGCCGCGGACAGCGCGAGAAGAGGTCAGCCACTTCGGGGTCCTCGGGCAGCACCGTGTTCACCGTGTCCCAGCTGTTGTGGCGACTGTTCATGGAGCCAGAATAGCACCACCAGGCCGCCCCGCGGTGCTGCTGCGTAGAAGAGTTGAGCGCCTGCGAGTTAGACTTGGAGGATGAGAGGCTGAGCGAGCGGCACGAGTCCCCGGCCCCATACCCGGAGTCCAAGGTCAAGTCCTCCAGCGTCTTCAGAGTGGAGCTGTACGTCCCGGCCATGGGGAGCCTGCCGGGTGAGGCCTCGCCGAGCGAGTGGCGCTCACAACTCCATGCCCTCTTCGTCAAGTAGGCAGAAACAAGCTCTAGGCTGTCCGGGCCGCCCTCCTTCCTCTCCGCGCTGCGGGGCTCGGCGGCCGCATCGCCCGCCCGGAGGCCGCGGGAGGTGGGCGAGATTCGCCGGGAGCTGGAGCCCCACGCTTCAGGCGTCCCAACGCGAAGCTGTCACCGAAACGGCGCCCTTCAGCTGCTCCTCGGCACTCCCTCAGGCCCACCTCTAATTCCTGCAAACAGAACGTATGTCCTCAGCGGAGAAGTAATCTCGAGAGAACAGGGCGGCGGCGGCTGAAGGTGGCGGCGCAGGGCGCTGCGCGAATCTGGGATCTGGCGGAGAGAAAGCGCTCTGCAAACTTCTGCGCCGCGCCGGCCGCCGGCCCAGCTGGGTACCCTCTGCGGCCGGCATGCAAATAACCCCGGTCAGCCTACCAATCATCGGCTGCTACAGGCAGGAGCTGAACCAATGATCTCCGAGGGGCGGTCATTATGCAGATCTCACTAGCTGCTGAAGAAACCCCACGGCGGCGGAGGCGGGGCTGGAGGCCGTGGTCGGATGTAGTGGCTGGGGTGGTTGTAGAGGAGGGGGAAGAGCGGGCAAACTGGGAGCCCGGAGCTGAGCTTGGGGAAATAGCGTCGGAACTTTAGGCTCCGAAGCCGACGGTTTAAAGAAAAAGGAATAGCCACTGTGCGCTGCCCGCTTCCCGCCATCCAGGCTTTGGGCTTTCGCAATTTGTTTTCAAGCCGCTGCTGCCAAGCATGCAGGTGGTGGGGGCCAGGCACTGTACCTCTCTCCTCCACTTTCTGCCAAGCCCCTTTCGTTTTCCGAGATGAAACACCCGTTGTGTTTGGAGGGAGGAAGGACGTCCCTGTTTCTCTTCCCAAACCCGTGTGCTTTTCTTTTTAGGCTGCTATCTAGAGATGTTCCAGTCGGGACAGAATTTCTTCTTAACCGGGGATCTGCTTGTGGCTGGGGAGGCTGTGATTCAGTCCAATTTGTTGGTAGTTTCACTCGCAGTATTATGTGGATCTCAAAAGGATCCATGACTTCCTGTTACCTCTATATAATACCACTTGCTATCTGGTGGATACTTTTTGTCCCAGCGTGTGTAGGGGAGCTGAAGGGGGCTGATACGGGAAGAATGAAAAGGTGAGTGGAGTTGCAGTCCTGGCCTGCGCTTGCGGAGGGGGCTGAATGTAGGTGTTTAACCTCCTAATGGCGTGGGGGTGGGCGAGTCATATGCCCCCAGGACTCCGGTTTCCTGCGGGGCAGAATGAGTGGCTGATCTCCCAGACGCGGACGGAAAACTGTCCCAGGCCAAGTGTCCTAGAGCGCCCGCCAAAGCGCCTTTGCGTCAGTAGATCTCTAGCTGTGCACGTGCACGTGCCCAAAGGCACTTGTGCGCCCTGCAGAGAAACCGCAAACTCAAGGAAAGGATTGCGCACACGTTCCCTCCAAGTGAGTCTCCCGTGCTCCTGAAAGGCTCTTTTGTGTTGTATTTTACACAGTTCTGACCTTGGGCCGTGAGTTGGATACGAACTAGAAATGTCTGGTTTGTCTCTTTTCTTCTTAAGGCACTTTTCCCTGTGAAACTGCCATTTTTTTTTTTCTTTTGGAGACACAGTCTCTATCACTGGGTTAGAGTGCACTGGGGTCATTTTAGCTCTCTGAAACTTCAAACTCCTGGGCTCAAGTGATCCTCCTGCCTCAACCTCCCTAGTAGCTGGGACTACAAGTATGCACTAATTGTTCTATTTTTTGTAGAAATGGGGAGGGGGTTTCTATCTCTTGCTCAAGCTAGTTCACCTGACTTAAAGTGATCCTCCCACCTTGGCCTCCCAGAATGCTTAGCCACCACGCTGTGTCTGAAACTGCTTTTTATTAGACTGTTTAGCTAATTTTTTTTCCTTTCCGTGGGTCTTTAATTATGCAATGCTGCCGCCTGATGGTTAGAATTGGGAACAATCAAGGACTGAAGTAGTTAACCTGAAAGATGCGGAGTGGACAGAGATCAAATTAGTAAACAACACAGTCAAATCTTACAGAAGCGAGATCAGACGTTAAAGTAGATAATGAGGTCCAGCTTATCAAAAATACGAAAACAAGTCTGATGCAATTGAAAACTTATTTGGAGACATATCATATTAATATTAAAGGAAATGTCGCCCTCTAATGGCTATCTAGAGGAAGTCATTTTCCAAAAAAAAGAAATGTTTCTTTTCTCTTGGTTGGTAGGCACGCTTCAAAAGTAAATTGCTCAGCTGAAACTTTACAACCGGGAACTTACTGAATGGAATGGATATTTGTGGAGTTATCTGGAGTATTTCTTTGGTGGAAAAGAGAATATGGCATTTTTATTAATATATTCAAATTTCTTGATGACTTAAAGTGCAAAGATAATCAAATATTCCTCAAGCCAAATCTCAGAATCCAGTGAATGTTAAACTGCACCACCAGGGCGTATTCAGCAAAATTCGGCCATATATGATACTGAATAAACAACTGCATTTCTTTAATAAATAAGTTGGAAGAAAAGTCTGTATGTTAAAAGAGACTTAATAGACATTATTAACTAATTCCAACGTGTGGAATTTGTATTTTGGTTCTTTGTTTTAAGTCAACAAACATCTGATATTATGAAACCAATGGAAATAGGAACCTGCCTCAATATTTGCTCTTACAAAATCACTGTTACTTTTTTGATGTTGTAATGATAGTATGGTTGTGTTTATTAAATGTTCTTATCTTTCAGAGACATACTGAAATAAGTGTTTTGTAACTCTCAGGACTTGATTTACTCTGGGGGAAAAGAAAGAAAAGAATTCTTATGGAAAAATCTGGGAGAGGGACTACAAAGTTATGAAAGATTCTAGATCACTTGTCTTTCAATTTTTTCCTCAATGTCTTCTAGTCAACTTGAAGACTTGAAGTACCCAGTAAACTCAGAGTGTGTTTCTTTGTGTGTTTTGTGTGATGTGAGAGAAACAAAAGGAAGAACAGAGATAGAGATGAAACAAAAGATACCTTCAGCCATCTTAGAAATGAACCAACTGATTGGTTCCAGTTAATCTTTTGGGAAGTTGGCAAGTGCAGTGAAATACAAAACTTCATATTGAGGAAAGAAAGGCTATGGCTTCTTATACACATGTGTGTGTTTAATTAAGCCAATCTTGTGGTAATGTGTTTGATTTTAAGAATGAAAATTATATTAGGAGAAGAGAAAATATCCCAACTCAAGCCTTGCCCAAACATAATCTTTGAAGAAAAACATCTGTGATGTGGCTGGACAAGTTGAAAAGAACATGAAAAACCCCTGGCAAACATCAGGGAAATTCTCAGTGGAGTAAGCAATTAAAAAGCAGATCTGGGATTGCCCATGCAAAAATCATGGAAAGGTTGAAATAAACTTTGGAAACTTTACCTGGGGTTAGATCTCCTATTTGGTTATATAATTTCTTACAAAATCAGAAACAATCTGGAGATTAGAGGACAAAACACCGTAAAATTTATCTTGAAGGTCTGGGTGTTATAATCTCAGATATTTAAGTATAGACAGAACTATCTCAGGAGAAAGGTAGATTATGGTCTTGACTTTGGAGAATGGCCCAGTTAGAATTTAGTTTGTGGATCCCCTTGGCTGCATTTGGTATACCTGTATCTATATGTCTTTATATATTTTTTAATTTCCATAGATGATTTTAATTAACTCTGTTTGTGAGGAAGGAAAGTTACTGAGGAGTTTTAAGCAGAGGAATGACATGTTCAGGCTTACAAAAATAGATCTGAAATATACTGAAGAAAATTAAGCTCATAGAGCAGGAACATTAGCTGCTTATTTGTTTAATGTCTTTCTTTCCTACAAGAATATAAGCTCCATGAGAGCAAGGATCTTCCCTATCTTGCTCACTCTTGTATCGCCTTAGCAAGGTCAGAGTGAGTATAAAGTAGGAGCTTGGTAAATATTGGAGAAGTAAATGAATGAAACTGTATGAATGGGATGGTTTAATAAAAGGCCAGATTTCTTCTCAAACTGTCAAGAAACCCGCATGTGCTTAAGAACTTGTGCTGGTTACAGCGCCAGCCACATACACTGAGTCTGGCGGGTTTGAATCCAGCCTGGGCCAGCTAAACAACAATGGCAACAACAATAAAAAAATAGACAGGCGTTGTGGTGGGTGCCTGTGGTCCCAGCTATTTGGGAAGCTTAGGCAAAAGAATCGCTTAAGCCCAAGAGTTTGAGGTTGCTGTGAGCTGTGACACCATGGTGCTCTACCCAGGGTGACACAGTGGGACTCTGTCTCAAAAAAAAAGAAAAAAAAAAAGAATTTGTGTTAGATAGAGGAAAAGGATTAAAGACACTCAAGCTGAGATTGGCCTTACACTTGCCTCCTTTGTAGACCCCCCCACCATGGCCAGGTGCTCCCAATCCTTTTGTGAGAGGGGTTCCTAACACCTTGGGGAGGTGGGCTTAGGAAGCAGAGGGTCTGTCAATCACTCGAAATTGCCTGCAACATTTTTTATGTAAGTACAGATTTGCATTACTCTTGGAACGGGGTCTATGCAGCATTGTTTGATAGAACTTTCTGTGATAAAGAAAATGTTTCATATCTGTGCTATCTTGTGTAGTAGCCACCAATCACATGTGCCTGTTGACCATGTGAAATCAAACTAGGGTGACGGAGGAACCGAATTTTCGATTTTATTTAATATTAATTAACTTAATTTCAAACTTGAATTGCTACAAAGAGCTAGTGCTGCCATTTTTGGAGAACATAGGTCTGTAGCCTTCCTGACAATCTCAAAGAGGTCGATGACTCTAAGAGGTGAAAGACTCCCTGGTTAGGGATTCAGTTGCTAGAGAGGCCCCTCCAAAAAATTGGCAGAATGCAGTGGTAGCTTTGTCAGGAAAGGAGACACATTTCAGGGTCTTAGGCAATAAAAACCACTTGGAAAAGTCATATATAGGGTCTTAAGTGGAAAGTGAGTTTAGCTCCAAGTGTAAGGAGGAAGACAAGCTTCCATTGCCAAGACATCAAAGTCCATGTTGAATTGGTGAGAGTGTATGTAGGGAAGGGATAGGTTTGTCCCCTAAGAGTGGCTAAAGACAGAACAAGTTCTGGGGACATAGAGAACCAGCTTCTGTGTATACAAGGTCCAGGGTTCAACTGTCTGTTCAGGGAATATATTGAAAGAGGTTCTGAGCTCAGAAGGCCCATCCATCACTCTATTTATCTATCTCTCCCTTTATCAACTTGTTTTTAAAGGCAATCTAAGCCTGGGGTTGGTAGAAACAATAAGCTGCTTAGATGAAAGCAGATCAAGTCAGGAATGGCTCGGGTCCAGAAATCAAACAAGCCTTTAGGGGCTTGGCAGTGCCCACCCCTGGTAATTGGCAAAAGCACAGATGGTAGGCAGCATTCAGGGAGCAGGCCCCTACCAGGGAGACTGCAGCTCCCAAAACCCTGGGGGAAGGAATAAGGAAGGACTGAGATGAAGCAGAGAGCCAAGACAGGGACCCACTCATCAGGATTGTGGGGTCCTAGGCAGGAGTGTGTGCCAGGTTTTCTGAGCCAGGCCAAGAGTAGCAGGTGGTGTAATCCAGTCCTGAATTTCCAAGGTCTTCATAGGTCTGGGAATCCCCTGATATATCCCCAGGCTTGGCTCAGAGTTGGGGATGAGGTGAGGCTAAGATAGCTCCAGCTACAAAAGTTAGAGAGTCACCGAGCAGGGAACCCACGAGGTGATTACGAAAGGTGTGCTTGCCACATGGGGATATTATACAACTTTTCAGGTTGTTCTTAGGACTCTTGACACTATTTGCCTGAGAATAGACAATAATTTAAATGAGCGGTTTTCAAACTACTTAGTTGGGATATTCTTTTTCTAGTTTCACACAGGCCAGTCTATGAAATCCATAAAAGCACAAGAGCTTGATTTGGGTGAGTTGGAGAAGGGGTCTAGAGCCAAGTCATGACTTTTCAGGCAGCCTCAGAGGAACTCTGTGGAAGCCCCAGGACTTTGCAGAGCTGCTGGAGAAACACTGACCAAAGGCCATGGCCAGTTCTTTGACAGGTTGCTGGGTCTGGGGGAGAAATGGTACAAACATAAGGAAGGAAATACTGCAGAATGCAAGGAAAGGCGAACGAGGTGGTAAACAAGCACGCTATGGTTAGCAGAGCTGCCTTGTGGTTGAACAGCCAAGTGGGACATTGAGTTGTTGGAAAAGGAACCAGTGGTGTGGGAACTGGGACATGGCCTTCAAGTCCAGGCTACCCAGGTGAGCCCATTCCTGACACAGGTGTTGGTTCTGGACTTCACAACTAAAGAGAAACACAGATAATTTGAAACAAAGAGCCCTCAGGATGGTCACAGAGAAGGAAAAAAGTATTCTTCTCCAAAGCAGGTTCTGCAAACATGTTCAAGAGGATCTGAGGGTTACATTTGGGGAGCTCTGCGTTGTGTTCCCCCCTCCACTATATTCAGGATGCCCCATCATTTTTTAAGGCTCTGTTTGTATTTCCTTTAAGTCAGTCTGTCTCAGGCTTAACTGGGCAGAGAACTTTTTTAATCCCATAGGGCTGCTCTGAAGTAGTCGGGACTTTTGAATTTAATGTGAAGTCAATGGCCATTTTTTATGTGTCTGCTCAGGCACGTGTGATAGGGCAAGACCTCTGGCTTAAATCTGGATAGATCAAGTTCACCATTTTACCTCTGCACAAAGCTGATGTTTTGTTATCTGTTGGACACAATGTGATTCCAAACGTACTTCCTAACCTAGGACATGGGTCCCTAGGGAAAAGGAAGACAGGTGCGTGTATGTGTGCATGTGTGTGCGTGTGCCAGGCACGGCGGAAAGGCTCGCAAAGCAAACAACACAGGGGTCTCTCCAAGGGGGAGTTCTGCCTGCTAGGCAGTTGGGATTACAAATTTGTTAGCTGGTATCAGAAACGAAGCCATCAGGTGCCTGGGATTCAGGGCAAGAATTTTAAGGGATGAGCTGAAATGTTAAACTGTACAGGTGAATTACAGGACAGAAAACCCAGGGATGATCTGGTTGTGTTAATGTTGCCAAATCCCCACATCTGGGTGTTCCATATACGAGTTATCAATTATCACCTTGAAAAAAATGAGTTATAATCTTCTGTCCTGATATAGAGAATCTCTGGAGTTAAATATGACATTTAATTCTGCAAAATTCACCAAAGTTTCATCTTTTAACATTTATCTGGCACTTTTATACAAATCTAAAGTCTCAAGCTCCTTTCTTGGAGATCCAAATTCAGTAAGCATGGAATGTGATCCAGGTAAAAATATTTTAAATTTGAGTGTTCCCAGATGATTCTTGACAGGCAAGTTTGCGAACTAAGACATTGATTTCTTAAACCTCGGAGCACCCCAAAACATGTTTTAAAGCGCCCATTTTGTAAAGTTGGAGCCTATGAATCTTCATTTTAACCAAAGGATTCTCAGACCAGGAACTTGCTATTCAATATACAAATCCAGGAATTTCAGGTGCTCCCGGCAGATGGCGCTCTCGTTCATTTTGCTGTGATCTTAGTCCTAAAAAGTCAAGTTTTTTACTCATAAGATGGATTTAAAATAAAAAAAAATTTTTTTTAATCTCCCCAGAGGATAAATCTGGGACCAAATAACTATTCCTACTTATTAATTCTTTCTAAAATCTGAGGAAGTCTATTTCTGGTTGCTTACTATTAGGAATAATTAATTGTAGGCAGACCCGGCACAGGGACGGCTGAATTGCAAATGAGATGAGAGGAAATGGTCTTCATAGTTCATATAGCAGCATCTAGACTTTCCAATGCAGAATTAATTTGAAAACAATTAAGGCTACAATGCCGCACCCACGGCATATAGCCGTAGTGAGGCAGTGCTGTCCGCGTTACAGAACGACGGGAAGGTGGTTTGTGCTCCCCGGAGCTTTGCCCCCAGCTGCCCCCAGTATGCACAGCATCAGAAATGTTGTCTAGCATACTCAGTTACCCGCTTAAGTTTAAAGATTGTGGCGTCTACTCATGTGTTTGTCATCCTGTACCAGAAGTCTGTTTGTTCTGATAAATTGTCAATATGTACTTTCCTAAGAATGAGCACAATGCACTACTAATCTAGATAGAGCACAGCCTTGTGAGCTGCTAAACTCAGTGACACCAACAATGAGCACATAAAGATGTTTTCCCACCAGTGAGCTAAGACGATAAGCCCAAGGACATGAAATACAAATTATCTACATAAGTTACAAAGTCACTGAAACACATCCACCCACCATAAAGTCCTGTTCAGAACATCTTGTTTCACCAATTGTCACGCATAATAAAAATCAATAGGAAAAATAATACTTGTCAAAGAATTTACTCTAAATCAAAATTATAATTATCAATAACAATAAGATCAAATAGTAAATGTAAAATTAGTCAAGCATTAAACATAAAGAAGATGTCAAGCTGTTCTAAAAAGATAATAAGAAACTGAGATAGGAGAAAGCAGACAGAGTTGACTAATAACCGCCACCCTCCGGAAGCGGAACTTTAAAACATAACAATGCATGATAAATCACACTTGTAAACGCAAAGATAACCCGCACACGTAAGCGGAAAGATTGCATTATGTAAGCTCTGTAAAAATGTATAAATACCAACATGTATACCCAATAAATTCACAGCTGCTTCCTTCATCACATACTATGTGACAGTCTGTCATTTTTCCTGCGCCGACCTCTCAACTTTCCTCGTTCCTTCTCCCTGCACTCCCTCGGACTGAAACCCACCGACAGGGCGGTCCGTAGCAGGTGGCGCCCGAACAGGGACCTGAAGGACAGGTAATCTTCTCTCTCTTTCTTTCTTTTTCAAGGTTGAGGGTGACTCTCACCAGGGAGCTGCAGTCCCGCCGGTAAAGGCTGACCGGTTAAATGTGAGCAATCAGCAGGTACCATGGGGCATGCATTAACCAAGGAAGAAAAAAATCTTGAGTACTATGTTGCAGCGTTTGTTGGCAAAGAACGGGTTCAATGTGTCCCTCAAACGGTTGGAGGAGCTTATACATTTTCTTATTAAGCAAGGTACGGAGGAGCCATACCAAGACTTTATTTCAAGGCTGGAAGAAGCCATTAACAGAATGCTCCCCCCGTCTGAGGGCACATCACTGTTGCTCAAACAGTTAGAAGCATGCATAGATGCCTCACCAGCTATAGTCCAGGGTATGGCCTATGCTGTAGCAATGCAAGGACAGAAATTCAGCGCCTATATTAAAAATACCTTCAATAAGGGAGGTAAGGGGCCGAGAGCTCCTGCTGACACTTGCTACAATTGTGGCAAGCCAGGTCACATGCAGAAGGACTGTAAACAGTCCCATGCCAATAAGCCGAGGGGGGAACCGCCCGGCTTATGCCCTTGTTGTAAGAAGGGGCGACATTAGAGAAATGAATGTAAATCAAAATTTCATAAGAATGGAACCCCCTTAAATAACAAGGGAGACACTGATCCTGAGGATCAGGACGTACAGAGATCAAAAAACTAGTAAAAGGGGCATTCTCCCAGCCCAGACCCCAAGGGAGAGCAGGCTGTAGCTTGTAACACACAGCCTTTATCTACTTTAAATCCTCAAGCCCCTGAATTTACTATTCATGACCTTTCATGGGGCACTCCTGGGAGTGCAGGTTTAAATTTAGCAAGTGAAAAGAATGTCTTATTATCCAAATGGGACGGTGTTACTTTAATCCCCACTGCAGTAAAAGGACAACTTTTGCCGGGGACAGTTGGAATTATTATTGGGAGAAGTTCAAATTATACTAAACATTTTGAAGTTATTCCAGGAGTAATTGATTCAGATACTCAAAGTACAATTAAAATAATGGTTAGAGCTTTAGTAGAAACAACGCAAATTCACAAAGGACAAAGAATAGCTCAATTATTATTATTACCATATGTCCCTTTACCTGCACCATATTTAAAGACAGCTAGGGGACAAAGTCAGTGGATTCATTCGGATTATATCACTCCACAGAAAGTACAGATAAGAAGAGACAAATTACAAACACTTAATAATTATCAAAAACTCTTAGAAAACATAAATTGGATTCGGCCTTATTTGAAAATTACTACGGGGACTCTCAGTCCTTTGTTTGCTATTTTGCAAGGAGACTCAGATCCACGGTCTCCAAGAATAATGACTAAAGAAGCTTTACAGACACTGAGGGTTGTGGAACAGGCCATTCCAAGAAATAAAATTAAATGGCAAAGCATTTAAAGGGTTAATAGATACAGGAACTGACAAAACCTGTATTGCAGCTTCTAAATGACCTCAGTCCCAGCCGGTTCAACAAACCGCTTCTTCTTTGATCAGACTTGGTTTAGCCGCAGAAGTTATACAAAGTACAGCTTATCTCTCTTGGGAGTTTGAAGGAAAAACAGGTTTTATTCAACCATATGTATTGCCCTCTTTACCATTCACTCTATAGGGCAAAAACCTCCTACATGTTATGGATTTAAAATTAGTCACTGCTGATCATTTAAATGACCAGCATTTTATATAAGGGCCACTACAGAAAATCATGCAGTTAAAATAACTTGGTTAACAAATAAAAGACCAGATGTCCTCATAACTTTGGGAAGAGGGTATGCTTGTGTTTTTCCACAGGATGCGGAATCACCCATCTAGATTCCAGACCGACTGGTCAAGCCAGCTCCTTCAGAAAAGACAACGCAGAAGGAGGCGCCAGCAGCTACTACAAGATCTCACCCGCCACTTGAAAAAAATGAAAGTACACTCGCCGATAACAAACAAAACCACCGGGCGCATTTCCACTGGCTCCAAGACAGCTGAAAAAGCCCAGCAGAGAAGAAAGCTGGGGGCCCCCCTACCCTTCGTGGGGCGGGCCTGCCTCCCAAGTGTTACAGCCCCTAGACAGCAGCACTGACAGAATCCCAAGGGTGAGATTTAGAAACTTTATTATTGGCCCTTTGCCACTAGTAATTTGTATAAATAAGAAAAATATTTTTACAAACTGAATCTTTGTCAACGGATAAGATTCTTACCTTTTAAACCTTCTAATTATCAGTTTAGCTGAATGAATAAGTGACTTCATGGTAAACTGGGATCCTGTTTAGTGGAAAGTGAGTTTTTGAGAGTAAGAGAAATTAAACAGAAAGGAGAATGACATTGTGTAAAGAAAGAATCTTGTGTGATAAATTTTATCCTGAAACAGAATAGTTATATAAGAAAGTAAAAGGCAGGACAAAAGTTCAAAAAAGTTTAAAATGTTTGTAAATGGTCTGTACAGGTTAAATGAAGCTCATAAAAGAAAATTTGTAAAAGAATTTACATGTGATCCAGTTAACTATGTATTTCCTTTAAAATCTTTTAACTTGTAAAAATAACTAATTGTATTGCGTCCTTTAATATTCAACATGATAAACAAGTAAATGTTATGTTAATTGTAAAAAAAACCTTCTTATGTAATGTTACCTGTAAATCTACAAAACAATCCATAATATAATAATACAACATTACAAATATTAAAAACACTTAATAAATTAATTAGACCTAAAAAATTTGTAACAGCTTTAATTTTAGGCATTACAACTTTAATTTCTATAATCACTACTTTTACTGTAGCTACTACAGCTTTAATGCAACAAATGCATACAACATACTATGTCAATACTCTTAGCAATAATATAACTTTAACATTAATAACACAAGCTAATATAGATAATAAGCTTAAAACTAAATTAAATGTGTTAAAAAAGGATAGTCTTAACTTTAAGTCAAAACATTAAGTACATACAACAGAAACTACAAACAAAATGTCACTCAACATTTCAAGCCATTTACATTACACCTTTACCATATAATATATCTAACTCATAGAACAAAGTACAAGCACATCTTCAAAATGTCTAGAAAAACAATAATATAACACATAATTTACACAACTTACAACAAGATATTACAGCCATGAGTCAAGCTCATTTACCAATAACTTCTCTTAACACATTGACTCAATCTTTAACTAATGGGTTTAAAGCACTCAATCCTCTTAACTGAATCCAGTATATTGTACTCATAACCATTATTAATTGTTTATCATTTTGTGTTGTGTTATTATTACAGTATCTATTTTCCTCTATTATCTCTATACGCCAAAAAGTCTTTAAACTGCGGTTTAAAAACAAAAAAGGGGGAAATGCCGCACCCACGGCATATAGCCGTAGTGAGGCAGTGCTGTCCGCGTTACAGAACGACGGGAAGGTGGTTTGTGCTCCCCGGAGCTTTGCCCCCAGCTGCCCCCAGTATGCACAGCATCAGAAATGTTGCCTAGCATACTCAGTTACCCGCTTAAGTTTAAAGATTGTGGCGTCTACTCATGTGTTTGTCATCCTGTACCAGAAGTCTGTTTGTTCTGATAAATTGTCAATATGTACTTTCCTAAGAATGAGCACAATGCACTACTAATCCAGATAGAGCACAGCCTTGTGAGCTGCTAAACTCAGTGACACCAACAATGAGCACATAAAGATGTTTTCCCACCAGTGAGCTAAGACGATAAGCCCAAGGACATGAAATACAAATTATCTACATAAGTTACAAAGTCACTGAAACACATCCACCCACCATAAAGTCCTGTTCAGAACATCTTGTTTCACCAATTGTCACGCATAATAAAAATCAATAGGAAAAATAATACTTGTCAAAGAATTTACTCTAAATCAAAATTATAATTATCAATAACAATAAGATCAAATAGTAAATGTAAAATTAGTCAAGCATTAAACATAAAGAAGATGTCAAGCTGTTCTAAAAAGATAATAAGAAACTGAGATAGGAGAAAGCAGACAGAGTTGACTAATAACCGCCACCCTCCGGAAGCGGAACTTTAAAACATAACAATGCATGATAAATCACACTTGTAAACGCAAAGATAACCCGCACACGTAAGCGGAAAGATTGCATTATGTAAGCTCTGTAAAAATGTATAAATACCAACATGTATACCCAATAAATTCACAGCTGCTTCCTTCATCACATACTATGTGACAGTCTGTCATTTTTCCTACGCCGACCTCTCAACTTTCCTCGTTCCTTCTCCCTGCACTCCCTCGGACTGAAACCCACCGACAGGGCGGTCCGTAGCACTACAATATAGTGGAGGCATGTCTTAATTTAGAAGCAAAGGGTAAAAAATGAACCCTAATTTAGTCCTTTAAAAAATTATTAGTATTATCCTTATTTAGAGACATGGTCTTACTCTGTCACCGAGGCTAAATGCAGTGGAAGGATCACAGCTCACTGCAGCCTCAAATTCCTGGGGTCAGATGATCCTCCCACCTCAGCCTCCCAAAGTGCTGGGATTACAGACATAAGCCACTGTGCCCAACATGGTCTTTTTCTTTAAACACCCCAAAAGAAAGTAAAAAATCAAGTTGGAATTAAAGAGGTAGTGGACTTTAGATATGATCCTATTTTATGGATGAATACTGGAACACGAAAAGTTTTAATTCACTGGAACATACTCTTCTTAGTAAAGTATCTCAAGAATGGAAGAAAAAGTATCCAATGTACTCAGCCCTACTATGAAACTAATTTATGGCTTTCACATGAAAGCTATAACCCAGTTATAACTTAAGAATAGGGGGAAGGGGGAGAGGGAGGGGAGGGAGGGGGGAGAATGGGTGGAGGGAGGGTGATTGGGGGGATTACACCTACAGTGCATCTTACAAGGGTGCATATGAAACAGTAAATGTAGAATATGAATGTCTTAACACAATAACTAAGAAAATGCCAGGAAGGCTATGTTAACCAGTGTGATGAAAATGTGTCAAACGGTCTATAAAACCAGTGTATGGTGCCCCATGATCGCATTAATGTACACAGCTATGATTTAATAATAAAAAAAGAAAAGAAAAAAAGAAAAGAAAAGTTTTAATTCAGTTTAGTCAGCAAACCAAGATCAAACACCAGATTAATAACTAAGATTTGACTTCTGATTGAAAATTTCAAACATATGCAAAATACAATCTTATAATGAACCTCCATGTCCCCATTACTCAGTTTTAATAATTACCAATTTATGGCTTTTTTTTTTTATATTGTCACCAACTTCCTCATATTTGGTATTTTTAAAACAAATTTCAGACATCATAAATTTGAATAATGCCCATCTAAATCTTTGCCTGCTTTACTGTCTGTCCCAATATTTTGGGCCAGTCCTAATGAGACTGCTATTAATTTGAATTCTGCTAATGCCACTTTAAGAAAATATGTCCATGGGTCACAGAATATAGCCCTAGATACCAAGAATTCTGCTTTAGATTATGAGGCTTAAGGTATTCCCAGCAAGGTGTTACTTTACTTCTATGTGCAAATGACAGTGTTATCAGGATGGAATAGTATAGTCTGTTTCCTTAATTGAAGCCAACAGACCTCAAACTTCTATCAAGGGGCTGTTTATAGAACATTGAAGGGAATCACTCTCTAATAAGTATTTTTCCTGTGTATGGTTTTTGGTTTTAGTTTTTTTTTTTTCTTTTTTGAGACAGAGCCTCAAGCTCTGTTGCCCTGGGTAGAGTGCTATGGCATCACAGCTCACAGCAACCTCCAACTGCTGGACTCAAGCGATTCTCTTGCCTCTGCCTCCCAAGTAGCTGGGACTACAGGCGCCCGCCACAACGCCTGGCTGTTTTTAGGTTGCAGCCGTCATTGTTATTTGGTAGGCCCAGGCTGGATTCAAATTCGCCAGCTCAGGTGTATGTGGCTGGCGCCTTAGCTGCTTGAGCCACAGGCGCCGAGCCTGGTTTTAGTTTTTAAATCATCACAATCCCCACACCAAGTTAGTTTATATTAGGAATCTAGGGTATCCGTGTTACTATTAGGATTTCCATTTTTTCCTGTGTTTAAAATTTATATTTGGAACAATAAAATAAAAACAATGAACGATCATAAACCCACCTCCTAAAGTATACAAAGTAGGAAGTGAAAGTCCTTTGTTTATTCCTTTGGGCTCATGTCCCTTAACGGTTGAGTCTTCCAGAATTTTTCTTTATACTTCAAAGAGACATTTCTCTTTACACACATGCACAATTTTCTTTTCACAGAGATGGGTTTATGCTAATCATGCAAGGGATGTCTGGACAGTGTCCAGCCTGTATGTCTCTCTTTTTCATTATCTGTGGATGGATACTTTCTTGACAGCCCTCGAATTTTCTACAAGGTAGCGTGTGAAAAGTTATCATGAATATCTTCCCAAGTTAGTAATGTATCTTACTCCAGTCTTCTAAATGCCTGAATACTATTCCATTGCATGGTGAATCATAATTTCTCCCACTGGAGTTTTATTGAGGCATCTGTCTCTCTCTCTCCTTCCCTCCCTCCATTCCTTCCTTCCTTCCCTCCCTCCTCCTCCCATGCTTCCTCACTCCCTCCCTCTTTTTTTCTCTTTTTCTCTTTCTCCTCTCTTTTCTTTCTTTTGATCTTTCTCCTTTCTCCGTCTGTATTTCTGTTTTTCTTTGCTATCACAATACAAACAGTACTCTGATAAACTTCTTTGTATATGGATCTTTCTCACCCATGCCAATATTTTTACAGCATGCATTCCTGGGAGTGGGATTATGTGTCACAGTGTGTGGACTTAAATTTTTAAAAAGACATGTCATCTCCTATTCAGCCTCAGAAAAAGATGGAGACTTTCGTCTTCTGTATTCACCTGGATGGAGTTGAAAGGCATTTTTTCTTAGTAAAGTATTGTAAGACAAGGAAGGAAAGGCAAGTATCCAATGAACTCATACTAAGATGAAGCCAGTAGACAAACTAATGCACACCCACACTAAAGAAAAAACTCAATTTAAGTTAGAAGGGGGGAGGGGGATTTCAGGGACTTTACCTAACAAATTTGAACACTGTAACCTAATCGTTCCTACCCTCATATTAATCCGAAATAAAAGAATAAAAGGATATGTCATCAAAAATTTCCCCTAAATGATCTACCAGTTTGTACGCTGCCTTCTCAAACCTTAGATTATCTTTCAAGGGTCAACAGAATTCCTACTATCTGGGCTTCTTCTCTAGTAATCCAGCCCATTTTAACCTGCAACTTCTTTAAACCATTTATTGCTCTTGTTTCATACACGACTGTTCTTAAAACCCTGTCTTTTGTTAGAGATCTAATGAGCAGACTTTATGTTCTCACCCCAACCTTGTACTTCCCACAACTCAGACCTGGATCTTCTATTTCTCCAGAGATCACCGGCTCCTTTTAGTGGGGCTTCCCAGGAGTTACCTTCCCTCAAAATCTTTCCATTGCCCTCCCAGACTCCTCCCTCCCCTCACTGGTCCTCCTTCTGCTAAT
Organism: Nycticebus coucang; assembly: GCF_027406575.1. NCBI lineage: Eukaryota > Metazoa > Chordata > Mammalia > Primates > Lorisidae > Nycticebus > Nycticebus coucang. The sequence continues at coordinate 30,505,201 of NC_069793.1, read as the reverse complement.
CTTTCCTCATCACAGCTCAGTATAATTATTGTTTACTTGTCTGATTTTTTCCATTTAACTGTGTGCACCTTGAAGGCACACAGTGTGCACCTTGAAGATTTTATTACATTTAGCACAGGCCCTGACTCATGAAAAACAGTCAATATTTTTCTTGAATGAATGAATGACATTTACTGTGTATAGCAGATCAGTTAGTTGTTTCATGGGTGTATTTTTTTCTTTTTCTTTTTTTTTTTGAGATAGTCTTACTCTGTTGCCCTGGGCAGGGTGCTATAGCATCATTGTAGCTCACAGCAACTCCAAACTCTTAGGCTTGAGCAATCCTCTTGGTTTAGCCTTCTGAGTAGCTGGGATTACAGGCACCTCCCACAATGCCCAGTTTTTCTCTTTTTAGTAGAGATGGGGGTCTCATTCTTACTCAGGCTGATCTTTAACTCCTGAGCTCGAGGAATCCACCTGCCTCGGCCTCCCAGCATGCTAAGATTACAGGCAGCAGCCACAGCGCCTGGCCTGGTGTATGTCTTTCTTCCCCCCTGTCATGAGTTTCTTGAAGACAGAAACCTATTTTATATTTCTTCCTCTCTATCTCTTCCTCATAGTTTAAACCTAGAATTGGCACTCGGTAAATCTTCATGGGATTAAATTCAGCTGAATTTAACCTAATTATGCTGCACTCATTGATTAAAAATAAAAAGCTCTACTCTCTTTGTAGCACCACGCATATTTTGCTTCTAAGATTTGTATGGCTGAGGGGCGCCCGTGGCTCAGTGAGTGGGGTGCCAGCCCCATATACCGAGGGTGGAAGGTTCGAACCTGGCCCCGGCCAAACTGCAACCAAAAAAAAAAAAGAGAGAGAGAGAGAGAGAAAATTTGTATGGGAAAGGATTTGTAAATACTTACAAAATACTGCAGTTTAGAACATTTAGAAGACTTTCTTTAAAACAGAGTCAAGATCAGGTAGATTAGAAAGAAGCTAGGGTACAGAATGGTATATTATCTGGGCCAGCAACAGGGAAAAGTAACCTCAAAATTTAGTTCACAACTGAAAAATACCTTAATGAAGTAGGTGTCCCACAACCCCACAACCTCACTCTTAAGGTTGTATTTTCCAGGGAGTGTAAGAAATAAAATCTGTGTTCTTTATAATCCTGCTTATTATTGTCATCTTGCATAAAGTGATGACTTAGGCTCTGGCTGTCTCAGCAATCATTCTGGCATCTTAATGACAAAAATAAATATCATTTGATTCATCCTTGAGCCTGAAGTCAGAGCTACTTTCTGAAATTCTTGAGGAGTCATTGATGAAATACTGCTGATGATGCAACTCTGTCTTTGCCATCACCTGCCTTTTCAGTGTTGAAGAGAGAAATAAAATGGACCCTTGCTCAGACTTAGACAGCTTGGACCTTCTCAAAATTGCTTTAGGGGACTCCTAGGGATCTTTTGTACCTCCATATGGATTTTTTTTTTTCTCTGTTTCTGTAATGAATATCATTTGGATTTTGACATTAAAGCTGTAGATCAGTTTGGGTAGTACAAACATTTTAACAATATTAATTGTTTTCATCTATGAACATAGAATGTCTTTTCATTTATCTGTATCTTCTTTAATTCCCTTCATTAGTGCTTTATAATTTTTGGTGTAAAAATCTTACTTCTTTTGCAAGATTTTGTATCCTACACCTTTACTGAATTTGTTTATTTGTTTTAATAGTTCCTTGCTGAGTCTTTAGGGTTTTATATTGTCATGTCATCTGCAAACAGGTGATTTTGTTTCTTCCTTTCTGGTTTGAATGACTTTTACTTCTTTTTCTTGTCTAATGACTCTGGGTATGACCTCAGTACTATGTTGAATAGAGGTGGCAAGAGTGGGCATCCATGACTTGTACTGGACTGTAGAGGAAAAAAAAAATCTCAATTTCTTCTCATTTATTTTGCTGTAGGCTTTTTATGTTTAGTATATGGCCTTTATTTCATTGAGGTAAAATTCCTTCTACATTTATTTTGTTGACTTTTTAAAGATCATGAATGCACGTTGAATTTTGTCAATACTTGTTCTGCATCTATTGATTTTTTAAACTTAATTTTTATTAATTCATATACATTAACTATTTTTAACTTAATTTCTCTTCATATACATTAATTAATTCTGTATACATTTATGGGGTACAATGTGAGGATTTGATATACAATGTGGAATGCTTAAATCAAACTGATTAACATAACCACCACCTCATTCTTCTTTTTTTTTTTTTTTTGTGTCTCACTGTGCCATCCTCGATTGAGTGTCGTGGTATCACAGCTCATACACAAGTGAATACTAGTGCAAAATCCCAAAAAAGTCCACAGCCATCGGTACCTGAACAAAGTGTATTTAACGAGTTCAAGCAAGGAGGAAAGAGAAAGCGAGGTAGTATAATACAGCTCTGTGAAGAAATTGCTGGTGAAATTGAGTCAGATACTGTAGAGTTAAAAAAGGAATCTTCAGAAAGGGAAAGTGAAAAGGAGGAGAAGCCTACAGAAATAAAATTGGAAGAGATCAATTTTAAGAGGCAAATACTTCATCAGAAGGAAACAAACCACAATGGGCAATGTAATCGTTTCTTTCCAAGTAGAAAAACAAAGCCTTTGAAATGTATACTAAATGGAATAAACAGCTCAACTAAGAAGAACTCCAACTGGACTAAAATTCAACTCTTGAAATTCACCCCTGTGCAGCAAAATAAATTGGATTCTCAAGTTTCCCCTAAAATGGGCTGGTTATGAACCAGTTTTCCACCACCAGCTTTAAAAATCCATCATCCAGTGCCACAAAACCACATGGTAGTTTTTCCTGCTAGCCATATCATGCCAGCAGGAAAAAATGGAAGAAATAAATTCTGAAGAAGTTAATGATATTATGGTTGAAATTAATAAAACCACAGAAAGGGCTCCTGAAAATTGTCATTTAGATAATCAGATGAAATCTTCTCCTGACCTACCATTGGATAATCCAATGAAACATTCTTTTGAATCAGCACCAGATAAGAATTTCAACCTATTTTTTGGAATCCAAGTTGGGAAACAGTCCAGTGGAAAATACTATTGCTGTTTCAACTCTGCTCAGTCAAGCAAAAGTTGATACAGGAGTAGTAAATTTCCAGGTTCAGTTCCCCAAAAGCACAGTATATACTCAAAAACCAAACATTAAAGAGTGGTGTGATAAGAGGGAGACACCACCAAATCCTTCTTGGCCTATGTCTAATTCACATTGGAGATAACAATTCCAAAGGACTTGAAACTAAAGGAAGCAGAGAAAGGTGATGAAAAACAGTTGATCATAGATGCAGGACAAATGCTGTAATGTTTGTGGAATGCTTTACCCAGCTTCAAATCCAGAAGATGAAGCACAGCCTTGGCTTTTCCACAACCAGCCTGTAAGTGTTGTAAAATATGTGGGCTGGAAAAAAGAAAGAATTCTGGCTGAATACCCTAATGGCAGGATAATAATGGTTCTTCCAGAAGACCCAAATTATGCCCTGAAAAAGGTTGAGATTAGAGAGGTTGATAATGGTTTAGGTTTTCCACAGTTTCTGCGAATGTGCTATTCCAGAACTAAAACACTTCTCTTCATTTCTAGTGACAAAAAAGTAGTTGGCTGCCCAATTGTGGCACGTATTCAGTGGGGCTACAGAGTCATAGAAGAGAAACTTCCAGTTATCAGATCAGAAGAAGAAAAGTCAGATTTGAAAGGCAAAAAGCCTGGTGCTGCTCAACATTGCCAGAAGCTGCAATCTGTGGAATCAGTTGAATATGGGTATTCGGCATGACGTATCAGAAGAAAATTGCTTCTTGCGTGACTGAATGCCAAAGGAGCAGCTTTATATATGGCTCGTATTTGAGTAAAGAAGAAATTGCTTTCTCAGATCTCATTCCTGATGGAAAACTGTTTGTCACATAGTGCTGTGGCACTGACCAGTTTCTGCTGTATAATTTTATTAATGGACAGAATAGCCACCTAAAATAAATTCTTGCCTATAGACATCTATTGAAGAGAATGGATTGGTTGCTGACTTTAACCAAAAACTAGGGCCATTTTTGTTACAAGGAACTCAGGACTGGCAATAACCATAGGATTGTTCCATTTTCATAAAACTGGAAACAATGTAATAATAGCTTATTATTGTTTTGTTTTTTAAAGAAGATATTTTATCTTTTGTGGAAATTTATGTTGATTTTTTTTGAGACGGTCTCACTTTTTTTTTTTTATTAAATTATAACTGTGTAAATTGATGCATTTATGGGAGGGTCTCACTTTGTTACCCTTGGTAGAGTGCTGTGGTGTCATAGATCACAGCAACCTCCAACTCCTGGGCTTAAGTGATTCTCTTGCCTCAGCCTCTCAAGTAGCTGGGACTATAGGTCCTCACCACAACACCCAGCTATTTTTAGAGACAAGGTCTCGCTCTGGCTCAAGCTGGTCAAACCTGTGAACTTAGGCAATCCACCCGCCTTGGCCTCCCAAGTGCTAGAATTCCAGGGTGAGCCACCGCACCCGGCCCTGTGATTGATGTATTTTATTTATAGTTATTTAGACATGTTTACATGCAGCAGACAGTTGTACATAGTGGACTGAAAACTTATGCAAGGACTATGGTCTCAGTTATAAGCATATTTTGAAGTTCTTAATATGAAAATATAACAGTGTAGCTTGGTACTCTATTTTTTATATTGCTCTGCTGATACCAGGGTTAATGATTTTATTTTTACATCGTGGAAACCAATGTTTTTGAGTTACTATCCAAGGAGGGTGCAATGTGATGTGTTTAGGAATTTGGAGATAATTTTTAAAAGACCTGAAGTATGCTTTAAAGAAACAACTACAGGAAAGAAAAGGTCCAAAGGAGCAGAAAGAATTGAGCTTTTACTTCCATTTCTCCCTTTCCTATCTTTGACGGCAGGAAGAAGTGGAAGGTGCCAAAGAATTGAGGCTTTACTTCTTGGAAAATTATTACTAGAATTAGGAAAAGTACCCTCTAAGTTCATTATCCTTTCATTCTGGTTTCACTGTTTGTAACAAATGGCAACTTGGCACATGTAGGCTCTTAACAAATCTCAGATAGGTTTATAAAAACCTATGGAATTGGGCGGCGCCTGTGGCTCAAAGGAATAGGGTACTGGCCCCATATACCAGAGGTGGTCGGCTCAAACCCGGCCCCGGCCAAAAACTGCAAAAGAAAAAAAAACCCCTATAGAATAGTCACAGGCTAAATATAGATGACTTGGTATCTGCTTTTTAGTCTTCAGAAACACTGCGCTGAGTATGTGCCCTCATTACTGGACTTCATTTTGATACTTGTCTATTCTTCATAGTGCCCTCCACTTTTAAAAGGTTTATATGTTGAAAAACTGCTTTGGCCTTTTATGACCTGTATATAATGTAGACTAAAACATTAAAATACTTAACATATAGATAAAAATATTTGAGTCCTTTTGTTTGCTTTTTTTATTTAAAATTTTTTATTTTTATTTTTATTTTTGAGACAGAGTCTCAAGCTGTCACTCTGGGTAGAGTGCTGTGGTGTCACAGCTCACAGCAACCTCAAACTCTTGGGCTTAAGTGATTTTCTTGCCTTAGCCTCTCAAGTAGCTGGGACTACAGGTACCCACCACAACGCCTGGCTATTTTTTTTTTTTTTTCTGCAGTTGTCATTGTTGTTTTAGCTGGCCTGGGCTGGGTTCGAACTTGTGTATGTGGCTGGCGCCCTACCCAGTGAGCTGAGCTACGGGCACTGTCCCTTTGGAGTTTTTGAATTTGGATGCCTCTTTTCTTCCTAGGGTCTTGGAAGTTTTGATTTATTATTTATTTAAATAATCTTTATTCCTTTTTCTCTAAATAATATTTCTTCCCCTTTTTCTATTTTCTCCTTATTGTACTCCTAAAATGTATGTATTAGTTCACTTGGTGGTGTCCCATAAATTTCAAAGACTTCCTGGCTTTCTTCACTCTTTCTCATTCTTATTTTTTTATTTTTTTCTCTCCTCACACTTGATAATTCAAATGACCTGTCCTTGGGTTTGCTGTTTCATTTCTGTGCTTGATTTGGTCTCTTGTTAAAGCTTTCTCTCTCTTTTTTTTTTTTTTGAGACAGAGCCTCAAGCTATTGCCCTGAGTAGGGTACAGTGGCATCACAGCTCATAGCAACCTCCAACTCCTGGGCTTAAGTGATTCTCTTGCCTCAGCCTCCCAAGTAGCTGGGACTAAAGGCGCCCACCACAACACCCGGTTCGTTTTTGGTTGTAGTTGTCATTGTTGTTTGGCAGGCCCAGGCTGGATTCAAACCCACCAGCTCTGGTGTATGTGGCTGACACCTTAGCCACTTGAGCTATAGGCACTGAGCCACATTAAAGCTCTTTGTTGAATATTTCCTTTCATTCATTATATTTTTCAGCTTTAGAATTTCTGTTTGGTTTTTTAAATTATTTCTTTCTCTTTGTTGGAATTCTAATGTATTGTTTTTCTGATTTTTTTTTTATTTGTTTCTTTTTATTTTTGTTTTCTTTGGTTTTGTTTTCATTGAGGCATTTCATTTGTTCAATATGTATCGCATCCCTAGAAAAAGAATCGCAGGATTTTCCCTCCCGTGTGTTTTCTTCTTGCTTCTTCGTGGTCCGTGATGCCAGCTGAAGTTGTCAGTACAGTGAAACCAAACCGGCAGGATGGGAGCAGACAATTCTGCCATCTTTCTAGAGTTGCACAGCAAACCTGGGGCTGATCGCTCCACACTCGTTTAACCTGTGTGTGAGGTTCTCAACGATTTCCCCAGCTCTGCGATCATCGAGGATTTCAAATTTACCAATGTAAGCATGCTTCATCATGACAGCGGACAATGGGGTGGCTCCTGTGGCTCACTCCTCCGGTGGCTCGTCTCCGACCTACAGGCTTCCTCATCGTCCAAGCCTTTTTAGATAGACAAACCCTCGTCGCTTTAACCCATCAAAGAATCCCTTTTTTTTTTTTTGTAGTGTTGCGCGACCCGAGACGCGAACGAGCAGCAGCTTTGCTCTAGGTGTGAACTCGCTCCTGTAATTATTAAGTCAAGAAACAGACTATACACCGTGGGATGGCATATAGCCTGTTTTTCTGATTTTGAATTGCCTATCTGTATTTTCTTGGAGCGCAACAACTTCTTTAAAAATAAATATTATAAATTTTCGCTAGGCAATTCATAGATCTCCATTGGGGGGGTCAGTTACTAGAAATTTATTAGGGTCTTTGATGGTGTCATGTTTCCTGGATTTATCATGTTCTTTGTAGCCTTGTACAGGGGATTCCTTGTTTTATTGTGCTTTATCATGCTTTGCAGATATTGCAGTTTTTGCAAATTAAAGTTTTGTGGCAACCCTGCACTGAGAAGTTTATTGACAGCGTTTTTTCCAACAGCATACGCTCACTTCGTGTCTTTGTGTCACATTTTGGCATTTCTCTTATTACAGGATATTTTAGTCTTTTAAATTATTGTTGTTTCTGTTATGGTGATCTGTGTTCAGTGATGTTGGATGTTTCTATTGTAATCATGTTGGGGTGTCACAAACTGTGCTCATGTAAGATAGGAAACTGAATTGATAAATCTTGTATGTGTTCTGACTGCTTTACCAACCAGCCAGCCATTCTTTCATCTCTCTAACTCTTCCTGGGATTATTTATTCTCTCAGACACAACAATATTGAAATTAGGCCATTTAATAGCTCTAAAATGGCCTCGAAAATGTTCAAGGGAAAGGAAGAGTTGTGTAGCTCTCCCTTTAAATCAAAAGCTAGAAATGAGTAAGTTGAGTGAGAAAGGAATATTGAAAATGGAGATAGGCCAAAAAGTAGGCCTCTTGCTCCCAACAGATAGCCAAGTTGTGAATGCAGAGGAAAGTTTTTGAAGGAAATTAAAAGTGCTACTTCGTAATTCAGTGGACACACATATAATAAGAAAGTGAAGTTCCTTCATTGCTGTTATGGACAAAGTTATAGTGGTCTGGATAGAAGATCAAGCCAAACACAACGTTCCCTTAAGTCAAAGCCTAATCCAGAGCAAGGCCCTTAATTCTCCTCCCTTTGTCGATTGTTTCCTTTGCTGTGTAGAAACGTTTTAGTTTGATGTAATCTCATTTGTATAATTGCTGGTTGTTTGTGCTTTGAGGATATTTCTCAAGAAGTCCTTACTCTGACCAATGTCCTGAAGCATTTCTTCAATATGTTCTTTTAGAGTTTCATAGTTTTAGGTCTTACATTAAGTTTTCAATTCATTTTGATTTGAATTTTATATGTAGTGAGAGACAAGAGTTTAGTTTCATTCTTCTGCTTATGGATATCCTATTTTCCTAGCACCACTTACTAAAGAGACTATCTTTATCTGACTGTGTGTTCTTGGCACCTTTGTCAAAGCTAGGTTCACTAGAGATGTATGGATTTATTTCTGTGGTCTCTATTCAGTTCTCTTGATCTATGTATCTGTTTTTATGCCAGTACCATGCTGTTTTGGCTACTACATCTTGGTAGTATAATTTGAAGTCAGGTAATATGATTTCTCTAGTTTTGTTCTTTTTGCTCAGTATGGCTTTGGCTGTTCTAGGTCTTTTGTGGTTCCATATAAATTTTGGAATTATTTTTTCTATTTCTTTTTTTTTTTTTTTGGCCGGGGCTGGGTTTGAACCCGCCACCTCCGGCATATGGGACCGGCGCCCTACCCGCTGAGCCACAGGCATGGCCCTATATTTTCTATTTCTGAGAAAAATGTCATTGGTGTTTTGTTGAGGATTGAATTGAATCTATAGTTTGTTTTGGATAGTATAGACATTTTAACAATATAGAGTCTTCCAGTCCATGAGCAGGGAATCAATCTATCTTTCTTCCTTCTTTCTTTCTTCTTGCTTTCTTTCTTGCTTTCTTTCTCTCTCTCTCTCCCTCTTTCCTTTCTTTCTCTCTCTCCTTCCTTCCCTCCCTTTTTCCCTTCCCTTTCCTTTCCTTCCTTCCTTCCTTCTTTCTTTTTTGCCTTCTTTCTTTCATCTTCTTCAATTTCTTTCATCAATGTTTTGAAGTTTTTATTGTAAATATTTTACCACTTTGGTTAAGTCTATTCCTGGATATTATATTCTATTTATAGCTATTGTAAATGGGATTACTTTCTTGGTTTATTTTTCAGATTGTTTGCTATTGGCATATAAAAATGCTACTGATTTTTGTATGTTGATCTTGTATCCTGAAAATTTGTTGAACTTATTAGTTCTAATAGATTTTTTGTTTGTTTGTTTGTTTTTGTTTTTTGGGGTGTGTGTGTGTGGAGTCTTTAGTTTTCTCTAGATGTAAGATTATACCATCTGCAAACAGGAATAATTTGACTTCTTCCTTTCCAGTGTAGATACACTTTCTTTCTTTCTTTCTTTCGTCTGATCGCTGTAGCTAGAACTTCCAGTACTATCTTTTACAGTGGTAAAAGTGGGCATCTTTATCCTGTTCCAGATCTTTGCGACAAGGCTTTCAGTTTTTCCTCATTTGGTATGATACTATCTGTGGTTCTTTCCTATATCGCTTTTTATCATGGTAAGGTAAGTTCCTTCTGTACCCAGTATTTTGAGAGTTTTTACCATGAAGGGATATTGAATTTTATCAGACACTTTTTCGGCATTAATTGAAATGATCATATGGTTTTTGTCCTTCGTTCTGTTGATATGATGTATTGAATTGATTTGTGTATGTTGAACCACCCTTGCATTCCTGGGTTGAATCTAACTTGATCATGATGAATTATCTTTTTAATGTCTTGTTGAATGTGATTTTCTAGTATTCTGTTAAGGATTTTTGCATCAATTATTATCAGAGATATTGGCCGATGGTATTCTTTTTTTTGTTTGGTTTTGGTATCAGGTAATACAGGCCTGATAGAAAGAGCTTAGAAGTTTACCCTCTTCCTCATTTTTTTGGAATAGTTTAAGTGGATTGGTATTAGTTTTTCTTAGATGCTTGGTAAAATTCAGCAGTAAAGCCATTGTGTTCTGAGCTTTTCTTTGAAGGCCTTTATTTTTCTTTTAGGTTTGAAGGATATTTTTGTAGGATATAGCATTTTAAGGTTAAGGCTTTTTTCCTTCAGCACCTTGAATATGTCATGCTACTCTCTCTCCTGGCCTGTACGATTTCCATGTTGCCAGATGTATTGGAGCTCCTTTAAGCTCCTTTAAGGGTTACTTTTAGTTTTAACCTATGACCTTTGGGAGCTTGACTATTAAATGTCTTGACGTAGTCTTGCTTGAGTTATATCTTTTTGATGTTCTATGACCTTCTTATGCCTGAATGTTGATATCTTCCTCTGGGTTTGGAATGTTTTATGTTATTATTTCTTTGAATATACTTTCTTCCTCAATGTCTTTTTTTTACCTCCTTTTAAAGGCCAATAACTCTTATATTTTCCCCTTTAAAGCTATTTTCTAGGTCCTTTAGGCATGCTTCATTCTTATTTATTCTTTTTCCTTTTTCTCTTCTGTGTATTTTCAAATGGCCTATTCTTTTTTTGCAGTTTTTGGCCGGGGTCCTTTCAAGCCATGGGCGCTGCCCTAAATGGCCTATTCTTTTTTTTTTTTTTCTGAGACAAAGTGTCACTTTGTTGCCCTCAGTAGAGTGCCATAGTGTCATAGCTCACAGCAACCTCAAACTCTTGGGTTATTATAAAATGACCAATTTTTATAATCATTAATTCTCTCTTCTTGATCAATTCTGCTGTTGAGAGACTCTGAAGTATTTCTTGGCATGTTAATTAAATTCTTAAGCTCTAGAATTTCGGCTTGAATTTTAAAAATTATTTTAATCTTTGTTAAATTTCTCTGATAGGCTTTTGAATTCCTTCTCTATGTTGTCTTGACATTCATTGAGCTACTTCAGGACAGCTAATTTTATGTCTTTGTCTGAAAGGTCACTTATTGCCTTCACTTAGGGATTGGTCCCTGGTACCTTATTTGGTTGATTTGGTGAGGTCATGTCTTACTGGATGTTCTTGATGCTTGTGGATATTCATTAACGTCTGGGCCTTGAAGAGTTAGGTATTTATTTTAATTTCCACAGTCTGAGCTTGTTTAAACCTATCCTTCTTGAGAAGGCTTTCCAGCTATTCAGAGGGAATTAAGTGTTGTGATCTAAGTGTTTGACCACTCCAGGTATATCAGCGCTGGGGGTGCCCCAAGCCCAATAATGTTATGGTTCTTACACACTTGAGTGGTACCACTTGGTGGACTTGGATAAGATATAGGAGAATTCCCTAGCTTACACAGTAAAGTCTCTCATTCTCTTCCCTCACTCTCATTGCTGGGTTGCTGAAGGTAGAGTAGAAATGCTGTGGGTACTCTTGTGTAGCCATCAGCACCAGGTGATACCCAAAGCCAGTGATAACTGTTACCTAGCTACCTCTGATGTTTATTCAAAGCCCAAGAGGTCATCAGTTAGCATGTGGTGAATCCGGCCAGGACTGGGGTCTTTCCTTCAAGGCAGCATGTGTCCTGGTGGGTCCAGAAATGCCACCCAAGGCCTGGACTTAGGGCCTTAGTACTTTATTTTACTGTGGCTGAGATGGTACCTAAGTTGCAAAATAAATTCCTCTGAGCTCTTCTCTTTCCTTCCCCAAAGTGGAAGAAGACTGTCCCTGGGCCACACTCCCGTAGGTGGGGAAGGGGTGACATAGGCACTGGCTTGACTGCAGCTACTGGAATCTCAATGAGTCACATGCACCCCACATTCACTGGTTCTGAGCCAGCACAGCTTCAGGGATTGCCCAGGAACTGCAGCTATTGTGGCCTAACTGCATTATGAATTTATGAAATATCAACCAAAATATCAACATTAATAGGAGTTTGAAAATTTAACCAGTCCTCAGGCTCATTTTGTCAGCCGGTGATGGGGCTAGCCAGAACTCAGATAGCCTGGCAGAGAATTTCCCTCTGGCTGAGATGGTCTCAATTGCTCCCTCTGAGGACAACAGCATTCTTCTCTGTGCTGTGTTCCCCTGTGCTGGGGATTTGCGGGGAGGGGGCGTAGAGGGCTCTGAGTTTCAATACAAAGCTCCACAATCACTTCACTCTCCCTCTCCTGGACACACAGATTCTCTCTCCACTCGGTGTGCTAGTATAACACTAATCAGGGATGGAGGAGGGATGGCATAGGCTGTGCAAGATTATCTTTCCTGCCCTCTTCAGTGCCTCTTTCCTTGATATAATGTTAAAACCAGGTAGTATGATCACTTACCTGATTTTTACTTCTTTGAAAGGTGCTTGCTGGTTTTTATAGTTGTTGAATTTGGTGTTGGTCTGGAGGGATGATTATTAGAGGTTTCTATTGGGATATCTTGCTCCACTCCCAATCCATCACATCTGTTTACAGCATGGTTTATTAAACATTTTAAACCTACTATTGAGACTTAACTGCTCAGGAAAAAAGGTTCCTTTCAAAATATTACCATTCATTGAAAATGCTCTTAGTCACCCAAGAGCTCTGATGGAGAAGTACAAGGAGATCAATGTTGTTTTCATGGCTGCTAACACAGCACCCATTCTGTGGCCCATGGATAAAGGAGTAATTTCAATGTTAGTCTTACTATGTAAGGAATACATTTCATAAGACATTAGCTGCCATTGGTAGTTATTCCTCTGATGGATCTGGGCAAAATAAATAGAAAACGTTCTCAAAATTATTCACCACTCTGATGCCATAAAGAACATTTATGATTTATGGGAGGAGGTCAAAATATCAACATTAATAGGAATTTGAAAAAAGTTGATTGCGATGCTCGTGGATGACCTTGAGGAATTCAAAACTTCAGTGGAGGAAATAATTGCAGGTGTGGTAGAAATAACAAGAGAACTAGAATTAGAGGCAGAGCTTGAAGATGTGACTGAATTGCTACCATCTCATGATCAAACTTGAATAGATGATGAGTTCCTTCTTAGGAAAGAGCAAAGAAAGTGGTTTCTTGAGATGGAATGAATCTACTCCTGGTGAAGACTCTGTGAACATTGTTGAAATTACAGCAAAGGATTTATAATATTACATAAGCGTAGAGGAGAAAGTAGTGGCAGGGTTTGAGAAGAGTCATCCCAACTTTGAAAGAGGTTCTGCAGTGGGTAAAATGCTACCAAATAGCATTCCATGCTACAGAGAAATCTTATGTGAAAGGAATACTCATTTGTTGAGGCAAACTTTATTGTTCTCTTATTTTAAGAAATTGTCATAGCAACCTCAACCTTCAGCAACCCCCACCCTGATTGCACAGCAGCCATCAACATTGATGGAAGACCCTTCACCAGCAAAAAAGATTATGAAGACTGAGATGATTGTTAGCACATTTTTTTTTTTTTTGTAGAGACAGAGTCTCACTTTATGGCCCTTGGTAGAGTGCCGTGGCATCACACAGCTCACAGCAACCTCCAACTCCTGGGCTCAAGCGATTCTCCTGCCCCAGCCTCCCGAGTAGCTGGGACCACAGGCGCCCGCCACAACACCCAGCTATTTTTTGGTTGCAGTTTGGCCGGGGCCGGGCTCGAACCCGCCACCCTCGGTATATGGGGCCGGTGCACTACCGACTGAGCCACAGGCGCCGCCCAATTGTTAGCACATTTGAGCAATAAAATATTTTTAAATTAATATACATGCATTTTTAGACTTAATGCTATTGCTTACTTAATGGACTATAGTATAAACATAACTTTTATATGTATTGGGATCAATGTTGGCAAAGACTGTGGTTGTTCTCAGCACAAAGGCAGCAGGGGTCCTAGGTGGCAGCGAGAGTTGCTGAAATCCTTGCTGGTGAAGACTGCTAAGGTTCTCCCAGTCTGTTTTCCTGTAGAACTCACAGTGGAGGGGATTCTTCTACATTGAGCTGTGCAAGCCTGGAGAATGGGGTGGATGCAAGTAGAATGCTTCCTATGCCATTCTCAGTTTTTGTGCTCTGCTGGGTTGTTGAATCTTTTTTTTTTTTTGGGTTTTTGGCCAGGGCTAGGTTTGAACCCGCCACCTCTGGCATATGGGACCGGCGCCCTACTCCTTGAGCCACAGGCACCGCCTGGTTGTTGAATCTTAATTGTACTCCTGAGCTCTCTCAGGGATATTTTCATCCAGGGATCTTGTTCAATGATTGTTTTTGTAGAAGAAGGGCTAGGAACTTCCTAGCTCACCACTTGCTGATGTCATGTGGACCATGCACCTTGATCCAGTTTAATCTAAGTGGATAGGACTAAAATCTAAGACCACCAAAAGGAACTGAGCTGAGGGATGTCTACTATAGTCATTGTTCCTAAATCTGACTCCAGGTAAAGCATTTCAAATATCACATGATTTAACTTGGAATTTATAGTAAGGAAATAAGAATGAGCACTAATATTTAACAATGAAAAGTCCATTGCAGTATTGTTGGTCATTGTAGAAATAACGTAAATGTCTAACAATAACATATTATTAAAATAAGTAAGGGAATATCCATAGAGTAGAATAATATGCAGCCATAGAAAATGATGTTACAGAAATATCTTTTATCTTGAAATATGTTAATGATAATTAAATGAAAAAAGCAAATTACAAAACATGTGTGTTTGATCTAACTTTTGTTAAAAAAGGTAGAAGATGGGCGGTGCCTGTGGCTCAGTGAGTAGGGCGCCGGCCCCATATGCCGAGGGTGGCGGGTTCAAACCCAGCCCCGGCCAAACTGCAACAACAAAAAAAAAATAGCCGGGCGTTGTGGCGGGCGCCTGTAGTCCCAGCTGCTCGGGAGGCTGAGGCAACAGAATCGCGTAAGCCCAAGAGTTAGAGGTTGCTGTGAGCCCTGTGACGCCACGGCACTCTACCCGAGGGCAGTACAGTGAGACTCTGTCTCTACAAAAAAAAAAAAAAAAGGTAGAAGATAACTTAAAATAAAAATTTGCTAATACCTCATAGTGATTCAAGGTAGACAGTATTACAGTTTAAAAGTACCTTTTATTTTCTTGTCTACATATTCTGATTTTTCTGAAATGAGCATGTACTGCTTTGTTACAACCAAAATAATACATTTTGAAAATAAAAATGTACGGTCTAGCTCTATTATATATTATAGAAATTAATGAATGAACTATAAGTAATTTAATTCCAATTTTTCCCACATTGCAATTTGTGCTTGCTGTGATATGAAATAAAAAAGAGTTTTGTCAGTATATTTTCTATTTCATTATGATTTACCTGTTTACCTCTCTGCCTCCCTTCAGGTCAAGATCCTCCAGGTCAGAGACTATTATTATTCATTTTGTATTCCTAGCATGTAGGTCACGAATTCAGTAGGTGATGAGTAAATATTGAGTAATTTAGTAAATAGCACACAAATATATGTTGAAACACTTAGGTTTTAATTAAGATGCGTTGACAATCACACCATCCATCTTGCTGTAATGTAGGAATGTAGTCAATGTATTTCTTTATATTAAACAGACTGATTTGAAAAAAAGTAGTGGTTCTCAAACCCAGCTGATGACCCAAAATACCTGGAAGCTCCACTCCAAAATAATGGAAGAATAAAGAAGAATCTGATACAAAGAATGTATAGCTACAAAATATATCATGGAAAAAAAATCTGATCCATCTTGAGAGGAAGTCCTTGAAGACAAAGTTAGGATCAAATGTCAGGGGCCACGTGCTGAGGGTAATTAATCCATAGACATCACAGATGTGTGTATTGTGGGTGTTATATCAAAGACACCATCAGTTTGGGGATCTTGAAAATTATTCCAGGAACACAAACAATGATACTCAGTGCTTTCAAGAAAGGTAAAGAAATGAGTAGATACTGAATGCATTTTTTTTTCCTGGACGTCGATGGAAATACACTCATCCAAGTCTCAAAAATATGCATGATTTTTGACTTAGCAATTTCACCTCTGAGAATTTATCCTAAAGAAATTATTATGGATATGCACAAGAAATTAAGCCTGAGGATGTTCATCACAATATCATCTACACTACCAAAAACAAACAAAACAACAAAACAAAAACAGAAACACTACTGACGTCTAACAGCAGAGAACTAGCAAGGTAAATTATGGAGTATTCATTTTATGGAATATATTGCGGCAACTAAAAATACTCTGTGGAAATATATTTTTAGATATGTACAGATGTTCATCATATGTTGTTAAATCTTAAGAAACACGTTACAGAGAACTCAACAGAGTTGATCTCATTTTTGTAAATGATAATAGATAGATGGGTCAAATAATACATGTTACTAGTAGTGGTTTTTTTGTGGAGGAGAGAGGGTACAGATTGTTTAAAAAATTCCTTTTGCCTCTCTGTCTTTTCTGAATTCTTTGTAGTGAACCTGTGTTGATCATATAATAAGAAAAAAAAAAAAAAGAAGCAGAAAAGGAAGACTGCCAAAAAATACACATAGATGTGTAAAAGCGTACTTCCGAGAGGATCACAGCTCTTCCAATAGGAAGACAGCTCTTACATAGCACTTAGTACACACTATGCATAATTTATTTATATTTATAAGCTTGTTTGATCATATCACAACCCTGTGATCTGTTCCACTGGTGAGGAAACCGAAGCACAAGGAGGTTCAGTAACTTGCTAAAGTCATCGGGCTAATAGAGCAAGGATTTGGACCAGGAATCTAGTGAGCCCTGGAGTCTGTGCTCCTAACCACCACTATATTAGGGGAGAAATCTAGATCTGTGTCTTCCTGCCATCGCATCTCCATAACCTCCATTTTATGTGCCTCCTTGCTTCTCTGCAGGTTGAAGGGAATAATAGGTCAGTTTCAAAGGCACATACTAGAGAGAATCTGCCATGCGCTGCAGGAGGTGGCTTTGACATTGATCTTGGGCCTGACGCAATGGGTGTAATTTATTTCACAGCCCTCCGCCCTGTCTGCCCACTTGCTAAATGGAGTGCCTTCATCTGCTCATTGAAACAAAGGGCCATGCTTGGTGTCTGGAATTTTCCTGACATGTTTCTCCTGTGTTGAAACCTAATCATCCTATTCTTTTAACACCTGGTTTTGTAGTAGGCAACTGTTAGCAAATCATTAGAAACAAATTAATGCTAACATGATAAAAGGCACAAATACATTGTTATCTCATTCTTTGAGGTAACATACACATATAAATAGAGGCTTTCTAGAAATTATTCCCAAAGCTAAAGAATTCATTCTCATGGTAGATATTTTGGGAATTTCAGAGGAAATATTTTAGGCATTCAAGCTCAGTTGTATTGGCTCACACCTGTAATCCCAGCATTTTGGGAGGCTGAAGTGGGAGGATTGCTTGAGGCCAGGAGTTCAAGACCAGCCTGGGAAACCTAGTGAGACCTCCTCTCTACACAAAATTAAAAAAATTAGATGAGTCTGGAGGTGTACACCTGTAGTCCTCACTCCTTGAGAGGCTGAGGCAGGAAGATTGGTTAAGCCCAGGAGTTTTAAGTTGCAGTGAGCTATGATCACATCACTTAAGTCTAGCCTGGGGAGACAGAGGGAGACCCTGCTTCTATTAAAAAAAAAAAAAAAGGCTCAGTTGGCTTAGCTAAAGCTGTTTCTAATCTTCTTATCCTTTGTCAACTTCCCTATAAAACCCAAAAAAGCTACATATTCATTTTTCAGCCTTCTTGCAGCTTGGGGTGACATAGTTCTAGATTATAAGATGGAGATGGTAGTCAGGGGTTTGGGGAGAAAACTTTTGCATTCCTGATAAAGGCGAAATATTGACACTTAAACCCTATAATACCTCATCCTACGCCCCTCCAGTTGCCTTCAACTTGACACTTTTTTAAATAGATAAAAATAAATAATCCCTGTGTGCTAAACTACTGTTAGCCAAATTGTCTTTCACTTTTAGCCAAAGCATACACACGTTTTTAAAAACAAAATGTAGTTCAATTTCATGGCTCTAGTTTTACCTAGAAAGTTGTTTTCCTCTTTTAGTCCATCTGCCCCTTCTTCCTCCCTTCCTTTTTTTTTTCTTCCTATTTTTTGTACAGTATAATCTCATAAAGGAACAATGTAAAGGAATAGCGTAATTCATACTAATGAAGCAAACATCTGGGTCAAGGTCCATGTGCTGGTTATTTTTTGTTTGTCCCTCAGTCCATCCTCCCCCTGCCATTGGCCCTCAGGGCTGAGCTGTGTGGACCTGTGAGCAATTTTGGTCTCTGACTCCCTCTTGGGGCTGGGGAGCCCCAGCAGGAGATTGTAGGGAGGAAAGAGAGTGGTGGCAGGGAGCGTAGTCCCTCAGCTCCTGATGTGATGTTACTTCTGGATGGCTGGGTTTCTCCACTAAATCTCAGTTCTCCTCTTCACACAACAGAATTAACTTAATTTTCTCTCCTTCTGATTCCGGGAACCACACTTTCCCCTCGTCTCTCCAGACCTTGGCCACTATTAGCTTTGGGTTGCAAAACCATCTCTTACATTTCCTCTACACCTGCACCTCTGTGATCTGTTGTCTCTTAAATGAACCCTCCTTAAATTAGTCCATTTTTTTCTTTCTTATTTATTTATTTATTTTTATTGTTAAATCATAGCTGTGTACATTAGTGCAATCAAGGGGTACAATGTGCTGATTTCATACACAAACTGAAATATTCTCATCAAACTGTTCAACGTAGCCTTCATGGCATTTTCTTAGTTATTGTATGTAGACATTTATATTCTGCATTTAGTAAGTTTCGCCTGTACCCATTCCAAGATGCACTGTAGGTGTGGCCCCACCCATTACCCTCCCTCCACCTTTACCTCCCCCCTCCCTTCCCCTCCCTTGGCCCTTTCCCCATATACTTGTGCTATAGTTGGGTTATAGCTTTCATGTGAAAGCTATAAATTAGCTTCATAGTAGGGCTGAGTACATTGAATACTTTTTCTTCCATTCCTGAGATACTTTGCTAAGAAGAATATGTTCCAGCTCCATCCATGTAAACATTAAAGGGGTAAAGTCTCCATCTTTCTTTAAGGCTGCATAATATTCCATGGTATACATGTACCGCAATTTGCTAGTCCATTTGTGGGTCGATGGGCATGTGGGCTTCTTCAATGACTTAGCAATTGTGAATTGGGCTGCAATAAACATTCTGGTGCAGATGTCTTTGTTATATTGTGATTTTTGGTCTTCTGGGTATAAACCTAGTAAAGGAATTATAGGATCAAATGGCAGGTCTATTTTTAGGTCCCTAAGTATTCTCCAAACATCCTTCCAGAAGGAATGTATTAGTGTGCATTCCCACCAGCAGTGTAGAAGTGTGCCCTTTCCTCCACATCCACGCCAACATCTCTGGTTTTGGGATTTTGTTATGTGGGCTACTCTTACTGGGGTTAGGTGATATCTCAAAGTAGTTTTGATTTGCATTTCTCTGATGATTAAGGATGATGAGCTTTTTTTCATGTGTTTGTAGATTGTGCGTCTGTCTTCTTTAGAGACGTTTCTCTTCAAGTCTCTTGCCCACCCTGAGATGGGATCACTTGTTCTTTTCTTGCTAATACGTTTGAGTTCTCTGTGGATTCTGGTTATTAAACCTTTATCAGAGGTATAACCTACAAATATTTTCTCCCATTCTGAGGGCTGTCTGCTTGCTTTACTTACTATGTTCTTGACTGTGCAGAAGCTTTTTAGTTTGATCAGTCCCAGTAATGTATTTTTGATACTTGCCTGGGGAGTCCTCCTCATAAAATATTCACCCAGGCTGATTCCTTCAAGAGTTTTCCCTGCACTTTCTTCAAGTATTTTTATAGTTTCATGTCTTAAGTTTAAATCTTTTATCCAGTGAGAGTCTATCTTAGTTAATGGTGAAAGGTGTGGATTCAGTTTCAGTCTTTTACAGATCGCCAGCCAATTCACCCAGCACCATTTGTTAAATAGGGAATCTTTTCCCCACTGAATGTTTTTAACTGGCTTGTCAAAGATCAAATAATGGTAAGTAGCTGGATTCATCTCTTGGTTCTCTATTCTGTTCCAGACACCTACTTCTCTGTTTTTGTGCCAGAACCATGCTGTTTTGATCACTATAGATTTATAGTACAGTCTCAGGTCTGGTAGCTGGATTCATCTCTTGGTTCTCTATTCTGTTCCAGACATCTACTTCTCTGTTTTTGTGCCAGTACCATGCTGTTTTGATCACTATCAATTTATAAGTACAGTCTCAGGTCTGGTAGCGTGATTCCTCCTGCTGTGTTTTTATTGCTGAGTAATGTTTTGGCTATTCAAGGTTTTTTTTCTGATTCCATATAAAACAAAGTATTATTTTTTCAAGATCTTTAAAATATGACAGTGGAGCTTTAATAGGAATTGCATTAAAATTATATGTTGCTTTGGGTGGTATAGACATTTTAACAATATTGATTCTTCCCAGCCATGAGCATGGTATGTTTTTCCATTTGTTAACATCTTCAGCTATTTCTTTTCTTAGAGTTTCATAGTTCTCTTTATAGAGATCTTTCACGTCCTTTGTTAGATAAACTCCCAAATATTTCATCTTCTTTGGCACTACTGTGAAAGAAATAGAGTCCTTGACTGTATTTTCAGCTTGGTTATTGTTGGTATATAAAAAGGCTACAGATTTATGGGTGTTGATTTTGTAGCCTGAGACACTGCTGTATTCCTTGATCACTTCTAAAAGTTTTGTAGTAGAATCCCTAGTGTTTTCCAGATATACAATCATATCATCTCTGAAGAGTGAAAGTTTGATCTCTTCTGACCCTATGTGGATACCCTTGATCGCCTTTTCTTCCCTAATTGCAATGGCTAAAACTTCCATTACAATGTTAAAGAGCAATGGAGACAATGGGCAACCTTGCCTGGTTCCTGATCTAAGTGGAAATGATTTCAATTTAACTCCATTTAGTACGATATTGGCTGTGGGTTTGCTGTAGATTGCAGTTTAAGAAATGTCCCTTCTATACCAATTTTCTTAAGTGTTCTGATCATGAAGGGATGCTGGACATTTCAAAAGCTTTTTCTGCATCAATTGAGAGAATCATATGGTCTTTATTTTTCAGTTTGTTTATGTGCTGAATTACATTTATAGATTTATGTATATTGAACCAGCCTTGAGACCCCGGGATAAATCCCACTTGATCATGGTGTATAATTTTTTTTAATGTGTTGTTGGATTCTGTTCATTAGGATCTTATTGAGTATTTTTGCATCAATTCTCATTAGTGATATTGGTCTATAATTTTCTTTTCTTGTTGGGTCTTTCCCTGGTTTGGGGATCAAGGTGATGTTTGCTTTGTAGAATGTGTTGGGTAATATTTCTTCTTTTTCTATATTTTGGAAGAGGTTTAGTAATATAGGTACTAGTTCTTCTTTAAATGTTTGGTAGAATTCTGACGTAAAGCCATCTTGTCCTGGGCTTTTCTTTTTAGGGAGATTTTGTATAGATTTTGTTCGGAACTTGATATAGGCCTGTTCAACATTTCCACTTCATTCTGGCTACGTCTTGGTAGGTGGCATACTTCCAGGTATGGCTTGATTTCTTTCAGATTTTCATATTTCTGAGAGTAGAGATTCTCGTAGTGTTCGTTAAGGATTTTTTTGAATTTCTGAGAGGTCTGTTGTTATTTCATCATTACCATTTCTGATTGATGAAATTAGAGATTTTATTCTTTTTCTCCTGGTTAGGTTGGCCAAAGGTTTATCTATTATATTGATCTTTTCAAAAGACCAACTTTTTGATTTATTGATCTGTTGTATAATTCTTTTGTTTTCCATTTCATTTAATTCTGCTCTGATTTTGGTTATATCTTTTCTTCTGCTGGGTTTGGGGTTGGAGTGTTCTTCCTTCTCCAGAAGAAAGGATTTCTGACATTGAAGGCAAAGCTTTTGAATGCTCCCAAACTCTCAAAGAGGAAGAGAAATGGAGAGCAAAAATGGCTCATTCTCTCAGAGAGTTCTGGGATAATTCAGAGAAGGCTAATAGCCACCTCATTGGAATCCCTGAAAGTGATGAAGTGACCTTGCTGGGCACAGAGGCCCTTCTCCATGAAATTATGAAAGAGAATTTTGCAGACATGCCAAGAGATTCTGAAATTCATATAGCAGACAGTTTCAGAACCCCAGCACAACTCAATCTGAATAAGACATCCCCCAGGCATATTATAATTAACTTCACTAAAGTTAATATGAAGGAGAAAATTCTGAAAGCAGCCAGACATAAGAACTCCATTACCTACAAAGGGAAGAATATTAGAATGACTGCAGATCTCTCCTGAAACTTTTCAAGCCAGAAGAGGGTGGTCATCGACTTTTAATCTCCTAAAGCAAAATAACTTTCAACCCGGATCCTGTGTCCAGCTAAACTGAGTTTCATTTATGATGGAGAAATTAAATACTTTAATGACATTCGTATATTGAAGAAATTTGCCATAACCAAACAAGCTCTTCAGGATATTCTCAGACCTATCCTCCATAATGACTAGCCCAATCCTCTACCACAAACGTAAACTCGCTCAGAAACTTTTGATCAAACTCCAACTTCCACAGTGGCGAAAGGATTAAAAATGTCCACTGGACTTTTGAAAAACTCGATACCCCAAATTTTACCAGAGTTATCAATATTCTCCATTAATGTGAATGGCTTAAACTGTCCTCTAAAGAGGCACAGGCTGGCTGACTGCATACAAAAACTCAGGCCAGATATTTGTTGCATACAAGAATCACATCTTACCTTAAAAGATAAATATAGACGCAGGGTGAAAGGATGCTCATCCATATTTCAGGCAAAAGATAATCAGAAAAAAGCAGGTGTTGCAACTCTATTTGCAGACACAATAGGCTTTAAACCAACAAAAGTAAGGAAGGATAAGAATGGTCACTTCATATTTGTTAAGGGTAATACTCAATATGTTGAGATTTCAATTATTAATATTTATGCACCCAACGAGAGTGCACCTCAATTCATAAGAGAAACTCTAACAGACATGAGCAACTTGATTTCCTCCAGCTCCATAATAGTTGGAGATTTCAACACCCTTTTGGCTGTGTTGGATAGATCCTCCAATAAGAAGCTAAGCAAAGAAATTTTAGATTTAAACCTAACCATCCAACATTTGGATTTAGCAGACATCTACAGAACATTTCATCCCAACAAAACTGAATACACATACTTCTCATCAGCCCATGGAACATACTCCAAAATTGATCACGTTTTAGGTCACAAGTCTAACCTCAGTAAATTTAAAGGAATAGAAATTCTTCCTTGCATCTTCTTGGACCACCATGGAATAGAAGTTGAACTCAATAACAACAGGAATCTGCATACTCATACAAAGTCATGGAAGCTAAATAACCTTATGCTGAATGATAGCTGGGTCATAGATGAGATTAAGGAGGAAATTGCCAAATTTTTGGAACAACATGACAATGAAGACACAAATTATCAGAACCTCTGGGATACCACAAAGGCAGTCCTAAGAGGGAAATTTATAGCACTTCAAGCCTTCCTCAAGAGAATGGAAAGAGAGAAAGTTAACAACTTAATGGGACATCTCAAGCAACTGGAAAAGAAAGAACATTCCAACCTCAAATCCAGTAGAAGAAAAGAAATAACCTAAATCAGAGCAGAATTAAATGAAATTGAAAACAAAAGAATTATACAATAGATCAATAAATCCAAAAGTTGGTTTTTTGAAAAGATCAATAAAATAGATAAACCTTTGGCCAACCTAACCAGGAGAAAAAGAGTAAAATCTCTAATCTCATCAGTCAGAAATGACAAAGATGAAATAACAACAGACTCCTTAGAAATTCAAAAAATCCTTAATGAATATTACAAGAAACTTTATTCTCAGAAATATGAGAATCTGAAGGAAATTGACCAATACTTTGAAGCATGTCACCTTCCAAGGCTTAGCCAGAATCAAGTGGAAATGTTGAACAGGCCAATATCAAGTTCTGAAATAGCATCAACCATACAAAATCTCCCTAAAAAGAAAAGCCTGGGACCAGATAGCTTCACGTCAGAATTCTACCAAACCTTTAAAGAGGAACTAGTACCTATATTACTCAACCTGTTCCAAAATGTAGAGGACCTGTTCCAAAATGTAGAAAAAGAAGGAAGACTACCCAATACGTTCTATGAAGCAAACATCACCCTGATCCCCAAACCAGGAAAAGACCCAACAAGAATAGAAAATTATAGACCAATATCACTAAAGAATATAGATGAAAAAATATTCAACAAAATCCTAACAAACAGAATCCACAACACATCAAACAAATTATACATCATGACCAAGTCGGTTTTATTCCAGGGTCTCAAGGCTGGTTCACTATACGTAAATCTATAAGTATAATTCAGCACATAAACAAATTAAAAAACAAAGATAATATGATTCTCTCAATTGATGCAGAAAAAGCTTTTGATAATATACAGCATCACTTCATGATCAGAACACTTAAGAAAATTGGTATAGAAGGGACATTTCTTAAACTGATAGAGGCCATCTACAGCAAACCCACAGCCAATATCGTATTGAATGGAGTTAAATTGAAATCATTTCCACTCAGATCAGGAACCAGGCAAGGTAGCCCATTGTCTCCATTGCTATTTAACATTGTAATGGAAGTTTTAGCCATTGCAATTAGGGAAGAAAAGGTGATCAAGGGTATTCATACAGGGTCAGAAGAGATCAAACTTTCGCTCTTCAGAGATGATATGATTGTATATCTGGAAAACACTAGGGATTCTATTACAAAACTTTTAGAAGTGATCAAGGAATACAGCAGTGTCTCAGGTTACAAAATCAACATTCATAAATTGGTAGCCTTTATATATACCAACAATAGTCAAGCTGAAAAAACAGTTAAGGACTCTATTCCATTCACAATAGTGCCAAAGAAGATGAAATATTTGGGAGTTTATCTAACAAAGGACGTGAAAGATCTCTATAAAGAGAACTATGAAACTCTAAGAAAAGAAATAGCTGAAAATGTTAACAAATGGAAAAACATACCAGGCTCATGGCTGGGAAGAATCAACATTGTTAAAATGTCCGTACTACCCAAAGCAATATGCGATTTTAATGCAATCCCTATTAAAGCTCCATTGTCATACTTTAAAGATCTTGAAAAAATAATACTTAGTTTTATATGGAATCAGAAAAAACCTCGACTAGCCAAGACATTACTCAGAAATAAAAACAAAGCAGGAGGAATCACACTACCGGACCTTAGACTATACTACAAATCAATAGTGATCAAAACAGCATGGTACTGGCACAAAAACAGAGAGATAGATGTGTGGAACAGAACAGAGAACCAAGAGATGAACCCAGCTACTTACTGTTATTTGATCTTTGACAAGCCAATTAAAAACATTCAGTGGGGAAAACATTCCCTATTTAACAAATAGTGCTGGGTGAACTGGCTGTTAACCTGTAGAAGACTGAAATTGGCCCACACCTTTCACCATGAACTAAGATAGACTCTCACTGGATTAAAGATTTAAACTTAAGACACGAAACTTCAAAAATACTAGCAGAGAGTGCAGGGAAAACCCTTGAAGAAATCGGTCTGGGCAAGTATTTTATGAGGAGGACCCCACGGGCAATTGAAGCAGCTTCAAAAATACACTACTGGGACCTGATCAAACTAAAAACCTTCTGCACAGCCAAGAACACAGTTGGTAAAGCAAGCAAACAGCCCTCAGAATGGGAGAAGATATTTGTAGGTTATGTCTCCGACAAAGATTTAATAAGCAGAATCCACAGAGAACTCAAATGTATAAGCAAGAAAAGAACAAGTGATCCCATCACAGGCTGGGCAAGGGACTTGAAGAGAAACTTCTCTGAAGAAAACAGGCACACGGCCTACAGACATATGAAAAAATGCTCATCATCCTTAATCATCAGAGAAATGCAAATCAAAACTACTTTGAGATATCATCTAACTCCAGTAAGATTAGCTCATATCACAAAATCCCAAGACCAGAGATGTTGGCGTGGATGTGGAGAAAAGGAAACACTTCTACACTGCTGGTGGGAATGCAAATTAATACATTCCTTTTGGAAAGATGTTCAGAGAACACTTAGAGATCTAAAAATAGATCTGCCATTCCATCCTATAATTCCTCTACTAGGTATATACCCAGAAGACCAAAAATCACATTTTAACAAAGATATTTGTACAAGAATGTTTACTGCAGCCCAATTCACAATTGCTAAGTCATAGAAAAGGCCCAAGTGCCCATCGATCCACAAATGGATTAATAAATTGTGGTATATGTATACCATGGAATATTATGCAGCCTTAAAGAAAGATGGGGACTTTACCTCTTTCATGTTTATATGGATGGACCTGGAACATATTCTTCTTAGTAAAGTATCTCAAGAATGGAAGAAAAAGTATCCAATGTACTCAGCCCTACTATGAAACTAATTTATGGCTTTCATATGAAAGCTATAACCCAGTTATAACCTAAGAATAGGGGGAAGGGGGAGAGGGAGGGGAGGGTGGGGAAAGGATGGGCCGAGGGAGGGTGATTGGTGGGACCACACCTGTGGTGCATCTTACAAGGGTACATGTGAAACTTAGTAAATGTAGAATATAAATGTCTTAACACAATAACTAAGAAAATGCCAGGAAGGCTATGTTAACCAGTGTGATGAAAATGGGTCAAATGGTCTATAAAACCAGTGTTTGGTGCCCCATGATCGCATTAATGTGCACAGCTATGATTTAATTAAACAAAACAAAACAAAACCCTAAACCCTGTTGAGTCTTCCAGTCAATGAATATGATATAGCTTCTCTTTTAATCATGTCTTCTTTTGTATACCTCAACATAGTTATATAATTATCCCTAAAGAGATCTTGCACCTTTTAAAAATGATTTATTTCTAGGCTCTTAATATTACTGATGCTGTTGTTTATAGTATGATTTTTAAAAATTCATTTTCTAGTTTTTTTGTTTTTAGTGTAGAATAATATTGATTTTTGTAGAACATTTTATTTTTGTGTTAATCAACCTTGTTTACATCTCTTATCACTCTAATAGTGGGTAGATTCTTTTGGATTTTCTATGTTCATAATTATGAAATCTAAAGATGATGTTTGTTTTCTTACTTTATAATTCTCTCTCTCTCTTTCTTTCTTTCCTTCTTTTTCTTTCCTTTGTTATACCATCTAGGGCCTCCAGTATAACCAACAATATTAAGTAAAGCCTGTAATGAGAGTTATCTTTGTCTTGCTTCCGATCTGGAAGAGAAAACTTGCAGCAATTCACTACTAAGTCCATTATGCGCGGTGCTATTATTTTTTCAGATATTCTTTACTGGATTAATAAAGATTACTTCTGTTCCTAGTTTGTTATCAGATTAATGAAGATTACTTCTGTTCCTAGTTTGTTAAAATTTCTCATTTTTTAAAAAAGTAAATTGTTAATGGATATCAGATTTTGAGTTTCTTTTCTACACCAATTGAAATGGTCATATGCTCTGTTCCCCCTTAATCTATTTATATGTTAGCCTCAGGAAATGAGCTGGGGAGTTTCCAGAGCATTTTCTAATGTAAGTATTTTTAAAACATGCATCTGGGTATGTCATGTAAGTTCAGGCTTTTTTGATTGCAAAAATAGTATAAGCCAAAAAGGGAACTGACTGTCTCATTTAACCATAACTTCAGCAGAGGTGAATATAGGCATTGAACTATGTCACCAGGACTATTTCTCTTCACTGTGTTCTGTTTCTCTCTCTCTCTCTCTCTCTGTGTGTGTTTTTTATCATATGAAACAAGATAACTGCCAAAAGCCACAAGGCATCTTCCTGAAGTTTCAAGTTCAACAGAACTTGGCTTCTTTCTCTTGGCTTTTCTAGCACAACTGTCACCACATCCTGGGGGCTCTCACTGGACGTGTTCTCACCCCCAGAGCCATAGCTTCATCAGTGGGATACAAGGGGTCAAGTGGTCAGGCCTTCATTATGTGTCCATCATTGGAACTTGGGGTGGTCTCAACTCATCCTAAAGCACCTGAATTGATAGCGGGGGAGGTAAAGCTGGCTCCTCAGAGAAAAGCAAAGGATGTCTCCCTACACTAACTTAGATCTTTACTAGCTACTAGTACTCCTGCTGTAGCTATCCCAGGCCGATCTTCATTTGCTAACTTCATTTGGTTAATTTTGTTTATGTAATTTAATTTGGTTTACTATGTACTAAGCATTGTGTTAAGTTCTTTAGATGACTTGCTCCTATAATTCTCACAAACACCCTGAGAAGTAGATACCCACATTTATAAACTAAGGCCCGTGTGATCCAATTGAAGGGAAAGAACCAGATGGGAGCCCAAATCTATTTATGGCCAGGGCCTAGGTTTTTTATGTTACCCAACACCACTTCTCTAATTCTCTAACTCTAAAAGACAAGGATATTGAAGTTGGTAAATCTAATTTCCTATACTGAAGTCCCTTTATCTCACCCCAGCAGAACTTTTGAAACATCATCCCTTTTGAAACCATTATTACGAAATAATGGTTTGTAATTTAACGTGTGCCAGACAAACATCCAAGTAGAAGGATGCCCATTTGTCTCATGGAATACGCGTTATAAGAAAGCTGAATAAAATAACCATCAGTTCCCACTTGCCCTGTTGCCCAGCCTTCATCAGTTGCATGGGGCCATTTCTGGATTTAGCTTCCCTGTTAATAGCGTCTAATCTGAGAGCTTCACATGAAGGAAACTGGTGCATTATTTGGTTGGCAGCAGCGGCATAGTAAGGGTCGAAGGCCGCCAGAGCCATGTAAATTAGTCACCTTCCCTCCTTCAATGCTGCTGTTTGAAGTGCTGCATTTTGCAGCATTTAGAGCCTTCTGACCCTCATGGATTGGATCCCTGTGTGTCCCACAGCTTCTCTATTCTCTGGTTATCAGCATCTAGTGGAAACAATCCCACTAGATAACTGGAGGAAAAACCTCTACTGCCATCTAATCATCATGTTTCATTCTTTCATCAAGGAATTCTTATATCTGGCATGGTGGCTCACGCCTGTCATCCTAGCACTCTGGGAGGACGAGGCGGGAGTATTGCTTGAGCTCAGGAATTCAAGACCAGCCTAAGCAAGAGTGAGACCCTGTCTCTACTAAAAATAGAAAAATTACCCAGATATTGTGGGGTACTGTACTCCTAGCTATTTGGGAAGCTGAGGCAGGAGATTGCTTGAACCCAGAAGTTTGATGTTAGTGTGAGCTAGTCTGAGGCCAGCACTCTAGCCTGGGGCAACAGAGTAAGACCTTTTTTTTTTTGAGACAGAGTCTTACTATGTTGCCCTCGGTAGAGTGCTTTGGCATCACAGCTCACAGCAACTTCAAACTCTTGGGCTTAAGTGATTCTCTTGCCTCAGCCTCCCAAGTAGCCGGGACTACAGGCACCCGCCACAAATCCCAGCTATTTTTTGTTGCAGTTGTCAGTGTTGTTTAGCTGGCCCGGGCTGGGTTCGAACCCACCACCCTCAGTGTATGTGACTGGCGCCTTAACCACTGTGTTACAGGTACCGAGCCCAGAGTAAGACTCTGTCTTAAAAAGTCAAGTATATGGGGCGGCGCCTGTGGCTCAGTGAGTAGGGCGCCGGCCCCATATGCCGAGGGTGGCGGGTTCAAACCCAGCCCCGGCCAAACTGCAACAAAAAAATAGCCGGGCATTGTGGCGGGCGCCTGTAGTCCCAGCTGCTCGGGAGGCTGAGGCAAGAGAATCACGTAAGCCCAAGAGTTAGAGGTTGCTGTGAGCCGTGTGACGCCACGGCACTCTACCCGAGGGTGGTACAGTGAGACTCTGTCTCTACAAAAAAAAAAAAGTCAAGTATATGGAAAATCAGCTAAATTAGTGTCACTGCTGATTCTTATTCTGGAGTAAGCTCTTTACCTCACCACAGGGCAGTGACAAACTGTTCATGAATTGGTATGTGTTCTTGGACTGGACTTGACTTTGAGTAAGCTTGATCTTGTCCATTGCTTCTCTGTGAGTGGTCGACTGATCACTTATATCAGAGCCATCTACGGAGCTTATTAAAAAACTGCCTAGCATGGAGCCTTAAATTGGCAGTTTTTAAACAGTAATCCAGGTGACTTTTATACATATTGACATTTGAGATCACACATCAAATCCAACACCTTATTTTATATGTAAGAGAAGGGAAGTGACTTACCCAAAGTCACATAACGTAGGGCACATTTTACTTTTCTGTGTAAGCCTTAATTGATACAGTTCCTTCCAAGCTCTAGCCTCACTATTCTCACCAGTAAAAATGAGATTTGGTTTATCTGTCCTATTCTTCATTGTGATGTATGAGGTTGGACAGTGAAGTTCATGAACTCATCCTAGAAAAATACACTGCATACCTCATTGCTGAATATCAGTATGATCACCTTCAGAGTAATTCCCTTGGCTATCTGGTGACCACGGTGATATTCAGCAGTGAGGTATATGGCACTTTTTCTAGGATGAGTTTGCAAACTTAATTGTCAGTGAGTTCACTCACTCAATTTAATATGTGAGTTCTTCTGGTGATAGGAAATAATATCAGCAGCAGTATTTGAAGAAATAAAATAACTTGTATTCATATACACCATAGAAAGTGCTGAAGGCTCTGTAATCCTGTTAATTTAAGGATGATCACAGAGAGGGTTATCAGCTTCCTAAATTCAGACAGCTTGTTAGAATCCAGAGTTGAGACTAAGATTCAGGGGTCTGACTCCTGGATTAATGCTCTGTATGCTTCAGGCTGCCCTTAATCAACCTAGCTGAACTTGGTCTCTAACAGCCCTGAGTTTAGCCAAAAAGAAAGAAAATCTGATGGGTATTCAAAGCAAGCACGTTCCCAATCTGGTCAGGACTTGCTATGGCCCTGTGAAGAAATCATTTGGCACTGTGGTGTTCTGTGTACACAGAGGTGTGACTGGTTTTGTAGTCTTAACCCTTCCGGTTGAAAGTTCAAGTACAGAACACTGAAATCATGTTTGGTGATTCTCTCTAGTATTTGCCATTTCTCTATTAGCTGGAAAATTGCACTAAGATGCAATATTCTCGATGTTTCAGGTATTATTTACTTGAGTATTCAATAGTCCCTCTCATGCTTCAGAGTATGGAATAAACTGTTGCTAACAGGGTGTTTGGCTTTTATTTTTATGTTATCTAATTTGATTGTAAGTTTTCTGGAGATGAAGCCATCTTTTTATTGAGTACAGTCTTATCATATTTTGATACTTTCCAAATATTTAAATATAACCCAGATGTTAGTTCAGGCCTCCCATTGTATACCGTTGCTGGGATTTCTGCACATTCATGATGATGTTTCTTTCTGGCTAGTTCCAGCCCCCACAGGACTCTTAGTCTTGTGGAGGCCTGTCTTTTTTGTACAGACCTGCCCCTAACTTTGCAGGGCCAGGGCAAGGCAGGAATAAGAAGGAAGGCATATGTACTCATTGTCTAAATATATAAGAAACTTCAGAATAAACGATGTACTGTCTTCCTACCTTAATAAATATGCCTTCATAACAATCTAGAAGGTCAAGTTGAAATTTAGAATTCTTGGTCTCTTTCTGGTTCTTCCCTGGAATTTGGGAGTGTGGGGAGAGCTAGAACCTGCTCACCCTCATCTTTACCCCCAGTACACCCTCTATTTTTCTTTCTGTGTCCCCTTTCCCATTGTCTCACAGTAGAATGGGACTCACATGCACTCTAGAAATCTGGGCATGTGTAAGCTCTGTCCACTTGTCCTCAAATAGCCACTCCTTGAGCAAACCTTAGTGCTAGTGGCATTCAAAACAGCACTGTGGCCTATGATTGGGACAAAGGACCAAGGGACAAAGCTTGCACATCCTGCAAATGGGCTGGGGCCATTTGGGCCGGGGTCCTGGAATATGGTCCACAAAGAGGTGGACAGATTCTCTGACCAGCAGCATCAGCATCACTAGAAGTTTGTTAGAATCGCAGAATCTCTGGCCCCATGAGGCCCCATCAGGACCCATTGAATCAGAATCTGCCTTTTAACAACTTCACCACCCCCAGGGATCCCATTCATACTGTAATGTGAGTAGTGCAGTTTTAGAGTGGAGCTTGGAGCCCGGGAGGGAAACACACACACACACACACACACACACACACACACACACACACACACGCACTCTCTCTCTCTCTCTCTCTCTCTGTCTCTCTGTCTCTCTCTCTGTCGGGTCATACTGTCTTTCTCTGTTACCCTTCTCTCTGCTCAGTATTGACTCAGACATGAAACTCAGTCACATTTTTTAATGTCTATTACCCCTACAAGAAAGAAAAAGTCATTTGTAGAATCAGATATTTACTAAAAAATTGGAGAAAAGGGTAGTAGTGATTATGCTGCCGTCCTATCCAGCACATAACAAAACCAAATCTGGTTCTTGTGTTCTTCAAAATTCCCTTCATCATTTCTGGGTTTCTCCCACTCCCTCACCACTGGATCTTAACTTCACTATGCACTCTTGTCCAGGGCCCCTAAACTCAGCTCCAAGCCTCTTCCCTGCCTTTAGTTGGCTAAGGACTCCCGGATGTCACTGCTGGACCCTAAGCCACGCTCATTCTCTGTCTCCCTCCCCATCACTGACCGCGAGGGGACAGCTGTAGTTTAGAGATACAATCATTCAAGCTATAATTCACTGACACAGATGATACACATGCACATCTCCCAACTTTCTTAGGAGACAAATGAGAGTATGGTTAATTCAGATTTGAAATAATTGCTTTCCTCTCCACTAGGGAAGCCTGAGCAGAGACTTCATAGTAGTAATGTCTTCATAGTTTGCAAGAGGTTTTATTATCTTTTGATTATTTTCTTCTTACTGCACACTCATTACTGAAGGTACAGCTAATTGTTAAAATCTTTGCAGTGGCTATGCATCCACCTTGTGGATCTTAAACATGTAAAAGCGAACCGTATTTTATTGCTCTTCACTTATGGTGCTTCACACATAATTTGTTCTTCACAAATTGAAGGTTTGTGGTAAGCCTGCATTGAACAAGTTTGTGGGTACCATTTTTCTAACAGCAGGTGCTCATTCCATGTTTCTGTGTCACTTTTTGGTAATCCTCATAATATTTCAAATTTTGTCATCATTATTATATATCTTATGAAGATTTGTGACCGTGGTCTTGGATGTTATTATTGTAATGGCTATGGGATGTCATGAATTGTGCCCATAAAAGATGGCAAACTTGATCAATGAATGCTGTGTGTGTTCTGAGCACTCTATCAAGTAGCTATTTCCCTGTCTAGCTCTCTTCAGGGCTCCTTATTCCCTGAGACAAAACAATGTTAAAATGAGGCCAGTTAATAACCCTACCCTGGCTCTAAGTGTTCAAGTGAAAGGAAAAGTTGGACATTTTTTACTTTAAATCAAAAGTTAGAAATGATTGAGCTTCATGACAAAGTGTGTTCAAAGCTGACATAGGCTAAAATGTAAGCCCCTTGTGCTAAATAGTTAGCCAAGTTATGAATGCAAAGGGAAAGTTCTTGAAGGAAATTCACTGCTACTCCAATGAATATGCCAATGGTAAGAAAGTGAAGCTGTCTTACTGCTGGTATGGAGAAAGTTTTAGTGGTCTGAATGGAAGATCAAACCAGCCGCAACATTCCCTTAAGCCAAAGCCTAATCCAGAGCAAGGCCCGTAACTCTTTTCAATTTTATGAAGGCTGAAAGAGATGAGAAAGCTGCAAAGAAAAGTTTGAAGTTAGCCGAGGTTGGTTTATAAGGTTTAAGGAAATCGGCTGTCTCCCTACCATAAAAATACAAGGTGAAGTAGCAAGTGCTGATGGAAAAGCTGCAGTAAATTACCCTGAAGATCCAGCTAAGGTCAGTGATGAAAGTGGTTATGCTAAACAAGAGGTTTTCGGCATAGATGAAACAGCCTCCTGTTGGGAGAAGGTATTTTCTGAGACTTTCATAGCTAGATAGAAGTTAATACTTGACTTCTTAACACAGAGTATACTGGTGAAGTTCTACTGTGGGAAAAATGCTATCAAACTGCATTGCATAATACAGAGAGATTTTTTATGAGAAGAAGGATCAAGAAGTTTGATGAGGCAAACTTCACTGTTGTCTTATTTTAATAAATTGCCACAGTCACCCCAACCTTCAGCACCTACCACCCTAATTAGTCAGCAACTGTCAGCGTCATGGGAAGGCCCTCTACCAGCAAAAAGATCATGACTTGCCGAAGACTCAGATGATAGTTAGCATTTTTATCAGTAAAATATTTAAAAATTAAGATATCTACATTTTTTTAGATGTGATGCTATTGAACACTTAGTAGACTACAGTATAAACATAACTTTTATATGCACTGGAAAACCAAAAGGTAATGTGACTCACTTTATTGTAGTACTCATTGTATCATGATGGTCACGCTAGACGTTAGACTCTAGAGTCAAACCTACAATGTCTCTGTGTGTCTTTTCCTCCTGTAGTTTTAATTGGATTTGTAGACATAACGATGGTGGCCACTGTTATCCTAAATGACCATTACATGGAGGGTGCTATTGGACAGGCCCTGGCAGGCCCAGATGAGCCCATGTGTCACCATCTGGGGTTGCTTATTCACTTGCATGGCCTCTGTCATAGATACAGTTAGGGGACCAGATGCTCCGTGGCCTATGGTCCTGGTGAAGGACCCAGTGCTCTTCATGCGCTTAGTAAAGTATTGACTAGATTTAAATTTAGTCTAGAGTAGGAATGCTTTGAAGATATGACCGCTTAGAAATTAGAATAGGCTCAGCGCCTGTGGCTCAAGCAGCTAAGGCGCCAGCCACTTACACCTGAGCTGGCGGGTTTGAATCCAGTCCGGGCCTGCCAAACAATGATGGCTGCAGCCAAAAAATAGCTGG
Organism: Nycticebus coucang; assembly: GCF_027406575.1. Classification (NCBI taxonomy): domain Eukaryota; kingdom Metazoa; phylum Chordata; class Mammalia; order Primates; family Lorisidae; genus Nycticebus; species Nycticebus coucang. The sequence continues at coordinate 30,470,339 of NC_069793.1, read as the reverse complement.
GTGTTGTGGTGGGCACCTGTGGTCCCCGCTACTTGGGAGGCTGAGGCAAGAGAATCACTTAAGCCCAGGATTTGGAGGTTGCTGTGAGCTATGCCAGGGCTTGAGGCTCTGTCTCCAAAAAAAAAAAAAAGAAAAGAAAGAAATTAGAAGAATATTTTGTAACCTTGTAACCTATAGGGGGGAATCTGTTTAATGTATACTATGATGTTTGATAACATTGCTAGTGTTTACTTTTGCTACGAGAGTATAAAAATAACAAAGGGAAACAGGACAGCAAAACAGTTCTTCATGGAGATATCCCTGCTGCTGTCTGGAATCACTGGCATTTCTGTAAATAAAGTGAAACTGTTGATCTCTCATCCACATCTTTCAGTGGCTTGGGTGACAGGTAGACAGACTCCTTAGTCTGGCAACAACACTATTTTATAATTTATTTGCTTGTTAACGTTTTTGTTTCCTCCTAGGTTGAATTTACTATTATTTTCAACTTTTTTTTTTTTGCAGTTTTTGGCTGGGGCGGGGTTGGAACCTGCCACCTCTGGTAAATGGGGCCCGTGCCCTACTCCTTGAGCCACAGGCACTGCCCTATTTTCAACATTTTAGAAATTAATTTCTTTTTATGACTTAAAAATATAGGTTTAGGGGAAGAAGTTGAATTCTGTTACGTGTATATAGAGTGGTGGATAAACACCCTATTTTAAATGTCATTGGTGTAAATGGATTCTTTGCAAGTCCAGAACCAAATGATTCTGTCTTCAATGTGTGTTTATTTTATTTATTTATTTATTTATTTATTTTTTGTGGTTTTTGGCCAGGGCTGGGTTTGAACCCGCCACCTCTGGCATATGGGACCAGCGCCTACTCCTTGAGCCACAGGCGCCACCCTTCAATGTGTGTTTAAAAGGTATAAAAGAACCCGTGGAAGAAATATTGACGTGTGTTTGCTTGTGGAATGAACATCATTGGCTGTGTTTTTGTTTTTTGTTTTTCAGCTCTATGGGAGAGACTTCTAAGGACAGAGCTTTTGGGAACATGCTTTATTCTTTACACAACTATCTTTTTCTATCCAAGTGAATTCAGTTTCTGGGTTCAGATAGAGTTTGGAGAGTAAGTTTAGATAACAAGGGAAACTTGCGTTATCATATCTCTGAAATTAAAAGCTCTACAATAGAAAACTATGATTTTACCAGCTAAAACCTATACTATTTTCCAGTCCAAATATAAATATAGCAGTCCAAATTCAAGCTGGTTTAATTTCTGAGAGCGAAGCTCTGATCAAAGCTATGTCCATGTTCCTTGGTGAAGTATGTTTATAGCTTCCTATATTTAAATTGAGCCATTCGGAAAGAATAGAATTTACTAGAGCCAAAACATTACTCAATGCTTGGAAAGGTACTTTATTTTAAACAAGTCTGCAGGAAGGAAAGAGATGAAGCAGTAATTGAGTAATGATCATTTTATTAAAGCGTTAAAAGATTTTCTTAGAGCTAGCTATGGTCTGTGGGGAATTCAATTTATTTCTAGAAAATCACTCCCTTATAGTGGCTGAAAATGATGAATAATTATAATGCGGGTTTTAAAGAAATGTTTTGGAGTTTATAAAATACTTTAAGAAATAGTATTTTATATCATCTTGGTTGAAATCTAGATTAGTGGTATTCAACAGAACTTTCTGCAATGATGGAAATGTTCGAATTTGCTCTGTCTAATGTGGTACCTGCTAGCCACATGGGCTGTGGAGAACAGGTGGAAACTCAAGTAAAACCCAAGATATTTCTACCAGTAGATAAAACAGATGCTTGGGAAAAATATATATAGCAAATGTCCCCTGTGATACTCTTTCCATGAGATACACACTATATTCTAAAATATAATAAAAGCTATTTTTGGTCCATGCCCACTGGTTTACAAAATTTAGTAATTGCATTATAATGAAGCAAACAAACTTTAATGAAGTTTGTAATAATTTTATGTTTCTTAAAACATTGCTTTCAATTTTCTTTGTATTTTTTTCTGGCTGGTGAGAATTCTGCCTATTGAACAATTGTATTATCTAACTCTTAGTTCAATGGTTTACCTGGGCAATAGATGATCTTGAATTCAGCTTGCCTTACTACTATATGCCACGTTATAGCACTTTTCTCTGTTTAAATTATGGTAACACTTCCTTTGTCCATTGCATGCAGACATCAGTTGGCTTTCTGCTGGTATGAACTTAACAGGCATTAGGAACAAATGTGGGAGAGTTGCTGTCATTTTAATATGAGGACACGCCAACTCAGTGGTAACCAAACGTGCTTGCCAACATAATAAAGGTTAAATATTCTTACTGTGAATCTAAACATAAATACAAACGCCTGCACTGAAACTTCATTGCATTACTTGGCTATCCAAAATAGACTCCTATTAATTTTTAAGTACTATCCTTAAAATAAAAACACAAAATTTAAAAGTTCTTGAAGGGAAAGCTCAGGCTTCTCAGAATAGGTCTGGACACCCTCTGAGGCTGTTTGAGAAACATTGAAATAATAGAAAGGGCAAAGCTTTGCAATTACTCCCTTATTAAATGCTCTTTCTTTTGCTATGGGACCTTATGCAAAATAACCTGAGGTGGTTTCCTAATTTTGAAATTGGGACTAGCATTCATGAAACTTGATGTTGGATATGCCATGCTTGGCACAACTGATAGAGTAGCAATACCCGGGTAATGAAAGGCACAGACAATTTATAATCAGGAGAATATAAATCAGATTGGGCTTTGCATTTCTGGTCATGTGATCTTGAGGAAGTGAGAGATTTGAACTTGGATTTCTTCATCCTTGACATAGGAATGGTATCAGGGTTCCTCCCACTAGATTAAGGGAAAACAGGGAAGTTAACTTCCTATTCTTTTCTTTTACATCTTCCCACTTCTCTTTCTCTTCCTCTTTTCCTCCCCCTCACAAAGACAATTTCCTGATGTTGCCTAAATTCCCCATGAGTATTCAATGCTTTGTAGGGATCGTGTTTGTCGTGGGCCTTCTTTTTAAAAAAGAAATATTTTTTCTAGGTAGAATATAGAATATACAACTAGAATATACTCGCCAATTTTCTCGTGAATTCAATGGGTCTAGCTGGGTGCACTAGGCTAAAAGACATTGGAGTCATTGGGTCCTTGCTGGGAAAGAGAAAAATCTGGGAAGTTCAGCCTGTCTTCCCACGCTTAAGTATTTTTTCGCAATTTTGTCTCAGTCTAGCACATTTTTAGAATCTTTGGTTACAAAGGACCTTTTATTCATATGACAAGTCAACTTAAAGAAATATTTTATGCTTATGAAAGGTACTCTTTAATGATACTGTCCTGATACATAGAAAAATGGAGATTAATACCATTATTTGATGCTTAAATCTTGAAATCCCTTTAAGTTTGTCCATCAATTAAAATTGTATGTGAAATAGTATCCATGTGTTCAGTTTTCTATTTGACTTTGGCTTTTCTTTCTTTCTTTTTTTTTTTTTTTTGAGACAGTCTTGCTCTGTTGCCCTGGGTTGAGTGCCGTGTTGTTATCATAGCTTACAACAACCTTAAACTTTTGGGCTCAAGCAACCCTCTTGCCTCAGCCTCCCAAGTAGCTTGGACTACAGGTACATCCCATGAAGCCCCTTTTTCCTATTTTTTCTACTTTTAGTAGAGATGGGGTCTCACTCTTGCTCAGGCTGGTCTCGAACTCCTGAGCTTAAGCAATCCACCTGCCTTGCCCTCACAGAGTGCTAGGATTATGGGCATGAGCCACCACCCATGGTCTTGGACTTTGGTTTTTAAAGTTTCATGAAAAACAAATTTATGTCAGAATTGTGTTCCAGCAGATGGCAATATACTAGACAAAAAACATAGTGCTTTTGCCAGGGTAACCAATCAATAATGGTTGATTCCTGTGTATGTCAGCAGACATACACCAGCCTGAGGACTCTCTGTGGAGAAGAAGCTGGCAGGAGAGCAGAGTTTTGCCAGAGAAGAAAGGTCTGGGAGTCTGTAGAGATGGGTTCTAGTTCTGTCTTTCCAATTAGTTTTGAACCCCAGATAAACAGATATAATCTTTTTAGCTATTTTTAAATTGACAAATTGAAGAGATTGGATTGTTCCTTCCAGCTCATTCAATTGTCCTTTGGAAACAGTGGATTCACTAATTCTTGGAAATGTAATATTGCTAACTGGAGGATAAGATCATAGGGTCTATAGGCAAGAATCATAACTATCTTCTTTACTGTTGAACCCTGGTGCCTGCACATGTAAGTTATCAATAGAAATCTGTTGGATGTGGAACAGTTGGGGATGTGCTAGGCTGGAGCATTTGATTTGGCCATATATTAGCTAGCTCTACTGTAGCTCTTAAGCTATAAGTTGAAAAGTTAATAATCAGTGCACATTTGGGGAAACCACAAAGAGAACTAAATCTAGCAATGGCAGCTTCTGTTGAGGGTAGGGGTGAGGATTCTGATCCTCCAGCCTACTCTTTATAGGTTGGACCATTCATTACAGGACACACAAAAGAACATGCCTATGCCACCAGCTGTGTAAGTTCAACAAAGCTCTTTTCTCAGGGGAACAGATGTCCATTGTGTGGATGTTGCCGGACCTAACAATGACTGACTTCTCCAGTGGATCCTGACACTCTTCTCTCTTACTCTTGGTATTTACTAACATCGCCACCCCCAGGTGTCAGTGGCAGTTTTCTGTGGGTCCAGATATAAGATCAAGGCCCAGGAAAAGTTGAGGAAAAGCAGGGATTGTGTTGGTGAGTGCATCTCAGATTGATGAATTGCAACCTTAGCTCCACCCCCAGAGATCCAGTTTAACTGGATGTTCCAGAAAAATATTGCCCAGTGGGCTGGATACATCCCAGGAAGGGTGGGGAGAATTACAAAAACCATTCCTGCCCTTAGTTCAGCTGAGCTAGTAAGCAGCAGAGGAGATTATTTTTCCTAAACTTGGTTCTTAAACTATGCAAACTTTTCTCAGCCCTTAATAAGATTGCTTTTTCCACAATTGCTTTTCTTGTTTAGAGCCCTTCTTATTTAGATTCATACTAAGTATCTTTGAGGCTGGGCACATATTTCCAACTCATTAAGTTCCTAGCTAATGGGAAGTTGGGAGTCACTGTTGTAATTTTCCCAGGAATCTTTAACATGCCTCATCATAACCACATTTTATCTTTGAGTGATGTTTGGTAATGTTGTGATTGAGAGTTTCAATATGCACATCAATTTCTCAACAATAAAAGTCATGATTAGATACATTATAACTCTTTTCCTCCTTTGTTTTCTTTCTTTTTTTTTTGAGACAGAGTCTCAAGCTGTCGCCTTGGGTAGAGTGCCATAGTATCATAGCTCACAGCAACCTTCAACTCTTGGGCTCAAGTGATCCTCTTGCCTCAGTTTTTCAGGGGTCTCTCTTTTTGCTCAGGCTGGTCTTGAACCCCTGAGCTCAACCTATCCACCCGCCTCAGCCTTCCCAGAGTGAAGGTGGCATGAGCCACCTTCCCTGACCCCTTTATTTTTCTAATACCTGCCTTAGAAGTGATGTTCAACATGAGGGGACTTTCCTTCCATTAATATTCAGATGGGTCATCCTGTTATCTTGCTAACTTCCAAAGTGACTTGAAGACAGCTATTATTTCTTTTAGTAAACATTAGGTTGCAAGTTAAAGAATATAAGCAATATTTACTATTAGCAATATCTTTTGTTCTTCTATTGGGATCTTTCACTTAGTAGATGTGAAAACTGTGTTTAAAAAAGGTAAATAATGTCCTTCAGGCCACATTGTTAGGAGGCAACAGAGAGGACCAAAGCCTAAGGATCTTGACGTCCAAATCAATGCCCATTTCTCTATACCCAAAATGCAATCCTCAAAATGTGGTTAAGAAAACACTTCAGTCTCCAGGCTCTTTTGGGAGGACAAGAAAGTTCAAACTATCTTAATAATGCTAAGAAGTCATTTGCCCTTTTCATGCTTATTTTCTTACACATGTATAATGGAGTTTTCCAAAGTTACTTGACCTGGAATATAGCAACAAACAGAACGGAAGGGCAGATATGAGTATCTAATTGTCCTCTGCCATGTCAGAGAATAAGGAGATTCACAAAAATGTAAACGACACTCTTTGAACCAATGGTACATATCAACCATTCTTGCCCTAGCGCTATGAGTTTTATGCTATTTTCATCAACATTTGTATTTTGTGTCAAACCAGGAAGAAATTAATAAGAAGCTGAATGCTTGGAATTGGGTGAAACCATTTCAGGCCAAGGGAAGAGAGCAAGCAAAGCAAAGTTCAGCGAAGGCAAGAATTTATGTGGGTAAAGTGAGGAGCACAGTGGGCACCGTGGTAGAGGACAGAACCTGAGTGATGAGTGATCAGTGCTGGGATCTGATACGGAGGTCGGAAGAGCATCAGGGTCAGCACGTGCCCTTAGGTAGCCTAAGTCTTATTGATGGTCACTGGACACACAGGAAAAGCAACACAAACCCTTAGCATTGGAGTTAGACAAAGCTCTGCTGTTTTCTAGCCTCTGAAACCTCACAAACAATAACTCAACCCTACATGGAAGAGTCTGTGAATCACATAATTATATTCCAGGAAACTCAACTAAATAGTCTCCAACTCAATGTCTCCTTTGCCAAAAATACCTTCTGGTACTCCAATGACACCTGATAAGAAAGGCAGGGTGATGGAGGAGAATTAGAGTGGAAAGAGACAATGGTCAGTCATATTCAATTGTGGTTAAAATATCTTACTTCTAAAACTTCATGAAAACATGTTGTGTGTAAATACATTGTGAAGACTCTTCCAAGAGATTTGGAAGGAACACAGGCAGGTGAAGAACTCTGGAATTTCAGCTTCATTGGCTTCATAGTAAATCTGTATTTGAAACTGAGGCATTAAACACCTTGACCTTGCTCTTCTCCTGACTTCTCTTATCATGCCAGCCTTCCATTGGCTGAACCCAAACAAGAAGCCAGGGTTCCAGGGAGTCAAGTGCATGGGAATGTCCAGACTCCTGAAGAGAAGATCCATGGCATTCCTTGGTCTAGGCAATGTTTTAGATATGACTCCAAAAGCAAGGGCAACAAAAGTGAAAACAGGCAAATGGGATTATACCCAACCGGAAAGCTTCTGCACAGGAACGAAAACACCGTAGTAAAAAAGATAATCTACAACATGGGAGAATACATTTGCAAATCATGTATCTGACAAGGGGCTGATAATCTAAAATACATGAGGACCTCAAAGAATTAAATGAGTAAGAAAACCAATAACCCAAGTAAACAATGGGCCAAGGACCTGAATAAACATTTCTCAAAAAAAGATATACAAATAGCCAGCACGTATTTAAAAACATGCTCAACATAAGTAATTAGCAGGGAAATGCAAATTAAAACCACAAGGAGCTATCACCTCATACCTGTTAGAAGGGCTGTTACCAGAAAGATGAAAGGTAAGTGATGATGAGGGTGTGCACACTCTTGATGGGAATGGAAATTAGTACAGCCATCACTAAAAACAATGGGGAGTCTTCACAAAATTGAAAATACACTCACACATGTTCAATTTAAAATTATAGATAAACTTTATGGCCACCTTGTGTATATATATATATACATATATATATATGTCTGAGACAGAGTCTTACTCTGTCGCTCTGACTAGAGTGCAGTTGGCATCATCATAGCTCACTGCAACCTTAAATTCTTGGGTTCAAGAGATCCTCCTGCCTCAGCCTCCCAGGTAGCTGGGAGTACAGGCATGGGCCACCATCCCCGGCTAATTTTTTTCTATTTTTTTGTAGAAATGGGGGTCCCAAACTCCTGAGCTCAAACAATCCTCCCACCTTGGCCGTGCAGAGTGCTAGGATTACAGGTGTGAGCCACTGCGCCCGGCCAGAGCTGCCATATTATCCAGCAATCGCACTACTGGGCATGTATCTAAAGGAAATAAAATCAGTATCTTAAAGAGATATCTGAATTCCCATGTTCACTGCAGTGCTCTCCACAGTAGTCAAAATATGGAATCAGTTTAAGAGTCCGTCAGTGGATAAATGGATAAAGAAAATGTGGTATATATATAAGAATCCTTAAGTATAAATATAAAAGAAAAATGCCCTGCTATTTTTCAAAAACACGGATCAACCTAGAAGACATTATATTAAGTGAAATAAGCCAGGTACAGAAAGACAAATACTATATGATCTCACTTATATGTGGAATCCAAAAAGTTGAATTCATAGCCCTGGAGAGTAGAATGGTGGTTACTAGAGAAATGGAAGGGGATGCTGTTGGGGAGCTGTTGGTCAAAGGACACAAAATTTCAGCTAAATGGATGGCGTAAATGAAACAGACCTATTGTACAAAATGGTAACTATACTTATTAGCAATAGAGTCTTAAAAACTGCTAAGAAAGTAGACTTTTATAGTGAGACTTTTTGTTCTCACCACAAAAAAAATAGGTGGGTGAGATAATGTGTGAGTGTATTAGGTCAATTTAGCCATTCTGCATGTATACATATTTCAAAACATTGTGTTTCATGCAATAAATATATATGACTTTGTTGTTAAAAAAAAAAAAAAAAGACTCCTGGAGTTCAGAGTAGAATAGAGAAAGATAGAGATTAAATCTGGAGGAGCAAGCAAAAGATGTCTAGCTGTCAAGTAAAACAAATAAGGAATGGTATGCAATTGAGCCAGCTCTTGGAAAACAGAGGGGATCAATGTCATCTCATGGAGCAGCAGAGGGCTGGGGAGACTGGGGGCTCTAACACAAGGAGGCAGGTACAGCAGCAGGTAGAGGATGGGGGACTCACACAGGCCACTGCAGAAACCACTTCCTTTACTGGATACCCGAGGGTTTTCTGTATGGCCTCTTTTTTCTTTCTCACTTTTTGGTTTCTCTTCTAAGGTCCTCTGAAAGATCCGGTGACTTGGAAAACACATCTCGTAGCCCTAGTTAGCTGCTTTCATTTATATTTGAACTGGGAATACTCAGTATCAGTGAAAATACTGATCTAAACAACAGTTAGATTTCCAGATCCACACATAAAAATCCCCTTTTCAAAGATAACCTCAGGCATAAAAAGTGATCTCATCCAAGAAGCAAAAGGAGAAAAGAGTGACAGCCTGTCAGGAATTGGGTGATCCCTGCCACACCAGGGGTGGAATTAACTGAGGATGAGAGGAGAAGATGAAAATAATCTGAAGGATAAAGGTGCCTTGTGAGCGGGAGGCTCACAGAGAGGATGAAAGATCCATGCTGGGGCTTTTTAGACGTCGTAGGAGCACAGATCCCGAGGCCTAGGAAACCTATTTTTCCTTTCTCAGCCTTTATCGTGTCGAGACAGCAGGCTCAAATTTGTAGCTAGTATCTGTTGGAGAATTGCTTTATGTGTGCCCTCACCACAGCTGTTGTCAGAGTGTTGCTAGAGTGAGAAAGAAAGTAAGAAAAACACTGTTTTTTCCTACCCCAAATAGTTACATTTAGGAATATGATTTGAGTCCATCTTTAAAAACATGCTTCTCTAGAAACTTGTTTTTCAAAATCTTGGACTTGAATGTCCTATGCTTGAAAATTTCTTGTTCTCAGAAGATGTATCTTTTTGTCTCCTTTTTGTCTAACTTGATGGAAGATTAAAACCCAAATTAGGATCTGAGATGAGGCCACATGAGGAAGAACTGGCACCCTCACATTGGCAGAAAGGCCATGACAAAGATCTGGTTTTATTTTCAAGCTCGACCTGCACTAAACCACAGCTGTCCTACATGGAATATTAGTCCAGACTGACTAACCGACTTTGGGAAACTCACTGTGGATTATTATCATTTTGTCATCTGAGTCCCACCGGGGGGAGGAGGAAGTGAATTTCTCCCTTAAGGGAATATTTTTCCCACTGTGGATCTTCCTGGAGTAGAAAAGGAGCTTTGAACTAGGGGAGTTTTGGGAAACTGGAAAATGAAGGGGAAAAGATACCTTGTATAGAGATTGCAATTGCCTTGCCACAGGAAGGAGGTAAGCCACAACCTATAGGCCTATGATAGACCTGTGGCCCCAGCTTCTAGCAAAATTTGAGATTACTGTAGCCAGTGTATTGAACCAGGGTCTTATGGTAAAAGCAACTTCATCTTTACCTCTCTCTAAACCATCTCAGTGAGGGTGGTGCTTTCCCTACTCCTGGATGAAAACTTGGGCAGTCAGTGGTTACAGAGAATAAGATGTTATGTTCACTTTAAGTCGTAAACTCCACCTCCAAGTGGTATTTGTGTTTTGGCTTTTCTCCCAGGTAAGGCCTGCTGCAGACAAGAATGTGCCATCTGGGAAGGGCAGATAGAACGAGCGGCTTCTCTCGTGCTTTCTTCTTCCTTTCCCAGGGGTTTCTCTCACTGCCCGGTCTATGCTGAAGTAAGAGGAGGGTAAATGGTAATGAGCACTGGAAAACTCTCAACCAGAATCATCACAAGATTGCTTTGGACTCTCTGGACCTGGCAGATATTGAAATACATATTTTTCTCTCATGAGCACCTTACAGGTTCTTTAGGGACTTCCCTACTACATCCCTGGGATTTTTATTCCTAGACATAGCTTCAGATATGGACATAGTTCCAGATCCCTGCCAAGTCCCTAGGATTCACATGCCTTTGTTCTATGGTTGGGGTCAGTCCACTAATTCCCAGACACAGCCTTGGCTCTGCTGCCCCGGGCTACCTTAGCTTCCTCATACGAGTCAGGCAGCTATGAACTTCAGGGGTCACCATCAGGATCTCCGTGTGGTCCCACTGAACTCTCTCTGATGGGCTTTACTTGTTGTTTACTGAGTTCCTCTCCAGGAACTCACTTTCCTTTCCTTGCTTGATTACATCCTTAAGTCATTCTTTCGTCATCTATAAAGTTTTGTGGATTTTAAAATGTCTTTATTATACAAGTGCTTTTAAATGATTTTCACCTGGGTATAAAAGTATATTATTAGTATTGCCTTTTCCCTACACGTTTTTGTCTATTTTAGAGCATGCCATTCCTTTCTCACTTACATTAGCACTTAGAAGGTCCTTGTCCTTCGTTGTTGTTTGGCATACATGGCTGCTAAGAGGGCGTCAGCTCTCAGAACAATTTTTGCTGTATAAATACTCTGGCTTTTCTTTCTGTCAGCTTTTGTAATTTTCTTTTTAGTCTTTCGTTCTACAGCTTTTCAACCTTTTCTTTGTTGAGGTAGATTTTATTTCATTTATCTTTTTCATCACTTAGTATGCACTTTTAAAATCTGAAAACTAACATTTTTCTTTAATTCTTGATTCTTTACCATTCTTTTTATCCCATTTTGTTCTTCTGGAAAGCCTCATATATTATTCAGTTAGCCCTTAGGATAGCCCTTTAATCTAATCTCTATTTTAATTTCTCTTTCATATTTTAATATTTTTATCTGTGCTGTATCATCAGCAAATTTTTGGAGTAGTTTCCAATATTCATTCGTTTTATCTTCAATTTTTGTCCAATATAGAGTATTGGCCATCCTTGAAGTGCATAATGCCATGTTAACTAAAATTATGCATGTCAGAACTGTGTCATCAGCTATCACAGAGCCATGCAAAGTGAGGATACAGTTCTGACATGCATGAAGTTTGGTTACTTCAGTGCCGTGTGGAAGTGAGGACTGCCTGTATACCCAATTCATAAAAAGGTTTTATTTCCATGACTCTATTTTTCATTTACAATATTTCCAGCTTGTTCTTTTCCATATTCATTGGTTCTTAGTTTAACCTTCCTTTTCCCTACATGCTCTTGTCTATTTTGAAGCATGTTATGGCTTTGCTTATTTTCTTCAAGTTCTTAAATGTATTTTAAAGTAATTTTGAGATCAGTTTACAATTTTGTTTTATAAGCAGTGAGTTAATTTTTCCATAGTTGAGTTTGTTGCTTGGATTTTTCTGTTCATTCTTAGTATTTGCTCTAAATTTTTTATTTGCATATTCATCGCCAAGGGAAATTTCTTCTCTCCTTTTCCTCATGCTAATTTTACCCTGTTTGGCATTGTTAAAGTCTCCGGACACTCAATCCAGAGCTAGGTATGGAATCAGAAATTCAGGGCTCACCGCACCTCAGTTCAGCTAATTCTCTATCTTAGGATCTATTACTTCAAACACCCTACTTCTGGGCATTTCTGTATCAGTTAAGAGTTTTACACTTTCAAGTGATTAAGAAGCCCAGCTCAAATCGGCTTAAGCAAAGAAGAAAATGTATTGGCTAATATAAATGATAAATCTGGGCTGAATACCGAGGTAGATCAGAAGGGACTTCTTGGTTTCTTCTGACCTCTTGGCTTTATTTTGTATTCTTCTGTGTGTCAGCTTTATTCTCAGATTCTATGAGGCCGTTCTGGCTTCACATCTTCTTGATTAAAGTCTGTTGAGAAAGAAAGTCTGTGTCATCCGGAAAAGCAGGGAAAGCGTGTCTCAAAGATTCTGATTGGACTGAGTTAGGTTCAGTGTATACCTCTGAACCAATTACTATGAGCAGAGCAATGGAAGGCACTGACGGGCTCAGATTTCACTCTGACTTGGTGTGTGTGCACTTAGAGCAGTGGTTCTCAACCTGTGGGTTGCAACCCCTTTGTAACAATGAAAATATATCGCGGCATTAGGAAGGTTGAGAACCACTGACTTACAGTGGGTAGTGCAGGGGAGTGGGTAGTGTAGCTACCTGGAGGGTTCTTTGTAAACAAAACAAAATTAGGGTATTATTATAAAATGTAGTGAAGAGTGGATAGAGGATAGCAAAAACAGCGAATGTCTATTGCCTCACTGGGTGGAGCAGTAAAGGGAATACATGCAAACATAAAAAATAACATTCTATTTCAGACCAATTGTATTATTACCCTGTGTCACCCAGAGGCATCTATGGGGGAGCATGGTGATAGGTCTTATTGTGATTAGTCTCTGCTCATGTGAAACCCCCAGGCATTCTTAGTATCACCCCAATAGCTCATTGTTGGCTCTGTCATCCACAAATGTAACTAGATCTTTCTTTACTCTTTCTTTCTCTCCCTTTTCTCTCTCTCTCTCAACAGAGTCTCACTCTGTCACCCTGGGTAGAGTGCCATGGTGTCTTAGATCACAGCAACCTCAAATTCTTAGGCTCAAGCAATCCTATTACCTCAGCTTCCTAAGTAGCTGGGCCTACAGGTGTGCACCACTACACCTGGTTACTTTTTCTATTTTTAATAGAGACAGAGTCTTACTCTTGCTCAGGCTGGTCTGGAACTCCTGAGCTAATTCGATCCACCTGCCTCAGACTCCCAGCATGCTAGGATTATAGGTGTAAGCCACTGCACCAAGTGGCTAAATCTCTCTTGTCTGTAATTATATTTTTGCCAATATGAATTTTATGACTTTCCAGACTGTGAACCTTAACCCCTCTTATCTTCTGACCTTTTATCTGTCTATAGCAGTGTTTTCCCACCTTTTTTTATTCACAGCACACTTGAACCCATAGTTAAACTTCCATGGCACACTTAAATTATGTTGATCAGAAAAAAACACAGAATATACTTATTGTGGTTGTACGTCTTTTAAAAATAATTTAATTAATGATCTTTAAGAATTTTCATGGCATACCTAAGATCCTCTCATGGCTTACCAGTGTGTCCAGGCACACCGGTTGAAAATCACTGGCTTTGAATTCCATCCCAGATAATAACTGCCAATTAACTACCTGGAGGGCTCTTTCTAAGGCCAGTTTGGTATTTTTGTAGTGATTAGAGAAACCTGACGCTAGAAATATTTAAAAATCCATTTCTAAATCTAGAGCAAATAACTTCAATATCTCTTCTATTGTCATGTTTAAAATTAGTCCATTTTTTAATAAAAAGGCAAGAAGTCATCAACATTGTACCAGAGTAAACAGAATGTTAGGACAGTCACCCACCTATAGCAAAATGGGCGGAAATACCATTAGCATTGATGCAAACACACTGCAAATAAATATAAGAAATAAATGCAAAAATCCCAGACCAAGAGTCTAACCCAGAACCCTAGGACGGAGGAATGTTAGAATAAAATTACCTAACCACTCACTTGCTTGGACAACGTCGTCTGGAGTAAGACCATGACGAATCTATTGAATAGTGGGAGAAATGTGGTCTTTGGCATCAGGGCGATAAGTCTTAGAATCTTGAGCCTCATTTGATAGTGGGTAAGTCCCTTAATTATCACTGAGCCTCAGTTACATCATCTACCCCTCCTTAGGACTGTTGCCAGGATGAATTAAGGTGTGACATGGATGGTGAATAATTGGCACCAGTTTATCTGTTTTTTTCAAAGAAGACACCAGGCAAAAGTTGCCTAATGAAGACTCTATCCAGTTAGAAAAGATAATCTACCAAAATACCTAGAAATTCTTTCTTCTGCCCAGCCCTGAGTATTTGAAGCAATGAGGCAAAGACTCAAAACTGAGAATGAGGGAGACACTAAGAAGCCATTTAGTCTACTTTGTGACCTCATGGTACCCATCTCACTAGTCATCATTTCTCAGTAGCCTATTTCTCAGATCGTCATTTTGAAAGCTTGTTTTGTATTTACAGCACAATTCTTTTGCTTCTATTTGCTCAGCCAGCTCCCTGAGTATGAAACTGGTAGCTGTGAAAGAAGCTGCCTCAAGTGAGACCAGCCAGTGGCCGCAGGTGGATGAAAGTAGAAGGGGGAGAGAGAGAGGGGCAGAGAAATATCAGATACCTGCCTCTGAAGGCCGAGGGAATGGACATTTGGCCAGGGTGAGATCCTGTCGATGAATAAGAATGGAGTGTTGTTCACAAGAGAGGAGAGTTGCACAGTTCACTTCCTAGAAATGGTAACCTACAGGAATCTTTACAAAATTACACAAAGGATGTTTATGGCAGCACTGTTGGTAAAAGTGAAAATTGGAGACAGCATAAGTGTTCGGTAATAGTGAATGGTTAAATAAATTATATAGTGATAAAGGTGCGTAGATAAATGTGAACAGATAGACATAAGATGTTTTGGAGTGAAAGAAGCAATTTAGAGAAAAATAAGTACCATAGAGAGAGAGAGAAAGAGAGAGAGAGAAAGAGAGAGAGAGATATTGTGGTGAAGATTGGTAATAAGGAGAAAAACTTTATTTTTTGTTTTTTTAATTTTTTCCTTTTTTTTCTTTTCCATATAGGATAGCTAATTTTATTTTTTATTTTTTTTGAGAGAACTTTACTTTTTGCACACTTTTAATTCATTGCATCCCATTTTATAAGAAGCATATTTCCTCATAAAACCAAGACTAAACAAAAAAGACCCTTGGTTAAAGCATACATTCACCACTCTTAAAGATCAAGGCAATTAGGAAAGTTTCTCCTCCTCTGGTTCCTTACACACTAGGTGTTCTTACAACATCATAATTCTGGGATGCAGGATACAGGAATGCTGCGTCCACCAATGGCCTCAACTATTCAGTTGCTCTTTGGTGACTGCTTTCCACCAGGAGACATGAGTTCCTCCCCATAAGGTAATTATTATGTTTACTGGAGAGCCCTTTTGGAGTCAATTAAAGAATGACTTAAGTGATGTATAAATCCATTTTCTCTAAATTGGGGACAATCATATCAAAACAGAACCTGTGGTCATCTGTCAGGAAGATCTGAGGCATGCCCCTCACTCTCAGCTGAGTCCCAGAGCCATAGCTCTACTAGCAGTAAGTCAAACAGTCTCCTTGTCTGCAGTATCATGAGATTGGCAGTTCTTACCCAAGATGTCTCATAAACATGTAATCAGGGTCCCACCTCAACTCCCATTCCAATCCCCAGCACACGTAACCTGGAGAACACTTGAGGTCTGGCTTCTCAGATTCTTTGCAATAAAGCACCTGTGTAGTTTTCAGATTTCTCTCCACATGATCAGGGTAGCAATCTGAAGGCCTGGACAAAAACATGTTCCCACTTTTCCTTTAAGAACTTTTTTCTTTTGAAATAAATATAAAGGTAAAAAATACAGGATGTATGTAAAGAATGCGTTTAGGTTTTAGGGCTTTCGTACTATTACAACAGCATTGAATAGTTTTGTAGTTAAAGATTTCCCAGGAGTTATTATGGTTTTGGTTTCAATTGCATTAAATTTCAGGAAGTTCAATATATACTAGAATTTCATAGTATATCATCATTTGCAAACAAACACCATTTAGTGAGATGTCTGACCCGACATAGTGTGAAGTCCTCATCAATCCTTCACAATCGCTCTAGAATTTGTCTTCTGGTTCTTTTTTCAGTCTGGAAGAGGTCTTCTAACTGATTTTCTGATCTCTTCTCTCTCTGTCTTATGATCTTTTTATCTTACGGATACATTTATTTTCCTAACACACAGTTCTGAGTATGCCACTGTACCTTAAAACATTTTCAGCATGTCTCCTTGTAATGATTAAGTCTTAAAAGTCCATACCCCTTAGCCTGGCCTTCCACGTTGCACAGGAGCTGGGAGGAGCCTACCTCTCAAGAGTTATCATCCAAAAACATTCATAAATCCTAAATTCCAGGTGAACTGAATTATCCCTGTATTCCTTACATAGTGCTTCTTCTGACATACGTCACCTGTTGACAAACTTGAAATTTCCTCAGACTTCACCAGCCTCAGTGTGCAAATGGAGCTACCTTAACATCCACACCCACGTTGCACTTACTAGATGCAGAAACAGTAGCCAGGGGTGGTGGATCATGCCTGTAACCCTAATGCCTTTGGGATGCCAGGAGTAGGATCACTTGAAGCCAGGAGTTCAAGACCACCCAGGGCAATATAGCAAGACACCATCTCTACACACAAAAAAGATAGCTGGGCATGGTGGTGCATTCCTATAGTCTCAGCTACTCAGGAGGCTGAGGCAGGAGTACCATTTAAGACCAGAAGTTCAGGGCTGCAGTGAACTCTGATTGTGCCATTGCACTCCAGCCTAGGGCAACAGAGCAAGACTCCACCTCTTAAAAAAACAAAAAACAAGCACACCTCTGCCAAGTCTCCTTCCTAATGTTTCTCAGAATTCCAGGAAAGTGTCCCATGTATTGAAGTGGTATCTGAACTGTCCTGGAAAGATGCCACTTGGCTTTACTGAGCCCCTGGGAGGCTCCTGTTGTTTCTGGAGCTTTACTGAGCCCCTGGGAGGTTCCTGTTGTTTCTGGAGCTTTACTGAGCCCCTGGGAGGCTCCTGTTGTTTCTGTGCCTTTCCTGTTGTTGGTGCCACTGGGCTTCACTATGTCCTGCTGCTGTGACCCCTGAGCCCTCATAGGCAAGGATGAGGAAGAATAGCTCTTTCCCCCTATTGGTAACATGTCACAAGAGTGCTGCCTCTGCTCCCAGGTGTTACAGAGTATTGACAAACAAGTCTTCCATCTTTTATTTTATAGTACTGTCTGTTCCTTGGAATTACACTTGCACCCAACGATTGCACAATTCCCACGGTATACTCAATCACCACTTCTTTTTCCTAATGGAGGCTTTGCTCCTAGGTCCAACAACTCATGCCTAAATTCTTCTTACTTCAGAACGAGTTGTTCTGTAAGAGGTTTCTCAGGGCTCTGCAGAGAGATTTATGTTTGACCTTGCTATCAATTGACTTGATATGTGCAGGGACACCTGGCCAGTCAGCTTATGTTCTTTAAAAGGAGACATCTTAGCCTTCAAGCAAGGAGATTTTCCTTTTGCTCAATTTACCACTTTGTCAGACAAACCCAGACACCCCCGCCTTAAAGAAGCAAGTCTCCTGTTTACAAAAGAATACATGCGGTCCGATACCCTTTATGTAAAGTTTAAAAGCATGGAGACAACCCTTCCCTGAGATATTATTTATTAACATTCATGTTTGGCTAAACTAATATATAAGGAGAGGAAGGAGAATGTCAGGGTTTTATCCATACTGGTAATGTTCCACTTTTTAGGTTGAGCGGTGGGTTTATAGATATTTGATTTTTTTGTCCTTTATAACATGTACATATATTCCATATACCTGGGGGTGCCAAAAATATATATATACTGTTAGGAGATGTTATCTGTGTATGACTTTTCAAAGTTGAAATGAATTACAGTAGCAATGACTAGTGTGACATTTGCTCTAAGGATGGCTTTAATCAAATGAGTGTTAGCACCACCATGCCACAGGCAGGACAGTCAAAGAAAGTGGAGGAAGTGTGGTTGTCATTGGAGAAGCACAAGACCATATGGACGTGGTATTTGAACTTTGAGAACGTTGAGAAGGCACGATGACCATGGAGGTGTGAGTGTGCAACAGAACCTCCAACACACCCAACGATCTTGGGTATTCGCAGTAAGTTTGAGATGCACAGCGCTGTGTGTGATGCGCACAAGATCAGGGAGCCCTCTCACGGCAACAAGTCCTGCTGCTTCTGATACAGTGAGGGAACAGTTCATACACCTGCCATAGCAGTCTACCAGGCAACGTGCACACGAGACACAGGAGTTAGCAGAACATGCCCACGACCCAGCAAAATGGAAAGTTCCATCCTAAGATTATTACATACACCAAGATGTGAGAACCTACCTCAGTGAGAATTTGCCAGGGCAACAGATGGGACAAAGAGTGGCTGGTGAGTTTTCTCCATGTTCTCCTGACTTAGCACCCCTTGACTTCCACCTAGGGGGGACCTCAAAGGTACCTTTGCTTCTTCTTTTTTATGCTTCCCCTTTTTATCATCTGCTGTAACCTCTAAGTTCTGGAGAGCCCTGTTCATATTTGCAGACTTTTCCTATCAAAGGCGCCATTTCTGTTTTCTCTTATGATTTTGCCTATGCTTCCTTCCCGACTACTAGTTTCTTTATTAAGTTCTTATGAATTTGCTTTTTACCCCTTTGGATTATACTGCCAGTGTCTGTTAGTTAAGTTACTCTCTCCTTTTTGTTTCTGTTTTCTAGAATGGTTTCCTGCCTACATTACACTAATCATTGTCTATGTAGAGCAGAGGGCCTCTGGGTTTCCTATTTCCTCTTCTTGGTGATGTTTGATAAAAATTTACTTTCAGGTATCTTCCTTCTCTGTAGACTGTTGTAGGGAATTAGAGTTACAGTGAGCTTTTAAGAGGTGCCAGGACTATAGTGAATGGAGGTAGCCCCTAAGGAAAGTGATTTCTTAACAACTTCTCCTTGGGAAATTTCTGTTGCTACCTAATCAATCTAAACAAGACGTAGGGTAAACATCCACAGACTACTATGGAATGCATGGGATACAATATAGTCAAAAAAAAAAAAAAAAAAGATTGTGAGAGGGACTTTACCTAACAATTGCAATCAGTATAACCTGGCTTATTGTATCCTCAATGAATCCCCAACAATAAAAAAAAAAAAATTAAATAAAAAAAAGATTATGGAGATTTTTATTTATCAACATGGAAAGATGTTCACAACATGTTAATAGGTGAAATGAACAAAAGTTGTATAGTATGTATATATACATATTGGTAAATAATATATGTTATATAATCTGATTTTTATTTAAATACTTCTATGTCTAAGTGGCTATATATGCATGGATAAAACTAGAAGGATAAATATTAAGTTGATAAAAATATTAACAGTGGTTGTCTTGGGATGGTGGTATTTGAAGAGATTTTGGGGGTTCAATTTATATGGTTTTCTCTGTTTTCTAAGATGCTTAATGAGAACATATGTGGCTTTATGAAGACTAGCAAGTTAATTTCATTTTGAGATTTTTTTGTAAGAAGCTTTTGAACAGATCAAGAAATTTCACCTCTAAAAATTTCATTTCTTTCTTTTGAAAAAAATTACCTGAAGGTATCTTTTCTTTACCCTTTACTATTCAGCATAACATATTAGCAGATTTTAAGGTTGAGAAAAAGCGAGTATTCTACTACATTGGAGCACACACAGAGATAATTGCAGTATGTTATAAATATAGCCCACATTATTCAGGTTGTGTGGCCAAGGCCTTCTCCGGAGAGAAGGAGGCTGGTGAGACAGGTAGACTTGGCCCGGAGGCAACATCTCTGCTGGGGACAACAGGACAGACACAGAGCTGTCATAGAGAATGGCCCGAGGGAAGGCAGTGCAGCCTCCTCAGGTGGCATGGTTCATCTAGGAACACGGAGGTGTGTGTTTGCCCTGCGGGGCTGGCAGGGCACTCAGAGTTGGAGAAAAAGCTATCTCTGCATGTTTTCTTAGCACAAAAGTATGCTCCTGAGAAGTATGCTTGGGACAGAAGTAGGCTCCACTGTTCCCTCTTTGAATTCCAAAACACAGTCATTGGTGGTGGAGTCGTAGCCACTATCCTGATTGACCTGGGACTTTCCCTGCTTTAGCATTGAAAGTCCTATGTCCCAGGACACTCCTCTGTCCCAGGCGAACTGGGATGGTTGGCCTCAGTCTATGGTGGACGTATCAGCAGTGACTGGGAGAGGTACCTGGGTGGGGCACAAAAACTCATGGAGGCTGTGGCAACGAAATGAGAGGAGGCAACAGTGGCCAAGGAGCCAGTGGTGTGGTTACTAGGCAAGATGCCAGGATGCAGAGTGCCACTGACATCAGAGACCTGGGCTCCAGGTGACAAGCCCAGCCAAGAAAGGCTTTCCAGTTTTTCCACTGCTACCGTAACCAGAAATCCAAGACATCGGGATGGAGGTGAGGAGCCAGAAATGGAACCACATCTCTGCTACTGAGCACGGGTTCAGCTGTCCACCACCCAAGAACCCAATAGGCTCTGGTGCTGGCATTCATGGTTTCTCCCGGGTGCCATGTTGGCCTCTTCCCATTTTGATGGGACTGTAACTCTAGTGTTGGTGAAAGAAAAGTGGTTTCTTCAGGTGCCAGCAGCCTGAGGGGATGGCAGACGGTTGTCTGAAAGACAGTCACATCTCCTCTGCTTTCTGAGCAACTCTTAAAGGGAAGGGGTAAAGGCAGTTGGTGGCAGAAAGCAAGCTTCGTGCAGGTCCTCACGACTTGCTGTATGGTTATCATACAATAGTTCTTCTGGTGGATCTTGTTAATCAGTCTGTAGTTGCCCTATTCTGGACACTTGGTCTCTGACTCCTCAAGGTTGATTCCTAATCTTGTGCCAGGCAGCTGTGTAAGCGAGCAGCAGGTTAATTCTAAACTTTGAAGACAGAACAAGCCAAAAGCATCCTGGGAAACAAAATGGCTTCCCTTTAGCCAGCCTAGTGTTATAGTCTGAATGGCCCTTGGGGAACCTTCACTCTCTCTCCATGGTTGTGTACCCACATCTCTTCAGTTGTCTCTCCCCCACACTGGGGACTGGGAAGCTTTGGTTGGTCCTCCCCAGACTCTACTGGCTTCACAGGGCTTTGGAAGGCTGGAGCCACCTTTAGCTTCTACACACATCACTTATCTTTCTCGTTCACATTCTTCTGTGTAGAAAAGATCTAAATGCTTAAAAACAAATTCCCAAGTTTTTTTTTTGTTTGTTTGTTTTTTAAATAACTTGCTAGGCAATGGGGACGCATCTTAGAGAAGAAATTGACAGTAGTTTAGCTGAGGAGGCAAAGTCACGGGTTATTAATTGCCACAAATTAAGGATGGGAGACTAGCACGGTGAATAGGGAGGAAGGAGTCCTCATGCCTGTGTGTTGGTTAAAACTAGTCCAACAATTCATTGGTCAAGAAACATTTTTCAGTTATATTCTTAAGGGTCTGGCATATCTGGGTCTCTCAAAGTTTGTGGTCCTAACCAACCAGCTGTGGCTGCTTAGAACCAGCTATGATGAAACACAACGTTCAGTTTTGCTGTTTCCTGGGCAAGTGTTGCTTTAAGTGGAAATAACTTCCTTTCATACCTCCTCGCAGTCAAAATCTGACTTTGCCAACTGAGCAGAAAGGCCTCTTACAGCCAGTCCTTACTTCCTTTATCTCCTGGTGCAGCCATTTTTATCTTGTTTTTTTCCCACTATTCCCTGAACTTTGCCCACGCAAGTTCCCTCCTTTTATCCTGCACTAATAGAACTTTCCTCCACATTTCAGAGCTGAGATTTAGTCTTCTTCAATATTTTGTTTTCTCTAATCTCTTTCTTTTCTTTTCTCTTCTCTTCTCGTCTTGTCTCTTCTCTTCCCTTCTCTTTCTTCTTCTTCTTTTTGTAAGTGATGAGGGCAGACTGTCTAATCCCATCCATTTACTCTTCTCTCTTTAGTTCTCTTTCAAGTCTTCCTTTACAGACAGGTCCCGCCAATGAATTCTGTCCTTGCTCCAACATAGTTTGGGGCTCTCTCAGGGAGAGACTGACTTTGCGCCTCGGTCATTATTTCTTTTAGATCCACCACAGTATAAAATAGCACATCTGCATCTGATTATGATTCAGTCTTTCTGGCTCCACATTCACAAATTTCTAATGCTTTGGAGGGATGGAATGTTTGCTACAAATATTGGCTTCAGTGACAGCGTTTCCATCTGCTTTTCATTTTTGAGATGTAGCCATAAACAGATCTGAAGGGTTGGCTGAATGGGTGGAAGTGAAGAGTTTGGAGCATCTGACATGGTGTGGATAGAATGCCCCACATGTCTGTATTCATGATTTTTTCCATTTTTCTTTAAAAATATGCCTCCTCCCCCCCCCTACACTGACACAGAACAAATAGAACTTTTGACTTTGGTTTCACAATTTATGTGGCTGATTTCATAGACTTTTGTGTTTTATATTACATAATATTTTTGACAGTTACAAATGATTTTTTTTCATCTTTAGGCCATAAGGCATCTGTGTTGATTATGTTTGAGAGGGGCAGAGAATAATAACATGGGAGGAATATGAAGTCAAGAAGGCACGTGGCTTTTCTGGTACAAACCACACACACCTCCTTTGCCCCCAACCAGTGTGATACTTTTGACCACAAGTTTATGTTAAATCCCCTGTGTGTGTAGCTTGTTGTTAGGTTCTGCTGAATCATTCTCCCAACTCTGATGCTCCCTGGGGTGCGGTTCATTATGGCACAAGAGGAGACGGGATATTTTTGTCACCTTTTGTTTGTTGTGGGCTTCAGCTGCGCCGGACCTCTCCAACATCACACTTTTCCTTTGCTCAAGGATAACTTCATGACTGATTATATCTCTGCGGACACTTGGATAACAGAAGCTCAGACTGTCTAGGGAAGGTGTGTTGTAACAAGGCAGGGTGCTTTTTCTGAACATAATTAACTTCAGACATCAAGACTTGCATTGTCATAGTTCCTCCCAACATAACAACATACGGAATGATCTCTAAACCTAACAGCAGGCTCCTACAGAAACGTAGGTGATGTTCCAGACACCACCGAAGGCAGCCATAAGATCAAGCTTTAGATCGAAGATAATAGCTGACATTTACTGAACTAGTATCAACTAATTATACAGTAGTGAAAAAGTTAGAAACAAGTGTTCATGGTCAAGCAATTCCTTACCTTAGGATAATAACATAAGATAAACTTAGGGTACTTTTTCATCAGATTATCTCTGGATTTTATAAGCATTAACTCATTACATTTCATATAGTTAAGAAAAATCATATGGCCATTTTTCTGTGGACTCTGCCTGGCTAACTATGCATCTTCCTGTTTTTAACTTCTGTCCTTTTAACTTCTCTGTGTCTTAACTTGTTCCTACAAAAAGTCAATGAATCCAAAGGCAAAATTACGATGTAGGTGAAGTTTGAATGTGATGCTTCTGCCTCGTCCTTATTTCCCTTCCCTTGTTCTCGCTACTTCTTCACCCCATGGAAGAAGGTCTGCCCTGCGGCTCATTCTGGCTCTCAGATACCGACTAATTTATAATTAAGGTATTACATGAGAAAATGCTTAGGTAGGACCCTTCTAGGAATAGATTTACATTTTTGGTTTATGATGCTAAAATCACCAAAAGTAACAAAAACAATACAAATAATCCCAGGGTACTCTTTACCTAGTTTTCCCCCTAATATTTTATCATTTGCTTACTCTCTTTATTTATTTGTATATATAAATATATGCATATTTTTCTAGCCCATTTGAGAGTAGGTTGCAGACAACATGCCTCTCTACCACTAAATGTATTTTCTAAGAATAACAAATATCTTACGTGAGAGAACACATAACCACAGTTCAATGATTAAAACTAGGTAGTTTAACACGGATACAATATTATTATTCATTTAAATTTATAGCCCATATTGAATTTCCATAAATTGTCTCACTGATACTCTTTAAAACTTTTCTCAAGTAGGGACATTATTTATATTTAGTTGGCGTGTCTTGTTTTTCTTCTTTAAATCGGAATTGTTCTTTAATCCTTTTCTTCCGTGAGTTTGCTGTTTTTCAAAGGCCATTTATTTTGTAGACTGTTCCTAAATTTGAGTTTGCCTAATGTTTCCTCATGATTAGATTCAGATTTTGCGCTTTCGATAGGAATGCCAGAGAAATGATGTTATGACTTTCTTGATATACCACTGTTAAGAGGCTCATGATGAGAGTTATATATTTATTTGCTAAAAGAAGACTATTTGAAAGACTATAAGAAAGCATTCAAGCCCTAAAGGAAACCATACTTAAAGATGAAATGAAGGGAGTTATATTTTATTTGAGCAATGGATCTGATCAAATTCTTCCTCACATCCCTCAAGGCAAAATTGTCACCTAGTCAGCTTATTTATAATATGATTTATCTAGCATCAATGCATCCATTGATTCATTTCAAGTATCTATTGAATACATACTGAGTGCTACTTCCTTCCAGGTGCAGAGGAGGAGCAAGAAAAAAGAAAATAGAAAATCCACCAATCCTTACGGACCTTTTATACAATAGAGAAAGGATGTGGGTTATAAAGTATATTAGAAAGTGAGAAGTATTATGGAGAACATACAAGACAGAGAAGTCATGGCAGGAAGTGCTGGAGGAGACTGTAGGACTAGACGAGGTGGTAAAGAAAGGCCTTCCAGAGAAGGTAACCACAGGCCCACATGTGGAGCCATGTGGCTTCTGTCTTCCCTTGAGGAGTCAAGAGTTTAAAAGACTTTACTGGGTGGTGCCTGTGGCTCAAAGAAGTAGGGTGCTGGCCCCATATACTGGAGGTGGTGGGTTCCAAACCCCAGCCCTGGCCAAAAACTGCAAAAAAAAAGACTCTATACAATTCTAATATTGTATCATTTATAACTTATATAATTTGTGCATCAAGTAAGTTGTTGAGGGCCAGCCACAGGAGGAGAACTGTAGCAGAGATTGTTATTCACTGATCTTTAGAATCCTGGGTGGGATGGGATGGAAAAGGAGTCTTTGAATTAACATGTTTTCCCACAGTATATTCATCCAATCATCTTAGAAGTCTGAGTCTCTGCCTTCCCTTTGCTGTCAGGAGAAACAGGTGGCTCTGGATCTTCCTCCTCCCCCTCCATTCTTGCTGCTCTGCAACCTGCCTCTTCCCAGGCCTCTTTTTCCTCCTTTTGGCTGTGCCTCCATCCCATGGCTCTCTAGCTTGTAATGTTCTTGTATTGCAAATCCATAACCACGTCTCATTTTTTCTTTCAAAGACAGTGTGGAATGTCATTTTTCTGCCGTCTCAATTATCTGGGTGCAAAGCATGGATTTCGCAATTGTTTACATTGGTGTGTATGCTGTAACGCCACATCTTCAGGTGGGCAGGAGGAGGTATGATGCTTTGGTTATAGTCTAAGAATGTAAAACACTTATCCCAGATCCTCCTATATTCCTGTGGAGTTTGTTGCAGGCAGAACAACATAGCAGTGGAGGTGTGAGCGCCAGTGGCACACTGCCTGTCTTACATCGGGTCCCTTCACGAACACGGTATTGTGACTTTGGGAGGTTACTTAACCTCTCTGTACCTTTGTGTCCTCATATATCCCTCGCTATTTGCCTACATCGACCTCCATCACTGCTGTCCTGTCAGAACCTAGTGGCCAGGGGACCGAGGACACAGCAGACATTCAAGAGATTGGAGAATCCTGTGGCATAGTGGTGATGACTGAACACAACATGTTCTCCCTTCTGTTCTCCATTCTGAAGATTCTAACACAGTGGATAATTTATAAACATCTAGAATCCAGCCACTTGCCTTTCTTGAAAAGAAGGGTGAGAAGGGAAGTGTAAATTGTCTCAAATGATGCAGAAAACAATTGACAGTATGTTACAAGAGCCTTCAATGTTCACATGATTACTTCTGAAAAGGGATCCTAAAGAGATGAATACAAATATAAAGGAAGGCTGTCACTATATTGCTGTAACAGTAAAAATTTTAAACGTAAATTCCACTAAAGGCGTGTGTAAATAAAGGAATAGGCCTTTGCAAATGGTGCAGCTATGAAAAAAATATTTTGGAAGAATATTTAATGATTTAGGGAAAATTTTATACTATAATTTTAAGTGAAGAAAGCATGACACAGATTCTTTGTTCTATATGAGCTATTGTAAATCTTTCTTACACACACACATTCCTTTACATACATGTAGGAGAAAAAATATTGGTAAGAAAGGTAATTATTTATTATCATCTCTTAATAATTGTTTATGTGATATCTTCTGTATTTTCCAAGTCTTTATTAGTGAGTATACATTACTTTTAAAATCAGAAAAAAAGAAGTAAAGATAAAAATAAATTCCTAATTTTTGTTTATGTGTTTTCTTTTTCTCAAACATGCAGCTGAGTAGCATGGCACGTGAGGCTGGGGAAGAAAAGACACGTGGGTTTTTTTCTTTTCAGGATAGTTCGTTCTGTGGCCATAACCAGACACCAGGAGACATCTGGGCTGCCTCCTCCTAGGTCAGTCATCATTTCTATTAAATTGGAAAGACATGGTCAAGCAAAACAGGTAGAGCAGAGGGCACACGCCACTACCACCTAATAAAACCACTGTGACTTTTTTTTTTATTTTTTAAATTTTGAGACAGTCTCACTATGTCGCCCTTGGTAGAGTGCCATGGCATCACAGCTCACAGCAACCTCAAACTCTTGGGCTTAAGTGAATAGGCACTGCCACAACGCCCAGCTATTTTTTTGTTGTAGTTGTCATTGTTGTTTAGCTGGCCCAGGCTGGGTTCGAACCCACCAGCCTCAGTGGATGAGGCTGGCACAGTAACCACTGTGCTACGGGTGTTAAGCTACCACCTCACTTTTAAATGCAAATTCCACCTTCTTCTCTTGCCTGTTCAGACCTGGTCCACGATAGGCTGGAATCACAGGTGGTGTTCACCTCCTTCCCTCAAAGCCAATGGCTGATTCTGAACTATAACTCCACTTTTTTCTTATTGTTTTCCTTTTCTTCTCCCTTCTGCCTACCTCTGAATTTACCTCACATGTTCACTGTGAGGAGAACTAAATTAAAATATGTAGAGCATACTCGACCTCTCAGAGAGTGGACTCAGAACATCACTTTTTTTTTTTTTTGTTACTCCTCATGTTGTTTTATACACCTGTCATTCAACATGACCTACAGTTCATCCTCTCCATTCTTTTCTTGCAATGTTAATGACAGGAAATTTGTCTGTGAAGATCCCTAGGGCTGCCAGCTGGTGGCTCATGCCTGTAATCCTAGCACTCTGGGAGGCCAAGGTGGGTGGATTGTCTGAAATCACAGGTTTGAGACCCAGCCTGAGCCAGAGCGAGATCCCATCTCTAAAAATAGCCAGGTGTTGTGGCAGGGACCTATAGTCCCAGCTACTTGGAAGGCTGAGGCAAGAGAATCACTTAAGCCCCAGGAGTTTGATGTTGTGGTGATCTAGGATGCCACGGCACTCTTAGTTAATGAAGAAAAGGATGTTTTGCTTCTATCAACATTCATTTATTAAACAAACCATGGGCCCTGGAAATGAACACATGGGGCTAGAGTACTGACTCTGTTCCTTAATATTTGCATAACTTTAGGCAAATTATTTATTTAACTTCTTTATCCCTCAGTTTGCCTAATCTGTAATCTGAGATAATATTAGTATCTAATTCATAGTGTTGTTGGGAAGGTTAACTAAGCAAACATCAACAACTTAAAATAGTCTTTGGCACATAGTAAGTGCTCAACAAATTCTAGCTGTGGGGTCCCTACCCTCATGGGGTTTATAGTCTAGCGTCAGTATAGATGGGATGAGTATTAAAAGGCATCATACCAACCACACAGCTAACAGCATCCTTAAAACTGTGTTAAGTGTAATAGGGTGCTAAAGATCAATTTGTGCGCTGCTTCTGTCAAAGTTAAACCTTTATGCCCAAGATTCTTATCACACTTTCATCAAATCAAGAACTTCTGAAATTTTCCATTATCATACATCCACTCATATGTACTTCTACTGGAAAAAAAAATCAAACTTAATACTCAAATACTTGAAGAGGAGAAATTATTCAATCTGTTTAATTACAATCACAGACTAGTGAGTACCTTATGAAATATTTTCCTACGTATTATCAATATTAAATACTTTATTTTTCAGTATAGCTTTTTAAAGACAGAGCTTTACTCTTGTCTGGTAATAAAATTTAGGGAAGCATATTATGGTAGTTTTTGAAGAAGCCAATTTGACATAGTGGACCAGAGTGGAATACATTTTTTTTCAATCACAAGCCTATCCCTCTAAGTTACGTCGCTTTTCCTCTGGGGACG
The DNA here is from genome assembly GCF_027406575.1 of Nycticebus coucang. Classification (NCBI taxonomy): domain Eukaryota; kingdom Metazoa; phylum Chordata; class Mammalia; order Primates; family Lorisidae; genus Nycticebus; species Nycticebus coucang. The sequence continues at coordinate 30,441,750 of NC_069793.1, read as the reverse complement.
GAGGAAATAAATACCTATCTGTACTGAGACAGAGTTTTAGAGTGTTTTTATGTTAAATAATTAGGAATCTAGTCTAGTAAGTGATAACCCATGAATAAGTTAAGAAGAGTTAAGAGAGAAGAAATATCCATCCTTCAGTTGCAAATAATACCTATATTAGACAAAAGTTAATTTTGCACAGAGGAGTTCAACTCAGGATTTCTGACTTTTTTTAAGAGCAGAGAAAACAGTACATCAGGGTCAACTCTAGACACCAATCGCTGGGTGCCAGGGAAGTCTGAGGGATGCTGATAACAGAGGCCGCGCCCTGGGCTCGGTAACCGGGGATTTTGTGCTCTGAGGGGAGGGGCTCTCCACCTGCCACCCTGCGGCAGCCCCAGTCCTTTCACACCCCTTCTTAGTCGCTCCTACTCCTCTGGTCCCGCCTCCCTCGGCGAGTGCCCGCTCCTCGCCGCGTTGGGCTTCCAATCCCGTCTCGTCTGTCGCTGGGCAGCCAATCCGGAGACGGCACTCCAAGGGGGCGTGTCGAGGGGCGGTGCTGATCGGCAGAGTCTTCGGCCCGCTTCAGGCGCGGGGCGGCAGACGCTCTAATCTGCTGAGGGTGGTGACACGCCGGCGGAGGCCGCCTTCGACGTTCTGCCACGCCAATCCCACACCATGGACGACCGCCGGGATCCAGCCAGTGACCAGATGAAGCTCTGGAAGGAGCATCGGACCGCGCAGGTACACCCTGTTGCTCTGCGAGCCGGCCCGAGGGTCCGCGTACAAAGTGGCGCGACTGCGAGTAACGGCCCGGCCCTGACTTCCCCGCGCGGCGGCGCCCGGAGGGCTGTATCACTGATCGCCGGCGTCTGGGGGCCGCCTTTGGTGCACTCACAATGCCACATTCCGGGGAGGGGGAGAGGAGTCTGAGGCATGGGCAGTGGGCCTGCAGGAATTGTCCTCCACAAGCGGGCGCGGATGGTTGCCTCTTTATTTTGCACTTTTGCCAGATGGGACAGAGGTCACAGCTTGGGGAAAGAGGCAGAGAGCTGCAGCTGCACGAAAGGAAGTGGGGGGTGGGTGGGGTAGAAGCAGGCTCCCTAAATAATATCTACAGGCTTTCATTTGTCTGGACTGCCGGGTACAGGGACCGTGTCTTATCATCTTGATGTCGCCAGCCCCAGACCCGGTGACCGATACCCAATAGGCACAGCATTAAACGGCAAAAATAAAAGAATTTTTACATCCATTATCCCCTTTACACTTAAAAACATCAAGCCTAGTATTTTAGAGCTGGGAGGAGTGACATTAAGGATTAATTAATGCATTTATTCATACTGCCTCCATGTGCTAGGTAGGCACTGTATTGGGACAAAGTTTACACATTCCAATGAGGGAAGAACAACGCCCAGCAGCAGCTCAGAATCTAGTGAGGGAGATAAGGTGCATAAACAGGTAATTACCCTTCAGCATGGTGAGGGAGGGCTCTAACAGAAGTTCTCTGTAGAATGCAGAGCCAGTGACCAGCTTGGGGGGACAAAGCAGGTGACATCTGAACAGCAACTTTAGAGAGGAGTAGGATTTTAGCCTAGGTGGTGGGGAAGGCATTCCTGGCCTGCGGCCGGGGGTGCAGAGCCTCAGAGGGCATCTGTGAGGAGGCTGGATTAGATGAGACCACATCTGGTGTGAATCTTCTTTTGGCAGATTGGCCCAGGCAGGACTTGCCCAGTCCCGGTGCCTGCTGGATAATAGCAGAGAGAGGTCTGGAGCTTGCCTTTCCTCATCCTGCCTTGTGTTCATGAATTTCTCAAAATCCTGTTAGTGTTCATGAATTTCAGCAGTAATGCTGAGTGCTTCTCGATTGTTTTAATAAGGCCTCCCTGTTTGGGAGAAGACTACCGTTCTCCTCCACGGGCCTGGAAAATCTCTTCTCTTGGTTCTGTCCTTAGTTATATGCCACTAAGATAGTTCAATTTTTAGATTTTTAAAGTGAACCAGAGAGACTTAAGGCTTCATCAAGGACGCGCAACTAGTTAGTGCCAATTCAAGGTTAGAACTCAGCTTCATTACCAAAGTTGCCGATGCTGGCATGGATGTGCAGAGAGAGGAACACTTTTACACTGTTGGTGGGACTGCAAACTAATACAATCTCTTTGGAACGACGATGTATAGGAAATCCTCAAATAACTCAAATTAGACCTTCCATTTGAACCCACGATCCCACTACTAGGCATTTACTCAGAATAAAAAAACAATCATTTTATCATGAGGACATTTGCACTAGATTGTTTATCGCAGGTCAATTTATATTTGTCAAGATGGGGAGACAAACTAAATGCCCATCAACCCAGGAATGGATTAACAAACAGTGGTATGTTTGGAATGCTTTGGAATTCCGTGGAATACTTTTCAGCCATAAGAAAGATGAGGATTTTATGTCTTTTGTATAAACCCAGATGGCATTGAAACATATTCTTCTTAGTAAAGTATCACAAGAACAGAAAAGCAAGTACCCATTGCTTTTCCATTCCCCTCCAGGGGAGGAAGAAGTGAAATTGTTGTTCTCCCACTTATGGGCACAATGTAAGGGTATATGACACACCTCTGGGCTGTGGGACACAAGTACAAGAGAGACTACCTAACAAATGCAAATATTGTAACCTCGTTGTTTATACCCTGACATTAATCTGGATTTTTAAAGAAAATAACTCACCTTTATGGGGCCAGGACTTTTCCATACCCAAAGGGTTCGCTACATCCTGGTTCACACTGGAGTTTTCATGAATACTTGGTGAATTGAGAAAAATATAGACAATGTAGTGAGATTTTCATAAAACAACATATATTCATTTTCAAAGGACTCCCTTTATTTTCTGAGACTACCATGCTTCTTTCTTGTTTGGGAGAATCCTGAACTGTTGAATCATTAAGTCCTGGCTGTTGATTTACCCGGTGAAGTTGCCCATGTGAGAAACAGCTGACCCACGAAGCTTACTGGAGGACTTACAATTGAAATACTGCTATCTCTTTTGTCCGTGGCATCCCAAAGCACATTGTACATTGTCCTGGTGGGCAGTCACATTGATGTCTTGTTGTTCCTCAATTTTAGCTCCTCTGAGCGAAAGCGGCTTACTTCTTTGAGGTCAACCTCACTCTCCCCTGACCTTTCCCCTCAAGAAATTATGCATATGCCTCAGAACCTATATAATTTTCAAGCACTTTATTATAAAAAATTTCTGGCATTCAAAAAAGCTGGAAGAATAGTGCACTATATATCTATCTATTTAGCATCTAGATTCTACACTTAACATTTTGCTATAAATCTTTTATACATGTTATTCCATTTGGCCGTCCCTTCATACATCCAATAGTTTATTAATGTTTTTAGCACATTTCAGAATAAGTTATAGAGATCGTTATACTTTACTCCTTAACACTGAGCATACAAGTTAACAGCAGTTAATGTATGTTTATATTTTTAAGGTAATATTTAAATACACTAAGAAGCATAAATATTAAATGTACTCTTTCATGAGTTTTGATAAATATATATACCTGTGAGTCCTAAACTCTTATCACAAGATACAAAAGATATTCACTGTGGAAATTTCCTTCATGCTATTTCTTCATCATTTCCTTTAATGAAATGCCTGGTTCCTAGGCAGCCATTGTTTTGAATTTTTTTTTTTTTAACCATTGATTTAGGCACTTTGTGCAAGCCTTTTTTCATTTAGCAAACATCTTTTAAGATTCATTCAAGTTGTTTCATGTATCAGTAGTTCGTGCTTTTTGTTGCTGAGTAGTATTCCATTCTATGACCATACCACCATTTGGTTATTCTGTTGCTGGATACCTGAACTGGTTCCAGTTTTTTGCTATTATGAATAAAGCTGCTACAAAAATTCTTACACAATTTTTTTTGAGCTTGTTTGCTTTCATTTCTCTTAGGAAATAGCTAGGAGTGGATTTGTTGGGTCATAGCCTAAGTGGATGCGTCAAGAAAAACTGCCAAGCCTTTTTCTAAAGTGCTTATACCATTTTACATTTCGTCAACAGTAGTTCAAGTTGCTGCACATCCTATCAACTTTTGGTGTTGTCAGTCTTAATTTCAACCATTCTAATGGATATGAAGTGATATCTTATTGTGGTTTTAATTTGCATTGTTCTGATAGCTAAGGATGATAAGCATCTTTTCATGTGCTTATTGACTATTGGTATGTGTTTCTTTGAAATATATTTTCAAATCTTTTGTCCTTTTAAAAGTTGGATTATAGAGGCTGACACAGTAGCTCATGCTGGTAAACCGAGCACTCTGGGAGGCCAAGGTGGGTGGATGTCTTGAGCTCTGTAGTTTGGGACTAGCCTGAGAGCAAGACCCCATAGCTACTGAAAATAGAAAAACTCACTGAGTCTTGGGGCAGGTACCTATAGTCCCAGCTACTTCAGAGGCTGAAGCAAGAGGATTGCTTGATCCCAAGAGTTTGAGGCTACTGAGAGCTATGATGATGTCATGGCACTCTACCCAGGGCTGAGGAGTGAGACTCTTACTAAAAAAGAAAAAAAAAATTTTGGACTGTTTTTTTATTATGAAAAAATATATATATGTTTTATTATATTTTAAGTGAAATCTATAATATATGTTTTATTATATTTTAAGTGAAATCAAATAAGAGCTAAGTACTGTCACAATAGATTTGAACATGTAAAATGGTGTAAACGTATTACAAATTTATTTTTATTTTACAAGATGGTCCAAATTTGTTTGAGTTTGAAGTGGGTGGGTACTCTGTTCCCCACAGTTATAGAAGGCTCCAGGCTGAAGGAGGCTTGTCCTTGGTCAACACATGGCTTTTAAGCTTGCATTGGCCATCACCGTCCAGCCACCAAAGATTAAAAGCATGAGGTGGGATGTTTAGGGGCGAGGGTCACTTCACTTACATTCCAAGAACTCTGTTACAGGCCACACCTAACTGCAAGGGAAGCTGGGAAATGTGGTCTGCTTCTGTGTCCAGGAAGCCAACTCTTCTGCATTATCCAAAACATACGAGTACGCTCTATATTTGGTGAAAATCCAGCCATTTTCTTAAGATGTGGCAATGGGCAGATAAGATTTTCTTTTAAAGAATACGTCCTTTTTCGTTCTGATATTAAAATATTCTCTCTGTTAGAAAATTATGACAGCAACAGAAGGTCATTTTTATTTTTTGTTTTTGTATCTCCCCTTGCTTGATAAATGCTTTTCTATAAGTGAGCAGCTCTCTATCAATATTCTCCCTTCTACTCCCCAGTTCGTTTTGATCTTTTGCTGGACTGGGAGAGCTTTACATTTGGGAACTACTACAGAAGGTAGTCTGTTGTCTCTACCCTCAAAAACCCAGAGGCAGAGTACAGCTGGGCGTATCCTCCTCTGGAACCAGAGCGTCAACTATTGTGAAAGGAATTTATTGGGCATCTCTCCTTGTGATCAAATTTGGTTACTGACAGATGAAGTGGGAGTTTTGTAAACTTTATGAAGTGAGTATTCAGTGAAATGTGTGAATGATAGTTATGACTTTGATTCCCTTAGAAATCCTTAATTCTCTTAACCTGCATTGGTGGGAAGGAAGCCGTGCTATGGGCATTCTCAGTTGCTCGAATGGAGCTGAAACGGGAACTTTGTTGCTCACAGCTTAAAATGCCCTGGATTTTCCTCTGGATACTTAGATTTACGAAGAAGCCTTTGATCCATTACAAACTGGAGAATTTGAATATTTCAAGCCTTTTTTATTCAGTTTCCTTATGATCTGGGAGAGAAGTTGGGCCTTAGCTTAGCCATTCCAGTTAGTGAGTTGCTTGTGGACTACATAGACTGTGAGGGTCTATTTTTTTTTTTTTTTTTACGATAACCTGGATATTAAATAATAACTGCATTGACATTGCACTGCCAACATTCTGGATGGAGAAAGCGTAAATGAGTAACTTGACTCTTTGTACACATATGCTTTCATTCCTCTTGGGAGGTATAGGCATGGAATTGCTAAGTTGTAGTATGACCGTGGCAGACATTATGAGAGCTGGAATAGAAATTCCTAAGCTTTCACTTACATTTTTTAGCCAATATTTACAGGACTATAATTTTTTTCTAGGTAAGAGTGGCTGATTGCAAAATGTAAAACAAGCAAATGTCTATTTTTATTTTCTCTTCAGTTGTGTTCTTAATTGTCTTACTGAAGCTTCTAATACAGAGTAAAGGAAGCTTTTACATGCGTGCATCAGTGAGCCTTCATTTTTCGAGCCTGTCTTTCCAAACACTTCCTTTTATTCCCTGCTTTTTTGGGAGGTTGAAGAACGAGCCGTGTCTTAGTATTATCAGAAATTTAAGACAATTTCAGGACAGATAAAAATTCTTTCGCAATAGCTATTGTTTTATGTATTTTAAAAGTTTTATTTTTAATAGGAGTATTCTGAATGCTTGCTAATTATTGAAAGCTAATAGTAGTATTTGGACATTACTTGCTGAAAGCCTTGAAGTAGCAAAGTGAATGACTTGGCAGTTCACCAAGAAGGGAGGAAACTATCGGCACCTATTGTGACATGTTTACTTTTGTACAAAATAATATGACATAGCCTTGCTCGAAAAACATTTCTCATTCGAGCAAGGCTACATCTGTGGCTCAGTGAGTAGGGTGCCGACCCCATATACCGAAGGTAGCAGGTTCAAACCCGGCCTCGGCCAAACTGCAACCCAAAAAAAAAAAAAAAAAAAAATAGCCGGGCGTTGTGGCCTGCGCCTGTAGTCCCAGCAGCTTGGGAGGCTGAGACAAGAGAATCGCGTAAGCCCAAAAGCTGGAGGTTGCTGTGAGCCATGTGACATCATGGCACTCTACTGAGGGCGGTAAAGTGAGACGCTGTCTGTACCAAAAAAAACCAAAAACATTTCTCATTGGCAGGAGGGAGGAGATGTATTCAGTCATTCTGTGCTCACAGGTCCATGTGACCTTGAAATCCCACGTTTGTTATCTTCCTTGCGAAAGGCAACTTTTACTATATTTCTTCTGAAATGAAAACTACCCAGTAGTTCTATTCCCTGGGGTCCTTAGAAGCATTTTCTTTTGTTTCCCAAATCCCCATGCAGTTAAACACCACCAGGGATAGGCATGCTTCACTTGCCTATTAAATGTGTTAGCCTCGCCCTTACTCTGTGCAATCACGTTGTTAGCCTAAGGCCAGGAAGGTTGCAGCTCAGGTAGCAGCTAGCATACTGCTGAGGTGGCTTTCATTGTACTTTGTGTAGCATCAACAGTAACCATTTGTGTTCTTTTTCAAGAAAATAGTTTCATTTTTTCTCTCATCATTATTGGCATTTCCTTTTTCCATGATATTTTATTTAATACTTTAGTACCTCATTTATTGAGTACCTTAGGTGGCTTGTATAGCATAATTTAGGCAATGAATAAAGTAGAATGAAAACTTATTCTTGCACATTGACTGAGAGTATCAGATTCCCATTGACTTGCAACTGTAGCACCTGTTGACTTAGCCAGGATGAAGTCAATTTACCAGATGTATATGGGTGCTTGCATCTCAGTGATGAAGTCTCAGCTTATAGCCCAGAATTCATAGTTTTCAAAAGGGTACTAATAAGTGGAAACTTTCTTGATAAAATATTTCACCCGAGAAAGCTAACCTTATTCTTCCCAGCACAATTCTTAAATTTACATCTTAGCTCTGGCCAAAAGAAACCTATAAACCTAACAAAGCCCAAATGGAATCTTCCTTTCAGTCCCTACTTCTAATCATAGTGCCCAGTTTTTTTAGCCAAGCCAATTTCTGTAGCAGTTTTCCTAACAAGTTTGTCTAAAGGTGTTTGATCAGAATTTGAAGTTACAAGTTAAAAGATTTCCCTGTTACTTTTTGGAGGGGAGATACAGGGAGTGGGGTGAGGTATTGCTCCTTCCTCCTCCTGCCTGGAAAGAATCCTTTCTTGGCCATTCATATTGGCCCATACTTCAGTTTATTTACGTGTTGAATCCACACACGTTTGTTGACATATTGAGCATCATCTTAGGGTATCAGGAATTTAGATGTGAAAGGAGTACATGGTCTAGCAGGGACAAGAGTGAAGTAAACAGGTCATTCTACTGTTTTGTTCTATGGGCCACAAGGAGATGCCCTTAGCTTTACTAGAGGGGTGGCGTGGGCAGGGCAGCGAGAGTGAGCCAGGACAAGCATGTATGGATGTCATGGATAACCAGCAGCCAGGAAGACGTCGCAGGTACAAACGCTGCTTTTCCATACAGAGCTCCAAAATTGTCCAGCCACAGAAAAGCTTTTCTGTCTTTAGAAAATTCTGCATCTAAAATGATCTTTCATTGATCTTGCAAGCCCAGCCAGGCTTGTTACATGTACCAGGTTAAACCTATGCCACAACATTGAGATCTGGATGAAGTACTTACGTTCTCTGAGCATATAGCATCACCCATTAATGGATTCATAACACTGATCTCACTGGATTATCGGGAGGCTTAAGTGAGATAACTTGTGTGGTCCATTCCCCAGCCCCACACTGTTTTTATTTCGTAAATCTTCCTTGCATTGATTATTTTCATCTTAACACGTGTACAGCACCCACTCCTCACCTGCTGATTCCTTTCAGTTTAGAACAGTTCCTCTTAGGTAACGTCACCCTAACCATCCCCTGAAGTCAGACATCTTTTCCTTTTTGGTTGTTCCCAGTGGAAACAACCCCTTCCGTGTTGCCAACTGTTAAAGCTTTTCCTGTCAGGCTGGTTTTGAAGGTAAATTGTGTATAGATGAGCTTGAATGAGGAAAGATGTTATAAATCAGGACCATTATCTGTTAGAGTGGGGAAGGGAAAGAGATTCTGAATGCTCCATTTGTAACTTCAAAACCCAGGTTTCATTTTTTTAAAAAAATTTTTTTTATTAGATCATAACTGTGTACATTACTGCATTTACAGGGTACAATGTGCTGATTTTATATACAATTTGGAATGTTTACATCAAACTGGTTAACATAGTCTTCACCTTACTTATTTAATTGTTGTGTTTAGACATTTATACTCTACTCTTCATACATTTGACACGTACCCTTGCAATATGCACAATAAGTGAGGTTGTACAGGGGATTGATTCCTGCATGGGCCAGGAGGGAAGATCAGGGATGGCTTGATTCCAGCGTTCCGACTCTAAGATTCCATGATTCAGGGTCATTAGGGAGGACCATGTCATACTTTGATACTTTGGTACTTTCATTCATTCATCCAGCTTACTCTGCACTGGACCATATTACCCTGACCTGGTGGTCATCAGGAGGGGATTGCAGGTGGTCTCATCTCGTTCTTAGTGGCAGCTCCTTCCCCGTATTAGTGAAACTCTCACCTGCTTCGCTTTACTTTTACTGAGCTGCTTGGTATCCTCTCACTTTTCTCCTTTATGGGATATCCCCTTTATTTTTTAGAGGCTTCCTGGAGTACCTTGTTTGTATGGTAGAGAATTTAAGGAATAGACAGAATTAGTTTGCTCTGACTCTTTCACTATTTTAATTTTGTATCAGCCAAGAATCCAGGTCTCGTGGTTCTTAATCCTGACTTCACTTTGGAATCACCCTGGAGTTAAAAAATATCCCAGACCTCACCAAGACTCTTTATATCTGAAATTTTAAGGGGGATGTCCCAGGGATCAGGATGCTTTAAAAACTTCTCCAGATGATTCCAGTGTACAGCCAATGTTGGAAACCAAGGTTTGGGTTTAAACTAAAGGGGAAGTTTTACAATTTTTCTCAGTCTTTTTCTGATTCATTTCCATTTTGTTTAAAAACAAAACTACATAGGGTCACATGTATTAGCAACATGTGTGTCCTCAAAAGTGGGTTGTGATTGGCTGGTAACTATTGATTGGACCCCTAAAGTTTCTGATGGCCTGGAAGGGGCTCTGCCACATGGGTTTAGGGATATATAGGTGGCGGAGTGAGAGAGTGTGGATGGAAGAGTGTGCATCTGTCATGATGCACATCAGGTCATGTCTCTACAGCCCATGAAACGGTAGTAGACACGTGCCTCCTGTACAGCCTGCATTTGCACATGTTTGGCTCATTTAATTCACATAGTAGCTCCAGGAGGCAGTAATTATTCTGTCCATTTTTGTAGATGAAAAATTAAGACTTAAAAATAACTTGCCAGTAGCTACTGGCTGGTAATTGGCAGACCCAGGCTCTGGTCCTGGCATTCATGGTTTCTCCCTGGTGCCATGCTGGCCTCTTCCCATTTTGATGGGAGTGTAACTCTAGTGGGCAAGGGGCACTTATGCTGTGTGAGAGTCTTGTTTATTCATTTTGCAGATTTCAAGATCTCTTTTATGTGGTGTCTTTTCTCAAACAGCTCACGGGACTTTTAAAGTTTAAATGCTCACTCTTCACCATATCACCTTCTAGAGAAGAGGCGGGTTTTACTTTTATTTTAAGATGCAGGGCAGATGTGCATGGGGAGTGAAAGTTATTAATACATACTCCGCTCCAGGTTTGTGGAAATACGTACTAAGCAGAGTGCTTTTCTTGGTGCATGAAATTGGTCCGTTAGTAGACCCCTATCAAGTTCTTCCTGGAGCTGGCTCAGCTTTGCTTCACCCACACGTCTCTCCTGATTCCCCAGTGACCAGAGGCAGTTGTCTGTGTTCAAACAAGGTCTGTGTATGACCTTGGAACTAGATGATGCTAAAAGCTTCCCTGGGTCATATGGGACTTAAAGAATGCTCCTCTCGCCTAGAGGAGAGACAGCTGAGTGGCTTCTGATACAACCGAAATTGGAGAATTGGGTGTATTAAAATGAGATCTTTATTATAGTAAAATAGCTTATCCCATTTCAGAGATATCTAACATCTTTAGAACATTAATACTATAGTCCATCTCATGAGTAACAGTTTATTTTCAGTGATGATAAAAACCATAGACTTTAGTTTTTAATTGAAAAGAAATGTTGTGAGTCGCTGGCAGGTATTATTTAGAGAAACGAGTGCCATATACAGGGGACACACTTGGACATCCAAGTGACAAAGGGTTGTAAGTTCTACCAAGGCGTCTCTGGAGACCACCGCCTTCCCCATAGTGGTTTGGATGTTCACTTTCAAGTGTATCTGGCCCTTTGGGGCCCTTCTGTCTGATGTGCATCACTTTCAAGTGTATCTGGCCCTTTGGGGCCCTTCTGTCTGGGGGCTTTCTGTGTGGACTTGGAGGCTCTCTAGAGCAGGTGCTGAGAAATTGTCAGGCTACCTGACAAAGTGTTCACTTTCAAGTGTATCTGACCCTTTGGGGCCCTTCTGTCTGGGAGCTTTCTGTGTGGACTTGGAGGCTCTCTAGAGCAGGTGCTGAGAAATTGTCAGGCTACCAACTGCCTTTCTGCTGTTCAGAGCAAGTCTCTTAGCAGGTTGGTGTTGAGATTTGTCAAGAATTTCTAAGACCTGACTATAAATTTCAGGCAGTGGCATATATTGTATTGTTCCTTTAGATATAGGAAATTTAAAAAGAATTTGGGCAAATGGTATAAATACTGCAAAATAATGTGCCTGGTGACAATGTGAATTAGAGTTTGATCATACTGACTTACCTTCACTTTTCTTCCTTTTATGTTCACTTAGAAACCTGATGTTCTGACCACTGGGGCTGGTATCCCAATAGGAGACAAACTTAACATTATGACAGTTGGGCCCCGTGGGCCTCTTCTTGTTCAGGATGTGGTTTTCACTGATGAAATGGCTCACTTTGACCGAGAGAGAATTCCTGAGAGAGTCGTGCATGCTAAAGGGGCAGGTGAGAGCTGTGTTCATTTGCTGTAAAAGGATTGTTTCATGGCACTTAAGTCAAAAATTATTTCCCGAAGGCTTGGAGGACCTTAAACGGAAATGCCAAATCTTCATTCTGGGAGAAAGGAAAAATGTCCATCCTGGGGGGGATTAGTATTTAAATGATGGTATTTCCTTAGATTGAACATTAAATATAAAATAGTTTATTTTAAAAATTGTAATCTTCCAATTCTTCTTTTATGCAGTTCTTTGAAGGAATAAAAATATCTTAAGTCCTCACTGAATGATGTCAATAGGTTCTTAGAAACTGCAGCTTTGAGCAAATAATATAAAACAAAACCAATTTTATCATAAGCTAATTGATACAAAGTTAAATTCCTAAAGCATATTTCTAGTCTCATCAAACTTGTAATATTAAACTTTGAGATAAATGTATCAATACATACTTTAACAAATTAAGGTAATTATTTACCCCCTTTTTCTAGTTCTGGATCACTGGAGCCTCTCCTGGTAGCTCAGGGTGCAAGGCAGGGACCAGTCCTGGCTAGGACTCCTTTCCACCCAAGGGCAGACCCACACATCACATGTGCACACACACTCCCTCAGACTGGGACCATTTAGATGTGCCAGTTAACCTAAGGTACACATCTGTGGGTTGTGGAAGGAAACTAGACTATTGGGAAAGAAACCCACGTAGACACTGCAGGAACATGCAGACTGCACATGGACTGGCTCCAGCCAGGAACCATTTTTTCTTCTCATCAACATTATAACGAGGTAACATCGAACAAAACACCATTATTCAAAGACCTGCTGTACAGAAATACAGACATAGACACATGTACTGCAATCACAACTTCGTTTAAATGGTGCACTTATCGAATAAATACTGGAATGAACTGTGAACTTGAGGATAGTTGTATTAACAAGTGGTGGGTTTGTGGGGGTTTTTCCTTTCCTTTTGCCCAAAAATTCTGTACAAAATTTCTATTGCTTTTATAACAGACACAAAAGATGGGGGTGGTATTTAAAAGAAACAGAATTTTTTAGCTCCAAGGGAAAGAGGAACAAGTTTTTCTCTTAGCTTGCTTACTTGGACTTCTGGTTAGGATTTCTACCTTTCTTAATCTCTTCTTTTTAGGTAAGATGTCTTCCCATCTTCTCTGGCTTTTTTTGCATGTGTCTTGTCCATAATGACTTGATGTGCTGTTGAGTTTGTTGCCTGGCTCTGTGGCATCCTTGCTTTCCCTGTTAAGTGCTGAAACTATTCTTTCCCTGTATTTTCTCTCCTCCCTGTTCCCTTTCTCTCCTAGGTCCCTCCTGTACTTACGGGCCCTCTGAGGCCCTGTGTCCTTGGGTCAGCCCTGACTACTTTCAGCCGCACTCATCTCTTCCTCTTGGCTTCAGCTGTGTGCAGCCTGGTTTAGCACTGAAGGATATCATAGGGTTTGGCATTTCACCCTTGTAGATTTGTGTTTGGGCATTTCCCCTTCTCCCGTCACATTGGAAGCTCCCGGAAGGCTGGTGTTACACCATTGGTTTCTCTCCTCTCTAAGATGCCTGGTGGTCTCAGTAATGGTTTCATGGTGGGGATTTCTGTGTCCTTTTCATTAGGTGCCTTTGGCTACTTTGAAGTGACACATGACATTACTAAATATTCCAAGGCAAAGGTGTTTGAGCATATTGGAAAGAGGACTCCCATTGCAGTTCGGTTCTCCACTGTTGGTAAGTCAGTCTGTTATCATGACTGCTAATGCATAACTCAGCCTGCACCTTATCTGGGACATTTATAACTTAATTTCAAGAACAACATATTAGAAAATAGGAAATAAGCACTTCTCCAAATTATAGCAAGATTTTATAGTAGAAAAAATATTTGGAGATATGTAGGAAGTTACTTAGTTTCTGTTTGTTGAGGCCTTAGGAAATCACGTTTATGCAGAGGCTATCCCTGCAATTCTGTGACATTTGGAAAGAGGTTTCTTACAAGTGGTTGCCTCTGTGGGAAGTATAGAGTAGAGATCTTATTCAGTAATCACAACAGCCACCCTTCACTGAGAGTTAACTCTATGCCAACCATGGTTAGAGGCTTCACAGATACTATCATCTGTAGAGCTGCTTTGCAGGGTGTGATTATTTGCATTACAGAGAGGTTAAGTGATTTTTCATGTTACAAAGCTAATACTAGATCTATCTTACTACATCTCAACACACTACAAGGTGTAATTAATTTTGTTTCTGTGTTAGCCTCTGTTTATTTTTAAAATACTCTGAATGCAAAAATAAATTAAGAATAAGAACCTATATTTTAACTTATTTTTAAACTAATTTTCCTAATATTAACCTTCTCATTTTGGCAATTTATTATTTTTGTTCACCACCTTAATCTTCATAACTATTCTCTCTTCTTTTCTTTTACTTTTTTAAAGTTATTGCTTTTTAAAATATTTATTTATTTGAGACAGAGTCTCACTTTGCTGACTGTGGTGTCATAGCTCACAGCAACCTCAAACTCTTGGGTTCAAGTGATTCTCTTGCCTCAACCTCCCGAGTAGCTGGGACTACAGGTGCCTGCTACAATACTTGGCTATTTTTAGAGATGGGGTCTTGCTCTTGCTCAGACTGGTCTCCAAATCCTGAGGTCAAGGAATCCACCCACCTCAGCCTCCCGGAGTGCTAAGATTACAGGCATAAGCCTCTGTGCTGGGCTCTCTCTTCCTTTATTTTTATTTATTTATTTTTTTTTGTAGAGACAGAGTCTCACTGTACCGCCCTCGGGTAGAGTGCCGTGGCGTCACACAGCTCACAGCAACCTCCAACTCCTGGGCTTAAGTGATTCTCTTGCCTCAGCCTCCCGAGTAGCTGGGACTACAGGCACCCGCCACAACGCCCGGCTATTTTTTTTTTTTTTTTTTTTGTTGCAGTTTGGCTGGGGCTGGGTTTGAACCCGCCACCCTCGGCATATGGGGCTGGCGCCCTACTCACTGAGCCACAGGCGCCGCCCATCTTCCTTTATTTTAATAAAACTTTTAATTACTTGTTGGAACAAAGTTATCATAGGTTGAATAGATAACCTCTCGGCTGTTATTGCATATACTTTCTTATTACTCTCAATTAATTCCTTTGTTTGATTTGTAGACCGAATTAGCTGGTGGGTGGCAGAAGTAATAACCTCAGGCACTTAAATACCTGATTTACTTCCAGGAAATGGATTGAAAAGGGTAGATCCCAATGTCTCTTTATGACTTTAGGCTTATTGGATGCAAAGTACTTTGGTTGATGTTTCATTTTCCCATTTGAATATTATAGCTGGAGAATCGGGCTCAGCTGACACAGTTCGTGACCCTCGTGGGTTTGCAGTGAAATTTTACACAGAAGATGGTAACTGGGATCTTGTTGGAAATAACACCCCAATTTTCTTCATCAGGGATGCCATATTGGTAGGTGATAGAATATTTTGTACTCTCCAATGTTTTTTTAATTTAAATTGATATTCACACAGATTGGCATTTGAGGAGGAACCCCAAGAAAGAAGAGAATTTGGGCTGTCCGGATTGCCTTTTTAGATATGTTTTTCTGTATTTAATAAGATCAAGTAACAACACTTACCACGGGTCTTAGATTTGACATTTTAAGATTCATTGACTTCATGGGAATTAAGTTCAGTTTTCCTTGCAGAGCATTGAAGATTAGAAAAAGAGGACTTTGCCCTAGAAACCAGTATGAGGGGTGGTCCATTTTTTTCCTTAAAGAAATACTATAGCTTTTGGGGGTGGGGGAAGCGGAGAGCAGAGAGAGAAAGAAGGAGGGAGGGGTGGGGAAAGGAAGAGAGAGAGGGAAGGAGGGAGGGGGGTGGGGCCTTGGTGTGTGCCACACCTTTTAGGGGCAAGACACGATTGCAAGAGGGACTTTACCTAACAAATGCAATCAGTGTAACCTGGCTTATTGTACCCTCAATGAATCCCCAACAATAAAAAAAAAAAAAAAAAAAAGAAATACTATAGCTTTGAGTAGATTTGAAATACTGTAGGGTATCATAGCTACTAATTTTATATCCTCAGTAAAGTTTATTTTATGGTTTGGCAGTTTAAAATTCCAGGGTTATGTTTAAAATTATAATCTATAAGGCTGGAGTAGGCCATGTATAATGAATGTAAAACACCCTAATTCCTGTAAACTTAGTTTTTGGATTTTTTTTCTCTTTTTCCATTTAGTTTCCATCCTTTATCCACAGCCAAAAGAGAAATCCTCAGACACACCTGAAGGATCCAGATATGGTCTGGGACTTCTGGAGTTTACGTCCTGAGTCTCTGCATCAGGTGGGAACACTTTCTTCTGCTGTATGAAGTGTTAATTTTTCCTCATGTTGTATTTCTCCACTTTGGGATATTTGATTGGATGGAATTGGCTTCTATCTTTTATTTTTAGAGGTTTCCTCAGATTTCTGGATCATGAAGAGTTTTATAATGACTGATTTTGTTAATTGTCCCCTATTCAGAGGCCTTAGTGATAATAATAGATAGCTAGAAGCAATATCAATTAATATTTAGTGGTATTAAAAATTAAATTCTCAAAAAAAAAAAAGAATTAAATTCTCTAGTCTGGGGTAAAATGCTGAATTAGGGAAACGAGGGGAAAGTAGTACCAAATTTGCTATTAAAATGAACTTTGAATGACAAGATAGACTAGTTTTTAGACTTTTTTAGCTTTCCTTCCCAGCATTTTTTTTTTTTTGTAGAGACAGAGTCTCACTTTATGGCCCTCGGTAGAGTGCCATGGCATCACACAGCTCACAGCAACCTCCAACTCCTGGGCTTAAGCGATTCTCTTGCCTCAGCCTCCCGAGTAGCTGGGACTACAGGTGCCCGCCACAACGCCCAGCTATTTTTTGGTTGCAGTTCAGCCGGGGCCGGGTTTGAACCCGCCACCCTCGGTATATGGGGCCTGCGCCTTACTGACTGAGCCACAGGCGCCGCCCTCCTTCCCAGCATTTTGAGTCATGCTGGTAATGATTTATATATCACTCTGCTCTATAATTCTTCTGTGTATTACCATTTGCATATGAAGTGATAATGGTAACCTTTCCCTTTGGAAATTGGCTAGTGTGTTTCATGTCATTAAGGGATTTTCTGGAAATAGGAATGTCCTAAAAATCTAGGATGTTCAAATGGAAAATTTTAGGCTTTCTATTTCTATTTCTTAGGTTTCTTTCTTGTTCAGTGATCGAGGGATTCCCGATGGTCATCGTCACATGAATGGATATGGATCGCACACTTTCAAGCTGGTGAATGCCAGTGGAGAGGCAGTGTATTGCAAATTCCATTATAAGGTATGGAAGATTGCCTTTGGGGCAGAGGGTATGAGACTCCTATCACACCCCCTCCTTATTTCTCCTGAAGGGTTGAGATTAAGGCTTCTCCTACCTTTCTTTCACCTCCACCCCCAAGGATGGCAGGTGAGGATCTAGGTGATCAGCACCATGAGTGTTGTGTTGGCCACCACCTGAGTGGAAAAATTCACTCTGCCCAATAAAAATAGCTGTGTCGGGAGACTGAGGCAGGAGGACCATTGGCTTAGGAGTTGGTGGTTGCAGTAAGCTCTGTATTACCCTATGCCAGGCAACCAAACAAGACCCTGTCTCAAAACAAACAAACAAACAAAAAAACAAAAACAAACAAACAAAACTCCCCAAAACAAAACAAAAAAACCTTTCTTATCCTTTTGGGACCCTGTGAGTTTCACCATAAATCATAAATATTTAGGAAAAAAATGTTCCTTTTGTGCTGGCCTTCTGGTTTCATGATTTTGGTGTTAGCAGGTTCACAATGAGATTGCACTTTTCTCCCTGGAGTGGGAATAGATAAGATTTTGGTTTGGGCTCATAGATAAGAAGATAATATAGGCCTCTAGGGTGAAGAAAACCATCTAGTTTAGCTTTTCTAGAGTTCTTTGTTGGAGTTTGGGGTGAAGCTTTTACCAGATGAAGAGTCCGGCTGTCTCTCGCTATCAGCCAATATGCAGAGTCAAGGATAGGTCCATACAAGCTTTGTTTGTCAGAAGAGCAGCAATTCTGGAGAGCAGTTCTGCCTCAGTTACAATTCTAATAACTTTTATAATGAAATATAAAGAAACCAACCTAGAAAATTTTAACTTTATCTGATAGGAAGTAACATTAAAATAGTCTTCCATTCTAACAATACAAAATGTGATTTTCACTTTAACAAAATATCTAAGAAAAGCATCAGAGAAAACATGGTATCATCAAAGTAACATTTACTCTACTAATATCATGACATGTGACTACCTCCTCAGAGTCTCCTGAGGTAAACATCCTCACAATCAGGAGAAATCTTAACTAGATAATCACAGAAGGTATGTGGGGAAGGCTGAGCAGGTCAGCTGTACTGCCTCAGCTTAGCTTCTCAGACTCCATCTTGTAGGCCCCTTTTCTGGCTTCAAATCCCTAGAAAACAGTAGTGTTAGGATGCTTTACCTTTCCTAGTCCTGAGTCATTGTCCTGAGCACAGTTATCTTCAGGGGTCCAGAAGGGGACCAAGGCAGATTGGAGCACATACCAATCTCACCATCACTTCCAAGATCTCATGCTATTTTTTTTTTTTTTTTGCGGCTTTTGGCTGGGGCTGGGTTTGAACCCAGCAGCTCCGGCATATGGGGCCGGTGCCCTACTCCTTTGAGCCACAGGCCCCGCCTAATCTCATGCTATTTTTATGAAAGCATTTTTCTCCTACTTTATTAAGTCATCCATTCATTTATTTAGCATTTGTTGAGTTTGAACAAGGCAAATAAGTAAAATTAATTACAAATGTCAGAAAACATAATTATACTTTTTTATTACATTTGTATAGTCAGATCAAATCAGTTATTGATCTGGAGAGCTTTTGAGAACCTTTTAATCAACTGAAATGTTTTAAAGGGCCCTCTTTGTATGATTTTGGTGCATTTATTATAAGTGATACTACCAGTCTCCAGAGTGTTAGAGATATTCCCACAGACCTTCAGAAGGTTAGTTAAAAACAGAGGCCTGAGAACTTCCATTTCCAAATACTACTGCTAAAATAAGCGGACAAAACTGGAGTCATGACAAATACAGCCTCCCTCTAAAGACATCCAAAATCTGTTTTCTTCTATCCTGTGTTAATCTTTGTTTGAACAACTAATGTAGGTATATCAAACAGGAAAACTGTCACCTTTCTTTATATTTATGATTTAGATCTATAATCTTTGACAAGGAATAGTTTTAAGAAGTAGTTGACCCCAAAAGGGAAGTATTTGTAATTGCCAAAAAGAGAAGTATAGTCACGTAGAGCAGGACTAAATAATTGTAGTCTAGCCGGTAGCTTTGGAGTTAGGCCAACCTAAACTTAAGTCTTCCCTCTCCTAGAGAGCTATGGCCTTGGAGATAGTGTACAAGTTCTTTGTACTCCAGTTTGTCTCACTGTAAAGTTGGGATAGTACTATAAACTGTTCACAGTTCTGGATTGCTTATGAGTCTATTCAGCAGAGAGTTTGAAGGTAGCCTGAAATCTACATGAAATCATCAGTCTAAATTGTTCTAATCTATAATTATTCTTTTCTAAACCCAAAGGGCTTTGGTTAAAATTACAAAGATAATAATAATGTACCTGCATCCTATTGCTTTGAAACTTATCTCTTTGCAAAATTTAATTCATTTAATCACACTATTTAATGTAATAGCTCTTTGAGTGATATGGAGATGGTGACCTTCATTTTTTTAATCCTGGAAGGTGGCTTCACTTCTGATCCAATGGTAAGAAGAGTTCAAACCTTGCCACTGACTAGATAGAGTTGCGATTTATGTGGTAGAAATAGACAAGGCTTCATAGTTGATTGTTGCTAAGGAATCTTCCCAGAGCACTTGGCTTGTTGGGGGTCTTTCAGAATAAGGTAGATAAGGTCAATCCACTAAAGAGCAGTATGGTATGAATATAGCACCACTTGTGAAAGTGACAGGACTTCTTTGGGTTTTAATGGCTTGTTTGGAAAGTCAAAATACGAATTTTACCTGCTCATGGTCAGAGAACTGGCTCAGAGTGGCTATACTGAAGTTCTTTAAGCTCTAGGAGATATGATTCTGAGATTTATTAAAAAAAAAAAAGGCAAAGGTGATGGTGTAGAGATTCTAGCTGAGCACAATCTCAGTAATTGATTTGAGCTGTCATAAAATGGGAATTAAAAATTACATTAAAAAGAGAAGCCCTTTCATTTTATTGATCTTTTGCTTATTTTTAAAATGTTTTGATTTTTCTGCTTCCAAAAATAACATGAGTAAAAAATTTAAATAATATAGAATATGGAAAGGGAAAAAAGGACTAATTTTAAATATGAAATGTACAGGGAGAATCCTCTTGAAATTTAAATCAAGATAATCAGGTAGAATTTATTGAAAAGTTCATTAGTATCAAATTGGAAACATTCAAGTACTGTTGTGAAGAAAGTTCAACTTCTACTACTTGGAATTAAAAAAAAAAAAGTTTCTTCTTTGGGTAGCATTACTCTTAATCTTTCAATGAACCACTGATTTAATTCTGGTAACTTGGATGGTAGGTTTCAGTTTGAACTTCTTTCCTCCATTTTGTAGACTGACCAGGGCATCCAAAACCTTTCTGTTGAAGATGCAGCAAGGCTTTCCCAGGAAGACCCTGACTACGGCCTCCGGGACCTTTTTAATGCCATTGCCACAGCAAACTACCCGTCCTGGACTTTTTACATCCAAGTCATGACATTTAGTCAGGCAGAAACTTTTCCATTTAATCCATTTGATGTCACCAAGGTGAGTCGGTAACAACTGTATTGTTTTCTTGTTTTAAGTTTCTTTTGACCTAATTTAAAAAGATTTCCAGTCAAGCATTCACAATGATGGGGAGGTCATATCCAAAATACAGTGGTAACTCTTATAAGTAGCTTCATATATTGTTAATAGTGGGGAACACGTTTTGAAAAGCTAATATTCTTTTTCCTAGGGAAAGTGTCAATATTTACCATTTACTGTTGTGAGAGATTCAGCTAATGTACTCAACTGAAGTTCTTATCATGTTATATCGAATTAAAAACTATTATTTTCACTGCCTTGATTATATTTCAAAGCTGGTATTTTTATGGGTAGCTTTAATTTCCTTCACTTGGCTGTCTGGTAATTGCGAATTTGACATTATTTTCAGATTTGGCCTCACAAAGACTTCCCTCTTATCCCAGTTGGTAAACTGGTCTTAAATCGGAATCCAGTTAATTACTTTGCTGAGGTTGAACAGATCGCCTTTGACCCAAGCAACATGCCTCCTGGCATTGAGCCCAGCCCTGACAAAATGCTTCAGGTGAGCCTGGTGAGGTGTTCGGAGGCAGGTTTCCATGTGCACACACACACCGTTTGCAGTTTGGCGTGGTAGTTATGAGAAGAATTAACTAGAGCATTCTTTAAACCTTAATCTGGGTGCTCAGTTCCCCATGGGACTCACTGAGCTGAATAAACCAAGTAAAAGCTCAATTCCATAATTAAAATGTCTGCATATGTGAAGATATGAAGGCTTAGTTTCCTAAATTTTTTTTTTTTTTTTGTAGAGACAGTCTCACTTTATGGCCCTCGGTAGAGTGCCATGGCCTCACACAGCTCACAGCAACCTCCAACTCCTGGGTTTTTAAGCGATTCTCCTGCCTCAGCCTCCCGAGTAGCTGGGACTACAGGCGCCCGCCACAACGCCTGGCTATTTTTTTTTGGTTGCAGTTTTGGCTGGGGCCGTAGTTTCCTAAATTTTTAAAAAAGATGTAATAGAAATGTCTAGGTATTTGTAGAAAAAGCATAGTCCATTTAGTTTGTTAACTATTAACAGGAAGGAATGTAGTTAACTGGTCAGCGTAAGTATTCATTTCCTTTTTCTTGGCCATGCTCACATTTTGCCATCTGTAAGAAGAGATCTGGGGGTGATCTTTATCAACGCGGTTTGTGTTGCCAGTGAGAAAGGCGGTAGATTGATTTAACAATTTGTCTTGGTAGTGTTGCTAGGCAATCAGTATCGCTCTTCAGTATTTTCTTCCAAGAGTACAAAGAGTGAAAAATTCTACTTTGCACCAGGATCAATAGGAAAATAATTGGCTTAATGATTAGTATATAAGTCAATATTTTGTGTTTTTGGACTATGACCATGAGACCAAGTTCAAAGATGATGCCCTCGATCAGACCACAGTGACTGAGGGTGCTTCTTTTCTTTTTTTTTTCATCTTTGATTTTTTTAATTTAAAAATTAATAAATAACTTAATGACAAGTATAATAGTTTAATCTCTGTACATAATGCCACACGTACATCTACATGAGGGAACACTGTATGTTTTACCTTGGTTTTGTATCAAAATTTTTACTTGAATCTTTCCAAGAATCACCGTCTGTTAGGGAAACAATTACGATCAAACTATGAAATGATTCTGAAAATATTTTTTTCTTTATTTTTGAAGATACTTTTATTTTTAAGGAGGAATTAGCTCATCTTCAGAGGTTCATTTTTGACTCTGCAGATAAAAAAAGTGTTTTTTGTCTAGACTGGTTTGAAACAGTGACATTATTTTGTGTACTAGGATGCCCTCTTGTTTAGACAGATGGGTAGTACTGACTATAATAGTGCTAACACCCTTATTTCAATTCGCTGAGATAGCTGGGTTTCTTAAAACATAAGGAGAGAGAACATGTTGCAAACATTTTTATAACTTTAGTTAAAAACAGTATAAAAACATGAAACACATTTTTAAATTTCGAGTCTACATGAAACAATTGCACTTCCTTCCTGGTGCAGGATCAACTTTGCACAAAAATATTTCTCAATTCTGTTTGATACTCAGGGATTTGAATCCTCATATAGTGTTTCCGCAAAAGATAGGGGTGTGTGTGTGTGTGTGTGTGTGTGTGAGTTTGAAATTGAAGTGTACAAAAAAAAAAAAAGAAATTGAAGCGTACATCTGCAGTATTGTTTTGAGTCACCCCCCCAGAGTGTCTTGAGACCCTTTCACCAAGGCCAGCCGCTCTGCGTTTGGCATGTGATCAGTGAGGGGCATAGGTCAGCAGTATCTGATTCCAATTCAGGTTTCAGTCAGAGGACAAGTTGAGGTTCCTGTGGTTTTATTTTTTTTTGAATAACATTTTTGCTAAGATATTAGGAACATCTGAAGCTTATATAGAAAGTCAAGTTTCTCATTAGTTCCATTAGTTTGACCGTTATAAATTGAGTCCCTATTTACTGTGTGTAATAGAGTGTTCTGGGTGCTATGATAGATATGAAAACAGAGGATACTGATAACATAAGGCAGAATGCCACGGTGAATCAGAAGGTGAAGTTTGTCGGATAGTTTCATGAACAAGATAGCATTTGATATGGGTTTTGATTTTCAATAGGCAAAATGGGACAGGAGTAAAAAAGGAAATGAGTAAAAACGGACAAACTATAGTCACTGTTTCCTCAGTGAGAAGAGTGGAGTTTCTGCAGGTTCATTGGGTGTATGTCAGAGGGGACCTTAAATGCGTGAGTAGGAGTTTGTACAGTTGTTTGTCCCTTCTAGGAAAAGAAAAGTTTTGAAAAATGTGGTCTGATGTGTATATATTTACATGTATATGAGTAGATATGTATATATCAAGGGGAATCACTCATTTTGGTGATAAATAGAAAAAATGGGAAATTAGAGAAGGGGAATAGAAAAAGAAAGCCAAGCTGATTGAGCAGAATCAGAGGATAAGCAGAAGTTGCCTTGAAACTGTGGAGCAGAGGAAGTCCTGACAGTGACCCGGGCCCTTGAGCCTCCTTGTCCAGTGGTTGGAAAAGCTGAACCATGTGAAGGAGAGGCTCAGAGGATTCACCAAGGTGTGGAAATGTCATGGGCAGAACCAAGGCTGTATAACCCTGCTGTTGAGGGAATAGGTTGAGGAATAAAAGACACCCAAAATCTTTGCACCAGAATCCAAGTCAATATAGGTCTCTGGAATCACATTGGGACCCCAAGGCACTCAGCAGTGTTGACTCTTACAACCTGAAGAACAATTAAGTGTGGGGAACCTGTGGCCTTACGGCCACGTGTGGCTTTCCAGATCCCCTTGACCAAATCCAAACTTCACAGAACAAATCCCTTTATTGAAAGTATTTGTACTGGAAAATTTGGATTCAAAGGGCTCCACTCAAGAATCTAGAAGGCCACTTGTGGCCCCAAGGCTGCAGAGTCTCCACCCCTCTCTGAGGCATCTGTTGAAACTGTGGGAAAGAGAGTGAAATGGATGACAAGTGGAAATTAATATAATTTCCTGCCGGATGCTGTGGCTCACACCTATAATCCTTGCACTTTGGGAGGCTGAAGCAGGAAGACTACTAGAGGCCAGGAGTTTAAGACTAGCCTGATCAACAGATCCCAATCTCTACAAAAAAACAGAAAAATTATTTGGCCCTGGTACAGCCCTGTAGTCCCAACTACACAGGAGGCTGAGGTAGGAGAATCACTTGAGCCTAGGAGTTTGAGGTTGTTGTGAGCTATGATGATGTCAATGTACTCTAGACAAGGCAACAGAATGAGACCCTCTTTAAAAAAAAAAACGGTGTGTGTGTATATGTTATACATATATCTAGTTAATATATCTAGTTAATATAATTAGATATATAATTTCTATTAGCATTAATTTCGGTTTGGCAAATATATCTGTTTTAAATTCAGTGTGCTGTCTTTATAGTTTTTTAAAATGAATTTTTAAAAAGTGTTTGAAAGAGGGGCAGCGCCTGTGGCTCAAAGGAGTAGGGCACTGGCCCCATATGCTGGAGGTGGTGGGTTCAAACTCAGCCCCGGCGAAAAACTGCAAAAAAAAAAAGTGTTTGAAAGAGCTTTCCTAAGTTTTGCTAAGTGAGCATTCCTAGCCTAGCTTTTCCCATAACTTCTTTTAGTTATGAATCACAATGCCGTGGAACATGTTAGAAGGCCTATTGTACTCAGCCATTTGGTGACCCAGTGAGGAATCATTTAAGGTTTTTTCAGTAGACAAATAATATAATCTGAGTAGGGCCCAGGGAAGATTCTTTTGGCAAGAACAAGTGGTTGTATTGTTGGATTAGGGGTGATGTGGAGAGCCAGTTAAGAGGGCTTCGAAATTATTCCTGTTGAGAGCTAATGAGCACTGTAGCTTGAGTGGTGGCCATTGGTATATTAATGGCCAGTGTTCTTGGTTACCTTTTAACAAGGTAGTATTAGTGGATTTCATAATTTTATCCAAAGTGGTGAGCCAGTTGACGGTGAAATGGACAAAGTGGCATAATACAAGTCCCAGACTGTCCCCTGAGCATCTGGTGGTGCAGGTGCAGCCTTTTTTTACCCCCATACTGTGCACTTACTTGGAGTTGGAGAAGTTATGCTGATGGGTAGAGTGGGAAAAGATTGTTGAGCTTTTTCATCCAGGTCCAGCAAGGGAGTTTAGGCACAGAGCTTTGTGTAAGGCCTAGATTCAAATTGGTGTCAGGATAGGGCCTCACAATGCCCATTTCCCAACCTTTTTTGGCCTCCACCCATAGGTGGGGTAGGGTTGCCTGATAATCATAAGGTAATACAAACTCACAATTGTATGATAGAGGCTATATCCAGGAGCTGCTTGGGGTACAGTTTTATCTTCCATCCTGTTGATAGAGCACAACTTTTTGAGCCAAAGGAGGCAACCAGCTTCCAAACTATAAGTGGTTATTAGTCATGGCTGCGTGGCCAATCATCTAAATATGGCCTTAGACTTGAAATGATTATGGGAGGTGAGTCCTACAGTGAAGAGCCAATTATCAGCCGAACAAAATAAGTGTTTAAGTTGCTGTATTCAGGTGGGTCTTTATTTTGCCTCATAGAATTAGGGATATGAGAATACTATTGGCTTGGCACCCATAGCACAGTGGTTACATACACCGAAGGTGGTGGGTTTGAACCCGGCCTGGGCCAGCTAACTAACAATGACAACTGCAACAAGAAATACCCAGGCATTGTGGTGGGTGCCTGTAGTCGCAGCTACTTGGGAGGCTGAGGCAAGAGAATTGCTTGAGCCCCAGAGTTTGAGGTTGCTGTGAGCTGTGATGCCATGGCACTCTACTGAGGGCAACACAGTGAGACTCTGTTTTAAAAAAAAAAAAAAAGAATACTGTTTAAGGTTGAAGGCCAAAGATAAAGTCAATGAAACCAAAATTGCCCGTAGAGTAGAATTTTGAATAATGGAACACTTAAGTAATTAGATATTAATATAGAATTCATCATAAAGTTTTTGTTTCAGCATTAACTGAAAGAAATTTCAAAACCCTTACCATTCTGCCTTGGTTAATATGTAACATCACTTAATCTTAGATTCATTACCTTTGGCATTTGGCATTGTAGGGCCATCATTTTGAACCGTAACATTCTTGTAATACTTTCTTTATATCTAGGAAGTCTCAGAGTTTCTTTATATCTGAAAAAACTCAAAAGGAAACATGCAAGGTATTTCTGAACAGTTTCCTATACAGCTGTTTTTGTAGAAATCTGTGGCTTTTTGTTAAAAGCAAATGATTGATTCTTCCCCTGGAGTAGAGGAATGGAAGGAGTGGAATTAATTAAGGATTCCAGATTTTAGCAAATTTGTTTTATGAAGTAATACTTCCTTGGGAATGGAAAGTAATAGCCTATAAGTCAAGACATTAACTTGTTATTTGATGAGGAAAAAAGAGGTGTTATTATCTAAAACAGATGTGAACATTTATGGTTGACCATATGGCATGGGAAATGAAGGACTGGCCAGTTAGGGAGAACTCATTTCGTAAGAGGAGAGACTTGGCTCTTTGTGGTAGCCAGGTACAGAGAATTTTGTACTTCAAATTCTAGAATGGAGTTGATGGCCTGTCTTCCTTTCTACGTTACTGCCTCCAGTCAATGATGTTGCATTTATTACCTCAGGGCCGCCTATTTTCCTATCCTGACACTCATCGCCACCGTCTGGGACCCAACTATCTTCAGTTACCTGTGAACTGTCCCTACCGAGCTCGAGTGGCCAACTATCAGCGTGACGGCCCCATGTGCTTGCAGGACAACCAGGGTAGGCCTGAAGACATTTGGCTCCCCCTTGAGGGTCCAGGGCATGTGGGGTAGTTGGGATGGGACAGCAGGTCAGTGGCTTTCAAACTGGCCCCATGGAATCTCCTGCTCTTTGTGGGTACTCACCACAACTGGGTGTTTTTTGCCCATCAGTGAAGGTTTAAACCGCCTGAGGACTTTCCATGTTTTTATCTATTTTATGTATTTTATTGAGACCTCCCCCCTCAGATGTTACTTACTGTCCCTCTGAGAGTTAAAGGCAGGGAGAAAGATCTTTCGCACTGGCTGTAGTACTGTAACATCCAACTTCGGAGTTAGGTCTTACAAAATGGACAATTCCTTAACTCACTTTTAAGTCACCAAGACTTAGATCCTTGGAAGTGTAAACCTCAGTTCGGGCCTTTTGTTTTTCTTTGCAGTTCTGTTGAAGCCCTGGGGGAGCAAGTCTAGCAAGAATTTAGAGGGGATAGGGCAGGCTGGGGACAGAGGAGAAGGAGGGGATAGAGCAAATCAAGGGATTTTCCCCCCATGTTTTCTTCCTAAGTGAAGGTAGTTGAAGTCATGTCAATCAACTGGTAAGGTGAGCTCTACTGCATTTTTTTTTTTTTTTTGAGACACAGTCTCACTATGTCACCCTTGGTAGAGTGCTGTGCCATCACAGCTCACAGCAACCTCAAACTTTTGGGCTTACGTGATTCTCTGGCCTCAGCCTCCCAAGTAGCTGGGACTACAGGTGCCCACCACAACGCCCAGCTACATTTATCACATTTTTGATTTTTTTCTGTCAACTACTTTTTTTGGGTGCCATGTACAAACAGCCTCTAGTTCCGACTGGTCAAGCAGAATGTTTGATCAATGTACTTTCCTTTTAATATTCCACAGTTGGTATTCACATAGATCTCAGTTCTTTTACTTTCCTATTTAGGACATGTGTTTTGGTACTAGGCTGCTTACACCAGTCCTTTCAGAAATTTTACTGGTGATAAATTATAGCCATAGATTTCTATAATCAAAGTTATTTTCTTTTTTTTTTTTGTTGTTGTTGTTGTTGCGGTTTGGCCCAGGCTGGGTTTGAACCCTCCACCCTTGGCATATGGGGCCGGCGCCCTACTCACTGAGCCACAGGTGCTGCCCAATCAAAGTTATTTTCTATGATTAAAAATATTAACACGTGCCCTAAAGAAAATTTGGAAAGTATAGAGGAAGGAAAAGAAGAAAGAAGAAAAGCTCACTTATGGCTCCAGCATCCAAAGGTCATAGCTGTTACATTTTTGCTGTATTGCTATTCTGTGTTGTGAATATTTTTCGTACACTTAGGATTATTAGGCATATATAAATTTGTGCCTTGCTCTTGTTTCTGTTATCACTAAGCCTTTTCATATATTTAACAAACTTACGTGCTTATAAATTATATTATGTGGTTGCGATATTTCTGATCTCTGAGGTTTATAGAGGCATGAGGTGTGTTATTGATCAAACTAATCAATACTTTCTGTGTCTGTCTTCTGCATTTTTATACTTCTCCTTTCTTTTCATTCATATTCCTTGGTTGTCCTTTCTTTATGGAAATTGTTTGAGAGGTTCATGTATATTTTGAACTTCTTTAATGAGTAATTGCTTCATGTTTACCATTCTTGTTTACCATTATAGTGACATACTTATGAAAAAACTACTTAAGGATCTATTTTTACCTACCCTTTGCCTAATTTTATTTTATGTTTAATTACATATTAATTAAAAATAATATATTATTTATTATATATTATGAAACAATAATATATATATTGTTTCAACTATATATATAGTTATAATATATATAATTGAGGGCACAAAGAATGAAGTTACAGTGTTTGCATTTGTTAGGTAAAGTGCCTCTTATAATTGTGTCCCACCTTTCCAAAATTTAAAAGAGCATTTGGGCTGTGCTCTTGAAGCTCTATGAAAGAACTTAAATGATTCCACTATTCAGTTCCTAAAGACAACTGCCATTCTGAGTAAAGGTCAGAGCTTATTTGAAAATAAGAAATTTGGAAATAATGGAACTTTGAAGTTAATTAAATAGGCACATTTCAGAGTTCATTTTTAACCCAGGCAACACTATGATGGCTGGTTGTGGGAGTGTTTTGCTTTTTCTATGAATATGGCTGAACTAGGACGAATTTCTTGGGCTAATAAAGCTTCACAAATGTATTGTGTCCTCCCTTCCCCACACACACATTTGGTGCCTTGGTCAATGTGATAGATAGACATCTTGATTATCCACTGTAGATAATCTCTTCTGGCTGAGAGCTGGGTGACATTCCAACCCCAGACTGGTTTGCTCAGACCACGTAACATGTTTCTGGGCCACTCCTGTTTGGGCAGAGTTTGCTCAGACAATTCCAGTTTCTGCTAATGTCAGCCAAAGCAGGATGTAGTGAGGACAGTAAATATGTTGAAATGAAAAAAAAAGGCTCATAGTTTATTTCAAAAGTCATAGAAAATGTTTTGATTGTATTTTTCACTATTTCTTTCTGTAAGAACAGTTAAATGAGTTCCAACATACTATAAATACTAAATTTTAAAAAATCTATTTTTTT
This sequence comes from Nycticebus coucang, assembly GCF_027406575.1. NCBI lineage: Eukaryota > Metazoa > Chordata > Mammalia > Primates > Lorisidae > Nycticebus > Nycticebus coucang. Next base: position 30,412,303 of record NC_069793.1, on the reverse strand, counting down.
TTCTTATCTGTGGAGGGACATGAAAGTGTCACTAGAATTGAATAAGGTCACCATGGTAAGTGAAGGAGAGATACCCTGGGAGTGTTAAAAGCATTTAAGGAAGAGCGAAGTGTGGTTCTGCAATGGAAGTACTCTGGGCTGGAAGAGACAAAACCCCAGAGTTCTTTTAATCCTGACAGTGCAGCAGCTGGTTAACATTGCAGCACTCCATGTTTGGGTCTATAAACAACACCAGAACTTTCCATTTGCTGCCAAGAATTTTGTGATCCAGTGTTTGAACTGAGCACAAGTCGAAATGAAACCCTCAAATTTGAAATGTGTCTTTGGGTCTCATCTCCGTGGTGGCTAAATCAAACCTGTGTACATTTATGCTTATGTTGCTAAGCGTCAGATGACTTGGTAGCTGGGCCATTTGAAGTCTTGAAATGGACTTTGAGATCGCTTCATTAAGACTCCAAGTGAGGTAGCTCAATGAGAGCATTCGGAGGATGGCAGGACTCAGCAAGAATGTTAGTACCAGCTGTAGTTAAACCTAGAAGTTACAAATAGTATGGGTGTGTTGTGTTTATGTCTGCGTCTGTGTATTGGATTAACACTTAAATTTATTTCTTATCACATTGACTATTTGCTGTATTCATCATATTTCTAAGGGAATCCTTGTGGTTTTCTCTTAAAGGTGGTGCTCCGAATTACTACCCCAACAGCTTTAGTGCTCCCGAACAGCAGCCTTCTGCCCTGGAGCACAGAACCCACTATTCTGCAGACGTGCAGCGCTTCAATAGTGCCAATGAAGATAATGTCTCTCAGGTAACGGCCTCTTTGCTGTGTGAGTCACTTGCTAATTCTCCTTGTCAATGGCTGCATGTTTTTCTCCTCTTAAAGCGTCTAATTTGTCTAAAGTTGAATTCAGGAAAGACTTGTATCTAATGCAAATCAGACAATTGGGTGGAGTTGAAGAGTTGTGTTACCGTGCTGCTCTTTTTGTTCAAAGTTTATTGAAGGGATACTGTGGGTAGGGGCAGTGATCTCAGGCGGTCTAAGAAATGAACAAGCTTCAGTACGGCCACATCTGAGAATCGGGACAGGACAGCCCAGACTCAGTGGACCAGAACTGGGGACCTAAAATAGCCCTAGGAGCCTCGATTGCCAGAGTGTGGGGGTTTCCACTGTAGGTCATGCCATTATGTCACTTAGCTGCTCCCTATCTTGTCTACTTCTGTTTTATTGTTGGGGCTTGGCCATGACCGTGACCTAACCTTCCTTACGGTTTCTTTCTTCATGTTTCTCTTCTTCCACTTCTCCTCCTCCTCCTCCTCCCCTCTCCTCTCTCCCTCCCCATCCCCTCCTTTCCTCTCACTTTTTACTTCTTTTCTCAATGTATCTGTATCAGATTCTAGAGAGACAGGGTCTGATCGACTTGGCTGGTGTTTTCATCCCAGGTTGCACCACTAGCCGTGGGTCAGCTTTACAGCTAACTGACCTGGCCTGTCCTCCTCTAGTCAACTGTGGCTGAGCCAGAGCTGCTTTCAGTGGATATAGGTGGGCAGCTGCCGCAATAATATGTCTACTGCAACTTATACCACGCATAATAATGGAATAAAGTTAAAAGTATAATTGTTCTAGAGCTCTGGAGTTGTTTTAAAATTTAGTATTGAAGTTAGAGTAGAACCTATTTCTAGTTCCTCAGTTTGTGAATGTGAGTTCCAAGTAAAATATACTTAAATGCATGAATTAATTCATTTTGAGGATATCTTTCTTTTAAAGGCATTTAGATATGTACAAATATGCGTGTATATATATGAAATTATTTTGTGATAGGATATAAGCCATATTTAGATGCACTTAAAATAGCTCCTCTAAGCCTTTTATATAACTGCATTATTTTTGGTGATGGCAGATGAAATCAAGTATATTACAATACACTCCCTGCCTCTCAAAGAATTTTGCCTGTGTTAAGTCAATATAGGTATTGAACCAGCTCATACAGACCCTACAAAAATTGGTTAGATAATGAGGCTATTGCTTATACATTAAAACTCACTAAATGATCATTCATATTTTATTGAGAGATTGTCTTATGACTATGGGACTCATGCTTTTAAGTAGTCACAGTACTATTATTATAGGCTCATCACACCATTCTGTCATGGGAAGAGTCACATGAGAAACACATAAGAAGGTTCAGATTTATTCTCCTAAAAATGATTCACTTGGACTTCCACTTTTGTCTAAGAAAGACTAGCTTGTATCAGATATATCTTCTTGTGGAAAATGTTGAAAAACTGGACAAAATAGAAAAACATTTGTCTTAAGGCTTTGGAGAGCTAATAAAGCAACAAAGATTTAAGGAACCAAGATCAAGATAGAAAAGAAGTACAAAAAAAAGTGCAGAGAAGTAAACTTTACATTTGGTGACCTTTCCTCAGCAGGCATTTATTAATTCGTAAGAACTGGTCAGGAAGCTGAGCAGAGTTTACAGCGGTCTCATGGACCAGAGGAATAAAAATTAGAGTTCCAGTTCTGCTAAGGAGGAGACCCTCTAGTTACTGCCCTAGTAGTAACAAGGATTCAGCTGAAATCCCTGTAGGGCCAGGCCTAGGAAGAAGGGCAAACCCAGAATAAACTTGCACTCATTAAACTGAAACATAATTTTGCCTCAGCTCCCATCAAACTGTATTAAAATGATCTTTCTCTTCCCTAACTGTCTGCCAGAAGCAAATGTAAATTTTTCTCTGGTAGAAAATAGAACCTCAAATTATTTCTAGACCTTTTCATATGTGTACGTCCACCATTGAGTTATAATCAGGCATACCTAACACACTAATACCTTGTGACTGACAATTAAGAGGGAACTCCCCCCAAACTCACAATAGAAATAAACCTGCTGGAGATCAGAAATAAGGGAAATGTCGGATGCAGGTTTTAAAATCACTGTGACTAATGGGTTCAAGAAAATAGACGACAGCCTGGAGAATTTAAGAAGAGAACGTTAATCTATAAAAAAGAACTGAATAGCATACTTAAGTAGAAAGTGCAGCACCCGAAATTAAGAATGTAGTACAGGGGTCCTCAAACTTTTTAAACAGGGGGCCAGTTGACTGTCCCTCAGACCGTTGGAGGGCCGGACTATAGTTTAAGAAAAAAAACTATGAACAGGGCGGCACCTGTGGCTCAGTGAGTAGGGTGCTGGTCTCATATACTGAGGGTGGTGGGTTCAAACCCAGCACTGGCCAAACTGCAACAACAACAACAACAACAACTAGGCATTGTGGCGGGCGCCTGTAGTCCCAGCTACTCAGGAGGCTGAGGCAAGAGAATCACTTAAGCCCAAGAGTTTGAGGTTGCTGTGATCTGTGTGACATCATGGCACTCTACTGAGGGTGATAAAGTGAGACTCTGTCTCTAAAAAAAAAAAAAAAACTATGAACAAATTCCTATGCACACTGCACATATCTTAATTTGAAGTAAAAAAAACAAAATGGAAACAAATACAATATTTAAAATGAAGAACAAGTAAAGTTAAATCAACAAACTTACCAGTTAAATCAACAAACTTACCATAGTTCCAATGGGAACTATGGGCCTGCTTTCGGCTAATGAGATGGTCAATGTCCGGTTCCATATATGTCACTGCTAGTCGTAACAAGTGATGCAAGTGTGCATCAGTTAGTCTAGATCTGGTTGGAGCTTTCAGATGTTTCATTCTGGAAAAAGTCTATTCACAGACATAAGTGCTGCCAAAGATGGTTGCCATTTTTAGTGCGTGGTTCCTGAGATTAGGATAATATGTCTCAGAGGGGAGAGATGCATAGAAATTAGGAAGGCTGCTGACTTGAATGCGTCTTTCAGAGAGTCACAATTCTGCAGTTCAGCCAGTTCCATTTGGTAAATTGTATCCACATTTTCAATGTCAATAGAAAATGAGTTACGGAAAAACTTTATGTCCTGTTCATGGAGATGAAGCTCTTTAAATCTAAATTGGAACTCCTTTTGCAACTTTTCTGGTGAATCCACACATGTTTTATTTGGGAATGCAACCAATGGATTTTCCGCTAACAGATTTTGAGTTGTGGGGAGATGGCAGAAATTTTCCTCCTTCACTTGTTTGATGAGGAGGCCTAATTTTACTTCATCTGCTTTCACATGTGATTGCATATCACAGATGAGCTTCCCCTTTCCTTGAAGTTGCACATTGAAACTGTTGAGTAGCTCTGTTACATCTGTCAGAAAGGCAAGGTGCAATTTCCATTCTGTATCATTGAGCTCTGGTACTTCTTTGTTTTTTGAAAGCTGAAAAGCTGTAATCTGTGGAAGTAAGTCATAGAAATGTTTCAAAGCTCTCCCTCAACTCAGCCAATGGACTTCTGTGTGGTATGAAACATCTTCACAGGCAACATTTAGCTCAGACAGAAATTTCTGAAATTGTCTGTGGTTTAGTGCATTACCTCTAATGAAGTTAACACAAGATACACAGTTTTCATAACAGTCCCACTTCAGTGATTTACTACACAGTGCTTGTTGGTGGATGAGGCAGGGTATGGCTATTAGATGAGAATGGTTATGTTTGTCCATCTCTTGGTTAATGCGAGCAATTACTCCTTTCTTAGACCCCACCATGCTAGGAGCACCATCAGTTGTCACACTGGCTAGTTTTGCCCAGTCCAGCTCAAAACTATTCACAGTTTGGCAAACCTTTTCATAAATACCCTCTCCTGTAGTTGTTCCTTTAATGCTTTGCAGTGCAGCACAAGCTCTTCTGTGACTTTGAAATAGTCATTCATCCCACGAATAAAAATTAGAAGTTGTGCAGAATCACGAACATCATTACTTTTGTCGAGTGCCAAGGAAAAATAGGAAAGTTTTTTTGCAGAGTTTCGCAAATGCTGATACAAATTGTCTCCCATTTCTTCAATCCTTTGTGTAATTGGGGGTCCTGAAAGACTCACTGTACTAAATAAATCGGCCTTCTCTGGACACATCTCTTTGACAACAGAAAGAAGGCATTCTTTTTTTTTTTGTGGTTTTTGGCTGGGGCTGGGTTTGAACCCGCCACCTCCGGCATATGGGACCGGCGCCCTACTCACTGAGCCACAGGCGCCGCCCTAGAAAGAAGGCATTCTTTAACAAATTCTCCCTCCGCAAATGGTCTGCCAGTGCACGCTGTTAGCTTGGCAACTTGAAAACTTGCTTGCAGTGATGAAGCATTTAGCTGTTTCTGCTTCACAAAAGTATTTTGCTGAGTTGTCAATGTATATTTCAGTTTTAATATTTTACCTTTTCTCACTTCTCCGACCAAACAATCATATTTATCTTTATGTTGAGTTTGATAGTGTCGACGCAAATTGTATTCTTTGAACACAGACGCTATATTCTGGCATATCAAACACACAGCTATTTTCTGGTACTGCATGAAAAAGTAATCATAAGTCCACTGTTCGTTGAATATCCTACACTCTTGAGTCAATTTTTCTCTTTCTTGATATCATTGTTTCCTAGGGATTCCAAATTGCTATTAGTAAAATACATATATATATATATACACACACACAGTGCTCCAAAAACAATATACCAGCAATAACTTTGCCCACACAGAGACATATAGACTGCACTGCCCATCAATGCAGTCTGACCAGTGCCCATCAATGCAGCCTTACCAGTCCACATCATTTCAGCCTCACCAGTGCCCATATGGTGGAACTCTGCTTTTACCTCAGGCTCACACTGGTGCCGTGCAGGAACAGGCACGATTACAGAGCCAGTTCCTCCACCACCTTTCCAGTTCACACTACCCTGTGCGAACCACACTGCGATCTGTGAACTCGCACAGGAATCTGATCGCATGGGTGAGAAGACCCATGCGATCAGATTCCACTGCAGGAAAAAAGAAGGCACGTATATCTTTTTTCTTCTGAATCTAATGCAAGTTCAGCCATACAAGCATATGGCTGAACTCGCACTGCTCAGAGATCACAACAGTGTGAACTGGGGCTTACACAGCACACAACATACAATATCATACACAGCTGAATAGCAATCAGAATATAAATGCACTTACTGGCAATTAAATTGGGTTTCCTACTCCTTGGCTGTCTACAGAGCTGGATTAAGTTCCCATGGGGGCCTAGGCAGATTACCAGTTTGGGCCCTCCATGCAATAACACAGCACTGACCATTTGCATTTACACTGACCACTGACCATTTGCGATAACACTGACTGCTGACAATTTGCATTAATACTGAGCGCTAACAATTTGCATTAACACTGAGCACTTACAATTATCATTACCACTGAGCACTGACTTATTTGCATTACCTCTGAGCTCTGACCATTTGCATTACCTTTGAGCACTGACAATTTGCATTAGCACTGAGCGCTGACTATTTGCATTATCACTGTGATACAACCCCCCTAGAAACCACCCCCAACCAACTAACCAACTTAAAAAAAAGGCTCTTCTAACTTCAAAAAAAAGGCGCCCCCATCTGCAAAAAAAACCCTCCTAACTTCAGAATAAAAAGGTCCCCCTTAACTGCAAAATAAAGGCCCTACTAACTGCAAAATTAAAAAAAAAATAGACCTCCTAACTTCAAAAAAAAAAAAAAATCCTAACTTGTTCTTACCTTGGTCCTTAGGCAGCAGCAGGCTCTGGACAGGCAACCTGGTGACTCCTCCGATTACACCAGAGACTGAGAGGAGGAGTCGGAGAGTAGGAGGGGAGTCGGAGAGTGTGGGGCACAGTCCACACATGCGCACTGTGGGCTGGGATGAGTGGGCTGCTAAGCAGGATGGCAAAAACACCCAGTGGGGAGAGACAGAGAGAAGGAGTGGAGTCGGAGAGTTGGTGCACATTCCACACATGCTCACTGCAGCCCGGGACGAGTTGGCTGCTAAGCAGGACAGGCAGCTGTGGCAAAAACACCCGGCGGGTCGGATAAATGTCCTTGGCGGGCCACATGTGGCCTGCGGGCTGTAGTTTGGGGACCCCTGATGTAGTAGATGGGTTTTTGAAGGAGGTTGACACAGCCGCAGAGGAGGATTAGTAAACTGGAAGACAGGGCAGTAGATATGATCCTGACTAGCGCATAAAGAGAGAAAAAAAGATCTCTTCATCATGAGACTCCACTAAGAGATTGAAAAGGTGAGCCGCAGAGTGGGAGAATGTATTTGCAATTCATCTAACAAATGATCTGTATGCAGAATACATAAGGAACTCCTACAGAGCAATGTGAAGAAGTTAAGACAACTGAACAAAAAAATAGGCAATAGACTTAAATAGACACTTCATGATGGAGGACATCCAAATGGCTGAAAAGGTAGTTAACCTCATTAGTCATTGGGATATACAAAGTAAAACCACAAAGAGACACCATTTACACATGTACGAGAATGGCTAGAATTAAAGAGTCTGGTCATACTGAGTGTCATGAGAATAAGAAACAACTCCCTTGTCAGCCGTTTGGGGAAATTGTTGGGCAGTGTCTATTAAATGTATGTGTGCCTTGTGACCTAGCAAGTCTGCTGTCCAACTTATACCCAATAAAAATGTGTACATATGATCACCAAAAGACATTTATGAGACTGTTCATATTACCCAAATGTTCATTAACAAATGGATAAATATCATATTCTCACAATGTATACCAGTGGAAATTAATGAACTACTTTAATAAGCAATAACATAAGTGAATCTTACAAACATGACATTGAGCAAAAAGGCCAGACTAAAGAATGTGTAGACTGTATGATTCCATTTATGTAAATTTCAAAAAACAGCCAAAACACATTTATGATAATTATAAATAAAAATTGCCTTTGGGGAGGTGAAAAGGGGTAGTGACTGGGGTAACTGTGAGAGGCCCTGGTGGAGGGATTTCTGAGATGTGGCTGGTGTTCCATCTTGATCTGTGTGGTTGTTACCAGCTGTGTTCACTGAAAAGTCATTAACTTCCTTCACGCTTATGATTGGTGCCCTTTATTGTAGGCCTTTTACACTTAAAGAGCTTATTAAAGAAAAAACCATTTTCTTACTTTGTAGTGATTAGTAAAAATGCCACATTTCCTTTAAAAGGCATTTGATCCTGTCATTCAGAGTCTATGGTTAAGGTGTGGAGCTGGTAAAATGGCTCAGAATCGTTATCTATGTCACGAAATAGAACAGCTGTCATATTTGTGGAGTCCATGCTGTCCTACAGTGAGTGCACTATACTATAAATAAAAGGTAGCTGTTAGCCAGGCCTGCGAATATGCAAGTCAGATCACTGTAGAGACTTCTCCAGTTTAACTTCTTTGAAGTTCCAACTTGTCTTTCACCTGAACTTTGGTGAACGCTGAAGCTAGGGCTAGGTGATAAAGGATTACAGACTATTTACAATGGAGGCTTCTTAGGCCACATGCTGAAACAGGATACTGTATATATATATATATATATATATATATATATATATATATATGCACATTTACTTCTTTAAAAAAAAAAAAACAACCTCTTAATGCTGTAGATTAACCAAATCTCTGAAATAAAAAGTATTTTGTATGGATTTCATTCAGTGATGTGTTGATAAGTATTTAACAGCTGGCTCTCTGGGGGCATAAGCCCTGGTCTGTAGTGTTTCGTGGTGGAAATATTCCCCAGGGCTCATTTCAAGCAACCAACGTGATGTCTCTGAATCTGCGGCATTGAGAATGATATTCATCTCACTATTATGTGGTATTTCCACCACAGAGAAATGTAAGACATAAATCACCTCAAAAACAGAGATAATACGTATGTAATTATAAAGTAATGTTTTGAGTATTTATTACTTTTGTTTGAACTATAACTTAATTATACATTTAGGTAATTAATTTTTATGATGGTCCTGTTTAACAACTTGCTTTCAAAATTCCTGAAAATTTGGCAATTTTCCACTGTCTGAGCACGCTGGCTGTAGTACTTCACTGGAATTGCAGGAACAAATTCTTGCAATTCAAGAACTGCAAGTTGAAGATGTTTAAGGTTATAGATTGAGGTATAGACTGAGTTTCGAGATGGAAGATTGAGGTATCAGATGAGGCCTTTCTTCTACTTCTTACACATAGAGATGCTAGATTATATATCATCTGATCTTTGACAAACAAGTAAAAGGTTATACTGGGGAAAAGAGTCCCTATTTAATAAATGGTGCTGGGAGAACTGTATAGCCACATGTAAAAGACTGAAACTGGACCTCTTACCACTTACAAAAATTAACTCACCCTGGATAAAAGATTTAAATCTAAGATATGAAATTATAAAAACCCTAGAGGAAAGTGTGGGAAACACTCTTAATGATATTGGCTTTGGGAAAGAATTCATGAAGAAGACACCCTTGGCAACTGCAATAACAACAAAAATAAGAAATGGGACCTCATCAAGTTAAACATCTAAGGACACAATCAACAAAGTAAATAGACAAACTTCAGAATGGGAGAAGATAGTCACATGTTATGAATTGGAGAAAGGGCTGATGACTAGAATATACAAAGAACTCAAGCAAATCAACAAGAAACGATCGAATGACCTCATCAATCCAGGGGCAAGTGGCATGAACAGAACCTTTTCCCAAGAAGACATATGAAGGGCCAACAAACATGAAAAATGGCTCATCATCCCTAATGTTAGAGAAATGCAAATCAAAACCACCTTGAGATGTTGCCTAGCACCTGTGAGAATAGCCCGTCTCAGAAGGTCCCACAGCGGCAGATGCTGGTGTGGGTGTAGACAGAAGGGAACACAGATGCACATTGGTGGGCTTGCAGACCAGTATGGTTTTTTCAGAAAGACATATAGAGAATCCTCACAGAACTAAAAGTAGACCTCCCATTTGACCCTACTGACCCATTACTAGGTATCTACTCAGAAGAAAAAAAAAATGATTTTACCATAAGGACATTTGTACTTAGGACATTTGTACTTGAATGTTTATAACAGCTCAATTCACAATTGCAAAGATGTGGGAAACAACCCAAGTGCCCATCAGCCCATAAATGTACTAATAAACTGTGGTATCTGTATACCATGGAATAATATTCAAAAAAAGATGGAGACTTTTCATCTCTTGTATATACCTGGATGGATTTGGGGAATATTCTCATAAGTATCTTAAGAATAGAAAAGCAAGCACCCCATGTAGTTAGTACTAATCTGAAAATAGTAGACCAACAACTATAGGCTCACACCAGAGAAAAACACAATTAAATTCAAGAAGGGGACGATGGGAGGGGGCTTGATTATTTTTCACCTATCATGTACAATGTAGGATTATTTGACACACTTCTTGGGTGAAGGATTCAATTACAACTCAGATTTTGGTCTTTACCTTATAGAAGGAAATAATGTAACCTGATTGTATGTACCCTCCTCTTAACCCGTAAAAAAATAATGTAGCTGAACTAATAAAAAGTAAGTTCAATCTCTAAGTCCCCCCAAAAGGTATCACAGCAGTATGTGAACATTGGAAGTGTATCTAGGCTCTTGGCATAATGGTAAATAGCAAGAAAGGAGAAACTGCTCACCAGACTGAGCATGCAGGCTGGAAGCGTGTGGGCTCTGGATGGAAGCAGTCAATCCTGAGAAGTTAGGAGTGCTTCCTCTGTGCCGTGCTCAAGTGAGATTCCTGCATTTTTGTCCCATTTAGAACCATGAAAGCCCTGAACTGAGAAACAAGTGGACCAGCGAACCATGTTAGGCCTTTGTAGAGATTACAGGAAAATCACCACATGAAGACACTTTCATAATGAGGGCATATTTGGTACTTTTGCAGAAGACAACTCCTGTTGAATATGAGTCATGGAGAAGAATTACAATACAGACAAGGAAATCCAGTGCCCTGAGAAACTACACATGTGATGGATGGAAGCATCATACACATGGCAATCTGAAAGGAGCTTTAAAACCAATGTACATACAAATTTAAGGAGTTACAGAAAGGAATATTATCATTATAACAATAGGATATGAGGAAAACACAGCACAGGTGGATTCAAAAAAGAACAAAACAGGCTTTGACTCCATGGCTCACACCTATAATCCTAGCACTCTGGGAGGCCAAGGCAGGAGGGTCCTTTGAGCTCAGGTGTTCAAGACCAACCTGAGCAAAAGTGATGGGGTTTTTAATTATAAATCTGTAAGAGACGATAAGGGCATTATGGGAAGCAGTTGTGAGTTATTATCAACAAATGAATTTTTTCTGTTTTGCTTAAAAAAATATAAGGTGAAGAACTTAACACAAATGACAGTTTTAGTTATAATTTAACATTATTCTCAAATTCTGAAAAGTTTTTGATCATGCATTTTGTAAGTGGCATAGTAGGTGAGTTTTGTTTGTAATAAACTGGTCGTTTGATCCTCTTCACTTGCGCTTTTCCCTGAGCAGGTGCGGACGTTTTATACCAAGGTGTTGAATGAAGAGGAGAGACAGCGTCTGTGCGAGAACATCGCTGGCCATTTGAAAGACGCGCAGTCCTTCATCCAGAAGAAAGTGGTGAGTCTCTGTAAGCTCAAGGGTGACATCTGCTGGCTGGGGAAGTCAGCGCAGCCGGGTGGGAGAACCCTTAAAATGAAGCCCCGTTATTGATAATACTTAAGGTAAGAGGACTTAAAAAAAATAGTAGTAATTCTCCAACCAATCTCTGATTATTTTCTCGCTCTGTGTTTTATCCATTATGGTATATCCATCAATCTTCAGCTGTTCATCCAGTATGTACTAATTTATCTAAGTTCAGGGTACATTTTATCCTGTGCTGTTTGAGTATAGCCAAGTTCTGTGCAAGATAGTAAATGCCTAATATCAAAATGGTTTGAAGCCTGTCTAAAGGCTTAATGATATGATACCTTGATCCTTCCGATGTAAACTAGAATTTGCACAATTTCTAGGGTAAAAGTGAGCTACTTCAAAAGGCAGGCAGGACTTTGAGCTATGGTACTAGGGTTATTTCTCGTGGCCAGGAGCTCTGTGAAGCTCTCTCACTTTTGATTTCCTGGTCTGTCCCAGGGCCAAGCTGTTTGTAAATCTAGGAATCCCACGATTCCTTGGTCCCTGATTGCTGCTTCTCCTTTCCTAGGGCTAGCTAGGCTGGCAGCTGTGAGGAATGTGGTTAAGGGTTCAAGTTCTAGCAGAGAGCCTGGTGGTTGCTCTGTGTGACAGGCAGGCCAGGTTTTATCTCGCTTCACTAGAGAGAATGGATAAGACAGCTTGCAAGTAGTGGTCCTGGGCTCGTGCCCTTGGTATTCTCCCTGCACATACGCTGAAGCTGTGAGGCTTCACGGGGTTTCATGGTGCTCTCATCTCCTGGGAGCTCCTGCCTGAAGTATGTGGGGTTGCCCTGCAGGTGCCCAGGTCTTTACACACTTCACTTTAAATTCAGGCAGTGCCCAGACTTATTTTTAAATACAAATCACTGTAACTTGTTAAGTAATTACCCGGGGACAGCTCTTTACATGGCAGCAGCTCACCCCATAGGCATTTTTCTCACAATATCCTATGAAGTAGGTTGTGTGTTTTTAATGGGTTTTTTAGTTTGTTTTTTGGTTTTGGATTTTTTTTTTTTTTTTTGTAGAGACAGAGTCTCACTGTACGGCCCTCGGGTAGAGTGCCGTGGCATCACACGGCTCACAGCAACCTCCAACTCCTGGGCTTAAGTGATTCTCTTGCCTCAGCCTCCCGAGCAGCTGGGACCACAGGCGCCCGCCACAACGCCCAGCTATTTTTTTGTTGCAGTTTGGCCGGGGCTGGGTTTGAACCCGCCACCCTCGGCATATGGGGCCGGCGCCCTACTCACTGAGCCACAGGTGCCGCTTGGATTTTTTTTTTTTTAACCAACGACAAGCAATTCTCTAATTCTTTGGCAGCAACCGAGTGTTCTGTAATTCAGTTCAATTCTGACACTATGTCAGAGCCCACAGATTTAGGGTTCAGCCCCACAAGACCGTTCCTACTTTAGGTGACAAGTGAGGTGTCCTAGCTACCCACACTTCTGAAAATTCTGACTGCAAATTTAAGGATTCTCATGACCTTTTCTCAGGTTTGATAACTTTCTAGAAAAACTCATAGACCTCAGGAAAGTACTATACTTATGATTACTGGTTAATTATACAGGATACAGCTCAGGAATAGCCAAATGGGAAAAATGCATATGGAGAAAGGGCTCAGAGCTTCCATGCCCCTCTGGGGGTACCTTGCTGCTGGCACCTTGATGTGCTCACCAAAAGCCAGAAGCTCCGTGACCCTGCGTTTACGGTCTTTATGGAAACTTTCTTCCATAAGCATGATTGATGAAATCATCAGATGAGATGATTGAACACAATCTCTAGCTCTTCTCCCCACCCTGGAGGTTTGGGGGTGGGGCTGAACATTCTAGGCTTCTAATCACATGCTTGGTCTTTCTGGCACCATCCTGAAGCTATCTAAGGATCCTCCGACCCCAGGAGTCATCTTAATAACATATGAAGTCAGTAAATTCCAAGGATATTAGGAGGTCTATGTCAGTACTGAGGGATAAAGACCAAGTATTTGTTTATTTAATTATACTAAACACATAGATGTAATTGTCTTGCTCATTAATGGAAAGGGCTGTTGAAGCTCAGAGAAGTGAAGTGACTTAATTATCCAAAGTTGTTTAGCCAGTCTGTGTCAGAGTTGTCACTGGACCCCCAGGTCGTACTCCAAGGTCAGTGTTGTTGAATGCTGAGTGGAACTGTCTTCTGCTGCAGTGTCCTTACCTGTGGAGTACGCACTGTGACATGGAACACTGGGGAGTGGCATAGTAGGGAGCGAGGGTGGTGCTTACATTGATTTCTGTTTGGCTTTAGGTCAAGAACTTTACTGATGTCCACCCTGAATATGGGAACCGCATCCAGGCCCTTTTGGACAAATACAACACCGAGAAGCCTAAGGTGAGTCTGGAGCAGCCCGGCTGTGACAGAGGCTGTGTGCTGGATTAGGCTCGCATGATCTGCTTTCTCTTTCGCATTATTCTCTTCTGAGGCCGTTACCTGCAACTGTTAGATTTCTTAAGCAGCTGTTCAGAAACTCAACTGGAGATGAGTTTCTCAAAAAACTCAGCTGCCAAACACAGATACTCTTCATTTTAGCTCTGGACAGTACAAGACAGTTTAAAGTGAATAAATTCTGAATCATTATTTTTATTTGGGTATAAATTAAAACTAGGTAAGTACCAAATTGTTGCCTGTGAGCTAACCTTTTGGTCTTGTTCTCTTAAAACAGAATGCGATTCATACCTTTGTGCAGGCTGGGTCCCTCTTGGCTTCAAGGGAGAAAGCTAATCTGTGAAGCTAAAGGGGCTCAGTCCCTCGCCAAGGAGCTCTGCACCTACCAAGCAAAGCTTAACATTCGCACATGTAACCCACTCATCACTGGAAAGAAGATTCTCCTGTGCTTGATGCACAAATGCTGGATAGAAGATTCTCTTGTGTTTGACATGCATACAAGCCAGTGTCTTTAAAATGATCGTCCAGGTTGCTCTAGCAAATAATGTAATGACTTTAAATGCTATTTCCTGGGGGGAAATGCAGGTTAGGGGTTAACAATCATTTAAAAAACATGTATTTGTCTTTGACAGTTGATTGGATTATTCATTTAAAATGCTTAGGAGGAAAGTTTCTAACTAGAAGTGAGATTTTATTTGATAAGAAAAAATCTTGTTGAAATTAATATGTTTACATATCACCTTATGGCTTATTATATAAAAATATGGCCGTGATTATCCAAGAAGAAAAGATCATGGTGATCCACTCAGAATTTTTATGTTTCTAAGGTTCTTATAGGAAAAACACATTTAATGCATCAGTATCTTCAGAAAAAACTTTAGTATCTTCATGTCTTTATGTCTGTAATTCATCAGGTTCAGTTTTTATTTTTCCACTTGGAATTACATTTGTGCAAATTCGGCATTGATATTCACAGCAGATTGATTTGTAATTGTGGTATTAAATTTTTACAATAAAATAATATGTATGTAGGAATATAAATGGTATTTGATTTCTTTTGACTCCATATATAATGTGGAAATTATCTTCAAATTCTTAATTTGAACATCATCTATATTCAGATGCTTATCCTTAAAAACAAAAATACTAATATCATGACGTTATTATGTTATTTGTTTAAATCAGTCGTCTTTGGATAGCCTTCTAAGATACCGAGAAAATAGCAAATGCTCTAACATTGAAAATTACTTAAATCTCTTGTCCATTAACTTATATGATTTTAGGTTTTGAAAATAGAGGTTCAGACCAACTAGTTATTTTCTTTCTTCTTTTTCTTTAAACCCATATTTGCCTATGAAAATGCGAAAATCACATGGAAGACATTAAAGGTAAATTCTAAATTGTGAAAATCTTTATTCCCTTTGTCTTCAAAACCAGTTTGCTCTTAACTCTCAGGAGTTTCCTGAGATGTAGGCTTCAGGAAACCATTAGATACAAACTCAGTGGTTAGCTCAGATTTCTTTGCTCTCCTGTCACATTCTCCCACCTAAATTCCTCCTGTGTTTGAGTATGCTTTGGAAAGTTATATTTATAGACGTAGAAAATAGAGTTATCCATTTGCATCCAGTGGTAAATACTTTCAACATAATAATAACTTTACTATAGTTCTGTCTCTTTATAGCATTAAATCTATAAGATAAGTTCATAAAATTAATATTTGACAAAAAGAAGGGAATTATTTATTTGAATATTGGTTATACACATAGACAGAGTTTTTGAAATAGTTTACTGTTTGTTTTATTTTGTAGTTTAAAAATAAACTGGTTGCGAGCATGTGTATCTAACCTATTTCCTGTATGTAAATATCTCACACATGGAATACCCCCGTTTTGCTCTTGAGACTCCTTATTGTGGCTGTCAAAGATAAATACTGAAGAGGTTACCATCCTCCAGTTCGGTTTTACTTCCTGGGAGATACTATCTTAAGTATGTTCCTCTAAGTGACATTAAAATACAAACTGAGAGTTTCTGAGCCAATTTAAAAGGAGGACAAAATTAGTGAAAGTCAGTATATTATAGTGACCTTAGAACCAGACAGTCCCAGATTGAAATTCAAGCGCTGTCATTCAAATAACTTTCCTCCTCTGAATATTAGTTTTCTTATCTTCTGATTTCGAAATAAGGCAATTTATGGCAAGAAATGAAACAAAATCTCAAAATAACAAGTGAAAAAAAAATACAGTGTATACCAAACAAAAATGAATCTGTAGGGATATGCTGGCCTGTGAACTTCATTTATCTCATATATTAAAAGTGGTGAGTAATATTACTCCATGTAGTTCTTGCATCTTTTTACCCGGGTATTTATTTATTTATTTAGAGACAGAGCCTCACTCTGTTGTCCGGGCTAGAATGCCTGGCTGGCTCACAGCAACCTGAAACTCCTGGGTTCAAGCGATCCTCCTGCCTTAGCCTCCTCAGTAGCTGGGACTACAGGCACCTGCCACAATGCCAGGCCAATTTTTCTGTTTTTAGTAGAGATAGGGTCTTGCTCTTGCTTATAATGGTCTGGAACTCCTGAGCTTAAGGGATCCTCTGGCTCCGCCTTCCAGAATGTTAGGATTACAGGTGTGAGCCATTGCACCTGGCCCTTTCTGGGCTCTTTAAAAGTCTCCCACTCTGAACTGTAGGCAATGGAAGAGTCATCAAAGGTTTTACAGGTTGTCAGTGCTTTGCTGAGCCTACTATGCTGGACTGAACAATACAGAGACAGTTGAACATGTTAAATATTTTATTCACATTGTTTACAAACTATATCCACCTGAAAAACACATGAGTCAAAAAATAGATTATTTTACAATAATTCACATTTTTAAAAACAAGTTACTTTTGAAAGTAAGCTCTAGATACGGAGACCTTCAGCTTGTGTAGAGGTTCAGTGCCTCCTCACATGACGATTCTGGCTGTGGTGAAATAGAAGTCCCAGGGGCAGTCCACCTAGTTGTAGTTATCAATTACTTACATACCGGTGACTAATGAGAAATGTCAGTGCAGACTTTAACCCATGAACATTTATTGGTGTAAATTCACTGTTATTATTTTTGTCAAGGAAATATGTGTTTTAGCGATCGAGTATACATCAGGTAGGAAGACAAAAGAGACTCACAATTTAATTGGCCATTACAGAGTTCTTGGGACATTTCCAGTTCTGGAAAGGTTTAACATCTTGACCACAGACGGAATCAATGAATTACAATTTTATTGTGTTGACAGTTTGAATCATAGAAACACTAGTGATTTGGAAGTTGATATACATATCTATTGACTAACTCTTTGCATATGTGATGCCAACCATCACTTAGGAGAGGAGGGGAAATAAACCCAGCAACAACTAATAGTGTAGCTGACTTTTAAGTGTTTAGTTCTGGAAGGATGGCCCTGAGAGTTCTGCTAAATGGTCAAAAAGATACTCTGGTTAAGAAACTTATTAGTAACATCATAAACTCAATTATATCCCAGCTTGATGGCTTAGCTCTTTTATTAATGAAGAAACTTTTCTGTGAAATTTGACTGTAATGATTTAAAATCTAAAGAATATATGTCTTCTATCTCACTCTCTTCTATAAACTACAAAACTAATCACATTTTTCCCCTTTTGTGAGCTGCCACAGTTCACCATTTGAAAACTTTTGAACCTTTGGATAGAAGTATTCGATGTGGCTCTAATGGCAAAATTGAATCGGTTTTCTCTGATCAGCACCAATGGCATTGACTATTGTGTTTCTGCAACTCTTGATTAGGGAAATAATGTTTGATCAAGGTACCATAAAACGTCATCCCCTCCTCCCCTTGGGGGGGGGAAAAGGATTTTTTAAGGGTCACTGCCATCACCCCAAGTAAGTAACAACTTTGAATCCAAATGTAAGCTGAGATGTGGACAAATGTTATCAGCATGTTTGCACACTTTTTTTAAAGACGACTTTCAAACGTCTATTGCAATCTGATTGTTTTAAAAGACAGAAATCCATAAAATGAGCTTGATGCCTGGAGTAGATCATAGCTTGTCTTCCTGCCACCCATGTGCATTTTTTCCAAATTTGTACACTAACCTTCGGTCAACCCGTTCCAAAATTCCCGTTTTGTAGTAGTATCTGTGAAGGCAAGAAGAAGATGGGGGTTTACACTTCAGTAAAACAACAGAATGTAAACACTCTGTCCTCACTCCTCTCGGGTGACAACGCTGGTCTTTGGTTACCCGGGTATTTTCACACCCTGTTATCAACTTACACTTAAACCTTTCCCAGACATCTTGAAGACTGAACCTCCCCATTCTCAGTTCAAAACGTGTTTTGTGTGTGTGTGTGAGAGATGGCCTGGGTTCAGCGTGATCCCTGGGGAATACTGCCAAGAATGAAAAGGACAGCGTTTCAGTTTACAAGCCATAATCCCACTTGGAACTAAGAACCAAAGTTTCGTCTCATGACCTTTCTATTACCAGGCAAAAAGCTGCAAAAACAGTGTAATTTTCTATGGCCAGCCATTTTACATAACTCTTTTTGAAGGCTCATGGTATTTCATGCTATTAACTTACCTCAGGGCTCTGCTCAACTTTTCATATGTCATTCTGTCGTTTTTCTTCCTTTGTCCCCACATCTTTGCCAGGGCTTCTGATTTAACCACCCGAAAAATACCTTGTTCCCTATCTTCCCATTCCAGAATGCCACAGTTTTCCTCAGGAGACAGAAGCAGGTCTCGTACAAATTCCCATAGATGAGAACTTTGGAGGCCTTTTGAAAAGGGGAAAAAATTAGCCACTTAAAATATGCATATTTCTTAACTTAGAGAAGAGTTGTGTGACTTCTCATTTACCCATCAGAATGGCTCCTTTATGGGGATATTTCCCTCCATTGTGGCTGAGGGCTCTACCTGGAACCTTACCAGGATGCGAAATGTCTGTCTTCCATGAAAGCAAATACAAAACATACAAAGACACCAAATTTACATTGGTGGGCCACACTGTGGCTCACCGATGTTCTATGGAACTATAGATGAATTCTTATGGAATGAATGAAATGACAGTCAAATGGTCTTTTTATTCCTTTTGATAGGCAGTGTTGTGCTAAGATCCTATAGCCACACCGTCTGGGTGGACCAATCCTGCAAGTTAGTTTTTCATAGAAAGCTCTTATTCTATGAGATGGTGGTTAAGGGCTGGCTCTGGAGAGTCACTGCCTGGGTTTGGGTTTTCAATTTGCCTCTTACCTCTGTAACCCTAATCTCAATAGTTACTTTACCTGTAAAATGAGATAATGAGAGTACCTATCTTATAGGAAAAGTTAGAGGTTTTCATCTTTTAATAGATGTCAAGGGGTTAGAGCCACGCCTAGCATGTAGTGGTTGTTTTCTCTGCATAAATTTGTGAGACTGCAGATTTGACTCTGCTCTGGGTAGATTTCTTAATGCCGGAAAAGGCCACCAGGATTGCCAACTCCAGGTGTTTCCTTTACCATCCATCCCTGAATACTTCAGTAAGAGGAACGCAAAACAGGCCAGGAAAAACAACATGGGGTAGAACATTTTCTTTTCGAGACAGAGTCTTACTATGTTGCCCTTGGTAGAGTGCTGTGGTGTCATAGCTTACAGCAACCTTCAGCTCCAGGGCTCAAGTGATCCTCTTGTCTCAGCCTTCCAAATAGCTGGGACTACAGGTGCCCTCCACAATGTCCAGCTATTTTATTTTATTTTATTTTATTTTATTTTATTTTATTTTATTTTATTTTACTTTATTTTTTGAGCCAGAGTCTCAATTTGTAGCCCTTGGTAGAGTGCCATGGCATCATAGCTCACAGCAACCTCTAACTCTTGGGCTGAAGCGATTTTGTTGCCTCAGCCTCCCAAGTAGCTGGGACTACAGGCGCCTGCCATAACACCCAGCTATTTTTAGAGACGGGGGTCTCCCTCTGGCTTGGGCTGGTCTCAAACCTGTGAACTCAGGCAATCCACCCACCTCGGTCTCCCAGAGTGCTGGGATTACAGGTGTGAGCCACTGGGCCTGGCCTCCAGCTATTTTTTTTAGAGATGGGGTCTCACTCTGGCTCAGGTTGGTCACAAACTTCTGACCTCCAACAATCCACCTGTCTCGGCCTCTCAGAGTGCTAGGATTACAGGTGTGAGCCACCGCACCTGGGCAGGGTAAAACATTTCTTTACTTCCTCACTTTGATTCCGATAATTGCCATTTCCAAGTGAAAAAGAAATAAATCTGATTTTGATCATGCATATAAGAACAATCATCAATTTCTCTACTACCTTCCTTGGGAAACAAAGGATCCCCTCAAACATTTAATTTCAAAGCTTATTAGATTACTTTGTTACAGGAATGGTTTTAAGAAATTAGAAATGAAAAATGCTATCTCTTGCACTTACTTGTTCTACTGTGACTGTGACATTCTTGACTTTTGATGCCACTTGTTTTCAAGCAGTTGGAGTCAGCATCTGAAATACAATAATTTACAGTGGTGGAAAGGATCCAGGGACCACAGACCTCAGATCACAGTGCAATGAACAAATGCTAATTGAATGCCTTTGTGGTAGAAGACACGGTGTTAAGCACTTTGGGGGTGATTAGTAGGTGAGAGGTGTAAAGATGCTGATGTCCTACAGTATTTGCCTTTAAGGAGCATTTTGTACTCAACAGTGGGGACCCACCATGTGCCAGGTTCCTGGTGAGAATACAGGAGTGAGCATGCAGTCCCTGCTCAGGTGGAATTTAAAGAGAGATGCACCCGGTAAAACACAAGTAAAACAAATTACCACCCATTGTTGTGTTAGGAAGGAAGCAAGACCTTACATATGAGGCATAGCACCTACTTTAGACAGGTTGGCAAGGAGGGCCTCAGGAAGAGGAGACAGTTGTGAGGTAAAGATGAGAAGGAACCAGCATGAGGTGGTAGAGAAGAGTGTTCCAGGCAGAGGGATCAGCCCGTGCAAAGCTGAACGTGCAGGGAGTCTGGTGAGGCAGATGTGTTGTGTGCCAGGGCCAGAGCAGGAGGTGAGGATGCCAGGAAAGTGGGCGGCTGGCAGGCCTCACAGGGCCTTCCTTGCAGGGCATTGTAAGGCCCCGAGGTTTTATATCAAAGTGTAAAGGGAAGATTCACATTTTTAGATGATCTCTCTGACTCCAGTGTGAATAGACTATAAGAAACCACAAGTAAAAGCAAAGCGATTAGAGCTTGTTACGGGTAGAAAGTAGGGCCTTAATGCAGTACTGAGTTAAATGATAACTCATGCTAGATGTACCAGTCTAAGACATTTGGACAAACATTGTCCCAAAGTAGTAGATGATCAAAAAGAGATAGCCTCGTCTACCCCTTTCCGGCCCCACATTCAATCTCCTCCTTGCTGCTCTGCTCCAGACACCCTGGCCCCGGGCGCTTTCTGAACATCCAGGCACATTCCACCTTAGCGTCTGGGAGCGAAGAGTCCCTTCGCACAGGTGCTCTTTCCTTGGCTAGCTGTAGGTCTGTGCCCTCATCTCAATCTTGGATCAAAATAGCCTTCCGGTGAGACCTCCGCCAACTGCCTGAGCTGGAATCACACTTTCTTACCCCTATGCATCATTTCATATCCACTTCCCTTACTTCGTCATGTTTAAGTGTGTTGTGTGATGTATGTATTTATAGTTCCCCTCTGTGCCCACCAGAGGGGAGGGGCTTGTTTCCAACTGTATCCACCAGCATCTAGCTCAGTGCTCAGAATGGGGTAGGTCCTCAGTAAGCCTCACTGAGCAGCCACTATGTTACACTCGACTAACTATACCTACTCTATAGACCAGCGGTTCTCAACCTGTGGGTCGCGACCCCTTTGTAACAATGAAAATACATCGCAGCATTAGGAAGGTTGAGAACCGCTGGTCTAGAATGTATTCTGTAACTACTGAATGAAGGAATAGACACGTTTCAAAAGACACCCTACTGCCAGGGTGACGTCCTTCCTCAGTGCCATTAGGTCATACATTTCCTGGCTGAATATTCCACAGTGGTTCCCTGTTCCCTTTGTCTCCAGGGTGAGGGCTGCTACACCAGGTAGGCCCCAACCAGATATCCAACTTATCTTTTCCAGCTCCCCAGCTTCTTCCCTTTTCTTTTTTTACTTTCTTCCTTTTTTTTTTTTTTTTGAGACATAGTCTCACTATGTCATCCTTGGTAGAGTGCTGTGGCGTCACAGCTCACAGCAACCTCAAACCCTTGGGCTTAAGCAATTCTCTTGCCTCAGCCTCCCGAGTAAGCTGGGACTACAGGTGCCCGCCACAACACCTGGCTATTTTTTGGTTGCAGTTGTTATCGTTGTTTAGCAGGCCTGGTTGGGGCTTGAACCCGCCAGCTTTGGTGTATGTGGCTAGCTTCCTACTCACTGAGCTACAGGCACCGAGCCAGTTCTTCCCTTTTCTTGAGTCAAATATTTCCCTTGGGGCTTGGCATTCTTCTGCCTCAGGACCTTTGCACAGGCTTCCTACCCACCCCCCTACCCCCAACCCCCTCCAGCTGACTCCCCTGCTCATTTCTCAGAACTCCCCTTCTGGGTTGGATCCTGTTTGAGCTCCACAGATAGCCTAGTGTCTTCCCTGCTGTCACAGCACTGCTCACACTCTGCTGTAAAGATCTATTTTCCTCCTCTCCTAATAGCTGGTATTTATTATGGGGCACTCACTAACTACCAACTGCTTGTTAAGTGCTTCCCATACACTTGCTCATTTAATCCTTGCAACAACCCTGTGTGATGTTATTGTAGTTTTCACTTTATTGAGGAGGAATTTGAAGTTCTGGAGAGTTTAAGAATTTTATCCAGGTGGTAGAACCAGGACTTGAATCTGGAGAGTTCCATTCTAAAGCTAATTAATATTAACAATTGCTGCTTTACCATGTCTTTCATAGTAGCTGTTCAATAGCCATTCAAAGAATAATTATTACTAAGATTTGGCGAGCATTTGCTATTGCCAGAGGCTCACTCAATCCCACCCACTCTTATGATAGACAACTACTATTATTCCCAGACCTATCTGTTGTTTTGATTTAGTCTTTTAGGAAAAGAGAAAACAAACGGAACCATAAAGATAAAGGTAATTATTAACTGTGAATAGACAATAAGCTTTCACTGAAATGCCAAAATGGCAAGATGTGGGAGGAAAAATATTGCCCTTTCAATGTTTATGACTCCCCTGTGTTTTGGATGAAGGATATTTGGCTTGATAGGATAACACAGCACAGGGCCGCATGAGCTGGGGTTATGGGGATAGTGGGAATTTCTCCTTTTAGGTTTTGCCAGAGACAATCTTGTTCTGTCTGCTTCTCATTCTGCAGTGGTGGCTTTGAAGGTCTTCATGGGTGATGAGATTCAAGGCCTGTCCCGGCTGGTGGGGGTGGGGACCGGTGCAGAGGGGCTGAGGTCATTGCTACGATGTCAATATCTAGGCAAGTTCCTGGATCAAAACCTCCACCAAGATCAGCTGAGGGTCTTTAGCAGCACCATGATCCCACTAAATCTCTTTACAAGTGCTAGTGGCATCTCAGGGTCCAGCCTTCCCTCGCTCATAACCGTCGTCATCTTGTGTGTCCCTGCAGCTGGGGTGGATGCTGGGGCTATGGCCTGGGCTCACTGCTATCTGCAGGATTTGGAGAAGTTTGGCTGGCTTCGTGACTGGAAACTTAAAATGTGGCGAAAGATATAATCCAGTTGTCAACTAAAATCATGGTCAACTGTCTTCCAGAAGCTGGGATAGAGGCCTCGTGCAGGGCTTCCGAGAGAAGCTCATCACTCCCCCATAACACTCTTGGTCCAGCCGTGGAGCCTGTGGCTCATGCTAGAATGATATGGAGGAGATCGGAGGCTCGGAAGCAGGGAGGTGCCCAGGAGTGAGTCTTGGCTCTGGAGGGCACGTCAACATTGAAATGTGTCCTGGGTCTGGGGTGTCTGAGACCATTAATTATCATCTGGGCCATAGGCACGGTAGCCACATGTCCTGGGTTTTCTAAAATGAACTCATTGTGTGAGCGATTACCCAGTTGTCCTCATATTTAACCTTGTGCCCATTAAACTGTCCATTAGGGTTTCTGTTTTGAGAAAGCATGGTTCTTAGGGCTGTGGGAAAGCTAAGACTGGCCTCAGAGGCCAGGGAGGAGGCCACCATGTCCTGGCCAAGGCAGCTGAGGCTAGAACGCAGCAGAGCCTGCTGGGCTGGCTTCCAGGTGGACTCTCCAGACACCTCAACCCCGAGATCAGGCTAGTTCCAGGCTCCCAGTTGGAACAGACTGAGCAGAGCCCACACTGGGAAGGTCTTATACAGCCACCATCAGTAGAAGGCTTGTTCCCCTGAGCATATGCTCCAGAGATGCCAGCACAGAGTTCTCATCTTGCCACCTCTCCCTGGGCCACTACCATCACTCTCCCAGACATAGCAGTCCAAGAGACCATCTTCAAATGTACATGGCATCTTATTACTTTCATGCTGCAACCTTTCATCCCAAACTGCTGGGGATGAAATTCAAACTCCACTACCCATAAAGCTGTGCGGCCCTGCCATGCTCTGGGCCTCAGCTCCCATGTCTCTTTCTCCTGATGCTGCTGAGATTCTGCCAATGTGCTGTCCAGGTGTGGCAGTGGGACTCTAGGCTGTGCAATATGGCAGCCCCAGCCACCTGTGCCACTGAGCACTTGAGATACAGCGAGTGTGACTGAGATGAATTTTAATAATTTAGTTTTAATTAATTTAATTGGCCTCACATGCCAGTGGCTCCTGTACAGGATAACAGGATAACCTGATGCTGGGACCTCTGGCCTCCATTGATTCTTTCTCAAGGATATCAAGGATGTTCCTCAGGACCTCTGCACTTGCTGTCACTCCCTGTAACCTTTTCTTCCCTCTCTTCTTGGCTGTGACTTTCACTCATCTGTTTAGGCCTAATTTAAATATCTCTTTTTCTAAAAGATTTTCCCTGGACCTCAGTTTGAATGTGAATTTTCCTTTATCACGTACAAAACACTCTATCCTTTCCCTTTATAGTAACATCATGATTAGCAGTTACGTGATTATTTGGATCACTTGTTTAAGGTCTCTGTCTTGCATAAATAAGGGCCAGACCTCAGTTTTGCTCATTGCCGACACCACAGTGCTTAGCTCTAGGCCTGACACATAACAGGTGTTCAATAAGTGTTTGTTAAATGAATGAATGAAAAGGGAAAGGAAGAAATGGATAAGAGGACCAGAGAGGCTAAGGGCTTCAGATTTAGACACATCTGGATCATCTGCCACCTTCTAATTATAGCACATCTAACCTTTATGCTTAAGGTCTTAACTCTATAAAAAGGCTATGGTACTAGGACTTGTCTCATAGGGTTATTGGAAAGATAACCTGAGACAATGTCTGTAAAGATTTTAGCACAGGGCCTGGCTCATAGCAAATGCTCAATAAACTCCAGCTACTATTTTCATCATCATCACCACCGTCATTGCATTGAATCTAACTGTGGCTAGTTCCATATTCAGGTAACACCTACTTCTAAAGAACTATGGACCATCTCTTTCCAGCTTATCATTTACTTTTGCCTTGAGGAAGGCAGGCTGGTAAGTGATTCCTACTCACAGGTGAGGATGCTGACACCTGGAGAAAGGATGGGTCAGGTCAAAGTCACTACAAGTAAAGCAAATGCTGCCTGTGCTTAAGCCTTAGGACACAGTATTGTCCCCTGAGCCTCAGTGGACTCGTTTCTTCCAGGCTGGGTGATGAAACCAGGCATGTGCATCTCCCAGGATGCTGTGGGTAGATCAGAAGTCCCTTCAGCACCAAGAAATTCGTGGGGGCTTTGTTCACAGGGGGCAGAGATGTGGGAAATCATGCAGAATGCATGTTCACAGACCTGACTATTCCTGTGCTAAATAAAGCTCCAAAATAAAAACACAACATAAAAAATCAAAAAAGTTTCGTTAACTGGGAGCCAAATATCTTGAATCCTAGGTTGATTGTTTGGGACTTTAATGAGAGAAAAAAATAAATCATAAGAAACAGTCCCTCTGTGTCTGCCTCGCTGGCTCGCCCTGCTCAGGGGCCTGGGAAACCACCGTGTGCTCTGCCCTCTCTTTGTAGGTGACCGCTGAAGTCCACAGAGGGACGGACCACGTCTCCTCCTGCCCCTGGCCAGGGCCTTTGTGTGGGACTCTATAACTAATATCAATAATGTCATCATCATCATTATCATCTTTAAAAAATGAAAGCACCCAAGTTCCCCTTCCTAAACCTTCTTCACCTGCAAAAGTGAAGCAGGGAGGGTTAATTTCCAGAATCCACCAGATTATTAGAGATCCACCATCAGCTCATAGTTATAAACTCAACCCACTTAGTAAACTCAGATTCTCCTTAAACATTATCAACCATGAGGCTTCTAATAGTTAGTGATTATTAGTATTATGACTAAGGGGCACTGGTTTTGAGTTTTTATTTATTTATTTTTTTAAGAAATGGGGCCTCACTCTGTCACCGGGGTAGAGTGCAGAGGCATGATCATAGCTCATTGTAACCTCAAATTTCTGGGCTTAGCCAACCGAGTAGCTGGGACCACAGGCACAATTTACCACACCTGGTTAATCTACTTGTTTTTAATAGTTTTTGTGGAGATGGGGTTTTGCCATGTTGCCCAGGCAAGTCTCAATTTTCTGGCCTCAAGTGATCCTCCTGCCTCAGTCTCCCAGTATACTGAGACTACAGGTCTGAGCCATTGCATCCTGGTTTTTGGAGTGTCTACACTGGTGGTAAAGGCCAGGCCCTTTGTGTACACTATTCTTCAAACTCACTCCAACCTAGCAAGAGTCACGCCATTGTATAGATAGGGAAGTGGAGTCTTGGGAGGATCAGGAATCCATATACCCAAGCTGTGGTCCCAAAGACCCAGGCCCCCATGCTCTTCACCATCCTCCTCCCCACTTTGTCTGTGGTGGTTTCAGGCCATCAACCTTTTAGGACATTTCTAAAAAAGTGATCAAGCCCAGGTACCCAAGGATAGCCTCAACACAGCCTTGGGCATCCTGAGCTTGTTTACTTACAGTCTTTGATGGTGGCCTTGGTCTCTTCAGCATCGTTAAAAAAGGAGTAACCTGGGAAAGAAAAAGAAATCCACAAACCGTACCATGCAATCTTGGTTTCCATTGGCCAGGCCAGGAAGTTATTGGGAGGAAGGAGAGTGATTGCCTCTCTCTTGCCCCTCTGATGGAGGATGAGACATCAGGGACAAAGCCAGGCCAAGAGAGACCAACCCAGCCCAACCAAGATCAGCCAAGCCTCCTAGGACAACCTACAGTTGGCTGTAGTTGCCTAAGTGATGGTATCTAAACCAGTGAAACCACCAGCTTACCTGTAGACTCAGGAGCAGAATGTATTATAAATTGTTGGGAGGCACTGAAGTTTTGAGGTTGTTTTGTAGCATGATTGTGGAGATATGCCTAATGCATGGAATACTAGCTGGTAGGTCCTGAAATGCCAGAGAGACTCAGGTACAATTTGGCCTCAGCACAGCAAAATAGCAGGCTGCCACTTAGGAAAGTGTCTGTTTACTGAAGCACACAAGACCTATGCTCTGAGAGTATGTGGGGACATGATTTCATTCAAATAGCAGTCTTAGACCACTGGACCACTCAGGAATAAATAGTATGATGCCATACCCCTTTGCTGAATAAGATTTAAAGGGAAAGAGGAATAAAGCCTCTGAGAAGGGTTTCATTGTAGAGGAAACTTGGAACCATCTGGCCCTAGGAGGTGACAATCTCATTTTAAAAAGTCATTTGGAAAGCATACCTGGGGCCAGGTTCCCTAGCAGACCCTGTAACAGGCACTGGGGTGGGCTCTGGTAGGGGGGCCAGCAGGGCTGGGCTCTGAGATGTGCTGGGCTGCTGGCCTGTCATCCGGTTTCTGGGCTTATTGATTTTCTCATTGGCAACATGAAACAAAACCCAGGTAAGCTTCTGTTCAGCTCTAAGAGTCTATAGTCTCTGGTGTGGCTGCTAATCTTTCTGGGATTTGAATGCCTGTTCCATGGTGAAGGGGAGAAGGGGAATAAGAGGCTGTAAGAAGCGCAAAACCCGACGTGAACACTGAGCTTAGCAAGGATTAGGAAGATCCTCAGTTGCCTCCACTGTAGGACAGGGTGGGCTGAGGCTGATATGGGGTTTCAGATCATGCTTCCACGCAGCAGTATAGGCCAATGGACACCTATTTCCCATCTTGGTGTTCCCATTCTCTAAAAACCTTTCTGGAGAAGTAGCACTATACTAATTATAACATGAAGACTAATTTCTATTTACTAAGGAGGCTGGATCAGGGCTCCTTGTGATTGATTATTCCTGATGCTGTATTGTCATAGCTGTTTGTCAGCCTCGGTGCCTTGGTGACTCTGCCTGCAGGTGCCAACCAAGGACAGGATCAAGGACTAATGGGGGACTCATTCCACTCCTACATTGTGAAAGCCACTCTTTGCCTTCTAGTGACCAGTGTCCCCAGGTTCCTGAGCCCTTAAATCCTACTGCAATACTCACTGAGCCAGACAGTGCCTGAACCCTAGAGCCCCCCTCAAGCTCCTCTCTGTGTCACAGCTGCCTGTTCTGCCACAACCCTAATCTATGGGGTAGTATAAAGCATATAGCAGGAAATAGCCAGATCACTATACAATTTGTGGTCCAAATGGAGAGACTTTTGGGGATGAGAAGTAGCACTATACTAATTATAACTAGTCCAGGATAACAGGTGGAAATGATATGTCCTGGGCAAATGGGGACAGTGTAAACTTTGGTCACAGTGCATGTATCTCCACAATCAATCCACAAAACGCAGACCTGCTTGAGAAAGACAGAAGGATTTCAGAATGGAGCAGGTTGGTGGAGTAGATAGTTTTACTGTTCAATGTGAAACCGTCCTACTCTGAAATTCCACTATGGGAGGTGGCATTATGAGTCCAGGGATGCATTAGATTAAGAAGAGGCAACTTGTACCATTAAAAAACAGGTGGCTTTTAGTTTATTTATTTTTGCACGGACCCCTGAAGGTAATAGGACCAGGAAAGGCATTTTTTTGATGTGAGATTGCCAGTCCTTATATGTTGTGTTGGGGAATATTTCACTGAATCCTCCCCAAAAGCCAGCGGAGGTGCATGTCATTATCCCATCGGGCAGAGGAGGCAATGGAGCTTCAGACAGGTTAAATCAATGGCCAAAGGTCACTTGGCTCCAATGTGTGGGAAATGTGGTTGGACTGTGGGTCTTTCTCATCTCCTAACCCCTGTCTGTCATTTTCTGTGTGACCTCGAGGATATCACTGAACCTGTCTGGACATCAGTTCCTTTACCCGTGACACTGTGGCACAGAATTAGACATTCTCTAAAAACCTTTCTGGATCAAATACTACTACTACTACTACTACTACTACTAAAAATGTTCAATGCCAAGGGCGTCACCTTTTGGCCATGTGCTCACTGACCATTAGGAAATGTGATGGGTTGGACTCCTGTGGGGAGAAGGGGTGATTGAATTTTACTTCCCTTCTGCTTGATGAGACAGGTAAAGCAGAAATCACTTTTTGTCCATCCTTTATGTTTTCAAGCCTTTATGAATACCTTGCATTATTTTGTTGTTATCAGCCTTGTTTCTAGGCAGTCCCTGAACATGTTTTTAGTTTTTCTTTCTTTCTTTCTCTTTTTTAAATGTACTCAACTTGCTTTTATGTAACATGTGCCCTTTTACCTAAAATTCTCCATTCTAGCTTCCAGTTATTGAGTTCCTGGGAGGTTTTGGTTAACAGGAGTTCTTGCTAATGAAATTTTGTTGGAGAGTCACAGGGTGGGGAAGACTTCTTGGCTGGGGGTCCCAGTCGCAGCGCCCCACCCCGCCCCCAGGCCCAGCGTCTGGGCGCTGACCTTGTGTGCGGACGTTCTGCAGGATGAAGTACAGGTACTCCCCGCAGACGCCGGCCGCCTCCACAAACTCCTCCTGTGTCATGCTGCACAGCTGCAGGCCGCTGATGTTGAAGTGGCAGAAGGAGATGGAGCTGGTATCCAGCTTGTACTGATCGCAGCAGAACTGGAGCCACTCCCACACGTGGCGCTTAGTCCAGTATTCCGGGGGGACTGAAGTCCAGTAGGAGTCGCAGGCTGCACCAGAGGAGAGAGAAGTCAGGAGGGATGGTCCCTGAGAGAGCCTTGGGGAGGGCCCCGAAGGAGGCACCTGTTAGGGGGACATCCTCATCCCTCATCCAATGGGCTGAAAGGGCCTCCAGCCCTTGGTGTTCTGCAGGGGTGCAGGTCACCTTCTATCCTCAGAGAAAAGCAGAGGGACTGGATCCTGTGGATGGATTCTGGGGCCAGAGGGGGAATGACAGTGGTGAGAAATAATCATACCTGGTTCTGGGGCTTAGAATAAAGGGGAGCGAGAGGGGAAGGAAAGAAAAAGTGTCCTTCAGTCATTTGGTTTCAGACAGCAGGGTATCAAGAGCACAAACTCAGCGCGGTTGGACAGGCCTGGGTTCAAATCCTGATTCTTTACACTTGGGCAAGGTCTGCAGGCAGTTAAGCCTCAGTTTCCTCATCTGTGGAATAGAGATTATAAATTCAACTCACAGGGCTGCTATGGAGTTTGGGGTTAATGTCCTCAACAGCTTGACCCGTTGTTCCCAGGAGAGCCTGACACAGGGTGTAGGAGTGAGGTACCAGGTAACCAGGTGCTTGGTCAGGCCCTCTGACCTGAAATATTCTTGTGTCTGCCATGGCACTCATTCATTCATTCATCATTCATTCATTCAATAAATGAGAGCATCTGTTTCCTTCTTGGCAAAATGGGGATAGTGACAGCACCTCTATCATAAGATTGTTCTGCAGATTGAATGAGTTAATATACATAAAAGAGCTTGGAACTGAGCCTGTAAGATTTTAATGCTGTCATTAACATTATTGTTGAACATCTACTATGTGTGAAGCAACAAACTGTGTGTTAAGGATTCACGGTGGCTGAGACAGGTTGGTCCCTGTTCCCTAGGAGGTCACAGATGAGGAGTTTGTGGGTGATGGAGGATTTCCCCAAGATCCCACAGCCAGTGTGTGGCAAAGCTGGGTTTGAACCTAGCCTGAACTCAAAAGCCACTGTTCTTCTCATCTAATGAGGACAGAAAGGGCCATTTGTGAGCTGTCCCTCCTCAGCAAGTGGCGATGGTGCTACTGTCTCCCCACTTTAAATGCTGCATTGGCTGCCACCGTCAACGGCAGAGCTGGGGAGCTGCTGGTCCCAGGCAGGAGCGGGGGCCTCCGCCTTTGCGATTGCTACCGCTCACTAAGCACCTCCGCGTGCCAGTGCGGCACGCTGTGTCCCTGCTGTGTCATTTCAGGTTTCTCACGTCCTCTCAATGATCCTGTCCAGTAGGTGTGATTGGACTTTTTCACAAGGAGGAAACTGAGACTCCTGCTGAAACGCAGAGCTTTTCCAGAAGTCTTTTTTTCCTGCTGAGGAGTGGATTAAGGGGCAGTGGACTGCCAATAAACCAATAGATTTGTTTTAATTTATCTAAAATTTTCACTGCAGTTTTATGCGCATGTAGATGAAAGAGTTAATATTCTGCCAGCCTGGTTGAGCCTGATGTTATAGCCTCTACCTGGCAGCTGAGAGGCATGAGGGAGCCAGTGAGGCCAACTCAGCTTCTGCTCTCTGGTCACTGGCTGGAGCCAGCCCACCTGGCCCATGGGGACACTTTGTGGCAGGCAGGGTTTCCTGGGAAAACAGGGGCCATTCCTGAGTCGAGTCCAGTCTGTGCTTTCATCTACTGATTTCTGGCTTGGGTAACCCTAAGGGGCCTTTGGACTTTCTTGGTATTCTGATGAGAGATGTTTATGAGCCTTGAAATTCTTCAGCTGTGGGTCCTGTGCTGGGCCCTGACGGAGATGGCTATCTGTGTGCTGTAGTCAGAGTTTATTTCTTTTCTTTTTTTTTTTTTGAGATAGAGCCTCAAGCTGTCCTCCTGGGTAGAGTGCTGTGGCATCATAGCTCATAGCAACCTCAAACTCCTGGGCTTAAGCAATTCTTGTGCCTCAGACACCCACGTAGCTGGGACCACAGGTGCCCATCACAGGCTATTTTTTTTGTTGTTGTTGTTGCAGTTATCATTGTTTTTTTGGCAGGCCCAGGCTAGATTCAAACCCGCCAGGTCTGGTGTATGTGGCTGGCGCCTTAGCCGCTTGAGCCACAGGCTCTGAGCCAGAGTTTATTTCTTTTCATGGAAAGATTTCACCAGGTCCCTGTTCCCCTCCCCCCTCCACATCCACCCCCTTGTTATTTTCTTTGGCACCTGAAGAGGGCCATATTGTTTGTGGGAGCCAAGAGGGCCTCAAGGATTCAGAGAAATGCCTGGTTGGGAATCTGCCCTGACACTAGGGAGGTGTTGCTGGCCCTGGCTCCCTGTTCCCCAGCCCTGCCCTTTGAGGCTTCCCCACAGAGAAGCTTTGTGTGCACCTCAGGCCCCTGGAGGGGAGCCAGAGAGCCAAGCATGGCGGCTGCTTGGCTCACCAGCCAAGTCCTTCCCACTGCCCCATTGGGAAGAAAATGGCTATTCTTGGTGACATGGAGAGCACCCAGGGGGCACCCCACAGTCCCCTCCTCATGAAAGGAGGAAGGCCCCAGAGGTGAGGGAGGCCTGCTGACCTGGCTTCCAGCTTCCCCTCTCCTGTTTTCCTCCCTCAAGATGTCTTCACAGCCCAGTCTTTCCACAGGGGCTTCTCTTGGCCTGGGACGTGGAATCTCATGTAGGTAATCCCTGCTTGTCCTCCAGACCACAGCTCACCACCCCCTTAGAGAGTCCCCATCCCTGCTCAGCACCCCTCAGGCCATTCTCCATAAAGGGCAGAGGATTTACTCCTCTGCCCCCAGACCTTGAATAGGAGTGCCCGAGCCCCAGCTTACCCCACTGTGGGTGCTCAGGGAGTGTCACTGACTGGGAAACCAGATTCTGATAGCCAGTCAGTAAGGGAGTTCGGTCCCTCTGTCTCTGGACCTGGGCCTTATGGTGGACCTCACTTTCCTTGGTTAGGAAGGACCAAGAGGGGCACCCATCTCACAGACTGAAACAACATTTGGATGAAGGCAGATACATATAGTTAAAATGATAAATGCAATCTAGGTTTGGAAAATCAGAAAGAGAATGGAGGGATGATGATGACAGCGTCTACAATTCCTGTGAACGATGTGAAGAAGACCCTTTTGCTACTTGGAAGAAATAAACTCAGGGCAAATAAAAGAAAGGGTTTTATTGCAGAGACCCACAGAACATATTACCCTTAATAGATTGTACCATCTAGAAAATGTGAAGTTATTTTCTCACTGCTCCTGTCATTCATAAAACAATCTAAGCTTTCTGGGGAAGCTGAGGCAGCAGCCCTCCTGCCCAGCTTACCAGACAAGGCCTGCCTGTGCCCGGGAGGCTTGATCCTGGAGCCCATGGGCCACTATTAAGTAGCAGGCTCTGCCAGCTCGTTTGAAGTCTGAAGTGGGTCAGGAGACCCATTTCAGGGCCAGCTGCCTTGCAAAGAAGGCTTCAGGAGTTAAAAGTGGTTTCCAGAAATTCTAGGTGAATTCTCACAAGTGATCCTGTAACATGGGATATATTTAGAACCAGAAGAAGGACTTTACTAGCTTTCAGACTAGGCTGGTACACCAACTGTCCACAGGGCCAGCAGTCCCTTGGGTGGTCAACTTATGCAAATTTTACCGTATAGTAGAAATCAAGCTAATTTGTCTTTGTATCGCCAGCATCAGTAATGTGGACTAATGTTGTCATCTTTGGTTTAAAAGATGGAGGCACAGGTGAGCCTGTGTAATTTGGAAAAATTCTTAATCATTAGGACACATACCAGACTGGGGCAGAGGGGAGGATGGTGGTGAGGATCCCCAGGGTGCACAGGAACAGGGAATTGAAGCCCCATGATATTCGCTGTACGGCTTCTGTAGAAATGCCAGCGGATAGGTCCATTAACTGCCACCTCCATTCTTCATCATGGACACCTAAGGCCTTCTCAGTCTCATGCAAAGTGTTCCTAAAGACCCATTTCTGGACCGGTGCTTTTGCCGTTTCTTCCATTTGGATTGCTGTCCCTAAGCCCTTCCTGTATAGAAAATCTAGAATCAATGCTATTCAGTTTCTTGGAGCCTCACTCAAAGCAAAATTTTGGGGAAAGTTTTGATTTTTACATTACAACAAAATAAATAATGCAGTAGAATGTAAAACTGGTAGATTGCAAAAGTAGTTTGAACCTAGACCTTTGAGCTATGTCACTTTGGGGGAGAGCTTGATTTTTTTTCACTTGATAGGAGGAGTGTTGATGGGAATGTTTTGGAGGTAGATGAACCTGCCACAGTTATAGCGATTCAGCCACTCTTGTTCCCATCCTCTATTCTAGGATTCTGCCAATGGTCCTCCTAGGGTGGCAGGGACCTTCCGATGGGAGTCACAGGATTGTGTGGGGGAACTGAGCTTGGGTTGTGGAGACGGGTGAGCCTTCCTAACTTGGAGTCTTCATTTTTCACTTTATTAGCTGTGCAATTCTAACAAAGTTTCCTAACCTCTCTGATCTCAGATTACTTCATTGATAAGATAGAAATAATAATAGTAATCCCCTAGGAAGTTTGTTGTGAAAAAGTAAGATGCAAATAAAGAACTTAGCCCAGTATCTGAACAACACTAAGCTTTCAGTACAAATCATCTGTCACTGGTTATTATTTGGGGACTACATTTGTTCGCAGGGAAATGGGGCCTTCCTTAGTCTAGCTGAGGAACAACCAGAACAAAGCAAGCCCAGGGCTTGGCTAGGGTGAGACAGACAGTCTGGGTCAGAGGAGGCCTGAGTTAGACAACTTCGGGCCATAATTAGTGAGATTTACTAGCATGGGGAGTTGGGAAAGTGTTTTGCCTAGGGCAGCCCTGTGGAGAGGTGGTGAATGAACTAGGTAGAAGGGGCAGTGTTAGCTGTGGCTTTGCTACAGAAAGGAAAGACTTTACCAGGGCAAACCTGAAATGATAAGTTGCTTCTAGTTTTCCTCCCACAGCCAGTTTAGCCCCATCCAATAAGCCCTTCCTGGCTTCCCAGCCTGGCCTTGGAGTGATTTGAACAGTGTTTTCCAACCTTTTTTTTTTTATCTCTTGGGACACTTGAACCTATAGTTAAACTTCTGTGGCACACTTAAGTTATGTTGATCAAAAAATAGAGCAGAAAAAAACCACTTACTGTGCTTAGTTTGAAAATAATCTAATTACTGTTCTTTAAAATTTCAGCAGCGCACCTAAGATCCTCTCATGGCACACCATTGTGCTGTGGCACACTGGTTGAAAATCACTGGATTAGACCATGAGATGGAAAAGCAAATCCCAGGAGCAGTGTAGGAAACTGGACAGAGGGAAAGAGAAGGGGTAGCGAGGTATCTGCAGAGGGCCTTGGCCTTGGGTGTGTGGACTTAGGGCACGGCACAGAGAGCCTGTCCTGAGTGGTCCTGGTGCTGCTACCAGCTGGAAGGCTCAGACATATGTAGGATGGGCTGGAAGTGGCTAAGGGCCAGCCCTCCTGGGGTGTGACCACTGCCCCAGGGCTCACCTCAGGGATGACCTCAGGTTTGCAGGGGACATTATATTTGCTTGTCTGGTTTCAGGTTAGAAGTTCTTCCACTCTTTCTTTTATATTTGCTCTCAAACTTCTATACCTGGCACATAGATCTGGCTTAGAAAAGCCCGCATGGGATCCAAATACCTCATCCCTTTCTGGATGTTAATACCCAAGATCAGTGAGGTTTGCACCTTTTTAACAAAAATCTCTTCCAATGAAATCTCACATTTTGTAATAATAGCTAACGCACGTGCTGAGCACTTAGTATGTGCCAGTTTGTCTGCTCCTCCTGCCCTCCACGCAGCGCTCCCTACGTCATGTTCTCATGTTGCCCATTTCGCAGATGAGGAAAGTAAGGCCTATGTGTGTGTGTGTGTGCACGTGTGTGACCCCTTTCTGGGTAATGTGACAAATAAGTGGTGGAGCTAGGTACAGGTGGCACAGGTACATCCTAGCTCCTGCAGCCAAGCCTTAATAACTACTGAGCTCTGCTGTCTTCAGAATTAAAGTGGAGGAAACGACTCTGGGAGGCTGAGGTGGGTGGCTCGCCTGAGCTCAGGCGTTCAAGAGCAGTCTGAGCAAAAGCAAGACCCCATCTCTACTAAAAATAGAAACAAACTAGCCGGGTGTTGTGGCAGGTGCCTGTAGTGCCAGCTACTCAGGAGGCTGAGGCAAGAGGGTCCCTGAGGCACAAGAGTTTGAGGTTGCTGTGGGCTATGACACCACAGCACTCTATCCCATAACAAAGTGTCTCCAAATAAATAAATAAAGTGGAGGACACTGGTTGAGGGTGGGAGTGGAGACCCGAGAGCTGGAGTCTGGTCTTCTTAACTGTCTTCACAGCTCTCTTCTCTGGTGGTCCCTAAGGCACCTCCTATAAACCCCTAGAGCTCCTTGGGAACCCCAGTCTCGAAACTTCTGCTGAGGTCAGAGTTTGAGCAAGACTGCAAAGCAAAGGAAGTACTGGTGCGCCGGCACAGCCGCCCTAGCCGTCAGGGCGGACGCTGGTGGGGTTAGCAGTGTGCTCCAGGAAGAAAAAGTAGCCAGGCGTAGTGGCTGCCCATAGTCCTAGCTACCTGGGAGGCTGAGGCAGGAGGATTGCTTGAACCCAGGAGTTTGAGATTGCTGTGAACTATGAAGCCACGGCACTCTACTTAGGGCGGCAGAGTGAGACTCTGTCTCAAAAAAGAAAAAGGAAAGACAAGTCTTTGAGAACAGCTAGTTTTCCTAAGCAGGCTGAGTATTCCTCCCTGCTCTCTCCCAGACATCATTTGTGTCTAGAGGGCACAAATCGTTTCTCCCTCCTCTGCCTTCCTGTTGGTCTCTAAGCTGTCAAAAAACCTAAATTGCAAAGGCCGAGCTTGAGATCCACATTAATTTTGTTCGATATGAAAAATGAAGAGAGAAGGCTGTTTTTCCACCTGACTGGGGGTCATAAGGTTCTCCTGGTTACAGTGGGCCCTTCCCAAGTGCTAGGCACTTTGCTAACCACTTTGTACACCAGATGTCATTCAATCCTTACAACCCTAGGAGATGGATTCTGTTTCAGTGGAGCAAAGTACATCCCAAAACCTGCTGAAGGTCACCTGGCTGGTGAGAGGTAGTGCTACCCGGTGAACCTGGATGAGCAGGAAGATGATCCCCAGGGTGGCCCTGAATTCAGGATAGAGTTTCCTAGTAGGTGGGCAAGGACCTCAGGAGAGATGTCACCAAACCCATGGGTCCCTGAGCAGGGTAAGTTGGCAGAACAGTGCCCAGAGGCAAACTTAGCTATCCCCTGATGTCCGCACAGGGTGGGCTTTTACAGAAACCCAGATGATGTACCTCTTTGGGTAGCCATGTCCTTGTTGGAAAAAGATACAAGACCCTCTGACTGTTCTTCCCGCTGGTGGGGTGCTGAGGAGCACTGGGGACAGGGAGAATCCCTGGGTACCTAGACAGCTCTAAGAGAGGTCTTCACTTGAGACGGACATTCAGCCTTTAAGGAGGTCAGAGATATTTAGCTTCTTCTGAAATCCAAGGGACCAGGTGGCTATTCACAAGCCTTGCTCATCCTGCAGTTAACATTAGGAATCTGTGACACTCCTGAGGGGTGGTTTCTTTTCTTTTTCTTTTCTTTCTCTCTCTTTTTTTCTTTTTTTGAGACAGAGTCTCACTTTGTCACCCTCAGAAGAGTGCTGTGGCATCACAGCTCAAAGCAACCTCAAACTCTTGGGCCCATGTGATTCTCTGGCCTCAGCCTCCTACGTAGCTGGGACTATAAGCGCCCAACACAAAGCCTTGCTATTTTTTTAGAGATGGGGATCTTACTGTTGCTCAGGCTGGTCTTGAACTCCTGAGCTCAAGCAATCCTCCCACTTTGTCCTTCCAGAGTGCTGTGGTATTACAGGCATGAGCCACCACACCTGGCCTGGTGTTTTATTTGCACTGGCCTCATGCCTTGGTAGGAATTTCTATTCTTTCAATGGGTGGTGGGAAGAGAAGGCTATGTCTTTGATGTTGCTTATGCGGGGATCAGAGAAGCTCCTGGAAGGAATCCTAGCAATGACTTGGTCCTACCTTCAGTCCACTGATGGTAGCTCAGAGTCCTCTGATGGTAGGAAGCTGCATTTGTGTGCCTAAGGCTTGATCAGATTTAAGCCATTCTGGCAATCCCTTTTGTTAACTTTTCATTTCATTTAATTGTGGTAAAATGTACATAAAATAAAATTTACCATTTTAACTCTTTTGAAGGGTACGGTTCAGTGGCACTAAGTATATTCACATCTGTGTGCAGTTATCATGGCCATCCATCTGCAGAACTTGTTCATCGCCCCATACTGAAACTAATCCTTCATTATTTAAAGCTTTATCATGCACTTGCCCTGTGCCAGACTGTGTGTCCCCCAAAAGCCTCCCGTTTATCAGCTCCTTTCATTCTCATAGCGACTCTACAATACGTTGCCAGCCCTATTTTACAGATGAGAAAACTGGGACGTGAGAGGTTACGGTGGCGTGGCCAGTAAGTGCCAAAGGCAGACTTCACATTTGGGACACATGAGCTCTTCCCAAGAGCAGAGCTGTTGCTCTGATGGCCGGGGTGCTGCCTGGGGCAGGTGGTTGAGGCCATCCCCACACACTGCCACCCCAACTTCCACCCAGCACAAAGGGCTGGGAGACGCACTCCCATGATGGCAGAGCTGTGTTAAATGAGGCTTGTCCTCATGTGTGACTAGAGTGAAGGACCTGGAGCTGGGCCCTACCATCATGGGACACTCGGGGAGGGGACAAGGACCTGAATGTCTTCACTTTCCTTCTTCAGATTTAATTTCTTAGCCCAATTTCCAGGGAGGGGGATGGAATATGTTTCTCATTGTCTTTCTGGGAAATGAGGTGATTCTTAGGCCTAAAGGAGAATTGTATGATGTATCTGTGTATTTCAAGTCTAATCACAATGATCTTGACCAGTTTTTTTCAAACTTTTTTTTTATCTCACTGCGCACTTGAACCTATAGTTAAACTTCATGGCACACTTAACGTTGATCAAAAAAAAAAAAAGGCATAAAAAATATAATTATTGTGCTTTGAACTTCTTTAGAAAATAATTCAATTGATGATCTTTAAAAGAGGCCGACTGATCTAGACCTTTCAGATGAGGGCGAGAGATTTCCTGTGTGCGTATGTGTGTGCAGGTGTGCGGAGGGGGCCTATGTTGGATTGCATTGTGCAGGTCAGCGCCTCCAGTTCGTGCGTGCCAGGCCCTGGCCCCAGAGGCAGGGGCCTCCTTGTGTCAGTGGATATTCTGCAGCAATCTGAGAGGTGCGGTCTTTTCTGCAGGCTGCCTGCCCCTGAACAGCAAGTTCTGACTCTGCCTTGGGATTCAGCCTTGGTGTGGACTGACGGCTTGATTAGCACTTGCGTCGTCACAGCACAGGGTGTGTGCACTTGCCGTTCCAGCAGTCAGCCAGGTTTGCTGTGACGTGCACTCACCCAAGCACCTCAAGGACAGAGGCCCTCGGAAGGTTTCTAGGGCAAAGCTCAGCTGGCTTCCCTCTGGCACAGGATTTGCACAAGGTCCCATTCTTTCTTCTCAGGTGGAGAAAACGGGTGGGAGAGGAGGAAGGGTGGGGAGAGAGGCCTGAGGGACAGCAAGGGGACTGCACTTGCTTTGCATCAGGCTATATATTTACACACTTTGGCTCCCTTAATCTTTTTAGCAGTTCTCATCATCCCTGTTTTAGGGATTAGGAAATAGCAGCTCAATGAACAATGACAGTATTAATGTCAATAACTCCTGTGTAATAGCCTAAGACAGGTGCAGAAGTCAACTTGCATGGACTTAACTAACTCTGAGGCCTTGCATAAGTTACCTCAGTTTCCTCATTTATAAAATGGGAATGATTGTTCCTTCCAACAGGGCTTCTGTAAGGAAGAGATGGTGCTTGGCATGAGTTCCAGCACACAGCTAGTGTCCAGTAAATGTTGGCTAAACAACCAAGATCCAACGACTACAGCATACAGGCTCCAGGCTAAGCACTTTTTTCCTGCTATGTTGTTTAAATATTATAACACGTGTACCCCCAAGAGACTCGCATTATCCCTTCATTTTACCTGGTGGCAAAATGAGGCTCAGAGAGGTTAGCTGAGTCTCCCACCCCCGACTACCCAAGGCCACAGATTGGAAGACGTTGGAGCAAGGAGTTCAGTGCCTCTTTTCTACAAGAAGCAGCTCTTCCTTCTGCCTTGGACTTCCCCAGCTCTCTGCCCTGAACACCAGCATTTCTAAGTCCCAGTACAACCTTGTTGCCTGAGACCAGCACTACCTCCTGTCCCAGCCCACCCCGCTGCCCTCAGATGGGCTCCCCTGGGCAAACATACCTGTCTGATGCTCAAAGGCAGGGTAATACTCTTCATTGCTAAAGAGATCAGTCCACGACATCAGGGGGTCGCAGAAGGACGTGTTGGGCAGGAAGGTGCTATGTGTCACTGAGTCCAACATCACCCTGCAACAGGGGGAGAGTCTGTGAGGGGGCGTGGGTGACAGGCTCCCAAAGCCAGGCTGTGCTGGAGCCCCAGCAGGGTAACACGTGGTTTTTAATAATCATAATGAACACACACTGCCCACTAGGAGCAAGGCACCCCCTACGTGCTTTCTACAGTTGACAGTATTTAATCCTCACCACATCTTATCTATCCCATTTTATAGATGGGAAAACTGAGGCAGAAGGGTTGAGACAATTGCCCTAGTAGCATAACTAGAAGGTGGCAAATTATGCAATGCTGTCTCTTTATTTACTTTTCCTGTTTGCTCACACCTAATCCCCTGGACTCTGATGGATAATATCAACAGTACGCTGCTGAAAACAGGGCAAGACTTGCTATATGTACGTGCTTGTGCCCACAATTCTGAAATCTGAAAGCTCTGAAAACTGAAAGTGTGTGTGTTCGTGTTTGGCGCAATCTTATATCCCAGCAAAAAACAGTCCTTAATTGATGTTATATAGTTTTGTATACTGTTTCTATAGACATACGCATATATAAAGATACATGTCACATTTTGTAACTCCAGTTATAGTTCTATTTATTCCACTTAGTGAATATTCCTGTGCTACCCTGCAGAAATACTAACGTTCTGAGCAATCCTGGATTCTGAGGGGTGTTCTATATTCTTCTGTGTACTTGTACATAGTCAGTCACCTTTCTGATCCCTGAAGAATTCTGAATCCTGTAGTACATCTGCAGCTCGGGGTTT
Source organism: Nycticebus coucang (assembly GCF_027406575.1). NCBI lineage: Eukaryota > Metazoa > Chordata > Mammalia > Primates > Lorisidae > Nycticebus > Nycticebus coucang. The sequence goes on along the minus strand of NC_069793.1, from coordinate 30,370,940 downwards.
GGAGAGGAGAGGGTGGGCACGTGGTCATAGTAGGGAATAGTTCACTTTGGGCTCCATGCTGAGCCCTTTGGCACTTCAGCTTCATTTTTTATGTCTGCTCAGAACAGTCGCTCGGAAATGGGTCCTGGTGGTGTTGCCTTTTATAGGTGAGGAAGGAGGTTCTAACATTCAGCTGGCAGATGATGAAGTTGGGTGGCAGCCCAGGGGTGTCTGTTTAGGAATCCCATGGTCTCCATTGCTGTGCCCTACTCCCCGTGGGGACATCAGTGGGGACGGGAGCTTTGGAGATAGGAGGTGATGAAAGGAAGGTGATGATGGTCTGGTTGGTGGAAGGTGATGATGGTCTGGTTGGTGGAAGGTGATGATGGTCTGGTTGGTGGAAGGTGATGATGGTCTGGTTGGTGGAAGGTGATGATGGTCTGGTTGGTGGAAGGTGATGATGGTCTGGTTGGTGGTGGAAGGAAGGAAGGCAGAAATGAACGGGCCGGGGCCCCTGCTCCCACGCCTTCCTGCCTCTGTCAATCTCTACTTTGCCACTTCCTGGGTCCTTCCCACCTCTCGCTGCATCCCAAATCCACACAGTTCAGAACAAAAAGAATCCACATTTGCTTGATTAAAACAGTCTGTTCTCCGAACTTCTTTTTTCTGATTCTTGAAATAATGTTAACTAGGTGGAATGGTTCGACCCACATTTTGCAGGAGGACACGGTACCTCAAGGTCGTACCACTGGGTAGTATCTTGAGATGTTAAAAACACAGAATTTTAAGATGGTCTTGAGTTAATTCTTCATCTAATCCCAAGAGGAAAAGGAAAAAAAATCCTTAAGGGAGATCAGTACCCTATTGATCAAAAAATTCTTAATTTTTATGTAGCTAAATTCAATTTACTAGATGACTTTGGTAAAATACCGAATGGCTTTTGAGAAGTTTTTTCGGGTGTAGATAGCTCTCAAACATCTGTCATTTGCCTACCATGCTGATAACTTCCCTCAATCTGTATATTACGAGTGCTATTATTTACCTAAAATATTTTCTAAAAAATTGTTCCCTTTTTATTTTACTGTAAATATGTTTATTTAAAAGGAAAACTTTTTATCACTACTATAAATGGAAAGTCAGGATTCTTTTAACATTCATAAACGTTTAAATAAAAATTGTTCATCCATGCAACAGCTAAATCAGGGATTTGCAGACTACAGTCAGTCCAGCCCGCCACTTATTTTTATATAGCTTAAAGCTACAATGATTTTACAGTTTAAATGGTTACATTTTAAATAATCATGTAAGTATCTACATAGTATCTTTGCTTTTGCCTTTTCAGCCCACAAAGGCTAACAGACTCAACCCTTTTAGAAAAAGGTTTTTTTTTTTTTTTTTTTTTTTTTTACAGTTTTTGGCCAGGGCTGGGTTTGAACCCACCACCTCTGGCATATGGTGCTGCCCAACTCCTTTGAGCCACAGGAAAAGTTTGTAATCCCTGACCAGATCCTTCTGGCACATCACCAGTGATGTGATTATTACACATGAAACTAATGTATGGTGCCCCATGATCACATTAATGTACACAGCTATGATTTAATAAAAAAAAAAAAGGAAAGTACTGAATTAGTCCACTCTCTTTTCTCATTCCCATCATGTTACAGTCAACTTGTGTACCTTGCTCAAGGTCACACGGCCAGTGGAGAGTTAAGTGATAGGGAGGTCTTGCGTTTTCTGACTCTCAGCCCACCTTCTTCCGTTTCTGAAAATGCATTTGCACCCCAGAATCACCTACATAGCAAAGGGAACCTAATACTAAGAGGGGCAGGACTGTGTGATTCTGGAAACAACAACCAATTCTTCAGGGATGCTTGCAGATCTACCATCATCATCATTGTCATCATCTTCAAATGTGCATGAAAACTGGGTTCCAGGTGTGAAGATAGAACCAAGTTTGGTGCCTTTTCTGGGCCATCACCTGAGTCTCCAGCCCTGCTAGGAAGAAGCCTTCTCGATGCCTGGAGAGGGTTAACATGCTCAACAGATTATCATGGCTTTGGATCTCCTCCGGGGAGCTGTATCAAACAGAAGTCAGGGCTGCCTGGGTTTGGGCTCTGATTTTCCCATGGATTGGCTGGTTTTATGTCTTGAGTGGGGGGCAGGATGAAGAGTGATGTGGTGAGAGGTTATGAGACAGGAAAGGGCACCTGCATCCCAAAGCCACTTTTCTTTTTGGACTAAACTTCAGAAAAGTTCCTCTGAGGGAAGGCCAAGGGCAAAAGTACCCCCTTTTCCTCTGGGCCAGAAGGCTCAGAATATATGAGGTAATGGGCTTCTGACATGACTCACTGGGTTTGGAGAAAGGAAAGGTGGACCCCAAATGGAAGAAAACAGAAGACAGTCCATAGGTCTTCCACGGCAATAAGGAATCCATCAAATACAAAATTCGACAGCAGGACCCAGATCTTCCTCATTTATGCCTGACAAATAGCCCCCCAAAGTCATTTGGTAAATAGAATTTAATCATACAAAAATAGGGAAATTTTTGATTAAAAGGATATTCACCTCCTCTGAGGATTGTTTTTCTTTTTCTTCTTGATACCAGCCCACTCACTTGATCTGTAATCTCTCTGGCCTATACACAACGCCGTATCTGATTCCCTTTGGTAATTCCTTCTATGGCAAAATTATATCCATTAGGTTTTCTTAAAGGGCTCTCTCCGGTTTACAACATGCTATTTTTCTTTGGTAATTATTTCTTGCTTTATGGAAAAAAGTGTCTTTTATAAAAGCAGCAAAAAGCTTCCTTCCGCCCTCTTTTTTTCCTTTTTCTTTTTGCTATTACCATGGAAGGAGGTGTAACTCTGGGCTCTTCACAAAAGACCTTGGCCACTTAGCCAGAGTGCAGTAGGCGTGAGAGTTTGGGAATAATGACTGCTTTGTATTCTGTATCCCCTCTTCTTTAGGCCCTGGCAGGTCCCTGTGATAATTGAACATTCTAGCTCTTAAAGATCTCTTTACTGTATGTGGGGAAGGAGGAAAGGCAGCTGCTAGGAAGCCCCTTTGTCGGTGAGGACACTTTGGCCCAGGGTAGGCAGCCCAAGGTGAGACCAGGCCTTCTCAACGGGGGAAGCATTGCTCCTCCCCGGGGACAAAAATTAGTTCTTGGGGAGGGCAGGTATCAAAAAACTTCTATATTATTGTGTTTTATGTCCCTCCACAAGGCTGCAGCATATAAACAGACACACATTACATCTGTGATGCTGTTACTCTTGGCCGGTAACTAAGAAAAAACGATCTAAAAAGGTTTCTTAGGAGACTGATAATGAAAAACAGGTTGAGAAGCACTGGGTTAGATAGACCTAGAGTCAGCAGCAGGACAGATAGGGATCTCTGCTCTTTGTTTTTGTGTGGGCTTGTCCCTATGGAGGGAGCCCTGCCCCTTGTACCTCCCCGAGCCTCAGTGCTCCAGTGAGCGAGAACACAAACAAGACAGAGATCTCCCCTAGCTCCGTGACTTCCTGCAGGCACCCCCTTGACGTGGGCCAGCGCGTCCCAACCTGGGCATGCACAGCTGTATATACATTGATTATGTTTGGAATTTTTGGCCATGTAAGCTCACCAAATTGGAAGAAAGTCCAACCACTACAGACACAGATTAAACTTTTAGCTCTGAAAAAAGCCCCATCTTCCTTTTCTCCCTCCCCTCATCCAATGCCTATCACTTTCTACCCTACTCAGGTGTAGAAGTCTCAAAACAGCTGGACATATTAAACACTCTGGACCCTCCCTCACTGCCCACCAACAGATCCGTGGTGGTTGGAATCAAATGCAGTCGCCATTCCAGCTGCCTAGTAAGTAAAAAAGGATCAAGAGTGATTAACACAAGGTGGAAGCATCAGGGGAGCTCCCTTCTGCGCATGAGACAGTTCGGTAGCAGGTACCTTTGGGAGTGGGACAGCGATGGCATGGATGCTGAGGTCCCTGGATACCTCCAGTGGCTTCCGAGCCCTTCTCAGAGGCGGCTAACACCAAGCTCATGCAGAGAGGGTCCACCCAGTTAGAGGGGTGGACCTGTGGGCTTCTTGCCCCCACACAAATCAAAGGCAGCAGTAACAGGTGCCATGCCCATGGCCGGAGCAACCAGGCTCTCCGGCTCAGCCTTCCAGTGGGAGGGGAAGGAGCAAGCCACTCAGCCTTGGCCAGTTCTCCAGAGGAGGAAAATTCCTTCCTGACCCTAGCGAGGATCATCAACTTCACTGTGGGCAAATGACCAAAAATCTACCCAATTAAGCATCTACACCTTGGCTGCTTGTGTATCAAAGCATCACCGGACAGAACAAGGTCGTGAGGTGTGCAATATGGATGAAGGAGACCAAGAAGGGGCTCCCCTTATCCCTCCACCCAGGCAGTACCATTGGGAAGAAAATGTTTTTCCTTCCCCCACACCTCAGCCCCAGCAGAATGTCCACTGGGTCTCAAGCTTTGCTCCCCTTTCCCACCCTTTTGACCTCCCTAAGGTTGAGGAAGCCCCGTGGAGTATTTCGACACCCACTGCTGGAGAAGTGTTGTGGGTTGGGTGCTTGAGTGTTTGTTCTTCTGGGAGAAACTAAAGCAGCTGTGAGAACCAACTTACTGACGTCTTGTCAAGTGAGTCCCCATTTTTCTTTAGTTTGCTTAGGGAATTTGCTTGTTTGTTTGAATCCGAGGTGCAGCAAAGACCCACAGAAGGTTGCCATATCGTTTGCTATGGGCTTCAATGCAAAGCTCACCAGTTTGGGATTAAATACATCAGGTATTAAATCCTATTTCTGCTGCAAGGGACATGGTGCACATTTCTTACTACTCTGCTTGCTGAGATTCTTGATTTTTTTTGTACAGGGATGGTATATTAACATTCAGGACCCTCTGTAAGCCCCAGTTTTCTCATCTCTAAAATGGGGACTTTACCAGGATGTCCTGAGGATTTGATAAAATTAGTTAATATACACAGAGGGCTGGGCATAATACGTATGTTCATCCTTGTTCCAGAGGGAAAAATCAACCATGATCAATGTATCTAAAAAGTATGCAATTATCTGGTGACTTCTGAGAAAAGGAGACAACCAAGCTGTGAAAACTCCTGTTCAGAATACTTTAGATTATGAAAAACCATTCTTATAGAGAACATGAAGACAAAAGAATTAAGCTTTCACTCGGACAGGCAAACAACCTCTTTCCCTGGGGTTTTAAAGCTAGAGTTAAACATGAAGTTGTCTTCTAAAACACAAAGCTGTCTCTTCAATCACTCAGTCTTTCTGGGTCTCAGTTTTCTGATCTGTAATATGAAGAGGCTGTACCTTACGGTCTCTGATACACTTTCCAGCTTAAAAAATTCTCAGCACATCATCCTGAGTGGGGTCCCAGCTCTGGTTGAGCAGGGAGCATGTGCTTCCAGTGGCTGCCAGCAGGGGGCAAACCCACAGACACGCTGCGCTGCGGAGTCCAACAAGGCCTGAGAATACAGTGGAAAACTCTAACCATTGCTTTTCTGGAGGCCTTCTATTCTGGCGGGATGTGAGAGGGCAGAATGGGCTTCCTTTCAACTATTCTGTACAGGCGAATTCCTGAAAAAATCCACAAACTATAATAAGGCAGCTGTCTGTGTCAGGGAGCTGGGGGGCCGTGAGCAAACTAGTAGGGACAGGAGATAAGGTTGGGTTGGGGGTTGGGGGCTTCCTTTGAAGCTGGGTATTTTTCCATATAAAATCCAGCTTCCCTTCCAAAGACAGCTTTAGGAGGGTGGAGACTCGAGTGCCTGCACCATCCTCTCCTGGTTACCTCTGGTTCAGTAAATGATCCCCACGGAGTGGGGGCCTGGTGGCGGTGGGTGGGTGGCCACAGCCTGAGACATGTCCCTCTCGGGCAAACAGCTCCTGCAAGCCACTGTGACGGGACCTAGTGGACAGGCCAGTGCTGGGGCTGGACGGACAGACCCAGGCCCGAGGCCCAGCTTCTGAGCCCTGACACCCCTGTACATTCATCCAAAAGAGAAAAGAAAAGGTGCTTACGTGAGGACAGCGGTGGCTAGCTCCAAAGGGAAGGCTTTCAAGGCAAGAGAAGGCAGGAGCTCCCAGCACCAGCGTACAGTGGAAATAAAGGCACCTGTAGCCTTGTGATATAAGTGACACCTACAGACAGGTCCGTTTGGTTTTTCAGGTTTATGCACAGCCCCTTTGATGACGGTGACATAGAGTGTGACACAGCTCCTTGGAGGGGGGGAATGGTTCTCACATGCAGAAAGTTTACCTTTATCCTGCTTTTGTGCCTGGCTCCCCCTGCATTCCACCCCCCTCAACACACACAGCCCAGGGGACTCAGTAAACAAGCAGAGAATTCTTGCCTTGGAGAGCCGTGCGGGGTTGTGCATTTGCCATGCAGGAGTGTGCGTTCAACGAGGAATTCTCCTTTGTGCAAGCAGGAGGGATCCTCAGAAATCCTATGCTGTGTCTGTCTATGCTGTCTTCCTCCTGGGCTGGCTGTGTCCTGCGCTTCTGTTCATTAAACATCATTCTCCCTTTTGGCCATGTGTTGAGAAAGATAGGTTGTATGGGGCAGTGGTTAAGACCCCAGGTTTTGCAGCTAGATGCCTTTGGATTCGATTTCTGTGGCCATCATTTTCTAGCTGTGTTGCCTTGAATAACTTAACTAACCTGTCTGGGCTTCATCTGCCTAATGCAAGCAACAGTGCCCCTCCACTGGGCTGCTGTGAGGGTAGCAGGAGATGTGAGCAAAGCACTCGGTGAGCCTGGCGTTAGCTACTGTGATCACAGCACTTTCCTTCACAGAGGGGGTTAATCAGAACTTTCCTACTCTGCCAACCTGCACCTTCCAACCCGGTGAGGAGAACAGTCAGCTCAGAGAACCACTTTTGGGATTTTTGCTCCCTGAGTACCAACAGGACATCAGACACATTAACTTCTTAAACTCCTGATACTTTGGGAGGTAATGAGCCATGTAGTGGCTTCCTCCCTCTCCCCTCCTCTGTTGTACAGATGGACAAATGAAGAGGACTAGAGGCCCAGCCAGGTGTCCAAAGCTAATAGGCCAGGGGGCCTGACTTGGCTGCCAGCGCTCCGGTGTCTCCCTGAGAACTGCCCACTTTTTCGTACTTCCTTGTGAGAGCAGCAACTTAACCTAATTTGGGCTCTGAAGTACAGTATCTCAGGTCATCTCTGGGACAGCATGTATAACCGTATGCCTTTTTGCACTGTGCTTCCAGCAATTTGGGGTGGCCAAGACGTATCCCAATGGCAGACTCTACACTTTAAAGTGAAAGCAGGGACTGGTTTGTTAGGTTTTCTTGGGAGCACTGGGAATAGGTACAAACGACAAATGCAAACACACACACTGTCCAGAGAAACAAAAGACAGTTCATTAGAGGAATCAGGGTTTCATCATGGAAAAATTGTTGAAAAAAAGATCAGCCGCTGGCTTGGCTGTGTAACCTTGGGCAGGTCAGGGAGCTTCTCTGGACGTCATTTTCACCAGTGGAAAAGAAGGATGTGGGATTAGAATAATAATTTTCAAACTGTGTGATGAGGAACCCTCCCAGGGGCTGTCGGGGGCGAGAGAGTGGAGTGGAATGGACTGGGTTAGGCCACCCCCCTGCCCCTGCTGCCACACTTCTTGAGTCAATAAGAGCATCTCAGTTTTTGTATAAACCTTCTGGGTAAGATTTCATTTGAACAAAAGAATCTGCACTTAACACTTTATGGGGGCAAGACATGATTGCAAGAGGGACTTTACCTAACAATTGCAATCAGTGTAACCTGGCTTACTGTACCCTCAATGAATCCCCAACAATAAAAACAAAAAGAATTCGCAAATAACCAGATTAGATGGTCTTTGGAATTCCTTTATGGTTTAAATTCTGCAGCTTCTCCTCTTCTTCCTTGGTTTCCAGGGGACCGTGAAGTTCCTCACACTGAATTCTCCACCGGTGGGCACTCCCCTATCCCGTCCCTGGTTTCGGAAGTGCTACTCATGTTTGCTTCTGCACACACATGTTCTTCTTAGTGGAGAGTTTTTCAAAGAAAACATTATTTTGATAGGGGTTTGTAGAAAAGAGTTTTTGGAGAAATTATATTTTTTGTGTATTATCTTTTTTCTGCATTATCTTCTGCATTATCGATTATGCCCTCCCTCCCCCCCCCAGACCCAGGGGCTGTGGCTGCCAAATTGACTCAATGATTGAGCGTAAAAAGTTTCCTGGCATGACCACAAGCTGTTTGGCTCATGGTCCTGAATGTATAATCTAGCGTCTTGGAGTGCCCGTATGTGAAATTACAGGCCCCTGGACCAGTGGATAAAAGGGATGATTAAGATAAAAGAAAAAGTACCCAATGTACTCACCCTTATTATGAAACTAACGTAGGACCTTCACGTGAAAGCTATAACCCAGTTACAACCTAAGAATAGGGAGAAGGGGGAAAGTGAGGGGAGGGAGGGGGGAGGTCGGTGGAGGGAGGGGGATTAATGGGATTACACCTGCGGTGCATCTTACAAGGGTATATGTGAATCCTAGTAAATGTGGAATGTAAAGGTCTTAGCAAAATAACTAAGAAAATGCTACGAAAGCTATGTTAACTAGTGTGATGAAAATGTGTCAAGCGATCTATGAACCAAGTGTATGGTGCCCCATGATCATACTAATGTACACAGATATGATTTAATAAAAATAAATAAATAAAAAAATAAAAGAGGAATTTGACTCTAATTAAGTTTAACCATTACATTTAAGGTGAATTTGATTGGAGTGGAGGTCTTGGAGGATAGTGAACATGAAGCTTCTAGAAACTGCATTGTGAGTGTTGGATGAGAAGAAGAGATGGGGACTGGGGGTGGGGAAGGGGGGGGCAGAAGAAGGAATGGAACACTTCAGAGCTCCCTGCTCATCCCCCTTGTGGTGTCTCAGCCGTATAGCAATCACAAATAACACTGACTAGGCTTATAATCGTAACGTGGGGCTCAGACACCAGATTCTAAAGGGAGACTTCCTACCTTTGAGTCTGCTCTGACATATGAGTCTGCGTGAGTCGGGGAAGCCTGTTGAACATCTCTGCATCCCAGTTGCCTCCCCTATAAAGAATATACCTCTTGTAAGGTTGTCATGTGAACTAACTGAGTTAAAACACAGGGAGCAGAGAGAACCTTAACCAAGTGTGGCCTATTTCTTACTTTAAATTCTCACACATCTTTGACAAGAGAGTTACTTATCATTGCTATTTTATAAACGAGGAAACTGAGGCACAGAGAAGTTAAGTAACGTGTCCATGTTCACGCAGATACGTGAAAGCACAGTATTTTAGTGTAGGCTGCTTTTTTCCAGAGCCATCCTCTTGACTGCTGTGCTAACCAGTTTCTGGGTGCTTGTGGGGTAGTTCTTTGACAACATGTGGAGTCTTCACCACATGCCAAATATTGTGTGAGGATGACTCACCTCTATATCCTTGGTTATTTTTCACAGTAACCAGGGGAGGTAGCTATCACTACTTTCTTTTCAGGATGAAGAAACAGAGGTGCCATGCTTATTGGGGCCCACCATGCTGGCTAGCGGCCAAGCCTATGTTGAACTCAAGGCTGCCCAGTGTGAAAACCACACTATAGAAAGAGGGACTCGAGTTGGCCTCTCTTTTTTGCTTTGGCCTCAGCACTGGCCTAAGAGGGGCCCTTTCCTTCTCTGTTGCCTAAATCTCTGTAGGACTTGTGGTCATTGCTGGCACCAGCTGCCTCTTAGGACAGAGTGGAAATTCTGATACCTCACTGAATCTCTGGTTCCTAGTATAGTTCTTGGGATAAAGAAAACACTTCAGACCTTCATGCATCTTAAAATCATGTGACTTAAAGGCCCTGTCATCTGACATAAGGCTGGAGGCTCTCACCCCCAGATATAGATCTAACAGGATCCACATCTCAGCTGCTTTTCCTAGAACTTGTCCTTTTTAGTTTCACTGTTGAGGCGAAGCTGAGCTAGAGCCAGCCCGACTTGTCCTTTTTAAAGCAAGGCCAATGTTTCTTTTATTTCTTCTTTCCCCCAACCTGCCACATTCACCACCCCTCCCAAAAGCAGCACAGGCTGAAAAACTGAGTTCAAAAAATAAGTTTAGGTAAGTTCCTAGATGACACCACTGGGAGGAGGGATGTGCAGTGAGGTGGTGAAATGTACAAACTTTGGATTCAGACTCCTGTCTCAGTTATTCTGATATTTGTTCTGTGCCCTATTGCCCAAATGTTTAAGAACACATAGTGGATGTGTAGGACAACAGACTCCTGGTACCTGCCACCTGGGAGGCATTGGATGAGCCCCCCAGTTTTCAGGGCTCCAGTTTCCTGCTCTGTGGAGTATCTACTTTGATTCCTGGTACATGGTAAGTTTCAACAAATGGTGGCTGTTATCATGGGCTACCCAGAGAAATGCAGATATTGATGGACATCCCTGACCTGTGAACATCACCATACCCAGTGGGATAATGTTGCTCTTTCATAATGAATGATCATCATAGCTACCATCTTCTGGGTATTTATGAGGTGCCAGGAACCATGTGTATTAAGTCATTTAATCCTTTCATCATTCCTGCAAGGTAGGTATCATTATTATCACTTGAAATTTACTGATGAGGAAATAGGCATAGAGAGGTCAACTAACTTGCCTAAGACCACACAGCTGGGAGTTATCACAGAGAGCGGAGTTTCAACCTGGCTGGGAGGCACCAGAGGCCACAGGCTTCCCCATTCTGCTATCACTTGGTACCTCTAGGCGAGGTAGAATCTAGGTGGAAGAGATGCCAGTTTTCTTAGGCACCCAGGTTGTTGGCAGAATCCTTCAAAGCAAGGACAAGAGTTGTAAATCTTTTGTCCCCTAAATGCCCAGCGTGAATTTGAACACAAATACCCACTCCAGCAATTCTTGTTGGTTGATTGTGTATTCTCAGATTTCTTCCCTTGATTTCTTTTAACCTCCCTCATCTTCCTATCACCAGTTCACCCTTCAGCTGCTCATGCTCTGCTGACTGGGAGCATCAGTGGACAGCAGCAGTGCGGTGGCTCCCAAAGGCCCCTCCCTTGGCTACGAGCCTCAGGACAGTACAGGGTCTCTGTCATTTCCAGCACTAAAGGCACCATGGAGGTTAAGCAAGGGCAAGGTTGATGGCCAGCAGAGACATAGTGAAAATGCAAAAAGCTGGGATGAAAAATGGCAGAATTCATTAAAATCTGTATTGAAAAATACTGATTTTGTAGTTATGAGGTTGAATTATGATAATGTTTGTGAAAAAGTCAACGTAGTTACATGACCATTCTGCTAGTCTTCCTTCAGTGGAGATACCGAAGTCAACCTTTTGGAGGTTTCTATGTTTTGGGTCGGCCCGTGAATCTGAAGCAATGACGGCTGTTTGAAGGCCCAGCTCTGAGAGGCTCAGCCAAGGGCACCCTTCTTGCAGGAAGGGCTCGTGAAGATGGAATGTTCCTTAGTTGTTTTTCTACTAAACACCAGTCTCCTGGCACGTGTGAGGCTTGCTTTCTGAGTGAGTTGTTGGGAGCGGTTGTTTGAGGGATGGATGGTGCTGACTCCTGTTGTTGGCCCATCTGCTTGCTAGGGGTTGGGGTGGTGCCCAGAGTGCCGCCATTGAAATCTTGAGTAGTGAGTGGGCCAGTTTTTAAGGACGTGGATAACTAGTTCCATAAATCTAAGAACCATACTAGGGAAGGCTAAGTTATCCATAGATCATCAATCATACAATCATTAAAAACGTAACCTTCCTACAGGTGAGTTCACATCAGACTCACTGGGTAAACTTAACTTTCTGAATTTGTTTCCTATCAAGTGAGAATAACGATCGCACGTGCCCTTTAATAACATGTGTGACCACACTGGCTTCCACATCTCCAGATGGAAGTCTTTACTCCTGTTGGGTTAGAAGGAGATGGGGTTAGAAGGGAGTGAGGATGGAGGGTGAGAGTGGGGAGGCATGCTAGGGGAAAGTCACAATCAGATTCACACAGATCTATCCTTGTCAGTCAGCCAGGTCTTATTTCTAAGCTGCTGTTGATTATAAGATACAACACTGATTTAAATAATAGTTTTGGCGGGGTGGGGGGTGGAGAGTGGGGGGACAAACATGATGCTAAATGTACAGATAAATAAGAAAACTTGTCCTGATTTTAGAAATGCTAAAAACTGAATTTGGTAAATATAACAATCAAAAAGCCCCCAATAAATGTAATGGGGGCAGTATTATATTTAATATAAATAAGAAGAATGTAAAAGAAAAAGTGAAACCAAGTTGTGGCCTTCAAGGAGCAGATACCTTAACTGAATTCAAGAGGAAACATCTAGAGGCAGTATGTAATTCCAAGCCTAATTTTGGGTTAGGGGCTGTAGGACTTCAGAGAAGGGGAGATCAGTAAGGGCTGGGCAGTCAGAACAACCTCCTGTAGGGTTTGGCATTTGAGCTGCGTGATGAAGGATGGGGTGACTGGCTAAAAATGGTGCTTCTGATGTGCCAAGATCAACAATTGTAGGACTAGGGGTTGTTATTATCCCTATTTTACAGAAGAGGAAACTGAGGCTCAAAGAGCTTCAGTAATTTGCCCAACGTCACACACGTAAGTAGCAGAGCCAGGATGCAATCCTAGGATTGCTCAACTCAAAGCCAAGGCCATTGACTGTTGTGCTCTGAGGTGTCTGAGATGACCAGAAGGGGAGGCTTTTCCAATTAAGAGGAAATCTGGAAGGGCAGAGAAGGAGAGAATGAGTATGGATAGCCCAGGACTTCCACTTCCAGCTCACAGGAGGTTGGCTCTGTCTCATACATGTCTTGGCGTAATAGCCCCGAGTAAGTTTTGAACTGTGGTATGACGTATTGGGAACTTCAATACTGCAGAGGGTTTAGGTATCCTCTGGTCTCCAGGTGCAAACTTTTGCAGGTCAGCAAAATGAGAATTGGTCAAAAACTTTTTTTTTTTTTTTTTATTAACAATGCTTTTACTTTTGTCTTATGTATTTTCCTAGGAGTCACACTGTTATTTCTCAGGAGGTTATTGCTTGGTTTTCTTCTTCTTTCAGCAACTCTGAAATAATACTGTCTTCCTTTTTTTATGTCTTTGCAATCTTTTACTGTCTCCCACAGTTTCATATGCCATTAAAAAAGTGTAAAAGTCTGAACTACACACTGAGATTTCCGTGAGTTTGGTTCTATTCAGAAACTAATTTTGAGAAACAGTCTCTGTTGTAGACACAGAATGGAGTAAGAATTTAGGACTTGGACTTCTTACACAACTATTATGGAGTTTTCTGATTTATTGCTTTATTGTATCGTATTACAACAGAGATCCAGTGATTCAGGAAACTGATAAATCTGCTGAGACAGCCCTCAAAATTGGGAAGCCACCCAGCCTCATCCAGGTTCACATCAGTGTCAACTCATTTGTGCACGGAGCTCGTAAATCTGCAAACTTGTCTGTCCCCAAGGTCAGTGTCTAGGGTTGTCATTTTGGGAAGTTATTGTTGAGCAATTGGAGTTGAGGTGAAGACAGGCATCCTTAATGTTCTTACTCGCATCCCTTTCCATAAAATTGTGCTTTAATTCCTTCTGAGTGTGCAAAGGCTGAAGGGCAGAATTCAGTTTCATTATGAGCACACAGTCCCCCAAGGAACCATTGAGATCCATTTGGTTAAACATTTTCAATATTTAGCAATATTGGATTAAGTGATGTAATAATTTAACTGATGACTATGGAATTACAAAAATCAAAAGCCATGGAGGCGGAGCAAGATGGCAGCCGAGTAACAGCTTTCTTGCATCTGGGCACCGTGAGTCTGGGGAGATAGAACTCCAGGAATCTCTGGCTGATGGGATCTGCCTATCATCACCCCTGCGCGGATATAGGGAGGCAGCGAGAGACTTCTGGACCTCAAGAGGAGGACTAAAACAGTGGAAAACCGGCAAGTGGTCGCGTGTGTTCAATCAGTCTAAACCCGCCCGCAACTTCCACAGGCACGAGAACTTAAAGAGCAAGAGGAAGTGAAAGGAAAATTAGGGCAAGGAAAACAGATAAAAGAAACCACTCAGGAGGAAGAATCAGCAGAAAACTCCAGGCAACATGAAGAACCAGTCCAGAGCAACCCCACCAAGGGACCATGAGGTAGCTACTGCAGAGGATTCCACCTATACAGAAATGTTAGGAATGACAGAAAGGGAATTTAGAATACACATGTTGAAAACAATGAAAAAATGATGGAAACAATGAAGGAAACTGGTAATAAAGTGGAAAATAACCAAAAGGAAATCCAAAAACAGAATCAAATAAGAGATGAAGGATATGAAGAATATAAAAAGGATATAGCAGAGCTGAAGGAACTGAAACAGTCAATAGGGAACTTAAAGATGCAATGGAAAGTATCAGCAACAGGTTAGACCATGCAGAAGAAAGAATTTCAGAGGTAGAAGACAAAGTTCTTGGGATAACTCAGATAGTAAAAGAGGCAGAAAAGAAGAGAGAGAAAGCAGAACGTTCACTGTCAGAATTATGGGACTTTATGAAGCGTTCCAACATACGAGTTATAGGAATTCCAGAAGGGGAAGAAGAATGCCCCAGAGGAATGGAAGCCATACTAGAGAATATTATAAAAGAAAATTTCCCAAATATCACCAAAGATTCTGACACACTGCTTTCAGAGGGCTATTGGACCCCAGGTTGCCTCAACTCTAACCAAGCTTCTCCAAGACACATTGTGATGAACCTGTCCAAAGTCAAGACAAAAGAAAAGATTCTGCAAGCTGCCAGGAGTAAGCACCAGTTGACCTACAGGGGCAAATCCATCAGAGTGACCGCAGACTTCTCTAATGAAACTTTCCAAGCAAGAAGACAATGGTCATCTACCTTTAATCTACTTAAACAGAACAATTTCCAGCCCAGAATTCTGTACCCTGCTAAGCTAAGCTTCAAAATTGACGGAGAAATCAAATCATTTATGGATATACAAACATTGAGGAAATTCGCCACAACAAGACCAGCTCTACAGGAAATACTTCAACCTGTTCTGCACACTGACCACCACAATGGATCAGCAGCAAAGTAAGAACTCAGAAATTAAAGGACAGAACCTAACCTCCACACTGATGCAAAAGATAAAACTAAGCAATGGACTCTCACCAAATAAGACGAATAGAATACTACCACACTTATCAATTATCTCAGTAAATGTTAATGGCTTGAATTCCCCACTGAAGAGACATAGATTGGCTGACTGGATTAAAAAACACAAGCCATCCATTTGCTGTCTGCAAGAAACACACCTGGCTTCAAAAGACAAATTAAAGCTCTGAGTCAAGGGTTGGAAGACAATTTTTCAGGCAAATGGAATTCAGAAGAAAAGAGGAGTTGCAATCTTATTTTCAGATCCATGTGGATTTAAAGCAACTAAAGTAAAAAAAGACAAAGATGGTCACTTTATATTGGTTAAAGGAAAAATACAACAAGAAGACATTTCAATTCTAAATATCTATGCACCCAATTTAAATGCTCCCAGATTCTTGAAACAGACCTTACTCAGTCTGAGCAATATGATATCTGATAATACCATAATAACAGGGGACTTTAACACTCCTCTTACAGAGCTGGACAGATCCTCAAAACAGAAATTAAACAAAGATATAAGAGATTTAAATGAGACCCTAGAAGAACTGTGCTTGACAGACGCATATAGAACACTCCACCCCAAAGATAAAGAATATACATTCTTCTCATCACCCCATGGAACATTCTCCAAAATTGATCATATCCTGGGACACAAAACAAATATCAACAGAATCAAAAGAATTGAAATTTTGCCTTGTATCTTCTCAGACCATAAGGCACTAAAGGTGGAACTCAACTCTAACAAAAATGCTCGACCCCACCCAAAGACATGGAAATTAAACAATCTTCTGTTGAATAACAGATGGGTGCAGGAAGAACTAAAACAGGAAATCATTAACTTCCTTGAGCATAACAACAATGAAGACACAAGCTACCAAAACCTGTGGGATACTGCAAAAGCAGTTTTGAGAGGAAAATTCATCGCTTTAGATGCCTACATTCGAAAAACAGAAAGAGAGCACATCAACAATCTCACAAGAGATCTTATGGAATTGGAAAAAGAAGAACAATCTAAGCCTAAACTCAGTAGAAGAAAAGAAATATCCAAAATCAAATCAGAGATCAATGAAATCGAAAACAAAAGAATCATTCAGAAAATTAATGAAACAAGGAGTTGGTTTTTTGAAAAAATAAATAAAATAGATAAACCATTGGCCAGACTAATGAGGAATACAAAAGTAAAATCTCTAGTAACCTCAATCAGAAATGATAAAGGGGAAATAACAACTGATCCCACAGAGATACAAGAGATCATCTCTGAATACTACCAGAAACTCTATGCCCAGAAATTTGACAATGTGAAGGAAATGGATCAATATTTGGAATCACACCCTCTCCCTAGACTCAGCCAGGAAGCAATAGAGCTCCTGAACAGACCAATTTCAAGCACTGAGATCAAAGAAACAATAAAAAAGCTTCCAACCAAAAAATGCCCTGGTCCAGATGGCTTCACTCCAGAATTCTATCAAACCTTCAAGGAAGAGCTTATTCCTGTACTGCAGAAATTATTCCAAAAAATTGAGGAAGAAGGAATCTTCCCCAACACATTCTATGAAGCAAACATCACCCTGATACCAAAACCAGGAAAAGACCCAAACAAAAAGGAGAATTTCAGACCAATCTCACTCATGAATATAGATGCAAAAATCCTCAGCAAAATCCTAGCCAATAGATTACAGCTTATCATCAAAAAAGTCATTCATCATGATCAAGTAGGCTTCATCCCAGGGATGCAAGGCTGGTTTAACATACGCAAGTCCATAAACGTTATCCACCATATTAACAGAGGCAAAAATAAAGATCACATGATCCTCTCACTAGATGCAGAAAAAGCATTTGATAAAATCCAGCATCCTTTTCTAATTAGATCACTGAAGAATATAGGCATAGGTGGCACATTTCTAAAACTGATTGAAGCTATCTATGACAAACCCACAGCCAATATTTTACTGAATGGACTAAAACTGAAAGCTTTTCCTCTTAGAACTGGAACCAGACAAGGTTGTCCTCTGTCACCTTTACTATTCAACGTAGTGCTGGAAGTTCTACCCAATACAATTAGGCAAGACAAGGAAATAAAGGGCATCCAAATGGGAGCAGAGGAGGTCAAACTCTCCCTCTTTGCTGACGACATGATCTTATACTTAGAGAACCCCAAAGACTCAACTACAAGACTCCTAGAAGTCATCAAAAAATACAGTAATGTTTTAGGATATAAAATCAATGTCCACAAGTCAGTAGCCTTTGTGTACACCAATAACAGTCAAGATGAGAAGCTAATTAAGGACACAACTCCCTTCACCATAGTCTCAAAGAAAATGAAATACCTAGGGATATACCTAACGAAGGAGGTGAAGGACCTCTATAAAGAAAACTATGAAATCCTCAGAAAGGAAATAGCAGAGGATATTAACAAATGGAAGAACATACCATGCTCATGGATGGGAAGAATCAACATTGTTAAAATGTCTATACTTCCCAAAGCAATCTACCTATTCAATGCCATTCCTATCAAAATACCAACATCGTACTTTCAAGATTTGGAAAAAATGATTCTGCGTTTTGTATGGAACCGGAAAAAAACCCCTATAGCTAAGGCAGTTCTTAGTAACAAAAGTAAAGCTGGGGCATAATCTGGGGCATAAAATAATCTGGTATGATTAATCAGCATACCAGATTTTAGTCTGTACTACAAAGCCATAGTGGTCAAGACAGCATGGTACTGGCACAAAAACAGAGACATAGACACTTGGAATCGAATTGAAAACCAAGAAATGAAACTAACATCTTACAACCACCTAATCTTCGATAAACCAAACAAGAACATACCTTGGGGGAAAGACTCCCTATTCAATAAATGGTGTTGGGAGAACTGGATGTCTACATGTAAAAGACTGAAACTGGACCCACACCTTTCCCCACTCACAAAAATTGATTCAAGATGGATAAAAGACTTAAATTTAAGGCATGAAACAATAAAAATCCTCCAAGAAAGCATAGGAAAAACACTGGAAGATATTGGCCTGGGGAAAGACTTCATGAAGAAGACTGCCATGGCAATTGCAACAACAACAAAAATAAACAAATGGGACTTCATTAAACTGAAAAGCTTCTGTACAGCTAAGGAGACAATAACCAAAGCAAAGAGACAACCTACACAATGGGAAAGGATATTTGCATATTTTCAATCAGACAAAAGCTTGATAACTAGGATCTATAGAGAACTCAAATTAATCCACATGAAAAAAGCCAACAATCCCATAGATCAATGGGCAAGAGACATGAATAGAACTTTCTCTAAAGATGACAGACGAATGGCTAACAAACACATGAAAAAATGTTCATCATCTCTATATATTAGAGAAATGCAAATCAAAACAACTCTGAGATATCATCTAATCCCAGTGAGAATGGCCCACATCACAAAATCTTAAAACTGCAGATTCTGGCGTGGATGTGGAGAGAAGGGAACACTTTTACACTGCTGGTGGGACTGCAAACTAATACAACCTTTCTGGAAGGAAGTATGGAGAAACCTCAAAGCACTCAAGGTAGACCTCCCATTTGATCCTGCAATCCCATTACTGGGCATCTACCCAGAAGGAAAAAAATCCTTTTATCATAAGGACACTTGTACTAGACTGTTTATTGCAGCTCAATTTACAATCGCCAAAATGTGGAAACAGCCTAAATGCCCACCAACCCAGGAATGGATTAACAAGCTGTGGTATATGTATACCATGGAATACTATTCAGCCATTAAAAAAAATGGAGACTTTACATCCTTCGTATTAACCTGGATGGAAGTGGAAGACATTATTCTTAGTAAAGCATCACAAGAATGGAGAAGCATGAATCCTATGTACTCAATTTTGATATGAGGACAATTAATGACAATTAAGGTTATGGGGGGGGAAGGAGAAAGAGGGACGGAGGGAGGGGGGTGGGGCCTTGGTGTGTGTCACACTTTATGGGGGCAAGACATGATTGCAAGAGGGACTTTACCTAACAATTGCAATCAGTGTAACCTGGCTTATTTTACCCTCAATGAATCACCAACAATAAAAAAAAAAAAAAAATCAAAAGCCACGTGAAAAGGAAAGAAAAACCAATAAAAGAAAGAGCACTGGACTTTGAGTCCAGCAGGTGTGGGTTCCCATTTCAGCTCTACCACTTGATAACCAAGATCCTTATTTCTCTGAGCCTCAGTTTCCTTATCTGAAAATAAATGGTCACTTCATAGAGTTTTGGTGACAATTAAATGACACAATGTAATGTAAGAAATACTTAGCCTAGAGTCTGGCACACACTAAATAATAAACGATAATAATAATACTAATTAAAATGAGTCTCAGTTTCTAACCAGCAAAATGAGAATAATATTAGCTACTCACTAAGTCAATAGAAATACTACAGGTGTAGGTATCTGGCACATAGTAGATACTCATCCATTTGTTCATTTACAGTTTTTTTTTTTTTTAATCTGACATCCATCAAAAGTTTATGAACCCTGGGAGTAAGGAAAGGGCCACTATATTTGGCAATAGTCTGTAATTATCTTTCATGGAACAGTGGTTTTATAAGTTCATTTCCTCGCTTAAACTTTTTTTTTTCTGGGCTCCATCATGCTCTTTTTGGAGCAAAGACGCTCCAGGAATCCTAGGAGATCACTCGGCTGACAAGTCTGCCATGTGGCTGTGACAATCCCAGCTGGTACACTAATGTCTCTCTATAGAAGTTCCAGGAGTGGGGCTTTGATGAGTCACCATTCTGCAGTGTCCTTGGAACAAAGGAGACCCTCTGTCTCTACAGAAAGGAAACAGTCACTTGGGGTTTTTGGCTTTCAGGTATGCCTACCTCAGGTTACAGCTGTCACTTTGGGCCAACTTAGAGGCGGAGGGTAGATTGTGAACAAGGTGAGGGGGAAATAATTTGGATCAAGTGTTCCACCCAAAGTGAGTGGCATGTTGTGTGTTGACAGCAGCTAGCAGACAAAGGCCATGCTTCAAGATTGCAGTACAGGCACCTAATGCTTCCAGTAGATAGCAGGGGAAGGGCTGAGGCCACCGGGTTGATGCTCTGACTGTTCCACAGTCTCCAGGCAATTGTTCAGTCTGCAGCCTCACTTCAGGAGTGACCTGGCTTGGGAGTGTCACCTGGTACCCACCTACCCACTGATGGCTAATCCGGTTTAAGTCAGTCTGGTAGATTTTACAGAGGCCACTTTTAGCATCTGGACCTCGTGAAGTGTGTTTCTCCTGCCCAGAGGTAAGTGACAGTGACTTCATGTCAGGCCAAGCACTATTCAGTGGGGGCCTACTCATTCAGCATCCTTTGCAGCTAATAAACTAGTTTAAGGCGACAGACACTGAAGACAAGCCAAGATAGGTCTGCGGATAAGATTTGAAAATTTAGCTGATGGTAGTGGCCAAAGATGGCACCTGCAGATGGAATTTGCAAACAGTAGTCCCAGAGATTTCAGCTAAGTACTGTGCAGATATAGAAAAACTTCTTTTTTTTTTGAGAAGGATGATGACTTTATAAATCCAAGGTATAGTGGAAAAACAGGTACAGTATCAAGTCCAGCTGAATAAACCTGGGCAAACACACACACACATACACACGTGCACACACAAACATAGGCACACACGTACACACGTACACATACACACATGTACACACACAGTACACAGGCATGTACACACCCACATACGGGTGCACACCCAAACACACACGAGCATGCATACATGTGCACACACACATACACATACACACACCATCAATACTACCACATACGTTCCTGCTCCTCATGTGCAGAGCCCACCTAGCATCTGGACACAACTCCCAGCCACACCCCCTCCAACACCCGCCACACTCTCTCCCCATCACACAGATCCAGCCCAGCCAGCACAGCTCCCTCCCCCAGCCCTACACACACATTATACACACAACCATCAGATAAACACAGTCCCCTTAGAAGATGATTAATAAAAGTATTTTATCTATAATTACACTTGACTGATAATAATGTCCTGAGACCCTGCATGGTTAGATAGGCTCAGATTGTAACATCCAGATTAGGGCTGAACTCCCTTTGAACTCTGACCATGCTACTGGGCTCCAGTTCAGAGAATACAAATGGCTTTAGGCGGATGCACCCCGTGGAACCCAGAGGGTAGTAGAATTCCGGGTCCCTCTGCTTCTCCCTCCTCTCCAAAACTACGTGGCCACATACAGGAGGAAGGCCCAAATCAAATGACCTCCTCCAACCACCTTTCAGTATCCCAGTGAATCTATTTTCAAGCCAGTGTCAACTGCAGATTCCATGGAGGAAGTTGCCCTGAACGCTGCCTGGAAGATTGACTTTTGGAAATAAAGTTTAATTCCTGGGTCTTGGGCTCTTGGGGATGGGCTCCAATGAACCATAATTAACTCTTTAAAGTCTTCACCGTGTGCTGCAAGTACTAAAATCTCTGATTCTTTATGACGTAACACTGAATGGAGGCTGTGAGGAGGCCTTTCAGGCTAATTACATGTTGGAACGAGGTTAACGACATGCCAAGGATTCTTTGCTGGGCTCCTCCGACATTGACAAGTCACTCAGCAACACTCTAGGGCTAAGATGGCAACTGCTTTTAAAGGCGGCAGGAGCTGGAAACTGAGCTAGATGGGCCCCTGACGTCATTCTCTGGTCTAGCCCCTCCCCACCCCATTTTCCACGAATGCAGAAATCCCGATTGTAAACTGACAGTCAGTACCAAAGACCTAGATGGTGGATCGGTATCCTCACGCATCTCTGCCTCACTTGTGCATTGAATGGCAACTGAATTTAGTGAAGGACGCAAACAAAACTAACCCTACTAATGAAGGGATGCTTGGGGGCTGAGCAGAAAGCATGTCCGTATAAACAAGCAAGGCATGCACCAATCTTAACACTTGGATGACAGTAAAATGCCCAATACCCAGGAATGAGTTCGGATCCCAGCCAACTGAAACAACTGAACATTACGGTCCCGTTCTGTAGATGAGCATACTGACATCCCAAAGCTGCACAGGGAGACCCAACAACTACTCCTTTGCCATCCTTCCACCCAGGGCCAGGCATTACTTTGAGCCCCTTGCAGAGCTATGTCCAAGGGACTCCAGCCAGGACCCAGTGTCCCAAGAGCAGCTTCGCCGACTCCTTGACATCCTCTATCTATCTGACATCCTCGCAGGCAGACTGGATGGGAAAAAGTTGCTACAAAAGGCCATCAGGCTTCCTAAAGAGGGTTGACCCACCCTCAGGACTGGTAATGGGGGTGGCTTGCAGCTAAGTGACACGTGGGGGCCTCAAAGTTTCCTCAGCACTTCCTTTCCCCCCCTGGAGGAGGGATCGAGTCAGGGGGAGCTCTGTCCACAGTGTTTCCTCTCCCTGCAAGGTCCTTTCTTCTCTCTGCACACTCAGATGCACGCAGCACTCACCTCAGCTCACTCGTCCCAGTAGCCTGGGCTGGACTCAGATCCTCCGAGGACATCGTCATCGCCCAGTTCTGCCAGGGCCCCGGCTGGACGGGCCCCTCCTCCTCAGCGAGAGGGACACCGCATGGCTGCTTCCAGGCAGGTGACGCCTCCTCTGGGTGTCCCGGCCCTGAGCAGCCTCCTAGGTGCAGCAGGGTCCTGGAGTGGCAGCTGGCAGGTGGCTTTTCCTCCTCCACAATGCCCCGGGGCCAGCAGAGGCTTAGGCCAGTCTCTTGAGGCTCTCAGTTTGACAGGTGCTATGACAGAGAGAGCCAGAGAGACTCCTGACCTCTGGCTGAGTGGCTGAGGTTGTGGTGTGCTGCCTGTCGAGGGATCTGTGGTCTCCCTTGCTGGGGAGGTGTGCGTCTGGAGGAGCTGGGGAGAAATGTGTCAGACAGCTTGTCAGCACCTCCACACCCTGCCAAATAGTAATTACGAGAGCCTCGTGCCACATGGGAGAGGGAGGGCAATATTTTTATCCCCATTTTATAGAAGGGTAAGTGGAGGCCCAGTGAGGTCAGACAACCACTTTAGCCAGTCAGTCAGAGGCTAAACTTGGCCCTAGAGGGACTGACTCAGAGGTCACCACTGGAGCTTGGATGAAGCCAGGGCTATGGGGACAGCTGCAGGCAGGTCTGGCCCATGCAACTGTGCATTCCCATAGCTGTGGAACTCCCCTCCCCTTCTGGGGAGTGCAGAAGGCACCAAGGGGGCTTCCTTACCTGTGCCAGCGCCCTGGCTCCTCCATCTCTCTTATCTGACTCTGCTTCCTGTTCTGTCCATTTGGCATTTGTCTAGGGCACAGTTACCCTCTGAAGGAACATAAGCCTCCTGAAATACCGTGTAGAGAAAAATTTCTTTATTGATCCATTCGTGGATCAATGGGCACTTGGGCTTTTTCCATGACTTAGCAATTATGAATAGGGCTGCAATAAATATTCTGATACACAGCTATGGTTTAATAATAATAAAAAAAAAAAGAAACCTTGACCCGAGAAGAAAATAAAAAAAAAAAAAAAAAGAAAAATTTCTTGGGCAGCTAAGATAAAAGAGGCTGCTGTCTATATTTCTTGCGTGGGATTCACAATACATATTAGCTTATGGAAAGCTCCAAGAAGTCTTATAGTAAAGGAACCTGTTTAATCTTGCTTAGCCTAACATTTCCCAAAATTATTTAGGAACTTTTTATAGTAACACCCAATGGCGTACCACCCAGCTAGTGTTCCACCAGACACGAGTTGGGAAATTCTGAAATTCTGATAGAGACTGTCAGCTCCTCAGGAGAAGGGATAGCGCCTCTTTCCCCAGCCAGCTGTTCCCTGCACCACCCACATGTGGCAGGTTTGGTATGTTGGGCAGAAGTGAGTAGCACCTTTGTTTCTCTGGTTTCTCACGCAAGAAGCTTGAGGTCTTCTTGAATATTCATTTCCCAAAGCCAGCCACCATGCCACGTCGGCTCCCCAATCCCCACTGGAGTGTTTCTCTCGCATTTATCCCTCCTGTCTTATGGTCAGTGTCAAATTACCTGCCACCTCCACAGAGAAGCCTTTCCTGACCACCCTGTCTAAAATAGCTGCTTCGGTCATGGTGGCCATGGTGCTCCACCCCCGAGAATGCCACTTCCATGGACCACAAGGCAAGTGTTGCCTTTGGAATTGTGCTGTTTGGCTAACCCCATTCCTCCTGCTCCCCTGACTTCACTTTGCTTTCTTTCCACTGCTCGAAGTTGTGTTTATTTATTTACAATCACCTTAGTTAGGCAGGCTATTCACTGCACAAGAGGGCTGGGCCAGGCACCGCCCTATGCTCTCTTGTTTCATCCCTGAATCCACACCTGGATTGCAATTCCCTGCTCATGATAAGGGAGTGGAGGCAGATGGCAGCCTAAGCTCTCTGCCTTGCAAGCTGAGTGTCTGGGGAGGGCTGGCATCATCCCGTACAGTTTGCACAAGGGGAATATCTATTTGTCTAACTATGGCTGTGCAGGCTATGTCCACCCACAGAAGGACCACTTTCTAGTTTATGCAAAGGTGCCATAGGTAAGCTCCATATAGAACTTCCTCCATAAGAGGAAGAAACGAAGTTTCTATGTTAGCTGGACTGGTCAGGGAAGGCATCTTGGAGAAGGTGACGTCTGAGTGGGACCCAACTGACCTTGGTGTTAGGTAAGCTGCTTTGCTCTCTGTTCCATGAAGACATTTATTATCCAAACCAAGATAATCTTGAGAATAAATATGGCATTATTTAATAGTTATGTGGGGCCGACAAAAATTTTCAGTGTCCTGGGAACATCAGAACATATGGCTTCCCTGTCCATGTGAGACAGACTTCATTTTGCTTCTTTCCAGATCCCCATTGCTTAGAATAGTCAGTACCTGGCACATCACGCTTGTGGCATGGTGATGGAGGGACTGAGTGCTACTCTCTTCCTTAAACTGGGCTCCCTGTTTTAAGTCTCTCCCCTCTTTTAAGCCATCCTACCAGATTAATCCTCCTAAAATGTCACTGTGTATTCACACTCACACTCCAGTATCTTTAAAACTTCTCATGAAAATCTAGAGTGGTATATTTTAAAAAAGAAGAAAAGAAAGAAACAAAAAAGGAAAGAATGAAAAGATTAATAGTTGGGAATGCTTAGATAGCCACAACAATATGGAAAAGGCATAAAGAAGAACCACAGAAAAGAAACCTGCTAAATTCTGTTGCACCAGCACTCCAAAAGTGCACTTGGACGTGGCCTCCCTGCTGACCAAAGTTCTTAGTGTGATATTCAAAGGCAATAACAGTGGAGCCCCACTGTATTTCTCCAGCCTGAGCTTCTGCAAGTGCCCCTGCTAGAAACCTCAGTCCACTCATTCATTCAGCAAATATTTTCTGAACAGTCCTGTCCCAAGTGCTGGGAGCACTACAGGAACCAAGCAGACAAAGCCCCTGCCCTACCAGTCTGGATGAAGAGGAAGAAACGAAGTTTCTATGTTAGCTGGACTGGTCAGGGAAGGCATCTTGGAGGAGGTGACATCTGAGTGGGACCCAACTGACCTTGGTGTTAGGTAAGCTGCTTTGCTCTCTGTTCCCTGAAGACATCCTGATTTTTACCTCCATTTTCCTCCACTTATCTAAATCTCATTTTACCCTTCCCCCCGCCATGGTCCCTTTTTGTCTAACATCCTCTAGTGGCTTCCTCCCTTGCGTGTCTCCATCAGCATCTACCCCCTCTGACACACAGACTGTGTCATGTTTTTGGCTCTTAGCACAGGCGACCTGGCCCCTTGTACCACTTTCTGAATCCATACCTCAATTGTAAGCCTGTGCAAACGTTAGGAGCTCAATCCATTTCTGCTTGTTGATGGTAAAGATAGATTCTGGATGAGGAATGACCATCGGCTTTTATCTCACATGGCAAATTGGACTGATGGCCGTGGTGTTCAGAAGGCTCTTGATGCTGTGTGTAAAGAGTGGCAAAATCAGTTAGCAATGCATGTGTGTGTACGTGTGTGTGTGGCAGGCAGAGCATGGGCACGCCTATTTGCCATTCTTGAACTAGACCCTATAGAGGTTTGGTGTTATTTGCTTAAACACGAGTACACGTCAGATAGGATGAAGGGGGTTCTTAGGAGGAGAGGCAGGCAACACAGTAGGTGACGTATCTCACTCTCAGGTGTCCAGCCTCTGGGTGTGATTCCCATCAGTTCCTGTGCCAGAAGGGAGAAGGGCAAAATGTCAAGAGAGAGTCTTTCTTAAAATGCCAGTGTCAGCCTTCATGTTGCATTGGGTGGCTGCAGAAGTGGAACTAGGCAGGAGGACCCAGAAAGTAAGAGCTCTTCTTCATTCATTCAGCCTCTTACAATGGAGACCAAGCCAAGACAACTATTTTTTTCTCCTTTTTAAAAAATTTCAAATTAATATGAGGGTATACATTTTTAGGTTCCGTTGTTCTCACTTCCAAGGCAAAGTTCAAGTTGTAGTTGAGCCCTTCACCCAGGGGGTGTGCTGAACACTCTCGCTTTGTGCACGTGAGGTGAGATCCCATCATTCACCCTCCCTCTTCACCCCTCCCCTCGTCCTTCTCTCCCTCCCTTAATGCTAGACTATATTTGCGTTTTATCATTTGCGTGGACGTTTAATTGTTTATATATTGGTTCAGGGGTCCTCAAACTACGGCCCGCGGGCCACATGCAGCGCTGTGATTGTATTTGTTCCTGTTTTGTTTTTTTACTTCAAAATAAGATATGTGCAATGCGCATAGGAATTTGTTCATAGTTTTTTTTTTTTTTTTTAAACTATAGTCCGGCTCTCCAATAGTCTGAGGGATAGTGAACTGGCCCCCTGTTTAAAAAGTTTGAGGACCCCTGGCATTGGAAATTTTTTTCCCATTCTTGAAATACTTTATTAAGAAGGATATGTTTCAACTCCATCCAGGCAAACCTAAAAGATGTAAAGTCTTCATCTTTTCTTATGGCTGAATAGTACTTTATGGTGTACATATGCCACAGCTTGTTAATCCATCCGTGGGTTGATGGGCATTTGGGCTGCTTTCAGGACATGGCAATTAAGTTGAATTGAGTTGCAATAAACATTCTGGTGCAAATGTTTTTTGTGGTAAAATGATTTTAGTTCTTCTGGCTAGATACCTAGTAATGGAATTGCAGGATTAAATGGAAGGTCAACTGGTTCTTTGAGGATTCTCCGTATTTCTTTTCATAAAGTTTATATTAGTTTGCAATCTAAAAGCAGCAGTATAGATGTGTTTCAAAGTGTTACTTTCAAAGAGCAAGGCAGACACATCAAGAGGAGAAGGTGAGGGGAAGCTGTGAGATGTAGCGGCCAAGATTGCAAAGACCGCAGTGATGTGGGCTCAAGGAATGCCAGCAGCCCCAGAAAACAGAAGAGGTAAGGAATGAATCTCCCCTAGAGTCTTTGGAGGGAGCACAGCCAGGCTCATTTCTTCTTTCTTTCTTCCTTTCTTCCTCCCTTCCTCCCTTCCTTCCTCCCTTTCTTTCCTTTCTTTTTCTTTCTTTCTCTCTTTTTTTTCACTTTATCACCCTCGGTAGAGTGCTATGGCGTCACAGCTCACAGCAACCTCCAATTCCTAGGCTTAGGTGATTCTCTTGCCTCAGCTTCTCGAGCAGCTGGGACTATAGGCACCTGCCACAATGCCCGGCTATTTTTTTGTTGCAGTTCAGCCAGGGCTGGGTTTGAACCCACCACCCTCGGTATATGGGTCCAGTGCCCTACAAACTGAGTCACAGGCACCGCCCCAGACTCATTTCTTGATTTGGGGACTTTGGGCCTGCAGAACTGTGAGAGAAAAAATTTCTATTGTTATAAGCCACTAAATTTAGAGTAATTTGTTATGGGAACTTTTGGAATCTAATACAAAAATTGAAGACAAATCCAAACAAGAAAAATCACATAATTCTACCTTACATAGTTAAGGTTCACGCACACGCACTTGCACACGTGCACACACGCACACACACGTCCGTACATAAACACCTTTCCTTGCCTTTTTGTTCCTTACCATGATTTTAGTGAGTTCCCTCAGATCCTGTTCGAAGAGTGCGCTGTGGTTTACTGAACTAATTTCAGTAAACTAATTTCCTTGTGTTAGATATTTAGATCATTTCCAGTGTTCCACTATTGCAAACACCATGGCAGGATCTTTTTCCTGGTAGCTCCTGAAGTGGGGCCGGTTAGGGCACCTCTCCACGGAGTGGAGTACAGAGTGAGCCTCCCAAAGCCCAGCCAGTGAACCAGGGAAGGGCCAGAGTCCCTGGGCTGGGGCTGGGGGAGAGAGCAGGCAAGGCCAAACTTATTAGCATGAAAGAGTAACTTTAAGACTCACAACAATATATATTTTTGAAAATGAATAGGATTAAGGAAATATAATATTTGTGTCCCAAACGAGAAAAGAAGTAGTGCATTTTCAGCTCTGGATCCAGAGAAAGGTAGGAGACTTGGCAACTTGGACAATTCTGAAAACATCAAATTATAATATAAGACAAGGCCAGGAAATAATCTCAGGATGAAGACTAAAATCAGGATGTATCCAGATTTGTGGATATGCGATGGTGTTGCTCGGGGTGAACTCTGGTTACAACCTGCCCATTGCTTCAGCCCTGTTCCACCCCATGAGATGAAAAGTGAACAAAGCCATTTCTTGCAGCAAATATATCTGTCCTTTGGGGGCCATGGGTGAGGATGTGGCCTTCAGAAGAATTTGCAGCTATTACCAAATGTTCCATAGTAAAGAGTAAGCATCACTTTCATAATCACAGAACGGACCGTTTGTGTTTGTTTTCTGTGTGGTCACAGTCTGTGTGTCGTTGTGTCTCTGTATTTTCATTTGGTGGGGGCGGGGTGATCTGGATTGTCAGCGGGAATAACATATGGATTTGAGCTTGAAAAGAAACGGTCAGAGAATGAAATTCTAACACATGCTGCAACGTGGATGAACCTGTGCTAAGTGAAAAAAGTCAGTTGCAAAATAATTAGTACCATATGATTTCACTTACATGAGATAACCAGAATAGTCAGAGTCATGGAAACAGAGAGTAGACTGGCAGTTGTTGGGCTGGGGGAGCAGAACAGGGTTGGGGGTGCTGTTTGGTGGGGACAGAGTCTCAGTTTTAAAAGATGGAAAGGTTCTGGAAAGAGATGGTGGCGATGGTTGCACAACATTGTGTATATACTGAATGTCACTGACACCAAAAAATGAATAAAATGTGACATTTTATGTATTTTACCACAGTAGGGAAAAGCTAATGGAACGGTCAGAGGGCATCTAGGAATCCTAGATAAGAAGGTGGGAAAAGAACAAGGGTGAGAGGAAGTGCCAAGGGGCCATGTAGATAGGAATAAAACAACAACTCAAGTTCATGTGTTTGGGACTGTGCTAAGTGCTTTATATATCTGTCTCATGAACCTCACAGCAACTCTATGAGGAAGAGGATTATGTTCCCTGTTTTACGAGGGATGAACTAAGGTTTAGTGAGGTCTTCCCAAGACCTTTAGTAGCTTCCCAAGATGGCATTGAGAAAACCTGGATCAGACCCAGGTCTGATGTGTCCAGAATCTGCCCTATTATAATTACAGAGCCTCTGCTCCTGCAGGACCCGTGTGTTTCACTTAACCCATATGACCACTGGGTCAGTTTGTTATTATTATCCCATAAATCACCAAAAAATTTAGACTTGGAGGTTAAGAGATCTGCCTACCTGCACAGAGATAATGTGTGGCAGAGCCTGGATTCGAATCCAGGTCTGGCTGGATTTGAAATCTGTGTGAGATTTTTCTATAGCTTGCTGACATAGACAGGCTCCAAGGTAGAGTTTCTCAAGCAAACTCTTTGCCACAGCAGGACTGTGGAGATTATTTCCTGGCCTTCTCTTATATTATAGTTTGATGTTTTTCAGATAATCTCTGGCTTACAGAGGGCATAGGTCTGCCTGGTTTCTCTTTCCTCAGTGCCTAGCACTGGTGCTCAGCTCACAGGAGGGACTCATTAAGTATTTGTTGAAAGAATGAATAAATAAGCCAGTGGAAAATGAAGGATTTCTATTAATTCTTCAGAATAAGCCTTTTATGATTCATTAATGAACACTGGTCAGCTTTTGTTCTGAACTTGGAGTTCAACTCTAGTCACTGGAGAGCTATGAAGCCTTGCTGGGAGGACTGGGGAACAGAAACAGTATGTTCAACATCTATTTCTAAGGAGCTTATGGTCTAGAAGGGTAATGTAAAATTATGTGCGAATGTGGTTTTGTATGTCCTGAAGGGAGATGAGATTTCTGGAGAAGGACAAGAGTAGAGAAAGAGTGACGTGAAGACCCCCAAGCCTTAGCATCTAGGCTTCTTACTGGCTATACCCTGGCAGATTAAATTCTTTAAGACTCAGTTTCCTTACGTTAGAAAAGAAGGGCGTTATGGGTTGAAGTGTGTCCCCTGCAAAAGATGTTGAAGTTCTAACCCGCAGTACACAGGAATGTGATCTCCTTTGGAAAAAATCTTTGCAGACAATCAAATTAAGATGAAGTCATTAAGCTGAGTTCTAAGTATGACTGGTATCCTCATAAAAGGGAAATTTGGATACAGATATAGTCATGGATAGAGGGAAGATGATGTGAAGACACTGGGAAAAGATGGCCATCTATGAGCTGTGATTCACCCAATGAATATTTGTCCCTGGGCTTATGTTCTCTATGGCAGCAGTCCTCAACTTTCTGGCACCAAGACTGGTTTCATGGAAGGGTTCTCCAGTCTATTGGACTCATGATGGGTCTGGGGGCGGGGTGGGGGGGGGCATGTGCTCCACTAGTGTGACTCAGAGTTCTTGATAGGAACAGACATCGATCCTGAGAAAGTGAGAGGCTCTCTTTCTCTGGGATAAAGAATAGTATGCACAATAAGCCTGGTGAATCTTGGGGACATTTTCCATGACTACAAGGAAGAACTCATCTATGGGAGGCCAATGTACCAAACGAGAAGTAAAAACAAGAGTAGGAAAGTGATGGAGATGATGTAGTGGGGGAAGACAGAGAGAGAAAGGGAGAGATTGTTCTCTGATCTTTACTTACAAGGATGCTAATCCTATCACAAACAGCCCATCCTCATGGCCTTATTTAAACTTGTTGCCTCAAGTCCCATCTCCAACTACCATCACACTGAGGGTTAGGGCTTCAACATGTGAATTTGGGGGGATGATTCAGTCCATAGCAGGCACATACTGAGCATTCATAAGCTCATAGAAATAACTACTATAATAACTTAACAAACTGGTTTTGACTACACATTTATAAAATCTAGTTACTGATTGAAAACCATTGATGAATTCTGCCCTTTTATTGAGCACTCCAAATAAATATGTTATTTATCCCAAGAACAATGCCCAGCACATAGTAGCCACTCAATACATAGTTGGTAAGAAGTGATTGAGTTCTTTGTAGTGGACTCTATTTCCTTCTCCCTCCACATTCTGGCTTAGCTGGACTTTTTTCAGTTCCTGGAATTCCCAAGCCCTGTGTACTTGCTCGGTCCCCTGCCTGGAACATTCTGCATCCATCCCATAAATATTTATTGAACGCTCATTATGTGTCAAGCTCTTGCACAGGTGCCAAGGACACTACAGTGAACCAAAGTGACACAAATGTCTACCCTCATGGAGCCCACATCCTAGAAGGGTTAGACAGACAATAAATAAAAATAAGTGCATGGAATATACTAGACAAGGTAAGTGCTCTGTTTACTTTTTTTTGTCATTACACTCATTATAAAAATTACTCAGCAAAACTGTGTTTCCTGATGGACCGCAGCATCACAAACCAGAGGCCATGTTGTCTTGTCAATCACTCTGACCACCTGGGACTGTGTCTTATCCATATAATTGACACTCTACACACATTTACTGAGTGAACAGATGAGTGAAAATAGGACGTGACTTAGAAAACGTACTGTTTTCCTACTTGCTATGTGTACACAGAGGTAGCATGTACAATATAAATGATATACACTGTGTTTCTTTGGTTATTGTACATATTAGGAACTCTGGAAATCAAGACATCAGATAAACAATGGGTCTAAAGTTGTCGTAGTGTAGGGCTTCTTAATACATGCATACCAGCCACCCATAGAATATAGTTTTCAAAGATGGCTGCAACCATATGTCCCCTTCCTACATGCTTTACTTACAATGCAGCTTTGATAGGCCTGCCATGGAGAGCTGGGGCCATCTTCCCTCCATTTGAGTCTGGGTGGGACTGTGACTATAGTGGAAGTGATGCTGTATAGCTTTTTGAAATGTTTGCTTTTGGAACTGAGGGTTGTTCCCTGAGCTACTGAAAAGAACTTCTCTTTCTCCTGGATTTGCAGCTGGGAGGGTGAAAGCCTGGAGCCACTGGAGGTGCATGATGTAGTAGGAGTATGCTCAAGAATGAGATCAACATGTAAGAAAGCAGAGCTGACACAGAGAAAGATGAAATCCTTTTGATTTTTTGAAACCCTTGAACCAGCCATGTCTGAACTCCCCTTAGAGTTTTCAGCTGGATGAGTTAACAGCTCCTCCATTCTCCCCCACCCTGTTTTTAAGGCTAGTTTGAATTGGGCCTCTGTCACCTGCATCAGAAGGTCACGATCAATAACATTATGGACAATATTCTTAGCAGCACAGAGTCTATAAACCTAGTCTTTGAAACTGTTCAGTGCTGTACATGAACAAGCATATTGCTAATCCTACAGCCCTGAGAATATCCTTAGGGAGCCTAGTGTACCAATTATTACTAATGAGCATGTCCAAAACACCAGCCCTTTGATGATCTAGACGCCCTCATCAGGTATTTCCACCCTCTTCCTTCTGTGACCCCTGCAATTTCCCCTGCTGACTTGGCTAGAGAATAAACATCCCACCCCTGCTCCCAGCATCCCTTGCTGAGGACAGGACCAGCCTGACCCAAGGGTACCCCTCAGAAACCCTCAGCGACTCAGCTTGACCAGGGGACTTCGAGGCATTGTTGTGTGAGAAACTCTAGAATAGGCATGAATAAATCAATCTGAACTCAGTGCCAATTTGGAGCAATTAAAGGATCCGATGAAAGCTGATCCTCTAGGCTAGAGAGATATGTATGCTTCTATTGTATAATCTCCTAAATTCAAAGGGACAGAGCACCTGTGCACACCCACTCTTGCCCCTTGGGTTCTTGGCATGACCAAAACTCCTCTCATCATGGTGGCCAGTCCCAGGCTTTTCCATTCACCCTGGAAATGCCTTCTTAAAGATTCCTCCAGAGGTTTGGTTCTGGGCTTGTGCTGGTTATTTTAAGACCTTGACCCCTGGGTCTTAATGGTCTTAATGAGGAGGCAGAAGAATGCAATTCTTCCTTTGAGATAACTCTTTCCACTCTTTTCTGTTAGCAGGAAGTGATGATACTGGAGGTTGTGCTTTTTGACATGTTCCTTTTGTCTGGAATATTCTTTCCTTTGTTCTCCTCTCTTTCCAAATCCTTTCTCCTTGCAGGGCTGTGAAATGCCACCTTCTCTGGGAACCCCTCACTAACCTCGCTCCATCGCTCAGGCTTGTTTAGCTCTTGCACCCTTGGAGCTTCCGGAGCTCTTTGTACGTCCTTTCGTTGGTGAGTTTGGGGCACGCTGTTTGGCGCAGTGCTCCTCAAGTATTTGATGGTGATGTTTCAGGATTGAGAAGCAGCCTCTTCAACCCCCATTCCTCTGTATCTATTGAAATCCTGTGGGCTTCAGCTAATTGGAAGTCATTAATTCACCCTTCTCCTTTCCCAGACTTCAGAGAGGCTAAATTCTGGGGACAAGAGATCAGGATTAGTAACCTGCTCCATCACTTTCTAGCCGTATGATCTGGACACACTGATTAACTTCTCATTACCTAACTTTCCTTATCTGTGCAGTGTGTGGGGGGGTATGTTGGATCCTACTGCTTAGTGTTGATGTGAAGATTAAATAAAATGATACAGCATTTAGTCCAGTACTTGGCACATAAGAAAAACTTAGTATCACTAGCAGTGGTTGCTGATAGACATTTTTAAAAATCTGTTGAATATTTACTAAGAGACAGGGCAGAGTTTGAGGTCCCAGGCCCTGAGAATTGACTTCTTGGTGACTTGAGGCACTGTCATGACCTTGCTTCAATGCAATATTCATTGTGTATCATTTAATTCAGTCACTCAATGGATAGCTCCTTGCCTGTCTACTATATATTAATATTAGCTATATAGCTCCCCCAGCCATGTTCTGAGAATCCGGATTAGTGCTGGGAAAATATTTTGTAGTTTTGACTGAACGATGGATTAGCATTCTAGACTGCTTATTGCTTCACTAGAATTTACTTTGCCAGCTCCCAGCCCTGTGGTCAGGGACAAGCAATCCTCCACTTCTCTTTAGGGGAATGCTAAAGGTGAAAATAATACTCCTGTTTCTGCTGTTTCTTAAACAGAGTGGCTCTAAAGGAAGCTTAAGTGAGAAGCGTATGGATTCAGACAATACTTTCTGGCTGGAGAGGAATGAAACCACAGGATTAGGAGGTACATTGCACATTTTTTATAAACAAGAACAAGCACTTAACTCTTTAGGTACTGGGCTGAAGTTCAGTCTTCAGGATTTATATTCTTTCTCTGGCAACAGTAGAATGTTCAGTAAAACACATGATTTGCAGGGGGGTGGGGCCTTGGTGTGTGTCACACTTTATGGGGGCAAGACATGATTGCAAGAGGGACTTTACCTAACAATTGCAATCAGTGTAACCTGGCTTATTGTACCCTCAATGAATCCCCAACAATAAAAAAAAAAAAATTAATTAAAAGAAAAAAACAACACATGATTTGCTTCTGGTCTTTCAGGAATTTGTTCAAAATATAGAACCTTTTGCCAGGCTCTAGGTGGAGGGGCATTGCTTGTATGCAAACCTTTGTCTGACTGTGAAGTAGGATTCTATAAACAGAACTTTTTCTCCTTAAAGTCTTTCTATTAAATCTGGGTGCTATCAGCATTTTGGGAAGGATAATTCTTCCCTTTGTGAGGCTGACCACTGCAGTTCCATTAAAAGGTAGTAGCACTCTCCAGTTATTAAAACAACCGGAAATGCTTCCCCCTGTTCCGGTAGCTTTGTCCAGGGGCTGCACCACCCCTAGCTGAGAACCACTAGCTAATACAACACACCTATTTTAGGTTTCCTTCTTTGATGGTGCAGAGTCCAGTGTAGAACTTTGCCCACTAGACTGGAAGTTCCAGGAACTCTGCACAGACCAATGTCAGATTTTATTCCCTGTTGCTTAGGACAGGGCTCGGCCCTTGTTGATGCTCAGTAGATATTTGTATTGGGCTGATGGAAAGATTATTTGTATAGTCATTATAGCATTAGTTTCATATAACCTAGTCAAACTGAAATGCAGAGATTTTTGGAGGCAGGAGTGACATTCAAAATATTTAACAAATAGTACTTGCATCAGCACTGACCAATCAGAATTTATTCTGGAGATTCTGGAAGCCTTTTTGTTGTAAAGCTTGATTGCTAGCTTATGGGGCAATCCAGGGGGTTCCAGCGAGAGAAGTCAGGGAACAGTGAGAGACAGCGTCTACTTGTCAACAAAATTTTAACAGCCAGCAAAATCTATGCTTTATTCATCTTTTTGGTTCCTGCAGCCCCAGTTTCCTCATTTATAAATGTAATATTAGCTCCCAGGTTGTTGGGATAATTAAATGAGATGATACATGTACAGCACTTATGGCAGCGTGTCTGGCAAATGGGAATTGCTCATTGTTAGTTATTTCTTTCTTCTTCTGCAGCAAGTTGATTTGGCTCAATAAGTACATATGGGTGTGATACAGTTCATTATTAGTCTGCCCTGGAAAATTTGCATTATCTTTACTTCAAGCATTTAGAAATACATGAGTAATTTGCTTACTTAGCCTTCTTTTCAGCTTCAGCTGCCCTCTCCATCCCTGCCCACAAACGCACACACATTTCAGCCTCACTGGGCTATTTGGAGCTCCCAGACTGACTGAGCTCTCTCACATCTCCTTGCTGTTGCAATTGGCCAGTAAGTCTTTTACCCAGTCTACCTTCTTTGTATTTTTCGGTAGTGGAGCAGGGGGCATCCTATTAATAGATGATTGAAGAATTGGCTCACATGCCACTTTCTTAGGGAAATCTTCCCTAACCACATACCACCTGGGCAGGAGCTAGCACCTGGGAGAGCTCGATAAACAGCAGGTGGGTTTCATGTCAGCCCAGGTGGGCAGATTGATGGGAGGGAAGGTGGTAGCAGAGGACAGCTGCAGGGGAAGTGGCTGGTGCTGGGGTGTGGACGATCCGTCCACTTTGCCAGGGAATAAGAACTTTTTTTCCCAGGGACATCTTTAAATTCTGGATTTTGGAAGGATACTCTGACAGTGCTTTGGAGAATTAAAAAATCAGGAAAGGAAGAAGATGAAGCCAATGTCTGTTTTGGAGATAAAACTCCCAGGGTGAGGTACTAGGTGAGGCAGAGGTCGGAGCTGATTCTGGAGCTTCTTGGTCTGGGTGGATGTGATGCTGTTTATCAGATAGGGAAGGTGGGAGGAGGAGCAGGTTTGGGCGGGGAAGGTAATGAGTTCAGTTCTGGGACAGGTTGAATTTGAGGTGCCTAAGGGAAATCGAGGTGGAGATACCCAGTAGGGAGTTGGTTGGGTCTGCAGCTCAGAAGAGAGGGCAGAGCTAGATACTGATTTGGAAATCAACTAACTTACTATGAACTTTTTATGAGGGTTGAAACTTTGGGAAAGGTTTGAGTTCACTCGGGGAATGAGCATAAAAAGGTAGAAGAGGAGGAACAGGATGGCATGCTGGGAACACGGACAGCTGAGGGATGGGCCAGCAAAGGAGTCAGAGGAGAGACGGGGGCAAGGGCAGCATCAGAGGGGCCTCCCAGGACTTGCCCACCCGGACAATTGATCTGAAAAACATTATTGCTCTCAAGGGGCAAGGAGAGATTTATGATCTTGGGATTGGTGTGCTTTGGAGTTGGAAAGACTTTCAGAGATTTCATGGTCCAGTGGTTAAAAAATAGTGTTTAAAGGACACAGCCCTTTAAAGAAAGGAATGCATGTGCCAAATTGCATAGATGATGGAGTGATAAAGCTAGAACTGTCATTGCTGAAGCTGGGACTGGATGGTTTCTCCCAAGTGTCTCAGAGCAGCCCATCTACCCTCATTCCACAAATATTTATGGCACCAAATGTATGCCAAGTCCTCTGCTCAGCTCTGGATACTGCTGTGGACAAAAGACAGTTCCTGCCCCTATACCTAATGGTTCTCAGTCTTGGATGTACCTTAAAATCACCTGAAGAGCTTTAAAAAAATCCCCAATCCTTAGATTGCATCCCATACCCTGAAACCAGGATCTCTGGCAAGGAGACCCTAGTTTTAAAAACTTCCAGGGAATTTCAATGTGTGGCCATATTTGAGAGCCAATATGGACAATATGGACAATCAAGTGAACTATAATGTTCCCATTTTGCCCAAGTGGTGGAACCTTGAACCTGTCCTCTTCCTGGTTTTATTCATGAGGGTCCAGCAGTTAAGCTGGCCAAGGTGGACAGAGGAGGGGCTGGGTCTGGAAGCTGTCTCCCAACTCCTCCACTCACTTTCTGTCTTCCTGCACACCAGGGCAGCCGCAGTCTGCCCTGTGCTGTGTGCCCTTAACCTGGCTGGTCATTGGCTTTGATGTTAAGTAAAAATCCGGTGAATGATCTGCATTGTTCTCTCTTCGCTGGGGCTGTCTTCTTTCTCTATGAAAACCTAGTTGAATTCTTTCTCTAAATGGGGTATTCTTCATTCAGAGGAGGCACAATGGGCCTCTTTCACTGGCAATTCAGTCTCTAGTAACAGAGACGGCAGGAACTGCCAGCAATCTTCTTGTGAAACTGTCATGCTCCTAGCTCTGAAAATGAACCACGGGCATTGACATCTGGAGAAATGGGGATCCCCTATTTAAGCTGAGAAGGGCATTGGAGGTAGCTGTGTGTCTTTGGGTTAGTAGAGTAAGCTCTCTGAGCCTTAATTTTAGACTGAAACATTGGGGATATAGGATTGTCATGAGGATTAAATGATAATGTTGTATAAGTGTGGGGCACCCATTATAGGCTAAGTACTAAGCTAAGGCTCTTTTATACATAATAGGTCATTTACTCCATACAATTAAATCAGTAACATAGATGTTATAGATTGTTACCCCCATTTTATAATCAAGGATACGGAAGCTTAGAGAAGTCGAGTATCACATCCAGTGCCACACAGTCATGGAGGGAGCTGGACTTTGAACTCAGGCCTCCTGAAGTGAGAGGTCAATGTCATGTTAGTTGTTACATTTTGTGAGGCATTATTTAGAATTCAGATGGAAGGAGAGAAAAGATGATATGGGTTTTGGGGAAGATTTTTTTTTAAATTATTTTGGAGATTGTGCAAAGAATCGTGATATTTAAGCCAGCAGTTAAGGAGCTCCATGCTAGGAGCAGGGGGCAAGGAACCAGTTCTAACTGGTGGCCAGCGATGTGCTAGATACCATGCCAACCTCTTTTGTGCGCATTATTTAATCCACAGGAATAAATCTGCCAGGGAGGTGTTATGGATCTTGAACCAAGATCTATCCAGCCCAGTGGTTCTCAACCTGTGGGTCACCATCCACAGGAACTGTATTAAAGGGCCGCAGCCTTAGGAAGGCTGAGAACCACTGATCTAGCCTGAGAAGCATTTCCCCTTTGGCCTGGGCCTTACTCTGTGAACCCCATTGACCTTGAGGAATGAAGGACACCTACATGTTTCAGCTCAATTTTTAACTTCTTATGAATTTTGCCTCCACTCCCTAGTTCCCACAACAATCAGAAAGGATGGTTTCTGAGGCTGTTTCCTTGGCAGCCAGGTTGGGAGGAGAATGATACTTATGCTAATATTAATAATAGCAATAATTATAACTGACATTGAACCCTCTGTTCCAAGTGCTCAATATGTTCTGGACTCTGTTGCAAGAACTTAGCAGATATTATCTAATTTAATTCTCACAATGCTCCTATAGAATTCTCCTGTTTTTGCAGATGGGAAAGTGTGGCACAGATGAGTTTAGCAACTTGGGTAAGGTCACACAGCTAGCCACAGTGGAGCTGGGATTTTAACTGTTTGGTTGGATCCAGAAACCACTTGGAGGAACTTGCCAGTAGCAGCTGTTGTGGTCTCTGCATCTCCTGACCTGGTTTCTTATTGGCAACCACCATAGGAGGTGTCCCATGGGGGCAGCGCTCACTAGGGAATGAGTCTCCTTCCACTTTCTTTTGAGGAAACAGTTGTTCCTGGTATGTGGAGTTTCAGAGTAAATCTGAGAGGGCTCTGACTCCTTCTTCCCCCAGATGCCCTTGACCTAGTTGCTGAGCTCTGCTCTCTAGCCTACCATGTTCTACCCTGCCTTCTGAGAACCTAAGGCAGAGTTCCCTGCCCTCCTTTAACGGGGGAGTTCCCTTCCCAGGAGCCAGGTCTCCTGTGCTTTCTCTCCTCATTCTCACACCACACTGCGCTGTTCAGGTCACCGCTGTGTCCCTTTTATCTGGGACTTGGAGCCGAATCTTGTCTTGTGTGGCTGGTGAAACTTCATGCGTCTTTGGCCTTAGTTACCCTGTTTTTATGGTCGAACAAACTGAACGTGGAGAGATTAACTAGCTCAAGCACACAGTAAGAAGTGGCCAAGCCAGGATTTGAGCCCAGGTCAGTCTGACACCAAACTTCCTATTCACTATTCCATGTGACT
This sequence comes from Nycticebus coucang, assembly GCF_027406575.1. Taxonomy (NCBI): domain Eukaryota; kingdom Metazoa; phylum Chordata; class Mammalia; order Primates; family Lorisidae; genus Nycticebus; species Nycticebus coucang. Next base: position 30,330,987 of record NC_069793.1, on the reverse strand, counting down.
GCCAAGAACTTTTTTTTTTAATCTTTTTATGTTTTGGGGCCTCTTTCCCTTCATTCTGAAGTCCAAAGTGTCACATGTGTGGGTGAGAAGGGCAGCTATTCTGGTGCTATTTTCTGCCCACCCGAGGTGTGTGCCTGTGATCTCACACACCTGCAACCAAGGAGGGTCCTGTGCAGTTTGTCAGGGGCAGAATGTAAATCAGCCACTTGTCATTCTCTGTCCACGCAACAGGAGCCCTCCGTCACGCATGATGTGTGTGTACGTGAACACAATCCACCCACCCTTGCTCGTTCCCCCTGACAGATACCTGGTCCTGTGCCCAAGTTTGATTCATTTTTAGTGAAAAACAGTCCCAACCTGAAGATAAGACTTCACTCTGGAGAGATTGGAGGGTGAGATAAGGCAGAGCTTGTAATGAGTTCATTTTAACTGGTGACTTATTCCACCCGAGTTCTCACCTACGAGAAGTGAGTCCCAGTCTGGAGAGGTGAGCAGGGGAAGCTGGAAAAACAGACAAGCTCTCTAGGGAGATCCCGGGTCAGTGGTATAGGGCAGGCCTCTGGGGACTGTGAACTGCATGCCCTGGGCATTTCCAGCTTGCGGCAGCTTGCTTTCTCACACCGTTCTCTTGGACGTTTCTAGACTCTGAGCCTTGATGCCCCAATAGAGGAGCCACACTCTTGCTTTCTCAGCTGAGTGAGATAATGGCACTTAAGGCTCATTCAATGACATACCCCAACGCAGAATTTGATTTCGAAGGAGGTAATAATAAGAAGGTGGCTCTGCAAGGGCTCCGTTTTCAGAACCAGCAGTGTGGGGAGGACCTGGCAGGGTCACTATGGTATCTAGTGGTGGCGACAGTGGAGCAGGTGGGCATTGGCTGTTCGTGTGGCAAAATTTCCACGTCTGACAATTTGATCCTCTTGGAGATTTGTGAGCTACCCAATATGCTTACATTTTTAAAAGTTTGTTTAATGGCTTACGATATATGTTCCATAGACACTTGGAAAGAATGTGTATTCTGCTGTGGCTGAATGGAATGTTCTATAAATGTTGGTTAGATCCTATTTTAATGGTACTGTCAAGTTTTAGATTCTTGTTGATATTCTGTCTAGTTATTCTATCAGTTGTTGAGAGAGGGGTGTTGAAGTCTCCAGCTATAATTGTAGATTTGTCTATTTCTCCTTCCAAGTTCTATCAGTTTTCATTCCCCATATTTTGCAGCTCCCTAATTTGGTGCATACCCATTCAGAAGTGCTGTTTTCTTGGGAGGGGGGATTGGTTGACCCTTTTAAATCATTATGTAATGTCTTTACTGCCTCTGGTAATTTCCTTTCCTCTGAAAGTTACTTTATCAGATACTAATATAGCCACTTTGGTTTCTTTTGGTTAAAGTTGGTGACTTTTTTTTTTTTTTGTAGAGACAGAGTTTCACTTTATGGCCCTCGGTAGAGTGCCGTGGCCTCACACAGCTCACAGCAATCTCCAACTCCTGGGCTTAAGCGATTCTCTTGCCTCAGCCTCCTGAGTAGCTGGGACTACAGGTGCCCGCCACAACGCCCGGCTATTTTTTTTTTGGTTGCAGGTTGGCCTGGGCCGGGCTTGAACCCGTCACCCTCGGTATATGGGGCTGGTGCCCTATCGACTGAGCCACAGGCGCCGCCCTGGTGACATATTTTTTTCCATCCTTTTCACTTCTGTCTACTTATTATATTTGAAGTAAGATGATATATCACAGAGTCATATTTTTAGGTCCACTCTAAGCTGTCTTCTTATTTCTGTGTTGAATCTCTATCCAGACCATTTACATTTAATGTAATTATTGATGTGTTAAGTCTTAAATAAGCCATTTTATTTTTTGTTTTCTGTTATTTGTTTCTCTATTTTCTTTGTCACCTTGTGGGTTACTTAAACATTTTTAGAATTAAATTTTGATTTATCTGTTATATATATGTCCCGACCCGCGGGACAGCAACGGGGGACGCAGGAACCACCTAAAGGAGAAAAACAAACAAGGAGCGCGAGAAAGGGAGACAAGACAGTTTTCTGATCAAGTCTCAAATTTTATTGAAAAAACTTGTGCCTTATAAGCATTACGGGGAAGGTGGGTGTGTCTTGTTGGGAGGTTCAGAGGAGTTGTTAACTGGGGATTGGCTAGAGTAAGTAAGATGGGGCATAAGGTGATTGGTTGGCTAGTTGCTGGGTAAAGTTACCGGGAAAAGGTAAAACTGTTTTTTACTTGAAGAGGAAGTAAGGCCGAGCTGTACCTTATATGGCTTCTGACATATATATATATATATATATATATATATATATATATTTTTTTTTTTTTTTTAGGCACAGTCTCAAGCTGCCAACCTGGGTAGAGTGCCATGGTGTCATCACTCATAGCAACTTCGAATTCTTGGGCTCAAGCAATCCTCTTGCCTCAGTTTTTCTATTATTATTACTTTTTAGCTGTCTTGGGCTGGGTTTGAATCCACCACCCTCGGTGTATGTGGCGGCACCCTGCTGACTGAGCTATGGGTGCTGCCTATCTGTTATACTTTTGATCATACCTGTTTGATCACTCATTTAGAGGTTGCTCTAAATATTACATTATATGTACACAACTTAACACAATCTTATGGTATTGACATATCCAGTTCAAGTGAAGTGGGGAGATTTATTTGCTTTTTTATTCCTTTTACCTCCTTCATTTTTATGTATTTTTTTAAAATTATTTTTTATTTTTTTATTGTTAAATCATAGCTGTGTACATTAGTGCAATCAAGGGGTACAATGTGCTGGCTTTATATGCAATCTGAAATATTCTCATCAAACTGTTCAACATAGCCTTCATGGCATTTTCTTAGTTATTGTATGTAGACATTTGTATTCTGCATTTAGTAAGTTTTGCCTGTACCCATTCTAAGATGCACCCATTCTCCCCCCTTCCTTCCCCTCCCTTGGCCCTTTCCCCATATTCTTGTGCTATAGTTGGGTTATAGCCTTCATGTGGAAGCTATAATTTAGCTTCATAGTAGGGCTGAGTACATTGGATACTTTTTCTTCCATTCCTGAGATACTTTGCTAAGAAGAATATGTTCCACCTCCATCCATGTAAACATGAAAGAGGTAAAGTCTCCATCTTTCTTTAACGCTGCATAATATTCCATGGTATACATGTACCACAATTTGCTAGTCCATTTGTGGGTCGATGGGCACTTGGGCTTTTTCCATGACTTAGCGATTATGAATTGGGCTGCAATAAACATTCTGGTACAGATGTCTTTGTTATATTGTGATTTTTGGTCTTCTAGGTATAAACCTAGTAAAGGAATTGTAGGATTGAATGGCAGGTCTATTTTCAGGTCCCTAAGTATTCTCCAAACATCCTTCCAAAAGGAACGTATTAGTGTGCATTCCCACCAGCAGTGTAGAAGTGTGCCCTTTTCTCCACATCCACGCCAACATCTCTGGTTTGGGATTTTCTTATGTGGGCTACTCTTACTGGGGTTAGGTGATATCTCAAAGTAGTTTTGATTTGCATTTCTCTGATGATTAAGGATGATGAGATTTTTTTCATGTGTTTGTAGATCGTGCCTCTGTCTTCTTTACAGAAGTTTCTCTTCAAGTCCCTTGTCCACCCTGAGATGGGATCACGTGTTCTTTTCTTGCTAATACGTTTGAGTTCTCCGTGGATTCTGGTTATTAGACCTTTATCGGAGGTATAACCTGCAAATATTTTCTCCCATTCTGAGGGCTGACTGCTTGCTTTACTATGTTCTTGGCTGTGCAGAAGCTTTTTAGTTTGATCAGGTCCCAGTAATGTATTTTTTATACTGCTTCAATTGGCTGGGGAGTCCTCCTCATAAAATATTTATCCAGGCCGATTCCTTCAAGAGTTTTCCCTGCACTTTCTTTCTTTCTTCAAGTATTTTTATAGTTTCATGTCTTAAGTTTAAATATTTTATCCAGTGAGAGTCTATCTTAGTTAATGGTGAAAGGTGTGGGTCCAGTTTCAATCTTCTACAGGTTGCCAGCCAGTTCACCCAGCACCATTTGTTAAATAGGGAATCTTTTCCCCACTGAATGTTTTTAATTGGCTTGTCAAAGATCAACTAACGGTAAGTAGCTGGATTCATCTCTTGGTTCTCTATTCTGTTCCAGACATCTACTTCTCTGCTTTTGTGCCAATACCATGCTGTTTTGATCACTATTGATTTATAGTACAATCTCAGGTCTGGTAGCGTGATTCCTCCTGCTGTGTTTTTATTGCTGAGTAATGTTTTGGCTATTTGAGTTTTTTTCTGATTCCATATAAAACGAAGTATTATTTTTTCAAGATCTTTAAAATATGACAATGGAGCTTTAATAGGAATTGCATTAAAATTATATATTGCTTTGGGTAGTATGGACATTTTAATAATGTCGATTCTTCCCAGCCATGAGCATGGTATGTTTTTCCATTTGTTAACATCTTCAGCTATTTCTTTTCTTAAAGTTTCATAGTTCTCTTTATAGAGATCTTTCATGTCCTTTATTAGGTATACTCCCAAATATTTCATCTTCTTTGGCACTACTGGGAAAAGAATAGAGTCCTTGACTGTTTTTTTGGCTTGGTTATTGTTGGTATATATAAAAGCTACAGATTTATGGGTGTTGATTTTGTAGCGTGAGACATTGCTGTATTCCTTGATCACTTCTAAAAGTTTTGTAGTAGAATCCCTAGTGTTTTCCAGATATACGATCATATCATCTGCGAAGAGTGAAAGTTTGATCTCTTCTGACCCTCTGTGGATACCCTTGATTGCGTTTTCTTCCCTAATTGCAATGGCTAAAACTTCCATTACAATGTTAAAGAGCAATGGAGACAATGGGCAACCTTCCCTGGTTCCTGATCTAAGTGTAAATTATTTCAATTTAACTCCATTCAATACGATATTGGCTGTGGGTTTGCTGTAGATGGCTTCTATTAGTTTAAGAAATGTCCCTTCTATACCAATTTTCTTAAGTGTTCTGATCATGAAGGGATGCTAGATATTATCAAAAGCTTTTTCTGCATCAATTGAGAGAATCATATGATCCTTATTTTTTAGTTTGTTTATGTGCTGATTACATTTATAGATTTATGTATATTGAACCAGCCTGAGACCCTGGGATAAATCCCACTTGGTCGTGGTGTATAATTTTTTTGATGTGATGTTGGATTCTGTTTGTTAGGATCTTATTGAGTATTTTAGCATCAGTATTCATTAGTGATATTGGTCTGTAATTTTCTTTTCTTGTTGGGTCATTCCCTGGTTTGGGGATCAAGGTGATGTTTGCTTCGTAGAATGTGTTGGGTAATATTTCCTCTTTTTCTATATTTTGGAAGAGGTTTAGTAATATAGGTACTAGTTCTTCTTTAAAGGTCTGGTAGAATTCTGACGTAAAGCCATCTGGTCCTGGGCTTTTCATTTTAGGGAGATTTTGTATATTTGATGCTATTTCAGAACTTGATATAGGCCTGTTCAACATTTCCATTCATTCTGGCTAAGTCTTGGTAGGTGGCGTACTTCCAGGTCTTGGTTGATTTCTTTCAGATTTTCATATTTCTGAAAGTAGAGTTTCTTGTAGTATTTGTTCAGGATTTTTTTAATTTCTGAGGGGTCTGTTGTTATTTCTTTCTTTCTTTTTTTATTGTTGGGGATTCATTGAGGGTAAAATAAGCCAGGTTACACTGATTGCAATTGTTAGGTAAAGTCCCTCTTGCAATCATGTCTTGCCCCCATAAAGTGTGACACACACCAAGGCCCCACCCCCCTCCCTCCTTCCCTCTTTCTGCTCCCCCCATAACCATAATTGTCATTAATTGTCCTCATATCAAAATTGAGTACATAGGATTCGTGCTTCTCCATTCTTGTGATGCTTTACTAAGAATAATGTCTTCCACGTCCATCCAGGTTAATACGAAGGATGTAAAGTCTTTATTTTTTTTAATGGCTGAATAGTATTCCATGGTATACATATAACACAGCTTGTTAATCCGTTCCTGCATTGGTGGGCATTTAGGCTGTTTCCACATTTTGGGGATTGTAAATTGAGCTGCAATAAACAGTCTAGTACAAGTGACCTTATGATAAAAGGATTTTTTTCCTTCTGGGTAGATGCCCAGTAATGGGATTGCAGGATCAAATGGGAGGTCTAGCTTGAGTGCTTTCAGGCTTCTCCATACTTCCTTCCAGAAAGGTTGTACTAGTTTGCAGTCCCACCAGCAGTGTAAAAGTGTTCCTTTCTCTCCACATCCATGCCAGCATCTGAAGTTTTGAGATTTTGTGATGTGGGCCATTCTCACTGGGGTTGGATGATATCTCAGGGTTGTTTTGGCAACCCTGAGAAATGCAATGTGATTTGCATTTCTCTAATATATAGAGATGATGAACATTTTTTCATGTGTTTGTTAGCCATTGGTCTGTCATCTTTAGAGAAAGTTCTATTCATGTCTCTTGCCCATTGATCTATGGGATTGTTGGCTTTTTTCATGTGGATTAATTTGAGTTCTCTATAGATCCTAGTTATCAAGCTTTTGTCTGATTGAAAATATGCAAATATCCTTTCCCATTGTGTAGGTTGTCTCTTTGCTTTGGTTATTGTCTCCTTAGCTGTACAGAAGCTTTTGAGTTTAATGAAGTCCCATTTGTTTATTTTTGTTGTTGTTGCAATTGCCATGGCAGTCTTCTTCATGAAGTCTTTCCCCAGGCCAATATCTTCCAGTGTTTTTCCTATGTTTTCTTGGAGGATTTTTATTGTTTCATGCCTTAAATTTAAGTCTTTTATCCATCTTGAATCAATTTTTGTGAATGGGGAAAGGTGTGGGTCCAGTTTCAGTCTTTTACATGTAGACGTCCAGTTCTCCCAACACCATTTATTGAATAGAGTCTTTCCCCCAAGGTATGTTCTTGTTTGGTTTATCAAAGATTAGGTGGTTGTAAAATGTTAGTTTCATTTCTTGGTTTTCAATTTGATTCCAAGTGTGTATGTCTCTGTTTTTGTGCCAGTACCATGCTGTCTTGAGCACTATGGCTTTGTAGTACAGACTAAAATCTGGTATGCTGATGCCCCCAGCTTTATTTTTGTTACTAAGAACTGCCTTAGCTATATGGGGTTTTTTCTGGTTCCATACAAAACGCAGAATCACTTTTTCCAAATCTTGACAGTACGATGTTGGTATTTTGATAGGAATGGCATTGAATAGGTAGATTGCTTTGGGAAGTATAGACATTTGAACAATGTTGATTCTTCCCATCCATGAGCATGGTATGTTATTCCATTTGTTAATATCCTCTGCTATTTCCTTTCTGAGGTTTCATAGTTTTCTTTATAGAGGTCCTTCACCTCCTTTGTTAGGTATATTCCTAGGTATTTCATTTTCTTTGAAACTTTGGTGAAGGGAGTTGTGTCCTTAATTAGCTTCTCATCTTGACTGTTATTGGTGTACACAAATGCTACTGACTTGTGGACATTGATTTTATATCCTGAAGGTCTGTTGTTATTTCATCGTTACCATTTCTGATTGATGAAATTAGAGATTTTACTCTTTTTCTCCTGGTAAGGTTGGCCAAAGGTTTATCTATTTTATCGATGTTTTCAAAAGACCAACTTTTAGATTTATTGATCTGTTGTATAATTCTTTTGTTTTCCATTTCATTTAATTCTCCTCTGATTTTGGTTATTTCTTTTCTTCTGTTGGTTTTGGGGTTGGAGTGTTCTTCCTTCTCCAGTTGCTTGAGATATCCCATTAAGTTATTAACTTCCTCTCTTTCTGTTTTCTTGAGGAAGGCTTGCAGTGCTATAAATTTCCCTCTTAAGACTGCCTTTGCAGTTTCCCAGAGGTTCTGGTAATTCGTGTCTTGATTGTTGTTTTGTTTCAAAAACTTGGTGATTTCCTTCTTAATCTCATCTATCACCCATCTATCCTTCAGCATAAGGGTATTTAGCTTCCATGTTTTTGTATGGGTATGCAGGTTCCTGTTGTTATTCCATGTTCAACTTTTATTCCATGATGGTCTGAGAAGATGCAAGGAACAATTTCTATTTTTTAAAATTTGCTGAGGTTAGATTTGTGGCCTAGGATGTGGTTGATATTGGAGTATGTTCTGTGGGCTGATGAGAAGAATGTGTATTCAGTTTTGTTGGGATGAAATGTTCTGTAGATATCTGTTCTGTAGATATCTGGATGTTGAATGGTTACGTTTAAATCTAAAATTTCTTTGCTTGGCTTTTTTTGGAGAATCTATCCAGCACTACTGAAGGGGTGTTAAAATCTCCAACTACTATGGAACTGGAGGAAATCAAGTTGCTCATGTCTGTTAGAGTTTCTGTTATAAATTGAGGTGCATTCTGGTTGGGTGCATAAATATTAATAATTGAAATCTTATCATATTGAGTATTACCTTTAACAAATATGAAGTGTCCATCCTTATCCTTCCTTATTTCAGTTGGTTTAAAGCCTATTGCATCTGCGAATAGGATTGCAATGCCTGCTTTTTTCTGCTTTCCAATTGCCTGAAGTATAGATGACTATCCCTTCACCTTGAGTCTAATTTTGTCTTTTAATGTAAGATGCGGTTCTTATATGCAGCAGATATCTGGCTTGAGTTTTTGTATCCAGTCAGCCAACCTGTGCCTCTTTAGAGGACAATTTAAACCATTCACATTAATTGAGAATTATTGATAAGCTTTCTGAGAGTCCAGTGAACATTTTTAATCCTTTTGCGACTGTGGAAGTTGGAATTTGATCAAAATTTTCTGGGTGGGTTTACTTTTGTGGTGGAGGATTATGCTGGTCTTTATGGAGGATAGGTCTGAGAATATCCTGGAGAGCTGGTTTAGTTATGGCAAATTTCTTCAACATTGAATGTCATTGATGTATTTAATTTCTCCATCATAAATGAAATTCAGTTTAGCTGAGTACAGGATTCTGGGTTGAAAGTTATTTTGTTTTAGGAGATTAGAAGTTGATGACCATCCTCTTCTATCTTGAAAGGTTTCAGCAGAGAGATCTGCAGTTATTCTAATATTCTTGCCTTTGTAGGTGATGGTTTTCTTTCGTCTGGCTGCTTTCAGAATTTTCTCCTTCATATTAACTTTAGTGAAGTTGATTATGATGTGTCTGGGGGATGTCATATTTGGGTTGAGTCATGCTGGAGTTCTGAAACTGTCTGTTATCTGAATTTCAGAATCTCTTGGCATATCTGGAAAGTTCTCCTTCATAATCTCATGGAGAAGAGACTCTGTGCCTTGTGAAGCCACTTTGTCACTTTTGCAGATCCCTATAAGACGAATATTAGTTTTCTTTGAATTATCCCGAGCTCTCTGAGAGAGTGATCTGTTTTTGCCCTCCATTTCTCTTCCTCTTTGAGAGTTTGGAAGCGTTAGAAAGCTTTGTCTTCAATGTCAGAAATCCTTTCTTCTGCTTGCTCCATTCTGTTACTGAGAAATTCTACAGTGTTTCTCAGATCTTTGAGGGTTGCAACTTCTTGTCTCAATGTGTCAAAATCTTTGTTCATTTGGTCTTTGAATTTGTTGAATTCTTGAGATATCTTTTGGGTCACTGCTTGGAATTCTAATTCGATCTTATTTGCTATCCAGATTCCGAATTCGATTTCTGACATCTCAGCTATTTGTTTGTGCATGGGATCTTGTGCTGTGTCTGCCCCATTGATCCTTGGGGGAGTTGATCTACTCTGACTATTCATATTGCCAGAGTCTTTCTGTTGATTTCACCTCATGATTGTTTTTTCACTGTTGCCTCTGGCCATCCTCAGAGTTGGGGAGGTGTTTCTCCAAGATTAGACCCCAGTGGGATCACTTTTTTGTTGCTGGATCTTTGTAGGGAGTGGCCCTGTGTAGTTCCTCTGAGGCTGCTCCATCCAGGGAGTTCTGGTTGTGGAAGCAGCTCTGGAGTGTGACACGTCTGGATCCAGCAACAGGGTGGGAGGTTGTGCACATGGTTCTGGGAGTGCCTGGCACCCAGTGAGTTTGGCACAGAGAGCCCAAGGCTCCAGCAGTCTGTGTCCAGGAGAAGGGCTCTGTGTAGAGGTAGGGAGGGCTCTGAAGGGCATGTGGCTACCAGAGTCCCTGGCCAGATGAGCAGGCTGGTGCGGAGGAAGGGAGGGTACAGGAGGAAGGAAGCAGGGTTGCGCGGCTCCTGCAGTTCCTGCTCAGGGCATGTAGAGGCATGGTGGGCGCGGGTCATGGGTCGGGGGTTGTGGCACAGCTCTTATGGAGGTCCAGGCGGTGCCAGGCCCAGGAGGTTGAGGTTGCTATGAGCTGTGACACCCCGGCACTCTACCCAGGGCAACAGCCCGAGGCTCCAGGGTGCCAAAACCAGTCTCACTCTGCCCCTGAGGGTTAAGGCTATAAGGCAGCTCAGTCCCCACCTTTAGGCTGCTCAGTCACTAGGTTACTAGCTCCCGCCTGATCCTTGCTCTGCAACTCTGAGGGCAGAGCTTGCTGGGGCAGTTCTCTCACAATGGCTCCCTGTGGCCCACAGCCTAACACTATTAGCTCTGTCCAGCTCAGCGGCTCAGTCTCAGGCCCTAGACAATGCCCAAAGATCTCCGCACTCCTGCTCAAGCTCTCCCCAAAGGCAGTTCAACTGAGTGCCAAGTCCAAAAACACCAAAACAGTTCACAGGTAAGGCCTTTCCAGTTTGCAGTCTCACTGCTGCTTGTACTTACGGCTGCTGGCATGATTAGGTTGATTGGACACATGCAACCACTTGCCAGTTTTCCACTGTTTTTGTCCTCCTCTTGGGGTCCAGAGGTCCCTTGCTGACTCCCTGTATCCTCAAAAGAATGATTATAGGCAGATCCCACCAGCCAGAGATGCCTGGAGTCTTATCTCCCCAGACTCACCATGCCCTGTTGCAGGGAGGCTGTTACTTGGCTGCCATCTTGGATTATCTCCTACCTCTTTCATTTTTAATACAAATTACCTTAATTATTTTCTCCAAAGACATTTCGAATTATGTCAAATAGTATTATAATTTTTGCTTCAAATGTCAAACATAATTTAAAAAATTCAAGTGAAAAAAAAGACTATTGATTTTACTCACATTTTTGCTCATACCATGTTCCTTTTGCTCCTTAATATTCTAAGATTACTTCTTTTGTACTTTGTTTTTGTTTAGAGATCTTCCTCTCTCCCTTCTTTTAGGGTAGGCCTGATGGTAACAAGTTTCTCAGTTTGTTTCATCTGAGAATGTCTTGATTCCTCATTCACTCCTGAAGGATATTTCTGCTGGCTATTAGATTCTGAGTCACAATTCTTTTCTTTCAACATTTGAACATTTTCTGTTCCACTCTCTTTTGGCTCCCATAGTTTCTGATGAGAAATCCACTGTCATTCAAATAGATGTTCTTGTATGGATAAGGTGTTGTTTTTCTCTAGCTGTTTTTAAGATTTTTTGTCTTTCAGAAGTTTGATTATGATGTGTCTTATAATGGACTTGTTTTGATTTACGTGGTTTGGTGTTTGCAGCTCAGCTTCCTGAATCTGGAATTTTATGTCTTATGCAAATTTGGGAAGTTTTTAGCCATTATTTCTTCAAATACTTCTTCAGGCCTTCCCTGTTTCTCCTTTCCTTCTGGACTTCTGATGACATGCATTTAGATTTTTTTTTTATGATAGTTCCACAGGTTCCTGAGGCTCTGTTGAGTTTTTTCAACCCATCTTATCATTTTTCTGTTTTTTAGACTGAGTTATTTCTACACTTGTATCTTCGGGTCCACCTATTCTTTCCTTTGCCCCCACCATTCTTTTGTTGAACCCATTCATTATGTTTTCAAAAATTTTGGTTATGGCTATATTTTCTAGTTCTAAAATTCCCTTTGGTTTTCCTTTATATCTTCTGTTTATTTACTAAACATTTTATTTCTTTCATGAAACTTTCTATATTTTCCATTTGTTTCCAGCATGTTTATAATTGTATATTGAAACTCTTTGTAATGTTTGCTTGGAAATCTTTGCTGATAAATCTAATGTTTCTGTTATTTTGATGTTGGCAGCCATCAATTGTCTCTTTTATGTTCAAGTTAAAATTTTCTTGATTTTTGGTGGTGTGAGGAGTTATTTTCTCTTGATATTGGAAATTTGCTATTATATTATAATACACTGGATCTTACTTATAGCTTCTATTTTAGCTGGCTTTTTTTTTTGACACTGCTCTGGCTGGTGCAATGAGGGTGCTGCCTTGTTACTTCTAGGTAAGGATAGAAGTCCAGGTTCCCCACTTGGTGTCTGCTGACACCCAAGTAGGGCAAGAGCTCTTCGTTATTGGGGAAGAAGTGGGATTTCTTGATTTTCTATTAGGCCTTCATTGATACTACCCTGGTTAGGGGAACAGGGTAGGAAGGCCTTGTTAGTGCTCACCATGTGTTCTCCACTGACATGACAGTAAAAAGAGGTGGTTTCATTACCTTTGGGTGGAGGTAAAGCCCTAACTTCTCCCTCAGCCTCCCTGACACCACCCTAACATGGAGGAAGAAGGGCACCTTGATACTCTGGGTGGAGGTGGAAGTCCAGGCTCCCCATAAGGGCTCCACTGACACTGTGGTAGAGCAGGTGCTTATTATCACTGGGTGAGGATGAAAGTCCCAGCTCCCTTTTGGCCTTCTCAGACACTATACTGCCAGAAGTGTTGGGGTTTGATGTTATGGCCTGGCAAGGCTAGAAATCTAGGTTCCCCATTTTGCCTTTGCTGGCCTGGGTGAGGGTGCACATAATTTTTTTCTATCTTTGCCTGGAGTAGAGCAGTTATTGTCTCAGTTTTCTGTCTTGTCACCCAACCCCTTTATTGGTCTTTGGGTAAAGAGAGTTGACTTTTGTTATGTTTTAATGTCTGTACTCATTTGAATTTCTGGATTACAGAATGCATGCTTCATTTAAGTCTGGGACATATGAGACAAAAAGAAAACAGAAAACTCACCTCTCTGTCATTCCTGGGTCCAAACTCCTTAGCCTGTCTGCCTTACTCTCCCTACTTGTAAGAGTCCTTTTTATGATTGCTTTATACATAATATCTATGGTTTTGGTTTGATGTATTTAGTGGGGAAAATTGTGAGACATTCCATCTACTCCATCTCTGCAGAATTACAAGTCCCAATATCCCTTAATCAGTTCCTTTTCTTCTGAAACTAGCCATGTTAGATTCTTGCTTGTGAAAAAGAACCCCAATTTACACCTTATCCAATTGGGCAAGGGGAGAGAAGACCTATCCCTTGAAGATGGGAGCGTTGATCTTGTCAATAAGTTTCCAGAAATGTTAGCTCTCTGCTTTGCCTATGAGAGGTTTTCCTTTATATTCTCCAGATAAAACAGGTTATCACTTTTTTAAATTTCAAAAGTGATACTCATTTGTAGACAATTTAGAACATACAGATAAGTAAAGCAGACTGTATCCCATATCAGAATAGCTATTGCTAATATTGTCATACCACGTATATGATATATAAATATATCTTATTCATACATATATTACATGTAAATAGAACAGGTTCTCCTTGACTTACAATGGAGTTAAGTCAGATAAACTCATTGTAAGTCAAAAATGCATTTAATGCACCTAACAGTTCTGACCATCATAGCTTAGCCTGGCCTATCTTAAATGTGCCCAGACACTTACATTAGCCTACAGTTGGACAAAATCATAGAACACGAAGCCTATTTTACAGTAAAGTGTTGAATATCTCATGTAATTTGTTGTACTGTACTGAAAGTGAAAAACAGAATTAGGAAATGGGAATTAGAAGTACAATTTCTACTGAATGCTCATTATATTTATACCATTGTAAGTCGAAAAATTGTAAGTCAGATCATTGTAAGACAGTATACAATTGTTTTGTATACTGTCTATTACTATATCTATGCAATAAAAATGTGATTATGCTGTAATTTTGGTTTAGTGACTTGCTTTTTCACTTAATCAGATAACTTAATATCTTTTCACTCCAATATATAGAATTTTAGCTCATCACTTTTTCATGGTCACAGAATATTCCATTGGAAGAGCATAATTATTTACATATCTGTTATGTATTATAGAATATGAAGATTATTTCCAATTATTTCTGTTGTAAATAATTCTGCGTGGAAATTCGTTGTAGTTAGTGTACCCTTGTCTGATTATTTTAAGATAATCCCCTAGAAATAGAATGCCTGGGCTGTAAGGGACTCACTTTTATTTTTTTTTTTTAAAGCTTTTGATACATATCTTTACACAGCATTCTCATTTTGCTTTTTGTCCTGGCTCCATTTCTTGTCTCTCATTTTGTTTCAGAGTGATCTAATTCACAGAGCACACATGTGTCACCTCCAGCCTCCCCTCTACTTCTTTCTGCCCACAAGGGCTAGCTTGTGGCAGGATGACATGTGATAAGTTAATACCCGAGTTGCCACACCTTCCCTATTTCACTCACTCACATCCCAAGGACATTTCTCTGTTCACAACCCATGGCACTTCCAACAGAGGTGGAAGTGTTTAAATTCAAGTTCCAGGACTTGAGGGTCCAGATGTGAGGGAGCAAGATTCTGGAAGTAAATGCAATCAGCCAGTTCTTTCCCCACTATTGACTTCTGACCCTCTGGAAATAAAAAAGGTGGAGCTGAAGTAAGAAGATGGGACATGAGTGTGAGTTGTTCTATTTGTGTCATCTTCCAAAGTGTAATGTGGCCAGAGGGGCATGGTAGATCTGCTTCAAAGTCAAGAGGACTGGATCAGGCTTTCCAGGGTGCAGCCTGGGAGTTGTTAAGCTTCAGGTAAGTTCTCTATCCATCATAAAAAGGCTGCCATGGAGTAGAAATAGGTAAGTGGTGTGTCTAGCGGGGAGAAGGAGGGATTGGGTCAGTATTCCAATTTTCCCAAGGCACCAGAGTGCTGAGTGTTGGGTGTCTGACTGTCCTTGAGGCATCAAGTTGGTGTACAGAGGAGGAAGAAGGAAAGAAAGGATCAGGAGAGAGGGAGAGAAGTTTCCCTTAAGAGGGGAGGGAAGAGAGAAAATGAGCAACAAGAGCAGAGAGGCCTACAAGGGGCTCCATGCCTGGAGGTGTGTGGACCCCATGGCAATGGATAGAGGGTGACCATGCTCCCAGGCATCTGAGCAGGACATGGCTGCATCTCAGAGAATTTGCCAGTGTGGGATAAAGAACTAGATGGATGAATTAGGTTTGAAGTCAGAGACCAGCATAGGACCAAGACAGGGAAAGTAAATTTCTTCTTTTACTGTGACATTCTCAGTACATATACACACATGTATGTGCACAAGCGCACTCATACACATCCTGAGCTGAAATGGTGATTAAAAACAGTGATGGTGACTTAGGTTACTTGGAAGTAAGTAGATTAATTATTCAACTTTGGACAGCATAGAAGGGAGCCACGGTAGAAAATACAACCAACTGGGGGAGAGGGCAGGAATTTTTGCACTCCGAGTACACATTGATTGAAAATTCTTGCTGACTGCACTTACTTCTTTAAAATACCATGGCCTAAGAAAACAGATTTTCCAGATCTGAGTCTTTGTACCTCTCCAAACAAAAGCTCTTTTTATTTATTTTTATGTTGTACATGCACAGTGGTTACAAAACATTTTAAAGTCCTATTATGTTAAAACAACATTTTCACCCAAAGATGGCTAATATAATATAAAGCACGTAAAAACCAGTTGGTGGGCTAGGAAGGAAGCTTCCTATCAACTCTCTGAAGTTCTTGAGGGTACTCCAGGGAACTACTTAAAAATCAGCTGATCCAGAGATACTATGAATAATTGTACAGCATGCACACTGCACAAATGTGCAGCCCCTTTGGGAACTGAAATGTAGTCTATCTTCTACTCATAAGACTTGGGCCTTGGAAGAGGGCTGCGCCTATGTAGGGAAATAGATGCCCCCCTCCTTTTTTGTACAAGGTGCAGTCTGATTATAAGCTGTGTGTCCAAAGACTAGCAGCTGTTCACAGAAGAGGTCTTTAAAAAAATTCATGTGCTCAGATGGGGCACCTTTTGTATACAGGCTACATAAATGCAGGTGATGGTCCCACAGGAGAGTACCTTGAAAACCACAATAAATGTTTACTAGTACATAGTACTTGGCTTTCTATTTTGAGTCTCCAGTGTGCTGATAAGTTTCAAAACAGGTTCAGTACATTTCCTTGTCTCAAACTTAGAATATTACTGCTTGAGTGTGGGCAAGGGGCCAAAAGCCTATCAGAAGAGCAGTGACTGAAACGGTCATTCAACTATGGAGAAATGTGCCAGTTAAGACCTCTGGGCAGAGTCCTGCCATGATGTTTAGGAGAACTATAAACATTAGAATGAGGATACCAAGGGATCACCTTAGTGAAACATATTTATTTTATAATCAAGGAATGATGATCCTGAGAAATTACGGATTATGTTTAAGGTCACAGGGAGGTGGAGGTGGGACTTAAATCTAAAGCTTCCTGGCTATGATTCAGGATTCTTAAGTTGCCTGTGTGATTACGGGAATCAGGTCACCAAAGAAATGATGGGGTCTTCTTCACTAGCTTCCTTCCTCCAAAGACAGATCTACAACATCTGACAATTAAGTTTGTGAACTCACCCTAGAAAAAATGCTACATACCTTATTGCTGAATATCACTATGGTCACCTTTGAGGTACTTCTCTTGGGAAGCTATGCATGGACACCAGCAACTAGTGCACCTTTCAAAGCCATTTAGGAACTCTTTTTCTGGAATGGTCATCAGAACTGTTGCCGTAGGAGTTCTGACAATTAAGTTCACAAACTCATCCTAGAAAAAGTGCTACGTACCTCATTGCTGAATATGACTACACTCCCCAGATGGCCAAGGGGAGTACTTTGAAGGTGGCCACAGCAGTATTCAACAACAAGGTATGTAGCAGTTTTTCTAGGATGAGATCATGAACTTAAGTGTCAGACATCATAAACCTCTTGGAGGTGTTCTATGCACAGTTGTACCTCCTATTCCATGTGTTGTCTAGGAGTGCTATCATGTGATGTCAATGAAAGGGACGGTCTCTATATCCATGGCTTCTGCAGCACAAAAATGCCTCCTCATTCTGCCCTGGTGCTGATTCACCTCAGGAGTCATGTCTACTTCCTGGGCAGCAACATGGCCACTCCAAATAACAACAATAATAATAACAACAACACTAATGATGGTAAGCACCGTCATCAACTTGCTTGGCAGAGCACCTTTGATCTGGGGATCTCTAAGCACGCTGCCAACATAGTCCAGTGGCTAGTGTCATTATCTCTCTTTTACAGACAGAGAAAATGAGGACAAAAGGCTTAAGCCAGAAACTCAAGGTCATGCAGGGCATTATTAGTGAGGACATGTGAGTAACTCAGATTGTTAGTTCTAAAATAAAAGCTCTAGGCACTCAATAGGCTTTTGGTTGGCAGTGGCTGCTCTTTACGAGGACTGTTTATTTGTATAAACTGTGCTGTAAAGGTGAATACCAATCATTAGATTTCATTTCAAGCATGTCTTTCACAATCTTAAATGTCATGGGCATGTGGGAGCCAGTCCAGCACATAGTCCTCTGTAATAACTGAGGTGGGTCCCCAGTGGTTCAATGAGCTAGCATTTTATGACAGAAGGAGCCTGGGTCAGAGTCTTGGGGACCTCAGTTTGAACCACAGCTCTACCTTTACTGACTCTGCCACCTTGGAGAAGGGACTTAGATTCTCTGGTCTTTCTCTACATCTTCAGTTGTCTCCATAATCACACAGGGATGTGAAAGATTTGCATGAATCGTTTATGTTATGTTCTTAAAATGATTTCATGGTTTTGTGAAAATACATCTTACTACATTTTTTTTTCAAACTTCTAAGGACTCAGAGAATCTGCCTTTCCCTAGGGAATGTTCCATATCACCTTCCTTGTTACTATGCTGCCCTTTTGAAAGCAACAAGGATTCAGTCATAGTTCAGTGAAGAAAACAGATGCCACTCCAGGTATTTTAAGCAGGGAGGAATTCAATGCAGGGAGTTAGGAGCTTACCGAACTGTTATAAGTGCTGGGGGAGTAGAAGGCTAGAGGGTGTCATCACTCTATTTCAAAACCACCCCACTGTAGCTGTGATCCAAACATTAGGAAGCTGCTACTCCAGCTGATTTCATGACGAGTGCCTTTGGTACTCATGAAGCTGAGTATACACCGGAATGAGGAATCTCTAAGCATTCAAGTCTATTGTGTTACTGTGTCACACAAAGGCATTACTTGATCTTACCCCTTTGCTAATTTACTAATTTACTTAATTTGCTAATTTACTCCCTGCTAATTTGCTTCTACAACCATTCCTTTAAGGGTGTCTGGGGAAATGTTGATTTTTTTTTTTTTTATTCTCTAGCCCTTGATTTACAGGGAATGGGAAATTACTGCCAATAGTCTTATTCATTATAAACACTGTATAAATGTCACCTTTCCATGATGTGTTACTCAGAGTAGCCTCTGCTATGCTGTAGTAACAAACAACCTTAAAACTCCAGTGACTTAATACAGTAAAGATTGACTTCTTGCTCATAAAACTGGTGCAGGCTAGGTGGCCTTACTGCTAGTTATATGACTTTGGAGACGAATGACCTTGGAGACATTAAGGTAGGGAAGAGAGAGACAGAGGAGCCACTCCAGTCATTGACCACTTCAGCTCAGGAGGGGCATGTCGTCCATGGGCACAACTGGTCACATGGTTCCAACCTAGCTGCAAGGCAGGCTGGGAAGTGTAGGGAAGCATATGGAATATTTGGTTGCACTTGCTGTTTCTATCTCTTGTGGTAAACAGAGAAGGTGCTTTGGCTTCAAGTTGGGGTTAGACTGGCTCTCCATCTCCCTTTCCCTTTCTGAAAGTACCAGCAGACACAGATCTTAGGGCTCTTCAAATGTTAATCTGAACAAATTGCTTATAAAAGGATTTGTAGCTATAAGCTGGAGATCTGTGTTGCATCCTTAGAGAATCAGCAAAAAGGTTTTCTTCTCTATAAACAATGCTCTCACTGGCCTAATCTGGCACCTAAAATTTCCCTGATGAATATTACTCTTTGTGCTATCTGAAGGATGTGCTGGCATGCTTTCGGGGAGCAGCATGTGGGGTGAATAGACTGAAGGCATGTGCTGAGGGATGGAAAGAAAAATTGGTATCAGTGGATCCTCTGGATCAACAAAAGGACCCCGGGGACATAGGGCAGGGAGCTGGAAGGGAGAGGATAGGGTACCCCAAGGAAGCAGAGAAGAAGGCTCAGGCAGATTCTCTACATTACATCCCTGCCAAGGGCCTGGATGCTCTGGGGCTCCCAAGGAGTAAGATCAAGTAAGGTCAGTAAGGTCAAGGATTCTCTTGGGACTGAGCCTACTTTTGGAGGATAAACCCAGAAGGATCCATCCAACTAAACTGCAGTGAAGAGAAGTGAGGCTGAATTGCAACCACTGGCTGTTCATCCCTGCTGGAAGCCAGCAGCTCTGGTCTTGCAGTTGGAAGATGACTTGGTCATCTACCCACTGGAACTCTCATGGACTTGTAAAACACAGCTGTGTAACCCAAGGCAAGTTATATAAGCTTTTTGCAGCTCTATTCGGAGAATTCAATGAGAAAATGCCTGGAAAGTCTGTAGTAGAGACATCTGGACTCTGTGGTCTGAGCCCCATTCCCCCTTCATGTCCACTTTGGTCTCTTTATCCGTAAAAGAAAGGGTATGGAGATATTTTTGGATATTTTTACTCGGTCTCCCTGGTATTCTCGAGGGACAGAGGAGGCATGCAGGAGGCTGAGTTGGGGAAAGGTCTGTGGACTGTCCATTCTTGTTTAAACCAGAGCTGTCCCAGGAAAGATTTAGTTTGGAAAAGTGTTCTGCTGCTAACATGAACTCCGAAATCTTCTAGCTGGGTAATATCCAGAATCTCTTTCTGCTTACACATGATCCTGAGAAATAGGAAAGTTTATGAAAATACATAAAAATGACAACACATTCTATAAACATAAAGCTATATTATTATTGCTATCATTTTCACTGTGATCTTAGCTTGAATTTTGATCAGAATAGGTCATAACATCAGCCTCTATACCCTTTCCTGTAAACTCCACCTAATTATTGAGAAGCCCACTTGAAATGCGGTTTTGGGATAAGGCAAGAAGCTTCCATCTTTTCTTAGGAAGAAGTGTGTTTTTGTAATTCAATTCAATGAATTTACTGATATTATGTCCTATATCTAAGAGTTTTATGATGTTTCTCTCTTTCTTTGACTCTGTCTCTATTTCTGTACCTCAAAAAAGATTATCAGCAGAGTGTAGCAGAATTCACGTGTATTCCCAGCTACTCAGGAGACTGACGTGGGAGAATTGCTTTGGTCCAGGTGTTCAAGGCCAGCCTGGGCAATATAGTAAGACCTTATTTCTAAAACAAACAAACAAACAAACAAAATAACTGTTAAATAAATTACTGGCTTTCTCTAGGGAGACTGAGAAGATAAAAGATTAAGGGTAGGTGCAGAGACTTCAGTTTTGACATTTTATTTTTTAGCTTGAGGTTCTTTACATGGGTATTTGTAATACTACATAGTTTCATATGTTTGAAATATTTCGTAATTAAAGAAAACTAAACCCCAGCCCAGATGTCTGCCTCTACGATCCTCAGAGGCTGGAACTAGAATGGCTGCTCCTAGCTGCCATTTATTCCCTAAGCACCAGAATTTTTTGGCTGTGTGCCTTGGGCAAGTTACTCACCTTCTCAGAGACAGCGTCTTCACCATAAAATAGGGATAAAAGAGTTTTTATTGCTCAAAGATCTTAAGGTAGAAGAAGATAACCAATACATAATACTGAGTATCTGGAACATGGTAAGTTCTCAAAGGCATGATCACACGAAGTCACTCCGATCTGCCCAGCAACATGTAAAGATGAGACTCAGGCTGGTCAGAGACTAATGTTCCTGGGATTTGAACCCAGATACCATCCTTTCTTTTAACCTGGCTAACTGCTAAAGGAGTTGTAAGTGGAGTTTACCTCTTGCCTGTATTTCCCTCTTTTTTTCCCACCTCTGTTTCCTCTGGACATCGAGCACCTGTGGGACTTTACAGTGTAGGCCTCAACACCATAGGGTTGTGTGTGCACACTTATTGCTGGCTCCCCAAGTTAGCATGGTGTTGGGGAATGCTGCTCTGTGCCCAGCCCATGTGTCTTAGAACTTTCTATTTCCAAAAGGGTTTTGCTCATCTTCCAGCCCTCCGCCTGCCATTCCCAGAATGCAGTGGGCAGTCAGAGGTCTGGAACAGCCACCTGGGTCCTGAACTTGGCAGCCATCTTGCTTGGTGTTAACAAAGAGTAATCAAGTCATCTCATAAAACTCAGTGGTGGAGGCTGAGGCTGTGTTTCAGAGAAGGCTAGGTCAATGCCCAGGCTACTGTGGCTTCATCTGGTCTACATCTCTCATGTTTCTCTTTCTCAGTCTCAGAGTAGGGAATGGGAATTGACACTGCTATAACAGAACTTGGTTCTAATCTGTCTCCTCCACTTACTAGCTGTGTGAAGTCAGAGGAGTGGCTTAACCTCCTTGAAGTGCATCTTAAGTGTTGATGGTAATCTTTCCTTACCTGTTGAGCAGCTTAAATGACATAATGGATTGAAAGCCTTTTGTATAATCTGTTCTTATGAGTCCAGTGTTTTATAGATGAAAGAACAGGAGGTGGACAGGGGATTCTGAAGACTGGATTCATCCATTCACTGCAAACTGCCCCCTGAGCCCCGACTTTCCTGTTGGCCAAAAGCCACTTCTCAGACAAACCAGATGGTCTTAAAGCCTGCAACTTGCCAACATCTCCTTGTCCCTACTGCCAGCTCTGAGCTGGAGGTATGGTGGGTGAGGGGAAGGGGAAGACAGAAGACGTTGAAAATTGATGTTTAAAGAAATCTATGGTACTCTAGGAAGCGGTGTGCTGGTGAAGTGGAACGAACATGGATGTGTGTGTGTGGCCTTTACCCAGGGGAAGATTTTGTCATGGGTGTTTCCATTGTCAGCAGGTATTTGTGCAGAAACTGCATCTGGGATCTCCTTTGGGTCTTACAACGACCCTGGTGGATGGGAGGTGGAGGGATGATGATCACTCATTGCTAGCGAAACACCAGGAGCCTGCGAGAGCAGGAAGACTTTTCCACTGCTGGGTACAGGACCCAGGGAGTGCTGTCACCACTGGTGAGGGCTGCCTCACAGGAGCTGTGGCCATGGCTAGGGGGCTGCAGCAATTGCTACAACCTTGGCCCCGAGGGGATGGAGCAGGGGGGACTAAAGAGCTCCCATCTCTTTCTTCTCACCTCCCAGTCTCCTGCTGGTCTCTCACACTGGCAGAGGGCAGAGGAGGCAGGTAACATAGTCCCTAGAGGTCAGTCTCTTAAGACACAGTCCCCAGAGAATTTGCAGAGCTGGAAAGCGGAGCAGAATCAATGTCAAGCAAGAGATTCTTCAGGTTCTCCTAGCCTTGGGACCCTAGAAACCAGGCCTTCAGCGAGCTGGCATTCAAGCCTGTGCCCTGGCAGCCCTCTTTGGCTGTCTCTTCTGCAGCAGCAGCAAGGGAGCCATGGGCCAAAGGGGTGAAGGGCAGAGTGTGCCTATATTTGAAAGTAGAGGAGATGCCTGATTTCTTTGACTCATCCTTCTGAAGCTGAGGGGCAGGCACAGACCAGCCCTCTCCCCAGGGAGAGACAAACATATTCTTGCCTTCCATGGGAGGAGTGGGAGAAACCAACATTTGCTGTGTATCTATTACCTGTGGGGTATGGAGGAAGGTCCTAGCATGTGTTGCCTTGTCTCATCATTTGGTAATTATCTCATTAAAATAAACAGCCCCAGAGCCAGGTGTCATTGGAGGGTGTAAGCAGGCCTGGCTTTAGGGAGCGTGGAGACACTGACAAAGATTGACTTCAAAGTCCTCCCTCTTTTCTGATTCTGGCAAACCCACTCCAGCCCCATAGGCCAAGCACCCAGATGTCTCTTCTATCAGGAGGAAATAAAATGTCTGATGAACTTATTCACTCAAGTTAGAAACTTAATGTGTCACCCATCCCAGGAGAATTTGTGTTTTCCAAGATAGGCAGAGAGTGGGTGGTGCTGAACCAAAGGAGTGAATCACTAATGGTGGAATCCCAGGCATTCGGGGAGGTCATATTTCTGGGGTGGATTCCTCCCTAACACTGTTCATATTGTACAAAGGTGGTGGCCACCTATTGTCTCCAGAAAGGAGCTTGTTGTCTTGGGTGCGGTGGTAATGGGAAAGGAGAGACACCTCCAGGTTGAAAACAGGGCCATCCTATTTTCAAAACTGTGTCTGTTCCTTTGACAGAGAAACAGCTTAAAAACCCATGCAGACTCCTGAGTGTGGTGAGGAATTCCTACTCTCCTCCCTGAAACCGAGTTCCCTTCACTTGGAACCAGGAGCAGTCATTATGCAATGTCCCTGTTGGCAGAAGTGTTTGAGCCCCTTGTTTTCAGGCCTGTGCCATTTCCAAGAAGGAGCTGTGGCCTTTGAGTGGCACTGGGCTCCTGAATAGGGACCCTGGTGCCAAATGAGAGAGCCAAGAGGAGGCAGGAGGAGGAAAGTCCTGACTTTTACACGAAGGTGAGATGGCCGAGCAGGTCGCAGCCAGGTGGCAGCTGTGCTGTTCTGCAGTGGCCTTGGGGTCAGACTGGGGGCAGAGCTGGGCCAGAGGCAGGAAGGGCACAGGCCAGGCCAGGCAGGTGGGAAAGGCAAGGTCTGCGGCACTCTGGTGGGAAGATGTGAGCAGAGTCACTCTCACCTGGAGCTGAAGGCGTGGCGCAGAAAGCCCCTCCACATTCAAGTCTGCACCTGGTGGGTTTATAAAAGCTCGTGGCAGGAGAGCTTCTTCCCATTATGCTTAGTAACACCATCAATAATAATCACCATTACCATTTATTAAACATTGACTCAGAAAATAGGGCCTTTACGTAAGTCATTAACATAAATCCTCACAAAGGTTCTATTCATGCATCTAGCACGTATTTGTTGAGTTCCTACTGTGAGGGAGGCATTATTCTAGGCACTTAGTGTGGATCCAGGAACAAGGTGGACGAGACGCCTGTGCTGGTGACAGGGCCACTACATGTAATTCATAGCACACAACTCTAGGGGGCTCCACACACACTGGATGCTTTGTGAATGGAGTGCACTGGCATTGAGTAGCCAGGCAGCCCTCCTCTGTGGCTTTGACATCGTAGTGGAAGGAGTGTGATTCCAATGAGTTGAAGGTTCTTGGCCCCAGATTACAGTTATATGGAGACACAGAGCGGTTAAATAACATGCTGAGTTTTCCAGTCAACAATCACCGAACCATGATTGATACTTAAAGTCCTTGCAATTCACCTGTGCCATATACCTGTCCTTCTCTCCCTAGGGGGTACAATGGAGTAGCCAGGCTAACCGTTGAGTGATGGGATGGCTGGCTCAGTAGAGGCATCATGTCCTGACTGGGTAAATTAGCCCTGGGTCACAGATAACAGAGAATCCTGGTGTGGGAAGGAATTTTGGGAAGACCAGAATTTTTATCTTTTATCTTTTATCTTCCCCAAACGAGGATGTATTCAAAAAGATCTGTCTCTGGGTAGACCTTATGGTCTTGAAGGACCAGAGTCAGCTACTGGTTCATCCATTTATTTATTATTCATTCATTACTTATTAAATATCCTACCTATGTTTGGGGGCAGAGTATTGGGTCCAGGGACTGAGAGGTTTACAAGGGTGGGCGCCAACCTCGTTTGGTTCAGATCAGAGTACAAAGGCCCCTCAGGGGACCTTTGAGTCAGTTCTCGAGTAAGCTGAGCATGTGTTGCAAGAACAGAGACTGTGCTCTCTGCTGGTGTGCACCCCTGCTAGGGATGGATCTAGTTTTCACAGCAACCAGCTGAGTCTCCCTTTTGGGCCAGACATGGTACTACTCCAGACATGAGAGACTCATCTAAATTCTTCCCCTTTTGTCCAAACTTCATCTTGATGAGGAAGAAAGATGGCTTCTGGGTGTCCATCCCCTCCTCTGCTCCCCTCCCAGAGGTACCTGGGTGTGTGGTGGGCTTCCGAGACCTGCACAGGGCTGCAGAGGCTGGATGCAGAGGCTTGGGATAACGATCATTGGGACTCGAGGAGGAAGGGAGATTTTGAGGGGTGTCTCTCTAAGGAACAGAGTCAAAGGGAAGCATGCAAATCCCCAGCAGGCTGATACACAGGTCTAAGCCACACAATGTCCATGCTCCTTCCATTGTTCAGGCTTCCTCCCTGTCTTTCTATCCTCATTGGCACCTGGAGTGAACTGTCTAGGTGAATTAGTCATAGCCCCTTGAGAGAGGGCAATAAACCCAGAAAAAGACCGTGTAACTTTTTTCTTGGGTCCAATGTGACGCTTCTAGTTCAGCTTCTGTGGGTGCCGGGAGTCTATCCTCAAGTTCTTCCAGGTTTTGTGGAAGAAGCTTTGTCTTTGTGCTGGTAAGAGAGAAAGGAAGCCAGAGTCAGGGCTGGTGGGATGAAGCAGTGGGTTGATTATTCCTTTCTTTCGTGTCAGAAATTTCCTTCTGTCAGAGCCAGAGTTCATCCACTGATGTGATAGGGTGAGTCTAGGCTGAGGTCTCCTCCACTAACCAGTGGTCCCAGTGCCCCGGTGTCCGCTCATCAGATGGACACTCTGATTCCTGTCAACATTTACATCCTTTACACTGTTGTTTGTCATTAGCTCCCAGGACAAAATGGAGGGATTGAGATATTAGTGAGAGAACAGAGAGCTATCTGAGAGCTGGAGACAGGGCAAGGGGCGGGGTGAGGTTAGAGGGAAGGGTGGTCTGCTATCAGCAAACTTCATCTTCCTCCTAATTTTGCTTAAGTCTGGTATCTCCTGAGCAGTCTCTTTTTGTAATAATAATAAAAAACAATTCATGACAGTTTGGGCCAGGAATGGCAAATTAATACCTGCCATAGCTGCTGCCAAGCCCTCCCTGCCCACTGTCTAGCCAGGACAGCCACCCCTTTTCCTTCTCACCATGACTATAGACTCAGGTCCTTCTCAGCACAGCATCCAGCCCAGCTCCATTGATCAGAGCTGACATTGGCAATGAAGCCGTTCCCTCTGTCTGCTTAGTCTTTTGTTGTGGATTCTCTGTGGTTGCTTATTTCCACAGAATTCCCTGTTAATGCTGTGACTTCCACAGAACTGGGAGCCCCAGAGGACAATTCTATGTGGATTCATAGAATGCCCTCTGGTTTGAATGGCTGACAGTGAACACTAACCCCGACTGACTCACTGGTATCTATTTGTCTCCTCCACTGACCCAGCTGGTTCTCCCCGGTCTCAGCAGGAGTTTGGGCTGAGATCTCTCCTTGTTCCATATTCCCTCTATTACTAATGAGGCGTTGCTCCTTAATTACTAGGTGCTGGGTTCCAGCATTGCTTTCCTTTGTTTCAGGGGATTTAGCAAAGAGCTTATGAATATTTCTTACATCTGACATGGACTGCCTGATTTTTTTCATTCTTCAGAAGTGTAAAGGTCACTGAGCTGGTGATCAGGGCAAATTAGAGCTAGCTGGGAATCAGAGTGAAGGGAGATTAGGAAAAGTGATGGGGTTAGGGTGCACTGACAGCCTTCCCAACTGATGTGGAATGCACCTTCATCATTGTACCATTCGCATCCTTTGATACGAAGGATCCCCTGCTGACTTATTTAAAGTGAAAAACAACTAGAATGTGGGAGAAATGAGTACTTTAGGCAACTTCCTATTCTAATTGATGAAAATAAATGAAATTATGATATTAAATCACTAATAGCTCTTACTGTAAAAAAATCCTTCCAAAATAGAAGAGTCTAGATTCCCTACCTCAGTGTGTTCCCCCTGAGCCTGAGTCCTTAACAACTCAGAGATTGAGGGCCCCGGGGTCCTAATCTTGAAAAGTAGCAAGTAGAGGTCTTTTGAAGTTTATT
This sequence comes from Nycticebus coucang, assembly GCF_027406575.1. Lineage (NCBI taxonomy): Eukaryota > Metazoa > Chordata > Mammalia > Primates > Lorisidae > Nycticebus > Nycticebus coucang. The sequence goes on along the minus strand of NC_069793.1, from coordinate 30,303,996 downwards.
GGCTGGCTAGAGGATCCATCAAGAAATTGTCTTCAGGGTTTTAACTCCAAGATAGTTTTTTTTTTTTTAATCAGTTCTTTTTTTTTTATTTAAATGAAAGCTAAAAAACAATGATGGAAAGGTAGAGGCTAGTTGGAATTTTAGTTAATGGATAGACTCTTTCTCTTTGTATTGGAGAAACTTGTGTCTGAGGGCAAAAATGAATCCTGGTGGTCTGTCCTGGCTACATTCAGTAAAAATGTCCCATTTTCATCATTAAAACTGTACCTGCCAACACACTCTGTGACCCTGGGAGGGCCCGTGACCTCTGTGAGCTTCAGTTTCTTGCTTTGTAAAATGGGCAGAGTAATCAGGTGGGGAAAAATATTTACCCCAAGTGGGGAAATGTATTACTAGTGCCCTGAAAAACATGTAGAAAGACATCAGACAATATTTTTATACAACACTATGATGAAATCTACTTTTTAAAGAGATTTATTGGATTTTCCATAAGCAACTCAATATATTGTATATACTTTAGAGAATTCAGAAAACTAGAAATAGGAAAAAAAAAAAAAACAAAAACCACACACACACACACATGCACACAAAGTCCTCCCAAGTACAAGTATTCTTAAGTTTCCCAAGTACAAGTATTCTTTCAGTTTCTTTCTGGTCATTGTTGGGGCATATTTTAAAAATTGTGGTAAAATATATGTAACCTAAAATTTACCATTTTAACCATTTTAAGTGTACATTTCAGTGGCATTAAGTAAACTTATTTTGTTGTACAATGTTCACCATCACCCATCTCTAGATCTTTTTATCATCACGAAGGGACACTCTGTGCCTATCAAACAATCCATCGCAGTCCCCTCTCCCCACACCCTGGTAACCACTACTTTTTTTTTCTTTCTCTTCTTGATGCCTTATACAAGTGGGATCACTTCCAGTCACTTTTATAATAGGTTTTCTTTAAAACATATAATTGAGCCTGATGAATATTGGATTTAGTGTCCTGATTTCTTAACATTTTAGCATCATAAGCACCTTCTCCGTATTGCTACATTCTCTGTGTGAATATCATTTTTAACAGTTGCACATTATCAAATTGATTGGCTATATCAGCCCTTATTACTCTTCCATTATTTCCAAATGTTTGCTATTTTGTACATGTTGTGAAAATAATATTTTTATGTGAAACTTTTTGTCATATTAGGAGGCATACCCTTTGCGCAGAATCCAGAAATTAATTACTGGTGTAAAAGGAAGGTGAAACTTTTCCTCATAATTTCTATTACCAAATAGATAGGAAAAAATTTTCCCAAGTTGCCATTCACAGATGGGGTGGGCTTCTACCAACGGCTGTAAGGCTAGAGCCTCTGTAAGGATGTGGGCCGCTTAGAGCTAATTCCAGCATTGAATATGGAGGGACGGTGGGAAGGGCAGTGAAGCTTTCCACATTCCTACGGAGGAGAGGCGGAGGGATGCTGAGCTCTTCATATGGGGGTGACAAGGTGAAGAAGGCCATACAAGAACTCTTCCTTCCTTCAGATGGTGTATTTATTTGGGGTGACTTCAAGGTATGCTAGTGGAGATCATGGGGAGTCAAAAGCCCAAACCGCCTTGTCATTCTGGGGAAGCGTTGTCATGAGTCAAATGTCTCCAACCTCTGAGGTTGTGTGATTGCAGGACACTATCACTGTACAGACCGCCTGCTGGGCCCTGGAACTCCAGCGTTCTCACACCATCCCGGCTCACCTGTAACCCTCTCGTTTCATCTCAGACACCCTTCCTAGGAAGGCCCACGTCACAGTGAGCATGCCTGTGCTGTCTCCCAGCGCTTTCTCCGTAGCACAATCTGATGAGTGATGCTCCTGGCTGCCTTCAGCTGCTCTCCAAGGAGATGTCATACCCAGGGCAGATCTGAATCAGCTCATCTTCTTCCCTGTGGCACTGTATGCTTTGGCTGCCTCGCCAGAAGGTTGGGCCTACATTTACCTATCATTTTGATACTATCTTGGGGTGTAATTGGAATTGAGCTCTCAGTGGGAAATTCTTACTGAGAACACAAAGGATTGAAGTGAGCTTGGAGGCTGAACTCCGGGAAGGACTATCCCCTGAGGCCTCTTGGCAGGATGGCTCTTGTTTCTTGGAGCTTTAGCGTGGCCAACAGGTGGGTGTTGCTTTGGGAGCAATTTCCTGCTTTTTTGTCAGCTGTGGGCCATCACCAGTCCTGCTGTTCCCTGCCTTCTCTGCGTTATTTGGTGGCCATGTGGGTGAATTGCTCCATGGCTTAATTCCAACAGCACAGTGGTCACTGTTCATTGGTCCTTCTTGTCCCTGTGGGAGTTCTGGTCTACATCTCTCTGTTTCCCTTCTGATGTGTCTGGGGCCCTTCAAACAGCTTCATGATCTCCTGAGGGATGGCACTCGGTTGCAGCTGGATTCTGAGTCAATGACCTTAGCCTTCAGAACCACAGTAGCAGGGAGAAACTATACAGGACCCTGTGTGGGAAAAGCTCTGTCATTGTGGCCCACACCAGAAAGGTTACCTAGAAAATGTTTTCCAAGAACATACATTTCAAAGATACCTGAGATTTGTTTCTTTCTTTAATTTTTCCTTTTATAGCTAATATAATTTTTTTTTTGAGACAGAGTCTCACTATGTCACCTTTAGTAGAGTGCCATGGCATCACAGCTCACAGCAACCTCAAACTCTTGGGCTTAAGCGATTCTCTTGCCTCAGCCTCCCAAGTAGCTGGGACTGCAGGCACCTGCCACAATGCCTGGCTATTTTGTTGTTGTTGTTGTTGTCATTATTGTTTAGCAGGCCCAGGCTGGGTTTGAACTCACCAGCCTGGATCCATGTGGGTGATGCCCTAACCACTGAGCTATGGGGGCCAAGCCTAATATAATGTTTTTTAAAATTAGATTTGTTTCTTCTCCCTTAGTTGTATTTATAAGGTGAGGTTTGTTCTAACACAATAGCAAACGATGCACGCACATTTATTGTATTTCATGAAGGCATAAAAGGGCACATAAAGTATCCTGTGAAACTTACTTTAGATCAAAAGTTGTGACCTTTTTTTTAACATTTTGACTATGATTCTATTTATTGGGGAACTTAAAACATATACAGAAGTTGGCAGAATAGCATCATGTACAGGATAACATCTTGGATATGTATCTCCAAGCCTCAGCAATAATCAACCTTAGCTAATTCTGCTGCTTCTGGCCCCCATCCACTCTCTGACTCCAGATTAATTTGAAGCATAGCTAAGACATCATGCTGTTTTAGTATTATACTGTGTATGTCCCCAAAATAAACATTTCCTTTAAAAAATAATTCTCCTTTTTAAGTAAGGAAAAATTAGGGGCATTTCCAGAGGGGTCTTAAAAAGGGATGAAACGCCATCTCTTTAATTAATAAAGCATATCAGACAACTAATCCATGTTGATTACTTCCAATACAGGTGTGTGAGTAACAGGATCATTGTACCATACACAGGTTGGTGAGCTTAGTTTGTTAGATAAAGAGAGACCATTTAGAAAAAGGTAATTCATAATTTTTAGTCTCTTTCTGAAACTAAGGATCTAATTCTTCAGAATACAATGTCTCAATTGAGAATTATACACACATTGGATGTATTTCCCCAGAGGTAAGCTCAGGTCCAGTTAATATAATTTTCCATTTGCCTAACTATGGGGTTGGTCATCTTCGTTTTGTCTAGACCAGGGGTCTCCTAGCCTTTTTGACTATCTACATAACTCTCAATAGATAGTTGAGCTTATGTCCATAATATGAATTATTTATTTATAAATTTTGTATGCACTCTATTATGCTGGTAAATTAAGTGTATTATAAAACACAAAGTAGAAACTAAAAAGGATGAAATGAGAAGTGGAAATGAATGGCAATTCCAGTGTCTTCTCCTTGCCCTGGGCAGATCCTCTCGCATAGCACTCCAATTTGCAGACCACTGGAGAGATGTGTGTGTGTGGGAGAGGGTCAGAAAACCGAATGACTTGGGTTCAAATCACTCCTTGGCTGTGTAATCTTGGGCACATCAGTTAGCCTCTCTGTACCTCCTCATCAGGAATTCGAAGGCATTAACACCTTATAGGAGGTTGTATGGTTTGAATCTCACACAATGCCTGGTACATGGTAAGCATTCAATACATTTAGATAATAGTAATGGTAATAATGCATTCTGAGAGGGCTTCCTCTTTCACGAGGCCCAGGTCCTGATTGCACACCTGGACCCTTACTCCAGTGTTGCCAGTGCTGATGATGGCAATGACAGTGAAGCTATGATGACAGTTATAGGGGTGACCATGCTGGACCTGGTGAGTAGCCTCATGTCCATATCGTCACTCATTTAGTTTATCTGTATTGATGATGATAGTGATGGTATGATGATAGTTACATGGATGGCCATATATGGGTGATGAATGTGATGAGAAATGGAAGCCTTTGACAGTCCCCAAGAGGCATCATCAGTACTTGGATTTGTCTTTATTAAGAACCCTTTCCTTAGCCACCTAACAGATACAGCAGGGACTAACTTGTCACAGCTCCCAGGTGGCTCACAAGGCTTTCCACGTACCAGGCATCTTCAGCACTGGCAACATTGGAGTAAGGGTCCAGGTGTGCAATCAGGACCTGGGAGGCCAACGTGAGTGGATTGCCTCCATGTCCACCAGTGTGCCCTCTGTGTGCCCAGTCTCTGTCTCTCTAGAGAGTGTGGTTCTGTGCTTCCTATCCACTGTAATGCCATTCGTATCCTTGACTCATGTCAAGGAACTTGCCTCTCAGCTCTTGAAGACCATGGAAAGAGTGCTGGAAACCTACAGAGTGTGGCCGTTCGTGGCCTGTTTCAAGATGTGGCCCACGTTTTTCCTGTCGTGACAGATGGCAGATGATGTAGGAAGGGGACTCATATGCACATGCACAATTGGGGTTAATGCCCAAACCTGGCCAGGCAAGGGTGTCTGGAATGTGCTCCTCCAGGAAATCTTCCACTCAGCCCTGCTGCCTCCACTTCCCAAGGGAATCACAGAAACCTCCTGTGCTTCCCTTGGGGAAGGGCTGAATCCCCTCTGGCCTGGGGATCACAAGAAATAGCAAAGGAGACTCTCTTTTCCAAGATCGGGAAAAAAGGAAGGTTAGCACTATGGCCAGTGGTGCCAAAAGGTAAGGCTAAATTAGAACACAAATTTGCCTCAGACTCTTTTTCTGGGGACTTGTGTTTTATTTCATCAACCTTGTTGGCTGAACTATACGGAGGTATTCACCCACCCCCTTCTCTAGGCATGATTCAGATATTTTATTTTTAAGAGATTTAGCATAACTTTCCTAAACTCTTTTGGAGGCTGGGTATGGTGGCTCATACCTGGGAGGCCAAGGTGGGTGATTGCTTGAATTCACAATTTCAAGACCAGCCTGAGCAAGGTTGAGACTCTATCTCTAAAAATAGCCAGGTGTTGTGGCAGGTGCCTGTAATCCCAGCTACTTGGGAGGCTGAGGCAAGAGGATCACTTGAGCCCAAGAGTTTGAGTTTGCTGTGAGCTATGATGCCACAGCACTCTACCAAGGGCAACAGAGTAAAACTCTTTCTAAAAAAAGGAGAGAGAGAGAGGGACAGAGAAAGAAATTGAAAATAAACACATATCTCTTCATACCAATGTTCCAACTGTGGTGTTGCTCTGATCTCAAAATTACTTGGCTCCAATCCTAGGGTGTAGAGTATGAGGTTCTGTGGAATTAGATTATATGTTATTAAAATACTAGTTATATATGAATTATGTTTTAATGCAAATATATTGCTCTGTGAATATGAAATAATTTATCAATCTGTACTTAATTATACATGCTGTTGGGGTTAAAACATGCTTCTCTAATAAGCAAACCATCATGCTATTTCTTTTCTTTTTTTAAATGTGGAACGCTTCACAAATTTGTGTGTCATCCTTGTGCAGGGGCCATGCTAATCTTCTCTGTATCGTTCCAATTTTAGTATATGTGCTGCTGAAGTGAGCACCCATCATGCTATTTCAAATGATTTGGGATTACTTTTCCAAGCACCTTTTTGGGGATTTCTGGAACTCAGTGAGAGCCCTCAAGCCAGGGAAGAGGAAGAGATTTCTATTTGTGACACTGCTAGGATGGACTACATCCTTTTGATGGTGACTCTAACACAGAGAAGTTGCAGAGCTGATTTTCTAAACAGAGGTAAAATTGAAAGTCAGGCTGCCATCTGGTTGGTAAAAAAGAGCTTGCCTTAGTACTTAGAAGCATGGTTTTGGCTAAAAACTTCAGATGGACCACTGACATTATTACCTTCTCTTCCCAACTTTAACCCTCCTTGACGGAAAAGGAATAGAGGACCAGGAAATATGTCTCTCAACTGATGAATAGATAAAAAAGTGGTATATATGTGCTGTAGATAATTATTCAATTACAATAAGGAATGTCATTCTGATACATGCTATCACATGGATGAGCCTTGAAAACATCATGCTAAGTAAGGGACAGACACAATATGTCACATAGTGTATGATTCCATTTATTAGAAAAATCCCAAACAGGCAAATTCGTAGAGACAGAAAGCAAGATTGGTGATTTCTAGGTGCTGGGGAGAAGACAGAATGGGAAGTAACTGATTAATGGGTATGAGGTTCCCTTTTGGGGTGTTGAAAATGTTTTGGAATTATAATAGAGGTGACATTGTGAATGTAATAATTGCCATGGGATTGCACACTTTAAAGTGGTTAAAATGATAAATTTTATGTTATGTGAATTTTACCTCTACTAAAAACAGCAAAAACAGACAAATACCAAAGGAGAGGAGAGAGAGGAGGCATCGATAAATGAATTTCAATAAATTTTGGGATATGGAAAATATATGCAGGAGTGGCAACTGACTTACCACAGTGGGGGAAGCAATAACCTTCCTGATTGTGGGGGAATAGGGTAGATTTGGTATCAGTAAGAGACAAGCCACTTTACTGGGAAGAAACAGAGAAAGGCAGAGGGCTACAACAGGTAGCAGTAAACAGGAGGATTTGTTGAAATTCAGAATGTAGAGAATTTGGATGTGAGGGTTGTGTTTTTCCATCCCAACCCAGGAGACTAGGTTGAGTGAGACCTAGAGAGCTGGGTACAGGATGAGATACCATCTAGGAAACAGAGAAGAGGTGCAGTCTACAAGGGAGACTCCAGTCCTCTTCCTGGAATGCTGGAAGCCAGCCTTAGATCAGCCCCTACACTTGCCGTAGGCGGAAGACAGTGAGATTCCTTTCTGGAGAAACTGACTCATCCAAGAGAAAGCAGCTCAGATCCTTATTTTTGAGAGCTCTCTAGGGAAAAGGCAGCTCAGCACTTGATCAACCTCCAATGTTGGCCACTGATCAGTGCCTTACTAGGAACCTGTGGGCTCTCATCCATAGTTTAGTATTATCAGAAGACACGATCACTTTTGATGAAACTTCCAACACAAACAAGAGAATAAAATAAAGGGGAAAAAGAAACTTACAAATGTTAAAGCAGAGAAATGTCAGGGAAATGAAAGTTAAGTTAAAAAGATAAAAACCTTGATATAATTATAATCCTTTGGAGACATAAAGATATTACAGCACTAAAACAAGTACAAGTTGCCATGGAAACAGACTCATTAGGGAAGAGAAAAGGAGTTCTGGAAATAAAAAACATGAAAGAAAAAGCAATACAATTTAACAGAAGGTAAGAGATCATGTTGGGGTATATGGCACACCTCCTGGGAGAAGGGCTCAATTACAACTTGGACTTTTACCTAACAAATACAAACAAGGTAACCTAATCATTTGTCACCAGATATTAACCTGGAATTTAAAAAAAAAAAGATAATATTGAAACACTAAAATTTTAGATTTCAAAGTAAAAAATTAATTCGGGAGGTTCTATGTAACCAAAAGAAATTTAAAAGGAGAACAGAGGGAGGAAAGATAAATTAAAAGAAAAATGTCCAGAATAAAAGGCCATGGGTCTCCAAATAGAAAAGACTCACCTTGTACCCCACAAAATGGACTTTTCAAAAACCACATTGGAACTTATTCTTGGCAAATAATAGGACAAAAGGACTTTAAAAGCTACCAGAGGGAAAAAATGGGTCACATACAAAGGATATGCATTCAGAATGGCACCAGACTTTTCTATAGCAATATGGGATGCTAAAAGGAAAAGAACAATGTCTTAAAATTTCTAAAAGAAAAATAATTTTTAACTGGACTTCTACATCTATCTCAAACAAAAACCTAATGTGAAGGAGAAATTTAAATACTATCAGGCACACAAGGACTCTAAAAATTTTACTGCCTCTGACCCTTTTTTCAGGAACTAACAGGAGGTGTACCTCAGCAGAACAAGGACAGTGAAAGGAATGGGGTCTGGGAAATGGATGCCTCATGATAATAGAAGCACAGCAGGAGAGAACATGTCCAGGAGGACAGTAGGAGGGCAGCTTCAGAAGGTACAGCACCAGGGGAAGGAACAGAAGGAATATCTGATTGGCTTAAGAGTTTGGAAAGTGGTATTAAAAATGTGTGTAACAAATATATTGGTGCTTTAGTTAAGAAACAAAATGAAACAATAAAAAGCATAAAGAAAACCAAGCAGATGAAAAGTAAACAAGGCAATGGTTAACTCCTGGAAAAACATAAAACAGCATTCAAGAAAGGCAATGCAATTATGGCATACCACTTGACTAACAGATGGAAAATTAAAATGTATGTAGTCATTAAAATGTAAAGACTGATTATTGATTTAACCCAAAGTTGTGACATTTGGAAGAAGAGGTAGAGACAGCAAGGTGTAAGAGAGCTAAATCCTCATTTTCATTTAGAAATATGTATGCAAATCCCAGAAACAACTAAAAGAGGTAAAAATGCTTCTCTTCAAGAATAAGGACTTGAGAGCTAACAGTAAGGAAACAGGGGATTGCGACTTTTTGTATGTTTTTTGCAGATAGTTTAGTACCATTAACTATGTTTTTAATGATGTTGAGAATAAAAATAAATATTAGCTAAAAAATAAAAATTGGGGCGGCACCTGTGGCTCAAAGGGGTAGGACGCTGGCTTCATATGCTGGAGGTGGCAGGTTCAAACCCAGCCCCAGCCAAAAACTGCAAAATAAATAAATAAATAAATAAATAATAAATAAAAATCGGTTTACAAATATTTGCCAATGTTGAGTGTGTCAATGGCATGCAAGCAAAGGCTGACTGATTGTGGTGACTTCCCCACATATATTCTGACCCTAAATGAGTGCAAATAATTAAAATTACTGGCATCTATGGGCATTTAGGATGCACCAGACACTCTGCCTTAACTCAGTGAATTCTCACAACAACCCTGTCACTGAAGCTCTTTTACTGTCCTTGTTTTTTAAGAAGGAGGAAATCCAGAAAGATGTAACTTGCCCAGGGTCCTATAGCCAGCAGCTCATAAGTATGGAATGAGGATTCAAACCAGGTCTAGGAGACTCCAAAGTCCATATGCTTAACTGTGCAGCTTTATTACCTTTTGCGCTGCGTCTCCATTAAGTATTTTTAGTGCCTAATTGCCCATCCTCTGTTCTGAGTGCAATAAGGAAGGATTACACTTGACTCTTGTTGATAGCAGCACATCAAAATAAAAGCTAATGAGCAAATGAAAAGATGCTCAACCTCACTAATAATTAGGGAAATGCAAAACTACAATGAAATACCACCTCACACATGTCAGGATGGCTGCTATCATAAATCAAAAAATAACTAAGTGTTGGTGAGGATGTGGAGTAGCTGGAACCCTTGTGCAAGGTTGGTGGGGATGTAAGATGGTGCAGCTGTAAGATGGTGGAAAACAGTATGGGAGCTCCTCATAAAATTAAAATAGATGCACCATAAAATCTAGCTATTCCACTCCTGGGTATATATTAATACCTAAAAGAATAGAAACAGGATCTTGAAGAAAGATTTGTACACCTATGTTCTTAGCAGGTTATTCACAATGCAGAAGAAACCCAAATGTCCATCCAAGATCCCAAACAGGATCTTGAAGAGAGATTTTTACACCCATGTTCTTAGCAGGTTACTCACAAATGTCCATTAACAAATAAATGGATAAGCAAAATGTGGTATATATACATATAGAATGGAATATTAGCCTTAAAAATAAAGAACATCCTAGCATGTGCTATAACATAATGACCCTTTAGGATATTATGCTAACTAAAACAAAGCCAGTCACACAAGAACAAAAAAATAATTCCACTTATACAAGTCACTTAGAGTAGTCAATGTCATAGAGGGTGGCTGCTATGAAAAGACCAAAAACAACAAGTGTTGGTGAGGATATGGAATAGCTGTAACACTTGTGACACTGTTGATGGGAATATTGATTGGGGTGCAGAATTTGGTTTCAGTTTTAGTTTTACAAGATGTGAAGAATTCTGAAGATGGATGGTGGTGATGTTTGCAAAACATTATGATTGTATTTAATATCACTAAACAGTATACTTAAAAATGGTTGAGATGGTAAATTTTATTTTATGGGTATATTTCCACATGTAAAAAAATTGGAAAAAAAATAAAGGACACACAATACCTATAGACTCCAGGCTGGGATATGATGAGGGTTCCCAGGCACAAAGAACATCTAGGGCCCTGCAATTATGGACGTTAAAGAAATTTTGGAATGGATATGATGGTGAACAGAGGTGAGGGAGAAAGAAAGAAGTTTTGTGGACCACACACATGGGTGATGCTGATGTGGACAGCTAACCACCTGCACCCAATCCATCACAAAGGAGATACCCTTTCATCTTCTCCAAATTCTCTCCAGGCCATGCTTTCCAATATCTCTTCCTATTTTAGGAAGATGTTCTTTTTTTTTTTGTTTGTTTGTTTTTGTTTTTGTTTTTGCCGGGGCTGGGTTTGAACCTGCCACCTCCGGCATATGGGACCGGTGCCCTACTCCTTGAGCCACAGGCGCTGCCCTGGAAGATGTTCTTTTTTAGGTTTCAAAAAATTGATCTGATTTTTCTCCCATATTAAAATAAACGTGGGCATTTTTTTAAACTGAGAAATACACAAAAAGAAAAATAAATCACTCACTGTTTGCCACACCTTCTTCTTGACTTGAAATTTATTTTTCTTCTTCTTTTTTCCTCAGAGAAATACATGTGTACAGTCCAAACATCCAAATAGGACCACAGGATTGTCATAAAAACAATCATGGTCTAGCTCCCTTGGCCCCGGGCCTGCACTGTGGTCCTTCCGTTATTGTTCCTGGTCTTCGTGTCTCTGTCTCTCCAGAGACCTAAATGGTGTTTCTGGCTTCTCATGTTATTTATTTATCACCACTATTTAGTGATCTAAAATATGAAGTAGATCCCTTAGAGTGCCTTCCTCACACCTCTACACAGCATCCCCCTTCCCCACCCTCCAGGTAGTGATGCTACCATTTTGGTTAAGTCAGAAAACAGTATTTGTGTTATTGCTACGTAAATACTGTTCATGTAATGTGTTGGGATTATGGTGTCTTCTTTTGACTATTCCCCATCCTCCTCCACCTCCCAACTGCACCTCCTCCTGGAATTCACAATGACCCCGTTTTTCCTTTGCTTGCTTTTCTAAGTACCTACCATCAATTTTTCTCACAATTCTCTATCCAACTTTTTCTCTCAGTAAGAGCCCATCAGCTATGCCTGTTCCCCTGTTGACATTGCTCCGTGAGCCCGTCGGTGTGCTCGGGTGACCTCCTGGTTGGCTGATCACTGTCTTCCCGGGTTTCCCAGCTCCATCATCCTGGGAATTCTAATCTCCCATTTCCTGTGTTGGATCAACCACATCCTGGATCCAGTATCTTTCTGTTTCTTGGTTTATTTCTTTGCTTTGATGGAGCAAGGAAACTTATGACCTTCCTAACAAAAAAAAAAAAAAAGAATTAAGTTTTTTGAGTCCTGGGCTGAATCCTGAAGTCACCATCCTGAAAGCCTCACTGTGGCTTTATCTGCAGGCAAGGGTTCCCCTGGCTCTTCTATCCATAGTCAGCTCTGTCCTGTTTCCCCAGCTCTGATGAACCCATCCCCCAGGACAACATTTCTGTGTGTCCTGATCTGGCATGAGGTGACTGTCCATGCCCAGAAAATGCCAATCAATGCTAGTCTTAATAATACCTTAGCCTGAACACCTGAGGTTTAAGTTGCATTAATCACCTAATAAAAAAACCTTCACAAGTGCTAATTACTAACCTAGTCCTCATATGAGCCTCGTTTAAAGAAATGCCACCTTAGAAGTTACAGTGTTTATAGTCATTCAGCAAACATTTATTTTCAGCTATATACAGGACACCATGCAAGGGCTTCCACATGGGTTATCTGATTTAATCCTCCGGATGATCCTGTGAAGGGGACATTATTATCATTTGTAAATGAGTTTCAGCGAAATGCACCTCCAGCTATTCCTTCAACAGATTTCCTGAGCGTTTATCATGTGCTGGATGATGAGGGACACTGGAGGGGAAAGATGCATGTTCTGACCTTCCAGTCTAGCCAAGGGTGACAGACAGTAAACAAAAAATTACACAAATGGTTTACTAAATACATTGGAGAGAAGTGTCATGAAAAAGCAGCATGAGAAGTTTCGGGAATGTACAAAGGGAACAACCTGTCTTGTCTGGGGAATCAGAGATGGTTTTCTTGAAGCAGTGCCTTAGGTCTGTAAGATAGGGAGAGTCAGCCAGATGAAGAGAGGTGCAAGGAAGGGAGAAAGGGAGGAAGAGCAGAAGCAAAGGTTCAGAGTAGGAGAGGGGCTTTGCAGACATGAGAAAGTGAAAGGCTGGTGTGTGGCTAGAACAAAGAGTGGAGTGGTGTGGCATAAAGCCCACCAGGGCCAGGCTGGGAGCAGACTGCAGGATCTGTGTGCTGCCCTGTCTGCTGAAGAACTTGCATGTGACCTTGGTGTGCATGGGAGAGGTAACGAATGGCTTCATGCAAGAGAACCAAATAAATGATGGGATTTGTTGAGCAAACACTCATTCTTAGCATTGTACAGAGACAACAATGGCGGGAACTAGAGTGGACGAGAGAGCCAAGGGTAGGTTTCTCCAGATGCCATGATCGGAGGTGATGACTAGTCCAGTTCAAGGGTGCTGCTGGAGAGGGGGAGATGTGGAGGGCTATAGGAGTTGTGAGGGCAGGAGGCTTGCACAGACCAAAGGTGGCATCTGAACCCAGCTCTTGTAGCGACAAGTCCACTGTTCTCTCTGGCTCAGGAAAGCTGCTTCTTTCTCTGTGGAAGGATGAACAGGGTGCCCACACATTTTCCTCTCCCAGTGCAGGGTTTGGGGATGCTAAGTTATACCCCAACAGTATGAGGAATCTGTTTCTCTCCTGTGTGATGATAGAACCCCTGTGTTACCTTATATAATGTGTCAGTCACTTGGGATAGAAGAACAAAACATAGTCACTGTCCTTAATAACATACAGCCTAATAAAGGCAACAGCAATGTGAGTACGGCCCCAAACCAAACGTAAACATGAGGGAGTCATAGAATTTTATACAATCTTGGCATAATTCCAGTTCCTGAGAGCAATGTTTTTAATGGTTCTAGGAGTAGGCTGCATTTTCCTAAGTAGACTTAAGATTGACCATGGATTCCTTGGTCAATAAATAAATAAATAAATAAAGAACATTCTCCTAAGTAGACTTAAGATTGACCATGGATTCCTTGGTCAATAAATAAATAAATAAATAAATAACATTCTCCTAAGTAGACTTAGGATTGACCATGGATTCCTTGGTGTTAATAATAAAGGTGGTTATTATTAAATAAATAAATAAGGTGTTATTTATTTATTTATCTGTTGCTTAGGCTAGAGTGCGGTGGCATTAGCCTAACTCAAGCAACATCAAACTCCTGGGCTCAAGAGAGCCTCTGGCCTCAGCCTCCTGAGTAGCTGGACTACAGGTGCCCACCACAATGCCTGACTAATTTTTGTATTTTTAATAAAGACAGGGTCTCAGTCTTGCTCAGGCTGGCCTTAAACTCCTGAGCTCAAGGAAACTTCTCACCTCAACCTCCCAGAGTGCTGGGATATAAGGTGTGAGCCACCACATCCCTTCAAAATAACATCACTTTCAGACTGGCTTGATTCTCTCTCCTGGCCAGAGATTCTGTTTCTCAGGAACAATAGTAACACATTTAAAATTGTCTTTACTTTTTAATTTCTAATATTGTATTAACTACTTGGTCTTCCTGGATTCCTTGGTCAATGTTATTTTTTAAAACTTTCTTATTAATGAACTTTTTGGTCATAGAGCCAGAAGTTAAGCAGTTCAAGAGTGAGACCACATAACTTCAATTTCCTGCAGTGTTCTTGGTTTCCACGTCAACCCCCTTGTCAGAACCCGGTGTGGGTTTGAAAATAGAATTTACCTCTCAAGGGCAGTGGGTAGAGATGTGTGTGTCTCCGGTGGGAATTGTGGGGTTCATTGTGAACAGGGAGCACAGAACCCTGGGAGTCCCTTGTGGATCCCTTGGAAACTTGGGCTGTGCTCCTGGGCGATCTTCTCCGAGCTGTCACAGGGATGGCACAGAGGGTGAATAATGGAAAAAGAACAAATGTTTCATATGACACACAATTTGTTCTCAAAAGTTATATAAAAAAGCCGTATTACCTGGCTTGGGCCTTAACAAAATAGTTTGAAGCCATTTGCTGTCTATGGTGAATGTATCCTGCTTTGTAAACTTTCTTACACTGTACACCTACTTTCTCTTCCTCAATAAACTTTTGTTTCATGCTTGCCTTGAAAAAAAAAAGTTTGGGGAGGGAGGAGGGAAGGTGATTGGCAGGATCTCACCTAATGTGCACATATGAGGGTGCTTGACCCCCTGGGTTAAGGGCTCAACCACAATTTGAACTTTACCTTAGACATGAAAACATTTGTAACCGAAACATTTGTACCCTCATATGAATCTGAAATAAAATTAAACAACTGGTTTGAAGGATATGAAGAAAGTAGTGTTCTTTGGTGGCTGGTAAAATTTATGGACAAAAGGTTGTGTGAACACAATTTGCAAAGAACACTAAAATAGACGATACTCCATACTGTACATTCTTTTTTTTTTTTTTTAATTTGGCCGGGGCTGGGTTTGAACCCGCCACCTCCGGCATATGGGACCGGCGCCCTACCCGCTGAGCCACAGGTGCCACCCATGCTGTACATTCTTTACAGCCAGTTGATACTCATACAATGCTTTTGCTGCAGGCTCCTGTATCCACAGTGTACTATAGATAATCTATTCTTGCAATAAAATAAGTGTAGTTCTGACAAGCATGTGGGCTGGTATTTCCCTTTATGTGAATGAGTAAGAAGAAAATGAAATAACAAAGCTATATATTGGGCCTTCAATCATTTGTCAGTCAGATGAGCAGCTTCTCTGATGAGTTCCTCCATTTTTTTTGTGCCACTCACCCCTCCATTGGTTGCAACTATGTTTTTGAATTTAATCTGTGTCATGAAAATTTCTCTATAACTTTTTGAAAGTCTAGATCAGGGATCAGTAAACTATGATCCAGGGGCCAGATCGGGTCCTCCAACCTGTTTTTTGTACATTAAGTTTATCGTAACACAGCCACATCCATTCGTGTACAGGTTGTCCATGTTTGCTTTTATGTGACAATAGCACAGTGGAGTAGGTTGGACTGAGGTGGGATGGGTACAAACCCAAAAATGTTTAGTATCTAGGCCTTTACAGAATAAGATTTGCCTTCCCCTGGTTTGGATAGTCAACAAAATAATAAATCAAGCCTCGATTTGGAGTGTTTGCTGATTTCTGTGGCGTACATACTCCCTCCGCGGCGGACTCCTATCTACCCACATGGCGTCGTAATGCAGAGTCAGGGAGCGATGCACACCATATGCAATGTGACCCTGGTAGCTGAGGGGGAAATGAATGTATCCAGGAGCATAGATAATAGGAAAATATAGTAACAATTAAGAACAGGTAAGTTTTGAGCATTTATTACCTTTGTTTCTAAATATAATTTATTTAATTTTAAGTTTATATTTTAATTTCTAATAATGGCTATGTTTCAAAAGTGGTCTGTAAAATTTCTGAGAATTTAACCACCAGTTACCATTAGTTGGTATGATTGCTTCCCTTCAGTGCCGGCCGTCATCCTTTTTCAGTCTACTGCCTTATTTCCAGGAGGGAAGCTCTTCTTTCTTCTCACTCCTTTTCTCCAGGGTGTCCTGGACTCTTTTTCACAGCCCTCTGGCTACACTGGGACCTGATCTCTCCTCCCCTCTCCTCCCCTCCCCTCTCCTCTCCTCCTTGGTCTTCATAGATTCCTTGGTCAATTTTTTTTTCTTTAAACTTTCTTATTTTAGAGTTAGGGTTAGGGTTAGGGTCTCCCCTCCTCTCCCCTCCCCTTTCCCCCCCAGACCCAGCTTTGAAAACATTGTTTCCCAGAATCCCATTCCCTTACATCTCCTTCCCTCAACATCTTATTCCACAGTAGAGCTGATACAAAACAGCTGACAGCAATTTACAACAAGCTATAAATGGGTCCTGGTTGATTATTTTAATAGTCCTGGGAATACTGCATTTAAAAAAAGGATTCTAGTTGTCGAGTTCCAGTGTCTGGTAACATTGCAGCTGTAAGGAGTGTGTTTGGAATTGTTTCCCCAAGGAAGTTACTGTCTTCTCCCATGGCACAACACCAGCCCGAGCCTGTACCTTGATGTTTCTCATTTCTCTTGAAAACCTTTCATTCTTCTCTTTTTAGTTTTAGCCCTTTCTCTCCCCTCTACTTTCTCACTTACTTAAACCTCCCAGTAGTGACTGAGGAGAGGCTGATGTTATATGAACTTTGAGAAAGGGATCAAGAAACCATTCGGGTGTTGGTCCTTATCTAGAACTGTCAGCTCCTGACCTGTGTGGTCTTGGCTGATAGCTGAGCACACCTGGTGCATCACTGGAGTCAATGTTCCCACTTCCTGGTTGGCTCTCCCATCTGGCACCATGCAGGGTGGTTGGCTCTCCCATCTGGCACCATGCAGGGTGACGATGGGCAGAACTGCTGATGGGGAGATCACATGGTCATGGAGAAACAGTGCCTGGAAGAGGCCAGGAGCCTGGAGGGCATGCCCGTCACCGCCCCAGCATGGGAAGAGGTAGTGTGAGGGAAGCCCCCAGGACTTACAGGACTCTTTTGCCATGGGGCACAGTGGAAGAAGATCTGGAAGAGTTTCACATGCAGTAGGTGGGAGTTAGATCAGGTTTGGGACTAACGGCGCCAAGGAGCAAACCAAGCTGAGGGAAAAGGCATTTGTGTTTCAGCAAAAGTTTGTTGAGTGTCTTCCATGTTCTAGATCTTGTCTAGGCAGTGCAATAAAGTGAAGTCCCTGTTCTTCAATAAAGTGAAGTACCCTGTGATGTGTGGTAAAGGGTGGGATAGCCATGGGGGCAAGATGTGGACTCCTTGGAAGGTTTGAGCACAGGTTTTAACTTAGATTTTGAAAGAACAACTCTGGTTGTTGCAGATGGAGACCAGGCCAGAGTTCTACTGCAGAGTCCAGGTGAAAGTTGCTGGGTAGCAACAGAGGAAGGAATATAGCAAATCCTGGGACAGCAGAGCTGACAAGCTTTATGGACAGGTTGGCCATAGGCTCAGTGGGAAAGAGAGGAATCCAGGAATGACTCCAAAGATTTTGGCCTGAGAAACCGGAGGAATGGATGAGAAAGGTTTTGAAGGAGGAGTTGGGTGTGAGGACAAACCAGGATTTTGGATGTGAACTTGCTAATGCTGATGCCTTACACGCCACAGAAGAGATGTTGAACAGACAGCTACACGTATCAGCCCAGAGTGCACAGGCCCAGTTGTGGGTGTCAGTTTATGAATCATCAATACACAGGCATGAGGCATTTGGAGGCATGAGACTCAATGATCTCACTTACACAGGGATACAGAAGGGTAATGTCTGAGGACTGGACTTGAAGCCCCAGTGTTTAGGGGTGAGGACCCAGCTTAGGAGAGCTGATATTTACAAAACAAGAAGGCAGGCAGAGTCCCCTTTGTCAGGGCATTTATAAAAGAGTTAAGTGGAAATAGTTAAGCTGGTAAGTGCATGAAGTGCCCTCTGACAGTCCCATAGACCCAGGCTGGTGGCCTCTGTATGCTGAGCTCTGCTGTGTCGCTGTGTCTCAGAGGAGAGCTTATAATATTTGGAAAAATGTCTCCAAGTCAATTTTTTTTGGAGTCAGAGTCTTACTTTGTCACCCTAAGTAGAGTGCAGTGGTGTCACAGCCCACAGCAACCTCAAACTCTTGGGCTCAAGCAATTCTCTTGCCTTAGCCTCCCAAGTAGCTGGGACTGCAGGCACCTGCCACAACCCCTGGCTATTTTTTAGAAATGGGGCCTCCCTCTGGCTCAGGCTGGTTTGGAACCTGTGAGCTCAGGCAGTCCACCCACCTGGGCCTCCCAGAGTGGTAGGATTACAGGCATGAGCCACCATGCCTAGCCTCCAACTCAATTTTTAATTAAAACACATGACATATGTCTTTCTAATATGTTCTACAGTTAAACAAATAACACCAGAGGATGGTAGCTTCAGGAAGAACGGATGCCTTGGAAGTTGTCAGGCTGCAGGAGTAGAGAAAGAGTGACCCATCTCTCCCTATTCCTGAAGGGAGAAGCCTCTAGACCATCCTTGGAAGCACTTTGTACCTCTCTTGGCCCACAGTAGATTAAATATTAAGTTTCCTTCCTTTCAAGTCTCATTGCTATTATTGATAGCTGTGTGACTTCAGAAAAATTGCTTAATTTCGAACCTCCATTTCCTCATCAGAAATGACTAATAATTCCCACCATAGGGTGTTTGTAGAGATTAAATAATTTTAAATACATCAAAGCATGTGGTGAACTACAAAGTGATATGCAAATATAAGAGGTGGAAATAGCTTTGCTTATCATAATATGGCTCAATTCACACAATAATGAATTTTCACACTTTGCATAAATAATGAGGGTTTCTGTACTGAACTCAATGAACTTAACTATTTTCAAGATCCCAAATCCCCAAAAAGAAAACATCCCTTACAATTAGGTCAACTATTTCTCTCCAGCTCAGAGAATTAAAGCAAGCTGTATCACCTCCTGGGCTGGAAACATGAAGTGGAAATTTTAGTTCTCAAATCAATCCCTGCTCTTCTGGCTTCTGATCTATTTCCTCCTTATCTTTGTAAACTCTTTAGTTGGTTGCCAGTTGAAAGCTCCTCTGATCTTCCTCTTCTGCCTCCCATGAAGCTGATAAAAAGCAAGAGGAAACACGCAGGATAAAAACGATCCCGATCCAGCCAGCCTCAACTGTTAAAGCGATTCAGGCTAAACTATGGGGTGTGGATTTGTCGGGCGGGGGGCTGGAGGTTGGCGAGTTGTGGAGGGCTCTGAGTTCTGGTCTGGACAGTCACAAACCACAAACTACAGCATTACAGTTGCTCGGTAGAGTAAGGGGATTGGATCCAAGCCTCAATGACCCTCCAAGTCTTTCTGATTAGGACTCTATGACTTCACCTGTTGCGGACCAGCACCCCTTCGCTCTGTCGAGTTATTTCTATATCACGCCACCAGAGGGCGATGTTTCCTTAACCCCAGGGCAAGTCCTCACTGGGTAAAAGCCAAGTTTTACGGCCAGCAATTTTTCTCCTCTAAGCAGGTAAAAGTGATTCTCCAAAGCTGTTGAGAACTTTCCTTCTGAACATCTGAAGCAGCTCATGCTGTAAACAGACTGGGCCCCTGTTTAGAGACAAGGTCCTCTGCGAGGACGGGGAACTGAAGTTGGAGTTAGTGTCTTCTGTGGCTGCACCCAGGGGAAGCTGGGAGGTGTTGAAACAGGTGGCTGCAAGGAGGGCCGTGGAGGGCCGCGGAGATGTGCCCTAGCTGGTGGGCCTGCCAGAGCCCCGCCATGCTCTACTCCACAGAGGAGCATCAGACGCCACGTTTTCCAGATCGTGTGGGATCAGGAGTTGCCGGATGTACTTACTGGGCCCCTAAACACTCCTGGCAGAACTGGACATCTTCATTATCAAGGTCGGAGTCCCGAGAGAGCAACCTGAAGTCCAGCCCTTTTCTTGTGTGATGGGGAAACTGAGGCCTAGAGTGACCAGCTCTCCTGATGCTGTCTGTGTCCTTGCCAAATTATTTTGCGTTTATACATTTCAAATAGACGTTTCCAATGTCTCAGCCAGCTCACCTTGTGCCTGCTGGCCTCAGGGCCTGCCGAGCCCCTGCACCTGTGCACACCAGCATGCTTCACTCAGAGAGATGACAAGCAGTCAGTTGATTAAGCAGTAGGAGTAAAGTCATTTACAGTAATTGCTTTTTAGCCTGCAACACAAATCTCATAGACGGGTTTTTTTTTGCATTGAGTTTAATAATAACAAACATTTACTTAGTGTTTCCTATGGACCACGCTCTGTGTTAAGCACTTTACCTCGTTATGTTATGTACCTCCTAGCAAAGCTGTGAAATAGTTGTTACTTTATACAGGCGACAGAAGCACAGAGGGATTACACAGCTGGAGGGAGCAGAGCCACCATACACACCTTGATTTGCCCAACTCCAGATCTGATCTTTTAGTTCTGTGTGGTGCTGCTTGTTGATAACACTTTTCCCCATTGATATAAGAGAATCTGATGTGGAAACTTATCAGAGTCTCTTATGGGAGCTCCAGTTACCACCTCATCATTTTCCTGTTGTGACATGAAGGCTCAGTGACAACAAGCAGATTTGTAGCCTAGAGACTTGGCCATGTCAGTGTCATATTTACAGGACACTCAGGATAGACATGTGGGATGACAAGGGATATTCCTGCAAAAAGGGGCTGGCACTGAGTCCAAGAAACAATTGGAATCTGTGTCTATATGGACATTGCTACCACTGGCTGCAAAGGTAAGGAGTGACAGGCAGCCCTGGGGACAGAGGGAACAACAAAATAAGAATGGGATCTGGCGTGCTGACGGCCTCCTTTGGGCGGTGCTCTGAGCAAAGTGCTTCGTATGCATGATCTCATTTAGACTTTGTTTAACGATGTGTTACAATGACAGCTCCATCCCCATCTTGCAGAGGATAATGTCTCAAATGTAGAAAGTCATCCTAAAGAAATGGATGCTAGATTAAAACAGTCTTCTAAAAACAGGTTCTTATTGTACTCCAAAAGGTGTGAAGTTGTAGTGGAGCTATCTTAGGAAGAGGTAGATGAATAATAGTCAGGCCCAGAGCAGTGGTTACTATCATAAAGAGCTGAGGATTTCCAGGCTGATAGATTGGATTCCCATCTCACCACGACGCCTTTCTAACCACATGTGACCTTGGGCAAATTACCTAACCTCATCTGAGTCTCAGTTTCCTCATCTTCAGAAAGGGGATGATATCATGTATGTCCCAAGGTTACTGTAAGTATTGGGTGAGATGATGTCTATGAATTACCTGGCGGGGCTTAGTTTCCAGCCCATAATAAATGTGCAATAAATACTCATGGTGGTGATGAGTGTGGCTGCTATTAATGCCTGCCCTTACTTCATATCCTTCCTTCTGAACATTGTGAGACACTTTAGAACAGGCGTCCTCAAACTTTTTAAACAGGGGGCCAGTTCACTGTCCCTCAGACCATTGGAGGGCTTGACTATAGTTTAAAAAAAATACCTATGAATAAATTCCTATGCACACTGCACATATCTTATTTTGAAGTAAAAAAACAAAACGGGAACAAATACAATCACACCGCCTCATGTGGCCCGCGGGCTGCAGTTTGAGGACCCCTGCTTTAGAATCTCTGAACCTATTTAGAACCCAGTTATCTCAAGGGCCCAGCCATTTCTGCCTGTTGACTGCTCATTTATCTTATCCTCCATGGCCCTCTTCCATGTTTCACCAAACCCCAGAACTATGGTGGTAAATTCTCAGGGCTTTTGGAGCCACACTCTGTGATGAGTTTAATGTTTAAGGAATAAGTAAGAGCCAATACAACTATAAAAACCAAGAGAAGTAGGGTCTTCACATGTGCTTTCGATTTTAAAAGGCCTTTAGTCAAATGTGTGCCTAGTAGGGATTTACAAAGAGCCTGGAGTGGTGTGAGCAAAGAAAGAGAGAGAACTCCAGTGTCTGACCCTGGGAGGCCAGGTGGATGGTCCCTGGGTCAGGCCCAGGCTCATGGAAGGCACACTCGGGTCAAAACATTATTTCCAGTTAAAGAAAAGAGACCAGAAATGGAAGAGGGAGAAAGGAGGAGACGTCCCAAGGGCACCTCCTTCTAGGAGTAGGGATTGTGAATGTGGAGTAGGGATTGTGAATCTGTAGCAGAAAGGCTTTTAGAGAGTGATATAAGGCTCCCTTGTGATAGTCTAGTGCCCGAATGAAAAAAAGTCACGAGAAAGCAAATCCTCCATCCACCTCCCAGCCTCGCTGAAATTTCTCCATTAGGATTTCTTTTCTTTGGGTTCATGACTCAGTAAGAGTAAGGACTGGAAAATTCTTAGCCTACATTTTCAGCTTTCTATTGCTTCTTGTTCTTCTTTTTTTCCCCACCATATGTTTCATACTAATACCTCCCCCCAAATTTGCACAGGTGACCCATGAGGAGGCATGAAGAGGCAGCTGTGCCTACCTGAGGACTTCCACACCTCCTCCTTCCTTCCACCAATCACCTGCTAATTCCAGAAGCCATCCCGAACCTTTTCCTAATAAAAGTACAACAGTCTTAAAGCCAGAACAGGAGGCAGATTTGAGCTAGACTCTTGTTTCCTTGCTGATTGACTTGAAATAAAGCTTTTCTTTTCTCAAAAACTGATGGCTCCTAGCCCATCAGACAGTGGGTCCCTTTTGCTCAGAAACAGTAGGAAGAGGAAATTATAAATTCAGATCTCAGGTCCTCCAGCAACTGTTAGAATTCATCCCAGAGATGTTACTGACCCAGCCCTGAGTCAGCACTACCTAGCCCTGACCCTAGCCTAGCCCCTCTCTGGACCAGCGCCTCTAACCTGCCTTATCCCAACCTCCCAACCCCATCCTGACCCTGCCCACACCCCACATTGAGTCTTCCCTGACCCAGCCCCAGCCTCCATGTCACTCACATAAGGGTAGGATAGAGACTGAGGCCATGGCCAAAGTATCAACATCCCGGAACCCTTCGCACTGTTGCAGAACCTCCCCCCACCCCCAGTTGCAGTACAGGCTGAATCCCTGCGCCCTGCCTGTGGATGGCAGGAGAGACCAAAAACACAGGAGAAAGGAGAGAGAGATCCACATGCCAGGGGACAGAGCCTGAACCTCAGGGAGAAATCAATAGGCTTCCAGGAGGCCACTGAGGTATCTGCAAGGAGGTGCTGAGGCAGTTGTCAGGTTGCTGAGTGCATTTGGGGCTGGCCTTGCACTGCATCTCCACATGGCACAGAGGGTTCAATCTGACCTCCAGTGCTCCCAGCCAGGTTTCCTGCCAGCAACCAACAACCCGAGCTGAGACTCAAGACCCTTCACCATTACCTATACTTACAACCTCCCATCAGTGCTCAAAACCCTTTACCTGCTATCAGCAGTTTCTGGATCAGTATCCAATACACACCATCCATTACCCACAGTCGCCATTTTAGTACCTGAGATGCTTCACCAATTTTCAAAAACTGCATCAGCCTCACCTCCTGATCTATATCAAATCAGTTTCCCATAGTAACCATGACCATATCCAAAACTACCTGCTGACAAGCAAGACTCCCCACTTAAGTATTCAGAATCATAGGGCACAAATCCAGGGTAGTGTTGATGTACCCCCATAGATTACCTACAGCCTTGAGTCCAATATTGATTATTTGGGACTCTAAGAATGTGCACAGTTCCCAACTCAACCAAACTCCTCTAGACAACATGCAGAACCTTCCATTGTGCAACTTCATTGGAACCAGTTCTGGCCAGTAAGAGGCAGTGGCCCAGGTAGTAGGCACAGCACTAAGATCTTTTCCTCTACAACCAAGGTGAGGCGCACCTCACCCAGTGCCAATCATGAACCCCAGCCATCCCTACTACACTCTAATTCCATCCTGAACTTTATCTTCATCCCCAGTCTTAATCCTATTCCCTTCAAAATCTCTATCCATCCCACTAATAAATATGAACCTCCAGTCCAACCCCATATCTACTAGCAAGTGTCCATCCCATCCCTACCCATTCCCAGTTTATCTTCTTTCCAGCCTCTTTCCCATTACCATCCCAACCTCTTCACAAATCTCAACTCCCAACCTAACCCCATCCTAGTCATCCTCAGCATTTGTTTCAAATTCAGCCCACACCTAACACCTGTGAACTTCAACTTGAAACTCAACCCCAGACTATCTCCAAGCCCATCTTCTCAGTCCTCAATCCCACTCTGGACCACAACCAAAACCCCATCACTACCACTTATGTACTTCACTTTCAAACTCTTTCCCAAATCCATCCTCTTATCCATATCCAACCCATCCCCATCCTAGCATCACCTTCAACCTCAACCTTCACCTTCATCCCTCAAACTTCAACCACCACCCAATACCCAACCACATTCAGAATCCTGTCACACCATCAGGTCTGTTTTTCAAGCTAATTCATCTTCCCAAGCCACAGTTTTCTCATCTGTAGGATGGGGACAAATTTCCTATCATGTTGACTTATAGTGAGGATTGAATTAGAAAATGTCAGTACTTAGCCGGGCGTTGTGGCGGGTGCCTGTAGTCCCAGCTGCTCAGGAGGCTGAGGCAAGAGAATCGCGTAAGCCCAAGAGTTAGAGGTTGCTGTGAGCTGTGTGACGCCACGGCACTCTACCTGAGGGCGGTACAGTGAGACTCTGTCTCTACAAAAAAAAAAAAAAAAAAAAGAAAATGTCAATACTTGATGGCAGCTAATTAATTTTGCCTAAGTCCTTACTATTCCAACCCTCCTACTCCCACACAAATAACTCAAAATTGATATTTCAATTAGAATAGGTTAGCTTTCCACTTGCATCCTCGAACATACTTTAAAATGGGGGAACTTTAATCTGGAAATGATGAATATGGTGTTCCCACCCCTTTTAGTAATTGATCATAACTTTTAGTTGCATCAGGAAAATATTCTTGGAGAGTGATCATAAGGGCAAGAATAGAGAATAGTCAACTTCCTGCTTCCTTGTTAGTAACTAGTAGCTCTTCCTAATTGTTTAAATAGACGGTAAAAAGTATAGGAAACACTTGGTTTTAAATTATCTATTAACAGGACATTTTTCTACAAGAAAATCATATCTGCCCTTTACCCTTTTAATGAAACAGAAAACATCTCTTATATTATTTTAAAATAGCACAAGACAAAATTTCCCAGAACTAGCCTTTTCTCATTGACAAATTATCTTCAATTCATGTCATTTCAAATACCCAGAAGGGCAGAGTTCTTTGCCCAGCACTTCAGAAGCTCAAAATTAAAGATCCAATATACTGATACTGATCATCCTGATCCTTACCCTTCACATAGTCAATAACTCCTCCTGACTTCCCTAGGGGGTAAGTTCTATAATTATGGCCCTTCTACATGAAGGAACTGAGGCTCCGTGAAATTGAGTGGCTGCCCTAAGGTAAAAGGCAGAGGCAGGGAAGGGCCCTGGTCTGTCATCCTCAAAGTCTGTGATTTTATTTTCTTTTATTTATTTATTTTTTTGAGACAGAATCTCAAGCTGTCATCCTGGGTAGAGTGCCATGGTGTCACAGCTCATAGCAACCTCAAACTCTTGGGCTTAAGCGATTCTCTTGCCTCAGCCTCCCAAGTAGCTGGGACTACAGGCACCCGCCACAACGGCCAGCTATTTTTGTTGTTGTTGTTGGAGTTGTTGTTTTAGCTGGCCCAGGCTGGGTTCGAACTAGCCGCCTCAGTGTATGTGGCCGGTGCCCTACTCCCTGAGCTACAGGTGCCACCCAAAGCCTGTGATTTTAGACACTATTGTCTGGTAAAAGAATACAGCTTGCACCTCTAGTTTCTGCTAGCATGACATTATCAGAAGCATGCCTTCCTGTTCATGAGTGGAGGCATAGGGTCTGGAAAAGAAAGTGGGGAGAAATAATGAGCAAGAGCTGGGCAGGGGTCCTCACATGCCTGATTCCTAGCCTCCTGATACCTGTGCTCCTGCAGGGACCAGAACCATATTGGGTATCCTCCTCTGCCTGCTGCCAGTCCGTGAGTATCTGCAGGAAAGCATGGCCTACCAGCTGGGCTCAGCGTCTACCTGGCATGCACTGCTGTCTTCCTCTTCCTCATGACTGGTCTGTGCTGGGATGGGGTTGAGTTTAGGCCTAGCTTCAGGGATGTAGATAGGTATTGTGTGGGACAGAGTTTGGGATGGGGATGGAGTTGCAGACAGGGCTGGGGAGGATGTGACCAAGGTGGGAGACAGAACTGGGGATGTACATGAGGCTGGATGTAGGAATGAGCTGGGCTTGAGTTTGGAAATAGGTTGGGGAGAATGTAGGCACAGGGGTGTCCAACAAGTATACTTTTCTGTGATCCAACACCACAGATGAGCAAAGAAGGCCTCACAAAATCAGCATGTGGCCTGCGGGTTGGACACCACTCCAGGGAATAAAGCTGAGTCTGAGTTTAGAGTGGGCTTGGGAGTAGGTCAGAGGATGGGATAGAATCAAATATGGCTTTAAAAAAGGCCTCACAAAATCAGCATGTGGCCTGCGGGTTGGACACCACTCCGGGGAATAAAGCTGAGTCTGATTTTAGAGTGGGCTTGGGAGTAGGTCAGGGGATGGGATAGAATCAAATATGGCTTTAAAAACAGGCTTGGGGATGAGGTTGGGGATGGGTTTGGATGCAGTGGAGAGTGTGCTGCTAGGATTGGGGGCAGGACTAGACTCAGGGTTAGGTTGATGGACCTCATCATCCCCTTTGTCCTCGTCCTATCTCAAGGCTTCTATTCTATCTGAATTATATAAATTTCTAGTCCATCCTGGCAATCCAGCCATCTGGACTTAGAAAGTAGAAATGACCCCACTGCTGGCCTGCTTCCATGGTGCTTTGTCACACACCTGACAGCCCCTTTCCAGCTCCCACATCCACCAAGACTCTTGTCCTCTTTCAACTGCAACACTCCCTTCTGACTCCTCTCACCCAGATTATTAATCTGTATTTTTAAATCTGTATTTTCTGCCCAGGTTGTTCTTTAATTTAGCTCAGTACCTTGGAAGTATTCTATGAAACTGCCATCCCTCTCTGGGGCCATCTTTGGATTCTCTGGGGTAGAGGACAAACAACCTCCACTAAACAGCGTGTTCTATTCACACAGAGGAATCCTTTGCCCTTGCTATTGTACTTATAGGCTAGAGTAGAGTGGAAAAAGCATCTTTACCCATTGTGTATGTTTTTGGGGATATAAAGTAAAATGTCTGCATCCAATTGTTGATAGTGGCATTCTCTGGTGAGGGGGTTTGGAGTAGAATTTTATTTTTTTATCCTCAACATTTTTTTTACAGTCATGTCATTGGGGACAAAGTCCTCAGATCTCCACCCCTACTAAGAATCCAGGCCCCCAGGCATTCATCAACACCCGGGGTGAGTCCCAAATCCTGATCTCTCTCAGCCCCCATGTCCTGGTCCCCAGGTCCCCCTTCTCTCAAACATAGGGATCCTGACCCCAGTGCCCTGTACCCTCAGACCCAGGCATCTGGGCCCCCAGCTCTCTCTTTCCCTAGACTCGAAAGTCTGAGCCCCCCAGCCCCTCTTCCCTGAGACCTGGTGGTCCAGGTCTCCCAGCCTTTCCCTGGACCCATAACTAAATTTTAATAGTAGTTAAATTTTAAGTACTTATTTTGGCATTTCTTTTAATTATTATTATTATTATTTTATCATTTACTTATTTTTAAGAGACAAAGTCTCACTCTGTTGGCCAGGCTGGAGTGCAGTTGCCTGATTAGAACTCATTGTGGCCTGGAGTTCTTGGGCTGAAGCGATCCTTCTGCACACATGATCAGCCTCCCAGGTAGCTGGGACTATAGGTGCACCGCCAACGCCTGGCTGATTCTTTGACATTATTATAGGGATGTGTCTCACTATGTTGCCCAAGCTGTATTTCCTTTTTTAACAAAGATTTTTTGTTTGTTTTTCCTGTGAAATTTGATAGAATACAATTTAGCCATCTTTCCTTTATGGCTAATAATTTTTATTTCTTAAATCTTTTTTCTGAGTCATGAAGACTCAGATTTTCTTCTAAAAGTTTTAAACAGTTTTGCCTTTCAAATAAGGTTAATAATCCAAGTAGGATTGATTTCTTTGTATGATGTGCAGTAGGGACAAGTTCTGTTTTTCCCTCAACTGGATATCTAGTTCTATTTTTTTTTCCCCCCTCAAAAGGATTTAAGACCATCCTTTCTCCATTACTCTGCAATTTTCACTTTTTGTTATAAAATCAATTGTCTGCACATGGTTAGATGTCTTTCTGGGCACTCGGGGTCCAGTGGTCTGCCTGCACGAGTATGTTAGACAGACTCTGATAGGCTGTGCTTTGTTTTGGGTAACAAACAACCCCAACATGTCATGGATTAACAGTTCCATGTCATTTCCTTTTCATTGGCAGGTCAATGCTGATGCAGGAGATAAGTCACAGGGAGCTGTCCTTTGCAACACGAAGCTTTTGTGCCACTGTGAGCATGCTCCATTCAGAGAAGAGAGATAGGAAATAGTTCCTGAGGTCTGACTCAGAATGAAAATGTCATCCATCATTCCCTTCCCCTTACAACCCATTTGCCTGAACCAGTCAGAGAGCTCCACCCACCTGCAAAGGGCTGGTGCTGTCTGCCATGTGCCTGGAAGGAGGGGGGATACCCAGATATTGGAAATACTAGTGACGTGTACCTCCATCTCCCTGTCCTTGAATGAATGACAGTCTTAATCACTGCAGTTTAATAGTAAGACTCCTTAGCTGGTAGAACAAGTCCTCCAACACTGTGATTCTTCTTCAGGAAGGGCTTGGCTAGTCTTGAACCTCAGCAATTCTATATAAACTTTTTTTTTTTTGAGAGAGAGAGTCTCAAGCTGTTTCCCTAGGTAGAGTGCTGGGTGTCATAGCTCACAACAACATCCAACTCTTGGGCTCAGTTTTTTCTTTTCTTTTCTTTCTTTCTTCTTCTTCTTCTTCTTTTTTTTTTTTTAATAGAGACGGGGACTCACTTTTGCTCAGGTTGGTTTCAAGCTATCCACCCGCCTCGGCCTCCCAGAGTGCTGGGATTATAGGCTAGCACCTATATGATCCACCGTGCCTGGTACCATAGAAACTTTAAAAACTACTTAATTTCTTTTGAAAATCCTGTTGGGACTTCTACTGAATTCATAGTTCCCTTCAGGGAGAATTGATGTTTAAAATAGTGAGTGTCTCAACCCATCAACATAGACTTTCTTTTAATACAGGTTTTCTTTCATTTCTCTCAAAAATTTTTGTAATAATTCTGCACAAAGGTCTTGCATGTCTTTTGTTAGATTTTTCTCCTATGTTTTTGACACTTTTTAACACCAGTGAAAATGTTATCCATATATATATACATACATACATATCTATGTATATGTATTGACATTTTCATATATATATATATATATATCCATATGATTTTCTGTATTGACTTTATCTAGCAACTTGGTGAAATTTTCTTAAGTCCTAAAAAGGATCTTCGGCTTCCCATGGATTTTCTATGTAGGTAACAAAATAGTCCATGAAAAATGACAATTCTATTTCTTCCTTTCTGATCTTTGTACTTTTCTTTCTTTTTCTTGCTTCAGCCATGTGGGGTCCCCAGATTGTGAACAGATGTGACTGTGCTCTGTTTACAGTCTCAAAAGGAACATTTTCAAAGTTTCACTTTTAAACATTGGTGGGTATAGGTTTTATTGTACTCTTTACCAGATTACTTATATGTCCCCTTTTTTTCTAGTTTCTGAGATTTTTAATACTGAATAGCTGTTGAATTTTAGCAAATGCTTTCTTCTTCATATATTTGGATGACTATATGGCTTTTTTCCCCTTTGATCTGGCAAGGTGACAAATGACATTGATTTTTAAAGTTAAAGCAACATTTACACTAGCATCCTAGAATAAGCCAAATTTGGACATGATGTGTTTTCCTTTTTATATATTTCTTATGTTGGCTTATTAATTTGTTTATAATTTTTGCACCTATGTCCATGAATAAAATTGACCTATAATTTTCTTTCCAATACTGTTTATATTGGGTTTTGATATCAAGATAACTCAAGCCTTACAAAATAAAATGGAGAATGTTCTCATTTTTTCTATTTTCTGAAAGAGCTTGTATAAGGTTAGCCTTATATCTTCTTTAAACATTTCATAAAATTTGCTTAATGCCCTCAAACCTTAACATTTTATTTATGGCAAGTTTAGTTTTAATTAAATCAATTGTCTTAATAGTTATAGGATTATTCATTTTTTTTAACTTTCATAAATAGTGTTTTCCTAGGAATGTAGTTTATGAAATTAAAAAATTTAGCGACAGGACGGCGGCACCTGCAGCTCAAAGGAGTAGGGCACCAGCCCCACAGCCCCATATGCCGGAGGTGGTGGGTTCAAACCCAGCCCTGGCCAAAAACTGCAAAAAAAAAAAAAAAAAAATTTATCGACAGAGTTGTTTATAATAACCTTTCATTATCTTGCTGATGTCTGCAAGACATGTAAGGATATTCTCTCTTTTTTTCTTCTAAATTGACAATTTCTAATTATATATATTATAGGGTACAAAGTGGTGTTATGATTTATGTATACAATGTGCAATAATTAAATCAAGGTAATTAATGTATACATCCCCTGAAATACTTAACATTTTTGTGGTGAAAACATTTTTACCCTGTTAGCAATTTTGAAATGTACAATGCACTATTATTAACTACAGATGGTCCTTGACTCGTGACGGTTTAACTTATGATTTTATGACTTTACAACAGTGCAAAAGTGATACGTATTCAGTATGCTCCCTGATTACGATGGGGTTATGCCTGGATAGACACATTCATGTTAAAAATACCATTAGTGGAAAATGCACTTTGGCAAACAGAAATGCTTAAAGTCATTCAAATTCCTTTAAGAACATCAAGCTGGCCAGATAGAACATATCTGTTAGTATTTTGTTTGTTTCTGGATTTGGAATTTCTTTCTTAATGTTTTGGGCAATGAAAAGACAATTTGGACACTAAATTTTTTAAACACAAATACTTTTAAAACACAAATACTCAGATTTGTGGTTGTGACTTGCACTTGACTATGGTACAAATAAATATGTTAAAATATTTTCTGCTGAAAGTGCTGTTAACTAAAATAATAAAAATACTAATGAATGAAAACTGAAAATTAAAGAAAATGCACTTTTTTTTTTTTTTTTTTTTTGAGACAGAGCCTCAAGCTGTCGCCTTGGGTAGAGTGCTGTGGCATCACAGCTCACAGCAACCTCCAACTCCTGGGCTTAAGTGATTCTCCTGCCTCAGACTCCCAAGTAGCTGGGATCACGGGTGCCCGCCACGCCTGGCTATTTTGTGGTTGCAGCTGTCATCATTGTTTGGCGAGCCTGGGCTGGATTCGAACCTGCCAGCTCAGGTGTATGTGGCTGGTGCCTTAGCCTCTTGAGTCACAGGTGCTGAGCCAGAAAATGCACTTTTGACTTAACAATGTTTTTGATTTATGATGAGTTAACTGGGAAATAACCCATTGTAAGTTTAGGAGCATCTGTATATTTACCATGCTGTGCAATATATCTTTAAAAAAAAAAGATAAGAAACTCACAAACCAATCCTCTTGTCTGAGATTTCGTCCTCTCTGACCATTATCTTCCCATTCCCAAACCTCTCAGACTCTCTAACCATCATTCTGTTTTTTGCTTCTGTGACTTTTAGATTCCGCATGTAAGTGAGAACGTGCAGTATTTGCCTCTCTGTGCCTGGCTTATTTCACTTAGCTTAATGTTCTCCAATTTCATCTACATTGCTGCAATTGACAGAATTTCCTTATCTTTTTAAGGTTGAATAATATTTCTTTGTGTATATATGCCACACTTTCTTTTCTTTTTTAAAAACAACGCATAACTTTTCCAATTCATTCATTGATGGGCATTTAGGTTAATTCTGTCATCTGATTATTGTGAATAGTGCTGCAGTGAATATGGGAACGTTGACATCTCTTTGACAAACTGATTTCAAATCTTTGGGGCACATACCCAAAAGTGGGATTGTTGGGTCATCTGGTAATTTCTTTTTAGTTTTTTGAGGAATCTCAATTCAGTTTTTCATAATGGCTGTACCGATCAACATTTCCACCAACAGTGTACAAGTGTTCTCTTTTCTCCACAGATGTTAATTACTGACATTAATTATCTGTGTCTTCCCCACTTTTTGCCTTAATCTGTTTCAGCAGCAATTTATCTATTTTATCAGTCATTAAAAAACCCCAAATTTTGACCTTTTACATCCTGTCTATTTTTTCTTCTATTTCATCTTTTTTCCTCTTATCTTTTTGATTTCCTTCCTTTCATATATTTGGGAGGTTAATTTGCTATTCTTTTTAACTTCTTCTTCTAGGACTCCTCAAAAATATGCTAAGTTTGCTCATTGTATTCTTCTCATGTTTGTATTTTCTAAAATTTTTTCTCTTTTTGATTTATTCTATGTAGTTTCTCTGACTTATCTTTCATTCACTAATTCTCTCTCTAGCTGTTTTGAATTTGCTGCTAAACCCATATTTTCTCTTTTTCATTTTAGTGATTAGGTTTTTAAATCTTAAAATTTTATAATTTCTGTTTGGTTCTTTCCCCAGATTTACAATGATTTTGTTTCAGTTGATTGCCGAATTGTTTTAAGTTGTTTATCTCTTTGAACATAGTAACCATAGTTGTTTTACAGTCTTTCTGTAAATGTCTCACCTTTCATTAATCTTTCCACATTCCCAGTGAGGAGTAGCTATGAGAGACCAAGATGCCCAGACCCTGTAGGACTTACGCACATTTCTTTTATGGTATCTACTATTTTCTTATCTCATTGATTATACATTTCTCTCCCTTACTAGACTAATATCTTGAAGTTTATCAAAGATAAATTCTGTTTGGCTCATTTTTTGTGTCTGTCATGGTAACTAGCAGACTTCCATCAAGATAAGAAGATATTATGACTAAATGAATGATTTTAGTCGTAACTAATTTACCTACCTATGTTTCACTTATTTTTTGCCTCTTGGCTTCTTCCCTAACATCAACTGCTCTCTGTGCTCAAGCCCCACTGGCCTCCATACTCTTCCCTAAATAAAGAAGCATGTCTAGGCCTCAGGCTCTTATCCTAGCTCATCCTCTCATCTGGAATACTTTTTGCCCAGATATCCATCTGGTTTAAACCCTCGAATTCTAATCTCTTCTCAAATGTCACTTTATAGAGGAATCTCCTCTGACCACCATATCAATAATAGCATTTCCTCTCCCTTCTCTTATTCTCCATCATCTCCCCCTGCTTTATTTTGCTTTATAGCACTTATCACCAAGTGACAGTCTATTATAAATGTATCTGTTTGTTTATTGTCTTCACCACTAGTTGTTAAGCTCCCCAAGGTAAGCACTCTGCTTTTTTGTTTACCACAATTATCTCCAGAGTGTTGAACAGTGTATGTCACATAGAAGGCACTCAAGAGACACCTGTTGATCTAGGTGCTATAATAATGACTTCATGTGAAATTAAACGTTTTTCCTCCAGCAGGTCTAAAAGTTCAACATGTTATGATTATCTCCATGTTTACTGAGGACATGCAGGCTCAGAGAGGTTATGTAACATGCCTGGAGAGACATAGGTAGTGAGTGATTGACCTGGGATTTGAACTCAAGCCTTGTAAAGCTGGCCAGGCAGTCTCATATACATGAAAATGCCTTGTGAGACATAAAAGTGAAAGAGGTAGGTTGGGGTCCCATACTGTTGGAAAGGATCAAGTGAGAACACTGAAGATGTGGGGAGCAGCAAACATTCTCTTATGGATCAGCAGTCATCTCTGGACTCCATAAATGATCAAGTTGATCTGAGAATTCCCTACCCCTGTCCCTCCCTCAGCCAGACAGCCTCTGTCTGTCTGTTGTATTAGCTGGCTAATCCAAACAGGAGTGTCAGCAAAAGAATGGTGACCAGGCAAGTAGAGCAATGCATCAGAAAAACAGAAAAGGCAGCTCAGATGATGCAAGATTATTCAGATGTCAAGCACTGTGTGCTTGCACACTTGCCCATTCATGTTATTAATATTTTTAAATATTTGTGATAAGAACTAGTTGAGTTGCTTCCCTCAGGGCCTCCCTGTATGAATTAGTGCAGACATCTGCTGCATTCAGGCTTTCTGATCGGTTCCTACTAGTTTGGGGCAAGACCAGAAGCTTCTGCCTAGCCAAGTGCAGTGTCAGAAGAGCTTCCAAGAACCCCTGGGAATAATTGGAAAGGCCAATCAAGAAGTCTCTGGGAGCTCTACTTGCCAGGATCCCATCCTGTCTCCTGGTGGCTTAGGAGGGGGCATTGGAATACCATTTACCTGCCCCCTTGGCAGCTCCTGATGCCTCATTCAAGAACAAGCAGGAAGGAACCACCAGACCATCTGGAGAACAGTACTGGGACGCTCCACACACAGCCTGCTCAGCATATCAGCTCAGCCACTGTGATCATTTGGAGATGAAGCAGGCTCCATTCTGAAGACATCATAGATAGACATCAGCCTGACTTTCGAATCAAGCAGAATTTGATTAAAATTCAGCTCATCAAGGTGAACCAGGGACAAGTTACTTAATCTGACAAGTCTCAGATTTCTCATCTGCAGAATGGGAATTATAATAGCTACTTCACAGGATTTCTATAAAGAGTACACGAAACCACGTATGTGCTGCGCCTAGGTCTTAGCCTGACACATAGTAGAGTGTCAACAAGTGGCACCTCTTCTTGGAGTTGGAAACCAGAGGGACTGGGTTTTTATTTGATTGGCCAGAAACCAGCCTTCTAGTTGCTTTATTAATCCTTCCTTTTTCTCTGTGGACACTGACAACTTTTTCTATCTCATGGAACAGTGGCCCTCAAAATTTGTTTTCATAATAATCATCTGGGTTGCTAGTTAAACATACTGTCCCAGTTCTTATTCCTCAGATTTTCCATTTCAATAGGTGGTAGGGCCTAGAAATCTATGTTTTTGCCAGATTACCTCCTGCTATAGACCGAATGTTTGTGCTCGAAATTTTAACCCCCAATGTGATGGTATTAATAGACTTTGGGAGGTGATTAGGTCATGAGGGTGAAGCCCTTACAAAAAAGACCTTAGAGAGCTCACTAGTCCTCATTTCACCATATGGGGACACAATGAGAAGTTGGTGGTGGCCATCAAGAAACTAGGAAGTTTGCCCTTAGTAGACACCAAATCTGCTGGTGCCTTATCTCAGAATTCCCAGCCTCCAGAACTGTGAGTAATAAATTTCTGTGGTTGATAAGCCCAGTGTGTGGTATTCTTTTAGAGCCTGAACAGCCCAAACAGACTAAGACCCCTCCCCCAACACATCTCCTCTCAGGTAACTCTGCCCTAGAATTTATAGAATGCTGACAAAGCTTGGTTGACTCAAATGCAAAATATTTTTATAAAGACCAAAATAGAAATGAACTCCCTCAAACTCCTTTGGATGTGCAATTTGCATGGTTATAGCACCTTTTCATCAAGTGCAAATGAGACCCAAATGAATTCTCATTTTGACCCTCAGAGAGAATGTCTTATGCTGGTAAAGACTGGTGAGAGAGAAGGACCTGAATGCCATAGGGAAATTAGCACTGGCACAAGACACCTGGCTTCTGGTTTCTGCTCAATAGCTGTGCAACTTTGGCATGTAATTTTGAGCTTCTCTAGGTCTGTTTTTTTTTTTTTTTCTAAAATGAGAGTTGTCTGGACTGCAAAGGTCAGTCACCTCCTGTATCAGAAAAGCAGGAAGGTGCCCAAGGGTTTTCAACAGAAGGAATTTAATACAGGGAACATGTCATACCAGTGTTGGAAAAGATGAAAGGCAAACATGGGATGATGAGGTAGCTCAAAGGTTATCAAGAGCAGAAAGTCACCAGTATTGATAGGCTGAAAAGAGAAAGGGGGAAGGTAGTGTTACCCAAGTGCCTAGTGGGCTTGTCTGGGGGAATTGGGGCTGTGGATGAAAAGCAATGACTGCTGGAGGCAGAGAAATACCCTGGCTTCTCATTTCCTCCCTCCGGTCCCTGCTGGCACCCTCACTGGCTGAACCCAGAGGAGCATTTCTCCTGTGTAGAACTCCATCCTCTCATGTACAACAAGGTCAAGGTCTTACCTCCATTTCTCCCTGCATGGGTGTGCAGCCCAGTAAGTGAGCAGTTTTCCAAACAAGTCCCAGTACCGCCTCTACTTATAGCCACTTCTGTGTTTACCAGCACAGTTGCATTAACCAGAACTCTCTGTGAACTGGCACTTCTGGCTCCTTAAATTCCTATAAGGTCCCTGTAGACTCCTAAGACATCGTCATCAAAGAAGCATCAAGTTATGCTCAGAGTTCATTTCTCAATTGAATACAGCTAATGGAATTCTAACGCCATGAAAAAGTCAATAAAATACATGCATATTAGATATGATAGCTAAAACCCCCACAATATCTGACTGGTGTTCAACTGGGTAGGGCTTAGGCAAAGGTTGGCTAAATTCCTTACAAATACTTACCTGCCTCTGTGGACAAGGAAAAATAATACTGACTGAAGTTTTAGATAAAAATTTGACTCAGTGCCAACTCTTTTCCAATGAATCTTGGTTGTATGAAGGCAGTGGTCCAGACCTAGCACTTAAGCCTTTGGGACACTTAGAAAAAAACTTTAGAGTTGATTTATTAAGTGCTGCTGAGGTGCAGGATGGGTGAGGGTAGCTTTCTTAGTTCCAAGCTAAATGCCGTTAACAAAGACCTGGGGTAGATTTGTCTCCAGGCAGATCAGAAGAGGTGCTGGTGTTGCCCTCTTTGCCCTCAGACCCCTTCCCTGTACTTTTCTCCTCCCTGTGCCCCTCACCACCTTTTCTACTTTCCTTTTCCTGGTCTGACACCTGAGCCTGCAAGAGTTTCTCAGGCTCCCGTGTCCCAACGATCTAGGTGATTCAGGACTCTTTACCAAGTAAGTGATGAGTAACCAGGGGCCACATGTGGCCCACTGAGTTTTGTAATCCAGCTTGCAATCTAACGTCAGGATGAATGATTAGATATGGCATGACTCAAAGACCACATGCAAGGGTATTACATGTGCTTGCCAAAGGGCCTCATTCTTTGGACCCCTTCCCAGACTTCAGACTCAGGCTCTCTGCGGGTGGGGCTAAGAATTCTGCCTTTAATGTGCACAGTCTTCCCAGGTGATCCTTATACATTTTAATACTAACTCATGGAAATTTATTGAATGAAAAATGAATAAAAGAGTGACTGTGAATACAAATGAAGATGCTATCACTAATTCTCCTACTGAGGTACACTTAGATTTTTCCCAATCATTCATTTTGCAAACAGTGATGTGATGAATATCTTTGTGTTGTCACCTGTGAGCGTGTGAATATGTGCATCTTCTTCTTTAATTGATATTAACAAATCAGTCTCCAAAGAGTTCATAACAATCCATGCTCCTGAACCAGCAGTGGGGTGGGTGAGACCGCCTTCCTCATCTCATCCTGGCCTATAGTTACAATTAAATTTTTAAATTTTGCTAATTTGAAGGACATGTGGTGGTTTCTTGCTTCTTTGATTACCACCGAGGTTGAGCGTCTGTTTATGAGTCTAATGATACTCATTTTTTAAATCTACTTTCTTCTGATTTGTTTTTTTGGTTTTTTAAGCAGTGGATTTGAGTAGTAAGAATATATATTCCTTTAAATCTTGAACCTACCTCAATGGTTTTCATTTGAATGAAAAAATTGTTATAAACATATGTCCTTTCTGAATTTTGCTGGTATAAAAATGATTGTTGAGCCCTGGCTGAGGGTGGAGATGGGGGATCGTTAGAAAGGTCTTGCTCTACCCCTGGAAAGGTTGAATCACGTCTGAAAGTCAGGGTGATCCACTCAACCCAATAGTTTCTTCCACCATGGCTTTCTAGGATGCATTTGCTTTTTTCTTCCATGTTGTGCCATCTAATTTTCTTCATCAGGTTCCTCTTATTACCTGAAATGAGGCACTTTATGACCCAGAGTCTTGAGGTACCAAGGAATTATTGGTGCTGCCACTGGAAGCCAGTCTAACAGACTTGGGGAGCCACTGGGAGGTGGAAAGCCTTGAGCCAGTATGGTGTCATCCATCATAAATGAACAAAGAAACTGGGCACACGGCTCAGCTCTCTCCAGATTGCCATTAGTAATGCTCCATACTACTGAAATTAATCTATCCCTCCCCTCAGCATCTCTCTTGGAACTCCCAGGTTGTAAGTTACTTGTAAGTTTCTCTTTCTTCTCTTTTTTAAGGAGACCCATCCTCTTTTTCAAGCCAGCCACAAAAGGGAGAGTCATCACCCTTCACAGGAAATACCAGAGAGGGAGGTCATGTGGGCTCGGTTTCCAATCAAGCCTTCTGGTTGGGCTTGTTCTGTTCCTGTCTGGCAGCTGCTACAGGAGGGGCACAGTTTCTTTATACAATCCCCCATTTTCCTCTGTTATTTGTGTACCGCCCCTTCATCCTGTGGCTTGTCTTTCCCATGGACCAGCAAAGATCCTAGACCAGTGACAGGGGGAGTAGAAGAGAGAAGGGCCTCTGGGGATGAGAGGGGGACTCTCCACCAAAGGAGCAGCAGGGCAGGAAGGTGGAGAGGGGCTGGGAGCCCTCACGTCCCTGTGGAGCAGTCTTTGGGTGTCCTGGGACATTACTGAGTAGGGATGGTCTATTCCCAACCATCTTTCCTATGGAAATCCCCCACCACTGGGGTCCTCCACCCTGGAAAATGGTGGTTAACTGGGCCAAGGCTTTGCATGGTGGAATATCTAATTCAGTCCCCCAGCAAATATTTATTAAGTTCCTTCCATGCCCCAGAAATCGTGCTGGGTAGCATGGTGGTGGGAGGGAATAATAGAAAACCTGTCTTCATTCCCACTGCCACTTAGCAGAGGGCAGGGAATGAGATGGACAAGCAAACTTTGATTCCTTCATAGAGAAAGTTCTAGAACAGGGAATGCTGTTTGAGGTGGGTGGTGGTGGAAGGGATCAGGCCTGGACGCTGTGAAAATGTCAGGAGAGGCAGCTGGGCAGTCAGTGGGCAGCAGGTACCCCGAGGAAAAGAGAGTTACTGGATGGAGAGTTCCTGACTGCAGGTTGTGCCTCTACTGCAAGTTCTATCCAATGCTGAGAAACAAGATGGGCAAAGCCCCAAACACAGCACTTGGTAGATAGAAGGGATCCAATAGAATGTTCTTTTTTTTTTTTTCTAGTTTCTTTTTTCCTTTCCCCCTTCTTTTTACTTTTCCTTTCTTTCTCTTTCTCCATCCTTTCTTAGCATTAGTTAGGGGATTGGAAAATCTTTTTTTTTTTTCTATAATGGACCAAATAATAGAGATAGAGATTTTAGGCTTTGCAGGCCAGGTGGTCACTATCAGAACGACTGGACCCTGCCATTGTGCGGCAAAGGTGGCCATAGAACACACACAGGCTGACACTGTCTTTGTTCCAACTGGACTTCTTTCATGGGCACTGACATCTTAATTGCATATAATTTTCAAGTTACTAGTATTTTTTTTTTTTTATATTTTTCCAACCACTTAAAAATATAAAAACCATCCTTAGCTCATTGGCTATATAAAAACAGACAGTGGACTGGATTTTGGCCCATGGGCTGTAGTTGGCTGATCCCTAATTTAGAGTAATAATTTTTAAACTTGGGGGTTGACAACTTCACATTCATTCATTCATCCTACAAATGTTTTTGAGGGCTCCTGTTTTCCAGGGACATCAGCAGTTGCTGGAGCTAGAGCTGTGAGCAACAGTGAGTCCTGCCTTCAGAGAGCTGAGGGTTTCAGCTCCGAATAAACAGGCATAGGGAGACCTAGGTGGGTGCTCTGGAAACATAATGAGGTGTTGGGGATAACTGGGGCCAGGCGGGGGTGATGTGGGCTGGCAGAGTAGGCCTCTCAGAAGGCAATCAGTGGAACTAAAAGCAAAGTCCAGGCCAGGGCTCCAGGCAGGTGGAGCCTTCTCTGTCACTAGAAGGGTTTGCCTCCACTCCCTGAAAGCAGTGGGATAAGCAGGAAGTGAGTAAAGGGTTTGGGGGGAGAAGTGACAAGGTCTGATTCTGTCACTTTGGCTGAATGTAGGATCCCATCCTGGGAAACTGCACTTAGATATGTGTCCCTGACGGTGCTTTGAGAGGTTCATATATCTGCCTGAGAGTGTCTCTGGGGAAGTCCAAGAACTTGAAATAAAAAATCTCAGAGTTAAGGAAAGGGAAAGACGGCAGGAAAGGCCACACTCTGAAAGGAAATGGCCTTTGTATCCCCCTGGGAAGTTCTGGATGGTGCTTCTTTGACCAGCTGCCCAGCTGGGGTGGGAGAGGGGTCACTCCAACCTGCAGGGGCTGTGGGAAAATGTAGCTCTTATCACATGGAAGCTGCCCTGCTCCAGAGTTTGTATAGAAAGCTCCTGGGGGTGGGGGTGGTGACATAATGCCAAGCCCTTCTCTGTCTCAGGTCCTGGTTGTCACCCCATCCCCCAACACACACAGATACACACACACACTTCCAAGGAACCGGCAACTGCACACACGCCTCCCTGGTGCCCTTCCCAGCAACCACAGCCGGTTAACTGCTTCTGGACTCTCCGTCTTACCCTGCTGGGCTCGTGACCCAGGGGCTGTGCCTTGGGGTCCTCCCTGTCCAGCAGAGAGATCTGGGCCCTGAGTCAGGTTCTCCTGCTCCAACCCACTGGCCACCTGTGCTCCTGGGGAGCTTGGGGAGGCTGGGAAACTTTTAAAGAGCAGTTAATCACTAACTAGCTGGCGATAAGAGAGAGAGAATGAAACAATTGAGAAAATGCCCAACCCAGAGCTTAGTGCCTCCCTGCCTGCACACGCAGGGACCTGGCCCGCCCAGAGCAGCCTGGGATCAAACGGAGGTTGTTCACCAGAGAGAACTGGCAAGCCAGGGTCTGGGTGCTGAGGGTCTGATCTCAGCCACTGCCCCTTTCCTTCTCTAGGACCTTTTCCTTCGGCCACGCCGCAGCCTGAGGACAGATGCTTGTGCAGGAGGATTCCCCTTACTTCTAAGCTCAGGGCCCGGAATTCAGCTTGGCCCATTTATTTATCGTGCCAGCTCTGTACAGGGCGCAGAGATCCAAGATAAATCAGATAGGGTCCTTGCCCTCAATGAGCTCATGGAGGAAAGAAACAGAGATACTTGGAGTGCCTCCTGGCAGTCTACATGTTAACATGGCAGAGGCATAGCTAGACAGGCTGGCAGCAAAGAGCAAGGTGGTCGGCCCTCCCCAGGGAGGTCACAGTCACAACAATTCACTGGGGTCAGACATTATCCAAGGCGCTTCCTATACATTCTCTGCAATCACACGACTACCCTGT
The DNA here is from genome assembly GCF_027406575.1 of Nycticebus coucang. Taxonomy (NCBI): domain Eukaryota; kingdom Metazoa; phylum Chordata; class Mammalia; order Primates; family Lorisidae; genus Nycticebus; species Nycticebus coucang. Next base: position 30,262,363 of record NC_069793.1, on the reverse strand, counting down.
ATGTGGGGTACCAAGCCCACTTTATAAAAGACGAACTTGGTGGCTTGCCTGAGTACACACAGAGGGTAAATCCTAGAGCTGGGGTTCACACTCAGGTTTTTTTTTTTTTTTTTTAATTGCAGTTTTTGGCCAGGGCAGGGTTTGAACCCACCACATCCAGTATATGGGGCCGGCACCCTACTCCTTTGAGCCACAGGTGCCACCCCTGCACTCAGGCTTTCTTGAGCTTAAAACCAGATCTCTTTCCTTCCAACTGCTCCTTTCCCATGGCTGACGTCTAAAACGTTCTCACTACAGTATTGTCCAGCCAAGGACTTGAATGCTGGGGAAAACGAAAGCACCAGACTTTCATCCAAGCTGCTGCCAGCCATTCGTGCCTCGTGGGGATGATGGCCGCCAGAGGATGCTGCTGGGGGCAGGAAGCCTAGGGGGTTGCTGAGAGTAGGGAAAAGGAGCCAACACCTGCTTGCCAGCTTTTACCAGTTTTTCATAAGACTGCACTGACCCGATAACCCCAAGGAGCTTTTAATTTATGACTTCTGAGAACTCCAGGTGAGCGTGCCTACCCTCTCTCTGATAATCTAGCTGGATTCAGTAGAGTTACCTCATCCATCTTTATTACCTCCTGTCTCTTCAGGATTGTAGAGATAAAACCTGCCTCCTGAAAGTTCTGAGAGGCTTTTAGGGCAAATGAATCCAAAGAGCTGCCAGCTGGAACTTGAGCTCCTCCAGTGGCATGTTGTCACTGGCTCTGCTCACACAGCTGCGCGGCAGCCGCAGGGGGGCGCCCTGGGCTACTCTGACCTTTTCTCTGCTAGGGTCGGCTCATCTTTCTTTTCCATTCAGGGGTTGTTTGAGGGTAGTTTGGTGGTTTGGACCAAGACTAGCTGATGCCGGATAGGAATTTATATTTCCTTTTCTGGAGTGGGGTCCAGGATGGAAAATGAAAGGCTGCCTAACTATAAAGAAGCCTCCTCTTAAACCTTCTGCCCTCTGAGAGCCTAGTGTGTGCAAGTGATGCTAGGCCGAGTGTGTAACACAGGTTACTTCATTTAAGCCCACCCCTTATAAACCCTGTAAATCAGGTATTCTGTTATCGCTGTGGGAAAATGAAGACGCAGCGAGTTTAAGTAGCTGGCTCTAGAATACATGGCTGATCATAAAAGGACTTTGAATTCAAACACTCTGGCTCCAAAATGTGCTCTATGCTGTCCAGGTTTTGTCTGGTACCAGCAACGTGAGCATCACCCATGCTCCCCAGCCTACTGCCCTAAGCACCCCAAGTCAGCATCATTATTTTAACAAGATCCCTGGGTGGTTGGTGTGTGCACGTTACGATCTGAGAAACCCTCATTGCATTATCCAGCTCTACTTGCAATAGCTGATTTGGTTTTCAGACTCTATTCATTCAATCAGCCAGTGGTTAGTGAGCTCCGGACATTAGGCCGGCGACTGCTTGAGGCAAAGAGACCAATGTCCTCGTGGAAATTTGGCCACATTCTTTATGTGGGCAGCGTCCATGTGGGACTAAAGGGTGTGAGTCAGGACACTTGGTTCTGAATTCTGGGACCCCCACTCGCAGGCGGTGAGACTGTGTTTGAGTCATTTTACCCCCCTGGATTGTAGGTTCCTCATCTGTAAAATAAAGGCCGGAGATGTGGAGATGCCTGGGCCAGCAGGATACGGTGCATGCACAGGGTGGGGTGCTCAGCAGAAAGAGGGAACTGGTCATCCCCCACAAGGCAACAGCCCTGACTCCAAATGAAGAAAGGAAATATGCTAGTGTAGGGGAGAGAGGGAGCCTTCTCTGTGTCAGTGAAGGGGTAGGGGCTTCCCAAGACCCCTTGTGGTGACACGGGGGTCCTAGCCTGCCCTCTCAATGCTTCGCTCAGGTCATTTCTCTTGGTGAATGTCTGCCCCACATTTGTCACTCAGCATGTTTGGCCACATGTCCAGTGTGGGTAGAGAGCAGAAGGTGGGGAGAGTGGTGAGGAATGACCTTGAATCCTGACCTCTAGTCTTAGGGGCCTCACATGTTAAAGGGAAAGGGGTAAGATATGGATGTCAAAGGTGGCCTTGTCTGGCCTCCCCTCCTACTCATCTCTGTCTTCTTCTCCTCTTGACTTTCCTGAAAACCACTTTAAGCCCCTTTCATTTCCCAAGATAAAACCAATTCCACATTAATTACGGCTAGATTCTCGTTAGCTCTCACACCAAGGCAGCACTTAGGACACTTTCCATACATTATATAGTATCACCGAATCCTTCCAATCCTTCCGCCGAACCTGCCATTGGTATTCCTATTTTATAGCTGAAACAACAGAGGCTTGGAGTGTTTAAACAGCCTCCTTGTGGCCACTCAGTCACTTCCTTGTGGCGAACCCAAGATTTCAATCCAGGTTTGCTCAACTCTAAAGCCCAGGTACTAAACCACTATGCTTACTGCTTTGATATTAGTAGGTTGTTACTTGGCCAAGTAGGAAGTCTACTGAGAAGGTGTTTTCAACCAAGAACATCAGCTTCCAAACAGGCTGAATGTTGCCTCTCCAGGGGAGCACAGAAGGCAGCCTTCTAGGCCCCATCTTTATGTGACTGATTTGAAGAATGTGCTGGAGTCAGCGAGGCACCTGTGGTTTGATAAAGCTCCCAGGTGATTCTGAGCTACTGAGCCTGCGAGGAACCCATTGACCTCGAGAGATTCAATGGGACTGGGAGGTTCTTCCTTATTTAGAGTAGGTGGCTGTTGGCTTCTGAGAATAAAAGATAATTAACTTTGAGGGAGCTTCTTGGAGTGACCTTTGCCCTCAGTGAAAGTGTGGAGATTGAGATAAGGGAGATAAATCCTTGGCCGCCAGGAGGAAGGGCTGGGTGTTTGCTCTTGGGCTCCAGCTTGAGCTCCTGTGGCTTCTGTCCTGGAGACAGTGTGGGTTGAGCCAGTGGTGGCTGGAGGGGCGAAGGTAACAGGTGTGGGATTAATTAAAGCATTAAACAGGGAAACTTTGGGGTATTCTGGCCTGAAGGTAGAAGCAACATAGCTTTCCTGGTATTTACATGTAGACGTGCTCCTAGGCTGATGGCCATGCTTACTTAGTTCACGTCTCCCAAACATCTAGTGTTTTGCTATATTCATTTGCCAATTGTTCTATTAGCCTCTTTTAGGACTTTCTTTAAAATGACTCACTTATTAAAGGATTTGCATTTATTTACAAAGCAACTATATCACTACCTTTAATGAGAAATTAGCATCAAAGGCTACACCTAGCAGTTAGTTCTTAATAAATAGGATGAAACCCAAGGATGGAAATAACTTCTTACTGAATCTTGCAGTCTGTGTGTGCTTTTTGGGCTGGAAGGGGAGATCAGCAAACTGAGAACTTTGAAATGTGGCAAAGGTTGAAAGAAATTGAAGAAGTGCACATCTCTCAATATATAATTCAATATTGTTTATGTACATATTATTATTTTCTTAGAGAAAGGGTCTCACTCTGTCACCCAGGCTGGAGTGCAGGGTGTCATCATAGCTCACTGCAGCCTGGAACTTCTGGGTTCAAGCCATCCTCTTGCCTCAGCCTCCAGAATAGCTGGGATTATAGGCATGAACCACCACATCTAGCCTTTTTTTTTGTAGAGACAGACTCTCACTGTACCGCCCTTGGTAGAGTGCCGTGGCGTCACGCGGCTCACAGCAACCTCTAACTCCTGGGCTTACGCGATTCTCTTGCCTCAGCCTCCCGAGCAGCTGGGACTACAGGCGCCCGCCACAACGCCCAGCTATTTTTTTGTTGCAGTTTGGCCAGGGCTGGGTTTGAACCCGCCACCCTTGGCATATGGGGCCAGTGCCTTACTCACTGAGCCACAGGTGCCACCCACATCTAGCCTTTTAAAAGTATATATATATATATATATATATATATATATTTTGTAGCGATGAGGGTCTTCCCATGTTTCCCAGGCTACTCTTGAACTCTTGGCCTTAAGCAATCCTTCTACCTCAGCCTCCCAAAGTGCTGGGTTAATATTGTTTAATTCTAGATCCATGTAACAACATCTCAAGCCATGTCACTTCAAGCTACTTATAAATACCACAGCACCAGAATGTAAACTCCATGAGGGCAGGGGTTTTGTTTTGGGTTTTTATTTTTTTTTAATCTGCTCCCTGCTGTATTCCTAGACTCTGGATAGTGCCTAGGTACTCACATGTTTGTTGACCATGTGGACTGTGGGGCACATGGACCTGGTCATCCTGTTCCTTATCTCTTTCCAGACTGAGAAGCAGAAGGTAACATGAGGAAGGTCCCCCTGACTATCCAACATGGTAACATGAGGAAGGTCCCCCTTACTATCCAACATGGTAACATGAGGAAGGTCCCCCTGACTATCCAACATGGTAACATGAGGAAGGTCCCACTGACTATCCAACATCTTAGTTCTCTGATCCAAGTTTAGGTCTGAGAACTCTAGGGAACCAATCCATAGCCTGTCCCAGCCATAGCTTCTTCCCATTTTGGGAGCACACACTTGTGACCATGTTCTGTGAGGATTGAATGAGGTCAGGGATGGGCAAGTGCCTTGTAAACTGTAAAGCCCTCTGCAGAGGGGAAGGGTCAAGTTGACTGTAAATAGTAGAGGAGAGGTCTCATTGTAAGCCAATACGTTAGCACATACTTTAGGCTGCTCTGACAGAGACGGCCCAAAGCCTGACTCTGGAATATTTTCCTCTCCCTCTACTAAAAGGGAACCTATTTTTGCTTCACTTCTCTTACTGAGCAATTGTGTTGACAAGAGGGAGATGTAGTTAGATCTTACGCTGCTGAGAACAGATTCTGTGCTCTATTAAGTGTTGGGAAAGGTGACCCAGAGATGCTGACGCCATCTTCCCCGTGAGTGTGTATTTTTAGTACAACCCTTGCCATACTGCTACTAATATTAATAATACTTCTACTAATAATACAAGGAGATACACCCCCTTGTCTGTGACTGAGCCAGTCCTGCCTGGAGTCAGGGGGATGGATTCAATGACCTCCTGAGTTTGGTCTCAGCCCTTTGGTTCTCTTACCACTTTATAAACCTGAAGGTGTTCTGTTTTTACCCTAAGTGATTGTGGTCAGAACCTGCCAGAAATCTCTCACAACATAACTGCAGTAGTCACTGTCCTTCATAACCTGCTCATTTAAGGCTCACGATTGTCTAGGCAGTGACAGAGAGGAACTAGCTGGCTGTGTGGATGGGGCAGTGGGATTTAGTGGTGCCCACCAGGCTGGTGAGGCTAAACTCTGTCGCTGAAGTGTGATACCTACAGTCTACTGCGTGGTGATGTTCATACCATGTCATTCCCCATTCATTAAAGACACATTTATGGCTTCCTAGAATGCCCCAGCCACTGTGCCAGGCCAGTGGGGAGATAGGCAAGTAAATTGGCATCACAACTCAGGGTGCTAAGTGTGCAGGAGAGGAAGATGCGGGGAGAGGGGAGGCACAACTCAAAGGGGGCCTGGACAGTGGCAGCAGGGTGGGCCCACGAGGACAGGATCCCCAGGGGGAGCAGTTTTATCCAGGGAAGAAAGGAGAGTCACTGTATAGCACTTGCAGTAATTGGAAGAGGGGCGGAGAGAGAGAATAGAAGGGCCTGCTTATTTGGGGTACTAGAGGAGACAGTATGTAGAAAGCTAGGTAAGAAACAGCTGGAGGTGAGGCTGGAGACAGGTCAGAACCAGGTCTCAAAGGGCCTGTGAGTTATGTTATGGAGGCTGAACTTTATTCCGAAGGGCATGGGAGCTATTGAAGGTGCATTTTATAGCCATAAGCAGATGCATGTTACAGAAAGGCTAGAGAGGCCTCTGGGGTCTCCTCTTCTACTGGTGGCTTAGGGCACACGTCACTAAGTGCCTCTTGGGCAGAAGGTCGTGTGACATACCTGGGATGGGAGTGGTCCCACTCCACCCCTGGGGTTTAGGCCCAGCTCACATACAGCATAGAGCAATGGTGACAAATGACTCACTCCCAAACAACAGAGCAGTCATGGGAAGGAGGCACCTTTTAGGGTCTTGTTCACCTGGTTTGCTGATGGCCTACACGGTGAGGGGTGGAACAGAATGCCAAGCCTCTTGTGCCTTCTCAAACTGTTTTTAATCTCCTTCTTCCACCAGCCTCTCCCCTCCCCTTTTCTCTCCGTCCTGCTCCTTTCTCTCCTCACCTTCCTTCCATCCCTCAGTATTCTGGTTTTCACCTGTGCCAGAGACCTGATTGTGGCTATGGCAGAGATAACCCAGACCTTAGCTGGAGAGGGCCAGGAAAGGTGCCTGGTGTTGGAAGAGGACGACCCAGGTTTCCAGCCATGACTGTCACCAGGCATTTTATACGGGGCCAGAACCACTTTCTTCTCTGAACCTCTGTTTCCTCATCCGTAGAATGGGCATAATCTCATGGGGAAGGTGGGAAATATAAAGAAAGTTTTATTTATGAAGTGGCTTTGTAAACTGCAAACCTCTGAATACATGTTTACTTGTGGTCATTATGCACTGCTTTTCTGGAGGATTCTACCTGAGGGATGACGGGAAAAGGAACTGAGAGAGCTGTTGTGTTGGGAGATTATCATCCTATGAGAAATAAATATCTATTATATCTCTAGAACATACAGACATAAATGCAGAAGGTGCCAAAAAATGTATGGACATTTTGAGAAAGGAAAAAAAACTGTATTACAATTGTAATACTCAGTATATACCCATAACAAAAGATGAATACAAGTCACCTCGAACACCTCCTGTAATTGCAGAAGTCAAATCTGACTTGAGTATTACAAATTTAATACAGTTCTTTTTCCTTTCTTAAAGCGTGTATACGTTTTTGGCACCCTCTGTATATATTATATGTTTAAAATAGATAGAAACATAAATATACATCTATCACAAAATGAAACAGAGACTATAAACTTTCCCCCAATTTTACCCCTAGTAGCAGCCATCGTTCGTTGTATATCTTCTCAGACAGGCAGCAGGCATGTGTATTCCAACAAACAAAGAAGTATAAGCCTCGTTTTTTAGCTTGTTTTTCATCTTACACGAACATCATGACACACAGATCTGTCTTCTTTATGTTACTTCACAATATGGAGGGACTAGAGTTCATTTACACATTTTCCCGTTGGTGAACACTAAAGTTCTTTCAATGTCTCATCATTTTGTGTGGGCCTTTGTACACATGTTTATGGGACAAATTCCTAGAAATAGAGTTACTGAGTCAAAGGACATGAGCGTTTTAAATATTTATAGCTGTTAAATTGCTCTCTGTGCAAATACATGCTTTCGCAAACAGAGTGCCTGCCTTTCCCACCTGTGCCAACCTTGGGTGTTACCAGTCTATTGGGGATTTAAAAGCATGAGAACCTCCTCCTCCCTCAACCGCCCCTGTGGCCACTGACCTTCTTCAGCCCATTGCTCCTCTGCCACACAAGACTGGTCCTGTATGACACCAGCAGGTAGGGCCACCTGAGACATGGTTACCGATGAAATGGTAGGGACCAGTCCTAGGGAATTCGGGAAGCTGGCTTTGAGGGGTTTGTGGAGTATCCACATTCCCTAACATAAAATCTTGCAGCAATGGAATAATGTGCTTTAAGCACATAGCCTTATGCCTGACATAAGAAATTATCATTGCCACTGTTTTTATTATTATAGAAAGTTCTGACATACAGATCTTTGTTTTGTTTGCAGGGATGGGAGTCTGAGAGAAGGAAGGTGTAAGCAATTAAGACACTGATTTAAAAAAGTGTGTCTTTGTCGTTGTCAGACTGTGGCTGGTCCCATGTCCTGGCCCATCCGGGCCTTGGGTGTTACAAAATGCAAAACACCAGGTAACCAAATAGCATTTCCACAGAAAGCACCCTTGAACTCTGGAGCTGCATGCAGGTGAGAGAGCAAGCACCCACAAAAGGGCATGGCCAGAGCACAGGTGGGGGGGAGGGGAGAGCCAGAGCCTCTGAAATCTAAAACAAGGGGCCATTGGAAAGTTCTGGGGCCCAATTACTAACAACACAGGCCCCACTGCTGGCATGTCTGGAATAACCAAAGAATTAGAGCCAAAAGATGGTGAGTAGTCCCCAGTTGAACTAGCCCTGTTTTGAAACTCTCACAATAAGGACAGGGGATCAAGCCCAGAGAACTATGGGAATGTGGTGATCAATGGAAATTGTGTAGAACAGATGGCTAAATGCTGGGGAAGAATAATTCAGAATTATAAGAATAATAAAATAACTGACAAAAGATAACCTGTGTTATCTAATTTAAACCTCTTAATCCTAAAGAGTACTGTTAGAGTTCATATTAAAAAGAGAAAGCAGGAGCTCAGAGAAGTAAAGTTACTTATCTGGAACACAAACTTAGTCTATCTGACTCTAACCCAAAATGTTACATATAGCTTTGATTTTAGCCCAACAGAGTTCAACTTGGAGGTAGAGGGTGGTCATAGATTGCTAGAAATGACAGTGGTAGGTTTTCATTTTCTATCCTGATGAAAAATGAGCTATTTTTATCTTTTTGCAAGAAGACACAAGGAATCATAACTTCCATTTCTTTAATTTTTTTTTTTTTGTTGCCCAAGCTACAGTGCTGTGGCATCAGCGTAGCTCATAGCAATCTTAAACCCCTGGGTTTAAGCAATCCTCTTACCGCAGCCTGCTGAGTAGCTGGGACTACAGGCGACTGCCACAACGCCCAGCTGAGTTTTCTATTTTTAGTAAATACAGGGTCTCAGTCTTCCTCAGGTGGATCTCGAACTCCGGAGCTCAAGAGATCTTCCTGCCTCAGACTCCTAAAGTGCTAGGATTACAGGTGTGAGTCCTCTTGCCTGGCCATGACTTCCGTTGTCTAACAGACGTTGTAGATTTGTGTCTAACTGATAACACTATCACACTCCCAACCTATACCCTCGTTCCATTCTTTTTGGGAATATTGGGCTAGAGGAGGTTGATGTTGGGGAAATTGGGAGCGCTGGAAGGAAAGGCAAGGAGATTAACCAGTGTGGTATTAGGGACTGGGCGGGAGGCGGGGGGTCTTTGATTTTTGTTTTCAAAATCTCAATTGGGTCCCAAGTACCCTAGTGGGGCCTCCAGACCTCCTGGGAGTCTTTGAGGTTGTATATAAGCACAGCCCTTAGCCTGCATTGCCACCCCAGCCTGTAACTCTCACTGGCTGGCTTTGTTTTGCAATTAGATGGTCTTTCCTTGGTCCCTCTGTGCTCACTCCCATGCGCCTGTCTGGACTGGTGAGTCACTCACTGTCACCTTGGAGGGCAGCATGGTTCTGGAAGGAGGAGGTACTCCCATGGACAGTGTGCTCCTGTGGTGAGCCCCACTCTCTTCTTTCCATGCATTATGTGTAAGGAGCTGAGAACTGTGGAACTGAGGATGCTTATCATAGCATCCTATGAGCTGGGCACACTCATACCTGTCGTCTCATTGAAAGGTTTACAGTACAGGTTACAAGACTAGTACACAGGGTTCAAGAGCAAGGTTTTCAGATGGGTTTCAAACCTGGCTCTGCCTCTTAGCTGGAAGCACCCAACTTCCCAACTTCTCTGTGCCTTGATTTCCTCAACTACAAAATAGGGATAAAAATAGTAATTGTGACAAAGTGCTTTTTGAGAGGATTTGATACAAAGGTGCAAGCAGGCACTCCACCCATGGCAGTGATGCTAGTACTGCTGGTGCTGGGGCAAAATTATACCCATTTCACAGACTGGAGAACAGAGTCTCAAGTTACCCAAAGTGGCATAGCTAGTAAGTGGTAGGGCTGGGATGCAAACACCAGCATGTTTCCAAGTCAGGAACCCTTTCCCCATAATGGTAGGTCTACAGGAATTTGTCTGTGTATTAGCCTGTTGCGGGTTGAAAGCTGTTCAAACTATGCTAGTTCGTTGGCCCAAACTGGTTCTTTGTTTTCTCCTCAGTCTGAAATGTTCTCTCCTCAGCTAGACAGAAATGCAAGGAGATTATATAGATATTTACTCAGAGTTCTGGGGGAATCAGCAGATTTTCAGGGTAAGCCATCTCCCAGCAAGTAAGAGCTTGCCTGCTATTCCATTTTGCTCTAAGACTGATCAGATTGCCCAGTACTTAGTAAAATCCCAATTTCCTTCAATTTGGAAGGGAGAAGAGCTGTCAGCTCCAGCTGAGGCTCCAGGAGAGGGTGTTTCTTATGCACAGTTAGATGGTGGTTAGGAGTTGAGCTTCTGAGGTCAGGCAGACCTGGTTTCCATCTGTCCTTCCCAGCAATTTGACCTTGGGCAAGTTGCTTAAGGGATTATGATGCTATTTTATGAGGACTTTGTGTGAATTAAATGAGAAATTGGATGTAAATAAAATGCTTAGTATCTGGTACATAGTATTTGCTTAGTAAAAATATTAAGGCAGATCTGGGTAGACTGAGGGTTTGGCTTATGGCACTTTGTCATTCAGAGACCGGAGAAGCTATGCCTGCTGTGGCCATATGATCCCAGGCACATCAGCCTTTAAAAGGGAGATGGCCACTCAGCAGACATTAACCAGCTCATAGGTGCTTCTGCTCAGTGCTCCGTTTTTACACTGCTTCAGTCCGTCTTCCAAGAGTATTAATCACAGCTACTATTCATGGCACAGGATAGTCTCCTTAAACTTACTTTATCCCTTTAATTCTTGCAGCACTCCCAAGGGTGGTATTATCTCCATCTGCAGATGAGAAAATAAAGGCTCAGAGATGGCAGCAGGTAAGTGCCAAAGGACACACAACTGTTAGAGAAGATAGTATTGGTGCACGGTCTATGTGACATGCAGTTAGGTTGGCCCACCTTCCTGCTTTGCCGAGGAACATGGGGTTTCCCAGGAGGTGAGGCAGTCAGTGCTAAAATGGGGCAAGTCTAGGAGGAGTTGGTTACTTTACATGCAGCCTCCCTGCTGAGGCTTGGCAGTGGTTCTGTAACAGGGATGGGGGTGAAAGAGAGAAGAGGGAGATACAGAAAGAGACCCAGGAGCAATTCTGCATTCTTTCATTCTGCAAAAACTTTTGCTCTATTCAATCTGCTTGTCTAATTCAACCAGCAGGCTTGAAGGCTCTGCTACTTGAGAGGAGTCACGTCATGCCAAGCCTTTCTGGGAAGACTCTGTCTGCCTCAGCTTGGCCAGGCTGGCTAAGAAAAAGTGGTACTCCAAAGCAACCCCACATGGCGGAGTAAAAAACATGCTGTCATCTGGCTTCATTAGAATCCATGTTCCTTGATGGTAGCAATTCTTGTCTTTTTTTGTCCCAATGACTTAAGCCCCAGTGCCTACCACAGTGGCCCTGCACAGGGCAGAAGCTCAAGAGAAATTGGTGAAGTGTTGACTATTGCATGGTTCTAAGTGTAAACCAATAGTCCTGGGAGATTTAAATTCTGATAAGAGAAATTGGGGAACACCGGATGGAGAAATGGTGCTGGAAGTAGATTCCATGTGGGAAGGATATAGCAGGAAATAGAGAAGCACAAACAGTGTAGAAATGACGTGGGTCCACTGTGTCTGGGATGTCCCCATGAGGTAGAGCTGGAAGCCAAGGGACTTAGGACTGGAAACTTTGATGGAAAATGTCATGCTCTTGGGGAGTTTGGGCGGCCTGTCTTTCAGCCATTCTGCTTCCAATTCTAATTGCTTCTGTTTGTTGTCACCATTTTCACCAGGTCCATGTACCCAGCTATTTTATTTAATTAATAATTTGCTGACTCACTTTTTTACTTGAGTAAATTTTATTTTCATACCAGAAAGCACATAGGTGTTCAAATAAAAATTATTTGCATTCAGAATCACCTTGGGTATGACCTGCGGTAGGTACACTTCCCTACGAGGAATGGGGAACTAGGGAAGGATCCAGTTGCTTTTTGAGAAGCCTTCACACATGGAGGAAGTACAGAATGGATGGTGTGTGTATGAAATTCTGGCACACTTGTGACTAATATGGTAAGAAATATTACCGAGGTGAATTTGGGGGTAGGGGATATCTCAAAGTCTCTCAGTGGTCTTCAGGATGAAATATGAAAGAAACATGAAATGTATCCTCCTGCCTCTTTCCTTCCCAGTCTCGCTTTGCCCTTTCTGCCAGCAACTCTACCTGTGTCCCATTCACGGAGGAGTGAACCCTGAATGAGGCTGTGGACCGCACAGTGACCCACAATGCGCCTGGGTCCCTGGCAATGATGTCTGCACTGGCCTGGTACTTGGTCTTTCCAGGCTTGTCTTACCTGAGCATTCAAAGAATGTTACCCCCAGGCAAGGCTCAAGTTCACAGGGCATTGGCCCATCCCCTAACAAGCATATTTTTGCCAGTTGTGCATTCAGTTTCCAAGTTATGGTGACCTGCCAAGCTGGAAAGAAAATGGATTTGCAAAAATCAGATGTTTGCCAAGGATACCCTTCCCCCATCACAATGGCACACAATTGTGAGATCTAAGGTTGGACTCCCTGAGGTTTTCTGCCCTGGTGGTTCTAGACAGCTCTTGAAGAAGCACAGACTGATAAATGTGAAGACTATAAACCTTCATCAGGCTTTGAAGTTTTTTTGGCATTGATGGAAAACATCCATTGACATTGGACTTTGGTGTTGGGGGAGATGGCAAACTAGGCATGCCCTTGGGTCACACTCTCCTTGTCAGAGGTGGCTCCCTCCCCCCGTACTCCTTGCCCCATTCTTTCCAGCTTAGCCCAGCTCAATGGTCTCTATGTTTTCCACTGCGAGGAAGTGACCTGACTGTGGCTGCTCCCTTTCACAGTGGGGCTACCCTCTCACGAGAGGTTTTCAGATGTACTGACTATGCAGATTTTGGGTTCACTTTGCAGAAGACTTCCTTATTTCAGTTTTACTGTATACCCACCTACACAATAGTTTTTGGTTCTCAGAATTTCAGAGCTATTAACCTTTAACCTTAAATCAGATTCTCATAAAACTTTCCTAAGGCATTGCTATAAAAGAAACTGCGTCTCAAAATAGTACTATTTGGCCTACTGTCCTTGACCAGGAAGACAGATTGACTAATTCCAAACCCTCAACTCACATGTGACTGCTCAGAACAAACAGGGGAGTGAGAGGGGACAAAAATCAGAGAGATGCCATGACATGTGGGGAGATTTCATCTGGATTTCCCCCAACTATGAAATTATTCAGAAATAATTCCAAGGGCTTCTTTCTTGACATTCCATCAATGTGCAGGTGCATATGTTTTGAATGGACTGAATAGATGATTTATTTATGCAAATGATACTTATTTGCATAGTTTCACTAGCTGTGCCATCCCCTCTCTGATATCATTGCCAGGAGGTTTTAGATGCATTCTTTCTAGGGGGCATGAGCAGGTCCAGCATTTCTAATTTCTATCTGGAAGGCACGTAGGGGTATCAATCTGGTTGATTTTACACTACTTTGAGACACTGTCAATGGCTTATGAAGAGTGGGGATGAAGAAACTGATGGTGACTTTCACCCTGAATTATTAATAGGTTCCATAACTGCCCTGAACCTCCATATTTAATGCCTTCATCCTCACTGAATCTCTTCACTCTTTTCCTCTCTGCTATTTCTGGATCCCGAGGCCTAAGCTCTTCTCCTCATGGGATTTAGCCTGCTTTAGTGAAGCCTGGTGGGTGGCAGAGGGATCTATCAAAAGAGCCCTGTGACTTTCCAGGAAAGATCAAGTCACAACTTTTCCAGTGGGTTTCACCCTCAATTCTTATTTTGAACATTTAGCTTTTCAAATATTTAGTACTGGAGGGCAGGAACTGAAGTTTCGTCCTGTGAGATCCAGACCTATTTGCATATGTTATACTTCTCTTCCTTCAACTTTCCAATCTCACTCTTCTGAGAAATATTCACATTGCCAACTGCCTTCCAGAACTGAGGTTGACTTTCCGTGTCAGCATCAGATCTTATAATCTAAATTTCAACCAGTTGTGAAGCTTCTCTTCCACACCTGGTGAAAGAGGGGGCGTGGTTAGGAGATCTTGTTTTGGGTTGACACTGACAGTTCTGAGCTCCAGCTACTTGCTTTGCTGTGCAGCTTTGACCAAGTTACCTTACTGGGCTCAGTAGGAGGCTCAGTTTTCTCATCTGTAAAGTGAAGATGTGAATAGTGCTTTTCTGGTGGAGTTTTGTGAAGCTTAAATGAAGTAATATGAATTAAATTCTTAGTCTGGTGACTGGGACAAGATTAAAACTTAATACATGGAATAGTCATTATTCTCTTCCTTTTTTCTGTGCCTTTCCAAGCTTTACCCCTTTTCTTTAGAAGCATGGAGGATTAGTTTTGTGGCCACATGCTTCACAGCTTGCTAAGGGGAGCTCTGGGCTCAAGCCCCACACTTGGTGGAGGGAGGAAGTAAGCATTTGCTGAGAGCCCAACAAGTGCCAGGCACTCTCCTGAGGCTTTATACCAGGGGTCCTCAAAGTTTTTAAACAGGGGGCCAATTCACTGTCCCTCAGACCACTGGAGGGCTGGAGTATAGTTAAAAAAAAAAAACAAAAAAAACTATGAACAAATTCCTATGCACACTGCACATATCTTATTTTGAAGTAAAAAAACAAAATGGGAACAAATACAATCACACCGCCTCATGTGGCCTGCGGGCTGCAGTTTGAGGACCCCTGCTTTATACGGTTTCTCATTTAACTCCCTAAACAGTTTACTGAGAATGTTAACATCCCCAATAAACAGATGGGGAAACTAAGGCCTAAAGCTTAAGTACATATGGCAAAGTTGTCTTAGTCCATCTGGCTCCGAGAACTACGTCCTCTCCACTGTGCCAGCCTGCTCCTGAGAAAGCTGAGCCACCTTGCATCTTTAAGCCTGGTGGAACAAGTTCTGAGAGCTCCTGGTCTTCCGACACCACAGGTTATCCCCAGTGATTAGGTGTAGGGATGGAGATTTTGTACATTTTTCACTTGAGTCTGAGAGTTTGCTGTCACTCCTGGCCCCTGGGTGAAAGGGCCCAGGAACTGAGACCTTCAGTCAAGGTTAGCTCCCCTAAAATGTCCGTTTGGATGGCAGGAGCAGAATCTTCTGGTTTATCCTCCGCGGAATGGTGTGGGCACCCACAAAACACAAATGGATGGTGATGGATGCAAAACCAAAGATTTTCTCAGCTTTCGTCCCACCCTTGGAGGTTCTGATGTGCTGATGTGGTAGACTGAGGAGGAACTCAGGATTCTGAATTTGTGAAGGTGGTTCTGATGCTCCATTCACTCAGAAAGTAGGCAGAGCAGGGAGAACGATTTAGCAGAGACAGCTGGATGCCCATGAGTCTGGAGAGGGGGACCAAGGAGGTAAGGCCGTAGCTGCCCTACCTCCTTTCCGAATGCAGAATTGAAAAAATATGTTTATATAATATTTTTGCTCTTCCATGGTTGTGGAAAAGTTCTTATACTAAAATAACATATAAAAACATCTGTTATAAAATATTTGCACAGCATGGTGACTCCAGTTAATAACAATGTGTTGTACACTTGAAAATTGCTAGGAGTAGATTGGAAGTGTTCTTACCACGTTAAAAACTGGTAAGCATGTGAGAAAATTCATATCTTAATTATAGGGCCATTGTGAGGCTCGATTTAGCCATTCTGCAATGTACACATATATTACATGTATGCAGATATCAAAACATTATGTTTTACACCATAAAATATATATATATATATATATATATATACAATTTCATTTGTCTGTCAGAAAAGAGTAATGCCTGGAAAAAAAAACCCCAGTTACTGAGTTACTGTAATTGTAAGGAAACTCTTCCCCACTCAAAAAAAAGAAGAAAATTCTGGCCCCGAGGAGGTTGCCTGGAAGTGGCCAAGTTTTTTGTGGTCCTCTCTCCCTCTCTGAGTCAGAAAAATGGGCCTTCCTGAAGACCAAGGTAGAAATAATTTTGAGAAGCTGAAAACTGTTTGGTTTAAGAACCAAAATGCTTATGGAAGCAATGAAGTGGACAGGAGGTCAGGGTACATGTAAAGCTATTTATGAGGAAAGAGAAGGCCAGGAAAAGGATAATAAGATATAGATGAGGCAGAAGGCACAGGGTAGGGGCAAGTTACGTTAGGAAAGAATGGAGTTATCTTGAGGATAATGAAAATATGAAGGGGGAGGTTTTGAAAATTCATCTCGGGTACTTAGGTGAGGTTGGCGACATCTTCAGATGCCTGGCTGTGTGTGCGTGTATGCGCTAGCTCACTCTTCCACCCTTCCCCACCTTAGCAGTTCAGCAGTACCTGTCATTGGCCCAGGGTTTGCTCTGTAGGGAGATACCCAGATGTGATGGCTAGAGGCATGATCAGAGTGCCCCCCAGAAATCTGCTGGAATAGCTGTCCACGTGAGACCTCTCACGCAGAACTCAGGTGCCACCTTCAGAGACTATGAGGCTTCTCCACAGAGAAGAATGAAGATGCTCAAGAATCTAATGTGATCCAAAAAGAGAAAGATTGTGGCCATGAAGCCTTTAGAGGGGAGTAGGGTAACAGGCAAGATAACACTTACTAACCCCAGTTCCTTATTTGACTGGAGCCAGTGTAATAAGCGATAATATTCTGTTCTGTTAAATCTTCCTCCTCCATAGCTTACAGGATCAGAGGGAATTTCTTGTTGCAGCGAGTCCTACATTCATATTCTTGTGTGGCTCTTACTAAATAGTTGTCCTGTTCTGCCATGTCATTAGGAGAGATGATAGACAGAAACATATATAAACTTGCTTTCAAAAATAAATACAAAGCCTTTACTATGTAAAGTAAGAGAGCATCCTCTTTCTTGCAAAGCCAGCACATAACTCCCATTAACCTTGTAACCACAGCCTGAGTTGTTGTTAAAACTCAGACTTCTCAGAGCTTGAGACTGGTTTAGAGAGATTCTTTGTCCTAGCCTTGATTTGGAAATGACTCCCTGGGGTTCTTTGGTTTTAGGATGTAGGTCTTCTGGTGGACAAGCCAATTGAACTCTGGGTCTCCAGGCCACCCAAACAGCCTGGTCCTGTTTGTTCTGTCTTTCTTTTCCTTTGTGAAGACCAGTACCAGCGCTTGACACAGAGGCTTCATGTCACTGTACAAGTCTGAGGGCCTTGATCTGTATGGACGATCAGGTGGATTTCTAGGCAGAGTAATTGGGTTTCTGGAACGGATTTCAGTTCTTGACTTGAGGACAAGTTGCTTTGCCTCTCTAAGTCTTCCCAGCCACACAGTGAAGGCAATTCACTTTGTATCATCACTCTCCCTATCTTTATGGGTCTCCCAGAGAATCCTGGGAGCACAGAGCGAGAGAGGGAGGTCTGAGATGTCAATTAGACAGGAGCTTGATTCCTCCTTGAGAACTTAACAGTGAGCTGTGTTTCTGTGGTCATGTAAAAGGTGAGCTGTTTTCTGTGGTCATACTTTTTAACTTCTTATACATGAGGGGCAAACTTGATATATTTGAGGCCTGTAGTAGAAGGCCTCAGGACCATCTTCCCTTCCTTCTTTTTTCCTTTCTTTCTCATCCTGTGTCTCTCTTTCCTTTCTTCCTCTCTCCTTCCCTTCCCTCCCTCTGTCTCTCTACTTCCCTTCCTTCCCTTCCTTCCTTCCCTTCTTCCTTTCATCTTTCTTTTTTCTTCCCATCATCTATCTATCAATCTGACAGATTGTTAAATTTGGCATACTCCAAAAAAATTTCTACGTGCAATATACCTACCAATGTAGTTTTTATGTGAGGGAGAGGGGTATTGCTTTTGTTTTCCTCCTGAGAGGATCGGCTAAGTCCCAAATAAAGAAAAAAAATCTATACCTAACAATTATCCACTAAGTACCAGACATATCATTACTTTACATACACAAAAACTCCATAATTAAAGTGGCTTGTGAGAATGAGGTGACATTGTCCATTCCCCCACCCACACCCCACCATGACTCTTCTTGGGAGAGCCTTAATGTAGCAGTCTTCCAATCTAAAATGGACAGAATCAGTGCAGACAAAGGAATGGAGATATAACCAGAACTCTTCAGCTAGAAATTTAAGTGCCTATGATTAAGGCAGTTGGGACTGGGCAGGAGAGCTGAGAATCACTTTGCAGTTGCTTTTCAAGTTTACGGCCTCTTGACCACACAACTCTACCCCCTACTTCTCACCCTGCTGTCTCAGAGCTTCTCAGGCAAAAGTGTGTAAAAAAGGCCAAGTTTGCTTGCCTGGTATCCCAGTGGCAGGGATTACAGGCCCCAATAGGCAAATACCCTGCAGTGGGTGGAGTGCAGCTACTGTGGCTGCTCCTGATTCATCTCTCCAGCAGAACTCCAGCAGGCCTTCCCTCAGGGCCCTGCTCTCAGATCTGGAGCTGATAAACTAATTGGGGCTAATGTGATAATGGGAATAATGACATTTACTGTTTTTATCAGTCCTAGGGCATACATTTGCATTTTAAAAGGGCCCTTGGCAAGATCACAAAGTGGAACTGTAGGGAAGGGTGGGAATATTTAGTGCTGGTGAGGGAGGCAGAGGGGCTTGTCAGAGATTCCCTATACTGCACTGCCCAAACCTTCAAGACTTAGAGACAAGGAGACCTTCCTGGTCCACCCCTGACCTTCAACCAAGCCTTTCACACTTGCAGAAACTTCTGCATGCATCTTGAGTAAACTAAGAAAACAACCAAGAAAAGACTCACACCATTGCTCGGCTACTGCCTTTATACAATAACTACATTTTATTTTTTGTTCTACTCCTAGTCAGCCTTTGCCCATATGCAGACTTTTTCTTTTTTGCACAAAGAACTTCTTGGTTTTGATTTCAAAATCTCTTGCCAAAATTCAATTTCTCCATCCTCTTCCCCAAAGGGGAGGCCTGTTAAGTTAAAGGCGTGCTTGGTGGCCAGGCACAGTGCCCCACACGGGTAATACTAGGACTCTGGGAGGCTAAGGCAGGATGATCGCTTCAGCTCAGGAGTTTGAGATCAGCCTGAGCAAAGTGAAACCCCCATCTCTAAAAATAGCTGGGCATTGTGGCGGGCACCTTGCAGTCCCAACGACTCAGGAGACTAAGCCAAGATTAGCGCTTGAGCTCAGGAATTCAAGACCAGCCTGAGCAAAAGCAAGACCCTATCTTCACTAAAAATAGAAAAATTAGCTAAGTGTTGTGGTAGGTGCCTGTAGTCCTAGCTACTCAGGAGGCTGAGGCAGGAGGATTGCTTGAACCCAAGAGTTTGCTTTTGCAGTGGGCTAGGCTGACGTCACGGCCTTCTACCCAGGGCAAATAGAGTGAGACTCTGTCTTTAAAAAAAAAACAAAAGGAAAGAAAGAAAGGAAAAAAGAAAAAAAGAAAGAAATCTGGTTGGACCCTTCACTTGTGTCAGGATGGTGTCCAGGAAGATCTGAGAGATAGTTAATAGTTAAAGGATGGTATTTTTGCTTGCCAGGAGAAGCCACTTACCTGTATGGGGGGCAGGTACATTTGTGTCTCAGTAAAGCAGGTACAGGTAACTCCCAACTTGCCTGTTGTTCCAGGGAGATGGGGGTTGTGTAGGAATTTAAAATTCGTACATCCTCCCCAACATTCCACTTTCTTTCGGTTCAGCCTCTTGGTCTTTGTTTCTCTGCTTTCTTTAGGGAGTGTCAAAAAACAGCAAAAAAAAAAAAAAAAAAAGACCCTGTAAGTGAGAAGAGGAAGTGAAGGACCTAGATAATCCACCAACTGGATAATCAGCCTTTGCATTGTTGAGAGTTGACTGCTTGACCTGAACGTCTCACAAGGAACCCAACCTGTTAGGACCCTCCCTTTCAAACCTTCTACCAAGGCTATTAGCTGGGGCTGGAGAGGCAGGCTTTCAAAGTTCACTGCAACTGCCAAGGGTTTCTGTCAGGAGAGGTAGTCCGGTGCCTGGAGGAAGAGGGCTGGGAGCCTCTGCAGAACCTGCCCCCTGCACAGCCAGGGCAAAGTGGACTAAATACAGACTAGTGAATGAACAGGTGCTCACAAGGTCTCGCACTCCCCTACACATCGTCTCTTCCAGCCTTAAACTTTGCTTTTGCATCTTCCCTTCCCAATGGTGTCTTTGGGGAGCACTGTGCTTTTCACCTGAAACAGCCTCTGAGCTGAAAAGAACAGTCACCACCAATCAATTCCTCATCCATTAACTGATTGTCTCTCTGTTCTAGAGACACAGGCACAACCTGGTTAGACCTGTTTTGTTTGAACACTAACGTGTGAGCTGGCCAAATGCAAATGAGCCAATGTTTGTAATCCTTTATTTTATTAAATGGCCAGGCAGCCAATCAGAAGAGGGGGAAGTGACTTAGGGAATTCCCGGTTGGTGGCTTATTGCTTAACATCCTACAAGAATGATTAAAAATTATTGTCATATGCATTTGTCTCCACTCCAATGAGGGCTCAGACGTGATAACACCTGAGGCTCCCCATCCCTGGAGGAGCCGGTGTGGTTGCTGTCTGCCGCCTTCTCTCCATTAGCCACAGCTATTGGATTTCCCACCCAGAATCTTTAGGTAAATGAGGTAAGTTCTTAAAACCTTCTTTTGAATCTGGAATTCAAACACCTGAGTGGAAAGAGACGCCTACCTTAAATCAGAGGGAGGAAAATAAAGCAGAGTCCTGGAGGCGGCTGGCAGGAAGTAAAGCTTGCTGTGCCTGGGCTTACCTCGCTGGGTCTCAGTAGAATTTTATTTTGGAGGGCAGCGGGGCTACTCTGAAGACTACCTGTTAACTCCCTGCATTGTTTGGACTTCCTGTCACTAGGAATTTAAAAGCTCCCTGGTTTTCTTCTATCTTTATGCCAAAATAAGTTCCCTGGATTGAATTCTTCTGAAACAAATAGGTAGCTAGAAATAGGTGACTGCTATAGCTCAGCAAAGAACTGGTTGGCTAAATATCTTCTGGGGCTCAGAGTACGCAGCCTCGCTTTCTAGAGATGTGTTCCGCTGATAGTTTTTCTGACTCATGAGCTATAGAGAAAAGCCAGCTCATTTCCAGTATGATCCAGTGATGGAAAAGGGCTGGAAATAGGCAAGGACAGATTCTTCTACACTGAAAAAGTGACCAGGGAGGCAAGGCAGACAGGAGTATTGGGGAAATCTGAACCCTAAAAATGAGTTCTCCAGGAAAATAAGATCCATTTTGGCAAAAGAATTCATGATGTCTCAAGAGGACAAACTGACCTTTTTTTCCATTTTGGGATACTATGGCCAGATAGGCAGGTGTGACTCAGCAGCAACACACACCTTCTAGGCCAGGGACTCTTTTGATTTTGTTTGGACACCATGGAGAAGTGTTGGAACAGTGGGGAATGAATCTGGTTAGTAAACGACAGCATTGAGGAGAGAAAGTGACATTTTTTTCCATCTGTCTTTGCTGATTTAGCACGCTCCCAGCATTGTGCGAATGTGTGCTGTTGGGATGAAGTATCAGATTCGGAGTCCAAGTTCACAGGTGTCTCTGCTCGTTATTTGCACTGACCTTAGTTCATGTAACTGGGAGAAAGTGAGCCAGTGTTTGGATTCTGAAAACTTCCTGATGGAAATGTCTAATTCAGGATTTGGTTCACGTGGGTGTGAGGATGTGCTCAAATAGTCTTTCAAAGTGTAGAAAGGCAATGAAGATCCCAAATGGCTGTGTGCAAATTCCACCGAGGTCCAGGGAAGAATCAATTTCCAGCAGGAAAGATGAAGGCATATTATTGGGAAGAACTTTATGGTTCAGAGATGCTGTCAGAAAGGGCTACTATGAGCTTTTTAGAAGGACTTTAATAGCTATACGAGGAGTTTACACGAGACTCCACTTGTTTTCTTTTTTGTGACTTAAAATTCTGGGACTACGAAATAACTCATCAATTCCCTCTTCTTATAATATGGACTCACGTAGGACTAAGTCATTTCAACAACAGTGGTTGATGGTGTTTAAAAATCATGATAGAACATGAAATGAGAGTCGTTTGGAAGTCCATAATCACACTGAAACAAATAATAAATACAATGAGATACTCCTGCTGCATGTTTCCAAAATATTTTATGGAGGCATTATAAAAGGAAGTCACTTTGTGGACACAGCTTTGTTGGGAGTTCTCTTACCCGACCATCAGAGATGGCGGCCTTCCTCAGGACCTTTGAAAGGTGGTGTGGCTAGGGCGGTGTATTCCATCCAGGCTTCTTTTGCGCCAAAGGTCTTCTATTCAATTACATCTCTTTTTTGTGTCTATTAAAAGTGACTATTTGTCAAACTCAACCCATTTGGATTTTTTTTTTATTTTTAAAAATATTCTAATACATTATGATCTCCCAACGGAAGTGCCTATGGCCTTTCTGGACCTGTGAGTGCCCTAAAACGCCCCCATGAATTGACCAACTTTACTCTGATCCTCTTTCAATATTTTTCTGACTTTTCCAGGGTCTGACACAAAATGGAAACTGAGAGGTTAAAAAGTTTACTGAATGGCATTCAATTAGCTAATTAGAAACTAGAAGGAACTTATATCATATTTCAGGTGAGAATGTGAGCGCATTTGGACAAAGTTCACTTCTAAGGAAGCAGAATTTAGCTTTCTGAAATCTTGCCATGTTTTCTTTCTGCCATATCTCCTCCGACCTCTACCCTACTCAAGCTCCCAAATTTGGGGATTTGAGCACTGGCTTGTGATCATTAGATCATGTTGCTTTTCTGTTTGAGTTTTTGGCCAGAGTTGGGTTTGAACCCACCACCTCTGGTATATGGGGCTGGCGCCCTACTCCTTTGAGCCACAGGCACCACCCCATGTTGCTTTTCTGAAAGCTCAGTACAAGATTCCCATTTCACCTCGCGGCATCAAACACAGACATGGGGAGGGGTGGAGGTCATTCAGTCCTTGCTTCCTCCAGATGGAGTCATCTCCATGTCCTTCCAAACAGATGTGCTTTTCAAAGACCCCACAGGAATCCTGGGGAGATGGGATGGGGTGAGATAGCAAGAATGTCACGGTAGAATCTGCTAACACACTTGAGAAGCAGGGACATGGTTTTGAGGGACCAAACACAGAACTTGAACGTGGTTGTCCTTGACATCATTTTGCTGCTGTTTCAGTCCATTTCTCTTGTTAAGATCCCTCTCTGGTAGAATGGAAGTGTCAATCATTTCTGTTGTGGGTGGGGCCCCGGTGGGGAGGCGTTGGCTGCACGGCAGGCTTGGTGTGGAGAGACCACGCATTCTCACCCTGCCTTCGTTACTGGGTAACCGAACGCAGCACGGTGGCTTTCAGCCCTGGTAAGCTGAACCTGCGGTGGGGATCAGACCCATGTGAGGACAGACACAGGAGGATAGCCGTACCAGGTGCAGATTTTCTTAGATCTGTTGCCGAATAACTGAAAGGAGGGAGTAGATAATTAATTTTATTTGCCATTTTCATATCTCATTTTTACTTATATGATTTACATTAATACAATGTGTCCTAAGGCAGTGGTTCTCAACCTTCCTAGTGCCACAGCCCTTTAATACAGTTCCTGTGGGTCGCGACACACAGGTTCTTGAAAAAGGTATGGGCTATTATACTCTTACTAGAAATATGTGACTATTGTTACATTTATATAAATTGGACAGGGTTTTATAGGGCCAGGCCCTTAAGCTGTGTCAGAAATAAATAGCACAGTGGGAAGGATAGTCCCCTTATAGCAGCTAATCTTAGGATGGGACATATTTTCTAGACAAGTGGCACTGATGTTAGGAAGCTAGGATGTGCTGGAGGAGAAATTTCTATGGATCCCTCAGAGTTATTTGACAAAAACTTCATTGGACTTCAGAGTGGGGGTGAAAGAATATTTCTTTAAGAATCTCTCCTGAAGAATTTTAGACTCCAGCGTTTGGATGATTGGGGCACAGTGTGGAGAAGGTAATATATGGGACAGTGCTTGCAGTGACAGTTAGGGGACCTGGTTTTCTAGCCTCCAAAGAGCAATGTGCTCCACTTCTCTGAGCTTTAGTTTTCTCATGTAGACAAAAGGGTTTGAACCCAATCATCTTTGGGATCCATTTTGACCTTCACATTCTATGGCCATGGGGCCTGGGTTAGAGTGGGTGAGGGGATGGGCACTGGACGTCAGCAGGATTAGCCAGCTGAGAATGGAGTGGGAGACACTCTCTAAGGACAAGGCAGGAAAGAAGCCCTCCAATGGTTTCTTAGGATCTTCAGAATTGTGCCTGAAAGATACCTAGTGGAGACCCTAAGACCCAACACCCGGAGCCTTCATTAGAGAGTCTACGCCCATGACAGCATCCCCATCTCACCAATTTGTCTCCTGTGGCCCAAACTGGGGGAAGTGTAGAAGTGGGTGAAGAAGACAGTTTCGTGTCCACAGGGAATAGTTTATATACACGAGTAGGTGCTTTAACGGCACCTTCCATAAAACACCAAAGCAGCCTTCTGGAAAGTGAACATTCCAGCACCCATAGTGTCTGCTGAGCTTGACTGCCTGCCCATTGCTTACTGGGCAGATTGGATGGTTGTGGCTCCACTTCTCCTGTAGGAAGACCCTCTGGGTAATCACAAGGGAGTATGGCTCCTGGGCAGCCCAGCTGAGGGTCCCTGGTGTTCCCAGAGCACTTTAGCTGTGTGTCTGGAGCAGGCAGAGCTTGCAAGAGGGTCAAGGAGGGTGGCCCATTTAAAGAGGTGCCCAGGGTTTTAATTGACCTCGGTTTAAAAGAGACACCCTGTAAAATACTCCCATGAAAACTGATTTCACTAGCACGTAACCACATTCTGTCTTCGGTTTATTTTATGGGGCTGGGCCCCTTGTTCTGGTTCACAGGATTCACATTATCTCTCCTCCTCTGATCTTACCCCACACCCTGGCCCTCAGAGCCTCCATCACTCCTTTGCTCAGAAGCATCTTAATCGTTATGAAGGGTGACTGCCTATTTGTTTAAAATAGGACCAGCAGAGGTGCATTCAAAACATGCTTTCTGATAAAAATCAAAGCCAAAACTAAAAAGGAGCCAGAATACCTAGTATAATAGTTTGATTTTTCAGTCTAAAAGTCTACCACATTAACCCTAGTCTTTTAACATAACAACATAATTTTACTTTTTTATGACCTTTTCTCCAGGAGCTCTTTCTTTGATGTCATTATAATTACGGTGAACTTAAAATGTCAGAGCTGCGCCTTCCCTGTCACCTGCTACTATAGACACACGATAAACAACCTTGGAGGCTGGGCCCTTTATTGGCCCCAGTGTGGCTTTGAGAAATTTTAGTCTTCCTGCCAACTCTTTTTCTCAGCCTGATGCAAACTTCCCCCAAAACTCTATTAAGCCTTTCTTGAAATAGGAAGAGGGGCTTCTATTTTTTGTATATAACAACAGACTTTGAAGAATATGGCCATCTCGTGGAGATCATTCCAGGCTTTCTCTTAGAAATCTTTCAAAAAATTCCCTTAGTAGGGCTGATGATATATTCTGGAGGATCAGGTGAGCGAGGTCTAAAGATAAGAGCAATATTCAGTTCTATTTCTTTTTTCTTTCTTCCTTTTTTTCTTTCTTTCTCTCTCTCCTCCCTCCCTCCCTTCTTTCTTTCTTTCTCTCTCCTTCCTTCCTTCCTTCCTTCCTTCCTTCCTTCCTTCCTTCCTTCCTTCCTTCCTTCCTTCCTTCCTTCCTTCCTTCCTTCCTTCCTTCCTTCCTTCCTTCCTTCCCTCCCTCCCTCCCTCTATCCCCCCTCCCTCTATCCCTCCTTCCCTCCCTTTGGTGGTTTTTTTTTTTTGAATAGGGTTTCACTCTGTAGCCCAGGCTAGAGTTCAATGGTGTCATTCAGCCCTGTTTTCATGGTGACTACTGACAAGACTTGTTTTATCTTTGCAGTGGGCTTTAGATTGAACTCTAAATTCAGCTTCTGCCTCAACTATGTCTGCTTAGAAAATCAGGATGCACCTATCTCTCCTTTCAGCCATCTTTTAACTTCTGTGGCTAGAGGGCCGTGGGATAAGGAATGCTGATGAAGGGTTCGTTCTCACTAGGGCCAGGAGGCTATAATTTTTTTCTTTTTTGTGGCCTGAAAGCCATTGGGAGGTAGTACAAAGAGTACTGGACTTAAGTGTTCAAATACCTGGGTTCAAATTTGACTTTCCCACGGGGTGGCTGAGTGACTTTGAGTGGGTTATATAAGTTCTAGCATCTAAGTGTTCTCATTTGGAAAATGGGGTTAACAACATCTACTGCACAGGGCTGTCATGAAGATTAAATTAGGCAAAGAATAGGACAGCACCTGGACAAAAGTGAGTAAATAATTAGTAATTGTAGAATGGAAGTCGAGGGTAAATCTTCAATTTGAATGTTTTTAGCGAGACTCTGATAGGGATTAAATTTCAAGTTTTTCTTTTTTCTTTCTGGAAATGATCAATGTTGGTTCTTCACTGTGACGTAGGGGAAGAAATGCAATAGGGTTTTTACTGGAGAAAATTGACAGCAGGCAGAAGAATAAACCATATAAAGAGGGACCTCAGAATGGAGGCTTGTTTGGGCCCACTGCAAATCACAACACTTGAAAGTCCTGGGGGAGACCTGGGGTAGGCATGGCATGCTCCTTCCCTGTGTCTTGATGTTGGGCCTCCAGAGGAAACTGATTCTCCTCCAGGCCACATGACTGGCTTTCAGGGGTGGGTGGGCCATTGTCTACTCCTAAAATTCTTGACGATGTCTCCAGATGTTGACTGACCACTGCTGCTGAGACATTAACCTTGGGCGTTGTAGAGGCTACGGGAAAAAATAAAATTCTACTAGCTTATTTTGTTTAGACACTAAGGGTCTTTCTCTTGGTCAATTGTCCAAATGAGGTTTCTGGCCAGGGAGAAGTGGTTTCTAGAGGCTATTTGAGTTGAACAAGTAGTTCTTGTTGTTAGTAAAACAGCAAGTGTTTCTAACCTGGAGTCCAAAGGTCTCTTGGTGTCCATGGAGAGAATTCAGGGCATCTGTACACTTGGATGTGAAAAAAGATTACTTCTATTTTCAATAACTAAAATTGAACATTTTCTTTCAACGTGAATACAGGCAAAACTTCATAGTAATATTAGGTTGATTTTCTTCACCAAGAAAAATCACAAACATTTTCACATCATGTTACATTTGTTACAGATGTGTCAAAATATCAATATTTGACATCTAATCAGCCCTGCACCAGATATTTTTATTTGCTGTGTTAACAAAGAAGCACGGGTATTATTATGGTATCACACATTTATTTTAAAAAGCATTTTGATAATTATGTTTCAATATAAATTTCCTTTCTAATCTTGTATATTTTACTTTGTCATTTAAAACCATTATTTTCAGAAGTGACCCATAGGCCTTGCTGGACTGCAAAATGGGTCCATGGTACAAATAAAAGGTTAAGAACACCTGATCTACAGCATTCTTTTGTGCAGGGCTAATGAAATGACTTTGGAGCGTCATCAGTAGATAAGCAGTGTCTGCCAAAACAGTGTTCTTCCCACCTCCTCTTCCTACCTATGGGTAGCCTTGGGGTTGTGCAGGGACTTTGGCATAGTGACAATGATAATAATAATAACTATCATGGTAATAATAGCTAAATTTGTTGAGTGCCTTCTTGTAAGCCAAGGTGGCTTAGATGGGTGGGTGAAGACATATTCAATGTCATGTTTAGTTGAATCTTCCCAACTAACTCAGGAGGTAGTTCATGGAGAACAGACAGCAAAGCTCACTCCCCCCCCGTGCCACTGGTGACAGAGCTTTGGAACAGGTGAAGGCCAAGGTTGGGACTGGACCCCAAGGAGAGGACTGGTATTGTGGATGTGCAGCTTGTGTAGTTACACCGGGACCCATGTGTAGAAAGGCTCCATGCTTGATTTAATGCCATGCTGCTGCCATCTTGAAATTCTTCCTAAGTTTTGAACAGGGGGCTCTGCATCTTCCTTTTGCAAATTATAAAATTCCTGAGTCTTGCAAATTACATAGCCCAGTCCCTCCTCTGGATGTAGTCAAGTAGTTTGAATGTGGGATGCTGCTGCAGAGAGCCCCTTGTTCATTTCTTGAGTGGTCATCTAAGCCACCTCTGCTAGGAAGATGAGGCCTGTGGTGGTCGGGAGATGAAGATGTCATTGTTTGAACTGGTGAGTTTTATAGCTTTGGTTGATCTCCAAAGGTCTCCTTCAAACAACTAGAAGACTGGTTGAGTAATCTGCTGATCTGCTGGAAGGGATTTGATTCCTTGAGAAACCTTTCTGGCAGAGAGTTGCTTTTCTTACGGATGGGGTTTTCATTTTCTATTTTTCAGAGGGCTTGCTGTGTAGACCAGCGAGCTAGAAGAAACAGAATAAAGTCTGTTCTTGAAGGGAAAATTAGATTTGTGCTGAGAGGTTAGTATTCTTGTAGAAAGGCACGGAAAGGGAACTTGGCTTTTTTGGCCTATTGTCACTTAATTATCATCTGTACAAAAAGAAAACTCTGCTTCTTCTAAAGAAGAGGTCCTCTAATTTGTGAGAAAATTCAGATGCCATTTGCTTCCTAAGGTGCAAAGACAATAGTGAACTAAGTCTAATGAGGATTTGTCTGTATTTTAGGGCTAAGTTTTAAAAGAACGTTCCAATGTATGAAACAGGGTGTGGACATGATGTTGGAAGAAAGGAAGAATCTTGCCAGACCTCTGTCTGAGTGATGCAATCCAGGGTCCCCCAGTGACACACCTGTGGTATCTCTCTCATCCAATGTGATGTCCACATTGCAAGCAGGCCGTCCTCAGGACCAATCTCTGATGGCTCAGAGGTCTGGTGCTCTTCCACAGGAGCCATAATTCCCCCTTCATTTTCGAACAGTTTTTTAATTTTTTTTTTTGTTATTGCTGCTCTTTTATCTGGCTAATAAGTATCAGGTGGCTTCAGGCTGCCAGTCTCAACCCCCAAGTCAATCTGGGGTTTTCAGCAGGAGGTCAGACTGAAGTTTTGACAGACAGATTTGAGCGGCTGTGAACTGGTATTTCTGTAGCCTCTGAACTGGTGCGTACTCAATGAGAACTTTTTTATGCAACATGGGGGCACAGGGATCATCAATATGTCTCCAATTACCGTTTTGGGGAAAAAGTTATGAGAACTATACTTAAAGAACCTCCACTTCCAAATTAAAAGTAGATGTCTTAAGAGACATCCTTCTCCTCCTCCTCTTTAGAAATACAAGGATCCATTTTCAAAGCTACAAAGACGTGTGTTGTTTTTCCCACCCCTCCCCTAATACATTTATTATAATATGGCCAGTACACTTACTAGCTCTGTTTGTTCGGGTAAGTTACTCAATTTCCCTGGGCCTTCTCATCTGTGAATTGGGGATAACATTAGTGCTGATGTTTGGGGCTATTACGAGGATTAAATGAATAATTCATGTGAAGCCCAGCACATTGTAAACCCTCAGGAAGTAGGAATTATCATCACTGTCATAGTTTTTGTTGTTGTTTTGTAATTATACAGGCTGTGAGATTCTGAATTGGAGGTTGTTGATCTTTCCTTGGCTTGAACCTCCTGGTCTTTTCCTGTGAGGAAATTTGATCTTCAAATGGTCAAATCCATTGTCTTAGGCCATCTCGACCCCACCCTGGCTCCACTCCCCACCTCTTGTCTCCCTCCACCCTTGCCACATTCCTGCCCAGTTGGTCTTACTTATTTTTCAGTCAACGAAGGGTGTTGTTAAATCTTTTATTTTTCTGCAGCCCAATTTTGTTCTGAGGCACTCTGCTCCCTGCCCCGCTTATGATAGGAATGCTTGGGAGTGCTCAGCCAGCCATATCCCTGCTCTGTTGGAATACCCTGTTCTTAGTGCTTCTTGAGAAACAATAAAGTTTCTGAGGTCTTTCCCGCTGCCATGACTCCTTGGCCCCCATTAGGCTGCTAATCTGGTGGTGATGAAGGCCCATGGCCCAGAGAGAGCTGGGAAAGGTGGTTATCCTAGGAAGCATTATGTGTTGCCCAGGACTGCGCTTTCTTCTCCAAAGGTTGAAAAGATATATTAAGAGCTTCCTATAACTATGCATATTGAAGGCTGGACAATGATGCCATTGCTTAATGAGTGTTGTTCATGACCTTCAGGTGAATGATTTGTTTAGCTCTTTGTGGCCCCTGTTGGCCTTAACTCATCATATGACATTGACAAACTAATGAGAAATAAGAGGGTGACAATGCTTGGATTAAGGCAGAAATCACACCTTAAATATCTCACACCCTTTCCACTTGGGACCTGGAACCTCAAATCCTTTGGTAGGACATAAGACAGTCTATACAGCTGGCCTTTGAGGTAGGTTTGGCCTCATTTCTGTGATGGGACAACTATGATCTAGGGACTGGGGGGGTTTCAAATTATGCTCTCTGCGTCGGGCTGCACACAGGATATCTGCAGGAGAGCCTGGACTGAAATTCGGGTGTGCTAAGCCTCCACTTTGGGAGGCAACCTGCAGGCCACACCTATTCCCTAAAGCATATTGACTTTCGGAAGTCAACCATTTGGAAGAGAGTGCGGGTTGGGTTTCGATCATATCCCAGCAGCCCTTTCTCTGCCCTTGTTAATCTGATTCATGATCTGAGCCCGGGCTGGCTGGAGTCTGGCCATGTCACTTTGAAGACCTTGGACACCCCTCAGTGCCCTCGCAGAATCAACCAATGGAAAAGTACAATGTCTTCTGGCGTTTTGGCCCCGTCGGCTCCCCACTGGCTATCTGATACCTCCTTTTATTTTGAGGGGGGCAAGGGTAGCATCCAAACTGAAAGCGCAGGGTTTTCTTTGGGTTTTATAGGAAAAATAAATTGGCATGAAGGCTCAGTCAAACCAGCTCAGGCTGTTTGGGCAGATGCCTTTCTTTGCTTTTTTCTGTTTATTTTCCAACAAATCAATGCTTAACTGTGTTGTTATCGGAGCAGAGCAACAGGTGCAAAAAAATAACTCTGCTGCCAACTCAAATGAAAAGGTAGGGCTTACACCCTCTGGGAGGTATTCAGAAGATAACAGAAGCCCCTGCCAGCAACTGAATTAACAGCTCTGTTTAAGGTGGGTTTTATGTTAACAACCTGCTTCTAACCCTCCACACATAAACACGCCATTGTCTGGGGGAGAGATGTTCAGCCATCCAGACATCCAACCGCTTTATCCTGCCCAGAGTGGAGGTTAGTTTTGGCTGAGGCCGTTTTGTGAAACTCAGGAGCGTTTTCCTGTCTGCCAACTCTGTGTCTTAGTGAGAGTTTTCAGGGAAGGCAAGGGCATAGGGTTGCTGGAGAGAAGAGGATCAGTGCTGCTTTTAAGTCTACTTGAAATTCTTTTCAAGATTTTTTTATTCCCAGATGCCGGAGTGGGTTGGGAGGGTCTCTCTGCTCTCATTCTAGCCCATTCCCAGCAGGAGGTGGGGAATGAGCGTGGATGATTTTGCAAGGAGCTACTGTTATTTTGGAAGTGGGATCTTTATTCAGAGTCCAGCTGGGTACAACAGCATTTGAATCTTCCTAGAAAGGCAGATTCAGATTCAGCAGTCTGGGTTTTCAGTAGCCAAACATCATTGAATTAAAAAATTTGGCAGTACTGAGCATTAGGACTTAACTTGATTTCAGGTTGGCAAATAATATAGTCATAGGTTCCCCCCAGAGGCCCACAGAGGATGTGCACTCCCAGAAGAAGGTGAGGTGGGAGCCACAGCTTCAACTGAGGTCTCAAAGGGCTCCGTGCTGTTTTTTTTTTTTTTTTTTGTAGAGACAGAGTCTCACTTTACCGCCCTCTGTAGAGTGCCATGACGTCACAGGACTCACAGCAACCTCCAGCTCTTGGGCTTCCGCTATTCTCCTGCCTCAGCCACCCGCCACAACGCCCGGCTATTTTTGGTTGCAGTTCAGCCGGGGCTGGGTTTGAACCCGCCACCCTCGGTATATGGGGTCGGCGCCCTTCTCACTGAGCCACAGGCTCAAAGCTTGCCCTATTCTTACTTTGTGTATCTGAATTGGATTGATAAAGGCTTAGGGGTTTCTAAGGCAATCTTGTCTTTTGATCAACTTTGGTGCCTGCCACTGTCAGTCTGTGCCGTCATGTCTGGGTCTGGCACCAAGACCCACCAGGATCAGCATAATATGTAGATTTCCAAATGGCTCCCAGTCAATAAGGTGTGCCTGTAATGGGTCCAGACTCGGCCTTCCAATACTAAATTATTGGTCATAAAAAAGCTTGAAACTCCAGGAATAATACTTCAGATGTTGCCTCTGGGAATATAAAAAAGGTCTGTTTCAAAACACATTAGGAAAATTGTGAAATTACCTGTGATGTAATCCCAAGCCAATCAAATACATTCCCCAAGCTTGATTCACATTTTGATTCCTTTGTTAAAAAAAAACCCACTCACACACACACACAACTTATTGCCTGTATTATATTCAGTTGCATTTCACATGTGCAAGAATTTTCTTTCCCCTACTTGGGAGTAGTCCTTTGAAAAACACTCATATAGAAACAGGAAGTCAGAAAGCTGTTGCGACATCCTTAGGGCAAATGCTGTGAATTCACCTGCTGGTAACTTTGATTATGGACTGAGAATGGTCTGGATATCACTGTCATCGCAAAAGTAATTAAAAGGCCTAATTGCTTGAGGAGTAGAAATGCCCACATGGCAGCTAGTTCTGTGGTGCTTTGGGGATGATGTGCTTGAATGAATAAGGGTGCTGAGAAGGTAGACCATGGCCTTGAATTTCAATTCCCTGGAGCCGGGGACAGAGAATGTAGATACATTCCCTGCGCAGATCTGCTCTGTGACCATGGTACTCTCAACGTACCTTCACCCTCGCAGTAGGAGCAAATTATGCTTTTTGGCCTGTGTCTAATTCAGGTAAAGCATAAATAATTATGGACCAGTCTATTTCCTGAATATAAATAAAATAACTGTAATGAGTCATGGGGTGGTATTTACATTATATACGTATGTATGTGTATATGCACAGATCTGGAATATTTACATACACGTTCGCATGTACGTGCATATATTTGTCCATAAGCCTGATAAAGGTGTGAGGCAGCAGAAGGCACAGAGAAAATGTTGTAACCACGTGTGGAATGGGAGTTGCATTAGGATGAGTTGAGAGATGCTTTCTTCTCTGGCAAAACATCCCCTTCTCAGCAGACAGTGTCTAATTTCCTAGTGTTTACTGTAACACGGCCTGAGTTTAAATTCTCTTTTTCCTCTAATTCTTGCTAAGCTGTGTGACCTTGAATAAGTTGTCTAACTCCTCTGAGCCCAGATTAGCTATCTGTTAAATGACATAATGCCTTTTTAGGGATGTTGAGAGCATTGACTGAGATAATGTGCTTATAATGGTAATAGCAGCTCAGAGCTGGCACGTTCTAAGTGTTCAATAAGCCCTAGTTACTATAGTAAAGTTATTATTATTGTTTTTAGAGCACTTAATTCTGAGTCTCAATAGTTCTGCAACTGAGCCAAAGAAAGACTTCCTTCTAATTGAGCTGGCCTGAGACTGGCTGTCTTGGTCTCTCCCAGGAGGTTGTGTCTTTACCTTTAAGAAGGGAGGCCCGTGGAGCTGTCTTTGGCCTGCTTAGGAGTCCTGAGGCCCAGCACAGCTTCCTGGGTTTGGGGATTGGTAGCTCCAGCTCCCTGCCAGAGTCCCGGGGGTTCTTCTTCCCCTTGCTTTTTCATCTGTATTTGCTCCAATCCCAGCTCCTGTTCTGTGCAGTAATTGAGCATTCCCTGTGCGAAAGGACTTTCAGGATAGACAAACCCTCTGGCCATGCTCTGCCAGGAGCTCGCATGTTAGACCTGCCTCTTTCCTTCACCCCTGCCAACTAGCCATGGTGTGTGGGCATGAAAACCCTGGGGGAACCCAGAGCTCAGGGCGTATGTCCTATGACTGCTCTTGACAGCCTGCGGCAGTGCATCTGGTGAGAGGAAGGGGAGCAGGAAGGCTAGCTTTCTGACCTCTGGGCAAAAACTGTGCCAGAGGGGCACAGCAAGGCCCGCTGTTCATAGCTCAGCTGTAACGATGCATCCACGCAGTGTCACCCGAAACGGGGAGCAGGGAAGCAGGACATCCCATGCCACCCAGCTGGAATTAGAGAAGATTGTGTAGATGAGAGAGGTTTGAGGCTTCACCTAAAATGAACTTGGTCCTTAATTTCCTCCTTGGAGTTTCCATAAAATAATAACAACAACTATTATTATTATGAAAGCCAGCTGACATTTATCAAGTACTTACAGTGTGTCATGCTTTTCTAAGCTTTTTACAGGTGTCACTTCGTTTTGTCTTTCAACATTTTTCATGTCCCCCTCATTTTACAGATGAAGAAACCGAGGTCTAGAAATGTTAAATAACTTGCCCAAGCTTGCCCTGTTCATAAATTGGGAAAGCCAGGATTTGAACTATGGCCATCTGACTCCAGAGCCTGAAGCTCCCACACACTACACTATCCAGCCTCTGAGGGGGTCTGTGCGTACCCCAAGAATGTCTCAAAGCCAAGCAGCACAGCGTAAAGACACGCTACAATAAGAGCCGATATTGATGAGGCACTTGCCACACAGGAGAAAATATGATGAGGACTTTGCAAACGTTCTCATGAACCTGACATCAGCTTTTCCTGATGTAAACAAACCTGTGTTTTTACACTTTTTGTTATATGTTACTGTAGAGAGGATAGAAATTCCCCCAGGTCAGGTGGCGCCTGCGGCTCAGTCAGTAGGACTCTGGCCCCATATATGGAGGGTAGTGGGTTTGAACCTGGCCCTGGCCAAACTGCAACAAAAAAATAGCCTGGCATTATGGTGGGCACCTGTGGTCCCAGCTACTGGGGAGGCTGAGGCAAGAGAATCGCCTAAGCCCGGAGTTGTGATGCCACGGCACTCTACCGAGGGTGATAAAATAAGACTCTGTCTCTAAAAAAAAAAAAAAAAGAAAAATAGAAATTCCCCCAGGTCATCACAGCCAGCCAAAGGGTGGCACCAGAATTTTAACCCTTGCCATTTGGGTCAGGAGCCCTTAGTCCCTTCCTTCCTTCCTTCCCTCTCTCCTTCCCTCCCTTCTTCCTTCCTTCCTTCCTTCTTTCCTTGGCTGACGTTGAAGGTCCTCATAACTTTCAAGGTGTCCTTTCAACTCAGATTTTAGTGGGATTCAGTCACTTTGGCCAGGCCTCATCTTCTATGCACAAATGTGCCCCTGACTAGCAGCTGAAATAGGAGAGTCTTTTAAACTTCAGGGTCAAGTCAAGTGGTCTGTGCCTCCTCTTCCCAGTCTCCTCCTTGGTCCCTCCTGTGCGTGGTGGTCAGGGTGGCACTGCTCTGGGAGGGAAGCAAGGCTGTGATGAAGTCCTGGAGAGGGAGGTCCAGGGGGCGGGTGGGCTGTCTCTGTGTGTGGCTGGCACACAAGTGGTCTCATTTCTCAGCGACTCAGAGGTCAGTGTGAGTTTGTGTTTACCTGAAACCACCCATTTAAAAACTGAGAAGCAGAGGGCAGCCTATTTGTCTTGCCAGGACTCAGACTGTGGCTAATTTGGCACAGAACGGTGGTTTCTTGCTGCTAAACTGAGTTTCATATTGGTCAAACCCTATTAGCCCATGATTTTTAGGGGAACTAGTGGAACATCATTTGTAGGGGAGTCACCACCTAAGGCTAAGAGGTCCTGGCAAGAAGCCTGGCTTTGTGTGTTTGTGCTTCAGTCTGCTGGGTAGCATGTCAGGTTTCCCAGCTTCTAATATAGATAAAACTTCCATCCCCAAACATTAGTCTTATAAAATTCTGCACATAGGGGTAAATTTGGGGTTAACGAGAAAGTCTGGGCAATCAGTGAATCAAATATAGTTTTCTCCAGTTGTTCCTACCCATGAAGAGGATAAGAGAATATATACCAAAAAAAAAAAAAACCTCTGGGTAATCTACATTTCATTTCACTCTTATGGTTTGAAATAAAATTTACAGTTTTCCTTTGTATATGAGCAGGGTTTTCTTTTTCTTTGTTTTGAGAGAGAAAAGGTCTCACTATCGTGCCCAGGGTAGAGTGCAGTGACAGGATCATAGCTCCCTGTAACCTCAAACTTCTGGGCTCAAATGATCCTCCTGTTTCAGCCTCCCAAGTAGCTGGGACCACAGGCATTTACCACCATGCTTGGTTACTTTTTTAAATTCTTTGTGGAGATGGCGTCTCACTATGTTGCTTAGGCTTGGACTTCTAGACTCAAGCAATCCTCCTGCTTCAGCCTCCCAAAGTGTAGGCATGAGCTACAATGCCTGGTCTTGCATATGTGCAGTTTTTAACAGCCCAAGTAATAATTTATACTATCTTCCCAGAATACACACCATCTGGGAAGAAACAAGGGTGACCTCCGCTGATTGGGCAGTTACTCCGTATGTACCAGGCACTGTGCTGCTGGCTCTGAGGTCCCTACCCTGTTTAATTCTCCATCGATCCCCTGGGTTGTATGCCTGTTTCCCAGGAGAGGAAATGGCATCTCAGAAAGGCTAAAGGACAGCCTACGCTTGCCATCCCAGTAAAAGCAAAGATCAAGTTGTGTCCCTCTACAAGCTTTGCTTTTAATCCCTGGTTGAAACACAGGGGTGATTTTGTCCTAGTAGGCATGGGGGAGGGGGGATGTGCTACTGGTATCTGGAGGCCAGGGATGTGGGCCTCCTATGCTCAGGACAGCCCCCACAGCACAAAGAATTGTCCAGATTTCAGTTGTGGGGACGCTGAGAAACTCTGCTTTTAACCGTCACCCAGGCTGGCTGAGGGTCACCTTGCCTGTCTTGCACCCCCACTCCCACCTCCCTGGCCAGATTTCCCCCTGAAGCTAAAGAAGGGGAGAGGTAAGTCCTTTTTCAGCTTCCTTCTGACTCGCTGGGTGGAATCATTCTCACTTAGGCTCTGAATTGAGGACCCAGTCCTGGAAGAAGTAAAATGTGTTATAGGAACACCTTGAGAACTAATGTTTAAAGAAAGGAAAGGAAGCTGATTTTTACTGAAGCCAAGCATCTAGGTGCTGGACAAGACACCTTTCAACCCATTATTTATCCTTTATAACAGCCTTTAGGCTTAGAGGAAATCATTATTGCCCCCTCCACCCTCCCTGACCCTCCCATTTTTAAGCCAGTGAAGAAATTGAGGCTCGGAATGGTTAACCTACTCAAGGTCACCCAGCTGAAAAATGGGGCTTGGATTCTAACCCAGGCCTATCAGATTCCCAAGTCTCTATTGCTTCATCTATTTGATCCTTTTTTTAAAGGAAATAACGAAGGCTATATCGAAGGTAAAGTAAGAGCTGAAAGAACATTCATTGAACATATTCATTACTTCTTAAATAAAAGAAACAATTTTTATACCCCAGAAAGCAATCACTATAAGTCATAGACAGTCTATATTCATATATGGGCTTGTGGGTGAGTTTATAATAAGACTTTTTTTTTTTTACAGTTCTCAAAGCACATTTATTATCCTTTATCTAATTCTGTCTCAGCACTCAATAGTCCTGTGAAGTTGTTGGGGGCAAATAAATGCCTTCATTTGACACCTGAAAAACTGGGCCTCAGAGGGGTGTAAGACTTGGCCAGAGGCTTTTCAGCTAAACTAGCCCAGGGCCTTGGTGACCATGGTGGGGCCAGCCCTCTCCGCAGCTCCCTGCGGAGTTGGACACCTTTGCTCACAGCCCAGGTGAGCTGTAGTGAACTCTGACTCACAAATAAGCCACACAAGCTCTTTTATGAGTGATAACCATTTAATGTGCCCTGTAAAAAAGGGCACCCCAGCATCTGGCTGCCTTCCCTGGAAAGGGGGGCACCAGCAGACAGCAGAGCCGTGCACACACAGGCCAGCTCTGGGAAAGGGGTGGAGGTGACAGGCAGCTGTGACTCTGGAGTCCTAAAGGTCTTGGGGGTGGGGTGGGGTGGGAGTAGTTCTGGATGCCTGCAGAAGGTCATGGTGAGAAAGACGTCTGCTCCAAGGATAAAGGCTTGTGGGCCCTCAGTACCTGTGGGGAACTGGCCCACTGTGGTTCTAGGACATTCACTGAATTCTTTTTTTACTACCTGCTAAATTCTCAATGTACACGACCTCATTTGATTCTCACAATTGAGTTGGAGGTTGTGCCCATTTGTCAGGTGCAGAAAGTGTTTACCTACCAAATGCAATCAGTGTAACCTGGCTTATTGTACCCTCAATGAATCCCCAACAATAAAAAATAAATAAATAAATGAATAAAAAATAAGACGAAAAGAAAAAAGTTATCTGCAATAAATATTTACCTAGATGCAAATCAAAAAAAAAAAAAAAAAGAAAGAAAGTGAAGGTCAGAAAGCTTCTGGTGAACAGACCAGGAGTTTGCTCGGGATCTTCCACAGTGAAGCAGGGGAACTGGGACCTGATCCCGTCTCTCCTCTGCTCCAAAGCCTGGGGCTCAGCCCCATGCCACCCGGCTTTTCTGTTTATTGAGAAGCTGTGAACAAAAACCCACAGCTGAGGGAGTAGGTTAGAGTTGGCCGAAGCCAGACTCACCTACCGAAATGACCACTTTGAAATAGTCCCCAGGCAAGTCCTTGTGAAGGAATTTTAGGGGAGCTTTTTCTTGCCTATCCTCCCCTAGCCTGGAGGGCCAACTCCATGCACATCCACTGGGGCTCTGAGCTTCAGCCCTCTCAGGGTTAAACAGTAACCTTTCCATGCTTGTGGTTGAGCAAATGCTGGCAAGGAACAAGCCCAGCCTTGAGCAAACAAGAGACTGGGCCCTCACCCCCCTCCCTTCCCCAGCCACCCGCTCTGGGTACTCAGAGGTTTTCTTTTGCCTTGAAGTCCCCAGTCTGATTTCTTAGCTTTAGGGCAATTGCTCTACAAAGCTGGATAGGAAAATGCCCAGTTACAGTGAAAAAGAAAGAAAAGGTTTGACTCAAGTTGGTTTTCCTTCTCTCAGGGTGAGAATCAAAGAAGTTTCTGGAAAGGAACTTAGGAATTGGCATAATCATCTACTTTAAATTTTTGAATGGGGAGACTGGGGCCCTGAACCCGATCACGGGAGGCAGTGAGTTTCCTTGTCATTAACAGCTGACACGCAGCTGTGCCTAACCCATGCCTGGTGTTCTAGGTAGAGAAACTCATTTGATCACCAACCAATGTACGGGCTGTGTGTGTTTAGCTGCATTTTACATATCAGGAAATTGGGGTTCAGAGAGGTTATGTAACTTGTCTGAGTTAGTAAGTGGGAGAGTATGGAAATGACCCCAGCTCTTCTGGCTTCAGAGCTCCTCTGGATATGAGTCCAACTTTGCTATCTTCCCCGCCATGATCCCTTCATTATTAGAACAGCCATCATTCCTACCCTGTCCTTCCCTCTCCACCTTCTGCTTAAGCTAGATTCAGATCTAGTTATTTACAAAGCAACAGCGATGGTGATGATGGCAATTGTCGCATATGTTTTTATCTGGCTTACTTCAACCCTTAATCATGACTCTGTCCAGGGACCTAGAATAGCACCCAGCCCCATTATTGGGCTGATAAATATTTGTTGAATAAATAAATATATGAATACATTTTTATTCCTTTCTCAGACCCCCGTGTCCCCTCCTCAGGCTGTGCACAGACCCGGAAGAGTGGCAGCTAAATTTGAGGAAGGAGTGTCAAGGCCTTGAACTACTCTGGGTGGCCAATTTCAAACCTGGGGACGTTGGTGACACTTGAGAATGCACGATTTCCACACAACAGGCAGAAAATTTTCCATGACTTTCTCTTATCAAGCTAAATTCCTTTCCCCACCCCAGCATTTTATAAAGAGCAAGTTACTTTTACAGCCTCTGGGCACTGCCCAATAGCCTTCTAGAAACAGACTGTTCTTCCTTTGAATGATTGAACACACCGCTAGGGTTCTGGTCAGAAATGTGGAGGGTGCCCAGCTTGGGGGCAGGGACGTGACAAAGGCTGAACTATTGAAAGGAATATTTCTAAAGGTAAAATGTTTACATTGTTGTAAAAAAAATCCAAATAGGCTCAGGGGAGAAAGCTATTCCCTTGGACTCTTAAGAAAATGATCCTGTCCTCTGAGGAAGCCACTTTCAGGTCAGCTTCCAAGTCTTTGAATTCTCCAGGTCACTAATAGAAGAAAACCTAGTCATAGCTAGTCAGAGTGGAAAAATTTCATTACACTTCAGAAAGGGGCAGTGTCTGTCAAAGAAACCAATTGATTCCTGATGTTATCACTAAGCTAAATACTTGGGGAGCTCTACTGAAATAGGATGGAGGTGCTCTGATGATCAGCCCATCCTAGGGCAGATACCCAAACTGAAGGAACTTGTTACTGGGTGCCCAGGTGCGATTTCAATCAGAGTTGTGTGCAGGGGCTGGGTCTGTGCCACTACCAGCTCAGAGTTTCATTGATTGAAATTGCACTCTAAACAAAATCTCTTTGGCATTTTCACTTTTGTAAAAAAAAAAAAAGCAACTTGGATGCTGTCCAGACTTGCCCTGGGAGCAGGTATTGCATTTTCTTCCTGCTTCATTCCTGATCAGAGATTATTCATTTATGAATGGGTGGCTGTAAAAACTTGCCTCATACAAATGAAAATTGGACCTGGAAATTTTTAATTGCTGTTGAGTTTTGCTTTTACTGAAAAGGCTGTGGCAATGGATGGCAGGCAATGAGTAGAAGGACACATTCTTTTAATTTTTTTTTCTTCTTAAATCTAACTCTGTAATCTGCACTCTCTAATGGTGTCTGTCCAAGAGGCACTGACTAAATGGGCTGCATGATTCCCTTACAGATCATGATTCTGGAAGGAAGTGGTGTAATGAATATCAACCCCAGCAACAACCTCCTTCACCAGCAGCCAACCTGGACCGACGGCTACTCCACGTGCAATGGTAAGGAGCCAAGTGCGTGTGGGCGTCACTGCCCTGCTGTGGGGGACTCTTTCTTTGCTTTAATTTCTCTCCTGACTGAACATTTGAAAAATACAGGTTTGATTCAGCAGATGACCTGGGACCAGGGGAATGGAGAAAACTCTTAATGCTGGAGTTCCCTACGGTCCCCAGGGCTCCAGACAAAAATCCATTTGAAATATTTTATCATCTCCTCCCCAAATTCAAAGTTCCAGGTTGAAGCCTGGTGGTGTGTTGGTTGGGGGAGAGGGGTAGTAGAGAGGCCCATAAGGAAGGTTGCCTGTTAAAGCTTTTTGTTTTTGACACAGTCTCACTCCATTGCTCTAGGAAGGGTGCCATGGCCTCAGCCTAGCTCACAGCAACCTCAAACTCCTGGGTTCAAGCAATCCTCCTGCCTTAATGTCCCTAGCTGCTGGGACTACAGGCACAAGTGCCCAGCTAATTTTTCTATTTTGAGTAGAGGAGCCTCCTGCCTTGGCCTCCCAGAATGCTAGGATTATAGGCATTCACCACAACCAGCCTTTGTTGAAGCTTTCAACAATGTTTTTCTGGGATAGGAGAGAGAGGACTGTGTGTGTGCATGGAGGTTAGGGAGGAGGTGGATATAGAGTCCTAACTTTTCTATGTCATCTTCCAGTGGCCTCCCTTTGCAAGGGAGAAGATATTTGTTGAGAGAAGAGGTGTTTTCCTGTAGGGCTTTAATCTCCCACTTGCTACCCTGTTTCTTATTTTAAGGTGTGCTCCCAAAGATGCACTAGGTCTTATATTCAGGGGACGTCTTATCTTTCCTGTAAGTAGGTCTTATTTTCAGAGGATGTCTTATTTTCGGGGAAACAGGGTATTAGAAGAGGAGGGATCTGACAGCTGGGCTTATGCAGGGTCTGGTGATCAAGCCTATGACTTACTTTAAAGCTGAACTGAATTAAGTTGCTGGTGAATCAGGGGCCTCACACCCCCTTGTGAAGACGTCCAGTGCAGGTAGACCGCCATGCATCCAAAGGCAGCGGGTGGGTTTCAGGAGCTCTGGGCCTTATCCCACTCCACGCTTCCTGCCAGTCTTCCTGCCAGAGACGCTGCTGCTCTTGCTTGCCTTGCAACGTGGAAATGCCTGATGGTGATCAGAGTCTGAGAAGCAGCAGTGGGAGGGTCACGGGAGGATTATACTCTCCAGGAAGCACTGATCCACGCACAGTTCCACCTCTTTTATTTTGGAATCCCAGTCAAACGTGTTTGGAAGTGGGACAGGTGACCTTCCCTTATTCCATCTCTTGTCCCCCCACAATGCTCCCATTTTGGGGCAGTTGCCTTTCCTGCTGTGTGCCTCAGACCCCCTATAGGGACTCAGAAGGAGGATTCCAAACAGAGGAAGAAGTCTGAGGCATCCCCGGGCCCCTGGACCCTTGATGAAGGCAGCATTCCTCCTGTTTGTTTCAGAAAAACCTGGGAGAATGTGCCTAGCAGGGAGTAGAATTTAGGTGCTGCTTTTATTCACTAAGTTCCAGAGGCCCCGAAGAAGGCCCAGCTGTTGAACAAGATTGAAGGAGAAAAGGAGTCGGTTAAATGACAGAAAATGTGAACTCAGGATTTTCAGTGTTTCCCCTAAGACTTGAGGAAGCTGGTGGGTTTTCTGCTTGCTAAGAGTCTCCTCGATCAACTTTAGGCAAAAGTCTCAAATTCTCCCAAGTGTGAACAGGATGTAATATCAGGAACTGTCACACATCATATTAAGTTTGCAGAAGAGATTATTTGAGACCTATTGTTGAGTTATTGAAAGTTGTTGCCACTTGTAACCAAACTCAGAGCTGTACTGTCACGGCAACGCAATTGTCTTGGGAAAAGACAAGACAAGAGATCCAACATTTGGGGGGACCACAAAAATATGTTCCATCCTAAACAGCTGTATTAGTGAGACACCAAAGACTT
This sequence comes from Nycticebus coucang, assembly GCF_027406575.1. Lineage (NCBI taxonomy): Eukaryota > Metazoa > Chordata > Mammalia > Primates > Lorisidae > Nycticebus > Nycticebus coucang. The sequence continues at coordinate 30,219,604 of NC_069793.1, read as the reverse complement.
GGGAGAAATGGCAGCATCTGGTCCAAGCTCTGTGTGTTTGTGTATTTGTGTTTCTATATAATTCAGCTTTTGGACTAGATTTTTTCCAATCCTTCCCCCCCCACCCAACCCCAAGGATTCCTCTTTAGGGCCCAAGTGAGGGTTGAGGGCTGCTTTTGTTTGCTCATGAGGTATGGGGAGTGAGGTACACCTCATGGGTGGGGGTGAACCTTACCCTCCTACCTCATTGGCAGGTATAACCAATGGTGATCACCTTTCTGCCCCAAATGAACTTGACTTCTTGGTCTTAGCACTTCTGAGGTCTGGAGGCAGTGGCTATATTCTAAACAGGTGAGAAACAGTGGGACTGAGCTGGAAACATTGCCCTTCCAGCCTCTCCTCCAGGGTGTTGAAGGCCAGGCCCCCACATTTGCCGGAATCAAAGCTTTCTGGGCCCTATAATGCCTTGTCACTCAACAGATCAGCGGCAGCGGTGTGCAGATGCCTGCTAGGAATGGAGAAACTCAGGCCTCTCCACGAACCTCCTGAGTCAGAATCTGCACTTGAACAGTCGTCCCTGGTGGTTCACTATCACATTAAAGTTTGAGAAGTACTGATCTAGTATGACCTTGAAGAAAAAGTTAGGAATAGTTTCCTTACACTACCTTTTCCTCTCCTGGCCCTTCCCGGAGTGTGTGGGAACACCTGTGTGTCACACGCAGTAGGATTTCCCCGCTCCAGCTTGCTGGGAGGCAGCAGCATCTGCCCCTCGTCTCCACCTTTCCTGGAAGAAAGCCCCTACACTTGACCTCTGTTTTCAAGGGAACTGTAAGATCTATGAGCCCTGTCACATTCATTCCTCTCTATCCCCCCAGGACTACAGAATGTTCTTTTAAGAGAGTCCTAGTCACTTACACAGAGGGGTAGCACATAATGGTCTCGCTGATATTTATTGACTTGAATGAACATTACTTCCCCACCATACATCTCCTCCAGATTCCTATGTTATTTCTTCTTCAGCAGCTACAAATCGCATTACAAAGTGGTGAGATCTCTGAGGGGGTTTTTATAGGGGATACAACAATGGGTGAGACAGAGCCAGGGACTTTGAGCATACAATTTACAAAGGAGAGTAAGGCGGGGCTGAGAGACCTGTAAACAGAAGCAGAACATCTCCAGGAATGTCTCCCAGAGATACAGGGGACAGGGAGCCCCACAGTCAGTTGGGGGAATGAGTGACGGCTTTACAGGGTCATCAGAGTTGGAGAGAGAGGCTGGAATTCAGGAAGAGTGAGGGGCAGAATATGAGCCGAGCTGAAAGGACAGCCTAGAAAAAAAGACAAAAGTCATGGGTCACTTGAAGAATAGTGAAGAGCCTCTATCCCCGGCTTGGAAGTTTTATGCCTAATTTCAGTGGAAAATAGGGAGCTACTGAAGGTCACCGAGTGGGGAGGTGACATTGTAGTAGCTAAATAACCAGGCCGGGGCAGGGGAATGTCTGTTAGATGAATAATCTGGACCCCTTTGGGGAGGAGCAAGGGCATCATAAAGAAAGGAATCTTAATTTCAGGCCTTAATTTTGGGTGAAAACGGTCTGAATTTGGGTGTGTATGTGTGCTTGTAAGAGATAAAATGGGGGGTGGTGGCAGAGAGAGAGAAGAGGAAGAGAGGGAAGCCCTGCATTTTGGGGGGGCACCACAAGTTAGTTGCTACAATTATGGCAATGCTTTCGTTTCCATGGTACCTCTCGGGGGAGGTAGGGAATGAGCTCCGAGCACTTCAGAGCTCTTGTCCCCTTCCAATGCCTGGGAGGAAATCTCGTGCCTATGAAGGGCCTGAAGATGCACACAGGCTAAATTATTGGTCCTTCTGCCACGGTTGGGGAAAGAACCACATTTCCACTCCAGCCCCCACATGGATGCCTACACTTTGTCCACGAGAACACCCTGCAGCCTGCAGTGTGCCCCCATGTCTGATACAATACCCAGGAACAATCAGGGGTCACTCATGGGACCACCTCCTGTTTTGCAGTTTCCAGTGGGTTTTTTGGAGGCCAGTGGCATGAAATCCACCCTCAGTACTGGACCAAGTACCAGGTGTGGGAGTGGCTCCAGCACCTCCTGGACACCAACCAGCTGGACGCCAGCTGCATCCCCTTCCAGGAGTTCGACATCAACGGCGAGCACCTGTGTAGCATGAGTCTGCAGGAGTTCACCCGGGCTGCGGGCACGGCAGGCCAGCTCCTCTACAGTAACTTGCAGCATCTCAAGTGGAACGGTGACTATCTCTCTCTCCTCCTGCTGGAAGCCAGCAGGAGGAGCCGGGACTCTGCAACCGGCAGGATTCCTTGGCAGGGATGACAAAAGGGTGTGTGGGGGGTCTCCCCTCTAAATTACCATGTCCCAAGACAGGGAAGTACAAGGGAGATGAGAGGACAGGATGGAAGTCTAGCATACAAGGTGTGTCTAATCCCTTATAAATGCTGATGTAATTTAATTCTCTCTTTATGGCGATATTAATCTTCAAGAAGACAAGAACTGGCTGGGTATTCACAGAATATTTACCTAATCTTAGAAAATCTTCTGTCTTCCTTCCTTTGCAGACAAGGGTTCAGTAGTTTAATTCTCAGTCACTTGCTTATTAAAGATCATCATGGCTACTTAAAAGAAAAAAAGAAAGGAAACCCTGGTAGACCTAGGTTCTTAAATGCGGGCCCAAGAGTGGTGAGAAGATAAATGAAATTGGGTTTATTTCTGTGTTTTGGGAGCGGAGAAGGCTCATAATATTACAGCAGACTCAAAAAAAGAGAACAAATGGTTTGGACATGTGTGCTGTGGGAAGTTTCTGCAATGATTTCTGGAATTGCTGCTTCCCTAACTCCCCAGAAGTCTCTCCCCAGCCTTCCAAAAGACCACCATTCCAGATGCTGCCCGTGGGTGATGGGTTATTCACACACGCACACATTCCATACTGACTTGGAAGACCCTGTAGGGCAGACAGCCTACAGAATATCTTTGACACTGGTGTAAGGTTCCCCTGACTGTGGCTATAAAAAATTTATGTCTCTGAGAACTGTGGGCATTTTGGAAAGTGACAATATGGTGCCCCCCAAAATGGTGAGCTGTCCCGTCCTCATTGGAAAGAGTAAATAGAGCCTGTCTTTGGGCAGTTAACTGGGGTTTGGGAAGCACAATCTCCAGGCCTGTGAACCAGAGTCGGATTCTGGCAGTTTCCATCAACCCTGAAGAAGATCCTGACTGGGGCTGTAGAGCCGGTGGCTGCAGCAGCCACTGGGATGACCTCATCAGCTCTCTGGCACTCCCTCTTCCCACCCACCCCAGAGCAGTGGTGGCTCATTTTTCTTTTACTAGAACCGAACCAAACAAGGCTCTATAAATAACTCCCAGGATTCTTCAGAAAGAGCACACTTACACTTGAAGAATTAAAAACATTCACCTCCCTACCTCCAATTAAATCCACTCCTTTAAAGCTTTGCCCTGATGGAAGCCTGAAGTGGGAGGCCTGGCAGGTGCTGTGGCCGTCTTTGACTGTCCATCTTTGGACCTTCCATGACTGACTCGTTTGATCTCACCCTGTGCTGCTGTTGCCTCTGAGGGCCTCATGGCCAGCCAGGTTTCTCACCTGTGGTTAGTTGTTTGCCCTTCTGTAGACATTTTATCACTTATACTTATTGTGTATTTACTTATACTAGGCACTGGAAGCAAATTGATTCACTTAATGCCCTTATGGTAAATATTGTACCCATTTTACAGATGGAAAGATCAAAAGTCAGAGAGGTTAGAGGCATGATCTATGTTCCTGAAGATACTCATTATCTGCCTGGGCAGGAAAAACATTCATTTGTATGTATATATGAGGGCTGTCTGGAAAGTATCCAGCCACACACTGAAAAATAGTATTAACAATGGCTGGATACTTCCCAGACAGCATGTACTTTGTAGGGGATACAATTCAAGAGGAGTCAAAAAGCAAACACAAGAGTATGTGGTCTGCACTGCTCATATGTGTGCGAAGGCATACATAAGGAAAGAATCACCACATTTTAGCCAGACGTATCGCATAGATCAGATCTGATCAAGAGGGATTTGATAAAATTTAAGCGAAAAGAAAAAAATGAGCTAGTTAAAATGGTTTTCCCTATATTTTCATTTTCGTTTCAGATCATATCTCAGTAGGGGGAAGCACCATAGTCTAGTGACTACATCTAGTTTAATCCCGAAATTTACAGATGAGAAAACTGAGGTCCAGAAAGGTGAAGTGCTTCACAGCTAGGAGTTGAAAAGCTGGCCTTCTAAAAGTTCTGACTTCTGAAGTTGTGTTTGCACCATACTGGATGCCTTCCTAGACAATGCCAAATAATTGCACTGAAGTTGGTGCCCTCGACTGCTGATTATCTGGGGCCAGGGACTGCAGGCTTGAGTTTGTAGAAGCTGAGAGGGAGCCCCCTCCCATGAGTGAACATAGGTGGGCAGTGGGCAGAAATTCTTCAGGGAAGCAAGCTCTGTCCTTACTGAAGAAGCAAGTTCTGGCTCCATCAGGGCCCTCTCTGACCTTCACACTCTGTCCTTCACAGGCCAGTGCAGCAGTGACCTGTTCCAGTCCACACACAATGTCATTGTCAAGACCGAACAAACCGGTGAGCAGTAGTGCACGAAGGGAGCCAACTTGGCTAGCCCAGCACTGGGGAGAACAATTGGGAGAGAGGGTGAGAGAGAACGTGGGAGCAGGTTTTGTCAGGAAGCCCAAGGAGGCCTCTTCCCTGGCTGTCTCCAATGGGCCACCTACCATGAGCCACATGTCTTGCCCTTGGGATCAGTGCCTGCCAACTGTTCCTGAGTTTTAGACTGATGGCGAGCCTCCCTTGTGCCCATACTTTTCTTCTTTCTGCCACTGCCAGGGCATCATTGAGACTCCAGACCAGTTGATAGGAAAGTGTGGGACCTAAGGTGGGACTCCTTACCACAAAGAGTCAGGAGGCTGGACTTGGCCAAGTTTGGAAATGCAAAAGAAGAGGAAGATTCAATGTCTGTTCTTCCCCCCTCTCTTTTTTTTTTTTTTTTGTAGAGACAGGGTCTCACTTTATGGCCCTCGGTAGAGTGCCGTGGCCTCACACAGCTCACAGCAACCTCCAACTCCTGGGCTTAGGCGATTCTCCTGCCTCAGCCTCCCGAGTAGCTGGGACTACAGGCGCCCGCCACAACGCCCGGCTATTTTTTGGTTGCAGTTTGGCCGGGGCTGGGTTTGAACCCGCCACCCTCGGTATATGGGGCCGGCGCCCTGCTCACTGAGCCACAGGCGCCGCCCTCTTCCCCCCTCTCTTGATGGGAGTGTGTTTCACCGGTGGGAGGAGAGTGCTGACTTGGTACTGTAGTTAATGCAGTTTTAGGGGCTTCTGTAGAGATGTCCAAAGGCAGCTGCGGAACCCAACCCCTTCCTTGACTATGTTTTTGTATAAAGATACTATCCTGGGCTCTGGACAGAGTCTACATTCCCGTCGTATCTACGTTCATCTTTGTTCCCCCTCCTCTGTGCCAAATCTCTCTCCTGAAAATTGTCCCCCAAAGTCCACAGACTGTCATAAAACCATGTAGCAGCCTCTGTTCTTGGGTCACTCCCTATGTCCACACTAGGCAGACTGTGTGCCGCAGGCCTCCCTGAGGATGTGTGCCAGTCACCAAGGACAGAGCTTGACCTGGGGGTGATTTGTGAGTCACGTGGGGGCCAAGACTGGCCCATGCAGTTATTTACTCTTTTATAGGGGGGCTGGTCCACCATTATTAAAGAAAAAAGCAATAGCTGCTAAAGATGTTAATTAGGCTGTCCTAGCCCTGCCCTTCTCTTCAGAGACCAGGGGATGGGCCACCCGGATGCTCTGTGCTTTACAGGCCTGCCCTTGCCCCAGAGACAGATCCAGGACTTGGCCAAGAGGATGGCTCTCCTCCCTTGCTTGACCTGAGAGATAGCCCCACCGGAGGAGTGAGGGTGACATTGGAGAGGTCCCAAACAACTTGATAATTCCTCCTTGACCATCCAGACATTCTTGTGTTGCCAGTTCAGAAAAGTTGAGCTGAAGGGTGGAGAAGAAGGTCCACCCTGGGAGGAGGAGAGAAGAGGCTCTAGAGGGGCCAACACCCCCAAACCTCTTTGGTTGAGTTTGTTTTCAGAGACAACAACAGGTGTACAAGGTGACCCAACAAGGAGCGAGGGTGTAACTCCAAGAGATTGGGCTTGGGGTGTCCAAACACGTAGCTATTAGTTAAAATACCAGCTAAATCCCTATGTCGTAAACAGGAGGACTTAGCCAGTGAGTCAGGCTTTATACCATTTATGCTATAAAAACAAAATGAAACTCGGCCAGTGGCTTACCACCCGGCCCTGAAATTCATAATCTGGGCAGGAGGGGAACTGAGGGTAGCCTAGGTCTGTGGCAAGGAGAAAGCAGGAAGTTTCTGGTGGGGACAAGGTGAGACATCTTAGTGGAGCTCTTGGCTAGCTGAGAAAAAAAAAATGTTTTTGTTGGAGGCCAGCCCAGATCTGGGGGTTGTGTAGGAGGTGAGCTTCATTTGGGGAGGTGGAGGGGAATTTCCTTTGAATCTGAAATCTGAAGAGTCAGTGGAAGTGAGATATGCTTACCCAGCATTCAGACTGAGCTCTTTCCACCACGAGGCAACATTGTTCGTTTGATTCGGTTGTGCTTTTCTCCCTTTCTCCTTGGTTTTATTTTGAGAAGTTTATGCCACCCCTTAAGCAAATTGGAAAAACCCAGGAGGAAGAGAGCTGCCCCCCAACTTGAAGGGGAGACTCTGGATTTCAGCAAGAAAGAAACTGTGATAAGGCGACTAGATCTTTTCTGAGAGAAACATCTTTAATTCTCTCAGGAAGATATTAATAGGAAAAGATGTGGATTTATTATTTGTTATGAATTTCAATAAACTTATCCCTTATAAGGTTTCCCCTCTCCCACTCCAGGGTAAACATATTCTGGTGAGCATGTAGTAGAATGTAAAACAAATCCAAGCAAGACTGGGAAAATTTCCCAAAAACAAAGCATTGGTGGATCCCACTGTGGCAATTTCTCTTGCTTCCCTAAAAATACAGCAGATGTGGAACATATAGATTGGACCATGACAAAGTCCACTTACACCAGGACACTGGAAGAAAAATGGGGTAATATTATTATGAAGTCTGATTGTGTATTTCAAAATTTGTCTGTGTTTGCACATTTACTTTTTAACTAAACCAAATATATAAAATGACCACCATTTGTGCAGTATGTTGGTTATGTTTTAGTTAACAAATAATTAAAACATTTTCAAAGATTTAGAAAAACATTATGAAGCAATGCGGCTAAGGCAGAATCATACCCCTTCTCTCTGGGGACCACTTCTCATCCCCCACACTTCTTTGATGAGCAGTGAGTTTGACATGGCGGACTCTTCCGTCTGGAGAAAATAACTGCTGACCAGTAACCATTTTTTATTTTTTGTAGACCCTTCCATCATGAACACCTGGAAAGATGAGAACTATTTATATGACACCAACTATGGTAGCACAGTAGGTAACTAACTCCCCACCTCTTACGGCCCTTTTACATTCTTATTCTGTTATCCAACAGCCCCAGTGTTATAATGTAAGGGAAGGGGCTCTAAATACCCTTTATCTTTCCATTGTTGCAGATTTGTTGGACAGCAAAACTTTCTGCAGGGCCCAGATCTCCATGACAACCACCAGTCACCTTTCTGTGGGTAAGTTGTCCTGACATCTGAGGCTGGGTGTGCCTAATACAGGTGCTTCCAGAGAACTGATGAGCTTTACTAATGTCTAACGCTTATGCTTTGCTGGAGTCTTTCTCATTTAAAGGCTGAGAACAGGGTAGTGTTACCATAATGGAGTCTGCTTTTGAGCCAATATTTATACATCAAAGATGACCAGTAAGGATTTCTCTGGCCAAAGGGTTTGTCTCTCGTGAAAACAGTCACTCAACCAAAGTTGTTTAGGCTGTCCTTGCTTTTGACACAAACTTGCTTTGGGATGTATCTAATAAAATTATTCCTACTTTGGTATGCTTATGAGGGAGAAGGCCATATTCAACAAACTACATTTGGCTTTAGAGAAGATTGTCTAACGGAGAAATCCAGAGGGTCTGTGAACCTGTGGTGATGGTTTCTGGGTTGGAGGGGGCAGTCTTTGAAACTTTCTGGAAGCCTTGAAATCACACTGTTTTGTCAGGTTTTAGGTCTAACTGACATGCCTCATCAGTGCTCTCTAATCAGTCAGAGTATCTGTACTTTATGAATTACATTAACATCAGTTTCATCTGGTTAGGACTGGAGGCAGCTGGGGGCCCTCTGTGACTGTTAATCAAGGTTACCCTGAGTGAGAGGGTTGCTGTGTTGGGAACCTGGGAGGCAGCTTCTAGATTACCACTCCCCTCCCAGATAGGTACAGTGAGGAAATTTCTGTAGTTGAAGAGATGGTTTTGTGTTTTGTCTTGACTCAGGTGCAAACTTCAGGATCTCTCTCTTCAGGGTCTGTGCAATGGAGCCTAGAGAGGAATTGAATTTGGGGGCAACTTCAGAACTCGGACATTTAATCCAATCTTTTTGAAAGAAAGAGTCCAACTTTTTTTTTTTTTTGGCTTTGGTTGAGTGTGTATTTTTGAGAACTGAGATAATGAAAACATTGGGTTTGAGGTTGTGTTTGGGTCAAGCCCCTTGAATAAGATGGCTGGGAGCCAGTGTAAATGCTTCTGGAATTGAGGTTAAGAACGGAGGCCAACTCAGCTCTCGGCTCCCAAATCTTGCAATAGCTCTTAGCATATGTGTCACTCGAAGTATTTGTTGAAATTAGGAAATAGACCAAACACTGGAAAAGCTCTGCAGTGTATTTGCCACTCTGGGGGGAACTGAACTGATCAGGGTGAGATTTCCATGGCTACTGATGTCGCCTAGTAAAGACCTAGGGTTTCAGGGCTGAGGAAACCACCTGAGTCTCCCTCAAATGTCATCTCAGACTTCTTAAAGGTGTCGCCTCCTGTGTTCTTTTGGTTGGGTCTTGGACTTATGGCAAGAGACTCCAGTTAAGAATAAAGCTGCACCAGCCACTTCCTGAGCCTCAGGGGTCGTGAGGTCTTCTAGGCACCTGGGAAATCTAAAAGTCATCATCACTACTCTACTTCCCCGACAGCTAGGCATCCTTTTCTTTTCTGTATCTTACACCTTCTAGAATTTCAGAATCAATAGAGACTTTTAGGGGCTCATTTCTACGTTCACATTTGCAGTAGCAGGGAACTTACTCTCCCCTGAGACCACCTGTTGTGTTTCTGCACAGTCCTTCCTAAGATGGGCTCAGGAATCTGCTCTCTTTTAGCCTCCTGGATCCTATTCCCTCCAGCTGCTCGTTCCTGTCTTGTGACTGAAACCTGGACTGGCAAATGAGATAAACAGCCCAGGCTCTCTGTCAGAATTATTATCTAACAGAATCAATTCAGCATTAAGGGGTGGTGAGTTCTTTGGGAGTAATAACCCTCCAGTAGTGTAGTTCATTACAAACTTGAATGGGTTAGTTCCTTTCAGAATCGTTTATAGTCCCTACCAGATGGGATTGGACCCACTCACCTCCCCCAAATACCCCTGGCGTTTGCCTGAGTCTTTATATTTCAAGCTCCCATAAAATTGAGGGCAGTGAAATATCTTTCTATTTTAATACAAGTGACAAGCCGGGCTAAGGCGAGGCTCAGCGTAAACTGATGCCCTCTGTGATAAAGGCAGGTGGGGAAGCAGGATTTGTTGGGGTTTCTCTGCCATCTGCCCATTTCATAAAATGGCCACTGCCAGTGTCCTGTTTTGCTTGACAGTCCTCCGGCCTGATGTGCCAGCTTGGGCTTGATGTGTTTATCCACTGACTTGTTGAGCCTAAAGCTAGGGTGGCACGGTCTATTAGAACACTGAAATTTGGATATCCCGTAAAGAAATGGCTCACGGCTGAATCATATGCAAATGATTCAAATCTTTGCTTCTTGCGAAGCAGCTTAGCTGAAATCATGCTCTTGCACTTGCATCATAAACTTGTGGCTTGTTGCTGCCTCTTGTCTGGACCGGACAGGCCTTGGCCTGGAGTGCCTGGGAGTGGAGCAAGAGAAAGCCCAGCCGGACAGCTTCCCCAGAGCAAGCCATTATTTTCTAAGAATGAATCACTTAACCACATGGCTAACTTCAAAGGTCCTAACTTTTATTCTGGGGCTGGGGGAGGAAGGGAAGGGAAGGCCATCTATTAAAGTGAGGCTATAGATCAAAAGATTTTAGCACTAAGGCAGGTCAGCCATTCCACAGCTTGCCTCATGCACACTGCAACAGGCAGAGGGGGCCAGAAGAAATTAGACTTTTCTTTTGGCTTTGGCTGCTGATTTTTACATATAATGATGGAAAGATATTTATTTGGGAACTTTAAAAAAAAAAATCTTTCCTAAGCTGGATGGAGGTCTAGCTTGGTAAATGGCTGACATTTCCAAGAGAAAAATTTCCTCATGGTTTATCTAGTCTGGGGGATTTTAACATAGACTCTATGGAATCCCAAGTGGGCTACAGACTCCTGAAATTGTTGAAAAAATTTCATGAGCGTGCATATATGTGCATTTTTTCCAAGGGGGGAGTCCAAGGTTTTCATCTTATTTGCAAAGGTGTCTAAACTCCAAAGAAATTAATTCTAGATTGCTGTGGGACCCACAAATAATGATCCAGGACAGTATACCAAGAGACACTTGGGTTTTTCTGAACTTAGCCTTGGCTCTGAAATAATGGCTCTGCGTCCCCTCTTGAATGCCATTTGAAAGTGAGCTTTGCTTGTGGCCTGCTGGGTAAATGCCACTCTTTGTCTGTAGAACAACGTGGCCCTGTCAGAGTGATGTATCACTTGGAAACCTGGGTGGGTGCCAGAGCTGTCGCAATATTGTCACATCCTGATGGGATGTTGCAACCTGGCCCTGCCACCTCTAGGGAGGGAGAGTGAAGTCTTCTGGCTCTTTCTGTGTATGTGTCCTTCCTGATTTCAGGGAAACCCAAGTCAGGTGCAGGCCCTCCTGGTGACAGTGCCAAGAGTGAAATTCTTCACCAGAATGAGGTTTCTCTTCTACTAAGATCCTGTTAAACCCCAGGCTTCCAACCTGTCTTGGGTTTTGGAGAAATTGCTGGGAGCATTGAGTCCTGGCTAACTGGATGATCAGATAAGTGAATGGGTGCATGCCCAGTGGGAAACACAGAATCATCGGGATATGATTATTATTTTTTTTCCCCCTAACAAAAGCAGTATACAGTAGAAGTGAACCTGACTCTTGGCAGGACAGATTTGAGTGAAATCTGTTATGTGCCAATGGAGGCTGCGTGCAGACCACTATCTTTGGAAACGTGATTGTGGTTATAGGTAAAGCTTGTTGCTTTAGACTGTGTTCATATCCTAGCTCTGATTTCAGGCTCTGTGTGTGTGTGTGTGACTGTAGACAAGCCTTTTGACCTTTCTGTCTCCCAAATCCTCCATAGTAAGCACTCAGTAGAGTAGCTATTCCTCTTAACCAGTTTAATTAGAAGATGAAGGCCAGTGGTTCATAAACCTTTTGGATAATAGATCACTGGTAACAATCAGAGGAATACTGTGGACTTTCTTCCTCTGCGTACAGTGTCAGTCACTTCAGAATAACCTTGAAGGCCACACATGGGTCAGTGAACCCTGGGTTAAGAGCCCTGAGGAATGCACGCCAAGAGACCTGTTTTACTTTCTTAAAAGGACTGGCCTGGGTTTAGGGACTACTTTGTATTAAAATTGATTGGATTTAGTTGTAGGATTTTGTGGATAAGATCTGCCTTGGTGCTCCCAACACCCAAAATGCCCTCTGAGACGTACACACACACTACTAAGTCATTTAGTTTTCTTTTAAAGAGGAATTTGTATTTTACAGATTTGCCTCCGTCATCTCCTCTTTGGTGATAGTTGCAAGGGTTACCATAATGAGTCATTTGTTAAACTAATCTGTGTTTCCATAGTCCATATAACTGTGGCCTTCTGTGCTGAGCTCAGACCACTCAATGGTCCCTTTGTCAGGCTGATCAAAATATAATTTTGCATGCCAAAAAGGGAAGTCCTCTGGCTTAAAAGCTACCTTTCTTTGTTATAAATGTTTGCATTTTTATATTATGAAAGAAAACAAAAGAAACCCTTCCAATGATATAAGGTTTTTAATGGCTTCCCATCTCTTTTTCCCAACTCTCTTGGAGTGAAGTCCTTAAAAAGTCCCCAAGGGATAAATGATCAGAACCTCAGCCCTTCTTGCTCATAATCACACAGATATCAAACACACATATCAAACTCAGGGACGTTGCATTGACTATCCCCATGCATAGAAGGCTGTTACACAAGCTGTCTGCAAGGCTGTCTCCCTCACATCTTTCAGGCTGCTTTATCAGAGATCTTCTGTGACTACCTTGTATTAAATTGTGAATTATTCCCACCTCCATACTCTGTCCACCATGACATTTATCTGCTCTGTTTTGCTTCGTTCACTACCACATACTCAAACAGTGCCAGGCATACAGTAGGTGCTCATATTGGTTAAATGAGTGGATGTATGAAAGCAAGTGGGAAATCGGTAAATTATAAATGGGTCTCATTTTTCTCCTTAGCAGAGTCGCCCGATATGAAAAAGGAGCAAGACCACCCTGCAAAGTGCCACATCAAAAAGCACAGTAAGTTGGCTCTGGGCCCTCTTGGTTCTATTGGGCATAACTGGAGGCCACTGGATTTTAGGCAAATCTTGTCTCTGCCTGCTGCCTGCATTTCTACACCTTGGACTGGGTAGAGTGAGAAAACAGGGCTGTCCCTCGCCAGCTGCCCTCTGCAGCTATTTCTGAAGGCACAGCCAGCCTCACTTGGAATTCCCTCCTCATTCTGTCAAATTTATTCTAGAACGGAGACACCCAGTGAATAAAAACTTCCTTGCAGGCATGGAGTTAGCAATTTCTCTCTATCCCAGGGGTGGGGGGTGGGGGTGGGAAGTAGGAAGTAGGAAGCTGAGTGAAGCAGGAAGAAACAGCTGACATCTGTCATTCTATCTACCTTTGTGGTGTTATTGTTCCAAGGAATGGCTGTTGAGTCTCACGATTCTATAAGATTCAACACTGCTCTTTGGGAGTTGGATCCCCCAGTAATAAACTCTCATGAATATACACAAAATATCAGAGACATGGAACTGGGGAAGAGCATAGGAAGAAGTCAAGATGGTGCCATCTAGAAATGTTAGGGACGTGGAATGTCTTCACCACCTGCTATTCCAGTTCTGCCCACAAAATGGAATCAATGCCACCCCTTGAATGCTGGGGGTAAGGCAGGAAACAACAGAAATCCAGTGGGAGTAAAACTGAATTTGGGTGCTCATCTCATTATACTTCACTTTCAAATAGAGCTCCCCAATCCCTGTGTGACCACCCCCTTCATAAGCCCCATATGTTCTTATAGTTAATATTCTAGAGCCTTATTAATTTGCATTTGGCTGAAACACACTTGCTGGGTTGAGGCAGTTTACTTAGTTCAGGTACTAGAAAAGAGTCACTGAAACTTGTTCTCCGGGAAAAGTAACAAGTTGAAATGAATTCCAAGCAATTTGTGAATAGAAATTAGAATAAATTCCACCTGGCTTAGAAAATCTAAGATGTATTCCTTAGTTTTGGTTTTGCCTCTAATTAGCAGTACGATGCTGGTCAAGTCACTTAAAATCTCTGCACCTGTTTCCCGAGATGTACAATTCAAAACTGGTATTAGTTCATTCTCAAATGCCTTTTATCTGTCCAAAGTTTGGTGATCCTGAGATCTGTCTTCCCTTGAGTTGAGCAGCTCCTGCTTGAAGGAAGATGAAGCAGCTCAACGTTCCCACTGCCCTTTCTTTGCTGTGACTTGGGCCCTTACTAAGCCCCCTTTTCTGCTGTTTGTCAGATCCGAGAGGAACTCACCTATGGGAATTCATCCGAGACATCCTCTTGAATCCAGACAAGAACCCGGGGTTAATAAAGTGGGAAGACCGATCTGAGGGTATCTTCAGATTCTTGAAATCAGAGGCTGTGGCTCAGTTATGGGGAAAGAAGAAAAACAACAGCAGCATGACCTATGAAAAACTCAGCCGAGCAATGAGGTGAGGAGTTTCCCATCTTTGAAAATGCTAAGTCCGCAAGACCAGCTATTTACCCCAAAGTCTTGGTCTGACTGGCCACCTTATGCAGTGTCCTTATGTTACAGATATTACTACAAAAGAGAAATTCTGGAACGTGTGGATGGACGAAGACTGGTATATAAATTTGGGAAGAACGCTCGAGGATGGAGGGAAAATGAAAACTGAAGCTGCCAAGCCTTTGAACACAAACCAAACCCACACCAAATAACAGAGAACTCCTGGACGTAAATATTTCGAAGACTACTTTTCTCTGATATTTTGTACCATGAGGGGGAAAGAGAAACTACTTCTAATGGGAAGAAGAACACTACAGTTGCTAAAAAATTATTTTGTTACTTTGAAGTATGTTCTGTATGGGGAACAAACGTACACAGTTTTCTGTGAATTACGACACTGTATGTGGTTGTGATTTGTTTTCTCCTCTATTGTGAAGTTCTTTTCCACTGCAAGATTAACAGGGTTTGGAGTCTTGTACTTCTTGCTAAGAGAAAAGGAAAAAGAAAAAAAAAAAAGCAGAGGGCATTAAAGGTTTTTGTATGCAAAATGATTTAGGAAATAGGTGACGTGTCCTCCTCACAGAAGCCTCCACACGGCCTTGTTAAGAGAGGTGGACACAGTTGCCAGGTTGAACTCCAGGATTTGAGATTGATGGAATAAACTGGAAGGAGGTTGGGAATTTTAACCTGACCTTTAGGATCCAGTGAACAGAGGATGGGGAATTTCAAAATCCAGGGTGGGCTGTAATCACTGCATAATCGGAACGTGTAAATCAACAAGAAGAATGAATTGTGGGGGGGCCTTCACACTCATTCAGGGATAATTGTCTCCTCCCTCTGCAGCGGATGGTTGGTGGAAAAACTTCAGTTGCCATGTCTGCTCACTTGTAGTTATCTGAGGGAGGGCCCAGGCTTGATCATTTTTATTCCAACTGCTTATAAATAAGTGGGGAAAAGGAGGTGGTGGTATGAACACGACTGATGATTATTTGCTCTTGTATCTCTACAGTCCAGGGTTTCTCAGTCAGCACAGGTGACATTTTTGGCAGGATCCTTCTTTGTGGTGAGGGGCATCTTGTGTATGGTGAGATGTTTAGCAGTATCCTCTACCCGCGAGATACCAGAAGCACTCCCCAGCTGTGGCAACCAAAAATGTCCCCAGACATCACCAAGTGTCCCCTGGGGGGGAAAATTGCCCTTTATGGAGAACAATCAAGTTAACCATTCAAGAGGAAGATGATGCTTTATTCTCAGAACAACAACAAAAGAAACATAAGGTCTTTTTAGCAAACAAGCAAAAGCAAGATGTCAAAGGCAACCTATTCTTATTTTTTGAAGAGTCAGGGACAGTGGGTTGAAATCTGTGGAGGAACCTCTTTTGAAAACCCCAGATGAGAGCCAAAGTCAGATCAATAAAACATAATAAAGTGGCAAGAATTATTAATATAATAGAAGACATTTTCTCTGGAATTACAGGCAGAGTTAAAATTATATCGCACAGGGAAATGCTGAAATAGGAATGTGTGTGTGAGTGAGAGAGAGAGAGAGAGGAGACAAAGAGAGAGACAGAGACAGAGAGAGAGATATCCAGGAAAAAAACACCCTTTGCAGATGTTGACCCTTATAATGTTTTCTCTTTTGAATCATCTTTTACCTGTCCCATGTGAACTCATCCCAAGTGAATGGTTTATTGCCTAGATTTGCATTCAGAGGAATGTTAAAAAACAAAGAAAGAGAAAAGAAAAAAAGACCACAAACCCTACTCAGGAACTGTTGTCACCAAGGCGCTAATGGAAGGTTTTTCCATTAATGGATTGTTCTGGGGTACCTGGAGACTTCCCACTGGGCCCTGTAATCTGGGAGGAGCGTGAGCCTGCAGACACTTTGAAGACGGGTTTGACATATAGATCCCTTTTGCAGCTTTTCTTTTTGGCTTTCTCATGTCCTTCCTTCCTCCCTCAACCTGCCTCGGTTTCTCACACAACAATATGTGGATAAAAACATGTAATAATAGGAGGGAGTTCTCTTCACGAGCTAATAGAGCACCCTCCCCTACTGTCTACCCAGCAGAGGTGAGCAACTCATATTTAAAGGTTGCAAAGCATCTGTAATGTATGTAGAAGGCTGGAAATAAGAAGTTAAGAATATGTGATGATTATACTGAGATCCATTCTGGGTAGTGACCTTGGAGCACTATGAATGACCTTGGGAAGGTACAACCAGGTCCATTTTTATTTCCCCTTGGCTTACTTGTCTCCACAAAGGCTTTCCTTGGCATTGTCAAGTCACAGTCACTGAGGGCACTGATAAAAATAACAAAGAACAGCAAAGAGGCTGACTATGCAACTCAGACGTTTCTGTAGCAAAGACACACATTACCTTCCAAGCAAGGCCGAAGAACTATGGGGCCTTCCAGCATATGACTGTTCAGCACACGTCATGAATTAAACATCCAGATATTTGAATTGGTGTCACATGTGAGTATCAGTGTGTCTGGGTGTGTCTGAATCGTGTGACATCAGGGGCATCTGCCAGTTCTCTCTGCTGTTCCATGCCTGATGTTTCCTGTTCGTCGTCTAAGATGGCTGGATCCTTCTCTGAGCACATCCTTTCTCAAACCTGTACGCTTCTCACATTCCCCTAGCTTGGCTTTGGCTCTTTCTGCACCCTTTCTGGTGAAGAGCAGTCCTTGCTCAGAAGTCAGTGAATCTGGGAGTCCCAAGTAGAGCAGCTCTGCAGATAATTAGCGGATTGTGTTGTTTGCTGAAAGTGACGGTTTCTTGGCATCGGGTGGCTATTTAAAAAGGCTGGAGTATTAAGTTCTCAGCATATCTCTCTATTGTCTTGGCTTGAGTTTGATGCATTTTCTATGTGCTATTCGTGACTTGGAGAACTCAAGGTAATCGAGCTGTGCCAACTTTGGGTGTGAACCGAGTTCTTCCCACCTGTGTTGAAAGGGAGAGCAAAGTCCTACAGATAAGCCTCCCTCCTTTCTTTTGAGGGCACCCAGCTTTTCACTTAGGAAGCTCGCTTGTCCTGGATGTGCACATGGTCACTAAACATGGTCTCCCTGAACCTCTCTGAGGTTTGAGCTTAACGCTCGGGCTCACTCTCATTAGCAGGTTTTCATGGGAACCTGAGGCAGGGAAGATATTGTTAGGACTTCCAGACAGATAGTCGACTTGATAAAACTTGAGTAAAGGCCCCTGGCTTCCAGAGACATAGCCTACAGTTTCCTAATGTGCCATCTGGGTAGGGCAGACCTAAGCTGTGAGTTTCCTTTTGAATACACTGGTCATTCCTCAAAGTCTAGCCTTGCTAGACTGTAAGCCCTGTCACTATTGTATCTTCATTACCTATCATGAGATGGGCGAACAATAAATATGTGTTGAATGAATGAATGAATATCTTCTGGAAAACCCTGCTGATTGGGAGGCTGCACCTATAGCTGGGACACGGATCATTTCTTCATCGGAAGGAGCGTACAATGGCCCAAACTTCAAGGACATAGTATCTACTATGAGCATTTTACTGTGAGACTCTTGGTTTTGCTTTCCTACCTGTGCTGAAATAAAACCAAAACAGACTGTGAGACTTATCTGGTACAAGAAGCCAGTAATGAACCTCTGAGCTGTTTTAACCCATGAAGATTATGAATGTGTTTATATGATGTAAATTGCTATTTAAGTGTAAAGCAGTTCTAAGTTCTAAGTATTTGGGGATTGGTTTTTATTATTATTTTTTTCTTTTTGAAAAATACTGCAGGAACTTTTGATAGGGTAACACATGTTAGATTTTAGTTTTGCAAGTGCATTGTTTTTCAAATGTATAAAGCATAGAAAAAGGTAAAACCGTAAGGGGGAAGTCAATTATCATTCCATAGTTAAAAGAAGCATTTGTGGAGTGCCTACTCTGTGCACAGCATAGAGCCACCTATCCAAGGAGCTTACCTAATTATGTAGGAGATACTAGATCTTGATAGAGACTTACTGGGTGGATACCTACGGTTTGAATGAAAGACCTTTACAGCAATCACAGTATCAGAGCCAAGTTATTCTCAGTGCTGCTTCTCAGGATTCAATTTCTGGAATAAGAGAGCATTTAAAACGATTGTATTGAGACTGTGTCTTATAAACTTCTGAAATGTACAGACCTTTACAAGTTGAACTAAATTGGAATTCATCTTTCTGTAGCTATCTGTGTAATTACTGATTTTCTTCCCATCCGGCTTCTGGATTGAAAATTTGTGGGAAACAATTCTACAACCACTACTTTTTAAAAAACAAAAATCAGAAACCTTTCTCTTTAAGCTGTCATAAATTCAACTGAGTATTTCTGTTTTATGAAAGAATTATATTTTTCAAAATATGGGGGTTTTGTTTGATGGGTCCCAGAAAACACTAATAAAAACTGTGGATAGACACCAGCCTGGAAATCTATGTTTTATTCTTTAAGATGCCAAGCAAAGCTGGGCTTAGCAGAGAGACCATTATGAAGGCCCTTGTTTTTGCTTTGCATGATATTGGGAGCCACAGAGGAGTGACATGCTCTCACTTCTAGTTTAAAAGGAGTCTTCTGGATATGGTGTTGAGAACAGATTGTAGGAAGGCATTCAAGTCTAGGGACACATTCCTAGGTACAGATGAGCAAACAGAGGTTGAGAAGATGACTCTCACATCCAGGTTTTCAATACAATACTTCAAAATGTCTCCAGGTGGTAAGGGGCCTCTGCTATTTCATAATACATTTCTCCCTGGGCCCAGAAAGTCCCTGTCGGTCAGATAATTTCATAAAGAATGATGAAAATAGTAACAGCTATTTGGGAAAGATTCATTTAGTCCCAGAAACTGTGATATGTTCTTCAGATACATTATTATACTTAATCTTCATGCAAGCCTGTGACATATAGACATGAAACCCAATTTTTGTATGATGCAAATCAAGGTTAAAAAGGTTAAATGCCTTTCTCAAGGTCATATAGCTAGTAATAAGTGATAGATCTGATATTCTTTACCCAGGTCCCTTTTGTTTTAATCCCAATATTTCTCTAGTTCTTCAAAATGCTAATGTTAACACACACATTTCTAGGGTTGAGTATGCTGGACAAATATTATACTAAGTTGAACAATGTTTTATAGGACTTCTCAGAGTCTATGTGAGGATTTGCATCGTGAATCCACAAGGTAGGGGGAAAGTGTTCCCAATTTCCCAAGCCTTCTTGGCAATGGACTTTTTATATCAAAGAAGATCTCATGAGACTAGCACCTTTTAGAATACTCTTAGAGATAACAGTATTTAGAGATGACTTCTAAGACTTAGAATAGGCAGTATTTTTATGTTTGGGCAGTATTTTCATGGGCCATCATATCTGTGATGATAATATTTCTGCCCATCAAACTTAGTTGAATATATTTCTTTTTCTTTTCTCTTTAAGAAGAAATTCCTTCACTTACTGACCCAGGCATTTTTTATTTGCATTGATGCATTTTTCAGTAATTACAAAAGAGTTGCAAAGTGATTCTTTGGGAACTATGAACCCTTCTGAGTTTTAACTTACTGGAACTATCTATCCAAAACTATAGGCATTAGTGCCATGCGACTATTTAAATTAAAATTAGTTACAATTAATATAAATTAACATTTCAGTTTCTTAATCACACTATCCATTTTTCAGGTGCTGAATAGCTCATGGTTACTCTATTGGACAGTGCAGATATAGAACATTCGCATCATCAGAGAAAATTCTACTGCATAACGCTGCTTTAAAATCTGGTCTAGGAGGGTGGGGTAGGGGTGGAGAGGATAGTGAGAAAAACTCACCAACAGTGAAATAAGATCCAAGGAGCCTGACAGGCCAAAGATGACCCTGAATTGTAGAGAACAACAATAGCAAAAAATATAGATCCAAAGCAAATATCTCTGTGTTTGCTGGAATGATGACAGTGTCCACAAGTACGAACAAGTTTGATGCTGTCGGTAGAGACTTGGAGTGGGAGGATCTGATTGTTCTTATCTCTAAACCCCACAAATACCATACAGTCATTAATGTGAATGGTCCAAGGATATGGCTTTCTGGTTGAGAGTATTGGCATTGAAAGGAGAGCATCAAAAGGGGAAGGGACGTGAAAGATCCCCAGTAAGAACAGCTGCTACTGCCCACTTCTGCTATAAAATAGCAGTAATACCATTTTCCTCCTTCTTTTCAAGAGCAACTTCTTGCATAAGGTTTCCACCCTTAGGTTCTCTCTTTCCTTGTAAGTTAATTCTCCTCCATCCTAATCTCGCCCCTGATCCTATCAGGTCCCTAAACAATGGCCTCTTGAAGGTCATAGTCAAGGTCATTCCTGCCTCAGAGAATTTGCTGCAGCTGTTCTCTCCACCTAATCTACAACGTGTCTTCTTTTCACCTTCATGCGGCTGGATCTTTCCAAGTCACTTGGGTCTCACTTCAAAAAGTCACCTTTCCTAATCACACTCATTTCAGCTGCCCACCTACCCTTGGTCACTTCCTATTATACCACCTACATTTTATCTTCTCAGAACTTAAGGGATCTGAAACTATATTTTTAATTCACTTGTTTAATTGTATAGCATTCATTCTCCCTGCTAGAATATAAGCTGTAGGAGAGCAAGAGCCTGGCCTTCCATGGTCACCAAGTGTTCCCTGAGCTGGGATGAGGCTAACACATGAGCCCAGCTCCATTAATATTTGTTGAGTTAACAAATGAAAGCCCTTCTTAGTTTCAACGTTTTAGGCCTTTCTTTTGAAGTCAGGCTTTTTGACACTGGTGACCCCTCTACCCCGTGTGCTTTTTTATCTTTTCCCTTGTGTTCTTGCTCTTCTGCCTCCCTGAGTACTCATCCTTCAGTCTTTACTCCTCCCATCCCTCTCACTGCATGTGTTACCCAAGATCAAATCCCCGGCCGTCTTCTCTTTTCTCTTCCCATTCCCTCCCTCAGAGTTCAGGCTCTCAAACATCTCAGCTTTAAGAGACTTCAGAGTGGTAATGACGGTTTTCTTTCTGGTCCTGACCTCAGCTCTAACTGGTTGAGGACCATGAACATGTCACTTAACTTCACCCCTTAGTGTATGTTTCTATACGTGGCCACATGGAGACACATCCCTCCTTCCTAGTGGTGCTATGGGAATCAAGCAAACAGATTCAAGCACCTGATCATTCTAGAATTTATGGAAGGTTTATACATGTAGATCTTGTGCTTAGCACTTTGGGTTTTTTGTGGTTTTGTTTTTGTTAATCCTCACTCTAATCTCCAAAGGCAGGGTCTACTGTCATTTTTATTTTGCAGACGAAGAAACTGAGGCTCAGGCAAGGAATCTTAACTGAGCTCACTCTGCTAGTATGTGGCGGAGCTGAGATTTGAACTTCTGCTTGGCTGAATCCAGAGTGCCGTTCTTAATCACAATGCTCTGTTGTCGCTCTTTGAAAGCATTATGAAAAGAATTAAGCATTAAATAAAGAAAAGAGTTTGTTTTTGAATTCATGAGGACCTCAGGAGAGGTATTCAGAGTGTCTAGCATGGGAATGTGGTGATAACTAGTTAACACGGTGTCTTCAAATCATTTTACCCTACATTAGCATGATACCTGACCACCCTTAGCTTGATTCTAAGATTTAGATAGGATCTGGTGTCTGTTCTGCCTTAAAGTCATAGTACCAGAGATGCTTAGAGCTGGGACATCATTTGGTACAAAATCTTGTCACAAGAGCTTAATGCACAGACCCATGGTCACCCAGGCTCTTAGCTAGAAGGGGAAGACAATTTTTCAGCCTTCTCATTTGAAAACCTTCTAAGCCATGGACCTCCCATAAGTGCCGAATTCTTCTCCTCCAACACAGAGACAGCTTCAGGGAAGCTCCTCCTTCCTCCTGCTCTCCATGGCAATGTCACGTAATCTTCTTGTGCTTATTCTTCAAATCCAGCCAGCATCATTTCCCCTCCCAGTTACAGCCAAGTCAGGGAGGAAAACGTTCACATCCTAGATGCTGGCGGGAGAGCAGATGTGGAATCAGAAGGACCCTGTCAGAGCTGCTAAGAAATCATGGATGCCAAAGTCCCAGCACTTCTGAGGAAGGCACACGGAGAGTGTTCCTCGGATCCCATTAATCATTGGCTCTTTGTCTTCTTTCCTGTGCTCCCTCGTGTGTAGGTGTGCTATGCATGTGTGCGTGCACATGTAGGTGCCTGCCCGCCCTTCTCTCTCTTGCTCTCTGTGTCTCTTTCAGAGTCCCCGTTCCTTTCTCATACCCTTCCTTCCTCTCGCTCACCAATCCCTTTCAGCTCCTTCCCTCTCCAAACCTGTCTTTCCAGGTTGCTGAAAGACAGAGCCAGTGAGAAGACAGTCCAGGATCAGGAATGGTGCCACCTCTCTGAAAGCTTCAGCAGTGACAATAACAAATGGTATTTACCTAAGAGTTACTAACACATCAACTGTTCTCTCCTTTACTGTTTAGTCATGTCATTCAGCACTAATGGACTTTTCCAATGGCAAACACAAGAAGAAGAAGTAAAACAAACAGTGTATTCACACTAGATAGAGTCGGTGATCCCTGCTGAAGCTGTGAAAACAGAGGTCATCTCTTAAGTTTGACCCGAGGACACGTCTCACCTGAATGAGGATACACAGGATTCTGGCCCCATTTTGGACTCTCTACCAAGACTTCCTATGAGAGGGAAAACAAGAAAGTGAAGGATGAGGCTTCATGGTGCAAGAAGAAAGGACTTTACTTATTCAGCAACTTTCAACTACGTACTGGTGGTGATCAAGATGCCATTTTGCAACAGACAGACTGAAGACAAGTTCAAGAGACTGATCCAAGTTCACATAGTGGGTCAGAGTGAGAGTTCACCGAACTTGCAGTTCTGCTCTACCATTCTATCTCCATTGCTGCCCATTTGTTCTTTAGGAAGGCAGCATCTTCAAATCTCTTGTACTGCCCAACAGGCTAAACAACCCCAATTCTAATTCCTACGCCTTCATTTATGATCTGGGTGGCCTTGGGCAAGTGACTTAACTTCTGTAAGCTTCAGCTTCCTTATGAACAAACAGGGGTTCTAAATTGGAGCTCATACTTTATGGGGGGAAACAGCCAAATAACCAGCATATTACATTGTGGTGTGATCAATATCAGGGGACTTCAGGGAAACAGGACACCTGGGTTCCAGTCATTTCTCTGCCAGTAAGTAGCCATGGGTCCGTAGCAAAATTTTAAAACTCTTTTGCCTTAGTTTCTTAACTTGTAAATGGACAGGTTGGATTAGCTCATCTCTGAGGTTGTTCTAAATAGAAAGTTCCAGGAATTTATGAAAATAAGTTTGAATCTATTCCAGAATTCATTAAAATATTTATAATCTAAGGAAACTATTTAGAAATGGCTGCCCTAGTCCTCCTGGGGGATGGCTTGGGAAGCTCAGGAGAACATGGAGTCCTCTCAGGTGGATATTGTAGAGGAGGGAGGGGAATGGAGATGAAAGCCACAGAGTCTGGATCCCTGCACACGCTTAGCCAGTTGCAGGGAAGGCTGTCCTTTCTGGATCTAATAGTTACACCTCAATTGGGTAAGGCAGCTCCCTGGGGCCAATGAGTGACAGGTCACAATAATGGCTGATATTTATTTAGTGTTTACTCTGTATGAGATATGCACTTTACCTGCATGGTTGTGAGTTTGGTACTATTATTACATACTGATGTTCAGAATCATGATATAGCTTTCCCAGGTGGCAGAATCAGGATTTGAATCCAGCTCCCAAGCAATGACACTTCTCTCCTAAGCTGTAAAGGAAGCACCACTTGAGGTTTGAACAGCCAAACAAAATCCCTTCTTTCTTTGAGTCCACTTTCTTAGAAACAGGAAGTAGAGTTTTGCCAAAAACACAAAAATAAACAAGTCTCGGGGGCATCAAGTGTAATTTGAAATTCAAAACTCTTGGCTTTTTTTTCTGAGTCTGTTTGGTCCCAGCGATGCTAATGATGGAACAACCAGTTGGACTCCCAGACAGCTCCTACGGCAGGAATACGTTACGCGTTCACAGATGGTGCTGGTCTCAGAGTGCGTGTGTGACAAGTGGGTGATGCAGAGCAAGGGACAAGCTGGCAGAGAAGGGAAAGGTGAGCTCTGGTCCTGACAGCTGGGAAAGGCTTTCCCAAAATTGTGGAATTTAGTTTCCATTGAAGCAAAGGAATTATTTTCATTTTTAATATTATAACTTTTAAAAACTGACATCTGATCATTATTTGAAAGGAAATCAAGGAATATAGAAAAAGACAAAGGATGCCATCTAGGATTCTATGATAATAAAAACACAGATGGTTTGAGGGCTGGGAAGGGGAGAGTGGAGGATATGGGTGAATCAAGACTTTAACACTTTACATCAGAACCCTGATGATTTATTATTCAATAAAGAAAGAATAAATATGTGTACAAACAAAAATAATTTTATAAAAATGTGAGCTATTATACTATTTAAAAAGTAAAAATCAGCTGGGTGCCCAGAGCTCAGTGGTTGGGGTGTAGGCCCCAGGCACTGGGTTGACAGATTTGGAAAAAGAAAAAAAAAAAATCATGCAATTTGACTTGAATTCAACTTGAAGAAAAAGAAATGGTAAAAATCACTGAATTCAAATAATTTTTTAAATATAAAGCCTATTCATCTTTTAAAAACCTTTACATTTATGAAAATATTAGCAATGGAGTAATTATGCTTTTTGAAAATACATGTTTCTGTTTTAGACAGGCTGGAATGACTACTTGCTGTGAAGATATTAATAAAATTAACTCTTAAGTTGTTCCTTCCATTTCCCTTCCCCAACTTACGGATTTGCATTAATATGTTTCCATTTTTACATTGCTGAAGTTTAAACAATTTTATTCTTTTTGACAAAATCAAGGCCAAAATTGCAAAGATATTTAGTCTTAGATCTAAGTTTGAGTGTGTTAATGATTTCCGCAATTCTTTTCCATTAGTTATTCATTTTTGACTTTTTCATTTTGATTTTCCCCTTGGTTAGCTGGATTTTATAAGACGATGGATTTCTGCTTGTTCCTCCTGGGCACCCATTCTCTCCACTCTCCCTTGTAGTTTTCAGTCTCCCGTGGGGATCCACGTAGTTCTGAGGAATCGCACTCTTCTTTTAACTACAGATGTGGAACACATCACAGCAATCCGTGTCCTTGGTGAGGGCTATCTGTGTGACCTCAGGACTTCGTGCTGGGAATGTTGGGACATGGAATCTTTTCCTGAAGGTGGTGTGATGTGAACTCCTAGAACTACTGCAGCTGTCTTCCTGTTTCAGGAGAGCAGTTAGCCTGAGGGGAAGATCAGCATGCTGAGGCAGACAGAACGCACCAAATTCTAGAGAAGGGCTGCTGGCTCCCTGACAACATCAGGGTTGGGTCTGGACCCGAAACACTGCCTCATACTAGACTTTTTATTTGCAGGAGCCAATAAGTTCTTATTTCGGATGGTTTGTGGTTTTCTTGGTTGCAACACGAAGAGAACTAGTTAATGAAATTGTGAAGGTGGGCTCAGCGCCTGTGGCTCAAGCGGCTAAGGCACCAGCCACATACACCTGAGCTGGCAGGTTCGAATCCAGCCCGTGCCCGCCAAACAACAATGACGGCTGCAACTAAAAAATAGCCGGGCGTTGTGGTGGGCGCCTGTGGTCCCAGCTACTTGGGAGGGGGAGGCAGGAGAATCACCTGAGCCCAGGAGTTGGAGATTGTTGTGAGCTGTGATGCCACAGCACTCTACCCAGGGTGACAGCTTGAGGCTCTGTCTCAAAAAAAAAAAAAAAAAGAAATTATGAAGGTGGCTGGTGACAGAAGGTTATGCAGAGTATGCCTATAGCAGAGATGATGGTACAATAAATACTAAAAGGAGTTCTTCAGGAAGAAGAAATTTAGCCTTATTTAGAAAGGACCCCCGAAGATCACTCAATCCTTTCCTCTGTCTCTGGGTACACATTTCTTCAGCTCTCTCTGACTACATTGGCCCAGTTATGGAAGACTTTCCTCTCAAACTTCCAAAACTAAATATTTTACATCACCTAACTAACTACTGTCCCATCTGGCCATATTTCTTCACAGCCAAACAGAATCCCTCCTGTCATTCCTAGGACTAAGAAACTCTTCAAAAACAACCCCCTGCCCCCGCCTTACTTTAAAAGTAATTCACCTTCAGTTTTAGAACATTTCTAAACTATCAAAAGAACAAAAGGTTATCCATGCTTTCATTTCCTTAAATAAATATTTTTAACATTTTCTTTACTATTCTTCTTTTATTGGATATATAGGTTGTGTAACAAGATTTTAGCATCAGAGTTACCTTATAAACTTTCTTTTTATAAACCTTTATATTTCTGAGTATTTCTCAAGAATCTTTTTATTTTTTTTGCATTTCTTCCTTTCCCCCTCCTCTTCTTCCCTCTCGTCTCTTCTTCTGCCTTCTTCTTTCCTCCCCTGTTTTTGAGACTGAGTCTCGCTATTTTGCCCAGGCTGGAGTGCAATGGCTAGTCACAGACCTGATCATAGTGTGCTACAGCCTCCAACTCTTAGAATCAAACAATCCTCCTGCCTCAGCCTCTTCAGTAGTTGATACTAAAGGCACGCACCACTTGTCCATGTCAACAAATGCTTCTGAAGATAAATTTTTGGACCACAGCTATGGATTGTTATACTAACTTACACATGTTCATTATCAACAATGTACAAGGGTTCCCTTTTCTCTATAACCTCGTCAACACTTGTTACTTTTCATCTTTTTGCTAATAGCCATTCTAACAGGTATGAAGTGATTTGTCATAGTGGTTTTAATTTGCCTTTCCCTGATTAGTGATGTTTAAAGTTTTTTATACACCTTATTGGCCATTTATGTATCTTCTTTTGAAACATGGCTATTTAAGTCCTTTGTCCATTTAAAAACGGTTTATATTATTTTCATTCTGTTGAGTTGTTTGCGTTCCTTATGTATTTTGGATATTAACCCCTTATCAGATGTATGGTTTGCAAATATTTTCTCCCATTCTATAGATTTTTTTTTTTTTTTAGCTCTAGTGATTGTTTCCTTTGCTGTGCAGACCTTTTTAGTTTTATATAATTCTATCTGTCTACTTTTACTTTTATTGTCTGTGCTTTTGGGGTCACACCCCCCAAAATTATTGCCAAAGCAACATCATGGAGCTTTTCCTCTATGTTCTCTTCTGATAGTTTTATAGTTCAGATATACATTTAAATCTTTTACATTTAAATCTATTTTGAGATGATTTTTGCATATGATGTTGAGATGAAGGTTTAATTTCATTCTTCCATATGTGGATATCCAGTTTTCCCTGTACTGTTTATTGAAGAAACTGTCTTTTCCCCTGTTGTGTGTTCTTTGTATCTTTGTCAAAAATCAGGTGGGTGTATATGTGTGGATTTATTTCTGCGCCCTCTGTTTTGTTCCACTGATGTCTATTTTTATTCAAATCCCATGCTGCTTTAATTAACATAGCTTTGTAATGAATTTTAAAATAAGGTAGCTTTGTTCTTTTTGCACATGATATATGTATATTTTTTGTGATATATTTTCTTTGTAGATTTAATTAATGTATTACATATATGTATTTACACCCGATGTATAATTATAATTTTTGAAAAATCAGAATACATATGATCATAAAAGCTATGAATTAGGTATCTGTTTTTCAAAATATTTAACCGTACAATAGTGTAGATGCTTTTCATTAATATGATAATAAACTTTTTAAATTGTATTATACAAGATGTTCTAAAAGTCTGTGTCATTTTTTTTATTATTAAATCATAGCTGTGTACATTAATGCAATCGTGGGGCACCATACACTGGTTTTATACACAGTTTGACACATTTTCATCACATTGGTTGACAAAGCCTTCCTGGCACTTTCTTAGGTATTGACTACTAAGGGCCTTTTGTGGTTTCATATGAATTTTAGAGTTTTTTTTTTCTATTTCTGTGAAAAATCTCATTGGAATTTTGATAGGGATTGCATTGAATCTGCAAATTGCTTTGGGAGGTATGGACATTTTAACATTATTAATTCTTCTGGTCCATGACCATGGGATATCTTTTTATTTATTTGCATCTTCTTCAATTTCTTTCATCAGAACTGGGACTGATATAAAACTCAGATGCTCTCCCATTACTACTTAAGCCTGTAGGCACTTCTTTCCAAGTAGCCTGAGATCACAATAACTTACAATTGGGATCTAATTGGGAAATAATAATCTCTGGGGGAGAAAATATTAAACACTATTTGTTAGAGGGATGTTCTCTCCTTTCCTGTTTTCCCCCACCCCACCACTTTCTCAATATCTCCTAGTGCAATGTTTTCTTAGCTTCCTATGAAATTATTCTTACAGAGGGTTTCTTAATGTGTAATTCTCCAATACGATATACCCTGTTGCCCAGTCTCTTACACCCTCTTGATCAAGGAACACTGTCCAGAAATCAAGCGACTTCCATATGACTGAAGTTCTTTAGTTATAATTTATTTATGAAAATCCACTAAGGATAAATTCTCACAGCAATTCTTTTGGAGTTTCTTTTTTTGGCTGGGGCTGGGTTTGAACCCACCACATCTGGTATATGGGGCTGGTGCCCTACTCCTTGAGTCACAGGCGCCACCCTCTCATAGTAATTCTTTAAACATTTTTTCTTCCCTTATCCACTTCTCCCACAATTGCTGCGCTCTTTTGCTTCTCACAATCCTTTTCCCTCCTAAAATTTATTCTGCCAACCTCAAATTGTCCATCTTTCTCTCTCCTCCTTCCACCCTTTTTCTGATTCTGATCCTAACAGTTTGGAAGACTTTCTGGCGATGGAAGAGCTCTTCCCCAAATATGAGATCTGGGAAGAAATTGTGTAGCCAGAAATCAAAGTAATCATTTGCAGGCAGAGGATTGGGGAAAACTCAAAACAATTGCCTATTGACAATTTTATCTATTCACATAAGAGTTTCATGCAGAGTAAACACGCGGAATGTGTGTTTACAGGAATACATGATTTTTCTTTCACTCTAGGCCAATAGTATTCAACCTTAAACTCTGGATTACCTTGATAACAAGTGATAAGGAATCAACTCCCCCAACTTCAGTAGATTGGAAATAGCTTATTAGAAAGCACTTATGAAACCCTGGACTTCTGAAATAACTTCAGGCTCTTTTGCTTTTATGTTTTCATCAGTTGGAATGCTCAATTAGAGACAAAGGAAATGGTGGAGTGTGATGCGTAAGAATACAGGCCTTGGAACTACAGAGACCTGCATCCCAAGCCTGGCTCTGCCACCTCCTACCTTTAAACTTTGAGCAAGCCACTGCTATAATACAATTTCTCACCTTTAAACTAGAGATCATCATGAGTACTTGGCAAGATTATTTTGAAGACTTAATTATATCATTCAGCCAATAAATATTTATTGAGAACCTCTATGTGCCAGTATTTTTCTAGGCACAGGGACTATGAACCAGCAAACAAAATTCACTGCTCTCAAGTAGCTTAGAGCTCAGTGACAACTGATGTAAAGTCTGAACTTGCCTGACACAGACTGGGCACTTGATAAATGAAAGAAATAATCACACTGTTATTAAATTTCATCTAAAATGTTTGCCTTTCTTGTTTTGTTGGATGAAGGATAATGGAAAAGTTTCTTTGTTCAGCTAAATAAAGTCTTAGAATTTTAAAATGTCTAAGTTGGAAGGGTTGTGATCTGTTTCACTGTTTGAGGGGATTGCTCTCACCTTAGTCACCAACCTCTAAGATTGCCTCCCAATGATTCCTGCTTCCTAGCATTCATGTCCTTATATCATCTGCTCCTGCAAGGTGCCAGGTTTGGTCAGTGGACCATCATTATGTGCCAAACTAATGTATGTCACTTCTAAAATAGGCTATGTGGGAAAAGATTTTATGAAGAAGACACCCCACTCCAGGCAATTGCAGCAACACCAGAAAGAAATAAATGAGATTTGATCAAGTAAAAAGCTTCTGCACAGCTAAGAGTACCACAACTAAAGCAAACAGACAGCCTTTGGAATGGGAGAAGATTTTTGCATGTTACAAATCTGACACAGGGCTAATAACTAGCATCCATGGAGAACTCAACTTAATCAACAAGAAAAGAGCAAACGACCCCATTTAAAAGTGGACAAGAGACTTAAAAAGAAACTTCTCTGAATATGATAGGCGAATGGCCAACAAACACATGAAAAAAGGCTCATCATCTCTAATCATCAGAGAAATACAAATAAAACCATACAAATATCACCTAATTCCAATGAGATTAGCCCACATCACTTCTATGCTGCTGGTGGGATTGTAAACTAATACAACTTTTATGGAAATAAGTATGGAGAATTCTTAAAGAACTAAAAGTTGATCTTCCATTTGATCCTGTAATTCCATTACTAGGGATCTACCCCGAAAAAAAAAATCATTTTACCACAAAGACAATTGCACCAGAATGTACCTCAGTTTACAGTTGGGAAGTCATGGAAGCAATCCAAATGCCCATCAAGCCATGAATAGATCAACAAGCTGTGGCATATGCATACCATGGAGAACTATTCAGCTATGAGAAAAAATGGAGACTTTACATCTTTTGTGTTTTCCTGGGTGGAGTTGAAACACATTCTTCTTAGTAAAGTATCTTAAGAATGGAAAAAAAAAATCCAATGTAGTACATGAAACCAATATATAAACAACTACATACCCATCTGAATGATAAAACACAAATATAGTCTAGCAAGGGGAAGAAAGAGGATGGAGAGATGAGAGGGGAGAGATCTCACCTAATGTGTACAATATGAGGGTGTTGGGTACAACCCTGGGTAAAGGGCTCAACTACAACTTGAACTTTACCTTAGAATTGAAAACAATGCAACTTAAACATTTGTTGCCTCACATTCATTTTTAAATAAAAATTTTAAAAATTTAAAAAATAAAGCAAAAAAAAAGAAAGAGGAAAATAAATAAATAAAATTAGGCTATGGAAGATACTGAGGTTTCCATTTTGGGCATTCTCATGCTTCCTCCCTGAGATTACCTGCTTTGAGGGAAGGAAGCCAGCTGACATGTCATGAGCAGTCTTCTAGACAAGGAACTGAGACCTCCAGCCAATAGCCACATCGATGAGCTTGAAAGTGAATCTTAAAGCCCCAATTGGGCCTTCATTTAATTGTTGCCCTAGCTGACGGCTTGACTGTAACTTCATGGGAGACCCTGAGCCATGTCTACCCAACTAAGCAGCACCCAGATTGTGTCAGAATATATGTGTGTTATTTCAAGATCCTAAGTTTTGGGATAATTTGTTATGCAGCAATAGATACTAACATACTCAATATACATGCTTCATAAATATTTTTGGAATTTTTTTTATATGAAATTTATTACCTTAGTTTATTCTCGTAAGTTGCATACGTGGGTAAAGCCCATTAACACACTGAATATTCACAATTAGTACTATTGATTCATTCTGCCAAATTATGAAGTCACAGTTAGTTTATTCCCCTCTAAGTACCACTTTATATTTGTTTATTTTCTCTGGTGGGGTCAGAGGACCTCAATGTTTCCTAAGTAAATTTCTCAAACCTTTGTCAATTCCTTATACGCAAGAGAAACCCCAAGAAGTACATGGAAAAATAAACTCAATCTCAAAGAGCAGTAGTAACAAAGGACATTTTGATCTGAAGAAGCCTACCCTGAGGTGAATGCTAACGGGCAGTAGCAGCATTTTAACCCAATGGTAGATCTACACTTCAGCAACTGTTGTTTCCACCTGTCTCCCTAAATTTCTGTGACTCACTCCCTCTGTCTGTCTGTCCCTCTTTCCTTGTTCATTTTCTGCCTTTCTCCCCACCATCCCTTTCAGAGCTTTGGATGCTCTCTAATGCTCCCACTTTCTCACACTATTTTTGAAATATTTAATTCACTTGTATTTGGTTTCTCATCTTAAGTCCAAGACATTAAATACCATATTTTGCCATATACAATGCATTCCTGTGTATAATGCACACCCACAATTTTGGCTCGAACTGTCAGGAAAAAATTGTTTTATTTTATTTTGTTATTATTTTTCTGAGACAGCATCTTACTCTGTTGTACAGGCTAGAGTGCTGTGACTTCCGCCTAGCTCATAGCAACCTTAAACTCCCAGGTTCAAGTGATCCTCCTGCCTCAGCTTCCTGAGGAGCTGAGACTATAGGCACTTACCATAACGCCCGGCTAATTTTTCTATTTTTAGTAGAGACAGGGTCTCGCTCAAGCTGGTCTCAAACTCCTAGCTCAAGTAATCTTCCCTCCTTAGCCTTCTAGAGTGCTAGTGCATGAGCCACTGCACCTGGCTTTTTTTGTTTTAATTTTTTAATCTATTTTTATTTGTTTATATTTAGGTACCTGTTTTAGGTTCTGTAAAAATATCGGCTAATTGCTAGCTCCTGCCTAAAGTGTATTAAGAGAAATATGTCACTCTTTATTGGCCAAAAATTACTTCATTGCAAGTTCATTGCAAGTTCAATGAAACTGATTACACTGTTCCAAGGTATTATCATGCATACGGCTATCACTATTGCTTTTTAGAATTACCCTTTTAATGTATAAGCATAAATAAAAGAATTAAAAACATTTATATAGATATGAAATTAGTGCTACCCGTGTACAATGCAGATTCTTATCCCCCCCACCAGTCCCCCAAAAAAATTCTGGGCAAAAATTTGTTGTTGATACACAACAAAATGCAGTAACTTCTTTAGAGCCCACACTTGCTTCTCCCAGGGCAAACAGCTGTCTTCTGCCTTCTTGATCATATTTCCCCAGATCTTCCTCCTCCCCACACCCTTCCTTCAGCCAGATGGGGCAAGGAGCCTTTGGGCTTCTTGTCTTGGGTTGGTCTTTTCTCCACCAGCAATACCTGGGGCTAGTTCCTTAAGCAATAATAATCCTGGCCTTACTATTTATCTGGAAGCTATGGAAACATTGTTTACCCTCTGGGCCTCTTGAATGTATATATTTCAACACATTAGCTAACAAAGAAATCTAAGCCCCTAAGGAAAGTTCCATTTTTTAAATTATTGTATTCTGATCTTTTCAGAGCCTTAGTAGAGGGCAGAAGGGATCCTTGTGGGTAGAAGGACTGTGAAAATCAAGGTAGAGGCTGATAAATGAATCTTAGTGTCAAATCAGATCCAGAAAAAACACAGACTGTAAGGCCTGAGCTATTGAGACTTTACCAGGAGTCTCCAATCTTTTTTTTTTTTTTTTCATTGGAAGAGTAACAGTTGCCTTGGGCCTCACATTATATACACATATACTAATGAAAGCTGATTAGCAAGAAAAGGTTTGTGTATACTTTTCATGATATCCAACACCACAGATAAGCAAAAAAGTCCTCAGAAAATAGGCACGTGGCCATGTGGGCTGCAGATTGGACACCCCTGCTTTAGACAAAGCCTGTTCATATAAGAAACCTGTAGTGTTTTTTTCTGTTGTGACAAGAGTCAGGGCAGGGATTTCCAGGGACCAGGATGCCAAGTTGCTGCATTGCACACTGAGAGGAATTTGAAATTTTCTTGTGTGTGTGATTGTTGTGTACACTGGACTCCAGGTACACAAAGAGCAGTCAGTAGGCTGGCCACCGGGGTTCACACCTATAATCCTAGCACTGTGGGAGGCCGAGGCAGGTAGATTGTTTGAGCTCAGGAGTTTGAGCTCTTGAGATCAGGAGAGCTCAAGTTTGAGCTTCTTGAGCTCAGGAGATCAGCCTGTGCAAGAGCAAGACCCTATCTCTACTGAAAAATTGGAAAAGTTAGTTGATCTTTGTGGCAAGTGCCTGCTGTCCCAGCTAGTCAAGAGACTGAAGCAAGAGGATTGTTTGAGCTCAAGAGGTTGAGGTTGCTGTGAGCTATGATGCCATAGCACTCTACCAAGGGTGACAAAGTGAGACTGTTTCAAAACAAAAAAAGAAGCAGCAGCAGCCAGAAAGTGGGAGTTGTGATTACTACAGTTATTGTTATTACAGTGACATAGTGTTGGGTCAGCCAGGCAGGGTGACTACAGTGAGCACCCACATGCAATGATGCTGGGCTGGACCATCCCACCTGCTGCCTTCTCCGGCCAGGAAGGATGACACCTCTCCACAGAACTAGGGTGTTTTTCAGTGAGCTCTCCTGCTGAGTCTTCTCCTACTTTGGTTTGAATAACTTCTGCTTCCCTTCTCAACCTCGGTCCCAGCTAGCCTCCCCACAGTCAGCTGGCATTGGTAGGTGAGAAGGTTAAAAAAGAATTTTCAGAAAATGCATTAGATTTTAAATTAGAAAGCTAGAGGCCCACTTTTGAACAGACAAGGCATGTCTGTTGTTCACTATTGATGTGAACTTTTCATACTGAAAAAGTTTCATACTGAACTTTCCATATCTGAAAAAAGTGGAAAGACAATGAATACTGAACACTTGCTAAAGTCAAGAGATCAGTATTAGCTGCCTCAGTTCTTCATCTTAACACCCTATAATTATTGTCACCATTTCAGAGATGACAAAGGCTGAGGCTCAGGTGGGCCTGAGGTAGGAGACTCATCCAAGATCTCACTGCCGTTCAGTAACAAGAAGTGGAACTTGTATGCAGGTTTTCTGAAACAAGTCATATGTTCTTTCTACCACATTACCCAACAATTCCAAAGGCTGCCCTAGAACCACCTGCCATCCCTCTCTCTGGACATATGGAAAGACATATTCTCTTTGTTTTTACTTTTTCGCAGGCAAACATCTCTCTCTTTTCAAACCACCCACTGTGCAGGGGACAGATGCCTGCAGCAGAGATGAAAAGCCTATTATCTCTCCCCTTGTAGGCAACCTAGAGCTCTACTTTTTGTAGGTAATTTGGAATAAGATGACCCTCTGATTATTTCTTGAGATTGAGTCTTCTCTGAATCTCCAAGCTAAAACACAAATGTAGTTTTAGTCCTTGTAAACAAACACAATGACACAGCCACATGACTCACCTACTAGTCATTTCTGGTGGCTTGGAAAACCATGGGCATGGCATGGTACTGACCATCCAGTGTGTCTCCCTAGAAACTCCTAAAAACTAGGACTTGCCAGAGATAGTTAGTTTGCATGTCAGCCACCTGCACTCTGCCATTCAGTTAGGATAGAAAAAAGGGGTAGGGAATGAAATATGGGAGCAAGGGGAATTTATGGCTTTGGAGGGAAAGAAACAAATCTCTTTTTTGCTGAAGAGGCAACTGATTTAGAATCTGTGAAGAGCCAAGGGCCTGGAATACAAAAGAGATGAGTTTTGGAAACTTAGAGGCAAAACCAAGATTGGAACATGTTGCCTGACCAGCACAAGTGGTAGAATATTTGACTTTAGGACTATTTAGGAAAACCTGGAATTTTGCAATAGTTATAAAGACATGGGACCCTGCCATCAAAATCTATAACCTTTTAGCAAAGGGAAGTGAAATTGTTGGAACTGAAAGCCATCCCTTTCCAAATCTCCTCTCCTAAATATTGGGCCCCTAGAAGTCCACCTTGAGTGTTTCGTCTTTAGCTGAAAGTTTTGATCACTATTGACATGTAAGTGTCCTGGGAAGGACTCATATATGTGATCGAGGATAGGCTTCACCCATCTTGCTATTTCAATTGATTAGAAAGAAAAAATGGGGCTGTCGTACTGACAAAAACTCTTAAGTCTAAGGTAGCACTCAGTGGAAGGTGACTCTCTTCTTTGAGCTAGAATGACTAGTGGGAGGATGGATGCTTTCTAGGCATGTTTGTTGACCCTACAGGTAGGAGCATTTGTATACTCAGTCAGTGGTGACATTTGAGAGTGAAAAGTGGATCTAAGAGTAAATCATAAAAATAACCAAAATACATTTTTTCCCATTAAAGGAACATTATAGAGAAGTTAGGAAGCTGGAAAGAAAGGATATAAAAAAGAAAAAAATAAGAATAACTTCATCCCCCGAATATATGTTGTGTGAGGTCAATTAAGTTTGCAAACTCATCCTAGAAAAAGTGCTCTGTACCTCATTGCTGAACATCACCATGGTGGCCTTCGAAGTCCTCCCCTGGGAAGCTATGCACTGATGCCAGCACCTAGTCCACGCTTCAGAGTAATTTCAGGAACTCTTGTTTTCTGGAATGGCTGTCAGAGCTGTCATTAGATGAGGTCTGACAATTAAGTTCATGAACTCACCCTGAAAAAGTGCTTTGAAGGGTGGTGGTCTAGGCACTGGCATTTGTGCATAGCTTCCCAAGGTGAGTATTTCAAAGGTGATCATAGTGATTTTAGCAGTGAGGTATGTAGCACTTTCTCTAGGATGAGTTTGCAAACTTAATTGTCCAAACTTGTATATGTTAACATTTTGATATATTTCTTTCTGGCATTTTTTCTATGCACTACTTTTTAAAAAGCTTACTTGAAATTAAATTATAATTTTGTACCTTTTCATTATCATTATACCATAAGCACTTTGCATATCCTTACACACTTCTTGAATACCAAAACAGACAATGTATTTTAAGGATTAATGGGCAGTATGTGCTCGATTCTATGCTGAGATTTTGTGTTCATTATTGCACTTAAGTTCCACATAAGTTAGCAGGTACAATTACTGTTTTTATATTACAAAGGCTGCCATTGAGGCCTAGAGAGGTTAGTTTACTTGTTTTCATGGCTGAAAGTAGAAGAGTTGGAGTATAAACCCAGGCTTGTCAGGCTGCTGAATATGTACTGTTGTTTTGCTAAGGATGGCATATGTCATAGTTTAATTGACATTGCTCTTTTCTTATTCAATGATACATAAAACATGGAGCGTCTACAATCAACGGCGCCTTAGCATAAATGAAATTTAGTTGTATTATGCCAGGATTACTCATTAGACTTCTACAACTCTACACCCTCACCCAATCAATTTTGAAGAAATCCTTTATTATCTTTTTTTCTCCATGTGTGACCTGCTATTGTCAGCAGCAACCATCCCGAATTCCCAAAGGATTGGCAGAAGTGTGGAATTTGTTAAACACTGTTTGCAGTGAAGATAAATCACCAGGGATACTGGACAAAACTATGCAGCAGAGAGAACTTGAGCCCAGCTCAAGGATTTGTTTGCCTGGCCAAGATGCTCTATCCTGGCATGGGGCCCAGGCTTTCTCTTCTCCTTTAACAGTATTGTTCATAATACTTCTCCTATTCATGGGCATTTCTTTTATTTTAATATATGTATCATGAAAATAAAATAGGGGCAAGGATTAAAAGAGGATGAGGGAGAAATGCTAAGGATAGAGTGGACGAAAGAGACCCTAGAGGAATTGTTCATTTTTTCCTTGGTACTGCATCCTTTTACAGGGTGGTGATCCAGTCCAGAAATATAGTTGAATGTGCATAAAAAGTGTTTCATTGATATCACATACAATAGATGATGTGCGTGTAGTGCTGTCCTTGTCAATGCACAATCCAAAGCGCTGATATAAATTGCACTGAATGCAGTATTCTTTCTTTTTTTTTTTTTTTATTGTTAGGGATTCATTGAGGGTACAATAAGCCAGGTTACACTGATTGCATTTGTTAGGTGAAGTCCCTCTTGCAATCATCAGCCCTTGCTCATGTATCTTGTGATGTGTTGCCTGAGATAATTTGTGCTTAGATTTTCACTGAATAAACTGTGCCATGAATAGACCCCGGAAGAAGAAACACAGGGGTTCAGTCTATGAAAAGGGAGATGTCGGTCACTTAGGTTGTAATATACTCTTGTCATGGCTTTTATCACAGTCTGTCTGGTTAGGAGCATCTATATATTGCATGTTTCTTTGCCTGCTCTGGTGACAGTTCCTTTTTATATCTTTAATTTCATCACCCTGGTAGTATTTTTCTCTTGTGAGATAATGAGCACTTAGAGGAAAAGAATCTCCTCAGTTGCAGAGCTAATCATATCCCACAGTTAATCCCTGAAGGTTTCTTTTTGTTTTACTTATTTATTGATTGTCTTATTTTCATACCACTTGTCATTTCCAGACCTCTTTCGGGGCAGCCATTCTATTCTGTATAATGTGTTTGTTGTCATGGTTCACATTGAGGTCTTTTCTACATGTGTTCTTCAAGTATATGTTTTTATTTATTTCAATTTTACATAAATTGTATTTGATTACATATCTCATTCTAGTTTTAATTTTTTCTATTAAGTATAACATTTTTGAAGGTCCCTTCATATTATACTTACACCAAATCCACTGCTTCTCATTGTTACATGATGCTCCAATGTAAGCACCTTTCTCCGTCCTCTGCCACTGGCAGACATGCTGGCTGTCTCCAGTGCCCTGCCATCTCTAATAATGTGAAATTGAACATGCTTGGACATTGACGCTTATGGAGTTGAGTAAAGAATTCATTGGGATGTACATCTAAGAGTGAAATTGCTGGATCTCAACTCCCTCTCACAGGGCATAAATGTTCTCAAGAGTTCTTATGCTCACCAATACTTCCATTGTCTTGTTTGGGATTGCTGCCAGTCCAGAAGGTAGGAAGTGATATCTTGTTGTTTTAAATTGCTTTTCTCTACTATAATTAATAACAATGTATTGTATACTTGAAAATTGATAAAAGAGTAGATTTTGTGTTCTCAGCACAAAAAAATAAGTATATGAGGTAATCCATGTTAATTAGCTCAATTTAGCCATTCCATAATGTATACACATTTCAAAACATCATATTGTACTCCATAAATATACTTTTTTATTTATGCATTTAAAAATAAATTTAAATTAAAAATATCTTTTCTCTGATTACTAATAATTTTGAGTGTCTTTCATATGCTAAGTAACCTTTTGTGTTTCCTCTTCTGCAAATTGTCTTTTTGTAACCTCATTCTAGTTTTCTACTGGGGCTATTGTCTTTTGTTGAATTTGCTTGAACATTTTAGATACTGGTTTTGGAGTTTGCAAACTCCTTCTGGGTGCTCTCTCACTTTCCTTTTACATGCTGTCATTTAGCTATTTTTTCTTTCATAGTGTCTTTTAATGAACGTTAATCCTTAATTTTGTTATACTCAATACGTCATGGTTTTATTGTTTTGTTTTGTTCAGTTTGCTACAGGGATTGTGCTTTCTAAGTTTTATTAATTCTGCCCATTCCTTCCATCAACTCCTAGGTCACAAAGATATTCCACATTTTCTTCTATTTATTTTATAGTTTTATAGCTTACATGTAGGTCTTTAATCCATTTAGAATCTACCCCTGTTTATGGTGTTAGAAAAGGATCTAATTTCAATTTTCTTTGCATCATAGTCAGTTTCTAGTTCCCAGTGATATTTATCTTAAAAAGTGTTGTTTTCCAAAGAACCTATGGTCTGTCATCTATCATCTGTTTCCATCTGACTTTAATTGCTTCTTGTCTATTGGCTAATTTGTTTCTGAACCAATACCACACTATTTTTATTATTGTTCTTCTAACATGTCTTAAAATTAATGTTGTGCCAGTTATTCATAAGCCAATGTAAATTTTAGGTGATCAAGTTCCTTGAAAACAATCCAACAGTAATCATAATTGGGTCCGCCTTAATTTTACATGTCCCCATCTGAAAACCAAGAAGACTTTTGACTGTTGGCGAGGGGCCAGATGTGCTGCTGAGTGTTAGGGGAAGGGCTGGTGGTGTCTGCACATCCTGTGAAGCCGGCACTTCAAGGCACTCCTCAGGTTCCTGGAAATCCTAACCAATAAGGATGACTCATGGTTTTGTGAAAAACTGCTGATGTCATTAGTTTCAGAAGAGATTGCATGGCTGGGCAGGGACTCTCGGGCAGATACAGCGCTGACTGCGTGGCCCTGGGAGAAACACCTCTCACTTCTCCCGAGGGGTGAAATAGCCAACAACTGGTTTCCATCCAAGCCCTGGTAACCACCACCGGTGAGGTCATGTCCACACACAGCAAGATTCCTGTTCGATTGCAATCTGCATGATCCTGAAAAATCACTTTTGTACCAAAAATTCTAGTGACTGACAGAGAAAAAAAATTTCCAATGCAATTAACTTTCACTGGTTTTTATTACTAAAGGAGTATGTGCTGCACTACACACACACACACACACACACACACCCGCACACACTTAGATAAGGAGCAAGCCTAATTATCTTATTCACATTCAGAAAAAAATAAAAAAATTGGACTTCCTGAACAAAGAAAAAAAGGAAAAGAAATCCTAACTAAAAAAAAAAAACAAAAACTTATAAATCCATACAACCAAAAAAGACCACTGCCAAAATCTTAATTTTACTTTTCTTTCTGGATTTTTAATGTAATTGTGAAATGTTTCAAACAGAGAAATATATAGTTTGTCTTTCCTTTTGAGAGACAAAGGCTGTGTGACAGATACAGCTGCAGACCACAGGCTACCTTAGGCCTAGTCCTTCTATCTTGCTTCTCTTCTGAGAGGTAACTACTGTACTTCCCTGGGTGTCCAGGCTTATGTTGATACATTTACCGCATATACAGAAGGGCTCAAAAAATTATACACATTTCAGAGAGGGAAAAACTGTTATTAAATTTGTAATACTCAAGTCACATTTGACTTCTGCAATTGCAAGAGGTGCTTGATGTAACTTGTATTCATGTTTTGTTATCAGTATATATTGAGTATTACAATTTAATACAGTTTTTTCCTTTCTTAAAATGTGTATACATTTTTTGGCACCCTCAGCATATGCACCCCCTGAACTGTGAACAGCCAACTTTGCATATTCTAAAATTTATTTAGATGGTCTTATGCCACCCGTATCATTCTGCAATTTGCATTTTATCAATATTCAGATATGCTGTTCTCTCACCTTCATCTTTCTGCTGAATAGTATTCCATTATATCAATATATCATAATTTATCCATTTCTGTTGCTAGATATGAAATCATTTCCAAATTTCTGCTCCAAGGAAAAAATTGCAATAAATATTCTTATATATGTTTCGTTGTGCATGTGCTAGGCCAGAACACATTTTGGAGCATATGAACATCTTTAGAGTTCCTAGATAATGTCAAATTGTTTCCCAAAGTAGTGGTGTCAATTTACCCTCCCATCAGCATGAATGAGTATTACCATTGTTTCATGTCCTCACCAAAACTTAGCATTGCCTTACTCTTGCATATTTACAATGATGTGTTTTCTCATATGTAACTATGATATAGACTTTTATTTATTTAGTCTTCTATCATGTCTTTCAATGATGTTTTATAATTTTCATCACGAAGGTTTTACTTATTTGTTAGATTTGTTCTGAAATGCTCTATCATTTTTTTGTAGTTCTACATGTGAGGTTTTTTTATTCAATTTTTCTAATTTTTATTATGTGTTTAGGAATAAACTGTTGACTTTTGATAGGTTGATATAATACCCCCCACATATAGTTAAATTCTCAGATTAATTTTAAAATGACTTTCATGATCTATGGAATGCAGCTATATATTCTGAAAATAAGAATAAATTTGTCATCAGTTTTAAATGTATTTATTTTCTTGATTTATATGACAGACTTAGGGTATTCAAGACAATGTAGGAAAAAAGGGATAATAAAGGATTATGGTCTTATTTCTGGAAATTTGCTGAGTCTTCACTGGGGGAAATTTTGAGGTCGCTTTTTCTAATCATGTGTACTTAAACATTATCATATATATTTAAATATAAGATATTTATATTAATACATTACTATATATTTATAAGTTATATATGTGCTTTGTTGGGTAGAAGTTTTATAGATTGATATTAAATGAGAATTATAAGTACATTATTGGAATCTACCATATCTTTTTTTTATTAAATCATAGCTGTGTACATTAATGCGATCATGGGGCACCATACACTGGTTTTATAGACCGTTTGACACATTTTCATCACACTGGTTAACATAGCCTTCCTGGCATTTTCTTACTTACTGTGTTAAGACATTTACATTCTACATTTACTAAGTTTCACATGTACCCTTGTAAGATGCACCGCAGGTATAATCCCACCAATCTCCCTCCCTCTGCCCATCCTTCCCCCTGTTCTTAGGTTATAACTGGGTTATAGCTTTCATGAAAATGTGAAAGCCATAAATTAGTTTCATAGTAGGGCTGAGTACATTGGATACTTTTTCTTCCATTCTTGAGATACTTTACCTAAGAAGAATATGTTCCAGCTCCATCCATGTAAACATGAAAGATGTAAAGTCTCCATCTTTCTTTAAGGCTGCATAATATTCCATGATATACATATACCACAATTTATTAATCCATTTGTGGATCGATGGGCACTTGGGCTTTTTCCATGACTTAGCAACTATGAATTGGGCTGCAATAAACATTCTCGTACAAACATCTTTGTTATAACGTGATTTTTGGTCTTCTGGGTATATACCTAGTAGAGGAATTATAGGATTGAATGGCAGATCTATTTTTAGATCTCTAAGTGTTCTCCATATCTCTTTCCAAAAGGAATGTATTAATTTGCATTCCCACCAGCAGTGTAGAAGGGTGCTCTTTTCTCAACATCCACGCCAAAATTTCTGGTCTTGGGCTTTTGTGATATGGGCTAATCTTACTGGAGTTAGATGATATCTCAAAAGCAGTTTTGATTTGCATTTCTCTGATGATTAAAGATGATGAGCATTTTTTCATATGTCTGTAGGCCAAGTGCCTGTCTTCAGAGAAGTTTCTCTTCAAGTCCCTTGCCCAGTCTGTGATGCGATCACTTGTTCTTTTCTTGCTTATACGTTTGAGTTCTCTGTGGATTCTGGTTATTAAACCTTTGTTGGAGACATAACCTGCAAATATCTTCTCCCATTCTGAGGGCTGTCTGCTTGCTTTACTTACTCTGTTCTTGGCTGTGCAGAAGCTTTTTAGTTTGATCAGGTCCCAATAGTGTATTTTTGAAGCTGCTTCAATTGCCCAAGGATTACTCCTCCTAAAATACTTGCCCAGACCAATTTCTTCAAGGGTTTTCCCTGCACTCTCTTCTAGTATTTTTATAGTTTCATGTCTTAAGTTTAAATCTTTAATCCAGTGAGAGTCTATCTTAGTTAATGGTGAAAGGTGTGGGTCCAGTTTCAGTCTTCTACAGGTTGCCAGCCAGTTCACCCAGCACCATTTGTTAAATAGGGAATCTTTTCCCCACTGAATGTTTTTAATTGGCTTGTCAAAGATCAAATAATGGTAAGTAGCTGGATTCGTCTCTTGGTTCTCTATTCTGTTTCAGACATCTACTCTGTTTTTGTGCCAGTACCATGCTGTTTTGATTACTATCGATTTATAGTATAGTCTGAGGTCTGGTAGCGTGATTCCTCCTGCTGTGTTTTTATTTCTGAGTAATGTCTTGGCTATTTGGGTTTTTTTCTGATTCCATATAAAATTAAGTATTATTTTTTCAAGATCTTTAAAGTATGACAGTGGGGCTTTAATAGGGATTGCATTAAAATTGTATATTGCTTTGGGGAGTATGGACATTTTAACAATGTTGATTCTTCCCAGCCATGAGATGGTATGTATTTCCATTTGTTAACATTTTCAGCTATTTCTTTTCTTAGAGTTTCATAGTTCTTTTTATAGAGATCTTTCACATCCTTTGTTAGATAAATCCCCAAATATTTCATCTTCTTTGGCACTATTG
Organism: Nycticebus coucang; assembly: GCF_027406575.1. Taxonomy (NCBI): domain Eukaryota; kingdom Metazoa; phylum Chordata; class Mammalia; order Primates; family Lorisidae; genus Nycticebus; species Nycticebus coucang. Next base: position 30,175,736 of record NC_069793.1, on the reverse strand, counting down.
TGAATGGAATAGAGTCCTGAACTGTTTTTTCAGCTTGACTAATGTTGGTACATATAAAGGGTACTGATTTATGAATGTTGATTTTGTAACCTGAGATGCTGCTGTATTCCTTGATCACTTCTAAGAGTTTTGGAGTAGAATCCCTGGTGTTTTCCAGATATACAATCATATCATCTGCGAAGAGCGAGAGTTTGATCTCTTCTGACCCTATATGGATACCCTTGATCACCTTTTCTTCCCTAATTGCAGTGGCTAAAACTTCCATTACAATGTTAAAGAGCAGTGGAGACAATGGGCAGCCTTGTGTGGTTCCTGATCTGAGTGGAAATGATTTCAATTTAACTCCATTCAAAACAATATTGGCTGTGGGTTTGCTGTAGACGGCCTCTATCAATTTAAGAAATGTCCTTTCTATACCAATTTTCTTAAGTGTTCTGATCATGAAGGGATGCTGGGTATTATCAAAAGCTTTTTCTGCATCAATTGAGAGAATCATATGGTCTTTGTTTTTTAATTTGTTTATGTGCTGAATTATACTTATAGATTTACAGATATTGAACCAGCCTTGAGACCCTGGGATAAAAACGACTTGGTATTGATGTATACTTTGTTTGATGTGTTGCTGGATTCTGTTTGTTAGGATCTCGTTGAATATTTTTGCTTCTATATTCATTAGTGATATTGGTCTATAATTTTCTTTTCTTGTTGGGTCTTTTCCTGGTTTGGGGATCAGTGTGATGTTTGCTTCATAGAACATGTTAGGTAGTCTTCCTTCTTTTTCTACATTTTGGAACAGGTTAAGTAATATAGGTACTATTTTCTCTTTAAAGGCTTGGTAGAATTCTGACGTGAAGCTGTCTGGTTCCAGGCTTTTCTTTTTAGGGAGATCTCGTATGGTTGATGCTATTTCAGAACTTGATATGGGCCTGTTCAACATTTCCACTTGATTCTGGCTAAGTCTTGGAAGGTGACTCTTGTATGCAGCAAATATCTAGCCTGAGTTTTTGTATCCAGTCAGCTAACCTGTGCCTCTTTAGAGGACAGTTTAAGCCATTCACATTAATGGAGAATATTGATAAGTCTGGTAAAATTTTGGGTATCGAGTTTTTCAAAAGTCCAGTGGACAGTTTTAATCCTTTCACCAGCATGTAAGTTGGAGTTTGATCAAAAGTTTCTGAGTGAGTTTACTTTTGTGGTAGAGTATTGGGCTGGTCATTATGGAGGATAGGTCTGAGAATATCCCGAAGAGCTGGTTTGGTTATGGCAAATATCTTCAACATATGAATATCATTAAAGTATTTAATTTCTCCATCATAAATGAAACTCAGTTTAGCTGGATACGGGATCCGGGGTTGAAAGTTATTTTGCTTAAGGAGATTAAAAGTCGATGACCCCTCTCTTCTGTCTTGAAAAGTTTCAGGAGAGAGATCTGCAGTCATTCTAATATTCTTCACTTTGTAGGTAATGGATTTCTTACATCTGGTTGCTTTCAGAATTTTCTTCTTTAGATTAACTTTAGTGAAGTTAATTGTGATATGACTAGGGATGTCTTATTGGGATTGAGTCATGCTGGGGTTCTGAAACTGTCTGCTATCTGAATTTCAGAATCTCTTGGCATGTCTGGAAAATTCTCTTTCATAATTTCATGGAGAAGGGCCTCTGTGCCTTGCGAGGCCACTTCATCACTTTCACACTTTCAGGGATTCCAGTGAGACAGATGGTAGCCTTCTTTGAATTATCCTAGAGCTCTCTGAGAGAATGATCCATTTTTGCTCTCCATTTCTCTTCTTCTTTTAGAGTTTGGGAGCATTCAAAAGCTTTGTCTTCAATGTCAGAAATCCTTTCTTCTGCTTGCTCCACTCTGTTACTGAGGGATTCTACTGTATTAGTGCATCAAAATCTTTGGTGGTTTTGTCTTTAAATTTGTTAAATTCTTGAGACAACTTTTGAATTTCTCCTCGAATTTCTAATTCCGACTTTTGATTTGCTCCTCGAATTTCTAATTCTGACTTTTGAATTGCTCCTCAAATTTCTAATACCAATTTTTCCTCCATTCCATTAATCTTGTTTGCAGTCCAAATTCTGAATTCGATTTCTGACATCTTGGCCAGCTGTTTATTAATGGGATCTTCAGTTACATCTGCCATATCTTTCCTTGAGGGGGTTGATCTATTCTGGTTATTCATGTTACCAGAGTTTTTCCACTATTCCACCCCATGATTGTTTTACACTGTTTGATTTTTCCCCTGGAGCTTTGTTGAGGACCTGTACAGTGCTATGGCCTAAGAAACTGAGGACCTGTTTGGTGTGGTGAGGCTAAGTAGTTCTGTCTTGTTTTCAGCTGGTCTCTGTTCGACCCTAGTGAAACAGTTACTCTGGGTTGAAGTCTCAGCTGTGGAGAAATACCAGCAATTAAGTCACCCCACCCCCCACAGGCAACAATTCAAAAAGGAAAATCAAACCGTCGTAAACCACACACCCAGGGCACCACCTGAATAGTCCTCAGGCGATTGGCTCAGTTCAAAAGGTCCAAGTCAATCGTCTCAGTCAGTACCTGTCTCAGGTGGGAGAGTTTAAAAGGTCTCTGGCAACTGGATCACAGGGGTCTGGTGACTACTCAGATATGGGTTGCTCCAGTGCTCTGTGTAGTCAGGAGGACCCACCCAACAAATAGATCAGTCTGGGAAGGTTGATGCCTCCTTCCCCACCTTGCACCTCTGTCACAGCCAGTCGCTGATAGTTCCGCAGGGCTGTGACCCAGTTGCCTGTAGTGAACAGATACTCCAGGGGTTTGCACCTGCCTGAATCACAAGGAAGTCTATTTCTGCTCAGCCAGGTTACTGCTCTCTGCCTCTATCTAGCAGTGGGAGGTGAGGCCTGACAACCTTGGGTGCTTGATGGAGGCTGGGGGTGTTCCTTCAGTTCCAGCCCTGCCCCTGATTGATGTTACTGACAGAACAGAACAACTTTGCGGGGATTTGTTTCTGTCCCTGCTAAATTCCCCTGCAGAAGAGAAGCTGTTTTGAGTTCCCAGAGCCTGCACCTCAGGTCCTGTCTTTGCTCTTGCAGGTTTGTATTTGGTTACCTGTCAGTTCTAGCCTCCTGTCTTTTTTGTCGATAGGCTGATGATCCCCTGAGGGCCGGGTGCATCTTAGGCTCAGTAAAGTGGTCCTCTGGGTCAGCCCCACCCTGGGAACTTCCTGGCTCTGTGCATGCATTTCTATTCCCCACGCTCCACTCCGGCTGGTACCTCCTCAGGCAAACCCTTTACTCACGGGGCCTGCGTTTCCATCCCAGATCTGTTCTGTGGTGGTTGCCACCTAAGTAGATGCCCGGCTTCCTCTGGTTGCCCAGGGAAACAGGGGGTGTGGCTTTGGAAAATCCTGGAGTGAGCCCTATTGTTGCCAAAAGACGACAGCAGCTGTGCGCCTTGGGGCACCGCCACTCTGGTGTGGTTCCCTCTCAGCCTACCATCCTCTCCTCACTCCCGTGCCACAGAGTCAGCACTGACCAGCTGCGGTTTAGGCCCTGTCCACACCCCTCGAGAAATAACCCAAGAATCTGGACTACTGGGGGACAGGCCTCCAGACTTCATAGTGAGAGTGGAGGGGAGTGCTAGGAGCTCAGAGTTGTAGGTAGAGAATATATACAGTTTTATATAGTTTTATGCCTAGCAGGAGAACACCATGGCACCCTATTAGGGGAGTTAGGTCCAGTTTTTAGAGGATCTCTGCCATGGAGTGTAGTGGGAGGATCTTTGAACTCTGCTCATTTGTTTGTGGGGCACTCTGAGCCGTTCTCATGGGGGAGGGGACTCCCGTCCATTTGGGGATGGATTTTGTACCTTTTGTTTGTATCTTTAGGGTCGCAGCTCTCCTCAGCGGGGTTGATTTGCGTTCTTCAGCCTTCTCTTTTGGTGCAGCTCTAATCCACCAGGTTACTTGCTAAATTTCTGTCCTTTAACTCTCCTTCTGGATGGGAGCCTCTGTGGAAAGCTGGCTTCAGTCAGCCATCTTGTCTCCGCCCCCCAATCTACTATATCTTTGTAAATCTAATTTGTGCTTGAACTATCAACTAACCTATTTCTGATGGAATTGTGCATATATATATATATATTATTTTTATTTATTTTTTTTTTGAGACAGAATCTCACTATGTCATACTCGGTAGAGTGCCATGGCATCACAACTCACAGCAACCTCAAATACCTGGGCTTCAGCAATTTTCTTGCCTCAGCCTCCCAAGTAGCTGGAACTACAGGTGCCTGCTACACCTGGCTATTTTTTTGTTGTTGTTGCAGTTCTGGTTGTCTTTGTTTAGTAGGCCTGAACTGGATTCGCACCTGACAGCCCCAGTGTATGTGGCCAGTGCTCTAACCACTAAGCTATGTGTGCCCAACCTGTGTTAATCTTTTATTGTGTGTCACAAATATTGCATGGAACATATTTAGGCTAAAAAATTTTTTCTTCCTGGCGGCGCCTGTGGCTCAGTTGGTAAGGCACCGGCCCCATATGCCAAGGGTTGCAGGTTCAAGCCCAGCCCTGGCCAAACTTCAACAAAAAAATAGCCGGGCGTTGTGACGGGCGCCTGTAGTCCCAGTTGCTCGGGAGGCTGAGGCAAGAGAATTGCATAAGCCCAAGAGTTAGAGGTTGCTGTGAGCCGTGTATCGCCACGGCACTCTACCCAAGAGCAGTACAGTGAGACTCTGTCTCTACAAAAAAAAAAAAAAAAATTTTTTTCTTCCTGAAATATGAATGTTACTGGGTATACAGCATTTTATCTGTCAACTCAAGACTGAAAGCAGAGAGAGTAGAAATTTTGATGAAGAATATGCTAGCTCTGTGATCTTCCACTTGGAAGTAACACATATTATTCCCATTTACATTTCTAGGGCCAAAAGTAAGTCAGATGGCCAAGTCTAATGCCAATCATTAGGAGAAGTATAATTATTCCAAGTAAAATGTAAACTCATAAGAGGCAGAAAACATATTAAACAGCATTATAACTTGCCATATATATGCAACCATATTTTTCTAGTGAAGTCTAAAGTTAGAGAACATATTTTATGCCAACCTTTTCATACATAAGACTCAGAACTTAGTGTATGTTAAATTTATCCAGTGCCTATTCTTCATCTTGTTTGTCTTGTCTGAAGTTTTTTTTTTTTTTAGAGACAGAGTCTCACTTTATGTCCCTCCGTAGAGTGCCGTGGCCTCACCCAGCTCACAGCAACCTCCAACTCCTGGGCTTAAGCGATTCTCCTGCCTCAGCCTCCCGAGTAGCTGGGACTACAGGCGCCGCCACAATGCCTGGCTATTTTTTGGTTGCAGTTTGGCCGGGGCCGGGTTTGAACCCACCACCCTCGGTATATGGGGCCGGCGCCCTACCAACTGAGCCTCAGGCGCCACCCTTGTCTGAAGTTTTAACTGCACCTTTTCAGATACACAAGATTAAATTTTAAAATAACAGTTATTAGTTCATTAAATTTATTGGCACATTTTATACATTTCTATGTTCATCACTGCTCTTGTGTCTTTCTGTATTCACTTTTCTTCTTACAGAAACATGTCCTTTATGATTATATTATAGTTTTTTGTATACAGGGTCTTTTCTTGCTACTACTGTGTCTAAAATTGTCTTAATTTTTTTCTTACTCTTGCATAATTGCTTAAGAAAATAAAATTTTTATTTGAAAGATATTTTTTCTCCTTAGTTTGGAGAGATAATTCTATTGCTTTTGGAAATCAATATTGCTAATGGAATTATTGCCATCAATCTTAAAGCCATTTCTTTGCAAGTAGCTTGCTCGTTTTTTTCTGTAGCTTCTCATATTTTCACTTACCTCTCATGTTATGAAATTTTACTACATTTTACCTAATACAGATATACCGTTAGGTATCCTGCATGGTATTCAGACTGAAGATGAAAGAGTCATGTTCTTTTTCAATTCTGGAAATTTTTCAGCTATTATTTTATAAAATACTCCTTTTCACTCCTGAATAAAAGGTGATTTTTGTTGCCTCAGCAGTCTATCCTTTATGTCTGTTAACTGCTTTCTTAATTTTTTTTTTAGATCTTTGTCTGTCTGTGCTGTTTTGGGTAGAGTTCCCCTGCATAATATTTTAATTAAGTAATTCTTTCTTTGACTATGTTTAATATAGTGTTGATCTAATTTTCATATTTCTATTCCTTATGAGTATATTTTTATATCTAAAATTTTTACTCCTGCTTATCTTGTTTTATTTCTATTTTTGTTGTGTAAATTTCTGTTCTTCCTTGGAAGGTATTTAATTATTTGAGGATCTTAAGAAGACTTATTTGAAAGTCTGAATCTGCTGCATAACATTAATTTAATTTGGAGTGAATCTGCGCCTTAATTGTTGGTTTTATTTGCTGCCCTTCTTAGCATATGAAGGAATGTGTGCTGGAATTTTGTTATGGAGCATCATTTTGCATGTTTTATTTTCATCCTTAATATCACCACATACTTCTGTAGTCTACAGTATTCTATCATTGTCAATTAGGTCAGGTTTGGTTGAAGGTATTTTTTTTTTTTATTGTTATATCATAGCTGTGTACATTAGTGCAACCAAGGGGTACAATGTGCTGGTTTCATATACAATCTGAAATACTCTCATCAAACTATTCAACGTAGCCTTCATGGCATTTTCTTAGTTATTGTATATAGACATTTGTATTCTACATTTAGTAAGTTTTGCCTGTACCCATTCTAAGAGGCACTGTGGGTGTGGCCCTACCCATTATCCTCCCTCCACCCTAATCTCTCCCTTCCCTTCCCCTTCCTTGGCCCTTTTCTCATAGTCTTGTGCTATAGTTGGGTTATAGCCTTCATGTGAAAGCTATAATTTAGCTTCATAGTAGGGCTGAGTACATTGGATACTTTTTCTTTCATTCCTGAGATACTTTGCTAAGAAGAATATGTTCCAGCTCCATCCATGTAAACACAAAAGAGGTAAAGTCTCTGTCTTTCTTTAAGGCTGCATAATATTCCATGGTATATATGTACCACAATTTGCTAGTCCATTCATGGGTCGATGGGCACTTGGGCTTCTTCCAAGACTTAGTGATTATGAATTGGGCTGCAATAAACATTCTCATACAGATGTCTTAGTTATATTGTAATTTTTGGTCTTCTGAGTATAAACCTAGTAAAGGAAATATAGGATCGAATGGCAGGTCTCTTTTTAGGTCTCTAAGTATTCTCCAAACGTTCTTCCAGAAGGAACATATTAGTGGGCATTCCCTCCAGCAGTGTAGAAGTGTGCCCTTTCCTCCACATCCACACCAACATCTCTGGTTTTGGGATTTTGTTATGTGGGCTACTCTTACTGGGGTTAGGTGATATCTCAAAGTAGTTTTGATTTGCATTTCTCTGATGATTAAGGATGATGAGCTTTTTTTCATGTGTTTGTAGATCATGCATCTGTCTTCTTTAGAGAAGTTTCTCTTCAAGTCCCTTGCCCACGCAAGAGATCTGCAGTTATTCTAATATTCTTGCCTTTGTAGGTGATTGTTTTCTTTCGTCTGGATGCTTTCAGAATGTTCTCCTTTATATTAACTTTAGTGAAATTGATATGCTATGTCTGGGGGATGTCTTATTTGGGTTGAGTTGTGCTGGAGTTCTGAAACTGTCTGATATCTGAATTTCAGAATCTCTTGGCATGTCTGGAAAGTTCTCCTTCATAATCTCATGGAGAAGAGACTCTGTGCCTTGTGAAACCACTTCATCACTTTCGTGGATCCGTATAAGACAAATATTGGCTTTGTTCGAATTATCCCAGAGCTCTCTGAGAGAGTGATCTATTTTTTCCCTCCATTTCTCTTCCCCTTTGAGAGTTTGGGAGCATTTGAAAGCTTTTTCTTCAATGTCAGAAAACCTTTCTTCTACTTGCTCCATTCTGTTACTGAGGGATTCTACTGTGTTTCTCAGATCTTTCAGGGCTGCAACTTCTTGTCTCAATGTGTCAAAATCTTTGGTCATTTGGTCTTTGAATTCATTGAATTCTTGAGATATCTTTTGGGTTACTGCTTGGAATTCTGATTCAATCTTATTTGCTATCCAGATTCTGAATTTGATTTTTGACATCTCAGCTATTTGTTTGTGCATGGGATCTTGTGCTATTTCTGCCCTATTGATCCTTGGGGGAGTTGATCTACTCTGATTATTCATATTGACAGAGTTTTTCTGTTGATTTTGCCTCATGATTTTTTTTTCACTGTTGCCTCTGGCCATCCTCAGAGTTGGGGAGGTGTCTCTCCAAGATTAGTCCTCAGTGGGATCACTCCATTGTTGCTGGATCTTTGTAGGGAGTGATCCTGCATAGTTCCTCTTGGACTTCCCTAGCCCAGGAGTTCTGGTTGTGGAAACAGCTCCGGAGTGGATTCAGGAACAGGGCGGGTGGTGGTGCGCACAGTTCTGGGAGTGCTTGGCACCCAGTGACTTTGACACAGAGAGCCCAAGGCTCCAACAGTCTTTGGCCAGGAGAAGGGCTCTGCGCAGAGGCAGGGAGGGCTCTGGAGGGCACGCGGCTACAAGAGTCCCTGGCCAGACGAGCGGGCCATTGTGGAGGCAGCAAGTGTACAGGAGGGATGTAGGGTTGCGTGGCTCCTGAAGTTCCTGTTAAGGACATGTGGAGGCCCAGCATGCACAGGTCGGGGGTCACAGTGCAGCTCTTATGGAGGTCTGGGCAGTGCCCACGAGTTTGAGGTTGCTATGGGCTGTGACACCACGGCACTCTACCCAGGGCAACAGCCCGAGCCTCCAGTGTGCCAAAACCTGTCTCACTCTGCCCCTGAGGGTTAAGGCTATAAGGCAGCTCAGTCCCTGCCTTTAGTCTGCTCAGTCACTAGGTTACTAACTCCTGCCCATCCTTGCTCTGGGACCCTGAGGGCAGAGTTTGCTGGGGCAGTTCTCTCACAATGGCTCCCTGTGGCCCACAGCCTAACACTATTAGCTTTATCCGGTCAGTGGTCATTGTCTGGGCCCTAGACAATGCCCAAAGATCTCCGCACTCCTGCTCAAGCTCTCCCCAAGGCAGTTCAACTGAGTGCCAAGTCCAAAAACACCAAAACAGTTCACAGGTAAGGCCTTTCCAGTTTGCAGTCTCACTGCTGCTTGTACTTATGGCTGCTAGCGGGATTAGGTCGATCGAACACATGCAACCACTTGCCAGTTTTCCACTGTTTTTTTCCTCCTCTTGGGGTGCAGAAGTCCCTTGCTGACTCCCTGTATCCTCAAAGGGATGATTATAGGCAGATCCCACCAGCCAGAGATGCCTGGAATCTTATCTTCCCAGACTCACCGTGCCCAGTTGCATGGCAGCTGTTACTCGTCCGCCATCTTGCTCCACCCCCACAAAGGTATTTTTTAAGTCTCCTTTATTTTACTGATTTTTCTACTTCTGCTAGGAATTATTGTAAGAGTGATGCCAGTGTTTCCAGCTATAATTGTTTTTTTACTTATGAATATTTCTCTTTTTTGAAATAAAACATTTGACAAGTCCTGTAGGATAATATTCTAGTTTTGGGTCTGCACATCTTACTAGATGCGTACACTGAATTTAGAATTGTTATTCTTGATGAATTGATCCCTTTATCATTATAAAATATCTCTCCTTGTCCCTGGTAATATCTCTTATTGTAAAGTCTACTATGTTTAATAAGAATATCTACCTTCCAGATATCTTTGATTAGCATTTCATGATATATCTTTTTCTGTTATTTCACTTTTAATTTAGCTGTATGTTTTAGAAATAATATAATTCTTTCTTACTTTCTTATCCATTCTGATCTCTGCCTTTTAAATGGAGTGTTTATACCACCTACATTCAGTGCAATTATATTGAAATTCATCATCTTATGATTTGTTTTATCATTCATTGTTCTTTATGATTTCTTTTTCCATCTTGCCTTATTTGAGTTATTTTTTAATTTAATTTCATTGTTATTTTACTATTTTTACCTATTTTACTATAAATTTTACTATTTATACCTCTTTATTTTTATTGTCAGTGATTGCTCTACAATTTGCAGTAATAGTCATCAACTTCTTTTCTATTGCTCTTTGTGTTATTGTCATAAAAGTTATTTTTATGTTCTTTTATAAACCCAATAATAGATTGCTATTATTTCTGCTCTAAACAATCAACTATTCCTTAACAAAAGGAAAAAATATAGAAAAACAATCCATTTGATTCTAACTAAAGCCATTTTTAGTTTTCTTCATTTTTTAATACAGATCCAAGTTTCTTTCTTATAAGTGTATCAATATCCTTCTAATTAAAAAATTCCTGTATCAATTGTTATAACGAAGATGTGCGGGCAGCAAATTTTATTTGTTGTGATTTGACTGAATTATATTTATGTCACCTCCATATGTAAAAGATATTTTTGCTAGACATAGAATTTTAAGTTGAAAGCTTTTTAGAGTTTGAAAGGGCTGTCTATATTAGTTATTGATTTGCCTAGATTCTAAACAGAAGAATGCTATCATTCTGATCCTTGCTTCATTATATGTGATATGTGAACTTCTTTGGAAAATTTTAAGATAAATCATCTCTAGTTTTCAGCAATCTCATTAGTAAATGTCTTCATCTGTTTTTGTTTTGTTTTGTTTATTTGTGCTTATCTTTCTGAGTTTAATTCAAATTCTTGAATCTGGGGATTTATTACATTTGTAAATAATTTGATAATATTTCTTGAAAAAAATTTTCTTTCTTTTTTGTTCTATTTTAAGAATTCCATTACTTAAATGTAAGCCTACTTAAAATTATCCCACATAATACCAAGATTCTGTCAATTTCTTTTTAGTATTTTCTCTGTGAGATTCATTTTGGATAGTTTCTATTGCTACATCTTCTAGTGCACTAGTCTCCTCTGAAGTGTCTAATCTGTCATTAATCTTACTAATCTTATCCAGTGAATTTTTTATATCAAACATTGTGTTATTGATTTCTACAAGTTATATTTAATTTTTAAAAGGTATTTACATTTCCCTTTTCTCTATTTTATATTTTCCTTTAAGTATTTGAATATAGTTTAAATAGCAGTTTTAGTTTAATTTTTTTTTCCTACTACTTACATTATCTTTGTCATTTATGGGTCTGTTTCTGTTGGCTCATTTTTCTTCAGTTACAGATCACATTTTCCTGCTTATAATGTCTAAGAAATTTTTATTTGCTATTAAATATTGTGTTTATATGTTGTTATCGAATTTTGATGCTTTATTTTAAAGAATAAGCTTTATTGTGTTACAGAGTTCGGTTCCCTGTGATTTGGTGGGTTTTTTTTTTTCAGTCTTGTTTTTAAGCATAGTAGAGTGGGTCTTGAGTAGTATTTAGTGTAAGAATCATTAATTTCAAATAAATTGAAGTTTCACTAAGTTATAGTTCTTTGGGAGTCTTCGCTGAATGTACTCAGTGAGCAATGAAGATTCTTCACTCTTATTAAAGTTGGAACCCTTCCTATGTCTGAGTAACTCTGAGAACCACTCTGCTCATAGATTCTTAGTTACTCTTTGCCCAATCTCATCTCATGGGCATGTAAATCCTAGTATTCAGGAAATATCCAAGAGGGTATAGGTATATATATATATATATATTTTTTTTTTTTTTGAGCTCCTTTTCTGTAAAGTTCTCTTCTCTTCAGAATTCTACCCCACAACTTCCAGCCACTTCCGTTTTATTGAACTCCAATATCGAGAACTCATCAAGAACACTGTAGACTTATTGTGATCCCCCTCCTTTATGGTCTAGAAAATCTTTTAAAAGAGAAAGACAGGGCTGGGAATGGTGGCTCAGTTATATATTTTGAAAATAAAATATCATAATTTATTGTGGAATATGAGGATAAAGAAGAGTCAGGGATGATAAGGATTTGGCATAAGAAAATAAAAGGATACTTAGATACTTGCTACTATCTAAGATGGGGAAGTTGTAGGGGCATATTTAGAGGAATAAAACAAAGAGCTCAGGTTTAGACATAGGGACATGGATGCCTATTAGGCATTTATTTAAATAGAGAGGTTAAGTAGATAGTTTGATATATAAATCTGGGATCAGAGATGTGTGAGCTACCAATAAAAATCTGAAACTTGTCAGCATAGAGACGATGTAAAAGTCATAAAACTGGATGAAATCATTTCAGGTGTGAGTGTCAATTAAAAATTCTAAGGATGATGCTCTGGCTGCTCAATGTTTGAAAGTGTGATACTGATAACGAAGAACCAGAAAACCTAGGAATCACTAACTGGGCAGATGTGACATTCTAGGAGAAACTGGTTTATGTAGGAGAGTGATTAATCAAATATTGCTGGTATAGCAAGTAAGAGGATGAGAAGTGACCACTGGATTTAGCAGCATTGAAGTCATTGGTGACCTTGACATCAGACAATGGTCTTCAAGAGAGAGTAGGAAGAAAGAATTAGAGACTATTGGTATAGATTTAGTTGAAAAGGAAAGTGTGGGCCAGTGCCTGGAGATGTATATAGGTCTAGGAAAGGAAAAAAAAAATAAAGATAATATACATAATATGTTTGGTGGAAACAACCCAGTGTCTGGGTTATCATTAACCCAAAATGGATGAATAAACTGTAGTATATGTATACCATAGAATACTATGCAGCTATAAAAAAATAGAGACTTTGTATCTTTTGTATTTACCTGGAAGGATTTAGAGAACATTTTCCTAAGTAACGTATTTCAAGAATGGAGAAGCAAGCATGTACTCAATACTAACTTGAAACTAGTAGATTAACAACTATAGGCCCACAGGAGAGAAAAACACAATTCAATTTAAGAACAGGGTAGGGGATCAGGATTTCAGTAAGTTCCCACTTAACTGGTACAATGTATGGGTATATGGCATACCTCTGGGATGAAGGACTCAATTATAACTCAGACTTTACCTTACAAATGCAAACAATGTAACCTAATTGTATGTACCCTCATATTAATCTGAAATAAAGCAAAATTAAAAAAAAAACCAAAACCCAATACTCAGCCTCCAGAGTAGCTGGGATTACAGGAGTTCATCACAATGCCCAGCTATTTTTAGAGATAGGGTCTCACTCTGGCTCAGGCTGGTCTTGAACTTATCAGCTCAAGCAACCCACCCACCCTGGCCTTCCAAAGTGCAAGGATTATAGGAGTGAGCCACCGTTCCTGGACTGGTCAAGTCTTTATGTAGGGATAACATTCTCCAGGTAGTGAATAATGTTCTAGCAAAAAGAAATGGTATGAGCAAAGGCTCTTTTTTTTTTTCTATGTAAATACGGGTATTTTAAGCAATACTGTAATGAATATCCTGGTAGCAAGACATTTATTTACATCCTCAGTTATTTCCTTAGGGTAAATTTCTAAAAATGAAATTTCTGGGTCAAAAATCTTGTCATTTTTGGCTCTTGAGGTATTCCAGAAAGACTCTGGATTTTATAACTAGAACTTTCATGGAAGATTACATAAAAGTTTTATAAATAAAGCAGTTTGGCTAATAAAAGGTACGGAACATTCTGGTTTATATCAGATAAGACTATAGAGAATATGCAGCTCAATTTACAATTGCCAAAATGTGGAAACAGCCTAAATGCCCACCAACCCAGGAATGGATTAACAAGCTGTGGTATATGTACACCATGGAATACTATTCAGCCCTTAGAAAGCATGGAGACTTTACATCCTTTGTATTAATCTGGATGGAAGTGGAACATATTATTCTTAGTAAAGAGTCACAAGAATGGAGAAGCAGGAATCCTATGTACTCAATTCTCATATGAGGATAGTTGATGACCTAGTACACGGTGGGGGGTAGAGGAAGGGGAGAGCAGAGAGAGAGAAGGAGGGAGGGGGGTGGGGGGGTCACGGCATTTGACACACCTTTTGGGGGCAGCACACAATTATAAGAGGGGCTTAACCTAACAATTGCAATTTATGTAACCTGGTTCTTTGTACCCTCAATGAATACCCAAAATAATAATAAAAAATCAACAGAATTAATAGTGGGTGAACTATTTATGTGAGATTACCCAAGGAGGGTAAATAAAGTAGAAAGAGAAGAGAAGCAAGGATTGTATTTAGGGAGCAACACTGATGGTATGTTTGAAGAGGAGGAATCTTGAAGCACAAAGAATAAGCAAAGAAAAAGGTTAAAAGAAAATGAGAATTTTACTGGTAATAATGCCAGAGAGGGTTTCAAGGAGAGAGTCAATGTGATCAAATTCTCTAGGTAATGATTGCAAAGGTCACTGGATTTGGAAATTGTTCCTTTATTCAAGAGATAGTTTGTATTATAAACGTGCCTATTATAAATGTGTTAGGTGCTGAAGATTCAATAATAAACAAATAAATGGATCTGTTATTTTTTTCCTGGGATTTGATAGTCTCATGGGGAGAGAGATGTTAACTAAACAACTAATAAAATAAATGTAAAATTACAACTCTGAAAAAAATAGACTACAGAAAACAGTTTGAACAAGACTAAGGAATTTTGAAGAATTACTGAAGATTTTGGATTTTATCCTATGAAAAATAGAAATCTATCCACAATCTTTAGAGTGAATAGCACTATTTGTTCTCTTAGGAACATAACTCTTGGGACAATTTAGAAGATGAAGCAGCTTTTTGCAGACAATATTGTTCAAGTCCAATCCCCACTGGCCATAAAATATCACCAGATATTGGACCACAGTTTGAAGGAGAAGATAACCTTTTGTTCGCCAACACTGATAGGCACCCAGGAAAACTTATTTGCCCTGCCTACAAAATATTCAGATATTTTAAGGTATTCTGGCTTTGACTTTACTGCCTTGAAGTATTGGAAGCTTCATTCCTTCTCGTTATCTCTACTTAGGACACAAAGACCACAGTCCCTTTCCATGGTGCTGCCCTTACATCCAAGCAGTAAGGATTGTGACTGGGCCCCTCCTTTCATAAGACTCCACTTTGGCCCTGCTCTGGCTATGATTGTCCCTTTCAAGTTAAGAGTCCATGGGACCAATGGAGCACATATCCTTCCTCCAAAGCTGTGTTACCAGACCCAAGAATTCCTGGCTCAATGGTCTAGAACTTTCTTCAGGATTCTATAGAGACCTTTCCCCTGGGTCTATTCTTTCTGAAGATGAAATGTATCTCTGAGAGAGGTAGTGTTATTAAAAATGCAAGGGGGTTTCGGTCTAGGTTCAGTTCCTTGCTATACTAAGAGCCAATTATTGAGATAATGAGGATTTCCCAGGAAGAAAGGAAATTTTAATCCAAAACACGTCTTATTGGGAGAACCAAGAGAAGCAGTTTCAAGTCTGTCTCCCTGACTAACAGAAATGCTGGGCTTTTTCTAAAGAGGGAAAATTGGCAAAAGTCTAGTGTATGGGGCAAATTGCTGAGGGGCAATGAATCTCGGCATCAGGAAGTATGTCCAGGTACCTTCAGAATCTTAACTCCCTTGTCTTTCAGAAAATTTTCCATTTCTTGGAAACAATTCAAAAGTTCAAGTAATTAGTTAAGGGAGAGAATTTAAAAAAAAAAAAACGTATTAGGGGTCATTGAAATTTTTTTGTAGAGGTGGTTATAGTAGCCAGTGGGCACCAAGTTTTGAGATAGATGATGAAGCTTAGATGCATGGTCTGGGTTATCTACATATATGTGTATGCAAGATACTCTTGGTTCAGGATGTGGCTAGGGGTAGGAAGAGACAAGAAAGGGTTCCAAGAGAATGGCAGGTCTAGTTCTTCCTGAGCCACCGTGTTGCAAGGTGCTCAAGCATTCTAAACTGTAACGTGGTCTTCTATGTTGTTTTCAAGGTGTATTTGTCAAGTTAGAGAGTAGAATATGTTTTATTTAACAATATGTGAGTTTCATTTATAAATTTTAAGTTCAAGTATTCCTCTGAGCTTACTTGAGTGTTCTCTCAGCCTAAACACCTTATCCTGTAACCTGCCATACTTTGGGCAGACAGTCCTTGGAATTCATTCCTTATGGTAGAAGCAGGGAAGGAACTCCCTGCCTGCAGATCTGAACAGTTGATTTTATCCAACATGGCCAAATCAAGTGATGTAGTTCAGGGCTTTTTATTTCATGCCAAATTGATGGGTTGACAGTGCTATGGAAGCTAGAAAAGGCCCTGTGTCTTGGCTATTTGTCCAAAACCCAATGAACTTGTGGTTTGGCATGGCTGATTTTTCAAAAACTCGCCTCTTGGTAAACCAGTTTGGAGTCTGTTTCTGATATCATTGCAGTTTCTGGCCTGGCACAATCTTTTTGTGACTTTGCCCACAGAACTAACTGTGGCCAAACTGAGATTCTACATATTAGAATCTTATCAAGCTGAACAAAACATGTTCCTTGCCCCCATGAAGCTCATACACGTGGACAGTTGAATTATGAGACAGACTTTATAATGGAGACACAAAAAGCAGTAAAATAAATTCCAGACTGAGGGTGCCTCCATAGACAAACCTTTGAGAAAGAAATGAGATCTTGACATTATGACAGAGGTGGTGGGAAATAGGTTGAGTGGTGACTGAAAAGGACAAGTCAGACTGAGGGAAGAGTTGGGCTCAGGTATCACTGTGGCTCTGTAGTGACGACTAGTTCAATGCTATTGTTGCAGAGGGAGAAGAAGGAGTGGATGAATTTTCCATGGTTCTTCCTGTCTGAGAGCCTTCCCATAAGCTGTTCTACTTTCTGGAAGGCCCTTCTTCAGCCCCTGCATATCACAACAGTTGCAGAGTATATCATAGGGTTTTTCTCTTCACCATAATACTTATTGCAATGTAATTAGGTAATTAATGATGTAAGTGCTTATTAACATTTGCTTTCCTTTACTAATAACATATGATATATAGTCATGGAGAATGAGATCATATTTATCTTGTCAATGGCAATATTCCCTCTATTCAACATGGAGCTGTGTACATCATAGGTATTCAAAGAAAGATAATGAATAAACGTATGAATGAATGAGTCAATAACATATACATTCATTAACAATCCATTAATTGATTAATGAGACTGGAAGAGTAGGTTGCAGTTAGAATGTGAAGGTACCTGAATGACATCCTAATGAGTTTAGACTTCATTTGGCAAACAATGTATTGGGTTTTAATATTCAAATGCCAATAAATATCCATTAAAGCATTTATTTTCAGTCAGGCACTGTGTGGAACACTGAACATAAAATAATTAAAACATCTGCCAAGATCTTGAAAAATAGTAGGAGGAAACAGATAAGGAAATTGCTGTAATAAAAATTGTAAGAGATCATTATTAGACCTGTGTTCCAAATACATGAGAATATAGACAATGGACTAATTTATTTTGCTTTGGGAGGGAACTGGATGGAAAATGTTCCCCAGAAGAGACGACATCTCATCAAGGAATTTAAGGATGAATGAAGGTTTTCCAGGTAGGAAGAGAGGGGAAAGAAATTATGGGGATTTCTATTTTCAGCAGTATAGAAGTCTGGATAGTATAAAAAATTTTTTATGGAAAAAAAAGAAGAAAAGAAGGAAGAAATCCCACTAATACTGGATAAAATATAAAGTAAAAATTTTCTAATCAACATAGCACATACAACAAAAAAAGAAGGGAACTCCTCAGGTGCTAAATCTAAAGTTGAAATACAAATCCATGAAGAAAAGTAGGCACTAAATCTAGCAGCTTCTCCAATAGCCTATAACCTAGACTTGTTTGTTTTTGACAGCTGCTCTTATAACAAATGAAGCAGAGATAAGGGCTTTAGAATGGTCAAAGTGGGAGTCAGAACAGAGATTCTTACATAAAATTAAGATCCTGAACGAGATACTACTTCAGTTAAATGTATGTCTCAGAAAAAAAAAGATATAACCAATAAGGGAGTTGGCAAGGAAGGAGATATGTCTCAATTTTGGTTCCAGGTAGATAAACTGTTTTTCTTAAGGGTTCATATCTACAAGTAAGTCCTAACATGAACTCAGATTCTAGTTCATACTCCCTGTGTGGTACAGAACACCTAAACCAAATATCAGAAGTAGTTCCTGAGTTAGGGCTCTCAAATAACTGGCAGGTGCAAACACTAGTCCTCTCTAGTGGATGATCACTGACAACCACCACAAAACATGCCCACATGTAGTGTTATAACAACCACATAAATAAAATCACAATATACATGAGAAAGCAAGCCATTATTTTAGACACACCAAGACTAAAGATATTTGACTCACAGATACAGAATAAAAATTAAACACTGAAAATATGATGAAAGAATATGACCAGGCAGATTTGGGTAGTATATAAAATCAAATAGAATTTTTTAGAAATAAAAATGCAATAATGAAAATAAATGTCCTGGCTTGGCACCTGTAGTTCAGCAGCTAGGGTGCCAGCCACATACACCAGGGCTGGTGGGTTCAAACCTGGCCTGGGCCTGCTAAACAACAACGATGACAACAACACCAACATCACCACCACCACCAACATAGCCGGGCGTTGTGGTGGGTGCCTGTAGTCCCAGCTACTCAGGAGGCTTAGGCAAGAGAATTGCCATAAATAAATAAATAAAAAGAAAAGAAAATAAATATCTTTATAAAACTTAAAAATCATCTAGCTAAAGAGTTAATTATTTAACTTGAAGATAGACCTGAAGAAATTACCCCAAATGCAGCATACAGAGATCAGATGTAGAAAATATCAAGGAAATATTAAGAGACACAGAATGATGAAAGGGGGAAATCAAGTAGACAAAACACTGAGAAAAGCTAATATATATCTAATTGAAGAGGCAAAAGGAAAAAAATAGAAAGATTAGGAGAAAGCAATATTGAGAAGATATATACTAAGAATTTCCCAGCTTTTAAGAAATAGATTCATTAGATTCAGAAGGTTTAAGTCATAAGCAGAATACATATAAAGAAAATCAATAGCTGAAATCATTATAGTAAAATGCATAGCACCTAGGAAGAAGAGAAAAATCTTAAAAACAACCAGAAATAAAAGACAGATAATTTATAAAGACAGATAATCTATAAGCAATCAGGCTAGAACTAAACGGGAGTATCTTTAAAGTACTGACAGGAAGTAAATATCAACCAAGGCTTATATACTCAGCAAAGCTAAGTTTAAGAACATGGTTGAGAGATTCCACTTCTGGACATGGAGCATGAGGAGATTTGAGGAACTCCTCGTCATTGAAACCACCATAACTGGAGACAATTATTTTAACAACCAACCATTTAAAGTCTCTGAAAATTATTTGGAGGTCATACAGCAAATAAAGAAACATTCGTTTAAGAAAATGCACTAGATCTCGTAAAAACAGTGAGAATCTGTGGCACCTGAGCTGTGACTTGTGCCCTCCTCTTTCCTAATTCAGTGTGACTCTAAGTTCTATTCTGAGCAGTCTGGCCAAGAAGACAGGGCTTCCTCTCTTTTAAGCTCCCAGTAAGGGCCATAGGTGTTAGCCAGAATAATGCTTCCTATGAAACTTCCATATTCTATGCCCCCAAACCTGTAAATATGTTTCCTCATGTGACAAAAGGAACTTGGCGAAAGTGATTCAATCCAGGAGATCTTGAGGTGTGAAGGAAGCTGATATAAATAGAATCCTTTAAAATTGATTAGCACAATATAATATTAAAACAAAATATGTTCAACAAAGGACATTATAGAGAGAAGAACAAGCCATAAAGCAGGATAAATTATATCCTGGAGTTGCAAAAGAAAATAGAAATGCTATGAATATAACCCACAAAGAATTGGTATCCAGAGTATCTAATATATAAAGAAGATTCACAAATCAAGAAAGGAAGTGTAAACAACTCAATAGAAAAGCAGCCAGAGCTATAAGTAGGCATTTCATTATTGAGCCACCACAAATGGCCAATAATCTGGGAAAAGGTGTTCAATTTTGTTGGTTATCAGGAAAACACTTTAAAACCATAAGGGCATGTAACACTACTAAATTGGAAAAAATTTGAAATGTTCACAAAACCAAGTGCTGGCTAGAAAGTAACGCAATATGGATTCTCTTATACACAAGTAATAGTGTGAATTCGTACCATTTAGTAAAGTAGAAAATGTTCCTCACTTAGAAAACAGAACTTCTACTTCTAAATATGTGAAAGTTGATCATATGAATTGGGTCATTCTTGTCATATCCAACAAAAACAGAATCAAAAAGCCAGAGGAAGAAGCACTCAGGACCCATAACATTTTTCTTTAAAATGTAATTCTCTACAAGGCTGGCTGCTGAAACTACCTGTTGTAACCTGAGAACCAGTTTTATCTGACAATTGCTGAGGCAACTAGCTGCAACTCGGGAAGCAGTTTGGCCCACCCCACTATTGTCACCCACCAATCAGAGCTTGTCAGCTCCCCATGGCTTTGCTAATACCACTGAACTTTCAAGACCACACAGAACATTTCTCCTTTTTAAAAAAACTCTGACCTTCCCTTTGTTCTTTGGACTACCAGACCGAACAAAGGCCATCTGATCGGCAGGTGTGCTCACAATTGCAATTCTTCCTTCCCAAATAAAACATTTTAATTGCAGAGATTAATCTCTGAATTTTCATTTTGACTTTAATATACATAATAAAGAAAAATTCTTGCCCATAGGCTCCTAGAAAACATGAATAAAATTATTTATCAGAAAAGGTGGTTTCAAGAGGTTAATATTCATAGGAATTGGAATCTGAGAATAGCTAGTTAGAAATAAAAGGAAAAAGATACCGTTTGTTAGCTCTTGTGTATTGATGGCAATGCTTACATGGGCTTTAAAGACAGGCAGAATGAGGTTTGAATCCTGTTTCTCCTGTGTACTAGCTACATGACAATGGGCAGGCTGTTTATCATACTCTCTAAGCCTTATCTTTGCCTCCATAGACAGAGGATATGAGACCTACCATTGTGAGAATTAAGTATGTTATACACAAAACTCCTAGCACATAGTAACGCTCTGTGGATGCCAACTATTATTACTGCTTCATTGAACATGTTGGACAGTGACCCACTATGAAAAGAAGGAAGAGGAAAGGAGCCAGCTGCTTACTGAGCATCTCCAACATCTCAGTTACTCTCCAAGAGAAGGAAAGATAAAATCTTTCGGGCTGGGTAAATTCAAATGACGGAAGAATATTCCCTCCAGGTAAAATATGAAGTACAGGTATGAGGGTGTGGTGCAAAAAGCACAGGGCTTAGAGACTCAGGATCTGCTTTTGAGTTCAGGATCTACCACATGTTGGATCTGTAACACTGGGCAAGTCACTGGTCTTAGTTTATTCTATGAGAAAAGGAAATAATAATGCACCAGGCCATTGTGAGGAGCAGGAGAGACTATGCATAAACACATCTGCAAAGGGATATTCAAAAGTCTTGAAATCAATAGTAACCATGTGTTTCTTCCTATTTTTCATGTTTCTCTCTACAGAATTCCCTTCTCTGCTCCTCTTGGACACCCAATATTCTATGGCTGCTTCTTGGCCTCCCGTTCTTCCCTCTCCCTCTTATCTCCCAAAAGTTACCCATTCCTGATCCCATATCCTCAGGGTCTTGCTAGAGAACTGGCTGATTTGATAAACCAAGTTGTGTTCACCTATTGGTGGATAATTATGGATTCTCCCATTCCTCCCCCATCCCATTGTTTTTTTTTCTCCCATTTTTCTTAATTTCAAATTAATATGAGGGTACAGATTTTTAGATTACATCATTCTCACTTCTAGGGTAAAGTTCTAGTTGTAACAGAGTCCCTAACCCAGGGGGCATGTTAGATACTCACTCTTGCAATGTGCACATTAGGTGAGATCCCACCACATGCCCTCCCTTCCTTCTGCCAGCCCTGCTCCCCCTTTCCCTCAGCAGGGATTCTCCCACTCCTCCCCCATCCTATGTTATGTTGGCTATTATGTCAGCATCTTGAAGGTGAACTTTCAAGAGGAAAATTCCTTCAATGAAAATATTTACAAATGCTCAAAATTTTAGGTGCTTTGGGAAACTGCTGGGTCAAACAAGATTTCCTCAATGACACCCCAGAGGCATCTGGAATGATACAATGTCCGGATAGCATTTTATGCTGCACACAAAAAAGTCTTCTGTATTTTTTGGTCTCATTCAACTTTTACATTAGTCCCAGGAGGAAAAAAAACAGAGCTAGGTTTTGTGACTCCTGATTATGTAGATGAAGAAACTGAAGATCAGTGTGTTAAGAAATTAGCTTGCACAAGGGCACACACCTGCCTAGTGGCTGAGTTTAAAGGTGTCTTTCTTGCGCTCCTCCACCCTCCCTGATCTTCAGAGCACTGGATCACACCTATCACCTGGGTGACCTGAGACAGTATGGTAAGCGTGGAGTCAGCACAGACTGTTTTTTCTTTTTAGTGTTTGGTGTTCCCAATTCCTAGGTGGTAAAATTGCAAGGTAGTGCTAACTAGCTGCCCAGACAAACCTGTTGCTCCTTGCACATCCTAATACTTGCCTCCAGTGCCCCACATGCTGGATGCATGCATGCAGAAAGTCCCAGCTTTCCTGGTCTGCAAGCAAGTAGTGAGGGGTAGACCTGTGTCTTCCACCTTCCCCATCTTTTTCACCACTCTCGAGGTTTCCCTCATTTAGAGCAACAGGCAATTGTCCCTTTCCATCAGCAACTTTAGAAGTGATAATTAACTAGTCCTCCTAATGACTTAATAATCATGCCTTGCGTGTCAATGGGCTGGTGTTTGCAGGCTTCTGTGCAATCATTAATTAATGCTGCACCCAATTTCTCAGGAGCTGTAGGTCACCTTGATTACTTCTAGGGTGTGGCTGAGTCACTAAGATAGGCTAGGGATCTACATAAGGTCACCCAGCAGCGGCTGCAGCCCAGACCACCCCCAGCCAGAGGTAACCAATATATAGAGTCAGACCTGCCCTTAGCGCCTTCCTTCCCAGGGCCCAGTGCTCTCATCCTGCCCTTATTCCTGGTCCATCTTCCTTGGATAAAGACTTCCAACCAAACTCATGTGTCCGGGTACCCTAATTATAAAAGGTGGTCGAAGGCAATAATTTATGCTCATGGATTACTGACGAATATGACTTACTTTATTCTCCCAGAGGTATGTGCATTTTAACAGAGGGTCTTTGATAGCACCAAAAGTTAATCCATAGGGATAAAATTATAATGGTACAATTCCAGGCATTTGTCACCATCCCTAGACAAAGTACTTTAGCAATGGGCTCTTGAGGAGAAGGTGCAGACCCTACATGCTACCCTGCAGACCATGTAAGCTCCAGTGTCTTGCTGGCTCTGCCCCCAAACCCCTTGTCTTGCTTAGCTTGGTCATTATTTCCCTCTCTAGGTTCTGGAGAGGAGATGAGCTCTTAGATGCAGGTGCAATACATTAATTAAGAGCTACAAGCCAGTACTCCCTTCATTAATTTCACCTGAATCCATACTCCCTCAGCCAACAAAACTATGTGTCAACCTTTGTCCTGGTGTGATCTGGGCCAGCCCCGCACAAGGTGCCGGATTTTGAGATACTCAAATCCATGACTCACGGGGGCTCAATGCATGCAAGCATATGTGTAAGTGCGTGTGCATGTGTGTTTTTGTGCATAGGGCATAGCAGCAAAGGTGATCACCTGAGGGATGAGTCCTGCCCATGCCACTCTAGCTGGGAAGCCTGTGGGGACCAAATGAATAAGATTTAATGAAGTGCAGATGGAGGAAAATGACAGTTGAAGTTCTCAATTATGTGTTCTAATGAGAGGCTAGAGAGGCACAGGGGCACAGTGGCTAATCCCATAGCATTTGTAAGGGATTTAGCTACAACCTGAGTGATTCCTTATTTATGCTCTATCTATGATTATTAAAAGGGAATTGACTGGGATTGGAAATGGAGAGAGCCAAGAAGGGTTGAGAGTGTGTTGGATTTTGGAAAGCCATCTTGAATAGTTGTGGCTTTCTTGGACCTCCTTAGCCAAAGGAGCATTTAATCTGGGAGGAAACAACTGGCTATAAATAATTTTAGCTGATGTACTGGGAAGATTCTGAAGCAAACTGTCTTATCCTGGGTTTTCTCAATAACTGGTGTTGTGGGGACTTGGCGAAGATTCTCAAGGAATCTTTTCTATAGAAAATTTACTTTCTCTCTTCATTCATCTTTCCAAATCCTGGATTCACCCCTTGCAAGCTATGTAGGTTGGACAAATGACAGTTCTCTGAGCCTCAGTTTTTTCATCTGTTGTAATTTGGCAGAGTTTCTGTGATGATTAAGCAAGATAATAATTAATTACGATTCTCACTTGTGGTCAGGATAATTGTTAACAGGTATTGAATACACACCATCTGCTTGGTTGTGTTTGTGTTAGCAGTTTACCAATACCTGATGAGACACAGGGCAGGAAACTGGGGTTTGGGGAGAAGACATAGCAGGTGTTCATTTTCTTAAGATAGTATGTGCAAAGTAATTCCACCCGGGTTAGACTGAAAAACAATTTTGTGGAGATAAAATGAAAAGGAAAATACAAAATTTTAATGCAATTTTATCTAGGGGGTGGGTCTATATATAAACCCTACTTTTTTTCTGTTTAGTACTCTATATTTTCTAAAATGCCTACTTATTACTTTGATAGTGTGAAAAAAAATATAGTGAAGGCAGAGGCTGTGGGTGGGAAGGATGAAGGTCTTGCTTCTGCCCTCTACCTGCCTTGTCTGGGGCAACCGGGGCTCTAATCCTTGCTCTGTTGACAGCTGGTTCTGCAGCCTGCAAAGAGAATGGACACTTGGGGGTTAAATTTGACATTTTTCCCTAATTAATTTACTTTGGAGCTTAGAAATACAAATTACATCAAAATCAATAATTCTGCAAGGAATATTTGCTTTATTGATTTATACACACATATCTATACACCTGTATTTGTGCCCTCCTATTCTCTGAAGATGCGTTCTGAATACTTGACCCCAATTCAACAGTATGTGACATCCACTTCTATGTTAAGGCCCAGTATGTGTAGATTGAGAATTGAAGACCCAGAAACAGCAAGTTCACTGCCTTGTGTCATTAAAAAATGGGTTGGTGACAGCACCTTGGAAATGAAGAGATTCTCAACCTCCCTCTTAGGACCCAGAAGATGATTTTTGTTTGAGGGCTGGTCTTGATCCATTTGTCATCCATGGTTAGGCACAGTGCCAGAGCAAGTTCTGGGCAGGTAGAGGGAGAGCTGTGGCGGGCTCTTCCATTCGGGTACCACGAGGGCCTCTGAAGCCTGGGAAGCCCATTCGCAAGATTCATGGGGTTGGTGCTAGGGAGGGAGAAAGGGGGAGGCTGGCAGAATTCTCCCAGATTCTGTTGCAATCATGGCTCAAGAGGGATTTGGCTGGTAGTAATAGTACTAACAGCCCCCTACATTAAATTTTAAGCACTTTAAATATAAACTCAACTAACCTCCCCAACAACCCTAATAGATAGGGTTGTACTAACAGCCCCCTTCATTAAATTTTAAGCACTTTAAATATAACCTCAACTAAACCTTCCAACAACCCTATTGCAAGCACCTTAACTTCATTGAGTCTCACAGAGGTTTAGTAACATGTCCGTGGTCCCCCAGGTAAGTGGCTGAGCTGAGACTCAAACTGGATTGCGTCCATGTTCTTATTTCCAGGATAGGCTGCCTTACCCAGGTCATCCAGTCAAACCCACCTCAGCCTCAGGTGCTGCAGCATGTGCCACCACTGTACCCTCTCCACTGTGGATGCACTTGGCAGGGACTCACTGTCCCCGGTCTGCATACTTGACCCTCAGCTTGGGATGCTCACAACAGCCCATTCCCCAGCTCTATCTGTTGGAGTTTATTTATCTTTAGGCCATGCTGAAGTCTTCCCTGGTCTTCCTATTTGAAATTAATCTTTCCATCCCTGGCTCAATCACAATGAATTGTGAATAAATCAATAAAATGCATAGATGTATATATAATTGACATATGCATTATGTGATTTATGTGCATATAAAATATCTCCTGCCCCCAAAGATATCCATTCCTAGTCCCTGGAACCTGCGAAGATGTTATCTTACATGACAAAAGGGACTTTGAAGATGTGATTAAGATTAAGGACCTAGAGATGAGGAGATGATCCTGGGTTATGACTCCCAAACTAAGGAGTCTTTAAAAGTGGAGGAGAGAGGCAGATGAGTGGGTCAGAGAGATGTGACATGATAACAACTTGACCTACTATTTCTGGCTTTGGTGCTGGAGGAAGGGGGTGATAAGTAAAGGAATATGGCAGCCCCTAGAAACCAGAAACAGCTGTCAGCCAGCAACAACAAGGACCTCAGTTCCACAAGGAACTGAATCCTGCTAACAACCTGCATAAGTAGAATTCTAGAGCATCCAGAAAGGAATACGGCATGCCAATACCTGGATTTTAGTTCATCGAGACTTGTGCCAGAATTGTGACCTAAAAACTATAAAACAATATAATTGTGTTATTTTAATCTACCAAGCTTATGGTAATTTGTCGCAGAAGCAATGGAAAAGAAATACTTTTCACTGGGCATTATAATCTTATTATAGCATTTGTACCACTCTACTGCTGTGATTGCTGAAGTATGTAGATATTTTACTCACCAGCTTCTTATTGAATGGACTTAAGTCTTAGTTATTTTTATATTTTTCTCCAGCACCTCCCATAGTACCTGAATTCTATTGCATGGCACTAAGTAATCTGTGTTCCCCAAGTGACCACTATGTGCACAGAATCATCTCATGGACAGAGGACTAAAGTCAAGCTGGCAGGGCAGTCAGAGGAACACTTCACAGATGTCTGGGCTCTTGCCCTCTTCACAAAAAGATCGTATGTCTCTGCCCACCCTAAGTTCCATGTGGCCATATGACTTACTTTGGCCAAGTGCTATGAACAAATGCTGTGCTCCTCTCTTTTCTCTGTAGCATGCTACATAGTACCTGGCAATGTTCCATAGTACCTAGCTTCCTAGCTGACCTACAGGGGACATGTAGTGAAAAGAAGAAATAATCTTTTTGTTTCAACATCTCAGATTTTGAGATGGTCACTTCTGCAAAATTTAGTTCAAACTGACTGATAAGGTCAATTTCTGTCACTTGGGTTCTTACAGTCTTTGGGGAGGGAAAGGAAGCATACACACAAATGACTACTGTCTACAATAGGAATGTTGGGATTGACCATGAGTGTTGGTGGTTTGTATGTGTCCTTCCTGATTATATGTACACATATTCACACACCAACACATCTATAGGTATGTAAATCTCCAAAAGTAAATGAAAATGGGATGATACAGTAGTTTTGTGTCTTGATTCGTTGACCCATGTAAGAAAGGACTCTTGGCCCTCACAGAAATTCATGAGGTAAGCATTGCCCCTTTTTGACAGATGAATAAATGGAGCCTCAGAGAGGTTAAATGATCTCTTCAGGTTCATTTAGCTGGCAAGGGATGGAATTGAGGCTGGAACATGGGACTCTCTGATTCCAGAGTCAGTAAATAACACAACTGGTCTCTTCTCTTTACAGTGCAGACATGTGCATGAAACACCTTAGGCGTACAAGATGGTGCACATTGAGCAATCAGTCAGCACTGTTGACTGTGAGTACAGACCTTTCTTGTGGGTTGATGGAAGGCTCCACAGGGGTGGTGGGACTAGAGCTCAGCCGCGGAGGCAGGGCAGAACTTATCCAGATCAAGAGGAAGTTGTTCTATCACTCATTCCCCATTCGGCAACTTACTCCATAACGATTTCTCCAATGCCTGCCCCTGAGGAAGTGCTGTGTCAGTCCAGGCTGGGGACCTTGCAGGGACAGGGCTTCAGAGGTTGGAATGTTCAGGAACACAAGGCAGCCTTGACCAACTGGGTTGGAGGACTGAGGTGGGGAAAATGATTGACAAGAGAAGACAGGCAGGTAAGGAAACAACCAGAGATCTTTAGTACCCTCTATCACCCCTGCTTTAGGGGTGTCCCACCTGCAGTCTCTGAGCTGTGTGTGGATTATTTGGGGCCTATTTTGCTTACTATGGTGTTGGATATCATGACAACTATGCAAGGACCTTTTTTTCTTTTTGCTCATCAGCTTTTTTTTTTAATTTTTTTTATTAAATCATAACTGTATACAATGATATGATTATGGGGCATCATACACTCACTTCATAAACCATTTGACACATTTTTATCACAGTGGTTAACATAGCCTTTCCGGCGTTATCTCAGTTACTGTGCCAAAACATTTACATTCTACATTTACCAAGTTTCGCAAATACCCCTATAATATGCACCACAGGTGTGATCCCACCGATTCCCCTCCCTCTACCCACCCCTGCTCATCAGCTTTTTTTAGTGTTTGTATCTTTAACTTGTGGCCCAAGACAACTCTTACTTTCTATGTGTGGCAGCGAAAAAAATGTTTAGTCACCCCTACTGAAAGCTTTTGAAGAATTTTGAATATCATCATGAGAGCTGGGCAAATCAATTCCTACTCCAAGGATAATAAGAAATGATGGAGTAGAGGTAGGGTGTCAAATAGAAAATGGGGAAAAGCTACAATTCTCCCTTAAGTGGTTTCATAGCCATGAACTTGAATTTCACTCATCCACCATGGTTCAGTACAGTGCTGGGCATTTAGTAAGACCCATAGGAAGGAGACACACTGCTGACAAAGCTGTAGACAATAGGGTTCTCAAGGTAGTATGCAGCAATGCTAGAATGTGGGCTACAGACAAAGGATTCCAGGGATTGGAAAGCAGCCCTGTGTATGAGACAAGGCATGGGCTCTGGGGTGATGTAGCCCTAGTTCAAATCCTAGCTTCGCTCCTTCACACAAGGTGCAGGGAAAATCATTGAGCTTGATTTTCCCCTTTGAAAAACTGGACAACCTGTAGAGTTGCAAGGATTGGGAAACAACATACATAGAAAGCCTAGCATGGTGTCTTTAACACAGTAGGTGATCAATTATGACAGTGAAGCCTGTATCTTCTTCAGAGAATTAGCATCTAGATTGGAGCATGGTGTCACCAAGGATATTAGCTAACTGGAAGACAGATGATACATGGTTCAGAATTGTTGGGGTGGTTTTCAGATCCTGCCCTAAGGAAGGGTTTCATCTATCAGATCAGCAACTTTGTAAGAGCTGCTGATGGGAGAAGACCTCTCTGTGACCTCCAGGCTTGATGCTTGGATGCTTCTTGCAACAGGCCAAAGCAAGTTCTGACTCACCAACCTTATGTGGGTGGCTTGGATCCTTGTGGCCATAGCCAAGACTTAATCTCCTAGCCACCTGCAGCCAGTTCTGCTTGAGCCTGTGCCTCGAAAAACTGATAATCATGGACGTGTGGAGTGAGGAGTGTCAAAATGGAGCTGCTGGAAAACTGCACTTGGGGAGTCATATGCAAGGCTTGTCCTTGGCCCTTCCTTACTTCTTTATTCTAGATATTTAAAATACCTCTTGCTGATCTTTTCTCTTATTACAAAAGCAAAGTAGGATTATTATAGAAAATACAGATAACCAAATCTTAACTCTTTGGTGTTTTTCTATAGTACCTTTCTCTCTCTCTATATATATATGTGTGTGTGTGTATACATATATCTGTATCAAAATAACAAAGAGTACATTATATCAATATTTTCTCTATCACATCTTTTCCTGAATATACATACACATAAAAGGAGCATATAAATATTAGAAGCATCTCTCTACATCAATTAATACATTTCTATTACATAATTTTTAAAGCTATGTAATATTCTAATGAATGAGGGTTCAAGCCACATTTTTGATCATGAAGATTTTTAGGTTATTTATTTATTTTTTTTGTAGAGACAGAGTCTCACTTTATGGCCCTCTGTAGAGTGCTGTGGCATCACACAGCTCACAGCAACCTCCAACTCCTGGGCTTAAGCGATTCTCTTGCCTCAGCCTTCCGAGCAGCTGGGACTACAGGCACCCGCCACAACACCCGGCTATTTTTTGGTTGCAGTTTGGCCAGGGCCGGGTTTGAACCCACCACCCTTACCGACTGAGCCACAGGCGCCGCCCAAGGTTATTTTTACTTTTAAATTTTATGCCAGTGTATCTTTAAGGCTATCTATTTTCTCAAATCTTTCATTACTTCATCATTTCTAACAGTAATATATTATATCTTCCATTATTTCCTTGGGACAAATTGCCAGGGTCAGAAAGAAAATACAATTTTTAGGACAGTAAGGTTACTTTTTGTTGGGTCCTTGGTTTGGCATTTCAGTTACAACTAATAAAAAACATCTCTGGGAACCAAAGCAGAAGTGGGTGTTCCACCCCCATGTTGCTGAGTTGCTAGGACAGTGCCCGTGTTCTGGTTAGTCATATTAAAGTGGTATTTCCCTTCTGGCTTCAGCAGCAACAATAACAACAACAATTATTACTATTGTTGTTGTTGTTGCTATTATTGTTGTCATCTCCTGTACTGTTCTCTTGCTCTGAGATCCCCTTCAGTTGGGCTCACATGGGAGGAGTTGGTCATGGTTCTCCCATAGAACTCAGAGGTTCTAGAACATTCTCTCTATGACCCCACCGAGCCCCTCATCTCCAAACAATAGGTCTTCTATACTGTTTGCCCAGTGACACCTGCAAGAGCCTGATGTTCGTTGTTATGTCCTGTCCTTGGCAGCTCCTCTATTGAGTTTGGCTTCTGCTGACTAAAGTAAAGGAAGCTGACCCAGTTGAGGAGAGCAGCTCAAAAGAAAAGTCTTAGTGTTGTCCTATGGCCTGAGGGCTCTGTGTGAATCTGTCAAAATAAATATATATGAATTAATCACCCCAAACCTAAACAAATCCCAGCAGTGGGCACAGTATATGGCACATAGTATAGGCACTCTGCAAATGTTTGCTAAGTGAAAATATGGATGGTGGACGAAGGAGAACGTTAATTATCACTTGCTTTATCTTGCTGTAGATTGCATCTCACATACCTAGAGTCTGGTATTTATGTCTCCAGGAAGGATAGAGGATCATACCTCAAAGTAGGGCTAAACACACACTCAACACTTGGACAAAGACCAGAATGCATGGGTCTAACAAGTCCTGTGCAGCTTATGGTAAAGAAGATGATTGACTTGCCCACCATAAATGAAATGTGACTATATAATAAAAATATTTTCAGATATACAACATCTAAAAAAATGTTAAAAAGGAAGCTACTAAAGGTTGCACTTCACTAAATACAAAGGTGAGAGGGGATTATACCAAGACATGAAATCTAGGAACCAGGCATTCAACTCAGGAGAAAGGCTCAGAGAATTCTTAGGCTGATGACAGTAGAAAAGACCAGAATAAGAGCAGTGTAGCCGACAGACAGAGCAACCAGCCTAGACTTGCAGAGGAAGACCATAGGTCTCCTGCCCCAGCCCCCCTGCCAAGAAAATGGAACTCTTTGATTCTGTGAAACATTTGACTTCACTCAGAATTGTTTTTAGCCCTATACAATTTGGAGGATGAATTAATGTTAAGTACACAAAACTAAGAAAAAGAAAAAAATATACAAGAAAGGAACATAAGTATGGTACATTATGTGGTTCCTCTGTGAACAATATTTCCTTAGGTGTTGGTATGTATACAGTAAATATTGAATTAATAAAAAAATAGAGTTCCATGTGTGAATGGGGAGGGTTAGTGTGTATACTCTGGAGGGATACAGAAGAGCCAAGCAGATGGAATGACAAGAGGCGAGATTTTATCCTCTGTTACAGAATGTCAAAAGAGAAAAATCTGTGATCGAAAAATCAAGAACCAGAAGTATAAGTATGTTATTTAAAGATAGAAAGGTACATTCCAAAGAAATAGCTGAAAAGGGTAGAAGTTGGTGTCTCTTTGGGGAGGAGCCTAAGGGCAGAAGGCGTTGGGGTGACTGCAGTTTTTCATGGTAAGATTTTGACTTTTTAAAACTATGTACATAGAATGTTTTATTTTATTTTATTTTATTTATTTATTTTGCAGGGCTTTTTTTGGCTGGGGCTGGGTTTAAACCTGCCACCTCCAGTATATGGGACCGGCACCCTACTCCTTGAGCCACGGCGCCACTCGTGACTTTTTTAATTGAATTAATAAAACTACTGGAGGGTATACTGGAGAGTATGTCACTGAGAGAATTGATGCAGACTTGTTCTCTTGGAGTTTTCCTAGCCAAGTCAGTATTTCTGGTGATGTTTTGTTTTAAAGTCATGTCCCTCTGATTGTTTTGGGGACAAATAGAAAGTGGAGATGAAGAGACTGAGGCTCTTTGACACTTCTAGTAGTTTTATGTGTTGAGGTATGTGGTGAGATTTTGTTTGAATTAAAGGCTCAGTTTCTTTTTAAAAAATTGTTTTTTGAAGTTTGAGAGCACATATCTGGACATAACCTTGAAGGCAATAGATTTCCATGGATGGTCCAGTGGGTCAGCATGCCACGGACAGGGCCTCCCTTAGAAGTTGCCCTGTATTATCCTTCATGCAGGGGAAGGGATCCCTTTCTCACCACGATGGCCTTCAGCTCTTCCCTCTAGAAGGAAGAATGATTTCGTGATGTACTATCTACAACTTTTTATTTATTCCTTCTGGGTCCAAAGGCCTGTGTCTGTGAGTTTAATAACTTCGGAGTATAGGATGATCCTGGGGACCTGAGGCCCTGAGCCCACAGTCTCACCACAGTGTTCCATGCTCCACCCGGCTGAACCGACCCACTGGTAACACACAGCCGATACTCATTGGGTTTATGACACACCCTTTAGCAATAGAAGTGAGCAGCCATTGACTCTTTATGACTTGCCAGGCACTGTTGTAAGCATTTTTCATGTATTAATTCCTTTAATCCTCACAGCAACACTAGAGGTAGGTACTGTTACTCTTTGTATTTTACAGATGCAGAATCTGAGGCACAGAGATGATAAGAGGCCCAGAGTCACATGGCTAGCAAGTGGCAGAGCCAGGATTTGACCCCAGACAGCACAAGTCCACAGTGCATGCTCTTAAACAGCATCTCTTTCTTGTGCCCCTACTATACATGCTTTCATTTTTCTTATCCTCATATAAGCCCACAGACCCCTTCATGGAGACTTTCTTTGTTGAGGTATTCTATGCCCTTTCAGTCTCTCCTATGTCTGGCTTGTTTAATTAAGCGGTAGTTTCAGTAAACATCCGATTCACTTAAAACTGAAGCCGAGAGAGAAATCCTTCATTGACAAAACATCTGGCACGCACAGCAAACCATGATTTGCAGTCATCAGCGGCAACTGGATACCCATGTCGTAATGGTTTGGAATTAAGGGTTTAAGTCTCACACCCAAGGGCTGAGACCCAGGAAAATTGCTCACTAATCTGTCTGGCTGGTGCTTAGGCAGGGTGGTGGGGGGCTGGGGCTCCCCTGAGAGGGGGTGTGGAGCCAAGAGACCCCTCCACACAGCAGCCCCAGATGTACTCTACTGGATTGACCTAGCCACTGAGTAAAGGGGCAAGGCACTGTGGATGGACACGGGGGCCAGGGAGCAGGAGGGAAGCAGGAGGTGGGCCCTGTCTTCACACCCATTTGCTCCCCATCCTCTTCCCTGACTCTCCACTCCAGCCTTGGTGGCAGTTCGTTGCCTTTTGTCACCATGTCAGGCTCGCTCCTGCCTCAGAGGCTTTCCATTGGCTGTTCCCTTTGTGCGGAATGCTCTTCCCTGCTTCCTCCTCCTCCCGTGGGGCTCACCTCAATGTCACCTTCACAGAGAAGCCATTCCGATCACCTTGATGGAAAGCTGCCTCACACTTCCCACACCCATTTATTTTTTCACATCCTATTTCCTTAAAACAAAAAGCAAAATCCCTTTATAGTACTTATTATTGGCTGAATTTATGTATTCATTTATTTTTTTTTTTTTTATTATCGTTGGGGATTCATTGAGGGTACAATAAGCCAGGTTACACTGATGTATTCATTTAGTTTACTCATTAATTTATCATATGCCCTGTCCCCTGACATGAGAGCAGGGACTTTGTAACCCCCTAGGATGGGGTTGCTACACAGTAGAAACCCAGTGAAATATTTCTTAAACAAATAAATGAATGGATGGATGGAGGGTATCCACACACTAGGTAGGTAGGAGGGCTCAGTTTTGAGCCATGTTGTAGGAGGAAGAACAGGGATTTTCTTACTGGGGAATTCTTCTTCTTGGCCTTCAGCTCCTTTTCTAGTCTTTCCTCCAACAATTTGGCACTAAGAACATGTCTCCACACTCAGGGACATAGCATGAAGTCTTCCTGTTGGGAGCTCTGTGGCTTTTTGGGAGAATGAAGGCCAGGACTATCTTAAGGCATAGGGAGACTTGAGTCTCCTTCAGTTCTGTTGTTGGGGATCACTTGAGAGGGGCTGGTGGAGGGAAAGACCAGCCCCTATGGTTGCCCTCTGGGTATCTCATACCATGACAACCTGGCCTGAGCCATTGATACTTTCAAGTCAGCACTTACCTGAATCCTGTTCCACTCTTTGGAGGTTCCTAGTTAAGGGCACCTCTAAGCTGAGGGGCAGCACTAGGCACCTCTTGCACCAGGAGCTGAAACTTGCTCAGTTCTGTAGATGTTTCTCTCTGAGCCTCTTGTCCTGGTCCCTGAAACAAGAATACCAGCCTGACCACAGTCATGAGGACCTGCACACAGATGGTGGTCTCATAAGATTATGATATCATACTTTTATTGTACCTGTTTTGTGTTTAGATATGTTTAGCTACACAAATACCATTGTGTTACAGCTTCCATTCGACACAGTAACATACTGTCCGGGTGGAGGCCTAGGAGCAGTAAGTAGTCTATACCATGTAGCCTAGGTGTGAACCAGGCTGTTCCATCTAGGTTTGTGTAAGAACTCATGTTCACTCAACAACAAAATCACCCAACTAGGCATTTCTTAGAAGTTATCCCATGGTTAAGCAATGCGTGACTGTACTTGTTTCTAAGACATTCCTCCTTTGCCAACATTATGAAGACCCTGATGGCAGGGGCATCAAAACCAGCTTCAGTAGGGCTTTCAACTCAAACCTTTTCCTTCCCTCCAGCCTCGCCCCAGAGTGGTGCAACCCCATTCTAATGGGTCACCAGACTGGTGAAACCTGAACAGTTAGAGGCCAAAGGAAGCACTTGATGACAAGAGGGTGGGGAGGTGAGCCAGTAGAGGAGAAGTAGGGGCTTTAGAAAGGGGCTGGGGGGTGCAGGGAGAGGTGCTGGAGCTATTTATTTTTAAACAGAGAAGGATTTTGTATTTCAATTTCACTGTTTTTATCATAGTGAAATCTCATGAGGTTAATGTGAACGAGGCCCTGTATGCATTGTTATGCTATTTGGTTTTGATAAAAAGTGGCATTGTACAAGATGTTCCTTGGCCACGTAAAAGCTTGCTGCATAGCTAATGGTGGCACAGAGCCATACCACAAGTTGTGCAATGCCGTGGCAGGAAAAACAGAGCTGCTTCTCAGGGATTAGCATTGGTATTTCAGCTTGAACTTTAAGAAAGAGATTGAAGGAGCAAGAAAGAAAAAGAAAGAAGGGAACAAGAGAAAAAGAAGAATGGAAGGAAAGAATAAAGGAAGGCAGAAAGGGAGGAACCTAGGAAGGGAGAGTAAAGGCAAAAGACAGAGAATGATACTATTTAAAGGGGGAGAATCCTCTTTGCAAAATAGGGGAAAGCTAACAGGTTTGGAAAGTGAAGAAATTTCTTGATTCCTCTCGTGATGTTCTTTTCTGTCTACTTTTGTTCCAAAACTTTGATGTATCTGTAATCACATTCTTTTGTCCCTGTCTTTGCCCTTAAGGGTAGGAGTCAAAATGTCTGAGGTGCTTCTCCCAACGTTGTAGGATGCCAGAATAATTTAGTAATGCTCTTGTGTTAGCTCCAAGGTGTAGACTTTTTTCTTTCCTCAACCTAAACCTGAACTCCAGGTATTTTCTTGTCAGTGGCCTCCGTGAGATGTGAGGAGATAGGAAGACCACTTTCTCTTCATCAGTTTCCTTTTATTTTGGCTCCTTAGAAGAAAAACACTAAAACCTACCTGATGCTCTTGGAAAGAGGATCTAATGGAAAGAGAATGGGTGTGGAATCCAAGGGGTAAAGCTCTGGATGCCACACAGGGTTTTCAGAAGGTTAAAAAGCACCTGGCACATTGTATGTTTCTCTTGTTTTCTTACTGACAACTCATCAGGCCTTACTGAAAATTGTAGGACATTATTCTCATAGACAATAAATTTATATCTTAATCTTGTGCCTGATCGATGAATTTGCAGATAGTAAAAACCTGGCCTCATTTTGAAGGAAAATTCAACCAAACACTGGAATGCAAACAAATGCCTTCCAATGTGCGCTGTCTCTAAAGGATATGACCTGACATAGAGAGAAATCGATTCAATTGTTTCTCAGAACCTGGGAAACCTTGGAGAACCATGCCCAGACCCAACACAGACAACAGAGCTGTGACATGCTAATGTGTATGGTTGGCAGTTGAGTTGTATGTGGTGTGTTCCTTTTTGTTGTCACCACACTTATACAGCATCTGATATCCTCCCTTCCTGGGTATATGTAAAGAGAACTAGTCTAGGACTTCCAGCTTCTTCTCTCACTAGGTCCATCACCCTATACCCAGCAGTCCCACCATGCCAACCCAAGAGTACTTTTCCAGATTGTATGGGGGTACTGTACCCAGGCCTTTGTGCATTCTGTCCCCTGTGCATGTAGTTTCCTTCTTTGCCAGCTCGATCTGATGAACACCTGCTCATCTTCCATGAGTTAAGTCCAGCCTCATCTCCTTTCGTGACTTTTCCCCGGGAGAACCTACTATGACCTTCTTTGACTCCTAATATGTTCTGAACAGACATCTATCATAGCTCCTGTGCCTCTTTTCATTCATCTGGAAGATTATGGAGCTTAAGAACAATGTCTGATTTATTTCTAGCACCCAGTACTGTGCCTGCCACATGGAGGACCTGAACAATTTTTAGTTTAATGAATAAATGAATCAATGAAGTAAATAATAAGACTAAAGAAACTTTTATAAAATCAATTGAAATATCTAAAAAAGCAAGAGTTTAGTTTTGGCATTCTGAGCTATTTTACTTTTGTCATAGTTGCATATTTATTTAGACTCTCATCTAATGAATAACCAGCATCTTCAACAGGCAACAATACTGGGTATATAACATTATGAATAGCAGGTTCATGACCAGATGTGCCTTCTGAACAAATAGAACAAAAAATAAGAGTGTTTCAAATTATGTGGAAGTTCATTATACTCATTACTTCTCCTCAGGGAGGAGGGACTGATGTATAGAAGAAGAATGGAGTAGAAGGAGAGAACAAAGATCAAACCACTGGACCAGAAACTCTATTAGGAGCTTTGACATCAATATATCATTGCTTTTCACAAAGAACCTATGGAGTCGGGTATTATCATTCCATCTTACAAGAAAATTCTGGCCCAGAGAATTTTTATG
This sequence comes from Nycticebus coucang, assembly GCF_027406575.1. NCBI lineage: Eukaryota > Metazoa > Chordata > Mammalia > Primates > Lorisidae > Nycticebus > Nycticebus coucang. The sequence goes on along the minus strand of NC_069793.1, from coordinate 30,138,288 downwards.
GCTGGTAGCCACTGAGAGTTGAACTAAAGCACAGTTGAATTTTAGATGTTGGATTGTTTTTAAGAGTTGTCTGGATGACTTAGTTATTCATATTCCTTAAGTTTACAAGCACAGAGACATAGGAGTCTTGACCCAGCATTTGGTGGCAGAGTCTGGGATTCGACCTCATGCCCCATAAGTTAAACCTTGTGAGGAGAGTGTTACAGGGAAGTAGTTCATGCACAGGTGAACACAGTCCATGCCCATCCCACTGCTATGTCTGGATCAGCTTTATATGCTTGGAGTGGCTAAGGTCAGAGTTTTGAGACAAAACCACCTTGAAAACTATGAAAATTTGAGAAATCATGCAACTTTGGGCTGATACTGGGTAAAAGAGCAAGAAAGAAGAGCTGCATCCTTGAGCTACTGGCCTAAGTATGTCTTTTTACACTCTTGAATAAATGTTCATTTATGTAAACACTCTAGTGAACACTCTAGGTGAAACCAACATTTTTATTTGTTTATTATTAAATCATAGCTGTGTACATTGATGCGATCATGGGGCACCATACACTGGTTTTATAGACCATTTGACATATTTTCATCACACTGGTTAACATAGCCTTCCTGGCATTTTCTTAGTTATTGTGTTAAGACATTTATATTCTACATTTAGTAAGTTTCACATGTACCCTTGTAAGATGCACCGTAGGTGTGGTCCCACCAATGACCCTCCCTCCGCCCATCCTCCCCCCGAAACCAACATTTTAACTACTCATCTCTGTTTCACATTGATGACATTTTGCTGAACTTTTAATGGTACATTAGAAGATTATACACTTATCCTGACGAACTTAATACTAACTTCATCATCTTCCATTGAATGGCAAAAAAGATAACTTAGGAGTTCATAAAAAACATTTCAGTTTTTTCCACCCAGCCTTCTGGAGATTTCTTGCTGGCTTTCCAAGTTGAGCAAACTTGGATGAGTATATGCTCCCTTTATAGTCAATCCTATCCCCCCATCCACAGGCAATACTGATCTACTTTATGTTCTTTTCCAGAATGTCATAGAAATACACTCATTCAGTATATAGCCTTTTGTTCTGGCTTCTTTCACTTAGGATAATGCATTGGAGATTCATCCATTTGTGATTTACTGTACTTTACTAAAGTATATAGCCTTTTGTTCTGGCTTCTTTCACTTAGGATAATGCATTGGAGATTCATCCATTTGTGATTTACTGTACTTTACTAAAGTATATAGCCTTTTGTTCTGGCTTCTTTCACTTAGGATAATGCATTGGAGATTCATCCATTTGCGATTTACTGTACATGTATAATGCACACCCATATATAATGTGCTCCTATGTAAAATGCACACCCACATTTTTTTGCCCAAAATTTCAGCAAAATTTTTGCTGTTTTTTTGAAAAACAGCCCTTGAGAAAGTGGCCCAGTTCTCCATCAGGAGAGACACATCTGGGGAGGGCTAATAACCACACCTACCCCTACAGCCACCTGCTCTGTGAAGGCAGCCCCTTCCCTGTTTCCTGGGAGCCCTTCTCTCTCCACCATGTTGGGGGCTGTGGCTAAGATGGCCACATGCATGGCTGGTGGGGCAGGAGCTCTGGAGGCTGATTGCCCTGTGAATAGTGTGGTAGGTCCTGAGGCTTGTGTGGGGCTCTTGGTCCCCTCCGCATGGGCAGGCCTCGGCTCTTGCCCTACAAAGCTGCAGCCAGCCTCACCACATCCCCACCCCTGATTGCAGTGCTCAGTGGAGGCTGCCCTGGCCCACTCACACTGGATCCTGGATCCTACCAGACTGGAGCCCCACCTCCAGTGGGCTCAGGAGGGAGGGCATGGTGCCCAGGAGGCTCACCGCCACCCCCACCCAGCTATGCTACCCAGGTATGATGTGTGTCCTTATTTTTCCCACAAAAAATTAGGCAAATAGTGTGCTGTATACAAAGCAAAATACAGTATTTAATTTTATTACCTCACTTTAAGAAGAAGAAGAATCCCAGTCTGGATTTTGAGTGGCTCACTCAAGCTTTTAAATAATGGAGTCAGAACTCCAGCCAGCCTGCCTGATTTGGGCACCTGTGTTCTTACCCGACTTCCTACACCTCTGCACCTACAGCAGGGTCCCTGGTCCAAGGCTGGCCCATATCAGAACACACTGAGTGGTCTTGCTTAAATGATTTACTTATTTAAATGTTTCCCCCACCGTACAGTCATAATCCTAGTTTTACATATAACCCCCCCAGATATTGTGCAAAGAATAAGAACAACTTCTTCGGTTCCCTCTACATTTTCAGATTTGACCCAGAAAATGTCCTAGCATGAAGCTACAGCAGAACAACTTAGTCAAGAAAAATATTTACTTATCCCCTAAGGAAAAGTCTCCACCTCCTGCCCTCACCTCTGGCTGCCACATAGTGGGAACTGAATGAGTATTTACTAAACGGTGAATCCTAGTTCAGTCACTTTCAGCTGAGTTACCCTGAGCCAGTACCTTAGCTTCTTGAAGCCTCAGAGGTTCAGAGCGTGGAGTGACTGTGCAGGTTAATGACTGAGATAGAATTTGGAATCAAAGCCCTAAGCTTAAAAGTACTATATTCACTGGCTTTTGATTATCTAATATTCATTAGATAAATTGCATACAATAGCTGCAAGAGGGCTGCCACAATGCACAAGTCACAGTTGTACCATGGCCTCCCCTGTCTGTGTGACGGTACCTCTGGACTGGCTCAGGGCACCACACCTGGCTGCCGAGATGAAGGCAAGGGCTGTCTGTGGCAAACTCTTCATCAAAAAGGATGTTCTTGACACATACTACGTGGTTGAATTTTAAAAAATGAGTATGGCCTTCTTCTGGTTCGGAGACTCACCTATGACTGTACAAAGACATTTCTGCTAGAGAAGGGGAAAAACATTCACTGAGAGAGGCGAGGTCAGCAATGCCACTCGAGCTCACCACCTTTCATTCCTGCCTGTGCAGGCAGCTTGTGTTCTTGAGTTTGAGAAGATGAGAAGGAAGGTACAAAAGTCCCAGGACTTCCTCTTAGTCAAAGGAATATTTGTGGCAGCGTGCTTCTCTATGAGAGGGGATGGTGAGGCACTGATGAAGCTAGAAAACTTTTTTAACACAGAAACTTCAGCAGAAGTTCATGATCATCACACGAGCACAGTGGCAAGAAATATGGCAACCGTGACCTGGCATTTTAGAAAAAGGAGAACCATCTAGGTTCCTAGTATAAAGAGGAGGAATCTCCTTTTTAGGAGGAAGAATAAGAGAATTCCTCTGCTACACTCCAAATGACTTCCTTATTCTACTCTGTGATTTTACATTTATTTATTTATTTCTCAAGTCAGAGGTTCCTACACTTTCTCAATTAAAGGTGCCCTTTTTGTATTAGTAAACTTTTCACAGTATCTTAAGCCAGAAGAAATATCTCACAGTTATATTATTATTATTATTATTATTATTGTAGAGACAAAGTCTCACTTTATGGCCCTCGGTAGAGTGCCGTGGCCTCCCACAGCTCACAGCAACCTCCAACTCCTGGGCTTAAGCGATTCTCTTGCCTCAGCCTCCAGAGTAGCGGGGACTACAGATGCCCACCACAACACCTGGCTATTTTTTGGTTGCCGTTTGGCTGGGGCCGGGTTTGAACCCGCCACCCTTGGTATATGGGGCTGGCGCCTTACCGACTGAGCCACAGGTGCCGCCCTCACAGTTATATTATTAAGTAGTCAGGTCCATACAACTTCATAAGCATTTATGTGTTAACAACTTAGTAGGTGTAGAAAAAAGTAATACATATATTATGAAAAAAAAATTTAATTCTTAAAAAAGCTATAATTGTTAATTAGATGTATGTGCCTTGAGGGCACACATGGTTCTCAAATCTTAGAGTCAGAGTGGGTTGCCCTATTCCACAATGACTTTAGCAAGACTGAGCTAATTTTTCCCATAGACCAGTAGTGTCTATGCCACATGGAAGGGAAAGAGCTGGGATGGGAAAAATTGTCCTGACTTAATGTCTGGAGATAGGCAGTTGCAGGAATTGGGTCAACATCTCAATCACACCAAGACTGTCAGGATAATTCTCTTGACCTATTCCTTTTGTTTGAGAGATGACTTCTACACTCCCAAATATCAAATGCACACACCGAGCAGGAAGGAAGGAGGAAAGAGAGGTGCCAACCTCATCTGATCATTTTTATTTATAAGAAAGCAAAAACTATTTGAGAGACTGTCCCCCTCTCCCAGCAGATGTCCAATTGCAGTCATTTGCTACATGCAATGTTTTGTTCTACCATAGACCATGTATGCAACAGGAATCCTATGAGATTATAATATGCATTTTTGCTGTACTTTTTCTATGTTTTGATGCACAAATACTTAACATTGGCTTATAATTGTCTGTGGTATTTAGTACAGTAACTAACACACAGTACAGGTTTGTAGCTTGGGAGCAATAGGCTATATCATATAGTCTGTGAGTGCAGTAGGCAATATAGTCTAGGTTTGTGTAAATAAAATCCATCATATTTTCACACTAACATATTTCTCAGAATATATCCTTGTTGTTAAGTGATGCATGAATGTACATGTCATGGGCCAGAGTCTGTGTCTTCTACCCATCCCTGGTTGCAAGGAAGGTTGAGCAAGTGAGCATTTAGCAGGTACAAAGTGCCCCAAGTCAGGGTTCAGTAGCAAGGAAGGAAGAGGTGGATGTTGGGTGAACAGATAGTGTTTACTATAGAGTCACATTTACCTGTACAAAGATCAGTAGGACAAGATCAACACCTGTTCTCAACAATCTCAAGGCTAGCCTGAAGACAAATAAGACATTCTCAGAAAAATAATCACTATGGGATAAGATAAACAGGTGATACTGTGGTGGGAAGGTACTTAGTTTGCCTGGGAAGGTCAGAGGATTTCTAGAACACAGCTGACCCCACTGTACTTGGGCAGAAGAACAGCAAACACAGGGGTCCAGCACTGTGAAGAGAAAACTGTCACGTGACCCAGTGTCTAGAGCCTGGGATGGATGGCTGGAGGGTGGGGATGGCGGGAGATGATAACAAACAGGCCGTGAGCAGCTAGGGCTCCGTGTGGAATAGTGGAGGGGTGTCCACTACTTTTCCTTGTTTTTCTTTGGCCCTACCCCTTCCTTTGGGGAAGTGCTTTTCCAATCTGTGAGACGGCCGATCACAAGGCTCAACTTCCCATTTTCTGCACGTGGACTCCTGCTCGTGCAGAACCAATCAGCCCTTTACAGGAACGGATGTGGATGCTGGAAAAGAAAGTCTGTCCTAGGGAAGACAGAAACCTGAAACCGCCAGTGGTTGTATTTTCCTCTGTCAGAGAGAGCTTGCCTGAAGAAAGGAGGGGCAGAGTGGAAAAAGAGAAAAGAAAGAAGGGAGAAGAAAGACGAGAAGAGAGGAGAGAACTGTTGAAAGAATTCTAACATTCTGGATCCAACTTACCTGAGTTGCTAAAGCTAGTATGATTTCTGTTTTTAGGTCAGCTACGCTGAATTACATTCCCCTCACCTTTGAAGTTATTTATCATGGCTGGAGGGTTAGAACCTGAAAGCAGGAAGACCAGTCAGTGGCTCTTAAGACGTTCCTCTGTCCTCCTTGGCTACATCCTGACTGCTGGGAAGAGAAAAGAGAACCACTCTTCATCGCCACCTCAATCTTCACACACAGCCTGGGAGAAGAGCTGGTTCTCATCCAGCCAGCTGGACGGCGCCCACTTCCTGTCCTGCGAATGTCGGCTGCCTTCCCGGCTGTTATCTGACTCCACTATCGGCCAAGGGCATCCGGGAACACATCAGACTTCTAGGAAAAATGATGTTCTACAAGAGCAAACTTAGGAGGCCAGAGCTGATGGTAATTCTAGCAGCCATGCACACAAAGAAGCCCTGGATGTTATTCATGGCCTCTGGTTTTCAGGAGTCTGTCACCAGCTCCAGTAGTCAAGATAACCTTGTAACTCAAATCCTCAGAGGCTGTAGGGCTCATTGTCTTTGCTTCCAAAGACAATCATCTGCAGGTTTTAGTGCATCTTACAACCCAGTCCAGAGATTACTAGCTGTGTGAGCCTTGGCAAATTACCTCACCTCTGAGTTTCCAGTTCTCAATTTTAAAGAGGCATGATTACAGCAATCACTGCCACATGTACCAGACCTGCTAAGTGCTACACAAGTGTACACGGAATCACCTCCTTCTCAGTCCTTACATATAACTGCAGAGCGCGTGCCCAGCACAGTGGCTGACCTTCCATGAGAGTTTCCCACAGGTTTGTCATTGTTATTATTTGTGGTACCACAAAGACCATCAACTGGAATCTAATCTGCCAAAGGATGAGGAAACTGACACCCAGAATCAGTGAATGAATTGCCTAAAATCATACGGCATTATCAGTGACAGCAAAATCTAGAACCCAAGCCCAATCTAAGTTGAGGTACATATACACAAAGGCAACAAAGATTACAAGGGATCTAGAAATTATTTAACCTTGAAAAAAGCTGGCATTGGTACAAGAAGATGATTGGTTTGCAAATATTTTCTCCTATTCTGAACATTGCCTCTCCAATCTGTTAATTATTTCCTTTGCTGTGCTGAATATTTTTAGTTTGATATGATCCCATTTGTCCATTTTTGCTTTTTTTTGCTGGTGCTTTTGAAGTCCTCTCCATAAAATCATCGATCAGACCAATGTCAAGATTTTCCCTCTTTCATGTTTACATGGATGGAGCTGGAACATATTCTTCTTAGCAAAGTATCTCAGGAATGGAAGAAAAAGTATCCAATGTACTCAGCCCTACTATGAAGCTAAATTATAGCTTTCACATGAAGGCTATAACCCAACTATAGCACAAGACTATGAGGAAAGGGCCAAGGAAGGGGAAGGGAGGGGGGAGGTTAGGGTGAAGGGAGGGTAATGGGTGGGGCCACACCTACAGTGCATCTTAGAATGGGTACAGGCGAGACTTACTAAAGGCAGAATACAAATGTCTACATACAATAACTAAGAAAATGCCATGAAGGCTACATTGAACAGTTTGATGAGAATATTTCAGATTATATATGAAACCAGCACATTGTACCCCTTGATTGCACTAATGTACACAGCTATGATTTAATAATAAAAAGAAAAAAATATTTTCCCCTATGTTTTCCTCTTGTAGAGTACAGAATTCTTCCTAACTCATTTTCTGAAGCCAGCATTACCCTGATACCAAAACCAGATAAGGATATTACATTTAAGTCTTACATTTAAGTCATTTTGCGTCATTTTAATATGGGTGAGAGATAGTTTTTTTTTTCCACATAGATATTCAGTTTTCCCAGCAGAATTTATTAAAGAAACTCCCTTCACCAGTAAATGTTGATGGCAACTTTGTAGAAAATAAGTTGTCTGTAAGTATGTGGATATATTTCTGGAGTCTCTATTCCATTACATTGGTCTATGTGTCTGTTAACCAGTGCCATGCTGTTCTAGTTACTATAGCTTTGTAATATATTTTGAAGTCAGGTAGTATAATGGGTCCACTTGTGGTGCATCTTACAAGGGTATATGTGAAACTTAGTAAATGTGGAATGTAAATGTCTTAGCACAATAACTAAGAAAATGCCAGGAAGGCTATGTTAACCAGTGTGATGAAAATGTGTCAAACGGTCTATGAAAATAGTGTATGATGCCCCGTGATCACATTAATGTACACAGCTATGATTTAATTAAAAAATATATATATATATATAATGGGTCCAACTTTGTTCTTTTGCTCAGAATTCATTTGACTATTCAGGGTTCCTTTGTGGCTCCATGTGAATTGAGGATTTTTTTTATTTCTTTAAAAGATGTCATTTGGTAGAGATTGCATAGAATGTGTGTATTGCATTGATTAGATGGTCATTTTCAGTAGATTAATTCTCTTAATTCATAAATATGAGATGTATTCTCCTTTTTTTTTTTTTTTTTTTTATTGTTGGGGATTCATTGAGCGTACAATAAGCCAGTTACACTGATTGCAATTGTTAGGTAAAGTCCCTCTTGCAATCATGTCTTGCCCCCATAAAGTGTGACACACACTAAGGCCCCACCCTCCTCCCTCCATCCCTCTTTCTGCTTCCCCCCCCATAACCTTAATTGTCATTAATTGTCCTCATATCAAGATTGAGTACATAGGATTCATGCTTCTCCATTTTTGTGATGCTTTACTAAGAATAATGTCTTCCACGTCCATCCAGGTTAATACGAAAGATGTAAAGTCTCCATTTTTTTTTAATGGCTGAATAGTATTCCATGGTATACATACACCACAGCTTGTTAATCCATTCCTGGGTTGGTGGGCATTTAGGCTGTTTCCACATTTTGGCGATTGTAAATTGAGCTGCAATAAACAGTCTAGTACAAGTGTCCTTATGATAAAAGGATTTTTTTCCTTCTGGGTAGATGCCCAGTAATGGGATTGCAGGATCAAATGGGAGGTCTAGCTTGAGTACTTTGAGGTTTCTCCATACTTCCTTCCAGAAAGGTTGTACTAGTTTGCAGTCCCACCAGCAGTGTAAAAGTGTTCCCTTCTCTCCACATCCACGCCAGCATCTGCAGTTTTGAGATTTTGTGATGTGGGCCATTCTCACTGGGGTTAGATGATATCTCAGGGTTGTTTTGATTTGCATTTCTCTAATATATAGAGATTATGAACATTTTTTCATGTGTTTGTTAGCCATTTGTCTGTCGTCTTTAGAGAAAGTTCTATTCATGTCTCTTGCCCATTGATATAAGGGATTGTTGGCTTTTTTCATGTGGATTAATTTGAGTTCTCTATAGATCCTGGTTATCAAGCTTTTGTCTGACTGAAAATATGCAAATATCCTTTCCCATTGAGTAGGTTGTCTCTTTGCTTTGGTTATTGTGTCCTTAGCTGTACAGAAGCTTTTCAGTTTAATGAAGTCCCATTTGTTTATTTTTGTTGTTGTTGCAATTGCCATGGCAGTCTTCTTCATGAAGTCTTCCCCCAGGCCAATATCCTCCAGTGTTTTTCCTATGCTTTCTTGGAGGATTTTTATTGTTTCATGCCTTAAATTTAAGTCCTTTATCCATCTTGAATCAATTTTTGTGAGTGGGGAAAGGTGTGGGTCCAGTTTCAGTCTTTTACATGTAGACATCCAGTTCTCCCAACACCATTTATTGAATAGGGAGTCTTTCCCCCAAGGTAAGTTCTTGTTTGGTTTATCAAAGATTAGGTGGTTGTAAGATGTTAGTTTCATTTCTTGGTGTTCAATTCGATTCCAAGTGTCTATGTCTCTGTTTTTGTGCCAGTACTATGCTGTCTTGACCACTATGGCTTTGTAGTACAGACTAAAATCTGGTATGCTGATGCCCCCTGCTTTATTTTTGTTACTAAGAACTGCCTTAGCTATACGGGGTTTTTTCTGGTTCCATACAAAACGCAGAATCATTTTTTCCAAATCTTGAAAGTACGATGTAGGTACTTTGATAGGAATGGCATTGAATAGGTAGATTGCTTTGGGAAGTATAGACATTTTAACAATGTTGATTCTTCCCATCCATGAGCATGGTATGTTCTTCCATTTGTTAATATCCTCTGCTATTTCCTTTCTGAGGATTTCATAGTTTTCTTTATAGAGGTCCTTCACCTCCTTCGTTAGGTATATTCCTAGGTATTTCATTTTCTTTGAAACTATGGTCAAGGGAGTTGTGTCCTTAATTAGCTTCTCATCTTGACTGTTATTGGTGTATACAAAGGCTACTGACTTGTGGACATTGATTTTATATCCTGAAACATTACTGTATTTTTTGATGACTTCTAGGAGTCTTGTGGTTGAGTCTCTGGGGTTCTCTAAGTATAAGATCATGTCGTCAGCAAAGAGGGAGAGTTTGACCTCCTCTGCTCCCATTTGGATTCCCTTTATTTCCTTGTCTTGCCTAATTGTATTGGCTAGAACTTCCAGCACTATGTTGAATAGTAAAGGTGACAGAGGACAACCTTGTCTGGTTCCAGTTCTAAGATGAAAAGCTTTCAGTTTTACTCCATTCAGTAAAATATTGGCTGTGGGTTTGTCATAGATAGCTTCAATCAGTTTTAGAAATATGCCACCTATGCCTATACTCTTCAGTGTTCTAATTAGAAAAGGATGCTGGATTTTATCAAATGCTTTTTCTGCATCTATTGAGAGGATCATATGATTTTTATTTTTGCCTCTGTTAATATGGTGGATAACGTTTATGGACTTGCGTATGTTAAACCAGCCTTGCATCCCTGGGATGAAGCCTACTTGATCATGATGAATGACTTTTTTGATGATAAGCTGTAATCTATTGGCTAGGATTTTGTTGAGAATTTTTCCATCTATATTCATGAGTGAGATTGGTCTGAAATTCTCCTTTTTGTTTGGGTCTTTTCCTGGTTTTGGTATCAGGGTGATGTTTGCTTCATAGAATGTGTTGGGGAAGATTCCTTCTTCCTCAGTTTTTTGGAATAATTTCTGCAGTACAGGAATAAGCTCTTCCTTGAAGGTTTGATAGAATTCTGGAGTGAAGCCATCTGGACCAGGGCATTTTTTAGTTGGAAGCTTTTTTATTGTTTCTTTGATCTCAGTGCTTGAAATTGTTCTGTTCAGGAGGTCTATTTCTTCCTGGCTAAGTCTAGGGAGAGGGTGTGATTCCAAATATTGATCCATTTCCTTCACATTGTCAAATTTCTGGGCATAGAGTTTCTGGTAGTATTCAGAGATGATCTCTTGTATCTCTGTGGGATCAGTTGTTATTTCCCCTTTATCGTTTCTGATTGAGGTTATTAGAGATTTTACTTTTCTATTTCTAGTTAGTCTGGCCAATGGTTTATCTATTTTATTTATTTTTTCAAAAAACCAACTCCTTGTTTCATTAATTTTCTGAATGATTCTTTTGTTTTCAATTTCATTGATCTCTGATTTGATTTTGGATATTTCTTTTCTTCTACTGAGTTTAGGCTTAGATTTTTCTTCTTTTTCCAATTCCAAAAGATCTCTTGTGAGATTGCTGATGTGCTCTCTTTCTGTTTTTCGAATGTAGGCATCTAAAGCGATGAATTTTCCTCTCAAAACTGCTTTTGCAGTATCCCACAGGTTTTGGTAGCTCGTGTCTTCATTGTTGTTATGCTCAAGGAAGTTAATGATTTCCTGTTTTATTTCTTCCTTCACCCATCTGTTATTCAACAGAAGATTGTTTAATTTCCATGCCTTTGGGTGGGGTTGAGCATTTTTGTTAGAGTTGAGTTCCACCTTTAGTGCCTTATGGTCTGAAAAGATACAAGGTAAAATTTCAATTCTTTTGATTCTGTTGATATTTGTTTTGTGTCCCAGGATATGATCAATTTTGGAGAATGTTCCATGGGGTGATGAGAAGAATGTATATTCTTTATCTTTGGGGTGGAGTGTTCTATATACGTCTATCAAGCATAATTGTTCTAGGGTCTCATTTAAATCTCTTACATCTTTGTTTAATTTCTGTTTAGAGGATCTGTCCAGCTCTGTAAGAGGTGTGTTAAAGTCCCCTGTTATGATGGTATTATCAGATATCATATTGCTCAGACTGAGTAAGGTCTGCTTCAAGAATCTGGGAGCATTTAAATTGGGTGCATAAATATTTAGAATTGAAATGTCTTCTTGTTGTAGTTTTCCCTTGACCAATATAAAGTGACCATCTTTGTCTTTTTTGACTTTAGTTGCTTTAAATCCACATGTATCTGAAAATAAGATTGCAACTCCTCTTTTCTTCTGAGTTCCATTTGCCTGAAAAATTGTCTTCCAACCCTTGACTCAGAGCTTTAATTTGTCTTTTGAAGCCAGGTGTGTTTCTTGCAGACAGCAAATGGATGGCTTGTGTTTTTTAATCCAGTCAGCCAATCTATGTCTCTTCAGTGGGGAATTCAAGCCATTAACATTTATGGAGATAATTGATAAGTGTGGTAGTAGTATTCTATTCGTCTTATTTGGTGAGAGTCCATTGCTTAGTTTTATCTTTTGCATCAGTGTGGAGGTTAGGTTCTGTCCTTTGATTTCTGAGTTCTTACTTTGCTGCTGATCCATTGTGGTGGTCAGTGTGCAGAACAGGTTGAAGTATTTCCTGTAGAGCTGGTCTTGTTGTGGCGAATTTCCTCAATGTTTGTATATCCGTAAATGATTTGATTTCTCCGTCAATTTTGAAGCTTAGCTTAGCAGGGTACAGAATTCTGGGCTGAAAATTGTTCTGTTTAAGTAGATTAAAGGTAGATGACCATTGTCTTCTTGCTTGGAAAGTTTCATTAGAGAAATCTGCGGTAACTCTGATGGATTTGCCCCTGTAGGTCAACTGGCGCTTACTCCTGGCAGCTTGCAGAATCTTTTCTTTTGTCTTGACTTTGGACAGGTTCATCACAATGTGTCTTGGAGAAGCTCGGTTAGAGTTGAGGCGACCTGGGGTCCGATATCCCTCTGAAAGCAGTGTGTCAGAATCTTTGGTGATGTTTGGGAAATTTTCTTTTATAATATTCTCTAGTATGGCTTCCATTCCTCTGGGGCATTCTTCTTCCCCTTCTGGAATTCCTATAACTCGTATGTTGGAACGCTTCATAAAGTCGCATAATTCTGACAGTGAACGTTCTGCTTTCTCTCTCTTCTTTTCTGCCTCTTTTACTGTCTGAGTTATCTCAAGAACTTTGTCTTCTACCTCTGAAATTCTTTCTTCTGCATGGTCTAACCTGTTGCTGATACTTTCCATTGCATCTTTAAGTTCCCTAATTGACTGTTTCAGTTCCTTCAGGTCTGCTATATCCTTTTTATATTCTTCATATCGTTCATCTCTTATTTGATTCTGTTTTTGGATTTCCTTTTGGTTATTTTCCACTTTATTAGCAATTTCCTTCATTGTTTCCATCATTTCTTTCATTGTTTTCAACATGTGTATTCTAAATTCCCTTTCTGTCATTCCTAACATTTCTGTACTGGTGGAATCATCTGCAGTAGCTACCTCATGGTCCCTTGGTGGGGTTGTTCTAGACTGGTTCTTCATGTTGCCTGGAGTTTTCTGCTGATTCTCCTCATGAGTGATTTCTTTTATCTGTTTCCTTGCCCTAATTTTCCTTTCACTTCCTCTTGCTCTTTAAGTTCTTGTGCCTGTGGACTAAGGGTTACAGGACCAGAAGGGTGAGAAGGTTGAAGAGCAAAAAAAAGGGGATGAAAGAAAGGAGGACCGAGTGATAAGAAAAAAAGAAAGATAGAGAAAGGAGAGGGGGTGGGTATAAGGAATATTGACAAAAAGAAGAGAGCCACAGATAGAGGGAGACAGGGCAATATAGGTGTACAGTAGGGTACTTTGACACAACCTTTAAAAACCCCACCTTCTGGGGGTGCCCAGTTGCGTTGTTCCCTTGAGGTCAGCAGCTCTTTGCTAACCTGGTCAGACACAGTACCCCACCTCCACCAAGTAGAGAGGATAGACAAAAATGCTATAAATCAAACCAAAACAAGCAAACAGAAAACTTTACAGGGATACAATTGGGTGAAAAACCAAATAATATCGGTAGAAACACTAGCAAAAACGAAGTTGAAGTTATTAAAAAAGGCAGCAATGGGAAATTATAATTAAACTAGGAAAATTGAGAAAGAAAAAGGGATCTGTGTGGAAAAGATTGAAATTAAAAAAACAAAAGAACATCAGCAACGTCAAAATAAACAAACAAAAAAAACAACCAAACAAAAAAAAAAGAAAAAAATACACAACCAAAAACAAAGCAGTTTGTATATGTTATTGAATATTGTCTGGGCAACACGTGGTCTTCTGGGGTATGAGATGTTAGTCACAGTTCTGATACGACTGGAGGCTGCTGATTTCTCAAACCCCAGCAGGTAGACACCCTAAATCTCTCTTCAGCCTACTTAAAAGGCACTTTGAACTTGTAAACTTGCTGAGCAGAAGCTTTCCCAGCTTTCTCGCTGGAATCGCTGCTGAAGTGGCTATCCACTTACCCAGTGTGCCAAAACTGGTCTCACTCTGCCCCTGAGGGTTAGGGCTGCAAGGCGGCTCAGACCCCACCCTTAGGCTACTTGGTTGCTGGGTTACCAGCTCCCACCTGTTTCTAGCTCTGTGACCCTGAGGGCGGAGCTTGCCGGGGCAGATCACTGACAATGGATCCGTGTGACCCACCGCCAAACACTATTAGCTCTGTCTGGCTCAGCGGCTCAGATTGGGGCCCTAGACAACGGCCAAAGTTCTCCGCACTCCCGCTCAGGCCTTCCCCAAGGCAGTTCAACTCAGTGCCAAGTCCAAGGACATCAAAACAGTTCACAGGTAAGGCCTTTCTGGTTTGCAGTCTCGCTGCTACTGAACTTACAGTTGTGGGCGGGTTTAGACGGATAGAACACATGCGACCACTTGCCGGTTTTCCACGGTTTTAGTCCTCCTCTTGGGGTCCAGAAGTCTCTCGCTGACTCCCTGTATCCTCATAGGAGTGATGATAGGCAGATCCCACGAGCCAGAGATGCCTGGAGTCCTATCTCCCCAGACTCACGGTGCCCAGATGCAAGGAAGCTGTTACTCGGCTGCCATCTTGCTCCGCCTCCCCGTATTCTCCTTTTTTATGTCCTCTTCAATTGCTTTCATTGGTGTTTTATAGTTTTCCTTGTAAAGATCTTTCACCAACTTTTTTTTTTTTTAATTTTTTTATTAAATCATAACTGTATACAATGATATGATTATGGGGCATCATACACTCACTTCATAAACCATTTGACACATTTTTATCACAGTGGTTAACATAGCCTTTCCGGCGTTATCTCAGTTACTGTGCCAAAACATTTACATTCTACATTTACCAAGTTTCGCAAATACCCCTATAATATGCACCACAGGTGTGATCCCACCGATTCCCCTCCCTCTACCCACCCCCCCCTTTCCCACTTCCCCCTATTGTTAAGTTGTAGCTGGGTTATAGCTTTCATGTGAGAGTCCCAAATTAGTTTCATAGTAGGGCTGTGTACATTGGGTATTTTTTTCTTCCATTCTTGGGATACTTTACTAAGAAGAATATGTTCCAGCTCCATCCATGTAAACATGAAAGAGGTAAAGTCTCCATCTTTCTTTAAGGCTGCATAGTATTCCATGGTATACATATACCACAATTTATTAATCCATTCGTGGATCGATGGACACTTGGGCTTTTTCCATGACTTAGCTATTATGAATTGGGCTGCAATAAACATTCTGGTACAAATATCTTTGTTATGTTGTGATTTTTGGTCTTCTGGGTATATGCCCAGCAGAGGAATTACAGGATTGAATGGCAGATCTATTTTTAGATCTCTGAGTGTTCTCCATATATCTTTCCAAAAGGAATGTATTAATTTGCATTCCCACCAGCAGTGCAGAAGTGTTCCCTTTTCTCCGCATCCACGCCAGCATCTCTGGTCTTGAGATTTTGTGATATAGGCTAGTCTCATTGGAGTTAGATGATATCTCAAAGTAGTTTTGATTTGCATTTCTCTGATGATTAAAGATGATGAGCATTTTTTCATATGTCTGAAGGCCTTGTGCCTGTCTTCTTCAGAGAAGTTTCTCTTCAAATCCCTTGCCCAGCCTGCGATGGGATCCCTTGTTTTTTTCTTGCTGATGCGTTTGAGTTCTCTGTGGATTCTGGTTATTAAACCTTTGTCAGAGTTATATCCTGCAAATATCTTCTCCCATTCTGAGGGCTGTCTGCTTGCTCTGCTTACTGTGTTCTTAGCTGTGCAGAAGCTTTTTAGTTTGATCAAGTCCCAGTAGTGTATTTTTGAAGCTGCTTCAATTGCCCGGGGGGTTCTCCTCATGAAATACTCACCCAGACCAATTTCTTCAAGGGTTTTCCCTGCATTCTCCTCTAGTATTTTTATAGTTTCATGTCTTAAGTTTAAATCTTTAATCCAATGAGAGTCTATCTTAGTTAATGGTGAAAGGTGTGGGTCCAATTTCAGTCTTCTGCAGGTTGCCAGCCAGTTCACCCAGCACCATTTGTTAAATAGGGAATCTTTTCCCCACTGAATGTTTTTAATTGGCTTGTCAAAAATCAAATAGCGGTAAGTAGCTGGATTCATCTCTTGGTTCTCTATTCTGTTCCAGATATCTACTTCTCTGTTTTTGTGCCAATACCATGCTGTTTTGATCACTATCGATTTGTAGTAAAGTCTGAGGTCTGGTAGTGTGATTCCTCCTGTTTTGTTTTTATTTCTGAGTAATGTCTTGGCTATTGGAGGTTTTTTCTGATTCCATATAAAACGAAGTAATGTTTTTTCAAGATCTTTAAAATATGACAGTGGAGCTTTAATAGGGAGTGCGTTGAAATTATATATTGCTTTGGGTAGTATGGACATTTTGATAATGTTGATTCTTCCTAGCCATGAGCATGGTATGTTTTTCCATTTGTTAACATTTTCAGCTATTTCTTTTCTTAGAGTTTCATAGTTCTCTTTATAGAGATCTTTCACGTCTTTTGTTAGGTAAATTCCCAAATATTTCATCTTCTTTGGCACTACTGTGAATGGGATAGAGTCCTTAACTGCTTTTTCAATTTGACTGTTGTTGGTGTATATAAAGGCTACCGATTTATGAATGTTGATTTTGTAACCTGAGACGCTGCTGTATTCCTTGATCACTTCTAGGAGTTTTGTAGTAGAGTCCCTAGTGTTTTCCAGATACACAATCATATCATCTGCGAAGAGCGAGAGTTTGATCTCTTCTGACCCTATATGGATACCCTTGATCGCCTTTTCTTCCCTAATTGCGGTGGCTAAAACTTCCATTACAATGTTGAAAAGCAATGGAGACAATGGGCAGCCTTGTCTGGTTCCTGATCTGAGTGGAAATGATTCCAATTTAACTCCATTCAATATGATATTGGCTGTGGGTTTGCTGCAGATAGCCTCTATCAGTTTAAGAAAAGTCCCTTCTAGACCAATTTTCTTGAGTGTTCTGATCATGAAGGGATGCTGGATATTATCAAAAGCTTTTTCTGCATCAATTGAGAGAATCATATGGTCTTTGTTTTTTAATTTGTTTATGTGCTGAATTACATTTATAGATTTACGTATATTGAACCAGCCTTGAGACCCTGGGATAAAACCAACTTGGTCATGATGTATAATTTGTTTGATGTGTTGTTGGATTCTGTTTGTTAGGATCTTGTTGAATATTTTTGCATCTATATTCATTAGTGATATTGGTCTATAATTTTCTTTTCTTGTTGGGTCTTTTCCTGGTTTGGGGATCAGGGTGATGTTTGCTTCATAGAACGTGTTGGGTAGTCTTCCTTCTTTTTCTACATTTTGGAACAGGTTGAGTAATATAGGTACTAATTCCTCTTTAAAGGTTTGGTAGAATTCTGACGTGAAACCATCTGGTCCCGGGCTTTTCTTTTTAGGGAGGTTTTGTATAGTTGATGCTATTTCTGAACTTGATATGGGTCTGTTCAACATTTCCACTTGATTCTGGTTAAGTCTTGGAAGGTGGCGTGCTTCCAAGTATTGGTCTATTTCCTTCAGATTTTCATATTTCTGAGAATAAAGTTTCTTGTAATATTCATTAAGGATTTTTTGGATTTCTGATGAGTCTGTGGTTATTTCGTCTTTGTTGTTTCTGATTGATGATATTAGAGATTTTACTCTTTTTTTCCTGATTAGGTTGGCCAGAGGTTTATCTATTTTATTGACCTTTTCAAAAAACCAGCTTTTTGATTTATTGATCTGTTGTATTATTCTTTTGTTTTCAATTTCATTTAATTCTGCTCTAATTTTGGTTATTTCTTTTCTTCTACTGGGTTTGGGGTTGGAATGTTCTTCCTTTTCCAGTTGCGTGAGATGTCCCATTAAGTTGTTAACTTCCTCTCTTTCCGTTCTCTTGAGGAAGGCTTGCAGTGCTATAAATTTCCCTCTTAGAACTGCCTTTGCAGTGTCCCAGAGGTTCTGATAGTTTGTGTCTTCATTGTCATTTTGTTCCAAAAAATTGGTGATTTCTTTCTTAATCTCATCTCTGACCCAGCTATCATTCAGCATAAGGTTATTTAACGTCCATGTTTTTGTATGGGTATGCAGATTCCTGTTGTTACTCAATTCAAGTTTTATTCCATGATGGTCCGAGAAGATGCATGGAATAATTTCTATTCCTTTAAATTTACTGAGGTTAGACTTGTGACCTAAAATGTGATCAATTTTGGAGTAAGTTCCGTGGGCTGATGAGAAGAATGTGTATTCAGTTTTGTTGGGATGAAATGTTCTGTAGATGTCTGCTAAATCTAAATATTGGATGGTTAGGTTTAAATCTAAGATTTCTTTGCTCAGCTTCTTGCTGGAGGATCGATCCAACACTGCCAAGGGAGTGTTGAAATCTCCAACGGTTATGGAGCTGGAGGAAATCAAGTTACTCATGTCTGTTAGAGTTTCTCTTATAAATTGAGGTGCATTCTGGTTGGGTGCATAGATATTAATAATTGAGATCTCGTCATATTGAGTATTACCCTTAACAAATATGAAGTGACCATTCTTGTCCTTCCTTACTTTTGATGGTTTAAAGCCTACTGTATCTGCAAATAAAATTGCAACACCTGCTTTTTTCTGATTACCATTTGCCTGAAATATGGATGACCATCCTTTCACCCTGAGTCTGTATTTGTCTTTTAAGTTGAGATGTGGCTCTTGTATGCAAAAAATATCTGGCTTGAGTTTTTGTATCCAGTCAGCTAACCTATGCCTCTTTAGAGGACAGTTTAAGCCATTCACATTGATGGAGAGTATTGATAAGTCTGGTGGAATTTTGGGTATCGAGTTTTTCAAAGGTCCAGTGGACATTTTTAATCCTTTCACCAGTGTGGAAGTTGGAGTTTGATCCAAAGATTCTGAGTGAGTTTACTTTTGTGGTATAGGATTGGGTTGGTCATTGTGGAGGATAGGTCTGAGAACATCCTGAAGAGCTGGTTTACTTATGGCAAATTTTTTCAACATATGAATGTCATTGAAGTATTTAATTTCTCCATCATAGATGAAACTCAGTTTAGCTGGATACAAGATCCTGGGTTGAAAGTTTTTTTGCTTTAGGAGATTAAAAGTTGATGACCAGCCTCTTCTGGCTTGAAAAGTTTCAGCAGAGAGATCTGCAGTTATTCTAATATTCTTACCTTTGTACGTTATAGTTTTCTTTCGCCAGGCTGCTTTGAGAATCTTCTCTTTCATGTTAACTTTAGTGAAGCTAATTATGATATGTCTGGGAGATGGCTTTTTGGGGTTGAATCGTGCTGGGGTTCTGAAGCTGTCTGCTATCTGAATTTCAGATTCTCTAGGCATGTCTGGAAAATTTTCTTTCATAATTTCATGTAGAAGGGCCTCTGTGTCCTTGGCAGCTACTTCATCAGTCTCCGAAATTCCTATAACCCTTATGTTGTTTTTTTTCGAATTATCTGAGAGCTCTCTGAGTGAGTGATCCGTTTTTGCTCTCCATTTCTCTTCCTCTTTGAGAGATTGGGAGCGTTCGAAGACTTTATCTTCAATGTCAGAAATCCTTTCTTCTGCTTGCTCCATTCTGTTACTGAGGGATTCTACTGTATTTTTCATATCTTTGAGGGCTGTAAGTTCTTGTTTCAGTGTGTCTAAGTCTTTGGTGGTTTTGTCTTTAAATTCGTTAAATTCTTGAGACAATTTTTGAATTTCTCCTCGAATTCCTAATTCCATTTTATTAATCTTGTCTGCAAACCAAATTCTGAATTCGACTTCTGACATCTCAGCCAGTTGTTTATGAATGGGATCTTCAATCACATCTGCCGTATCTTTTCTTGGGGGGGTTGATCTATTCTGGTTATTCATGTTACCAGAGTTTATCCGCTGATTCCGCCCCATGGTTTACTCCCTTTGGTTTTTCCCCTGGGGTTTTATCGAGGGCCCGTACAGTGTTGTGGCCTGAGAAACTGGGGCCCTGTCTGGTGTGGTGGAGCAAAGTGGTTCTGTCTTGTTTTCAGCTGGTTTCTGTTCGATCCTATTGCAACTTCTACTCTGGCTTGAAGTCTCAGCTGTGTGGAAAAATCAGCAATTAAGTCACCCCGCCTGCCCACCTCTGGCCCCAGTTGGAAAAGGAGAATCAAACCTTCCTACAATCGTACACCCAGGGCACCGCCTGAAGAGTCCTCAGTCTATTAGCCCAGTTCAAAAGGTCCGAATCAACTGTCTCAATCGGCACTTGTCTCGGGTGGAAGGGTTCAAGAGGTCTCTGGGAACTGGATCACAGGGGCCTGGTGACTCCTCTGACACGGCTCACCCCAGTGCAGCGTGGAGTCAGGAGGAGCCACCCAGCAAACAGAGCAGTCTGGGAAGGTTGACGTCTCCTTCCCCACTTTGCCCCTCCGTCGGACCCAGTCACTGGTATCTCTGCAGATGGCTAACCCAGTTGCCTGCAGTGAACAGACACTCCAGGGGTTTGCACCTGCCTGAATCGCGAGGAAGTCTGCCAGGCCCCCGCAGACTGCCGCTATCTAGCAGGAGGAGATGGGGCCTGACATCTTTGAGTGTTTGATGCAGGTGATGGGAAGGAGGTGTTCACTCAGGCTTAGCCCCGTCCCTGATGCATGCTGCTAACAGAACAGAACAGAACAGACAACTTTGTGAGGTTCTGTCTCTGTTCTTGTCGTCGCCTACAGGAGACGGGCTGTTTTGAGTTCAAACGTCTTTGCTGCTGGAGAATTGCGTCTGAACACCTCTCTGGGTCGGCCCCGCCCTGGAGGCTTCCGGGTTTGTGAGCCGTGTCACCGGTGGCCTCCTCTGGTTGCCCAGGGAGACAGGGGGTGTGGCCTCAGAATATCCAGAAGTGAGCGTTCTGCCGTTAAAGAAAAAACGGCTGTTGATCTACCTCCAGGGAACTGCTGCTCTGGTGTGGGCACTCAGGCGACCCTTTTCTCCTCTGTCCCACGCCCCAGAGTCAGCACTGAGCGGCCGCAGTTTGTGCTGGGTCCACACCCCTTAAGAGATCCCCCAAGAATCAGAACTCTTGGGGGATGGGCCCCCAGACCCCGATTGGGAGTGGGGCGGGGGGAAGCTAGGGTTTCATTCAGTTTCACGCAATACTGCCGTCCGGGGAGGGCTTCTGCACTGCACCGCAGGGAAGTGCCGCCAAGGCTTGATTTCCCCTCAGCAGAGTGCCCTCTCCTCGCTCACGTATCCCAGAGTCAGCGCTGACCTGATGCAGCTCAGGCACTGTGCACTCCCCTCGAGAAATCACCCAAGGAGCTGAACTCCTGGGGGATAGGCCTTCAGACCCCGAGTCAGAGTAGGGGTTCTCAGCTCTCAGCGGGGAGGCCAGAGTCTGATTCAGTCTTGGGCCCCGTATGCCTGGGGAGGGTTGCTGCACTGCACCGCAGGGAAGTGCCGCGAGGCGTGACTCCCCCTCAGCCCGGTGCCCTCTCCTCACTCGGCGCGCCTCAGAGTCAATGCTGACCAGTCGCACTCAAGGGGACTGTCCACTCCCCTTGAGAAATCACCCAAGGATCCGAAGTCCTGGGGGACAGGCCTCCAGACCTCAGTGGGCGGGAGGGGAGCGCCGGGGATTCAGGGTTGCCGGCAAAGGATTCCCAAAGTTTTATTCAGCCCTATGTCCGGCAGGAGAACGCCACGGCACCCCAGTAGGGGAGGTAGGTCCAGTTTTTAGAAGGTCTCTCCCGTGGAGTGTAGTGGGAGGGCCTTTAATTTCTGCCCGCTTGTTCAATTATGGGGCTCTAGAGCCGGTCTCATGGGGGAGGGGGACTCCCGTCCGCTTGGTGGTGGATTTTGTACCTTTTGTTTGCGTCCTTGTGATCACAACTTGCCTCAGCGGTGTTGATGTGCGTTCTTCAGCCTTCTCTCTTGGTGAGGCTCAAGTCCACCAGGATACTTACTAAATTCCTGTCCCTTAACTCTCCTTCTGGACGGGAGCCTTTGTTGAAAGCTGGCTTCAGTCCGCCATCTTGTCTCCCCCTCTCACCAACTTTTATTCCTAGGTATTTTATTTTATTTGTAGCTATTGCAAATAGGATAGCTTTCTTGATTTCTTTTTTTTACTAGTTAGTTTTTGTATAGAAATGGTACTAATTTTTGTATGTTGATTTTGTATCTTGCAACTTTACTGAATTATCAGTTCAAGGAGTTTCATGGATTTTTTTGAGTTTTCTTTAATAAGACTATGTCATCTGCAAAGAGGGAGAGTTAACCTTTCTCTTTTCCAATTTGGAAACTCATTATTTCTTTTTCTTGACTAATTGCTCTGACTAGAACTTCCAGTACTATGGTGAATAGAAGTAGTAAAAATGAGCATCACTTGTCTTGTTCCAGATCTTAGAAGTTAAGCTTTTGTTTTCTTCCTGCGCAGTAGAATGTTGGCTATGGGTTTGTCAAATATGGCCTCTATTGTGCTGATATATTTTCCTTCTATACTGAACTTGAGAGCTTTTATCATAAAGACATGTTGAATTTAATCAAATGCTTTTTCAGCATAAATTGAAATGATCATATGATTTTTGTCCTTTGTTCTGTTCTATTGATAGGATGTATCACATTGACGAATTTCCATATGTTGAACAATCCTTTCTTTCATCCCTGAGATAAATTTCACTTAATTGTGACTGATAACCTTTTTAATGTGCTGGTGGACTCACTTTACTAGCATTTCATTGAGGAATTTTACATCTATGTTCATCAGGGATATTGGTCTATAGTGTTTTTTGTTGTTGTTGTTGCTGTAATATCCTTATCTGGTTTGGGGATCAGGGTAATGCTGGCTTCATATAATGAGTTAGGAAGAATTCTGTACTCTTCAATTTTCTGGAAGAGTTCAAGAATTGACACCAGTTCTTTAAATGTTTGGTAGAAATCAGCTTTGAAGCTATTCAGTTCCTGCACTTTTATTTGATGAGATATTTTTTATAACAGATTCAATCTTGTTACTCATAATTGGTCCATTTAAATTTTCTATTTCTTCTTGGTTAAGTCTTAGTAGGTGTTCAGGAATTTATTCATTCTCGCTAGATTTTCTAATTTGTTGATACATAGTTGTTTGTAGTAGTCTGTTATGATCCTTTGTATTTCTGTGATATTAGTGGTAATGTCTCTTTTTGCATTTCTGATTTTATTTACTTGGGTCTTTTCTCTCTTTTGGGTGGGGGGTGTTAGGCTAGCTAATGGCTTATAGATTTTGTTTATCTTTTCAAAAAACTAACTTTTTGTTATGTTGATATTTTGTATTATTTTAGTCTCCATTTTGTTTATTTCTTCTTCCATCTTTATTATTTCTTTCCTCCTACTAATTTCAGGTTGGGTTTGTCAATCCTTTTCTAGCTCCTTAAGATGCATTGTAGGTCTTGGTTATGTTGTGTTTTTATTTTTATTTATTTCAAGTAATTTTTTAAATTTTCTTATTAATTCTTCCTTGACCCATTGGTCATTTGGGAGCATATTGTTTAATAATCATGTATTTGTACATTTTTGAAAGTTCTTCTTATTAATCATTAGTTTTTTTGAATATTAAGGATCTTTATTTAAAGATTCTGGAAAATGAGTTACTTTTAACTGACATACATGCTTTTAAATATGAAGATGGCAATTGCTAAACATGCAGATTAGTTAATAAGAATGAACTTGTTCTAGCATGTATGGGCTCCATGCATCTTGGTAGACTGTTATGTTTCCTCCCATATGAAAACTTCCCCTATCACCTCCAATACTTTCTCTTTTTTTTGTAGAGACAGAGTCTCACTTTATGGCCCTTGGTAGAGTGCCGTGGCCTCACACAGCTCACAGCAACCTCCAACTCCTGGGCTTAAGCGATTCTCTTGCCTCAGCCTCCCGAGTAGCTGGGACTACAGGCGCCCGCCACAACGCCCGGCTATTTTTTTTTGTTGCAGTTTGGCTGGGGCTGGGTTTGAACCTACCACCCTCAGTATATGGGGCCGGCGCCTTACCGACTGAGCCACAGGCGCCACCCTCACCTCCAGTAATTTCATATGAAGTTGCCCCTTACACCTCATGGTGCATATGCCAAAAACACCTTATACACTGACGGATGCATGTGCCAAATTTTGAGAACCTTCTTTAGGTTCAATGCAATTAAATACAATTAAGAATTTATGCAGTGACTCACGGCTGTAACCCTAGCACTATGGGAAGCTTAGGCAGGTGGATCACTCTAGCTCAGGAGTTCAAGACCAGCCTGGGCAAGAGCGAGACCACATCTCTAAAACCAGTCAGAAGCTGTGGCAGGTGGCTATAGTTCCAGCTACTCAGAGGTTGAGGCAAGAGGATTGCTTGAGCCCAAGAGTTTGAGGTTGCTATGAGCTGTGACACCACAGCACTCTACTGAGGGCAACAAAGTAAAACTGCCTCAAAAAAAAAAATATTCTTACCAGCTCTACTGTGAGCCTTTCCTCCAACTGGCCTGTTACACCACGTCATCAAATTTTAAGAGATCGGTGACTTTTAGTCACCTTTCCTAAAAGTTACACACATGGCTTCTTGTTCAGAGCTACTAATACATAATGGAACTTGAAATACTACCTAACCCATTTCTTCATCTGTAAAATGGGAGAACATACCAATGTGTGAGAATTAAAGGAAAAGGTGAACATGAAGCATGTGTTACACTACCCTGTCACCACCAGCACTGTCTCATTGCTTTAACCCTCTGTCAGTGCATGGACACATGGTTGTCACAAAGTTAGTAAAAATACAGAAGGTGCCAAAAAAGCATATACACATTTTAAGAAAAGCAAAAACTACTAAAATTGTAATACTGAATATATACCCATCACAAAAGATAATAAATGGTCACATTTGACTTCTCCAATTACAAGAGGTGCTCAAGGTGGTTACCATCAATGTCTGGACACTTCAAGGTGGTTACCACCAACGTCCAGACACTTCTGATTTCGGAGAACCACTGCCTGAGCAACACTGACCAAAGTGTCTGCTTGTATCGCTGCGCACACCCTTTCAATTTCTTCCCAAAGTTCCACCAGTGTAGCCGGTTTTCTATGGTACACCGCATCCTGTAAGGTGTCCCATTGGTAGAAGTCAAGGGGTGTTAAGTCAGGAGACCCCTGGGGAAACTCACCCATGCCTCTCTGTCCTACCCCTTGTCCTGGCAAGTTCTCATCAAGGTCAGCTCTCATGTCTGGGTGGAAGTGCGGTGGGGCCCTGTCTTGTTAGAAGTAAAATGTCATACCCCCAAAGTGTCCGAATTGCAGGTAAAATGGAGGTGCATAGCATGTCTAGGTACACGGAACCAGTAACAGGACCAATGGTCCCCTCAATGACAGTCCACACCAGACATTGAGGCCCCTAAAATGGACATCTTTTTCCACACGTGGAATTTCTGGAGCCTAATACAAACAATTATGTCAATTGACTGTTCCGTTTAGTTTAAACTGTGCTTCATCAAACCAAACCATGTTTCCCAGAAACTCCTCATCCACTTGTACCATGTTTGGGAACCACTCATGGTATTGCACCCTTCGATCAGGGTCATCTTCATTCAGTGAATGTAATAATCTCGGGACAACAACTTCCCACTTTGCTGTCTTAAGAAGGCCTCATATGCTCGTTCTGCTGATCCCAGTCTCATGTGCACCCTGTTTGGTGGACTTCTGCGGCAAGCGTGTGAATTGCTCCAGCAGCATCGCAGATACAGTGGGACTTGTGGCTATGCGAGGCCTCCCGGATCTTCCCTTGTGTGCCTCGCACACATTGCCATGTATCTCAAACTTAATGCCAATGCGTGCAATTGTCAGGCGTGTTGGAGGGTCTGTTGTGTACTCACGCCTCCACTGTCGCTGTACTTCCACAATGTTCTCAAATTTCTTCTTTGTTTTTATCTGCCTTTTAAAAACACATAGATAATGTATACATTAATACATTTATGGGGTACAATGTGCTGATTTCATATAGAATTAGGAATGCTTAAACCACACTGGTCAATATATACCTCGTCTTGTTTACTTAGTTATTGTGTTAAGACATTTGTACTCTAAATGTCAATTAAGGTCATGGGGTGGGGAGGAAAAGCAGAGAGAGGGAAGGTGGGAGAAAGGTGGGGCCTTGGTGTGTGCCACACCTTCTGGGGGCAAGACATGATTGCAAGAGGGACTTTACCTAACAAATGCGATCAGTGTAATCTGGCTTATTGTACCCTCAATGAATCCCCAACATAAAAAAAAAAAAAAATGGAAAAAAAAAAGACATTTATACTCTATACTAATAGATCTGACATGTACCCTTGCATTATGCACCATTGGTGTGATCCCACCATTCACTCTCCCTCAATCTGACCTCGTCCCTCCCTTCTCATACCCCCCTCCTACTCCTTCCTTCATCTTGGGCCATAGTTGTGATCTATTCTTCATATGAAAGTGTGAGTGATTGTAAATTGGTTTCATAATGGTACTGAGTACATGGGGTATTTTTTCTTCCATTCCTGAGATACTTTATTAAGAAGGATATGTTCTGGCTCCATCCATGTAAATGTATTTTATTTTATTTTTATTTTATTTTTTATTGTTAAATCAAAGCTGTGTACATTAGTGCAATCAAGGGGTACAATGTGCGGGTTTCACATACAATCTGAAATATTCTCATCAAACTGTTCAACATAGCCTTCATGGCATTTTCTTAGTTACTGTATGTAGACATTTGTATTCTGCATTTAGTAAGTTTCGCCTGTACCCATTCTAAGATGCACCATAGATGTGGTCCCACCCATTACCCTCCCTTCACCAAAACCTGCCCCCTCCCTTCCCCTTCCTTGGCCCTTTCCTCATAGTCTTGTGCTATAGTTGGGTTATAGTCTTCATGTGAAAGCTATAATTTAGCTTCATAGTATGACTGAGTACATTGGATACATTTTCTTCCATTCCTGAGATACTTTGCTAAGAAGAATATGTTCCAGCTCCATCCATGTAAAAATGAAAGAGGTAAAGTCTCCATCTTTCTTTAAGGCTCCATAATATTCCATGGTATACATGTACCAAAATTTGCTAGTCCATTCGTGGGTCGATGGACACTTGGGCTTCTTCCATGACTTAGCGATTATGAATTGGGCTGCAATAAACTTTCTGGTACAGATGTCTTTGTTATATTGCAACTTTTGGTCTTTGGGGTATAAACCTAGTAAAGGAATTATAGGATTGAATGGCAGGTCTATTTTTAGGTCTCTAAGTATTCTCCAAACATCCTTCCAGAAGGAACGTATTAGTGTGCATTCCCACCAGCAGTGTAGAAGTGTGCCCTTTTCTCCACATCCACACCAACATGTCTGGTTTTGGGATTTTGTTACATGGGCTACTCTTACTAGGGATAGGTGGTATCTCAAAGTAGTTTTGATTTGCATTTCTATGATGATTAAGGATGATGAGCTTTTTTTCATGTATCTGTAGATTGTGCATCTGTCTTCTTTAGAGAAGTTTCTCTTCTAGTCCTTTTTCCACCCTGAGATGGGATCATGTGTTCTTTTCTTGCTAATACGTTTGAGTTCTCTGTGGATTCTGGTTATTAGACCTTTATTGGAGGTATAACCTGCAAATATTTTCTCCCATTCTGAGGACTGTCTGCTTGCTTTACTCACTATGTTCTTGGCTATGCAGAAGCTTTTTAGTTTGATCAGGTCCCAGTAGTGTATTTTTGACACTGCTTCAATTGGCTGGGGAGTCCTCCTCATAAAATATTCACCCAGGTCGATTCCTTCAAGAGTTTTCCCTGCACTTTCTTCAAGTATTTTTATAGTTTCATGTCTTAAGTTTAAATATTTTATCCAGTGAGAGTCTATCTTAGTTAATGGTGAAAGGTGTGGGTCCAGTTTCAATCTTCTACAGGTTGCCAGACAGTTTACCCAGCACCATTTGTTAACTAGGGAATCTTTTTCCCACTGAATGTTTTTAATTGGCTTGTCAAAGATAAAATAACAATAAGTAGCTGGATTCATCTCTTGATTCTCTATTCTGTTCCAGACATCTACTTCTCTGCTTTTGTGCCAGTACCATGCTGTTTTGATCACTATCGATTTATAGTACAGTCTGAGGTCTGGTAGTGTGATTCCTCCTGCTTTGTTTTTATTGCTGAGTAATGTTTTCGCTATTCGAGGTTTTTTCTGATTCCATATAAAATGAAGTATTATTTTTTCAAGATCTTTAAAATATGACACTGGAGCTGTAATAGGAATTGCATTAAAATTATATATTGCTTTGGGTAGTATGGACATTTTAACAATATTGGTTCTTCCCAGCCATGAGCATGGTATGTTTTTCCATCTGTTAACATCTTCAGCTATTTCTTTTCTTAAGGTTTCATAGTTCTCTTTGTATAGATCTTTCACATCCTTTTTTAGGTATACTCCCAGATATTTTATCTTCTTTGGCACTACTGTGAAAGGAATAGAGTCCTTGACTGTTTTTTCGGCTTGGTTATTGTTGGTATATATAAAGGCTACAGATTTATGGGTGTTGATTTTGTAGCCTGAGACATTGCTGTATTCCTTGATCACTTCTAAAAGTTTTGTAGTAGAATCCCTAGTGTTTTCCAGATATGTGATCATATCATCTGCAAAGAGTGAAAGTTTGATCTCTTCTGACCCTAGGTGGATACACTTGATTGCCTTTTCTTCCCTAATTGCAATGGCTAAAACTTCCATTACAATGTTAAAGAGCAATGGAGACAATGGGCAACCTTGCTTGGTTCCTGATCTAAGTGGAAATGATTTGTTTAACTCCATTCAATATGATATTGGCTGTGGGTTTGCTGTAGATGGCCTCTATCAGTTTAAGAAATGTCCCTTCTATACCAATTTTCTTAAGTGTTCTGATCATGAAGGGATGCTGGATATAATCAAAAGCTTTTTCTGCATCAATTGAAAGAATCATATGGTCCTTATTTTTTAGTTTGTTTATGTGTTGAATTACATTTATAGATTTACGTATATTGAACCAGCCTGGAGACCCTAGGATAAATCCCACTTGGTCGTGGTGTATAATTTTTTTGATGTGGTGTTGGATTCTGTTTGTTAGGATCTTATTGAGTATTTTAGCATCAATATTCATTAGTGATATTGGCCTATAATTTTCTTTTCTTGTTGGGTCTTTCCCTGGTTTGGGGATCAAGGCGATGTTTGCTTCGTAGAATGTGTTGGGTAATATTCCTTCTTTTTCTATATTTTGGAAGAGGTTTAGTAGTATAGGTACTAGTTGTTCTTTAAAGGTTTGGTAGAATTCTGACGTAAAGCCTTCTGGTCCTGGGCTTTTCTTTTTAGGGAGATTTTGTATAGTTGATGCTATTTCAGAACTTGAAATAGGCCTGTTCAACATTTCCACTTTGTTCTGGCTAAGTCTTTGTAGGTGGCGTACTTCCAGGTATTGGTAGATTTCTTTCAGATTTTCATATTTGTAAGAGTAGAGTTTCTTGTAGTATTTGTTAAGGATTTTTTGAATTTCTGAGGGGTCTGTTGTTATTTCATCGTTACCATTTCCGATTGAT
Source organism: Nycticebus coucang (assembly GCF_027406575.1). Lineage (NCBI taxonomy): Eukaryota > Metazoa > Chordata > Mammalia > Primates > Lorisidae > Nycticebus > Nycticebus coucang. The sequence continues at coordinate 30,108,750 of NC_069793.1, read as the reverse complement.
GAAATTAGAGATTTTACTCTTTTTTTTCCTGGTTAGGTTAGCCAAAGGTTTGTCTCTTTTATTGATCTTTTCAAAAAGCCAACTTTTGGATTTATTGATCTGTTGTATAATCCTTTGTTTTCCATTTCATTTAATTCTGCTCTGATTTTGGTTATTTCTTTTCTTCTGCTGGGTTTGGGGTTGGAGTATTCTTCCTTCTCCAGTTGCTTGAGATGTCCCATTAAGTTATTAACTTGCTCTCTTTCTGTTTTCTTGAGGAAGGCTTGCAGTGCTATAAATTTCCCTCTTGGGACTGCCCTTGCAGTATCCCAGAGGTTCTGGTAATTCGTGTCTTGATTGTTGTTTAGTTTCAAAAATTTGGTGATTTCCTTCTTAATCTTGTCTATAACCCATCTATCCTTCAGCATAAGGTTGTTTAGCTTCCACGTTCTTGTATGGGTATGCAAGTTCCTGTTGTTATTGAGTTCAACTTTTATTCCATGATGGTCTGAGAAGATGCAAGGAATAATTTCTATTTTTTTAAATTTTCTGAGGTTAGATTTGTGGCCTAGGATGTGGTCGACTTTGGAGTATGTTCCGTGGGCTGATGAGAAGAATGTGTATTCAGTTTTGTTGGGATGAAATGTTCTGTAGATGACCGTTAAGTCCAGATGTTGAATGGTTGAGTTTAAATCAAAAATTTCTTTGCTTAGCTTCTTGGAGAATCTATCCAGCACTGCTAAAGGGGTGTTAAAATCTCCAACTACTATGGAAGTGGAGGAAATCGATTTGCTCAGGTCTGTTAGAGTTTCTCTTATAAATTGAGGTGCGTTGTGGTTGGGTGCATAAATATTAATAATTGAGATCTCATCATATTGAGTATTACCTTTAACAAATATGAAGTGTCCATCCTTATCCTTAATTATTTTGGTTGGTTTAAAGCCTATTGCATCTGCAAACAGGATTTCTGCTTTCCATTTGCCTGGAATATAGATGACCATCCCTTCACCATGAGTCTGTATTTGTCTTTTAATGTAAGATGTGATTCTTGTATGCAGCAGATATCTGGCTTGAGTTTTTGTATCCAGTCAGCCAACTTATGCCTCTTTAAAGGACAACCATTCACATTGATTGAAGATATTGATAAGCCTTTTGGGAGTCCAGTGGACATTTTTAATCATTTTGCGACTGTGGAAGTTAGAATTTGATCAAAATTTTTTGGGTGAGTTTACTTTTGTGGTGGAGGATTACACTGGTCTTTATGGAGGATAGGTCTGAGAATATCCTGAAGAGCTGGTTTAGTTATCGCAAATTTCTTCAACATGTGAATGTCATTGAAGTATTTAATTTCTCCATCATAAATGAAACTCAGTTTAGCTGGGTATAGGATCCTGGGTTGAAAGTTATTTTGTTTTAGACGATTAAAAGTCGATGACCTTCTATTAAGAGTTGATGACTCTTCTATATTGAAAGGTTTCAGCTGAGAGATCTGCGGTTATTCTAATATTCTTGCCCTTGTAGGTGATGGTTTTCTTTCGTCTGGCAGCTTTCAGAATTTTCTCCTTCATATTAACTTTAGTGAAATTGATTATGATATGTCTGGGGGATGTCTTATTCGGGTTGAGTTGGCTGGAGTTCTGAAACTGTCTGCTATCTGAATTTCAGAATCTCTTGGCATGTCTGGAAAGTTCTTCTGCATAATCTCATGGAGAAGAGACTCTGTGCCTTGTGAAGCCACTTTGTCACTTTCGGGAATCCCTGTAGGACGAATATTGATTTTCTTCTAATTATCCCAGAGGTCTCTGAGAGAGTGATCTGTTTTTGCCCTCCATTTCTCATCCTCTGTGAGAGTTTGGGAGTGTTCGAAAACTTTGTCTTCAATGTCAGAAATCCTTTCTTCTGCTTGCTCCATTCTGTTACTGAGGGATTCTACTGTGTTTCTCAGATCTTTGAGGGATGCAACTTCTTGTCTCAATGTGTCAAAATCTTTGGCCATTTGGTCTTTGAATTTGTTGAATTCAAATTACTGCTTGGAGTTCTAATTCAATCTTATTTGCTATCCAGATTCTGAATTCGATTTCTGACATCTCAGCTATTTGTTTGTGCATGGGATCTTGTGCTGTGTCTGCCCCATTGATCCTTGAGGGAGTTGATCTACTCTGATTGTTCATATTGCCAGAGTTTTTCTGTTGATTTTGCCTCATGATTGTTTTTCACCGTTGCCTCTGGCTGTCCTCAGAGTTGGAGAGGTATCTCTCCAAGATTAGATCCCAGCGGGATCACTCTATTGTTGCTTGATCTTTGTAAGGAGTGACCCTGTGTAGTTCCTCTGGGGATGCTCCAGCTAGGGAGTTCTGGTTGTGGAAGCAGCTCCAGCGTGTGACACACCCAGAGCCAGCAACAGGTCAGGGGGTGGTGCGCACGGTTCTGGGAGTGCCTGTTACCCAGTGACTTTGGCACAGAGAGCCCAAGGCTCCAGCAGTCTGTGGCCAGGAGAAGGGCTCTGTGTAGAGGCAGGGAGGGCTCCGGAGGGCACGCAGCTACCAGTATCCCTGGCCAGACGAGTGGGCCAGTGTGGAGGCTGGGAGGACACAAGAGGGAGGATGCAGGGTTGCATGGGTCCTGCAGTTCCTGGTCAGGGCATGCGGAGGCCCAGTTGGTGCGGGGTCATGGCACAGATCTTATGGAGGTCCAGGTAGCACCAATCCCAGGAATTTGAGGATGCTATGGGCTGTGACACCATGGCACTCTACCCAGGGCAACAGCCCGAGCCTCCAGTGTGCCAAAACCGTTTCACTCTGCCTCTAAGGGTTAAGGCTGTAAGGCAGCTCAGTCCCCACCTTTAGGCTGCTCAGTTGCTAGGTTACTAGGTCCCGCCCACTTCTTGTTCTGGGACCCTGAGGGCAGAGCTTGCTGGGGCAGTTCTCTCATACAATGGCTCCCTGCAACCCAGGTCAGTGGCTCTGTCTAGGGCCCCAGACAATGCCCAAAGTTCTCTGCACTCCTGCCTCAGCTCTCCCCAAGGCAGTTCAACTGAGTGCCAATTCCAAAAACACCAAAACAGTTCACAGGTAAGGCCTTTCCGGTTTGCAGTCTCACTGCTGCTTGTACTCACGGTTGTCAGCGTGATTAGGTCGATCGAACACACGCAACCACTTGCCAGTTTTCCACTGCTTTTGTCCTCTTCCTGGGGTCCAGAAGTCCCTTGCCGACTCCCTGTATCCTCAAAGGGATGATTATAGGCAGATATCACTAGCCAGAGATGTCTGGAGTCTTATCTCCCAAGACTCACCACGCCCAGTTTCAGGGAAGCTGTTACTCGGTTGCCATCTTTAATCCACTCCCCATGTAAATGTAAAAGGGGTAAAGTCTCCATCCTTTTTTAAGGCTACATAATATTCCATGGTATACATATACCACAATTTATTAATCTATTTGTGGGTCAATGGGCACTTGGGCTTCTTCCATGACTTGGCTATTATGAATCGAGCTGCAATAAACATTCTGATGCAAATATCTTCGTTATAAAGTGATTTTTGGTTTTTTGGATATACACCTAGAAGAGGAATTTAAGAATCAAATGGCAGGTCTACTTTTAGATCCCTGAGTATTCTCCATATTTCTTTCCAAAAGGGACATATTATCTTGCACTCACACCTGCAGTGCAGAAGTGTTCCCTTTTCTCCACATCCACGCCAACATTTGTAGTTGTGGGATTTTACTATGTGAGCCAGTATTATGGGAGTTAAATGATATCTCAAAGTGGTTTTGATTTGCATTTCTCTGATGATTAAAGATGATGAGCATTTTTTCATGTGTCTGTAGGCCATGCACCTATCTTCTTCAGAGAAGCTTCTGTTCAAGTCCCTTGCCCAGAATGAAATGGGATTACTTATTCTTTTCTTATTAATACGTTTGAGTTCTCTGTGGATTCTGGCTATCAAACCTTTGTCAGAGCATAACCTGTAAATATCCTCTCCCATTCTGAGGGCTGTCTGCTTGCTTTACTTACTGTGTTCTTGGCTGTGCAGAAGCTTTTTAGTTTGATCAGATCCCAGTAATGTATTTTTGGTGTTACTTCAATTGCCTGGGTTGGGGGGGGAGTCATCCTCATAAAGTATTCTTTATGAAGGAATACTTCATAAAGTATTCCTTTATAAATACTTGAAGAATTTCTTCAAGTGTCAATTTTTTTAAGTGTTTCTCCTGAACTCTCTCTAAGAATCTTTATAGTTTCATGTCTTAAGTTTGAATATTTTATCCAGCGAGAGTCAATTTTTGTTAATGGTGAAATGTGTGGGTCCAGTTTCAATCTTCTACAAGTCACCAGCCAATTCTCCCAGCACCATTTGTTAAATAGGAAATCTTTCCTCCAATTTATATTTTTGTAGGCTTATTAAAGATCAAATGACAATAAATGTCTGGGTTCATCTCTTGGTTCTCAATTCTGTTCCATACATCTACCTCTCTATTTTTGTGCCAATAAAATGCTGTTTTGATCACTATAGATTTACGGTATAGTTTGAAGTCTGGTAGTGTGATTCCTCCTGATTTGTTTTTATTTCTGTGTAATGTCTTGGCTATTTGAGTTTTTTTCTGGTTCCATATAAAACAAAATGCTGTTTTTTTCCAGATCTTCAAAATGGTCTTGTGCTCCTTAAACAACAACCACGACTCTGCCATTTTTTTTGACTGTCCTGCCTGTTGCATGGTGACTGGCGCTAGCAATCATTTGATCAGCACCATTGTTTGAGCCAATGTAGTACTATACATTGCTACTGTAATTATATTTGTAATTGGGGACTGAGAAGGCTAAGACCTATCTAGATAACTTCTCTTAAAATAGGCATATATTTTTTTGACACCCCCATATTTGACCTTATTGCTCGAGGCACTTTCTTGTTGTAACAATACAGAGTGAAGATTGTTATAAGTCAGGTGAAATACCAGCACCAGAGCATCCCAGCTTTGATAGCTTGTGCCTATAGTTTTCAACCTGTGCTTAGACCTGAGGCCTCTGCACCTCCGCAGATGCTGGCAATGAACTCCCAAGGCCCGATGCCAGCTGGAGTTGGGCTCTTGCTGCTGCATGCTGGGTCCAGCCTGAAACCCTCTACATAGTAGTGGTGGATCAGTGCATTCAACTGTTCAGGACAAAGAACTGATCATTAGTTTATTCTATTGGGGTCAGAAAAGATACTTGATGTACTCTTTTAAGTTTGTTTATACTTATTTTGTGGACTAACATATTATCTATCCTGGAGAATGTTTCATGGAATAATGAAGAAAACATATTTTTCAGCAGTTGGATGAAATTTTCTGTAAATACCTATTAGGTCCATTTGGTCTAAACTTCAGTATAAATCCAGTGTTTCTTTGTTGATTTTCTGTCTAGATGATCTGTTCACTGCTGAGAGTGTGGTATTGATACAATACCATTATTGTATTGGAGTCTATCTCTCCCTTTATATATATATATATATATTTTATTGTTGGGGACTCATTGAGGGTACAATAAGCCAGGTTACACTGATTGCAGTTGTTAGGTAAAGTCCCTCTTGCAATCATGTCTTGCCCCCATAAAGTGTGACAGAAACCAAGGCCCCACCCCCCTCCCTCCGTCCCTCTTTCTGCTTCCCCCCCATAACCTTATATTGTCATTAATTGTCCTCATATCAAAATTGAGTACATAGGATTCATGCTTCTCCATTCTTGTGATGCTTTACTAAGAATAATGTCTTCCACTTCCATCCAGGTTAATACGAAAGATGTAAAGTCTCCATTTTTTTTAATGGCTGAATAGTATTCCATGGTATACATATACCACAGCTTGTGAATCCATTCCTGGGTTGGTGGGCATTTAGGCTGTTTCCACATTTTGGTGATTGTAAATTGAGCTGCAATAAACAGTCTAGTACAAGTGTCCTTATGATAAAAGGATTTTTTTCTCTCTGGGTAGATGCCCAGTAATGGGATTGCAGGATCAAATGGGAAGTCTAGCTTGAGTGCTTTGAGGTTTCTCCATACTTCCTTCCAGAAAGGTTGTACTAGTTTGCAGTCCCACCAGCAGTGTAAAAGTGTTCCCTTCTCTCCACATCCACGCCAGCATCTGCAGTTTTGAGATTTTGTGATGTGGGCCATTCTCACTGGGGTTAGATGATGGTATCTCAGCGTGGTTTTGATTTGCATTTCTCTAATAGATAGAGATGATGAACATTTTTTCATGTGTTTGTTAGCCATTCGTCTGTCATCTTTAGAGAAAGTTCTATTCATGTCTCTTGCCCATTGATCTATGGGATTGTTGGCTTTTTTCATGTGGATTAATTTGAGTTCTCTATAGATCCTAGTTATCAAGCTTTTGTCTGATTGAAAATATGCAAATATCCTTTCCCATTGTGTAGGTTGTCTCTTTGCTTTGGTTATTGTCTCCTTAGCTGTACAGAAGCTTTTCAGTTTAATGAAGTCCCATTTGTTTATTTTTGTTGTTGTTGCAATTGCCATGGCCGTCTTCTTCATGAAGTTTTTCCCCAGGCCAATATCTTCCAGTGTTTTGCCTATGCTTTCTTGGAGGATTTTTATTGTTTCATGCCTTAAATTTAAGTCCTTTATCCATCTTGAATCAATTTTTGTGAGTGGGGAAAGCTGTGGGTCCAGTTTCAGTCTTTTACATGTAGACATCCAGTTCTCCCAACACCATTTCTTGAATAGGGAGTCTTTCCCCCAAGGTATGTTCTTGTTTGGTTTATCGAAGATTAGGTGGTTGTAAGATGTTAGTTTCATTTCTTGGTTTTCAATTTGATTCCAAGTGTCTATGTCTCTGTTTTTGTGCCAGTACCATGCTGTCTTGAGCACTATGGCTTAGTAGTACAGACTAAAATCTAGTATGCTGATGCCCCAGCTTTACTTTTGTTACAAAGAACTGCCTTAGCTATACAAGATTTTTTCTGGTTCCATACAAAACGCAGAATCATTTTTTCCAAATCTTGAAAGTACGATGTTGGTATTTTGATAGGAATGGCATTGAATAGGTAGATTGCTTTGGGAAGTATAGACATTTCAACAATGTTGATTCTTCCCGTCCATGAGCATGGTATGTTCTTCCATTTGTTAATATCCTCTGCTATTTCCTTTCTGAGGATTTCATAGTTTTGTTTATAGAGGTCCTTCACCTCCTTCGTTAGGTATATTCCTAGGTATTTCATTTTCTTTGAAACTATGGTCAAGGGAGTTGTGTCCTTAATTAGCTTCTCATCTTGACTGTTATTGGTGTATACAAAGGCTACTGACTTGTGGACATTGATTTTATATCCTGAAACATTACTGTATTTTTTGATGACTTCTAGGAGTCTTGTGGTTGAGTCTTTGGGGTTCTCTAAGTATAAGATCATGTCGTCAGCAAAGAGGGAGAGTTTGACCTCCTCTGCTCCCATTTGGATTCCCTTTATTTCCTTGTCTTGCCTAATTGTATTGGCTAGAACTTCCAGCACTACGTTGAATAGTAAAGGTGACAGAGGACAACCTTGTCTGGTTCCAGTTCTAAGAGGAAAAGCTTTCAGTTTTACTCCATTCAGTAAAATATTGGCTGTGGGTTTGTCATAGATAGCTTCAATCAGTTTTAGAATTGTGCCACCTATGCCTATACTCTTCAGTGTTCTAATTAGAAAAGGATGCTGGATTTTATCAAATGCTTTTTCTGCATCTATTGAGAGGATCATGTGATCTTTATTTTTGCCTCTGTTAATATGGTAGATAACGTTTATGGACTTGCGTATGTTAAACCAGCCTTGCATCCCTGGAATGAAGCCTACTTGATCATGATGAATGACTTTTTTGATGATAAGCTGTAATCTATTGGCTAGGATTTTGTTGAGAATTTTTGCGTCTATGTTCATGAGTGAGATTGGTCTGAAATTCTCCTTTTTGTTTGGGTCTTTTCCTGGTTTTGGTATCAGGGTGATGTTTGCTTCATAGAATGTGTTGGGGAAGATTCCTTCTTCCTCAATTTTTTGGAATAATTTCTGCAGTACAGGAATAAGCTCTTCCTTGAAGGTTTGATAGAATTCTGGAGTGAAGCCATCTGGACCAGGGCATTTTTTGGTTGGAAGCTTTTTTATTGTTTCTTTGATCTCAGTGCTTGAAATTGGTCTGTTCAGGAGCTCTATTGCTTCCTGGCTGAGTCTAGGGAGAGGGTGTGATTCCAAATATTGATCCATTTCCTTCACATTGTCAAATTTCTGGGCATAGAGTTTCTGGTAGTATTCAGAGATGATCTCTTGTATCTCTGTGGGATTAGTTGTTATTTCCCCTTTATCATTTCTGATTGAGGTTACTAGAGATTTTACTTTTCTATTTTTCGTTAGTCTGGCCAATGGTTTATCTATTTTATTTATTTTTTCAAAAAACCAACTCCTTATTTCATTAATTTTCTGAATGATTCTTTTGTTTTCAATTTCATTGATCTCTGATTTGATTTTGGATATTACTTTTCTTCTACTGAGTTTAGGCTTAGATTGTTCTTCTTTTTCCAATTCCATAAGATCTCTTGTGAGATTGTTGATGTGCTCTCTTTCTGTTTTTCGAATGTAGGCATCTAAAGCGATGAATTTTCCTCTCAAAACTGCTTTTGCAGTATCCCACAGGTTTTGGTAGCTTGTGTCTTCATTGTTGTTATGCTCAAGGAAGTTAATGATTTCCTGTTTTATTTCTTCCTTCACCCATCTGTTATTCAACAGAAGATTGTTTAATTTCCATGCCTTTAGGTGGGGTCGAGCATTTTTGTTAGAGTTGAGTTCCACCTTTAGTGTCTTATGGTCTGAGAAAATAGAAGGTAAAATTTCAATTCTTTTGATTCTGTTGATATTTGTTTTGTGTCCCAGGATATGATCAATTTTGGAGAATGTTCCATGGGGTGATGAGAAGAATGTATATTCTTTATCTTTGGGGTGGAGTGTTCTATATGAGTCTATCAAGCACAGTTGTTCTAGGGTCTCATTTAAATCTCTTATATCTTTGTTTAATTTCTGTTTTGAGGATCTGTCCAGCTCTGTAAGAGCAGTGTTAAAGTCCCCTGTTATTATGGTACTATCAGATATGATATTGCTCAGACTGAGTAAGGTCTGTTTCAAGAATCTGGGAGCATTTAAATTGGGTGCATTGATATTTAGAATTGAAACGTCTTCTTGTTGTAGTTTTCCCTTGACCAATATAAAGTGACCATCTTTGTCTTTTTTGACTTTAGTTGCTTTAAATCCACATGGATCTGAAAATAAGATTGTAACTCCTCTTTTTTTCTGAATTCCATTTGCCTGAAAAATTGTCTTCCAACCCTTGACTCAGAGCTTTAATTTGTCTTTTGAAGCCAGGTGTGTTTCTTGCAGACAGCAAATGGATGGCTTGTGTTTTTTAATCCAGTCAGCCAATCTGTGTCTCTTCAGTGGGGAATTCAAGCCATTATCATTTATGGAGATAATTGATAAGTGTGGTAGTATTCTATTTGTCTTATTTTGTGAGAGTCCATTGCTTAGTTTTATCTTTTGCATCAGTGTGGAGGTTAGGTTCTGTCCTTTAATTTCTGAGTTCTTACTTTGCTGCTCATCCATTGTTGTGGTCAGTGTGCAGAACAGGTTGAAGTATTTCCTGTAGAGCTGGTCTTGTTGTGGCAAATTTCCTCAATGTTTGTATATCCGTAAATGATTTGATTTCTCCATCAATTTTGAAAGTTAGCTTAGCAGGGTACAGAATTCTCGGCTGGAAGTTGTTCTGTTTAAGTAGATTAAAGGTAGATGACCATTGTCTTCTTGCTTGGAAAGTTTCATTAGAGAAGTCTGCGGTCACTCTGATGGATTTGCCCCTGTAGGTCAACTGCCGCTTACTCCTGGCAGCTTGCAGAATCTTTTCTTTTGTCTTGACTTTGGACAGGTTCATCACAATGTGTCTTGGAGAAGCTCGGTTAGAGTTGAGGCGACCCGGAGTCTGATATCCCTCTGAAAGCAGTGTGTCAGAATCTTTGGTGATATTTGGGAAATTTTCTTTTATAATATTCTCTAGTATGGCTTCCATTCCTCTGGGGCATTCTTCTTCCCCTTCTGGAATTCCTATAACTCGTATGTTGGAACACTTCATAAAGTCCCATAATTCTGACAGTGAATGTTCTGCTTTCTCTCTCTTCTTTTCTGCCTCTTTAACTATCTGAGTTATCTCAAGAACTTTGTCTTCTACCTCTGAAATTCTTTCTTCTGCATGGTCTAACGTGTTGCTGATACTTTCCATTGCATCTTTAAGTTCCCTAATTGACTGTTTCAGTTCCTTCAGCTCTACTATATCCTTTTTATATTCTTCATATCGTTCATCTCTTATTTGATTCTGTTTTTGGATTTCCTTTTGGTTATTTTCCACTTTATTAGCAGTTTCCTTCATTGTTTCCATCATTTCTTTCATTGTTTTCAACATGTGTATTCTAAATTCCCTTTCTGTCATTCCTAACATTTCTTTATAGGTGGAATCATCTGCAGTAGCTACCTCATGGTCCCTTGGTGGGGTTGTTCTGGAGTGGTTCTTCATGTTGCTTGGAGTTTTCTGCTGATTCTTCCTCAAGAGTGATTTCTTTTATCTGTTTCCTTGCCCTATTTGTCCTTTCACTTCCTCTTGCTCTTTAAGTTCTTATGCCTGTGGACTAAGGGTTACAGGACCAGAAGGGTGAGAAGGATGAAGAGCAAAAAAGTGATGAAAGAAAGGAGGACCGAGTGATAAGAAAAAAAAAGAAAAATAGAGAAAGGAGAGGGGGTGGGTAAAAGGAATATTGACAAAAAGAAGAGAGGCACAGAAAGAGGGAGACAGAGCAATATAGGTGTACAGTAGGGTACTTTGGCGCAGCCTTAAAAAAAACCCCACCTTCTGGGGGTGCCCAGTTGGGTGGTTCCCTTGAGGTCAGCAGCTCTTTGCTAACCTGATCAGACACAGTATGCCACCTCCACCAAGTAGAGAGGAAAGACAAAAATGCTATAAATCAAAGCAAAACAAGCAAACAGAAAACTTTACAGGATAAAATTGTGTGAAAAACCAAATAATAGCGGTAGAAACACTAGCATAAATGAAGTTCTAGTTATTGAAAAAGGCAGCAATGGGAAATTATAATTAAACTAGAAAAATTGAGAAAGAAAAAGGATCTGTATGGAAAAGTTTGAAATTAAAAAATAAAACAACATCAACAACATCAAAATAAACAAAAAACACAACCAAACCAAAAAAAAAAAAACAGAAACCAAATAACAAAAAACACAACCAAAAACAAAGCAGTATGTATATGTTATTGAATATTGTCTGGGTAACACGTGGTCTTCTGGGGTATGAGATATTAATCACAGTTCTAATATGACTGGAGGCTGCTGATTTCTCATTCCCCAGCAGGTAGACACCCTAAATCTCTCTTCAGCCCACTTAAAAGGCACTTTGAACTTGTAAACTTGCTGAGCAGAAGGTTTCCCAGGAAAGTGCTTGTCGCTGGAATCACTGCTGAAGTGGCTATTCACTTACCCAGTGTGCCAAAACCGGTCTCACTCTGCCCCTGAGGGTTAGGGCTGCAAGGCGGCTCAGACCCCACCCTTAGGCTACTTGGTCACTGGGTTACCAGCTCCCACCTGATTCTAGCTCTGCGACCCTGAGGACAGAGCGTGCCAGGGCAGATCGCTCACAATGGCTCCCTGTGACCCACAGCCAAACACTATTAGCTCCGTCTGGCTTAGCGGCTCAGACTGGGGCCCTAGACAATGGCCAAAGATCTCCGCACTCCTGCTCAGGCTCTCCCCAAGGCAGTTCAACTGAGTGCCAAGTCCAAGGACACCAAAACAGTTCATAGGTAAGGCCTTTCTGGTTTGCAGTCTCGCTGCTACTGAACTTACAGTTGCGGGCGGATTTAGACGGATTGAACACACGCGACCACTTGCCGTTTTACCACTGTTTTAGTCCTCCTCTTGGGGTCCAGAAGTCTCTCGCTGACTCCCTGTATCCTCACAGGGGTGATGATAGGCAGATCCCACCAGCCAGAGATGCCTGGAGTCTTATCTCCCCAGACTCACGGTGCCCAGATGCAAGGAAGCTGTTACTCGGCCGCCATCTTGCTTCTCCCTTTATATTTAATAATATTTGCTTTATATATCTGGGTTCTTTGATGTTGGGAGGATATATATTTACAATTGTTACATCCTCTTACTAAATTGATTATTTTATCATTGTATAATGACCTTACTTTTTATTTTTTTAGTTTTTGACTTAAAGACTGTTTTATCTGATAAGCAATTCCTGTTTACTTTTAGTTTCCATGTATATAAATAGAATATCTTACTTTTCATCTCCTTACTTTCAGTCTATATGTGTCTTTATAGGTGAAGTGAATTTCTTATAGGCAGCATATAAATTGGTCATGTTTTTAATTGATTTAGCTAGTCTATGTTTTTAAGTGGGGGATTTAATCTGCTTATATGTATTCAAGAATTCAAGATTCTTATTGATAGATGAGGACTTACTTATTATTGGATAGCTGGTTTTGGTTGTTTTCTGTTTCCTTTCTTTCTTTCTTCCTTTTTTACTGCTTCTCACTATAATTTGGTGGTCTTCTGTAGTGATTAAGTTTGATTCTTTTTCTTCTTTGTGTATATTTTCTACCATTGAATTTTACACATTTGCATGTTTTTATGACAATGATTATTGTATTTTTATTTCCAGATGTAGTATTCCCTTGAGCATTTCTTTCTTCTTCTTCTTCTTCTTTTTTTTTTTAAGACAGAGTCTCACTATGTGAGCGACACAGCTCACACCAACCTCAAACTCTTAGGTGTAAGCAATTCTCTTGCCTCAGCTTCCCAAGGACATGGGACTACAGGCACCCACCACAACACCTGGCTATTTTTTACTGTAGTTGTCATTACTGTTTAGCTGGCCCAGGCTGGATTTGAACCCACCACCCTTGGTGTATGTGGCTGGTGCCATAACCACTGTGCTATGGGCACTGAACCCCCTTGAGCATTCCTTATGTGGTCATTTTTTTTTATTGTTGAGGATTCATTGAGGGTACAATAAGCCAGCTTATACTGATTGCATTTGTTAGGTAAAGTCCCTCTTGCAATCATGTCTTGCACCCAAAAGGTGTGGCACACACCAAGGCCCCACCCCTCCCTCTTTCCCTCTCTATGCTATTCCTTTCCCCATCCCTCCCTCCTTCTTTCTCTCTCTGTTCTCCCCCTTCCACCCCCCATGACCTTAATAGTCATTAATTGTCCTCATATCAAAATTGAATACATAGGATTCATGCTTCTCCACTCTTGTGATGCTTTACTAAGAATAATGTCTTCCGCTTCCATCCAGGTTAATACGAAGGATGTAAAGTCTCTATTTTTCTTAAAGGCTGAATAGTAATCCGTGGTGTACATATACCAAAGCTTTTTGATCCATTCCTGGGTTGGTGGGCATTTAGGCTCTTTCACATTTTGGGGATTGTAAATTGAGCTGCAATAAACAGTCTAGTACAAGTGTCCTTATGATAAAAAGATTTTTTTCTTTCTGGGTAGATGCCCAGTAATGGGATTGCAGGATCAAATGGGAGGTCTAGCTTGAGTGCTTTGAGGTTTCTCCATACTTCCTTCCAGAAAGGTTGTACTAGTTTGCAGTCCCACCAGCAGTGTAAAAGTGTTCCCTTCTCTCCACATCCATGCCAGCATCTGCAGTTTTGGGATTTTGTGATATGGGCCATTCTCACTGGGGTTAGATGATGGTATCTCAGCGTGGTTTTGATTTGCATTTCTCTAATAGATAGAGATGATGAACATTTTTTCATGTGTTTGTTAGCCATTCGTCTGTCATCTTTAGAGAAAGTTCTATTCATGTCTCTTGCCCATTGATCTATGGGATTGTTGGCTTTTTTCATGTGGATTAATTTGAGTTCTCTATGGATCCTAGTTATCAAGCTTTTATCTGATTGAAAATATGCAAATATCCTTTCCCATTGTGTAGGTTGTCTCTTTGCTTTGGTTATTGTCTCCTTAGCTGTACAGAAGCTTTTCAGTTTAATGAAGTCCCATTTGTTTATTTTTGTTGTTGTTGCAATTGCCATGGCAGTCTTCTTCATGAAGTCTTTCCCCAGGTCAATATCTTTCAGTGTTTTTCCTATGCTTTCTTGGAGGATTTTTATTGTTTCATGCTTTAAGTTTAAATCCTTTATCCATCTTGAATCAATTTTTGTGAGTGGAGAAAGCTGTGGGTCCAGTTTCAGTCTTTTACATGTGGATATCCAACATGTTCTCCCGACACCATTTATTGAATAGAGAGTCTTTCCCCCAAGGTATGTTCTTGTTTGGTTTATCGAAGATTAGGTGGTTGTAAGATGTTAGTTTCATTTCCTGGTTTTCTATTCGATTCCAAGTGTATATGTCTCTATTTTTGTGCCAGTACCATGCTGTCCTGACCACTATGGCTTTGTAGTACAGACTAAAATCTGGTATGCTGATGCCCCCAGCTTTATTTTTATTACTAAGAACTGCCTTAGCTATATGGGGTTGTTTCTGGTTCCATACAAAACCCAAAATCATTTTTTCCAAATCTTGAAAGTACGATGTTGGTATTTTGATAGGAATGGCATTGAATAGGTAGATTGCTTTAGGAAGTATAGACATTTTAACAATGTTGATTCTGCCCGTCCATGAGCATGGTATGTTCTTCCATTTGTTAATATTCTCTGCTATTTCCTTTCTGAGAATTTCATAATTTTCTTGATAGAGGTCCTTCACCTCCTTCGTTAGGTATATTCCTAGGTATTTCATTTTCTTTGAAACTTTGGTGAAGGGAGTTGTGTCCTTAATTAGCTTCTCATCTTGACTGCTATTGGCGAATACAAAGGCTACTGACTTGTGGACATTGATTTTATATCCTGGAACATTACTGTAATTTTTGATGACTTCTAGGAGTCTTGTGGTTGAGTCTTTGGGGTTCTCTACGTATAAAATCATGTCATCAGCAAAGAGGGAGAGTTTGATCTCCTCTGCTCCCATTTGGATTCCCTTTATTTCCTTGTCTTCCCTAATTGTACTGTCTAGAACTTCTAGCACTATTTTGAATAGTAAAGGTGACAGAGGACAACCTTGCCTAGTTCCAATTCTAAGAGGAAAAGCTTTGAGTTTTACTGCATTCAGTATAATATTAGCTGTGGGTTTGTCATAGGTAGCATCAATCAGTTTTAGACATGTGCCACCTATGCCTATACTCTTCAGTGTTCCAATTAGAAAAGGATGCTGGATTTTATCAAATGCTTTTTCTGCATCTATTGAACGGGTCATATGATCTTTATTTTTGCCTCTGTTAAAATGGTGGATAACGTTTATAGACTTGCATATGTTAAACCAGCCTTGCATCCCTGGGATGAAACCTACTTGATCATGATGTATGACTTTTTTGATGATAAGCTGTAATCTATTGGCTAGGATTTTGACAATTTTTGCATCTATGTTCATGTGTGAAATTGGTTTGAAATTCTTTTTGGTTGTGTCTTTTCCTGGTTTTGGTATCAAGGTGATGTTTGCTTCATAGAACGTGTTGGGGAAGATTCCTTCCTCCTCAAATTTTTTGGAATAATTTCTGCAGTACAGGATTAAGGTCTTACTTGAAGGTTTGATAGAATTCTGCTGTGAAGCCATATGGACCAGGGCATTTTTTGGTTGGAAGCTTTTTTATTGTTTCTTTAATCTCAGTGCTTGAAATTGGTCTGTTCAGAAGCTCTATGTCTTCCTGCCTAAGTCTAGGGAGAGGGTGTGATTCCAAATATTGATCCATTTCCTTCACATTGTCAAATTTCTGGGAATACAGTTTCTGGTAGTATTGAAAGATGATCTTTTGTATCTCTGTGGGATTAGTTGTTATTTACCCTTTATCATTTCTGATTGAGGTTACTAGAGATTTTACTTTTCTATTTCTAGTTAGTCTGGCCAATGGTTTATCTATTTTATTATTTTTTTCAAAAAACCAACTCCTTGTTTCATTAATCTTCTGAATCATTCTTTTGTTTTCAATTTCATTGATCTCTGATTTGATTTTGGAGATTTCTTTTCTTCTACTGGGTTTAAGCTTAGATTGTTCTTCTTTTTCCAATTCCATAAGATGGCTTGTTGATGTGCTCTCTTTCTGTTTTTCGAATGTAGTCATCTAAAGTGATAAATTTTCCTCTCAAAACTGCTTTTGCAGTATCCCACAGGTTTTGGTAGCTTGTGTCTTCATTGTTGTTATGCTCAAGGAAGTCGATGATTTCCTGATTTATTTCTTCCTGCACCCATCTGTTATTCATCAGAAGGTTGTTTAATTTCCATGCCTTTGTGTGGGGTTGAACATTTTTGTTAGAGTTGAGCTCCACCTTTAGTGCCTTATGGTCTGAGAAGATACAAGGTAAAATTTCAATTCTTTTGATTCTGTTGATATTTGTTTTGTGTCCCAGGATATGATCAATTTTGGAGAATGTTCCATGGGGTGATGAGAAGAATGTATATTCTTTATATTTGGGATGGAGTGTTCTATATGCATCTATCAGGCACAGTTGTTCTAGGGTCTCATTTAAATTTCTATATCTTTGTTTAATTTCTGATTAGAGGATCCTCCAGCTCTGTAAGAAGAGTGTTAAAGTCCCCTGTAATTATGGTATTATCGGATATCATATTGCTCAGACTGAGTAAGGTCTGTTTCAAGAATCTGGGAGCATTTAAATTGGGTGCATAAATATTTAGAATTGAAACATCTTCTTGTTGTATTTTTCCCTTTACCAATATAAAGTGACCATCTTTGTCTTTTTTGACTTCAGTTGCTTTAAATCCACATGTATCTGAAAATAAGATTGCAACTCCTCTTTTCTTCTGAATTCCATTTGCCTGAAAAATTGTCTTCCAACCCTTGACTCAGAGCTTTAATTTGTCTTTTGAAGCCAGGTGTGTTTCTTGCAGACAGCAAATGGATGGCTTGTGTTTTTTAATCCAGTCAGCCAATCTATGTCTCTTCAGTGGGGAATTCAAGCCATTAACATTTATGGAGATAATTGATAAGTGTGGTAGTATTCTATTTGTCTTATTTTGTGAGAGTCCATTGCTTAGTTTTATCTTTTGCATCAGTGTGGAGGTTAGGTTCTGTCCTTTAATTTCTGAGTTCTTACTTTGCTGCTGATCCATTGTGATGGTCAGTGTGTAGAACAGGTTGAAGTGTTTCCTGTAGAGTTGGTCTTGTTATGGTGGATTTCCTCAATGTTTGTATATCCGTAAATGATTTTCTTTTTCCATCAATTTTGAAGCTTAGCTTAGCAGGGTATAGAATTCTGGGCTGGAGATTGTTCTGTTTAAGTAGATTTAAGATAGGTGACCATTGTCTTCTTGCTTGGAAAGTTTCATTAGAGAAGTCTGCGGTCACTCTGATGGATTTGCCCCTGTAGGTCAATTGGTGCTTACTCCTGGCAGCTTGCAGCATCTTTTCTTTTGTCTTGACTTTGGACATGTTCATCACAATGTGTCTTGGAGAAGCTCAGTTAGAGTTGAGGCAACCTGGGGTCCGATATCCCTCTGAAAGCAGTGTGTCAGACTCTTTGATGATATTTGGGAAATTTTCATTTATTGTATTCTCTATTATGGCTTCCATTCCTCTGGGGCATTCTTCTTCACCTTCTGGGAGTCCTATAACTCGTGTGTTTGAATTCTTCATAAAGTCCCATAATTCTGACAGTGAACATTCTGCTTTCTCTCTCTTCTTTTCTGCCTCTTTAACTATCTGAGTTATCTCAAGAACTTTTACTTCTACCTCTGAAATTCTTTCTTCTGCATGGTCTAACCTGTTGCTGATACTTTCCATTGCATCTTTAAGTTCCCTAATTGACTGGTTTAGTTCCTTCAGCTCTGCTATATCCTTTCTATATTCTTCATATCATTCTTCTCTTATATGGTTCTGTTTTTGGATTTCCTTTTCACTATTTTCCACTTTATTAGCAGTTTCCTTCATTGTTTCTATCATTTCCTTCATTGTTTCATCATTTGTATTCAAAATCCCTTTCTGTGATTACTAATATTTCTTTATAGGTGGAATCCTCTGTAGTGGCTACCTCATGGTCCCTTGGAGGGAGTGCTCTGGACTGGTTCTTCATGTTGTCAAGACTTTTCTGCTGATTCTTCCTCATGAGTGATTTCTTTTATCTGTTTCCTTGCCCTAATTTTCCGTTCACTTCCTCTTGCTCTTTAAGTTCCTTTGCCTGTGGACTAAGGTTTCAATGAGTCCTTTTGGTACAGGACCAGAAGGAAGAGAAGGTTGAAGAGCAAGAAGGTATGAAGGAAATAATGAAAAGAAAATAGAGAAAGGAAAAGGGGTGGGTAAAAGGGAATATTGACAAAAAGAAGAGAGGCACAGAAAGAGGGAGACAGAGCAATATAGGTGTATAGTAGGGTACTTTGACAAAACCTTAAATCTAACCCCAAACTATGGGGTGCCTGGTTGGGTGGTTCCCTTGAGGTGTTTGCTAACCTGATCAGACTCACCCCACCTCCACCAAGTAGAGAAGAAAGACAAAAATGCTATAAATCAAACCGAAACAAGGAAACAGAAAACTTTATGGGAAAAAATTGGGTGAAAAACCAAATAATAGGGGTAGAAACACTAGCAAAAATGAAGTTCTAATTATTAAAAAAGGCAGCAATGGGAAAATGTATTTAAATTAGAAAAATGGAGAAAGAAAAGAAAAAAAGAAAAGAATAAGTCTATATGGAAAAAGTTGAAATTAAAAAACAAAACAACAATAACAAAATAAACAAAAAACAAACAACCAAAATCAAAGCAGTATATATATCTTGTTGAATATTGTCTGGGCAATAGGTGGTTCTGGGGTATGAGATGTTAAGCACAATGCTGATACGACTGGCGGCCTCCACTGATTTCTCAAACCTCGCAGGGTGGAGACCTTAAATCTCTCTTTAGCCCTGTTAAAAGGCACTTTAAACTTCGAAACTTAGGTAAGTAGAAGCTTTCTCAGGAAAGTGCTTATCGCTGGGATCACTGCTGAAGTGGCTATTCACTTACCCAGTGTGCCAAAACTGGTCACACTCTGCCCCTGAGGGTTAAGGCTGTAAGGCAGCTCAGTCCCTGACTTTAGGCTGCTCAGTCATTAGGTTACTAGCTCCCACCTGATTATTGCTCTGCCACCCTGAGGGTGGAGCTTGCTGGGGCAGTTCTCTCACAATGGCTCCCTGCGGTCCATAGCCAAACACTATTAGCTTTTTCAGTCTCAGTGGCTCAGTCTGGGGCCCTAGACAACACCCAAAGTTCTCCACACTCCTGCTCAAGCTCTCCCCAAGGCAGTTCAACTGAGTGCCAAGTCCCAAAACACCAAAAGAGTTCACAGATAAGGCCTTTCCTGTTGGCAGTCTCACTGCTGCTGTACTTTCAGCTGCCAGCGGGATTAGACCGATTGAACACATGGAACCATTTGCCAGTTTTCCACTGTTTTCGTCTTCCTCTTGGGGTCCAGAAGTCTCTCGCTGACTCCCTGTATCCTCAAAGGGATGATTATAGGCAGATCTCGCCAGAGATGCCTGGAGTCTTATCTCCCTAGACTTACGGTGCCCAGTTGCAGGGAAGTTGTTACTCTTCCACCATCTTTGATGCCACACTCTTATTTGGCCATTCTAATAGTGATGAATTTCCTCAGTTGTGTTTGTCTGGGAAAGAGTTTATTTATTCCTTATTTTTGAAGGCATTCTTGGGTGACAAATTTTTGAAGGCATTTTGGGTGAAGGCATTTGGGTTTAGGATTCTTGGGTGACAAATTTTTCTTTCAGTACTTTGAATTAACATCTCATTCTTTTCTGTCCTGTAAGGTTTCTGAAGAGAAACCTGTTGTTAGTGTAACAGAGATTCCCTTATATGTGACTTGATGCTTTCACTTGCTGCTTTTGGAATTCTCTCTTTGTCTTTAAATTTTTACAGTTTGACTATAATGTGTCACAAGTAGAATCCTTTTGAGTAGAATCTATTTGAAAATCTTTGAGTTTTTGGATCTGGATGTTCATAATTCTCCCCAGACTTGGAATGTCTTTTTGTTTTTAACATTTTCATCTCCTTTTATTGAAGGAAATAGAAATTTGTGCCATAGAGGTAGTGATACCTCAGAGCATGACAAGGTAGTCAACAGAGCTGACATAATAAGCCACAATGCTGGCCAGAGGTCCTACCACAGAGGGAGGACCAAAACCACAAAGATAGGGGATGTCTTCAATTACTATTTTATTAACTAGCTTTTTCTGTGCTTTTTTTATCTTCTGCTTTCATTCTGGAAATACCATAATGCAAAATTTTTCTCAGTTAATGGTATCCTATACGTCTTGTAAGCTTTCTTTATGCTTTTTATTTTAACTTAATCCTTAATATCATAGTAGTTGTATTCACTCTTTTTCATTATATATATATGCATCTATTTTTCTCTGAGTAGGTAATTCCAAATGACTAACTTTAGGTCCAGAGATTATTTTGTCTTCTTGATCAAGTTTGCTGTTGAAACTTTCTATTGTATTTTCTTATTTCATTCATTCAGCTCTTTACAGAATTTGTTTGGTTCTTTTTTATGATTTCTATTTGTTGAATATTTAATTCATATCATGAATGTTTTTCCTAAATTCATTGAATTATCTATCTGTATTTTCTTGCATCTTAGTGAGTTTCCTTAAGATTATTATTATAAATTTTTTCCAACTAATTTGTTGATTTCCTTTTTATTGGGGTCTTTTACTAGATAGCTGTATTCTGTAGGTGGTGTCATATTTCTTTATTTTTTCATCTTTCTCGTGTCCATACATTGATGTGTGTGCATCTGGTGGAATAATTACCTCTTCCAAGTTTTCAAGAGTGGTTTTCATAGAGAAAGACTTTTACCTGCAGTTGGATTTTAGTGTGCTGGGTAGGTAGGATATGGTGACTCTGTTTCCAGTTAGGTACAATAGTGTATTCTGTGCAGCTTATTCTGCTGCATTCAACATCAGCAATGACTGTGGGTGCCTCAGTGGCTTACGATTTAGAAGTCTGTGGCAGTGGTAGCAGAGGCATAGGCTGTTAATGTCCTTGATGTCAAAGGCTTTTGGGGTTCTTCTATCCTCATTTTCCTCACAATGGGAAGACTCAGTCGAGGTGATCCTTCTTTGTATCAGGCCTGACACAATCTATAAACAGCTACAGAGGCACTGCATTCCAGATACAGCTGCTCAGAGCAGCTGTGGGGCCATGGTACTAGGCTTGAAGTTTCTCAACCTCAGCATAGCAAGTGGGCCTTGTGGTGCAGGTTAGCTCTCTGTAGAAAGATTGGTTATAGGTTGCTCATAGAGCCAGTATCTGTCACTCTGAGGCATTCCTTAGTAGTTTAGGCCTGGATACTACTCAGCTTACTCCTGGAAAGCACAGAAGCTCAGCTTGGCCAGGGCACCAACTCCCCAGTGAATAATCCCAAGGCAACATTTCCTGGGATACAGGGCATTGTATTTAACCTAGGCACCAGGGAGGTGTAACTGTTCTGAGCAGCCAAGGCACTGTTTGCTGAGGAGACAGGATGATTCTTCAGGTCTGGGGCAGGGACAGGGGCAGGGAAAAGTGTAGGTGGAGTGGCTCCACCTCCACTTGGCCCCATAGGGAAGGGTGTAGCAACAGCCTACAGAACTTGCCAACTACCAGGAGAAGGAACAGCAGAAAATGGCCCACTAGGTATTTAGAAAATGGAAATGGGGAATTTGATCTGGTTTCAGAGTCAAATAGCAATTGAGTTAGGCCCCAGGGAACTGGAATCAGAGCTGTCATTAGTGGGAGGATAAAGCTCAGCTAGATTTTGGCTCCACGTCAAAGAAAAAAAAGAAAAACCTAGTGATAGAAGCTCTGTCTCCCGATCTGAGACTAAATTGGGCTGCTAATGGAAATCACTCTGCTCTAACGTAATAAATTTCACCCCTGTAAAATGGACGTATTTCTACTATTTTTCCATCCAACCACCTCAGAAAGAATTAATAATTACGTAGTAATAGTTACATTAACTGATGCTTACAAAGTGGCAGCATTCACTTTCTGCCTTATATCCATGATCTTCTTTATTCCTTATAATAACCCTATGATGCAGGTATTGTTATTATTTTATCCATTTTACAGATGAGGAAAGTGAGGCTGAAAGTCAGTTGCTTGCTGAAAGTTGCACATTTTGTAATAAATCTAAGTCTAGCTACCTTAGAGCTCATGTTCTAGGATGCATTTTGGCTCCCTATGTGAATTTAGTTTAGCAGTTCTCCCTTCTTGCACAGAATAATGTCTGGTCAAATTGGAGTCAACATTCTTCACTCTGACCCATCTATAGACAGGGAATAGTGGTGGTTCTAAAGGCTCCAAAGATCAGTTTCATTCCTGATCATTTTTAGGAAAATTTTTATTCAGTTTGGGACCTACAGTATGTGTGGATTGGAGTGAAAATTAATATCAAGAGAATCTTTTGGACATTTTTTAATAAAAAAAATTGGGGATAGGGCAGCACCTGTGGCTCAAGGAGTAGGGTGCTGGCCCCATATACTGGAGGTGGTGGGTTCAGACCCAGCCCTGGCCAAAAACTGCAAAAAAAAAAAAGAAAGAAAGAAATTGGGATGAATAAAGTTACAAAAAAAAATCATTTTTCAAGGGGGAAGAAATGAAGTTGCTTGGATGTAGGGAAACTGAGTCCCCATAATTGGCATAATGTCAATGCCCTATGCTGGTAAGAAAAGCTCTCCCTAACCCTGTGGCTATTGACTCTGGCAGCCCAGAGTCTCTTGGGCATGTTCACCAAATTACCAAAATTAAGAACAACTTCTCGTTGCCAAGTCCAAGGAATCTCGACTCCAATCTGAACCCCAAAGCTTAATAATCCTTATTAACCTTCTTTAGCTTTTGAAGATGGATTAAGAATTCAAGGGCTTGGCATTAGTGTTTAAAGCACTTTAGGGGATGACTTCTTCCCCTGTCAGGCAGCGATGGCCCCCAGCCTCAGCCAGGCTGCAAACCTACAGGGAGCCCACGTTTCCTCATCTGTGCATGACATATTGCAGAACCACAAAATCATGTTTACTCCTGTGTGAGTTGCAACCTTAATAGACCTTTGCTTCTCAACTCTTCATTTACATCATTTTTTAAAACTTAAATTCAAATCTTAAAATCTAAAAGATGGAGCGACCTGTGGTGAATTCCAGTTCTGTCCTTGTCACCGACTGTAACCAAATGACTTAACCTCTTTGGAACTTTGTTTCTTTATTGCACTTCAACAAGAGAAGTAAAAGTGGGATATTTTTATGAGTAAAAAAATGTTCAGAGAAAACCACATTGAGAATCCCTTTAGTTGCTTTGAGGTAAATAAGAATTAGGTTCCTAACAGCAGATTCTCGCATAGTTCTTCAGCTAATGTAGCAAAACTGAAAAAATAGCTCGATGATGTAATGTGGGGCTAAAGTCATTTTTTTAGGCAGCTGCCAAAAAAACTGCTTGAGCACACACACATTTATAAAGGCAGTACTGACCCTAAGCCTTATTGATGGAACAAAATTATTCATTTTCATGCAGCTTAACATTTATAGTAGTCTTCATTGTTGGGATATTGGCTTGGCAAATAGCTAAACATAAGAACAGAGGTATCTTTTATAGTATTAGAATTCCCAAAGGATAGAATGAAGGTTAAAAATTAGGTGTCTGAGGGGGTCTGAAATACTCCAGCAAAAATACTGCATTACTCAAAGTCTTTGCACTAAGGCCAGGAAAGCTTCTTTCTGCATGACCTGTTTAATGCCACATTTCAGAAGAAGAGACTTTTGAAAAGGACACTTTATTCTCATTTGGAGTTTAGTTGGTTAGGTCCTTAGAGATTAGAGAAGCTTACCTCAGGGCACAAGTTTTCTGTCTTCTGTTTTCTTCTCCAGTTGAGTATTAGTATATCCAAAGAACTTGTGCCAAGAGGACTTTGTAGAAATTACATGTCAGATTTTAAAGATGTAGCGAGATGATATTTTAAAATATACATATCGTGATCCCTTATTTCTACTTCTTCAAATAAGGGTCATTCGTTGCCTGAAAAAGACTGGGCAAAAACAGCAGAAACAGTAGCAACTTATATTTATTGAGTCTTTCCTAAATACTTGGTATTGTTCTGACCATTTTATACCTGTCTAATCTTCCCAGCAACCTTATGAGATCAACACTATTATTGTCTTTAGTTTACTGACGAGGAAACTGAGGCACAGAAAGCTTAAATAACATATCAAATATCAAGGAGCTAGGAAAAGTAGAGCCCTGAGATTCAGTGTTTATTCAGTTTTTGCCTTCTAAACTAGGCTAATTTCAGAGAATATAGTTATGGAAAGAAAAGCTATTGATTTGCAAGTTCTTGGTTCTTTTTTTAACCATTTGTTGAATTATAACATGAATACATACCCAAACCAAAAAGTACACAAATCAGTTTTACAAACCAAGGAAGTTTCACAAAGTGAATAGTCTTATGTAACCAATACCCAGATCAAAAAACAAAATTGCGTCTTCCTCAAATTCCTTTCCAATTGCTACCTCTCCTACAAAGTATGCTGAAACAATAAATTTATTTTTTCATCTTTTTTATCCTTTTATAACCAGAATCATATACTACACACTAGGTAAATTTTTGTGTCTGGATTCTATTAACTTAAAAATATGGAAAAGGATGAGACTGGGCATAGTGGCTCAGGCCAATTCTAGCACTCCGAGAGGCCAAGGTGGGAAGATTACTTGAGCTCAGGAGTTCCAGACCAGCCTGAGTAAGAGCAAGACCCCATTTCTACTAAAAATATAAAGACTAGCCAAGTATTGTGGATGGCACCTGTAGTCCCAGCCACTTAGAAAGCTGATGCAGGAGGATCACTTGAACCCAGGAGTTTGAGGTCGCTGTGAGTAAAGCTGATGCCTGGGCACTCTAGCCTGGGCAACACAATGAGACTTAAAAAAAAAAAAAATTGAGAAAGATGAATCTCTAAGTGAAAAGATTGTATTTGAGAATAATATACATTATAATATAGCATTGTAATACAGGACATATATACAGAGCAGGGTGGCCTCCACAAAAAAAAAAAAAGTTTAGGGTTTTGGCAGGGGGTGGGAAGAGGAGATTTATGTAAGGTGTTTTGAAAGGACGTTCTTTTGGCACTGGCAGTCATGTGTAAGTTGGACAGTTCTGACTGGTGAGTGTCAGTAATTGCTATGTAGGACTTGTCATTTTGGAGTTGTAGTAAGGCCCTTGCACTTTTGGTTTGGTCTTGTGAAATAATTTGTTAGGCAAGTGACTTTGTGTAAGTGGCTAGGTCTCTTGTGTTGCTAGCTGTCCTATGTCAATCACACTGTACGCTGCAATGTAGAATATTTTCTTGTGTTAGTTCCTGTTATCAGGCAAATGATTTGTGAAATATCTCCCTCCCTGGCTCTATTTTGCCAGAGGCTGACACAAGTGACTACATTGTGACTCTGACAACTTTCACTCAAATTTGTTAGTGAGATCTGTTCCTATTGTGTTTCTATCTCAATGATGTAGCGTATTCTATATGCATATGCCAAAATGTATTTATCTATATGGCTGAGTATGTTGGCTCGTGCATGTATCCCTGTACTTTGGGAAGTCAAAGTAGGAAGATCACTTGAGGCCCAGAGTTCACGACCAGCCAGAATTGGTGTTCCTGATAGGCTATATTGCTTTTCTTTTCACTATACTATTACTTTTTTCTCTTATCCTTATTATTTCCACCCTTTTACTTGATTTGGGTTTAATTTTCTTTTACATTTACTTTTTAGTTTCTTTGGGTGGAAGCTTAGATGATTGATTTGAGGTCTTTATCAATGGCTGATATAAAAATTTAATAAAATAAATTTCTAAGTATCACTTCATTTGGTTCCATGAATTCTGATATTCCCTGTTTTATTCTATTCAATGTAAACTCTTTTATAGTTTTTGTCATGATTTTCTCTTTAACCTATGGTTCATTTGGAAATCTGTTGTTTAACTTCAAATATTTGCATATTTTCCAGCACCTTAATGTTATTGATATCTAGTTTAATTCTGTTGTAGTCAGATAACATATTTTGTACAAGTTTTTTTTAAATTTTGTTGAAGTTTATGTCCCATTATCCAGCCTATCGTTATGAAGGTTTCATTTTGTTTATTCAAAATATTGTGTGTTCTGATGTTATTAACTGTTTTGTAAATAGCCCTTGATCCATCAAGTTGGATGATAGTATTGTTGAGGAGTCTTCTTTAATTCCAATTTATCTGATAATTCTATTTATTACTGAGAGAGATACATTAAAATCTTCAGCTACAATTGTGGATTTCTCCTTTGAGATCAATGCTTTTTGCTTTTTGTATTTTGAAGATTTTTTTCTTTTTTAATGAGTACACATTGGGATTATAATATCTTCCTAGGCAATTTTCCCCTTTAACATTATGCACCATTCTTCTTAATTGCTAACAATGTTTTCTCTTCTGATGTACACTCTACCTGTTACTGATATAGGCACCCCAAGTATTCATTAGTATTTACATGGAATAATATTTTTCCCTTTGTGTTTTACTCTTTCTATGGCTTCACATTTAAAATAGGTTTCACATAGATGACATATGATTTGTGTCAAGTCATCAATTGATCCCTAAACAGCAGCAATTACTGCAAATTCTAGATTAGCATGCCATACTACCGTAGTTTTGGGCTGATAAAAAAGAAGCAAGCTCAAGTGAATTTAGACCATCTATCACTTACCATACTGACATACAATCACTTCATTAGCAAGATTAGCCTGGTGTGAGCTTTTTGTATTTTCGATATCTTCCTTTAAGAATCATCTATTCAGCCTGGTGCCTGTAGCTCAGTGGTTAGGGTACCAGCCACATACACCAGGGCTGGTAGGTTCAAACCCAGCCTGGGCCTGCAAAACAATAATTACAACAACAAAAAAAAAAAATAGCTGGGCATTGTAGCGGGTGCCTGTAGTCCCAGCTACTTGGGAGGCTGAGGCAAGAGAATTGCTTAAGCCCAAGAGGTTGAGGTTGCTGTGAGCTGTGATGCCACAGCACTCTACCCAGGGTGACATCTCGAGACTCTGTCTCAAAAAAAGGAAATCATCTATTCATCATTTGACTTCTTTCTATTTGATTGTCAGCCTTTAAAAATTGATTTGTAGAAATCTATCACTCTTCTGGATATGAAGCCTTTGTTAGATATATAAACATCTATTCTTAGACATGTATGAATCAAATCCCTTCTCCTATGCTGTCTTTTGCTTTTATGTGTATACTCTCTCCATAGTGTCTTTTAAGGTATTTTAACTTACAAATTATTTCATTTATAATTATCTGTTTTTGTATCATATTTAAGAAATTTTTGCTTGGGCCAAAGTCATAAGATGTTATCAACTGATTTCTTTAAAAAGCTTTATTGTTTTACCTTTTTTACATTTAGATATAAAAATTCTTTGAAATTTATTTGAGAAGTAAAAATATTGTATATATTTATGATACACAATATGGTGTTTATAAATATATATGCATTATATATATATACATTGTGGAATGGCTACATAAAGCTATTTAACACATACATTTCCTCTCTCATCATAGATTTATGGGGAGAACGCAATTTTTTAAACACTATACTGAAGGATGGTTTCTACTAAATGCATGTCATTTTCACACCATTGTAAAGTTGAGCCATTTTAAGTTGGGACCGCTGTACAGTCTCTCATTCCTTAGGTTGTCTCTACTCGGTTGATTATTTCCTTCACTGTGAATAAGCTTTTTAGTTTGATGTAATTCTGTTTGCCTGTTTGTGCTTTTGTTGCTTCTACTTTTGGGGTCATATCAAAAAAATATTGGTCTAAACCAAAGTTTTGAAGCTTTTCCCCTCTTTTCTCCTAGTAGTTTTACAGTTTTGTTTCTTACAGTTAAGTCTTTAATCCATTTTGGGTTGATTTTTGCATGTGATGTGATTTGAGGGTCTAGTTTCATTCTTCTGCATGTGGATATTCCATTTCCCAGCACTATTTATTGAGGAGATTGTCCTTCTCTTTTGTGTGTTCTTGGCATCTTTATGAAATATCAATTGACCATAAATGCATAAGTTTACTTCTGGATTATCTATTCTCTTCCACTGGTCTATTTTTTCGCCAGTACCATTTTATATTTTGATTACTGTAGCTTTGTCGTATATTTTGTAGTATATTTTGAAATCAGGCAGTGTGATGCCTCTCACTTTGTTCTTTTCATTCAAGATAGCTTTGGTTATCTGCTGTCTTTTGTGGTTTCATATAAATTTTAGGACTGTTTTTTCTATTTCTGTGAAAAAATGTCATGGGATTTTTTTTTTTTTTTTTCTTTTTTTTTTATTGTTGGGGATTCATTGAGGGTACAATAAGCCAGTTACACTGATTGCAATTGTTAGGTAAAGTCCCTCTTGCAATCATGTCTTGCCCCCATAAAGTGTGACACACACTAAGGCCCCACCCCACTCCCTCCCTCTCTCTTTCTGCTTCCCCCCATGTCATGGGATTTTTATAGAGATTCCACTGAATCTATAGATTGCTTCCGGTAATAGAGAGATTTTTTTTAACAATATTAATTCTTCCAGTCCACAAACACGGAATATATTTCTATTTATTTGGATTTTTTTTTTATTTCTTTAATCATGTTTAATATTAATAGTTTTTAGTGTATGGATATTTCACTTCCTTGGTTAAATTTATTCCCAAGTTATTTTGCGTTAGCTATTATAAATATAATTGTTTCCTTGATTTCCTTTTCAGATAGTTTATTGTCAGCATATAAAAATGATTCTGATCTTTGTATGTTTATTTTGTACCCTGTAGATTTACTAAGTTTATAGTTTCATTTTTTGGTGGAGTTTTCAGAGTTTTCTATATATAAGATTATGTCATCTGAAAAAGAGACAATTTAATTTGCTTTCTGATTTGGATGACTTATTTCTTTCTCTTGCCTAATTATGGCAAATAGAAATGGTGAGAGTGAGCATTCTTATCATTCTTGTTTTCTTCCTAATCTTAAAGGAAAAGATTAAAGGAAAAAACTATGATATTAGTTACAGTCTTTTTTTTTTATTATTGTTTGGGATTCATTGAGGGTGCAAAGAACTAGGTTATACTGATTGCAGTTGTTAAGTAAAATTCCTCTTATAATTGCATCCTACCCCCAAGAGGTGTGCCATACACTGAGACCCCCATTCCTTTCCCTCCTCCATTCAACCCCGATCCCTCAATCCCCTACCCTACCCCTTGTATTAGCTCATCTACTGCCTTCATATTAGAATTGAGTACATTGGATTCTTGCTTCTCCATTCTTGTGATGCTTTATAAGAAGAATTGTGTTCCACCTCCATCCAGGTTAGTACAAAACATGTAAAGTCTCCATCTTTTTTTTAATGGCTGAATAGTGTTCCATGGTATACATATACCACAGCTTATTAATCCATAACTGGGTTGGTGAGCATTTAGGTTGTTTCCACATTTTTGCAATTATAAATTGAGCTGTGATAAACAGTCTAGTGCAAATGTCCATATGATAAAAGGATTTTTTTCTTCTGGGTAGATGCCTCGTAATGGGATTGCAGGATAATAGGGGGGGTCTAATTTGAGTTCTTTAAGGATTCTCCATACTTTCTTCCAAAAAAATTGTATTATTTTTCTGTCCCACCAGCAGTGTAAAAGTGTTCCCTTTTTTCCACATCCATGCCAGCATCTGCAGCTTTGAGATTTTGTGATATGGGCTATTCTCACTGAGGTTACATGATATCTCAAGGTGGTTTTGATTTGCATTTCTCTGATGATCAGGGATGATGAGAATTTTTTCAAATGTTTGTTAGCTCCACTGTCTTCATCAGAGAAGGTTCTGCTCATATCTCTTGCCCAGAGGTAGATGGGATTGTTCACCCTTTTTCTGTTGATTAATTTGAGTTCTCTATAGATTCTAGTTATCAACCCTTTGTCAGATTGATGCCCTACAAATATCTCTTCCCATTCTGAAGGTTGTCTTTTTGCTTTACTTGTTCTGTCCTTAGCTGTGCAGATGCTTATCAGCTTAAGTAAGTCCCACTTGTTAATTTTTGTTGTTGTTGCAATGGTCACTAAAGTCTTTGTCATAAAATCATCATCAAGAGTTTTCCCACACTTTCTTTTAAGATTTTTATTGTTTTGTGTCTTAGATTTAAGTCTCTTATCCATCTTGGTCAATTTTTGTAAGGGGTGAAAGGTGGGGGTCGAGTTTCAGTCTTTTACATGTGGTTCTCCCAGCACCATTTGTTAAATAAGGATTCTTTTCCCCATAGTTTACTTTTGTTTGGCTTATCAAGGATCAGATGCCAAGTAGAGACTGGTTTCTTCTTTTGGTTTTCTATTCTGTTCTATATGGCTATGTCTCTGTTTTTGTGCTAATGCCATACTGTTATGATTACTGTGGACTTGTAATATAACCTGAAGTCTGGTAGGGTGATGCCTCCAACTTTGTTTTTATTACTAAGAACAGCCTTAGATATATGTTTTTTTTTTTTTTCTGGTTCCATAAAAAACACAGTACTATTTTTTTTTTTCAGTTCTTTGACATATGATGTTGGTGTTTTAATGGGGATTGCAATGAATCTACAGATTGCTTTGGGTAGAGTAGACATTTTGACAATGTTGATTCCAGCCAAGAGCATGGTATGTTCTTCCATTTGTTAGGGTCTTCTGCAATTTCTTTTCTTAGAGTTTCATAATTCTCTTTGAAAAGATCTTTTACCTCTTTTATGTTCTGGTTTTCTATGGCCTTAACTGTATTGTGGTGCAGTTCTTCTACACTTAATTTTTTAAGAGTTTTTCTAGGGAGCTTTTTCTGTATTTATTGAAATGATTGTATGGATTTTGTCCTTTATTCTCTTGATATGGTGCATCCTATTTACTGATTTGAACACATTGGACCATTTTTGCATCCTAGGAATAAATATTAATATCTCTTGATCATGGTGAATAATCTGTTTAATGTGATTTTGAATTTAGTTTTCTAGTATTTTGTTGAGAATTTTTGCATCTGTGTTCATCAGGAATATTGGTATGTAATTTTATTTTCTTATAGCTTTCTCTGCCTTTAGTAGCAGAGTAACACTGACCTCAGAAAATGAGTTTGGAAATATTTCTTATTTCTTAACTGTTTGGAAGAGTTTGAGGATTGATATTAGTTTTTTAAATGTATGATAGAATTTGACAGTGAAGCCTTTAGGGTCCTGAGCTTTTCTTTGATAGAAGAATTTTTATTACGATTCAATTTCCTTACTTATTATTGGTCTATACAAATTTTCTATTTTTTCATGATTTAGTCTTAAAAGGATGTATATACCTAGTAATTGATTCATTTATGCTGTTATCCATTTCGTTGACTTATATTGTTCATGATAATCTCTCAAAAGGAAAGCTTTCAATGTTTTACATTTATTATGTTGTCTGATGTCAGATGTTTAGATGTTCTTTACAAATAAAGAAAGTCCCCTTCTATTCCTAGTTTGATGAATTTTCTAAGAAATCATGAATTGTTTTCATATTTTATAAAAGCCTTTTATTTATCATTAATATGATCATATAATTTTCCCCATTTTCACTGTTAATGTGGTAAATTATAAGGATTGGTATTCAAATGTTAAACTACTCCTGTATTCTTGGGATAAACCCATTTGGTGATAATATATTATCCTTATTATATAATATTGGATTCTAATAGGTAAGGTTTTGTTCAGAATTTTTTCAATCATGTTCACAAGAGAAAATGGTTTTTAAGAGCTATTCTGAATAGTGTGATGTGATCTCAGACCATTCTGCCTGATATATGAATTATCCTTTTGTCTAGCTTATCTTCACTATATACATTATCCACTTATTAGTCACTTAGTAGCCATCTAGGTGATCAGATCCATTGTGATGGTATTGAAGTCCTTGTATTCAAGTCATCCTTATTTGACTTTATAATGGCCCTAAAGTGCTAGCTTAGTCCATCTGATGCTCCTGTAAATAGATACATGAGACTTGTTAAGTTATATAGAAAAGAGGTTTATTTGGCTCTTGGTTCTGCAGACTGTACAAAAAGCATTATGTCAGCATCTGCTTCTAGTGAGGGCTTCAGGGAGCTTCTAATCAAGACAGATGCAAAGGTGGAACAGGTATGTCACATTGTGAGAAAAGGCACAAGTGAAGGAAAAGGTGATGCTAAACTCTTTTAAACAACCAGCTCTCAGATAAACTTATAAAGTGAGAATGCAATCATTGTCTGGGAGAGGAAATTAATGAGGGATTTTCCCTTTTGACTTAAACACTTCCATACCACCCACCAGGTCCCATCTTCAACACTGAGGATTGAATTTTAACATGAGATTTGGAGGGGCCAACATCCAAACCAAATCAAGTGGTAATGCTGGCAATTCAAATATGTGTTTCTTGTAAGCATCATATAGTTAGGTTTTGGTTTTTTACTACAGTGTGACAATATTAATATTTTCAGTTGTGTATATAGTCTATATTTAATGTTATTGACATATTTGGGGTTATATCTATCTTGAATTATTTTCCTTCTGCCTGTGAAATTCCCTTTACCACCTCTTTAGCTCAGGTTTGATGGCCAAAAACTCTCTCTTATTTTGTTTACATTAAAATATCTTTGCTTTATCTTTACTTTTGAGAGGTATTTTATTGGTTATAAAATCCAAGGTTAGCAGTTATTTTCTATCAGTACTGTGAAGAAGTCATTCTATTGTTTTCTAGCCTCCCTTATTTTCTTGAGAAGTTAACTGTTAATCTTTTTATTATTCCTTTGAAGATATTGTGTCATTTCTTAAACTTCTGGCCTCAAGCCATCCTCTCCCAAGAGGATGGCCTCCAAAAGACCATAGGCATGAGTCATTGTGCCCAGCAAAGATAATGTGTCATTTCCCATGCCATTTTTTTCTTTGTCTTTGATTTTTAGTAGTTTGGCTATGATATGTCTGGATATCATTTTCTTTTTATTTATCCTATCAAGTATTCACAGAGTTCTTCAAATCTGTCAGTTGATGCCTTTTATAAATTTTTCAAATATTTTGGTGATCATCTTTTCAAATATTGATTTATAAAATTATTTCCTTTCTTTCTTTCTGGGCCTTCAACTGCATATGTATTAGAGTTTTCACTGTGTTCTGCATGTCTTTTATGCTCTGTTCTATATTTTTTATCTTTACTTCTGTGCTTCAATTTGTGAATATTTCCTTTTAATGTGCTTTTCAATTTTTTAAAGCTATTTGTGTTGGTCCCAAACTATAATTAACCTAACTACTTATTTCAGATATTTTATACTTTGCTTTTAGAATTTTCATATCATTTTTTGGAGATTTCATATCTATAATAAAATTTTCTATCTTCTTGGTTAATTTATTTTTATTTTTATTTATTTTCTTGAACATATAAATCAGGTTATTTTATGCTTATATGAGAACTCCAATATCTGGATCATCTATAGTTTTATTTCTATTACTTTGTCCATGTTGTTTGTTTTATAGAATTTTTGTCTTATTGCCCTATTTCTTGATATGCCACTATATATACATATGTGTATATGTTTATATGTATGTACACATACACCCACATCTACACAAAGGGTGCCAAAAATCATAAACATTTTTAGAGAGAAAAACTTGTATTATAATTATAATATTCAATATATACCTCATACACTAATAACAAAGATGAATACAAGTCATCAATTAGAAACTTACTAAATGTAGAATATAAATGTCTTAACACAATAACTAAGAAAATGCCAGGAAGGCTATGTTAACCAGTGTGATGAAAATGTGTCAAACGGTTTATAAAACCAGTGTATGGTGCCCCATGATAGCATTAATGTACACAGCTATGATTTAATTAAAAAAAATATGGAGATGAGTTGTGTCCTCTGTATTAAGTGAGTGTAACCTCTCTGTCTTTGGAACGTGATCTTTCATCGTGTGTCTTCTTGGTTGGTTATCAGTTCTCTGGTACCATGTAAGTTCTGATTTAGATACCAATGGGCTCTGTGAAGGTTTGCAGTGTCCCTTCTCTTGCTATGAAGTCCTCACTGAAAAGAAAACACAGATAAAAGGCTGGCAGAACTTCACCTCCACCCACCACTTTAAAAGTTAGCAAGCTGCTTCCTAGATGTGATCATTGCCAAGTCACTCAGAATTAGACAGGAACAGGAGAGAAGGTACTCAGCAAGGGGCCCAAAGGCTTTTCATATTGAGCACAAGAGTTGCCTAATAAAAAAGGCTCCTCGTGCAAAGCACTCAAGGCTCAGGAATGGGGCAGAGAGTATAGGGGCAGGCTCAGTGGCCAGGAGGAAGAAGGTGCCGCTTCTCTGAAATAAACCTGAAAGAGGTGACCCCACATAATGCTGAGTGAATGGCATGAACCTCACTGCCTTCTGTGTGACCATTATCCTATCAGGCTAGTGGGGTGGAACTAGCCCAAGAATGGAAGTGAGGTCAATCAATTCCAATTTGTCTTGCACTTATTTGTCCTGTTTGGGCTCCTTTTCAGCTCCTGTAGGCATAGGGGACCTCCTCTGTGAAAAGTAAGCACCAAGAATAAAAAGGAACATGTTTTGTCCCAGTCAAGATTACTCTGTAGAGACTGTGTCCATTGTGGCAATAAGGAAGGTGAGAGAAGATGACTCAATTGTTCATGCATTTGTTTGTACATATTTGCAGGGCACTGGACTAGGAGCTAGAATAATAATAACAATAATAAAATAGTGACTCTGTGTGCCAGGACTGCGGCAAGAGCCATCCTTTACGAGCTTATTTAAATTTCACAACAACTCTACAAAGTAGGTGCATTATTTACATTATACAACTAAGAAAACTAAGAGGTTTGGAGAGCCCACAGTCACATACCTAGCAATAGTAGAAATAAAATGGAAATCCAACTTGGTCTCTATGTTTTTAGCCACTATAAATATTTGGGTGAGTTTCAACACTCATGAGGTTCATAGTCTAGTGGGAAAGACAAACAAACAGGTGAGAGGTGTGGTCATTGCTAAAGGGTTGATCAGTTTTAGCCACTGTGTAGTAATTCCCATAGCATGACAATTACTGTCTGAAACTTTGAATGATAACTAGGTACCCTTTATATCTTCTGCAGTAGAGTGTCTAACCCTTGGCACTCTTGACATTTTGGCCCAAAGTCTTTGTTGGAGGAGACTGTCTTGTGAATTGCAGGATGTTCAGCAGGATCTATGTACTAGATAACAGTAGTTCTCACTCCAGTTGGGACAATTGAAAATGTCTCCAGACAGTGTGGCACACACCAAGGCCCCACCCCTCTCCCTCCTTCTCTCTCTGAATCCCCAACAACAACAACAAAAAAATTATAGCAAATATCAGAAAAAAAAAAAAAAGAAAGAAAGAAAATGTCTCCAGACATTGCCAAATGCCTACTGGGATTTTCCCTGAGTTGAGAATTATGGTTCTGCAAGAATTGAACATTTAAAGGACAAGAATTGTGTCTTATTCATCATTTTGTTCGTCTACCCTCCACCCAATATATACATATCTAGAGAACACTCCACCCCACACTAACAGAGTATACATTTTTTTATAAGCACTCATAGAACATTCTCCAGGATAGATCATATTACACATCATAAAAAATCTCATTAAATGTAAAAGAATTGAAACATTAGACATATGTTTTCTGATCAAAATGGGACTAAATTAAAAACTAACAACAGAAAGAAATATTGGACATCTTCAAATATTTGGAAGTTAACACATTACAAAAGATCCCATGAGTATAAGAAGAAATCATAAAGGAAATAACAAAACGGCTTGAGCTAAAAGAAATTGAAAGTATGGTACATCAAAATGTATGGCTTGCAGGTAAAGAAATGTGTAGAGAAATATGTTTAGCTTTGAATGTATTCATTCTAA
The DNA here is from genome assembly GCF_027406575.1 of Nycticebus coucang. NCBI lineage: Eukaryota > Metazoa > Chordata > Mammalia > Primates > Lorisidae > Nycticebus > Nycticebus coucang. The sequence continues at coordinate 30,072,748 of NC_069793.1, read as the reverse complement.
AGAAAAAAGGTCAAATATCAATAATTGAAGCTTCTATTCCAACCAACAAAAGATAGGAGAGAAAAAGAATCCAAAGTAGAAGAAAGAAAAAATAAGAAAAATTAAGTAAACAAAACAAACAAAACCAAAAAAAAAACCCCACCAAATTTGATTCTTTATAAATATCAACAAAATTAATGAACTTAAGCTAGGTTTACTAAGGAAAAAAGAGAGAAATCACAAATTGTTAAAATACAGCATGAAATCACTATACTATGATTGCAGAACCTACAGACATTAAAGTATTATAAGGAATATTGTGGTGAACTTTATGTTAATAAATTAGGAAACATAGAAAAAACTGTATAAATTCCTAAAAAGACATAAAGTATCAAAACTGAATCAAAAAGAAATACTAAAATGGACAACTTACTAAGAAGACATAAATTATCAAAACTGAATGAAGAATAAATACTAAATATAGGTAGATAATATTAAGTAATGAAATTGAATTAATAATTTAAAATCCTCCCCCATATACATAAAGAACCCAGAACCAAAAAGATGGCTTCACTGATGAATTCTATCTATAACATTTAAAGTTGAGATAATACCAATCTTATGTAAACCATCGGAAAACAGAGGAAAAAAATATTTACCAACTTATTTTATGGGGTCATTATTACCCTGTTAGTGAAGTCAGATAAAGAAATTGCACACACAAAAAAATCTGCAAACCACTATTATTTATGAACATAATCCTTATGTGAACAAAATATTAGCAAATTTTATCTATAATATATCAAAAGAATTATAAACTATGACCAAGTAGCTTTTATCTCAGGATGTAAGGTCAATTTTAAATCCCCCAAATGAACAAATATAATATACTCTATTAATAAAATAAAGGACAAAAAAATCATATGATCATTTCTAAAAACTTGGAAAAGCATTTGATAAAACCCAACATTTATTTATGATAAAAATGTCAGCCAATTAGAAATACAAGGAAACTTCCTCAGCCTGATAAAGGACATTTACAAAAGCTACAGTTAACATCATATTTAATGGCGAAATATTGAAATCAAAACTGAGATCAAAGCAAAGATGTCCACCCTTTCCACTTATTTTCAACATTGTCCTGATGTTTTTATTTAATGCAATAAGTCAAGAGGAAAATTAGAGTTACATAGATTAGGCAGGAAGAAGCAAAATAGTCTTTATTTGCAGACAGGTGACTTTTTACACAGAAAATCCAAAGAATGAGTAAGCAAACAATCAAGGTCACAGGATACAAAATCAATATACAAAATCAATTGTATTTTAATGTATTAATAATGAACAAACCAAAAATAAGATTAAAAAAATAATTTAGTCTATTTGGGTCAAAAAGAATGAAATACTTAGGAATAATTTACCATAAACAGTGCAAGGTACTCTAAAAAAATACTCCTGAGAGAAATTAGAAATCTAAATAAATTGAAAGCCATACCTTCTTCATAAATTCGAGGACTCAGTATTTTTAAAATAGTAATTCTCCTCAAATTGATTTATAAATTCAACACAAATCCTACAAAAATTCCAGGAGACACATCTCTATAAATTAATAAGCTGATCCAAAATTAATATGAAAATGCAAAGGATGTCGAATAGACAAAATAATTTTGAAAAAGAAAGATGACACTACTTGACTTTAAAATTTACTATAAACTTATGAGACTCAAAACAGTGTAGTATTGATGTAAGTATAGAATACAAATCAATGGAATGGAGTAGAGAGCGCAGAAATAAACACACATGTTTATGGTTCACTGATTTCCAACAAAGTGTCAAGGTAATTCAGTAAGAAAAATGACAATCTTTTTTTTTGTTTGTTTGTAATGTATTTATTTATTTTTTATTCTTAAATCATAGCTGTGTACATTTGTGCAATCAAGGGGTACAATGTGCTGGTTTCATATACAATCTGAAATATTCTCATCAAATTGTTCAACGTAGCCTTCATGGCATTTTCTTAGTTATTGTATGTAGACATTTGTATTCTGCCTTTAGCAAGTTTCGCCTATACCCATTCTAAGATGCACCGTAGGTGTGGCCCCACCCATTACCCTCCCTCCACCCTGACTTCTCCCCTCCCTTCCCCTCCCTTGGCCCTTTCCCCATATTCTTGTGCTATAGTTGGGTTATAGTCATCACAGGAAAGCTATAAATTAGCTTCATAGTAGGGCTGAGTACATTGGATACTTTTTCTTCCATTCTTGCGATACTTTGCTAAGAAGAATATGTTCCAGCTCCATCCATGTAAGCATGAAAGAGGTAAAGTCTCCATCTTTCTTTAAGGCTGCATAATATTCCATGGTATACATGTACCACAATTTGCTAGTCCATTTGTGGGTTGATGGGCACTTGGGCTTCTTTCATGACTTAACAATTATGAATTAGGCTGCAATAAACATTCTGGTACAGATGTCTTTGTTATATTGTGATTTTTGGTTTTCTGGGTATATACCTAGTAAACAGAATGAAGCTATAATAATTGGATATCCTTATGCAGTAAAATAAACATAGGCCCTACCTCACTCTAAACATAAAATAGTACTTAAAATGGATCACAAACTTAAATGGTAACAGCTATAAGTATAAAATTTCTAGAAGAAAAGTTAGGAAAAAATCTTTGCGACTCACCAAATAGTTCTTAGATCAGACAAGAAAACCGCAGTCTAAAACAGAAAAAACATTTATAAATTGAACTTTATTGGAATTCAAAACTTTGCTTTTCAAAAAGCGCCATTAAAGAAGTGAAAAGCTACAGACTGGGAGAAAATTTAGCAAATTGGATATCTTATAATGAACATATATATGAAATACACACATGTATAAAGAAAGTTTACACTCGTTAAGAAGACAAGCAACCCAGTTGGAAGTGGCAAATAGATTTGAAACAGAAACTTCGCCAAAGAAAATGTAGATTATGATAAGCACAAATACAGATACCGAACACCATCCCTTATTAGGGAAATGCAACTTAATATCACAGACAGATAGCACTATATAATGACTAGAATAACAATTTTTTTTTTTTTGAGACAGAGTCTCACTCTGTTGCCCTGGGTAGAGTGATGTGGCTGTCATAGCTCACAGCAACCTCAATCTTTTGGGTCCAAGTGATCCTCTTGTCTCAGCCTCCCAAAGTAGCTGGGACTATGGGTGCCCACAATGATGCCTGGCTAGGTTTTCTATGTTTAGTAGAGAGAGGGTCTGGCTCTTACTCAAACTGGTCTTGAACTCCCAAGCTCAGGCGATCCACCCACATTGGCCTCCCAGAGTGCTAGGATTACAGGTATGAGCCACCGTGCCTGGTCAGAATAATTTTTTTTTAAAGAAAACACATTTATTTTATTTCATAGGAAGAACCTGTCTCAAAAAACTGTCAATAAGGTACAGAATCTTGCTTTCCCTATGTAGTGGCTTGGACACACTGACTTCTTGTTCCTCACCTGTAAAATGTAGATAAGAATATCCCTGTTTCTGGGTCATCCTGAGGTCAGGTAAGTTAGTATTTGTGAAGTGTTTGGAAGAGTACCCAGCATAGAGTGTGTTGTATGTAACTGTTAAATATATGGAGTTGTTTGGGCATCAATTTCCCATAGGGCAATTCTGAGGCACTGCCTGGGAATGTGTGCGGTACAGATGTTTGCTTCCAGGTGTTGGTATGTAGGGGGGGTCACAATGGGCATCTCAGAAGCTGTGTTCCAAGGAGACCCAGCATTCCTTAGTGTGAGCAGGGGTGTGTGCCTAGGAGTGGGAAGGACAGACGGTGAACAAGCAAGCTTGTAATGAGCGAGAGAATCTCAGGAAGTAGCATTAGGGATGACGTAAATAGAGCAGAGTGGTCTTGTTGGAGGTGTTCCTTTTGCGACCACTCCTGTCCCATGTCCCCAGTCGTACCAAGACCAAGCAGCCAGGGCCAAACAGTTGCATACGTGTGGTCCACATCACCCACTTGGTTTGGTCCACTCTGCGGGGTCAAACAGGCCAACTGGCCACATCCTGTGCTTCCCTTTATTTAAAAGCCCCAAATGATTATTTCACTGACACCTCTGTGAAAAATTTTCCATGAACTTTGGGCTAAAACCTTCCTTTATTTAATTTCACCTTAATTGCATCAATTAGGCTCCTTTCATGTTTGCTCAACAAACCCTTTTGTTTCTTTCATTCAACTCTGAGCAACAGCTGCCAAGTGGAGTCTTTGTTCTGAGGCCTTTTTCTAATGGTCTTCACACCAGCCCTGTTTGTTTTCCTCCGTGGCAGCTCCTAACTAACCTCAAAAGTGTGGCCATTAAGCCACTCTCGGCAAGCTTAGTTGCCAGCTGCCATTTACTCCTCACCCAGTTCCCAGAATGGAAAACAAGGTCTTTCTTCCTTCATTTAGAAAAGAATATGTTTGGCTCTGTTGGAAGAAGCATCAGAAGCCCTCGGATAACTTGAATTTTCCTCATCATTTCACTTTCTGACACTCCTGGCCCATCCCCACCTCCCCAGCCTTTAGTCCCTCAGGTCACCTATGCTGTTTGGGGCTCTAGAGGTCTTCCAGCTGGCCTCCCTGCCTCCACTTTCATCCCTCTTTCTCCATTCTCACAGCTGTAGACCAATGAATCCCACCTCACCACTTCCTTCCATAGATTCCCAAGGAATTCAGGGCACATTGCCTACTCCTTAGCTTGCTGCTCCAAGTTCTTTGGCCTAGACTCTCTAGCCCCAACTTCTTTGACCCTGGAACTCACTAAAGAAAGCTTTTCTCCAAAATGACTGCCATCAAATTCCTTCTCTCCTTCTGCATGCAGGATGCTCCTTCATTAAGGGAAGGGGCTCTTACTTCCTTCCCCTAGGACCTGGCTGGCTTCAGTGACTTGCTTGATCATTAGAAACAGTAGAAGTCTGTTCTGAAACTTCCAAAACTCGGTCATAAGGGCTTTGTATCTTTTATCTGGGCCTCTTAAAGTACTTGCTCTAAGAATATTTGCTCTGGGGGAAGCTAGCTACCCTGAGACTGCCATGCCATGAGAAACCCAAGCCACATGAAGGAGCCTTGGATAATGAGACCCTATGTAGAGAGGGAGAGAAGCCATGGAATATCAAGGAATACCAAAGTACTGGAGAAGTCAAAGAAGAAGCCATCTTGGAAGTGAACTTCAATCCCAGCTTCCTTAGCTGATGTCGAGTATATGAAAGATGAACCACCCACCCAAGCTTTTTTGCATTACTCACAAAATTACAACCAAAGCAAAATGGTTGTTTCGGGGGTAAATTTGTTTGATAGCAATAGACAACCAGGAAGTCGCTTTTTTAGACAATTCACACAAACCTTGTAAATCCATCCCAAGCTATCATGCATGTTCCCATCTCTCATCCCTACACCTGCTCTTTCTTTACCAAATAACCTCTCCAGTCTTCTTGGTACGGCTTACTCATGCTTTTTTCCTTAAAAACCTAAGCAGCACTTTCTTTGGCAAGACATCTTTTTAACCTGTCAGTTTGTGTAGAATGGTTCCCTTCTAAGATTCATTCAATGAATATCTATTAAGTCCCTTTTCTGTGACAGATACTGAGGTCTCAACAGTGGAGCACATTCCCATGATGCCTTGTGTTTCTCTGGTATATCAAAATGGCTTCTACCTTTGTCTCATAATGAGCTCCTCAAATGCAGAGGCCGTATGCTTCTCCTACTACGTCCTGAGCTTCCAGCATAGCTCAGGTACAAAGTAAGTGCTCAATAGTTTTCAACCAAATGAACTGTAACCTTCAGTTGGTGTTTGTAAGAGTAATTGAGTTTAGGTATGGCTGAGTCCACCCAACCCGATTTTTGCCAAATCCAGCTTCCTGAAGTGAAAGCATTGTCAAAACCCTGAAATGAGACTGAGGTAGGAATAAAGCCTAACAGCAAATGTCCTGTGCTGGGTACTCTTCAAATGCAAATGCGGTAACACTATGAACCCAAATGTGAAAACACTATAGAATGAGCAGTGGGAAATGCTTGCCCCAAAATGCACAAGAAAATTTTCCGTTAGGATGGTGAAAGGGAAAATTAGCAGGTGTGACATTCATGTCACTCTGTGCTGTGGCTGTATTACCTGAACCTCTGAACTCAGTCCCTCTGTCTATTCCTGTCCTGGGGAGTAGCAAACAAATAAGAGGATGAGAGGAGGTTGAATCTTCCTAGGATTCTTCATTTTGTTTTGTTTTAAATATACCAAGTAATCCAAGAAAGAGAACTAGCATTTAAAGTCAAAGGAATGTGTGCTTGCCTGGGGATGGATTCAAAGGAAAGATTTATCAAGATGGAAAAACTCCGTATTTTCAGGAAGCTGCCTTGTGGTTACGTCCGCTTGTGCCCATCACTATGAGGCACTGAAGAGCTACCCAGTTAGTCTGGCTATTATTTGCCACTACGGCACAGGGAGAGCAAAAGCCTGGAGCCCAGAGAAATAACAAGCAGCTTGTCCTTTATCTCTGCCATGGATGACTTTACTTCCTTCACTCCAGGACATTTGGCAATGACTGGAGATATTTTTGGTTATCATGTTGGGGTGGGGGAGAGAGACTAGTGGTTTCTAGTGGCCAGAGGTCAGGGATGTGGCTAAATATTCTGCAACTTACAGGATTGCTCCCACTGCAAAGACTTCTCTAACCCAACAAGTGGATAGTGCCAAGATGGAGAAACCCTAATTTCAAACTTTACCGTTCAGGCTTATTAAAAATAGGTTGTGATTGGGTAGTCACAGGGTAGGGCACGAATTGGCATTTCTAGCAAATTCTCAGGTGATGATGCTACTCCTGGAGACACCTGGAGAAGCATCAGTCCAGGGCTTCCCTTTCCTAAATAACAGAAGCAAGGACTGAGTACCTCTCACTGAAGCATGAAGGAGGTCAAGGAAGCGAGCCTCCATGCAGGCATTTTTGGGGACCCCTCTGACCTCTCAACAGGAACATTCTCCTTGGATCAGCGAACTTCATTCTAGTTCAGTTTAAACACCCACTCTGGGTTGAAACTGAAAAACAAAACAAAGCAAAACCAAAAAAACTAAACAAAAACATGCTTGAAAGAGAAAGAGCAGCCTGAACCAGGAAGGGAAATCAACTACACCTTGGGTCAATTTTTTGGCACATTCTATGGAAGGACACACAGAGCTGATAACAATAGCTCCAATTCTCTAGAGGGGCAGCCAGATCAACAAAAGTTCAATTAGTAAGTCTTGGCAAATAAAGACAACAAACAGTTTGGCAGTAATAAATTAAGGCCATGTTTGGCTTTCACCCAGGCTCAATACTGTATCCCTGCCAGGCTTTGTGAAAGGGTGGCTTTGAAGGCCTCTGAAAAAGGTTCATTTCTCAAACAATTCCTGCTTTTGTTTGTGGCTGTTCTGGTCTTCTCTTCGTTCCTTTCTTCACTTATCATGGAGGGCACTTACATGAGCATTAGGCTTCTGTCTCACGAGGGTTTGCCAGTTCATTCCCCTTTTTCCCGAGATGGTTCAGGGATCTGACTGCCAACTCTGCCATCATCCACAGAGGCCATCCGCAGAGGAGACCCACAATCTGGAAGACTCAAGGAGATGAATCTTCTAGTTTAAAAATTCTATTTCCAAGAAAACGGAGAACAAAGATTCTTCACACATAGAGACACTGTATCCATTTGGACCATGTTTCTAAGGATAAGGAAGTGAAACTGGGGAATATGGCAAGCACCTTAAAACTTTGCAGAATACAGTGTGGAGTCCACAGCCCTCTAGGTTCTCTGCATCCGCTAGGATTTGGATAACAGCATTAACAAGAATGCCGTTATCTAATGTTTTTTCAGAGCTTTTCCAGATGTAATTCTAAGCATTCTTTATCTGTTCTTTTATTTATTGTTTTTAGAAAAGCCTGTGAGAGAGATGTTTTATTATTCCCATGTTATAGATGAGCAAACAGAGGCAAAGAAAAATTAAGTGTCTCTGAGATGGAGATAGAGATTTTATTTCTTTTGTGGAAAAATGCAATCTGGCTCTTGTCAGTGGTGTAGCCATTGTGTGCTAGGTGAATATTCTACAATCTGTAGAGCGTCCTGTATCAGGGGTGTATTCTCAAACAGATGTCTCTATTTTAAGCAAACATGTTTCTGGAGACCAACTCTTATCATCGTCAGGTGCAGGCCCGCTGGCAGTTACTCAGTGTTTCAACTGTGCTTTAGCTGCTGGCACTGAGGGTTTGGGAGTGAGGAGTAATGTCTGGGTTGTACTTAGGCAGCACACAGAGGGTTGAGTACAAAAGGGCAAGAGAACCTGCCAACAATAACAAAAAAAGAAGCAGCAGATCTAGTTCAATATTTTCTGAAATTCAATCTCTCGGTGTGATTTCAATTTTGACTTTAGTGATCATCAAGTATCTGCAATCCCAGTGTCCCAGAAGGGGCAGTGGAGGCTCCGGAGATGAACCTAGCCAAGGATCACAGTAAAAGGTAGAAGTGAGACTAGAACTCAGGGACTACTGACTCTTATTCTTGTGCTCTTTCTATTATGCCATTCAGTCCCTACCATGGTGGGCGTATTGGCGGCACAAACCATGTAGTAATTTCTGGAACTAGTGGATTTGGTAAAATTCACAGAATTATAGAATCTTGGTATCCAGAGATATCTCACCTGGTTTGATCTCCTTCCTTGTAGGAAGCTGGAGTGAGAGCCTCAGGGACATCGTTGATGTTTTCCTATGCCTGTAAGCTTTACACCTCACAGCATTTATTAGCCTAGTCAACAAATATTGTCTGTTCTACTGTGAGCTAGGGTCCCAGTTTTATGTCTCACTGTGAGACAGACACTGCCATGTCTTTCAGAGTCAAGTAAAATGGCACTTTCTAGGCCAAAGTCCTATAGGAGCCTAGGGTAAAAGACACTAAGGCTTCATCTCCCAGAGAGCATCAGGGAGAGGCTGGAAATGAACTTGGGAAAGAAAGCTGAGGTTGGGTGGGTGGGGGTCATGAGTGACAGTCTAGACAAACTTACCTTGACTCTGAAGACACCAGGGCACCATCAGAGCTTGTTAAATAGACTTTTGACACAGACAAAGTTCTGCTTTGGGAAAAGAAATGTGATGTGTGCCCAGATTTGGGGGCTGATACCATGTGGCAGAGATGGCAGCTAGGAGGTTACTTCAGCCATTCAGACAAAAACTAAGGTGGTGACTCAGCAATTTTGTACTTAAGATTTATCAAATAGAAATGAAAACATAGGTGGTCAGGCATGGTGTCTCACATATGTAATCCCAGCACTCTGAGAGGTTGAGGCAAGTGGATTGCCTGAGTTTGCAAGTTTGAGACCAGCCTGAGCTAGAGTGAGACCCCATGTCTAAAAATAGCCAGGCATTATGGTAGGCACCTGTAGTCCCAGCTACTTGGGAGGCTAAGGCAAGAGAATCACTTCAGCCCAAGAGTTTGAAGTTGTTGTGAGCTGTGATGTCACAGTACTCTATCAATGGTGACAAAGTGAGACTCTGTCTCAAAAAAAAAAAAAGAAAAGAAAACATGGATCTATTAAAAGGCTGTACATAAATGTTCATCACTGCTTTTTTCATGATAACCCAAAACAGAAACGACCCAAATAAGGAGAATAAGAGAATAAATAAAGAAATTATGGTTTGTTCATATAATGGGATACTACTCAGCAATACTTTTTAAAAATGAACCACTGAGTGTGAACCTACACATAGGAATATCACAGACGCTATGCTGAGTGAGATGTGCTGAACAAAAAAAGAGTACACACTGTATTCTTCCATTTATGTGAACTTCTAGAACAGTCAAACTAATCTAAGATGAAAAATCAGAACAGTGGTTGCCTTGGGGAACAGGAGAGATTGACTGGGCAGGGACACAAAGAAACTGGAAGATAAAAATGTTCTAGATCATGATAGAAGTGTAATTAAGTGGAAGTCTCCATTTGTAAAATTTGTACAGCAAAGATTTGTATTGTGTAAATTCTGTGTAAATGTTGCCTTACTTAGAAAATAACTATAAAATAATAGTAACTGAGTAGGGACTGGAGAATGGAATGCTACTGATAATTGCACAAGCTGAGTGATAGGTGGGTACGTGGAGCTTCAGTATACTGTCCTATTTATGTTATATGTGTTTGAGATTTTCTATAATAAAGTATTAAAAAAAATTTTTTTTAAAGCCTGAACCAGGGCAGCAGGAAGGGAGAAACTGGGGTGGATGAAAGACATTATCGGCATGGAGTCCAGGTTCATGGCAACCGGCTGGATGTAGAGGGCAGTTTTGAAAGGCAAATGCTGAAAATGAGGTAAAGTTTCAGTGCCAATGCCTTTAAAAAATAAGAACTAGGTTTTGGGGGCAGGGGTGCCAGTTGACTGTGAGCATATACTGATTCTGAATGCTGGAGGGATGAGCAGGAAGTGCCCAGCAGGAAGATGGAAAGGAAGGGAGATGGCGTCCTATCCTGAATGGCCTGCAGGAGGGAGGGAGGAACTTCAATGGCTGTGATAAATGGTCCCAGAGGCTTGTGCTTCACTAAGCTAACCACAAGCAGCAGGTGAGGCACCAGTGCTCGGAATTATCTATAATATGACAAGCCCTGTGCTCTGTGGAGGCTACAGCTTAGTGGGAGAGACAAGCAAATCAACGTAAGTTCACTATAATGTGGTCAGTGTGAAGATAAAGGAATGCAAATCAAGCTATAGAGGCTCAGAGAAGAGGCTCTTGGTCTCACCTAGCTGAAAGAAAACAGGGCCATCTTGGAAGAAAACCCCTGATCTCAGAAGGAAAACATGGCCGGCTGGTGCTTCTGGAGCTTGATGACTTCTGGGGCACCTGCGAAACAGCATGCTGTCTGTGAGCCTTATCACCTGGGCTAGAATTCATGTAACCATGAATTTGCAGATAGAATGAACCCTGAGTTAGACTAGACTAACTAAACTATTAACTATTAACTAGACTTTGCAGATAGAATGAACTCTGAGTTAGATTCAGAGGATATTTATCAGGCACCTGTATGTCAAAGACATGGTGCTGGGTACTACAGAGGGGTTCAAAACTGTGAAAAAATACAGTCCCTACCTTTAAGGAGCTCCCACCTACTTGTGGAGATAGAGGTGGCTCTGCACCTCTACAACTGTACATCACAGAGGTGAATACATGAAAAGAGCGGTGATTTACTCTACACATAAAAAAGATAACACAAAGAAGGAAGAGATAACGTACAACTAGGGTCTCAGGTCCCTTTGCATAGATCTAGTCAATAATTTCAATTGAATTCTGAGAATACTGAGCTATGATCCTATTTCTGGCATCCTGACCTATGCTTCATCTCCAAACCAGAGCTATTCTGTGGCAGCATTTCAACTCCTCCATTTGTACTGTGTGAACATTCACTCACCCTCTGCACCTGCTTTCCCACCCATGTTTGATATAAGGAACTCTGGCTGCAACATACTCAAGAGTGGACAGACATCATTGCTTCCCTGAATGTGAGCCCAGTGCAATACACTCTAAAATGCAACCCTGGAAAAATGGCACCACTGACTCGTTCCCTTGGAAGCCAACCTTGAATAGACCCTTTACATAACCTCTGATTTGTGATTAAACACTTTAAAAAAATCAATTAGTTATAGGCCAGACCTACAGAAGCCTTTGATTCATGCAAGTAATTGGCTGATTGTTTTCCAGAAAATTAACCAAGGGAGCAATAATACCCAGTTGGCTCTGTAAAACCCATTGCAAACATACACCCTAATCCCTGCATCTGCCCAGGTGGAAAGGCCTTCTTCTTACCTCTCTAACCTCAGTTTTCCAAAATATAAATGAGTTGATAGTACACCCTGACTCAAAATTTCTCAAGGCTTCCATTCTCCTCTGGATAATGTCCTGAATCTGTGGCTCCCTCTGAAACTTTTCATGCTCTGGCCTCTGTCTCCTATCCAGCCTCAAGGGACCTTTCTCATTGTGCCCTAATAATCTTTGCCTTTTGTATCATCCAACCACAGCAGCAAGTTCCATTATCATTCCCGTTAGCAAATATTCATTCATCTATTCTTTCACTCATTCATTGATTCATTCAATAAATATTTCATGGATCAATGAAGATTCCATGGGACTTTATTAGGTGTCAGCCCTAGTGCTAGGCACTGGGGATTAAGTGAAGAACTAGGAAGTCGAGGAATTTTAATTCTCAGAGATAGACATGAATTAAATAATAGCACATCTACCATGACTACAAATGTGAGTGTACAAGAGTTGATGGAAAGGACATTCCAGGTCAGGGAACAGTAGGGCAAAGGTCTTGGAACTGACATAGATATTGCAGTGAAGGAGGAACACAGGATGAGTCTAGGCTAGAGAAATTAATGATAGAACCAAATCATGCAGCACCTTGTAAGCCATGATAAGGAGTTAGACATTTTTTTCAGAAGGCAAGATCTTAAGTACTGTGAGTAACACAATGATCTATGACAATGTTTTTTAACCTTTTTTAATCTCACAGCACACTTGAATCTATAGTTAAACTTCCACAACACACTTAGATTATGTTTATCTAAGAGAAGAAAAAAAAGGAATTACTGTGCTTTGAACTTCTTTTGAATATAATTTAATTAATGACCTTTAACAATATTATCAGCATACCTAAGATCCTCTCACAGCACACCAGTGTGCCACGGCAGGCTGGATGAACATCACGGATCTATGACATTAAAGGAGCACACTGTGGGCTACTGGAGGGAGAAAGGCAAGCAACCCTGGCAACTGGGACGCCTGTTAAGAGACCAGTAGGAAGGACCAGGCTAATGGGGTGACCACTATCCTGATTTGCCTGCAACTCAGGAGTTCCCAAAAGGCAGAGCTTGCAACCTGAAAACCTGGAGAGTCCCAGGCAAATCAAAATAAGTTCATCACCCTCCAGGAAAGACATGATGTTGCCTTGAATTAAAGGATGGAGATAAATGAAAAGATGTGGATTCCCTCAAGGTAGACAATTAGTTGATAGACCAGGCAAAAATGGCGAGTAAAAGGAGGGCTCTTGGCTTCTGGCTTTTGTAACCAGTTAGCAGATCCTTCTATTAATGAGCAAGAAAAGATAATTTCCCATTTCTGTCTGCCCCAGGGCTTTCTGAGCAGAAAGCATGCTGAGTAGAGTAAAAGAAGTCAACTGCTCACAGTGTAGGAAAATCCCAGGACTTTAGCCAGATCATTGATGTCTTACACTCAGGCCAAAGGCATGCTTTGCTAAGAGTTTACTTTGTGTCTTGTTTTCAAGGAGGTCAAAGCAATATACATAAATATAAATTTTATGATGCTGTTCATAAAATCCCCATGTGGCACCAACTGAGAGACAGACAGGAGACAGAAGGAGATTAGATTATCATGATTGTTGCTGATAAAGCCAATACCTCTATGTGCTCCCTGGATTACTAAGAGTGGATGAGAATGCATCTTCTCGCAGAGAGCTGGTCACTCCCAACGAGTCGGATGCACAGTATAAGAAACCCACACTGTCTGCTCCAGTCCTGCCTCCATCGTTCACCTGCTGCATGACCTTGGGCCTCTATTTCCTTACCTATAAAATGACAGCAAAAATTACCCAGCTTGCAGGGTTCCGAAGAAAAGTGAGATGAAATACACACTTGCTGTGCAATAGGCTGTCAATAACGGTACCATACATTATCTGGACTTTTCTCGGTATGGTATTTAAGGTTTTACTGATACACTGTAGTGGGGAAAAAGCAAATCAATGTGTTTGTCTGACCCACTTTCACGAGACTGTCCCTGTATTGCCTGCCAAATAAAGTGCACTGTGGTAGAGTGGAAGGAAGCTCGGTTTGGAGCACACATACACCACCTGCGTGTGTGTCCCGGCTCTGTCATTTGTTGGCGGTGTGATCTAGAACAATTTACTTAACTCCTCTCTGCCTCACTCTTCTCATCTGTAAAAGAAGGATAACTTCCAATGTGTCTACCTTTTAGAACTTTCCTGAGTATTAAGTGAGATTATCCAGAGCCAGGTGTGGCGGCTTGAGCTTGTAGTCCCAGCTACTCAGCAGGCTGAAGAGGGAGGATTGCTTGAGGTCGGGAGTTTGAGACCAGTCTGGGCAACATAACAAGACCCCTGTCTTTAAAAAACAATAACGAAAATTAAATTAAGTTTTTAAAGATAAAAATAAATGAGATTATCTATGCTTGGTGCTTAACATGGTTTCTGGTGTGAAGAGAGAACTAATCATTATTTAGTATTTGCTATTATTAATAGTGAGGAAAGGTTGCCACTGGTTCTTTCCCTCATTCACTTTCACTCATGACTAATATTATACATGTGTGTATCAAGGGAGCTCTCATCTTGTGCAGAAGTTGGGTTCCAAAGGTAGTGTGTAAGAGAGAAATCACAGGTATTCAAAATTTTCCTTAAGAATAGCTCCCAACCTCTCTCCCAAAATACTGTTCATTTGGTTTTGTGCTCATAACTATGTAAATTGATATGTCTGAATTCATAATGCATCAGGAATGTGCATAATAAAAATATATAGGAAAACTTTAAAAGTATTTAATAATATTTTAATATTTTTGGCATACATGAATAGCTGTGATTATCAAGGTCATAATTTCTGTGCAAAGCTAGTGCTTTTCTGTAGCTAAAGAGATAATTAGACATACCATTAAAGGGCCAAGAGGTGTGGTATTTCTTATGATACTGTGGTCACAGTTAAAAATACAAATAAGCATATAATGTTTATCTAAGTAAATACAAGTAAGTAGCTACTTCCATTATCATTTATTGAGTAACTTGCCATGATTATAATAAATCAGCATATAATATATCCCAGACGCTGAGCTAAGTGCTTTGCAATCATTTCGGAGAAGCAGCATAGCCCTATGGTTCATGCTCTGGAATTAACAGCTTGAGTCCCAACCCTTGCTCCACATTCACTAGCTGTGTGTGTGACCTTGAGCAGGTAACTGTCCCATTTGAACCTCAATTTTCTCTTCGGCAATACAGGGATAATAACAATACCTCAGTTATCAGGTCATTCTAAGAATTAGGAATAAATACAAAGTGCCTAGAAAGATGTTTTACCTATCGGAGACTCTCAAATGTTATCTGCTGCTACTATTATTTCACCTGCATGTCAAACCTCAGTGATAGATCTTTTTTCTCCCATTTTACAGAAAAGGGGGCTAGGAGAGAAAGTTTGTATAATGATGTTTAGTTAGGGTTTCACCACAAATCTGGGACATTGTTGCTGCTTCACCTAAGTTCCCTCACTTCTTCCTTACACCAACCCCTGATATTTGCAATCCCATTTTGCAAATAAAGACACCAACATGCAGAAGCATCACCAATGAAGTCTGAGAGCCTAGTTTGAAGAGAATCTCACATAACTCTCTAAACAACAGCCGAAGCTAGTGATTATTCCTTTTCAGTTTATTCTGAGTCAAAAGAGATCATCTTCCTTTAAATTTGTTGTGTTCCCTTAAGTCTGTTACTCTTTGCCTAACTTATATGTGAAGGGTGGCTGAAATTGGTAGTTTATTTATTCCCTACACAGGCATTTGTTGAGGGCCTGTTCTGCTGGGGCTGGAGTCTCTGCTATAGAAGCTCTGCTCCCTGTCCTGGACTTGTAACATGCATTGGGGGGCTCAGAGAGGATAGCAGTTTCCCACGGAGCATCACCCCTCCAGCCACATTCTGAGAGAGGGCTCCCTGGTATCATATCTCAGCCCCAAGACATTGACCCCCAAAATTAATTAGTCCACATGGTCCTGACTAGCTCTCAACCAAGAGAAGGCTGTCTTCATAGATAGGACATTTCCAACCAGGGAAAGCACAGAAAAGCATGGCGTGGTGGAACTTATAGCAGGAACTTGAATCATTTAATGTTTCTTCTTCTGCAGAAGGATATATTTTTTAACTCCTTCATGTTATATTGGTTCTCCTGAGTTGTCCTGATTTGTGCATATTCCTCAAGGTTTTTGACTGACAAGTTGGGACAGCAGTACAAAGTTCCAGTCAACCTGTAAATGGTGTTAGTATTTTCCCCAAATCTCTGTGTTGTAGTCATTACAGTATCAAACCAGAAGTTCTGAGAGTCCAGTTGAGCTCTTGGTTTGCCTTCAAAAGTCATGCGACCTTGACAGGACCATTCATCACCACCAGCCTCAGTTTGGTCTTTTCCCATTAGAGTCAACCAGCCATCAGATCATTTTCAAGCATTCTATGACCCTCAGATTTGATTTTTAGAAATGTACATCTCCCCTAATAGCTCCCATCCATAGGGTTTGACTTTGTATGTTACTGACAGAACTAGCTTGATAACTCCAGTAGCTAGAAAGAGAAATATGGAAAGTACTCTTAAACTAGGAAAACTATGTATAAACTTGTTTGGTAACCTGGAGACTTCTTTTCCTACACTGGGTTATAATGATGGCGCTCTTTATTGTCCTCAGGTATTCTAGTATTACCTTTGAGTACAAACAAGTAGAAAGATGGAGAATTTTTTTTTTAATATAGGCAAACCAACACCCCACATACACAAAGTACACAAAGGTGTGTACTTTCATATGACCAAGAAGTGTGACAGTAGCCACCCAGCCAAATCATTAGGCTCCTCTTCCTCACCTCCCCCCATGCCCTCCCACTCTTCCAAATCTCATCAGTGACCACAGAGGCATGGCGTAGGTATTTTGATACCCAGGATTCTAAGAACTGTACAAGCCTCTACCCATATCAGGACTGTTCAGGGTTTCAGAGCCAAACCAACCAGGAAATGCTTTTCTCTAGTCTCACCTCATTAAAAGAATAAAAGAAAAATTGCCAAACTTGACTTGGCATGTGACCACAGTGATGGCAAAAAGAAGGAGCATGACTGAAAAAAGAAGTCAATAAATCTGAAATGACCATCTCCATCCATTCATCACATATACACACACTCATATGCACATGCACACACACACACAACCACAGACACCACTTCCTCCATCTGTTTCCCCAGTTTGGGTAACAGACAGTTACACTAGTATTACTCTCTGCAAGGATCAAACTAAAAACATCTAGAACCCTTAGGATTTCCCCCAAAGGAGACCTTAAAGCATAGGCGATAAGTCAATTTGTTATCATTGGATAGCAATGATATTTGTTGCCATTAGACTCTGGAAAAGTACTCTGTCTTAATTTCTGCCAAAGAAAACAACAAATCTCTCCTTTTCAACTCTCTTATTCTCATGCCAAAGAAAACAATAACACTTTTCCCCAAACTTTAAACTCCAGTGTCAAACCTGTTCATGAAGATAATGGTAACAATTTGTAAATTTGAATTTCAAATGGGTTATTCATCAATCACTACAACCAAAACTTGATAAATTAGGTGTGCTGCTTGTACATGATATTAAGTGCCTTGGTCCATGGAGTTTTATGGTCTAAACTGTAAAGGGTATATCAGTTATGTGAAATTTAGATTATAACCATTGATTTTCCATTACTTTCTTTTCCACATAAATAGAGGGTCTTTTAAACACTTAATAAATGTTATCAGAAAATCATTAAAAATTATAGCTGTAATGTCATTTTCTATAAGAAATATTAACTTGGGGATGGAAGCCAGTGTTATGTGGTTGAAAGACCAGAATGTTCATAACCTTGGTGACAGGGCCAGCTCTACAAAACTCAGGGTGTGACCTCAGCTAAAATATAATACTTCTTGGGCTTTCTTTGTCCTTTGCTCCTATGTAAATAAAAGATTTGGGCTGGATATTTTCCAAGTTTGTTTTTAAAATCTAAGTTTCAATAACTATTTTAATTATAACTGGTGGTGTCCTCATTACCTTTGACTTGTCACTTACGCTAATTCTGACCTTATCCCAGACATGGATTAATTTTTTTTTTTTTTGCTAACATGTCCTTTGGTATACAATATCAATGAGATAAAACTTGGGAACTTCATGACAGCTTAATATCAAAAGCCCTTCCAACCTCTCCTCCAGCTCTGACAGTGCCTAGCAACTTTGGTTTAGGTACTTTAGTTTAAGCAATAATTCCTGCATTTTGGGGTTTTAGGTTTTTTCTGTCCCTTCCTTTTCCCCTTCTTCAGCACAGCAAGTGAGAGAGATCAGCAACCCCACATAGGCACTGAGAAAACAATAGACACATGGAAGGTATTGATCTGCCCTGCCAAGCCCAGTGACAACATTTTCCAATTGCAAGTAGTAACTTTCCACTCCTTTTGAATCAAGAAATACTGAATCAACAACATCTCAAACTGGGAGCTGCCAGCCAAGTATTCAGTAAAACGACTATACTGGTGTGTCTCTAGCCTATGCTTTTAATCTGCATGCTCTAAAATCTGTAAGAATATATCTCAGAGACTACTCTTAAAAGGAAATTGCCTTTCTATGGCAATGTATTTTAATATGGTCAACAGTCTTTTTTATAATTTTAAAAGTAATTCATGTGTTGGGCAGCGCCTGTGGCTCAGTGAGTAGGGCGCCAGCTCCATATACTGAGGGTAGTGGGTTCAAACCCAGCCCTGGCCAAACAACAAAAAAATACCCAGGCATTGTGGCGGGCACCTGTCGTCCCAGCTACTTGGGAGGCTGAGGCAAGAGAATCGCCTATACCTAGGAGTTGGAGGTTGCTGTGAGCTGTGATGCCATAGCACTCTACGGAGGGTGATAAAGTGGGACTCCGTCTCTAAAAAAAAAAGTAATTCATGTGCAATGTGTAGTGATGGAAGGAGGCAAAAGGGGCTGCAGGGAGGCAGGAGATGATTATGGCCATGGACAAAAAAGTTGGAAAGGGCCTTGAAGCAAAATGAGGAATTTGGGGTGGGTGTGACCTACTTACCCAAGTATGTGCTGTTTCTGAAAAATATAACTTCTAGTTTGTGACCCATGTCCTCTAGCCTGTGAATGATCCCCCCCATAAAACAGAGACAATGGTCCCCTCATAAAACAAAGATAAGGATCTCTGGCACAAAATAATGCACACCATGGTTGCCACAAACATCATGAGACTAACAGACCTCATACCATCACTAGTAAAATAACGGTTAATAAAATTGGGTATATATACAACCGAGGTAATTCACAACCAGTGAAATTACGACAGCATGCCTGAAGGCCTGAGGGGACTCAATGGGGATTCTTACCGATGAATGTAGGGGGAGTTGGGATGAAAGTACTTATATTGGTTTATTGCCTTTGTGTGGCTTCTCCCCCTCCCCACTCAAAGGACATTTTCCATTCTCTGGGAAAGCTTATGCTTATCTATGGTTTCCTTTATTCGTTTTTCTTCACTTTGAATAACAACTTTGCTTCTATTCTGATATAATGGAGTCCAGCTGCCTCGTTTTCCATTACCCCAGTTTCTTGCTCTCCTTTTGACTCACAGCCAAACGTTCTAGGTCTGCTGGGTAAACCAAGCCAGATCCATTAAACAGCTCAAAGGTGAATTCTTACCTCTAACATACATTATAAAAAATCTGAAAAATATGGGAAAATATGGAAAAGGAAAATTAAAATTACAGGCACCCAGAATTCTGTTTTGTTTTTTTTTTTTTAACAGCTTGGTGTGGGTACATACTCCTAGGTGCATGTTATGTATGTTACATATTTACATTTTTAAATAGTTGAGGTCACTTTGGGGGTATTGTCATTAATACTGACACATCCATCCATCTCCTTGCAGCACCACATACATGAAGGCTTATTGCTGACACGGCAGCCAGAGAAGGAAGGTAAGGAGTGTTGTCCAGAGTGAGCTGACCCTGGGGAATGTCCTTGAGCCAGTACTCTGGTAATCTCAGGGACTTTATTGCAGCAACTAATGGGATTGTAATGACCACCCATCATAATCTTCCATGCTCTCTAGGACAGATGTGATGCTACCTAAACCCCTTCGAAGACATGTTTTTGAACAAAGACTGTTAGGATAATCCAAAGCTCCTTTGCCAAGTGCTTTCATATCTTTTCTATATAGGTGCTTGATAACTTTTATGATTACAGTGGTGTTAGCGCATCTCATGGTCAGCCAGTCAAAAAGGTTTTCCAACTGTTACACCTAACGTATATCCAAAATTCTGTGGGAACCTAGGCCACATGAAACAGTGATTAATCCTAGCTTTGACGCAGCAGGGATGGGGAAGGTCCATGATCACTGAATGGCTGTTTCCTGGTTCCTTATTATAAACTACGGAAGAACATGCTCTGTGCCTGGTGTTGGCATCCCCATTACCATTCAGAACCACACCTTAAAAAAGGTGGCTGGATTGATATACACTGATGATCTATATCTCCAAGGAAAGAACTGCTAGCTTTTATCATCAAAGATCTCAGTCAATGTTTTCTTTGTTATCAAAAGTGTTGGGGTCTGAAACTCACTAGGAGCTCATGATGTGGGTAGAGAAAAATTTCTCACAGAGAGATTAAGATATATAAAAGTAAAAAGTTTGTTTTATCTTGTTTAAGGAGAGAGAGAGAGAAGGGAGGGAGGGAGAGAGCAGGGAGATGGGGTGCCATCCCAAAGAAAGAAAGAGAACCGAGGCCAAGTGGATTGCTGATTTTAAGGGGGACAAAGAGGAAAAAATTAGTGCTTGCTATCAGTTGATAATAGAAACTGTGGCAGGATGCCGAAGTCCAAGAGTAGGCTCTCCTGCCTTTCCTTGGAGACAGGAGTATCCTGGGAGTTGTGACTCTGCTCTTGAGAAATAGTTGAGATCTAAACCTCATTCTCCTGCTGTTTACTCAGGGACTCCATAAAAGCAGATTTTTTTTTTTTTTTTTCAGAGACACAGTCTCATTTTGTCACCCTGGACAGAGGGCTGTGACATCCTAGCTCAAACAAACATTCTTTCCTTAGAGGAACAAATGATTTTCTTACCTCCACCTCCTGGGTAGCTGGGACTATAGGCACCCACCACAACGTCCCACTTGTTTTAGAGACGGGGTCTCACTCTTACTCAGGCTGGTCTCAAACTCCTGAATTCAAGCAATCCACCAGACCTAGCCTCCCAGAGGGCTAGGATTACAGGTGTGAGCCACCGTGCCTGGCCTAAAAGCAGATACCTGAAAACAATTTTGAAAGAAAAAGATTTCCATCTGTTCACATCCTTTCAGAAGTTGTAAAAAATAGAACTCCCACTAGATGCCTATTAGCGGGAAAACTCACAAGATTGAGCTTTAACTGTTACTAGGAAATTGAGGGATTAGGTATTTTCTTATTTTTATAAGGCTGCTCCTTTCAGAAAATTATGAAGTTCAGCACTTATTCCTGAGATGACATCAGAGGAAAAAAAACAAGTGGTTTGAGGAGAAGGAAAGGGAGGTCTATTAATTTGCCATTACGTGAAGAAAAGGCAGACTAAAGTTTTAAAGAACTGTTTTCCTTTCTATAAGCAAAAATAGAGAGTTGTTAAAAGGAGGGTTTTCAGCTTCAGGCTATTAATGTTTAATTATAGTTGATGATTCTGATCCATCCCATCTCCAGCAAAGATAATCTTGTGACCTTACTTGGACAATTCCATTGGGTCATCTGCTGTGGTATAAAGAACACAGGATAGTCCCCTGTCCCTCTGATTACTGGCCTCAGGTTTTTAATTCCCCAAAATGATGAGAAGGTTTTAAATAGACAGCTCATAAACATTTTGCCTATTTTCAGGCCATTTCCACTGTCATACTTCCTTCACAGGAAACAGTCTCAGGACAGGTCAAAGCAACAATGTAACATGAGGTAAGAAGCAGCCCTGGAGGTAAAGCCACTTATTCTAGGGTCACAGCAGAAGCCTAGAGTTAGAATGCAGAATATTGGGGGGTCAATAATGGAGTTCATCTAGTCACCAAGTCCCTTGCTCCATTTAACCCTTTGGAGCCATCCTAAAGAGTTGTGCTCCCTTCTCTCTTTTGTTTATGCAACTTTTGAACTTGGTTATGTCATTCATTTCAGAAACATTTATTGAGAACTAATATAAACACAGTATATGGAAAGTAGTTTATATAATACACAGCTTTGGGTGCATATGCTATTTATACTGTGCCAAACTGAATTCAAACTTCAGCTCTACTTCTTTTTTTTTTTCCTGTAGAGACAGAGTCTCAC
The DNA here is from genome assembly GCF_027406575.1 of Nycticebus coucang. Classification (NCBI taxonomy): domain Eukaryota; kingdom Metazoa; phylum Chordata; class Mammalia; order Primates; family Lorisidae; genus Nycticebus; species Nycticebus coucang. Next base: position 30,050,645 of record NC_069793.1, on the reverse strand, counting down.
TTTACCACCCTCAGTAGAGTGCCGTGGCCTCACACAGCTCACAGCAACCTCTAGCTCTTGGGCTTACGTGATTCTCTTGCCTCAGCCTCCCGAGCAGCTGGGACTACAGGCACCCGCCACAATGCCCGGCTATTTTATTTCTTTGTTGCAGTTTAGCCTTGGCTGGGCTTGAACCCGCCATGCTCGGAATATGGGGCCGGTGCCCTACTCACTGAGCGACAGGCGCCGCCCAGCTTTACTTCTTACTAAGTCATTGTTTTAGGCAAAAGAATTGGTCTCTCTGTGCCTTGGTTTTAGTTTATTCATTTGAAAAATGAGAATAATAATATTATTTATTTCTCAGGGTTGCTATAATAAACTATTGAAACTTTTTCTATGGTAGCATGTGTTAGACACTGCAAATGATAGAAAAATATTCAACTATGAATCCGAGGAGAATGGATACCCTATGACCTGAAAGAAATTAAATACCAAACGAGGTCTGTATAATTTCAGAGAGGGAGAAGTCAGTGACGGTGAGGGTGATCCATAAGTGGTTTCATGAAGAAGAAAAAACTTCAGTTGTAGGGTGGTGTCTGTGGCTCAAGGAGTAGGGCGCTGGCCCATATACCGGGGGTGGTGGGTTCAAGCCCCACCCTGGCCAAAAACTACAACCCACACCCCACAAAAAACAAAAAAATTTCAGTTGTACATAGTATCATAGCAAAGAATGTACCATGATCACAGACAAAGATTTAGTTGAGAAAAATATGTTTGCAGTATTTAAAAGTGAATGCAGTGACAAATACATGTGAAGTCAAGCTGGAGAGAGATTGACTATGCAACTAGGATTTACTAAGTGACCATTATGGTTCTAGGCATTTTTCCCTTGATAATACAATCATATAAACTCATGAAAATAAATGAAGATTGGCCAAATGAGAAAAGCAAAGATTATTTACTCTCACATGCAAGGGAATCACACACTGTCACTTGCATTTTGGCAGAAACACAGAGGCAAGCAGAAGAGTGGGAAAGTTTTATAAGGAAAAAGAGAGAGAAGACTTCAGGTATGCCCTGATTGGAGGCTGTTGGCATGGGGAACTGTAGGGAAAATAACTAGAAGTGGACATCCTATGTGATTGGTTAGGGAGCATATTTGGTTTTCTCTGGTTGGTCTCAAGTTGAAAGGAAAAACAAAAATAGGGAATCTGTCAGTTATTAATCAAGTCCTGGCCATTTGGGGTCAATTGTTACCTTTCTAGCTTGTCCCTAGAGATAACGATCAGGCTTACTGCAAGTCTGGTTTACAGCAGCTTGGCTTCCTGTATTGTTTACTGCCGATAAGGGGACTGCTCTTCTGGGCAGGTTCCTGTAGGTTGTGAGTCAGAGTTCTATTGGGTAATGGTCTGGCTATTACCCATTTGTATATCCAATTTCTCAGTCTAGTGAAGAAGAAGACTAAAAATGTTGTGGGGGACAGGAGCAAAACAAAAGAGAATAGAACATTACAGGGTCAATGAGAGTCAAGCTAAAAAAATTCACTTTGAATAAAGTAGTCAGGGAAATCCTCTCTGAGGAAGTGACAGCTATGCAGAGGTCTGAAAGTGAGAAGAAGACAGCCATTGAGGAGCAGAGGGAAGAATATTTCAGGCCAAGGGGGAGAGAAATACTCTGAGCCATGAAAATCATGGCAGGTTCAAAAAAATGACAGATTGGTACAACTAGACAGAAGTAAGTAAGGACAGAGGGCAAGAGAGGAGGTTTGAGAAGTAAAGATTTAAGTCAGATGGAACTTTGGAGAAAGGTTTCTATGGAAGCAAGGAGCTTAAGCTGAGAAAATATTAAGGAATCTTGTAGTAGTCCAGGTGAAAGATGGTAGTAGTGATTTGGATTAAGGTTATGGGAAGTAGCAATGAGGAGAACTGGTCAGTTCCTGGAGACATGTTGGAGAAAGGACAAAGAGCACCTGCTGATGACCTGAGTATGGAGACAAAGGGGAAAGGGGGGAAAGGAATGAAACAAAGATAACTCCAAAGTGATTGGGTTGAGCAAGTGAGTGAATGATGGTGGTATTTACTGCGAGATGGGAATACTAGACAAAGAGAAAAATAGGTCATTGAGGGAGAGGAAAATTAAGTTTATCTTAGACATTAAGAAGAGCATTAGGGTAACGAAAGCCATCCGGAAACAAGAGGCAGGATAGATTCAAAAGCCAGAGAATTGTCCACGCTCCAATCTGAAGCCCATACCTCTGCTTTGGATTCTATCCTTTCTCACCAATTCAAAGACATTTTCCCAGTAATTTTCTTCTCTTATTGTGTAATTTTCATCAACAAACAAACTGCTTTTGCTTGCATTAAAAAAATTACAATATAAATTTTATAACCACCTCACTCTGACTTGACTTTCCCCACCAGCAAACATCTCATTTTATGGCTCTTATTTTCAGTGAATTCCTCGAGGGAATTGTCTCTTGGATGTCTACCATTTCTCTTCTATCATTTTCTATATTTTCCTTTGCTCAAGTATATAGAGGTATAAAATTAACGTACACTAAAATTTACCTTTTTTAAACATACATTTTCATGTTTTTTGCATAGATATGTGAATCCATTTCTAGACCCCTTATTCTGTTCTATTTTCCATATGTCTATCAACATGTCAAGAAGATAATATTCTTGCTATAATTACTATAGCTTTATAATGAGTCTTAAAATCAGATGATTCTTCTAGGTTTGTTCTTTTAAAAAAAAAAAAAAATTGTTCCAGCATGGGGGAGTAGGAGTTGGGTTAATTCACTTCTAATGGGTATAATGCACACATTCTAGGTAAAGGCCACACTTATAACTTTGACCTGACATGTGCAAAGAAAACTATGTAAATAAAACGTATGTGCCCCATAATATTCTGAAGTTTAAAAAATAAAAAATAAGATAAAAATTCTCAAAACAAAACGAAAATATTGTTCTAGCAATTCTAAGTCTTTTGCTACTAAATACACATTTTAGAATCAGATTGTCATTTTATATAAAAATAGCTTGTTTGGATTCTCACTGGGATTGTATTGAATTCATAGACTGAATTAAATTGATCTTGTAACAACATTGTCTTCCAGCCATGACATGGTACAACTCAACATTTATTTAGAATCTTATTGTGTTTTTGTCAGAATGTCATCCTGGCATATATTTTGTTCAATACAACTCTAAGTATTTTATGTCTTTTGATATTACTATAAATGGTATTATACTTTAAGTTTGATTTTCAGCTGTTCTTTTCTGGTTTGTAAAAATAAATTTGATTTCTGGCTGGGTGCAATGGCTCATGTCTGTATTCCCAACACTTTAAGAGCCCAAGTGTTTAAGGATTGCTTAAGATCAGGAGTTCAAGACCAGCCTGGGCAATATAGTAAGCCCCAGCTCTACAAAAAAATCTATGGTGCATGTTGCACTCAAATCTATTAAGCGTATAAATGTCTTAACGCAATAATTAAGTGAGATGAAGGCTATGTTAACCAGTTTGATGTAAGCATTCCAAATTGTATATAAAATCAGCACACTGTGCCCCATAAATGCATTAATGTATACAGTTATGATTTAATTAAAAAAATAAATTTAAATACTGACCAAGAAAAAAAAAATTAAAAATTATCTGGGCATGGTGAGACACTCCTGTAGTCCCAGCTACTCTGAAGGCTGAGGTGGGAAGATCATTTGAGCCCAGGAGTTCAAGGCTGAAGTGAGCTATATCACGTCACTACACTCCAGCCTGGGTAATAGAGTGAGACCCCCATTTCTAAAACAAATAAATACATAAAATTAATTTTTTTAAACACTAACCTCATTAAACTCACTTGCTTCATTCTAGTAGCTTTTTTTTGTAGATTCTCTGGGATTTTCTACAAGCACAATCATGTTGTCTGCAAATAAAGATAACATGCTTTTTTCTTTCTAATCTGCATGCCTTTCATATCTTTTATTGCCTATTTGCACTCCTAAAGACCTTCAGTAAAATATTAAGTTTAAGAAGAGCAAATATCCTTCCCTTATTTCTGTATCTATTAAAATATTGAATTCATTGTTAAAAACCTTTCCACAAAGAAAACTTCACACTCAGATGGATATTTTGGTGAAATCTATCTGATACATGAGGAGGAAATAAAACCAATTTTATGCAAACCCTTAGGCATTCAATTCTAGGTAGGGTGTTAGGTGTGGGTGCTTAGTAGATGACCTTGATGGAGTTAAGGAAGTTTTCTTTTATTCTATATCTAGTTTGGTGAACCTTTCAAAATTAATTTTTTTAAATGACCTTTCTATATCTCTTGGGCTGATCATCTGGTTTTCATACTTAATTTGAAAATTTTTAATTAAAATATAAAATTTAATTTAGTTGTTAATTGATTTTTTTAAATGTCAGGCCAATGTTGCATTTCTAAAATAAACACACCTTGGTCATTTATTTTGGGGTTTTTAAAAATATATTCTAAATTTGATTTGCTTTGCTTTGTGTTACTTTAGTCTGTAATTATCTTTTCCTAAAGCTGTTTTTCTGGTTTTGGTAACAGGATAATGGTGGCCTGAAAAAATAACTTCAGACATGTGTCTTCCTCTTCTATTTTTGAGAGATGTTTGTGAAAAATTAATTATAATTATTCCATAAATATTTAGGAGATTTAACCCACAAAGCCATCTGATCTTGGAGTTTTCTTTGAGAATGAATTCAAGTCCTTAAAAAGAAAAAGAGCTGGATTAGATTATGCATTTTCTCTTAAGTGATTTATGGTAGTGTGTATTATTTGAGAAATTTATCCATTTCATCTAACTTCTCAACTTTATGGGTACTAAAGTATTTATAATATTACTTTATTATCCTATTAATGTCTTTAGAATATTTTGTGATATCTTGTTTTTCATTTCTATTTCCTTCCCCTTTGTTTATTAATTTTTACTAATATTTTGACAGAACCTTTTGGTTTTATTGATTTTTCTCTACATTTTTGTATTTTCAATTTCATTGATTTCTGATTTTAACATTTATCTACATCAGGTTTAATTAGCTATTTCTCTAGTTACTTAAGGTATATCTTGAAGTAACATTTGAAAATATTTTTCCTTGTGTAAGCATTTGGTGTTATAAATTTCCCACTAAGCATTGTTTTTGCTGCATATTACAAATTTATACATGTATATATTATTTTTGTTTTCTTCCATTCAAAAATATGTTGTAATTTCTTTTGTGATTATTTAATTCAATCCTGAAGTTTTTTTTTTTTTTTTTTTGAGACAGAGTCTTACTATGTCACCCATGGTAGAGTGCTGTGGCATCACACCTTACAGCGACCTCAATCTCTTGGGCTCAAGTGATTCTCTTGCCTCAGCCTCCCTTGTAGCAGGGACTACAGGTGCCTGCCACAATGCCCAGCTATTTTTTTGTTGTTGTTGTTTGTTTGTTTGTTTAGCAGGTTCAGGCTGTGTTCAAATCCACCAACCCTAACCACTGGTGCATGTGGCCAGAGACCTAACCACTGAGCTACAGATGCCAAGCCAACCCCTAAGTTTTTAAGCTTTCTTTTCATTAGTGTTTGGATAATATATACTTTACCATTCCTTTTTATATTCAATATTTGTTTTAACATGTAAAGTCAGATTTTGGTCAATAATATATAGTTGAGTCTTTCTTTTCTATGCACTCTGACAATTCTGCCTATTAATTGTAGTATTGAGGTTATTTACATTCAATGTAATCTTTTCATGTGATTGGACTAAAATCTACACTCTTACTATTTTTTTTTCAATTTGTGTCTTCTATTCTTTCTTCCTTTTTATCTGCCTTCCTTAAAATGAAGTGTTTTCCATGATTTTGTTTTCTCTCTTTTATTGGCATTTTAGCTATACCTCTACTTTCTTGTTAAAAATGTGATTTCTCCAGTTATTTTTAGAGCCTCTGTCTGATAATTATTACATCTGGGTGAGGTTCAGTTTATTGTTATCTTTTTACAATGAATTATCTTATTCTTGATTTTTGATTGATTGCTGGGCATTGTTGTTGTGAAAGAATAGATACTAAGGTGATCAGTATTTGCATATAAAAATGAACACTCCTTTTTCTGTCAGTTAATGTAGGGAAATTGAGTTGAAGTAAATATTGTCAGTAATTAATCATGCAGTACAGAAAACAGTATGATGACATTTCCAGTATTAAAAGAAAAGAAAAACTGCTAATGAAAAAGTCTGTATCTAGAAAAACTCTTCTTCAAAAATGAAAGTGATCCCAGATAAGCAAAAACAGAGAAATTTAATCAGCACTCAACCAGACTTACAAGAAATACTCAAGGGAGTCCTACATCTGTAAGCAAAAAGATGATAATCACTATCATGAAAACACACAAAAGTATAAAATTGGTAGAGCAGATATACAAAGAAGAAAGAGAAGGAAATCAAACCTTATCACTATGGAAAACCACCAAACTTCAGTAAAGGAAGAAGAAAGGATAAAGGATATACCAAACCATAAAACAATTAACAGCATGATAGGAATTAAGTCCCATCCTATCAATGATAACACTGAATGTTAACATTAAATTTTCCATTTAAAAGTTATAGACTGGCTGAAGGGATAAAAACAAATAAACAATAACAAAAATATCCCCACAAGATCCAACCATATACTGCCCACAAACTCACTTTACCTGTGAAGACATATGTAGACTGAATGTTAAGTGATGGAAAAGATTTTCCACAAAAATGGAAACCATAACCAAGCAGGAGTAGCTATGCTTATAAAAGACAAAATAGACTTTCAGTCAAAACCCATAAAAAGACAGGGGGAAAGTAATTAAATAACAAAAGGATCAATTCAGCAAGAAAATATACGAATTGTAAATATGAGTTTACTCAACACAGAGCATCTAGATATATAAAGTGAATAGCATTAGATCTAAAATGAAAGATAGACTCCCATGTAATAATAGTTGGAGACTTCAACATCCCACTGCCAGCATTGTACTTATCACCTAGACAGAAAATCAATAAAGAAACATTGGATTTAGACTGAAGTTTAGACCAAATGACCTACCAGACATTTATAGAACATTTCATACAAGTGCTATAGAATACACATTCTTTTCATCAGTATATAAAGCATTCTCCAGGAGAGACCAAATGGTAGACTACAAAACAAACTTTGACAAATTTACAAGAATTTAAATCTTAACAAGTATCTTTTCTGACCTCAATGGATTTAAACTAGGAATCAATAAGAAAAGAATCTGTCAAAATTGTATAAATACATGGAAATTAAGTAACATGTTCCTGAATGACCAACGGTCAATAAAGAAATTAAGAAAGAATTTAAAAATGTTTTGAAACAAGAAAATAGACACACAACATACCAAAACCTATGAGATACAACAAAAGCAATATTAAGAGGGAATTTTATAGAAATAAATGCCTACATCAACAAATAAGAAGATTTTAAACACAGGACTTAATGATGCATCTCAAAGAACTAGAAAGGCAAAAACAAACCAATCCCAAAATTGCCATAAGGAAATAAATAATGAACATCACAGCAGAAATAAATGAAACTAAGACCAAAATTGTTTACAAAAGATCAACAACAAAAAACTTTTTAGAAAAGATAAGCAAAATTAACAAAACATTAGCTTGACCTACAAATAAAAAGAGAAAAAAACCAAATAAGTAAAATCAGAGACAAAGAGGAGGCATTACAACTGATCCTACAGAAATACAAAAAAATTATGTGAGACTATAATGAACAACTATAAACCAACAAATGAGAAAATCTAGCAAAAATGGTTAAATTTCTGAACGCATACACCCTACCATGAGAAAACCAAGAAGAAGTAGAAAATATTTAACAGACCAATTATGAGTAACGAGATTGAATCTGTAACAAAAAGTCTCCCACCAAAGACAAGCCTAGAATTTAATGGCTTCACCACCATTATGCTACCAAATATTTAAAGAAAAACAAAGGCCAATTCTTTTCAAACTCTCCCACAAAATTAAAGATGAGGAAATACTTCTAAGCTCATTCTATAAAATCAGCATAACTTTGATACCAAAGCCAGATAAAATCACAACAACAAAAAAGAAAACTATATGGTTGATGAACATATGCAAAAATCCTCAACAAAATACTAGCAAACTAAATTCAGTAAATTAAAAATATTTGCCATGATCAAGTGAAATTTATTTCAGTGATATAAGGAGGATTCAATATACACAAATCAATAAATATAACACATTACATTAAAAGAATGAAAGACAAAACTTTATAATCATCTCAGTAGGTACAGAAAAAGTATTTGATAAAATTTAACATTATTAAAAAAACTTTCAACAAGTTAGTTATGGAAGGAATGTATCTCAGCACAATAAAGGCCATATATGACAAATCCATAGTCAACATCATACTGAAAGGAAAGAACTTAGAAGCTTTTCTTCTAAAATCTGCAACAAGACAAGGATGCCCACTTTTACCACCTTTATTCCCTAGAGTATTGAAAGTCCTAGCCAAATCAATTAGGCAAGTGAAAGAAATAATGGCATTCAAATTGGAAAAGAAGAAGTCAAATTATTCCTCTTTTCAGACATGATTATATATATAAACCTAAAAGTTACATCAAAACCCTGTTAGAACTGATAAATAAATTCAGTAAAGTTACAAGATAAAAAATTAACGTATAAAAATCAGTAGGATTTCTATGCACCAACAGCAGCTAGCACAAAAAAAAAAAAAAGGAAAAAGAAATCAAGGAAGCAATCCCATTTTTAATAGTCACCAAAAACTAAAATACCCAGAAATAAAATTGACCAAGGAGGTGGAAAAAAAATCTCCTCAAGGAAAACTATAAAACAATAATGAAAGAAATTGAGTGGACACAAAGACATACTAGAAAGATATTCCATATGTATAGATTGAAAGAATTAATATTGTGAAAAAACTATACTACCAAAAGTGTTCCATAGATTTAATGCACTCTCTATCAAAATACCAACAAGATTCTTTGCAGAAATAGAAAAATACAATCCTAAAATTCACACAGAACCACAAAAGACCCCAAATAGTCAAAGCAATCCTGGGCAAAAAATACAAGGCAAAGGCATCACACTATCAGAATTCAAAATATACTATAAAAGTACAGTAACCAAAATACCATAGTATCAACATTAAAACAGACATATTAAAAAATGAAATAGAATAGAAAATCCAGAAATGAATCCATGTCTTGACAGTCAACTGATATTTGACAAACACACAAAAAACATTCACTAGGGGAATGTATCGTCTCTTCATTAAATGGTTCTAGGAAAACTCAATGTCCATATGCAGAAAAATAAGACTAAAACCTTATTTCTCACCATATACAAAAATCAACCCCAAATGGATTAAAGACTTAGATGTAAGAACTAAAATGATGAAATTACTAGATGAAAATATATGGGTCAATTGAGGAAGGCATGTAATAAATGTAAACCCTTCAGAATGTTGTTTTACATAAAAGATTTTATGGATAAGACCTCAAAAGCACAGGCAACAAAAAGTAAAAGTAGACAAATGAACTTACATTAAACTAAAAATCTTCTGTATAGTAAATAAAACAATTAACAGAGTGAAGAAACAACTTTCAAAATGGGAGAAAATATTTGCAAACTATTTAATATGACAAGGTTTTAATATCCAGAATCTATAAGGAATTCAAACAATTGAACAGCAAAAAATACCTATATTCCATTTAAAATGGGCAAATGAATGAAATAGATATCTCAAAAGAAGACATATGAATGGCCAACAAGTGTGTGAAAAAATATTCAATATCACCAATCATCAGGGAAACACAAATCAAAAATGAGGTATGATCTCACCCCAGTTAGAACAGCTATTATCAAAAAGACAAAAAAATAACAAATGTTGGCCTGGATGTGGGAAAAGGGAAACACTTATGCTGTTAGTAGGGATGTAAATTATTACAGCCATCATGGAAAACAGTATAGAGATTCCTCAAAAAATGACAAATAGAACTATCATATGATCCAGAAATACCACTACTTGGTGTATATCCAAAGGAAAGGAAATTAGCATGTTGAAGAGATAATCACATTTTCGTGTTCTTTGTAACATTATTTACAAAAGATCTGGAACCAACCTAAGTGTTCATTAACAGATGAATGGATGAAGAAGATGTGGTATAGATACATAAAAGAACACTTTTTAGCCATTAAAAAATGAATTCAAACAACAATGAAGACACGAATTATCAGAACCTCTGGGATACTGCAAAGGCAGTCCTAAGAGGGAAATTTATAGCACTGCAAGCCTTCCTCAAGAAAACGGAAAGAGAGGAAATTAATAACTTAATGGGACATCTCAAGCAACTGGAGAAGGAAGAACATTCCAACCCCAAGCCCAGCAGAAGAAAAGAAATAACTAAAATCAGAGCAGAATTAAATTAAATTGAAAACAAAAGAATTATACAACAGATCAATAAATCCAAAAGTTGGTTTTTTGAAAAGATGAATAAAATAGATAAAACTTTGGCCAACCTAACCAGGAAAAAAAAGAGTAAAATCTCTAATTTCATCAATCAGAAATGGTAAAGATGAAATAACAACAGACCCCTCAGAAATTCAAAAAATCCTTACCGAATATTACAAGAAACTCTACTCTTAGAAATATGACAATCTGAAAGAAATCGACCAATACTTGGAAGTACACCACCTACCAAGACTTACCCAGAACGAAGTGGAAATGGTGAACAGGCATATATCAAGTTCTGAAATAGCATCAACTATACAAAATCTCCCTAAAAAGAAAAGCCTGGGACCAGATGGCTTTATGTCAGAATTCTACCAAACCTTTAAAGAACTAATACATATATTACTAAACCTCTTCCAAAGTATAGAAAAAGGAATACTACCCAACACATTCTACAAACCAAATATCACCTTGATCCCTAAGCCAGGGAGAGACCCAACAAGAAAAGAAAATTATAGACCAATATCACTAATGAATATTGATGCAAAAATACTCAATAAGATCCTAACAAACAGAATCCAACAACACATCAAAAAAATTATACACTATGACCAAGTGGGATTTATCCCAGGGTCTCCAGGCTGGTTCAACATATGCAAATCTATAAATGTAATTCAGCACATAAACAAACTAAAATATGAAGACCATATGATTCTCTCAATTGATGCAGAAAAAGCTTTTGATAACATCCAGCATCCCTTCATGATCAGAACACTTAAGAAAATCGATATAGAAGGGACATTTCTTAAACTAATAGAGGCCATCTACAGCAAACCCACAGACAATATCATATTGAATGGAGTTAAATTGAAATCATTCCCACTTAGATCAGGAACCAGGCAAGGTTGCCCATTATGTCCATTGCTCTTTAACATTGTAATGGAAGTTTTAGCCATTGCAATTAGGGAAGAAAACGCAATCAAGGGTATCCACAGAGGGTCAGAAGAGATCAAACTTTCACTCTTCGCAGATGATATGGTTGTATATCTGGAAAACACTAGGGATTCTACTACCAAACTTTTAGAAGTGAAGGAATACAGCAATGTCTCAGGCTACAAAATCAACACCCATAAATCTGTAGCCTTTATATATACCAACAATAACCAAGCCAAAAAAACAGTCAAGGACTCTATTCCTTTCACAGTAGTGCCAAAGAAGATGAAATATTTGGGAGTATTCCTAACAAAGGATGTGAAAGATCTCTATAAAGAGAACTATGAAACTTTAAGAAAAGAAATAGCTGAAGATGTTAACAAATGGAAAGACATACCATGCTCATGACTGGGAAGAATCAATGTTGTTAAAATGTCTATACTACCCAAAGCAATATATAATTTTAATGCAATTCCTATTAAAGCTCAATTGTCATATTTTAAAGACCTTGAAAAAATAATACTTTGTTTTATATGGAATCAGAAAAATCCTCAGATAGCCAAAACATTACTCAGCAATAAAAACACAGCAGGAGGAATCATGCTACCAGACCTGAGATTGTACTATAAATTGATAGTGATCAAAACAGCATGGTACTGGCACAAAAACAGAGAAGTAGATGTCTGGAACAGAATAGAGAACCAAGAGATGAATCCAGCTACTTACCGTTATTTGATCTTTGACAAGCCAATTAAAAACATTCAGTGGGGGGAAAAGAGTCCTTATTTAACAAATGGTGCTGGGTAAACTGGCTGGCGATCTATAAAAGACTGAAACTGGACCCACACCTTTCACCATTAACTAAGATAGACTCTCACTGGATAAAAAATTTAAACTTAAGACATGAAACTATAAAAATACTTGAAGAAAGTGCAGGGAAAACTCTTGAAGGAATCGGCCTGGGTGAATATTTTATGAAGAGGACTCCCCAGGCAACCAAAGCAGTATCAAAAATACATTACTGAGACCTGATCAAACTAAAAACCTTCTGCACAGCCAAGAACATAGTAAGTAAAGCAAGCAGACAGCCCTCAGAATGGGAGAAAATATTTGCAGGTTATACCTCCGATAAAGGTTTAATAACAAGAATCCACAGAGAACTCAAACGTATTAGCAAGAAAAGAACAAGTGATCCCATGTCAGGGTGAGCAAAGAACTTGAAGAGAAACTTCTCTAAAGAAGACAGACACACAATCTACAAACACATGAAAAAAAGCTCATCATCCTTAATCATCAGAGAAATGCAAATCAAAACTACTTCGAGATATCACCTAACCCCAGTAAGAGTAGCCCACATAAGAAAATCCCAAAACCAGGTGGCACCTATGGCTCAACAGTAGGGTGCTGGCCCCATATGCCGGAGGTGGCGGGTTCAAACCCAGCCCTGGCCAAAAACTGCAAAAAAACAAATAAACAAACAAGAAAATCCCAAAATCAGAGATGTTGGCGTGAATGTGGAGAAAATGGCACACTTCTACGCTGCTGGTGGGAATGTACACTAATACGTTCCTTTTGGAAGGATGTATGGAGAATACTTAGAGACCTAAAAATAGACCTGCCATTCGATCCTATAATTCCTTTACTAGGTATATACCCAGAAGACCAAAAATCACAATATAACAAAGACATCTGTACCAGAATGTTTATTGCAGCCCAATTCATAATTGCTAAGTCATGGAAGAAGCCCAAGTGCCCATGGACCCATGAATGGACTAGCAAATTGCGGTACATGTATACCATGGAATATTATTCAGCCTTAAAGAAAGATGGAGACTTTACCTCTTTTATGTTTATATGGATGGAGCTGGAACATATTCTTCTTAGCAAAGTATCTCAGGAATGAAAGAAAAAGTATCCAATGTACTCAGCCCTACTATGAAGCTAATTTATAGCTTTCACATGAAAGCTATAACCCAACTATAGCACAAGAATATGGGGAAAGGGCCAGGGGAGGGGAAGGGAGAGGTAAGGTAAGGGTGGAGGGAGGGTAATGGGTGGGGCCACATCTATGGTGCATCTTAGAATGGGTACAGGCGAAACTTACTAAATGCAGATTATAAATGTGTACATACAACACCTAAGAAAATGCCATGAAGGCTATGTTGAACAATTCAATGAGATTATTTCAGATTGCATATGAAACCAGCACATTGTACCCCTTGATTGCACTAATGTACACAGCTATGATTTAACAATAAAAATAATTAAAAAAATAATAAAAATAATAATTAAAAAAATGAATTCTGCCTTTTGCAGCAACATGGATGAGCTCAGAAGGCAGTATGTGAAGTAAAACAAGTCAGGCTCACAAAGATAAATGTCGCATGTTCTCATTCATATGTAAAAGTTAAAAAAAAGTCATTCTCTTAAAAGTAGAGAGTAGAATAGTGATTATTAGATGTGGGGTAGGGGAGAGGGAGGGATAACCAAAGGTTGCTTAACAAATACAGAGATACGGCTAGATGGGAAAGAATAAATTCTAGTGTTTCCTAGCACTATTGAGTGACTATAATCAATAAATATTGTATATTTCCAAATAGCTAAAATAGCAGATTTTAAATGTTTCCAATACAAAGAAATGATAAAAGTTTGAGGTGATTAATTTGCTAATTACTAAGATTTGATCATTATACATTTAATACATGTATCTATCTATAAATATCATACTGCATCCCATAAATATGTACAGCTATTAGGGGACAATTAAAAATAATAATAATGAAAACAAAAAAAGAAAATTAGATATTTGGTGAACAAAAACTGGAAAATTTTACTGCTAGAAGATATGACCTATAAGAAACACTAAAGGAAGTCCTTCAGGCTGAAATGAAAATAACCATATAGGTAGCATAAATACACATAAAGAAATAACAAGCATAGTAAAGTTAACTCTATAGGTAAATACAACACATATGCATTTTGTTTGGAAGTCTTCTTTTGCTATGTAATTTGAAAGGTAAATCAATAATTATAAAACTATGTTTGGGGGCTTATAATGTATAAGGATATAACTTGTTTGAGAATAATAGTACAAATTGTTTAAGTCAAGATGATAATTTTAACACCCTGGGCAACTACTAAAAAATTCTCTCTCTCTCACGTTATTTCTCTCTCTTTTTGTATAAAAATTATAGTACTTAAGTCACATTTGACTTCTACAATTACAAGAGGTGCTCAAACACGACTTGTATTCATCTTTTGTTATTGATATTTATTGAGTATTACAATTTTAATACAGTTTTTTCCTTTATTAAAATGTGTATACATTTTGGGGGCCCTCTCTATATATGCACACGATATAAAATATATGTAATGAGAAAATTAAAATAGTACACGAGTAAATATTTTTGACACAAGATAAAACAGCAATCAAGAGTAGAACAAAGACATATAAAAAGCAGATAGCAAAATGGTACACCCAAATCCTAATTTACCAATAATTACATTAAATGTAAATACAGAATAGATTAAATACTCCAATCAAAAGGCAGTCATTGTAGAATAGATTTTAAAATGATATGATTATATGCTATTCACAAAAGACCCATTTTAGATTCAAAGACACAAATATGATGAAAGTAAAATGACAAAAACCATATACCATGTAAGTAATAACCTAAAAAGAGTGGGAATGGGTAATTAATATCAGATAAAAGAGACATTAAGTCAAAAGTTGTTATTAGAAACAAAGAGGAGAATTTTATAATAATTAGTGTTAATCCATTAAGAATATATAATTATTATATAAACATATACATAAACAGAATCCCAAAATGCATGAAGCAAAAACTGACAGAATTATATGAGATGACTTGATTGCAGTAAACATTTTATAATTTATGTACACATAAAAACGTTACATTACACATTTTAAATACATGAAGATCTAAAAATTAAGTTCATGAATGCATCCTAGAAAAATTGCTACCTACCTCATTTCTGAATATTAACTGTGGTCAACTTTAAAGTACTTCCCTTGGGAAACTACGTCCTGACACCAGTGCCTCATCTACTCTTCAAAGCAGTTTTGGGACTCTTTCTGGAATGACCATCAGAGCTGTGGTTGTATGGTATACAAAAACACAGAACACCACTAATGACCCACACTCAGCAAGATACCACCACACGTTGACATAAACACATCTGTGAGACACTGAAATACTAAAGTTATAGAAGCTTACCAAGGTGTCTGTACACAAGACATTTGACCAATACTCCGAAAGTTGCTGTTCAAGCCTCGGATCGTATGGCCTATGTGAATACATGCAAAGTTGCCAGGGTGCCAGGGCAGAGCTGTTCCCCTGCAGGTAGGCATTCAAGGAGAACACATGAATAGCTAAAAGTCACCCAACTGGAGATGTAAACACATTATTTTGGAGAAACAATGTGGAATATCAAAGCAAGGAGCGTGTGTTCTAGAATCAGACTCTTCTGAGTTACAGATGCAGTGTGGCTATTCAGCAGGTAGATCAGCTTAGGCAAATAGGTTCTGTATATATATGTGATTATATAATATAATCACAATTATATTATGATTAATATAATTTTTATTAACTTTTTGTTTTATATTTTAATGTGAAATTTTATATTTGCAATGATTTTTTGAATACATTTGCCTTCTTTCTATCCCCCTCCCCATTCTAATGCTAGACCTGACTGTCATTATACTTAATAAGTTGTACAGATAATAGAACCACCTCATGGAGAATGGAAAAAACAATGTCTCTTATCCAACAAGCTTAACATCATTCCTCTTAGAATTTTAATATAATTTTTTTCTAGTCTTCCACCATATTTATTATATGTCTATATAAATATGTGTGTATATATGTATATATATAAATCTAATGTCTTCGAGGCCATAAAATATGACATGTACTAACTCATTTAATCCTTACAACTCTCAGCCAGATACTGTAATTATCCCCATTTTAAAGGTGAGAAAACAAGCACAGAGAAGTTTAGTGGCTCAAGGTCACATACTGGGTCAGAGGTAAAATCTCAGTCCCCGTATCAGCTTTCAGAACATGTTGTACGTTTAACCACTATCGTACCAAACAATTCAACATTCTGACGTGATGAAGTCATACATACTTTTCCATATAGAAAACTCTTCATAAGCATTAACTTTAATGTCCATCAGGTCACTAAATCACGGTTTCTTTAATCACTTCCCAACTCTTAGACACTCATGTTATTTTAAAATTTTCACTTTTATACACAAAGTGAGATAAATATCTTTGTACATAAAGTCTTTTCTGTGGTTAGGATTATTTCCCAGAAATGCTGATACCAGGTTTAGGGCAGCAACATGTACTTGGCTTTGTATCTTATTGCTCAGTGGTTTTCCAAACTGGCCCACTTTCTGTCAATAGCTGGCAATTGTCAATACCCCTGGATGTTCTGATCTAGTAGGCACTGGGCGGCTCCCAGGAAACTTTATTTTTACCAGCTTGCCTGATTCTTATGCTGGCCAATTTGGGGAATCACTGACCTATTTGAATACCCTCCTTTTTTTTTTTTTATTAGCAAATGTTTATTTATTTATTTATTGATAAATATATTGTGTAATCACATACGTGTTAATTCTAAGCCACCACTTTCAAGGAGCAAATCAATGGTAGTGCCTCCAATTAAATGCATGTGATTACAAACCCTAATTCATTCATCTAACTCAATAAATAATATGAGGTGCTGGACACATAACAGTGAACCAAAGTTCCCATTTTCTTGACACTCAAATTAGAGTCTGATTTGATGGATCATATACAAGAAAACAAGTAAAAATGATAATTTCAGAGAGTGATATATGCTAAAGCATCAACATGGGAAAATGTAACCGAGAGAGGGGTAGGAGCAGGGGCATGGGAGGGCTAATTTATACAGGATGGTCAGAGGAGGTGCCATTGTTTGAAAAGGATGGGAAGATCTTCCAGAAAGTGTTCCAGGCAAAAGAAACTGTAAACTTAAAATGTTTGAGCAACAAGAACAACAAAAAGTCAGCCTGGGTACAGTACAGCTAGTGAATGTAAGAGTGTAGGGGAATTTGGAGAAGGCTTGTGGCCTTGGGAAGGAATGACTGTGGTTACATTTGGGGTGCCACTGGTGGGCTTTAAACGGAAATGATATATTATGGTACACACTTTTACAAGCTCACTCCAGCCTTATGTGTAGAAGGGAGTGGAGCGGGGACAGAGGAGCAACTGAAAGACTCAGGAAACTAAATTCCAGACAAGAGGTGACAGTGATTTGGCCTTGTGCAGTGGGAATAGGGATATGGAGAAGTGAATCAATTTCAGCTATATCTTGAGGCAGAGGAATGGGAAGATGCCACAGGAGAACTAGTATCTCATATAGTTTGGGCCAAGAGAAGAAATTAAAGGTATCCCCTGATGAATGAATTGAAGCTGCGGGTCTTGGATTCTAGACCTCAATGTCTTGTCATGCAGCCTGAAAAACCTAAACGGTGGTGCCCAGGGATGAGATGTTCAGGCCAGGTTTACTGAAAGGGGAGGGTAGCCCACTGGGCAGTGCAAAGGTGAATCCCCCCACGTGGGGGCAGTTATAGACCTCTTTTATATGGGGTACTAGGGGATGGGCATGTTCCACAGGTTGCATCTCAAGTTAGGGTCTTTTGGCAGGAACTTCTGGGGGTGGGGCTAGCCACATCCTTTGTATCTTTGTCTTAGGAGGAGAAGAGAAGTAGGAGGGGAAAAGTATTTGTGTGTGGCTGTGTTAGCCCCCAGTGCAGCCATGTGACCTTGAACAAGTCACTTTATCACTCCCGACCTCATGTTCCAGGTAAGGCGATTTTTAGTTCTAACATTTTCCTGTCCATTTTTAAATGTAATATGTTCTACATTCCCTTCTTCTCGCTCTCTTTTTTTTCAACAAATATTTGTCTGTTTGTTTTTGAGACAGGGTCTCACTCTGTCACCCAGACTAGAGTGAAATAGCATAATCATAGCTCACTGCAACCTCCAGCTCCTAAGTGCAAGCAATACTCATGCCTCGGGGGGACAACCAGCATGTACTATCACATTCTGCTTATTTTTTTAAATTTTTTTTTTATTTTTTCATAGAGACAAGCTCTCACTATGTTGCTTAGGCTGGTCTCAAACTCTTGGCCTCCCAAACTGCTGGATTATTGGCATGAGCCATTGCACTTGACCAACAAACGTTTATTGAATGCCTACTAGGTGCCATCACTGTACTAGCTGATGACACTGTACTGTACAGCCAGACACTAAACCTCCTCTTGGAGCAACAGCTTAGAAAAGGTGACTGATATCAAATAAATAATTACATTAATTATTTAAATTGCTGTTGGCATAAGAACTATTAGGGAGACCCTCCAGGAGGTTATGGGAAGGCTTCTCTGAAGAAGAGGTGCTCCAGTGGTAGCATTTGGTGAGGATGCAGTCTTTTAAAGACAAATCAAAAACCTCAGAGGCCACATTTCATGAGCTTTGGCTCCATAAGCACCAGTTACTTTTCAAGTCAGTTGCATGTAAGACTGAAGAGCTGAAGAGACTCTACCTCAGATTTGCCACAAGGGGCCATGTGGCTCTAGCTACATTCTCTTCCGAGGTCATCTAGTGCTAAGCATTTTTCCTAGAATTGAATATCATAGGAGGCACATTGTATGATCATGTCATGATACCCCAGAGAAAAGAAGGCACTTGGCAGTGCATCAGGCAACTTGGTCTCTTCCTCTGACTCCACCCCAGGCTTCTGGACAGAATGCCAACTGCTACATCTCCTAGGGCCAGATTTGGCCTAGCCATTTGGAAAATAGGCACACTCCTCCTTTATTAATGCTGAGGATTATGCCAGGAATGAGTCTCTTCTGTACAAGACAGCGAAAAGTGCCTAAAGTTGATCATGTCATTTTGAAAATGACATGATTCTCATGCACCCTGGTAAGAATTATCCAGCTAATCACTAATCGCTCTGGTATCTCCGCCTCTTCTTCCCAACTTTCAACACCAGCTGTCATGGGAAGACACAAAAACAGAATCTCCACTGGGCAGAGCTTTCAGGATCTTGAGGCTGATGTCTTGTCTGCTTTAGCATCAGGAGCCAGAAAGTGATTGTGATGTTTCTTCCTCTTTAAAGGCTCCTAGACAAACTCCCTGTGGGTGGGATCACCCACTGGCCACATCTAGTGTGCTAGCCTGCCTGGCCACACTGGTGAAGAAGAAATAGCACTTTTGTATACGGGGGGAGAGGGGAGGAAGAAGCTTGGGAACATGAAAGGAAAACAACTAGGCTTTCTGTCCAGGGCCTTCCCCTAGTATATAAAAAACAGCTGTAGACCGTAAGGAGGGTGCCCTGTCGGCCAACTGGTCTTCTAATCAAAAATGCCAAGGTTATTTAAAACACTATCTTTATGGAGTGTTTCCATAACCCTAAATTAGAGCCCAGGGCTTCACATCCTTCCCCATAGCAAGGTGTTGTGATGCAATGATTACATGAACAGACTCTGCAGCTGGACATTTGGGTTCACATTTTTAACTGTGTGACTTCAGACAAATCACCTTCTCAACTTTGCTTCCCGCCTCTTTACATGAAACCAACAAGAACAAACCTGTCATAGATTTGTAATAAAAAAAAATTAATGAGGCTGATGTAGGTAATGGGCTTAGTCATTGCTATCACAGAACTGCTAGATGTCCACATGAATCTGTATCCTGCTGCTGCTGCTGACTGAAGCTGGATCTACCCTGTTTCCCTGAAAATAAGACAGTGTCTTATTTTAAGGTGTGCTCCCAAAGATGTGCTAGGTCTTATTTTCAGGGGACATCTTATCTTTCCTGTAAGTAGGTCTTATTTTCGGGGAAACAGGGTAGGCACCAGCTACTGAGCACAAGTAGCCACGTATAAATCAGTGGAAAGAGCTGCAGACAGGAGGCTGATTTGCCACCAGGTCTCCCAGTGGCCATGAGAGTCATCCGATAGGAAGATCCAGGGTCTGAAAATGAAAACAGCTAGATGCAGTGGGCTCAAAGACCCTAATTAGCCCTTTTTCATTTCTCAGGAGGGTTCCAACTAGGCACTGGTTCAAGTTAGTCATCTGTTCTGTGGCTTCCATCTCCTTGTCAGCATCTTCACCTCTGCCCCACCCTTCCCACCGTGCTCTCTCAGCAGACCCTGGTACAGTGCTATCTACGGATGTGAGTGCTATGGCCCACCCTGGAGATCAGTCATCTTGGCTTGCTTTCTATCTCTGCAGATGAGGAAACCGAGGTCCAAAGACATGAAGGGATCCAAAACTATCACATAGCTGGGGGCCACAGAGCCAGACTCGAACCCACCTTCCGCTATTCCTAGTTCTCTAAATGCGCTGCTCCTCCTCTATTCAAGTACATCTTAGGTGCACAAGGAAGGTGCCACAGTGCCTGGATTCCTGGCATGAGGAGCATTGCTTGGAGCTGAACTTTCCAAGCAAAGGAGTTGCTCCTTGGGCCTCCAAAAAGGCTGACACCAAGAATCAGGAAACCCATATGGCTGTGTGATTTTAAGTGAACTACCTGATTCCTCTGTGTCTTTTCCCTCACCTCAACCCTGGCTACTCCTGCCTTGCCCCCACCACACCAAGCTATCATGCAAAAAGACCCTCAGGTGATAAAATCTTATCTTAGTAGCGAAGTCACCAAAGGTATTAATATCATTCAGCCTTGGACTTCTATCAGGGGACTTTATTTGAAGCGTTAAGCTCAGTTCCCAGGGTTTTATGCTCAGCTTTGGAACTTTCTCTTTGAGTGAGTGAAAAAAGCCCATTTGGAAATCCAAACCTACCCACCAGGCCTGGGCCCAACTGCTATATCTTTGTGACCCAGAGAGGAGAGTGTCTGCAGCCCAATTCAATGGGCCCATTATGCATGGCTAATTCCACAGTAGAACACTGTGTCTTTGAGGGCCTGGCAGCAACCGGTCCTACCTGTTTTAGAGTCAGTACATTCTGTTTGCTGGAGGGACAGCAAAGGAGAGCAGCACACACCACCATCTCATCACAGTAAATGCCATTTCAGGTTAATGACCGCCACATACAGTACTACTGTAGTCAAACTGCACACACCAAGTCCCCTTCCCATGCAGGCTGGCAGGCATCACATAAAGGGGATTATTGTGCACACTCGGTTAAGGAGTGAGAGGTGCCTCCAGGTGCCAAGTGTGGTCTCATAACTCATACGCTCAGGAGCGGGGAGGTTGGGACACTGTGCACATATCTTCTCATTTTTATAAGACAATCTATTCACATTCACTATTGACACTGGGGTACTGTTACTGACACCGGAATTTGTGTCATTCAATAAAATACCCTATCAGCTTAACCTGACATTACAGACCATCAACTAGATCCCACGAAAAAATGTTCCCATCTCAGGCCAGAACCGGTTCTTTGTGGTCAGAATCATCCTACTTCTCCTGGGAGTTGAGTGGGCCTGTTTCTACAGACCAACAGTTTGGGGAGGGGGGTGTTTCTAACCACCTGGGTGACTGAAGTTGATGGTTTTCAGGCCCCAACCAGTCTTTTCTGTCTGCCAGAAACAAAGCAAGAATGCTCCCCTCCTGAGGTCTCAATTTACAGGCTTTTCACATCGATAATTAAGCAAGCTTTGCCACCTGCTCTCCTTTTTAGGGGTTCCTCTCAAAACAGTCCTCACATTGCCTTTGAAAGCCCAGCTGCAACTCTACCTATTTGCATTGCCACCTCCAGACAGAAGGGATTGCTGTAGGGCTGGAAGGCAATGACCTTGGCCATGTTCATGGGTCAGTTCATAGGTTCAGTTGCTTGAATTGGCTGAAGCAAGGAGACCTTCTTCTCCTATGGGAAAAAAAATATCCCCCAATGCCTGAAATTCCATTCTTTAGTGACCATTACTTTGTGTCAGGTCTTGTCCTTTGTTGGAATTGTCACTTAAAGTCCAAGTAACTCTGGGGTGGGTAGTAATGTAAGGTTCTAGCATTGAAATATGAATATGTTCATCTGATTGGGGAAGGGAGCATGAAAATCCTGAGTGTTGGAGGCGAAGAAACTAAGAGAGTCCAAGGAGATGGGAAACAAACTGAGTGCTAAGAAGAAATTATGGAATCAAAGTCACAATGAGAGTTTTTTTCTGGGTGGCTGAGCTAGACTCTTGTTTCTTCTTCCCAGCTAGTGTCTCCTCACCATGGCATGTGAAACCAAATAGAGAAGCGCAGGACTAAAACTGTCAGAGAGCTGTATTCCTAATGATATCATCCAAGTGCCTAGACATGACCGCACCTGAAGCCAGCATTAACCTCAGACTTTTTAGTTACAGCCAAAACTTTCTTTCCCCCTTTCCCTTAAGCTGTTTAAGGTTTCTAATGTGACAGAACAAGTTTCTTAGTATTATAATGGCTTTACCACATAGTTCATGGTGGTGCTAGTCCCCAGCTGCTGGTAGCATCCTTCTCTATCTGGTTCTGCCATGTTCCAGTGAACTTGGCCCAAATCTGGGCCTCGTTATACCCCTCGATGAATTGGGGATAATAATGAGGTAGATGGCAAGGAGGAAAAGAGACTCACTGATAAAGAACTTTGCTCTCCTTAGAAGAAACACGTTGTAGAACTCCAGAGTCTTATGCTGACAAAGGTAGACGTCACACTTTGGCATTGAGAGTACTCTGGAGTTTTGCCACTTAAAGTGAAGTCCCAGCAGTGGGCACATCTAAAAGTTGATGGAACACAGAACCTCAGCCTTATCTCAGGCTTACAAATCAGAATTTCCATATTCACCAGGCCCTCAAGTGATTTGTGTACATGTGACAGGGACCACAGGAGGCCACAGCCCCAGGTGCACTTATATTTGTTTTATATACTGAGCTACTGTGCCTAGTCTCAGTTAAAATTAGGTTCCTTTCTTCCAA
This sequence comes from Nycticebus coucang, assembly GCF_027406575.1. Classification (NCBI taxonomy): domain Eukaryota; kingdom Metazoa; phylum Chordata; class Mammalia; order Primates; family Lorisidae; genus Nycticebus; species Nycticebus coucang. Next base: position 30,027,269 of record NC_069793.1, on the reverse strand, counting down.
AACGTTTGAAAAATATCTTTTTGCTTCAATCTCCACATTTCACAGATGGATATACTAAGGTTGAGAAAGGATATATGAATTAGATGAGATCATCAGCTTCTCAGTGAAAAGCAAATGCTCTGAAAATCTCTGTGACCTTGGGTTAGGCAAAGATTTCTTAGATATGATAACAAAAACATAAACCATAAAAGCAAAGAGTTGATAAATAAGACTACATTGAAAATTAAAAACTTCTGCTCTTCAAGAGATACTAGTGAGAAAATAGAAAGATAAGCCAAGCCACTGACTGGTAGAAAATATTTTATAAAGGATTTTTATCCTTTCAAAATTCAATACTAAGAAAAGAAACAACCCAATTACAAAAGGAGAAAAGATATGAATAAATACTTCACAAAAGAATTTATATAGATGGCAAATAGTCACATGAACAGATTCTCAACATTTTAGTTATCAGGAAAATTAAAATTTAAACCAAAGTATGATATCCATTCTACCTAGCAGGCTGGAAAAAAGAAAAAAACAGGTAGCATGAAGTGTAACAAGGATGTGAAACACTTAAATGTCACACATTGCTACCAGGAATGCCAAAATGCAATAGTCACTTTGGAAGTGATTGGTAGTTTCTTACACATTTAAACATACACCTATCCTCTGACCCAGGAAGCCCACCCCTGGGTATTTATGCAAGAGAAGTGCAAGACTTAGGTTGACACACAAAAAAGTTGATATGTGAATATTCACAAAGATTTATGCTGAATGATAGAAGCTGGACTCAAAAGGCTGCCTACAGGTTGTCTGTGATTCCATTTATATGACATTGTAGGAAAAGCAAAACCATAGGAATAAAAACCAGACCAGCAGCTGCCAAGGTCAGGATTGCGGGGCAGGTGTTTGACCATAAAGGTGTTGTTCATTTCCCAGGGCTGCTGTCACAAAGTACCTCAAACTAAGTGGTTTAAACAGCAGAAATGTATCCTCTCACAGTCCTGGAGGCCAGAAATCTGAGATGGAGATACTGGCAGGGTTGGCTTCTTCTTCTAATAGCTATAAGGAAAAGATCTGTCCCAGCCTCTCGCCTCAGCTTGCAGTTGGCTGTCCTCATGTTCACAAGGGGTTCTCCCTGTGTGTGTCTGTGTCCAAATTTTCCTTTTTACATGGACACTGGTCATATTAGGTTGGGCCCCACCTTAATGAGCTCATTTGAACTTGAAGGAGCTCAGGAAATTTTGCCTCAGAATATGACTTCTTGGTATGAAGAGTATTTTGAATGAAAGGCCTTCAGAGATCAACAGGCATGGAAAGGGGCTTTCCCTTTTATCTGCATAAACCAAAACAAAAATGACCTCCCCCAACCCTCCCTTTTATTTCAATACATTACAGGAGAAAAAGACCAAGAATATAGCCAGACCTGACCCAAATAATTTTAAATATAATACCTGTCTCTTAGGCTAATTTGATTTCCAGAGATAATTATTTATAAGTCAATCTTTTCCCCCTGTCCATTCATTTTCCCAAGGATCTATTCATCCTCCCTAATAACCATTTATTGCCCCTAAGCAGAATTACTTATGCTCTCTCTCTCTTTTTTTTTTTTTTTTGTCGCCCTTGGTAGAGTGCTGTCGCATCACAGCTCACAGCAACCTCCACCTCTTGGACTTAGGGGATTCTCTTATCTCAGCCTCCCGAGTAGCTGGGATTACAGGCACCCGCCATAACACCCGGCTATTTTTGTTGATGTTGTTGTTGCAGTTTGGCTGGGGCTGTATTTGAACCCGCCACCCTTGGTATATGGTGCCAGTGCCCTTCTCACTGAGCCACAGGCACCACCCAGAATTACTTATGTTCTTCCTCTTTCCCTTCCTTTTAAAATAACAGTATAAATTTCTGAACCCCATTGGGATATTGGGTAATCACTCTGGATTCTCTATGTGGACATGATAAATATTAATAAATCTCTTTCTCTTATTATTCTGCCTTAGTGTGAGTTGATCTTTCAGTGAACCTTCCAGGACAAAGGAGAAATTTCTTCTCACTCCCACAAACTCAATTACTTTTGTAAAGACTCTATTTTCAAATAAGGTGACATTCTGAGGTACTGGGGGTTAGAGGTTCAATATAGGAATTTGGGGGGACACAATTCAACCCATACCAAGAGCACTAGAGGACATTTGGAACTGGAACTATACTACGATATGTGTTTTAGTTGTGATGGTGTGCTTATGTGTGCAGTTAATAGTCATAAGACTGTATATTTAAAAGGTGGATTTTGCTGCTTGTAACATAATTTTTCATACTCTAAAAAATAAAGGAGGTCTCCCAGATTTTTGTCAAAAAATGATTAGTCTTTCTACTCTACTGCACTGCCCTGACGACCTCGCACATTCTAGGCATCCGTGGAAGTAGAGGAGTGTGTTTCAGACCCCTGAAGTACATCACAATAGCACAGAGAATGCTGTGTGAATGTATCTATAAACTAAGCATCGAGATTTCATCAGCTGCCACATTTCACCAATGGCTTTCCTGGAGTAGGATGAAGTAACTTGAAGTGAGCAGCAGCTGGGGAAATCTGGTCTGGGCCCTGCCCCAGGTAGCTGGAGTGGGGCTCCACCCACTGCAGGTAAAAGCTTCACATTGTGGCCACAATCTGTGGTCTCAGCCTGCACCTGAGGCTGCTCAGAGGTCACCTGCAGGAGAGGGAGACAGGAGATCAAACGACCTGCCAACTCCACTCATACGCAGGAAAGAACTCAGGAGATGACCTCAGCTTCACAGAGGGGAACGGGTGGGTGAACTTGCCCCATACACTTCATGCGTGGGTGGGGGCGTACGTGTGGGTCAGACACTTGCAGATGTTTGCAGAGATAACAACTTGAGTCCTGCCAACTCCCCACCCTGCAGCTTCTCCGGCCTCTCTGCATTCTTATCTGTCTGATCCTCCTGCCATCTGACTTGGAGTCATTCTGCGGGTCACTGACTACAGACCTGTTCAGGCCACATAGAATCGCTTGAACAGTAATGGAAACAGAAAGATCCAAGGCATGCTGCCGGGCCCCCAGCTTTTGGGAAAGGTGCTTTCTCAGCACATACCCTGACTTGGTCAGTGGGTACAGGGACAGGACAGCTGGGACTGGGAACGGAGTGTGGAGCCAGTTGGAAAGCAGGAAGCACAGAGCTTATCTTCGCAAGGGGCTTGATCAGAATGTCCCCCAAAGTGACTGAGTGGGGTTTGAGGAGAGTGGCACACAGCACTGTGGGCAGCGGGCGGGCTGCCAGCGGCCTCCGACGTGCTTGACAACACAGCCAGCTCGGTTCTTTCCGGTATTCTGTCAGAAATGACATCACTGTTTTGTTAACCTTCTCAGCCTTCACACTTTTGTGGACGCCCTGTCTAGCTTCTATGCCATCTGTCTTCTTGTGTTTTTATTTCAGGTACTCTTTTCTTTTTTTTTTAATCTCCTCCCCCTAATTTTATTTCCTAAACTCAGACCAAAAAAACCCCTTCTATTTTCATGGGCTTTGTTTTTTCATCTGTCAAATGAGGCTAAAGGAGGAGTGTGTTTTCCAGTTCTGTACCCAAAGAGCAGAAGATTAGACTCAGAAAATCTGCATTTCCAAGGCTTTGTTTTCCCCTCAGACACTCATAAACAATACTGTGGGCTATCGTGTCCCTCACACACTCTCCCTGGGCTTCCCCATAACCCTGTGAGGTCGTATTGTCACCCTCACTTGTGGTTTTCATTCCCCAGGGGCAGCTATAACAAAGTGCCAACAAACTCGGTCTGGTTACCCTGGAGGTAACTGAGACAGAACTTCAAAGGCTTTTCTCATGTCCCATCCCGGCAGACGGGATTTGATTCAGGCATTCTGACCCCAGGGTTTGTACTCCTAACTCCTCCTCTCCCATACGTTAAGGCCAGTCACACATCTCTCTGGCTGTGCAGCTGCTGGTGCATCATTTGGGCTCTTTGAGTTTAACTTTTCTCATTTGGCAAAAGGAGACAGTTTCATGGTGCTTGTCAAAAATAACAAGCTGCTCTGTGTGAAAGCAGCTGGTGCCAAATAATAGATCTCCACCCTCCATAAGAGCCTCCTTTTCATCCTTGCCTATTCTCTTGCCTCTGTGCTGGCTGCCACTTGAGCAATGATGGTGCCACCTTTCCTGGAACTTTCTAAACAACAAGAGCTAAATTGTGCTACCAATTACAGGCCAGGTATTGCACTCAGCACCTTGCGTGTTTCACCTCATCTGCCTTTTATTTAACCTCACAACAGCTCTGGGAGGCAGGTGCAATGATTCCTATTTTACAGGTGAAGGTGAAGCACAGAGGTTGAGTAACTTGCCCAAGGTCATAGAGTGGTGGGTCTCTCTGACTCACTCTATTACTCAACTGTGCACTAACTCCAAGAAAGGGGCTAGTGTGAGGGCAGGAAGAAATTGTGTGATTGAGGTTGGAGATATCTTGTAAGCTCTACCCATAAGCAATGGCTAGAATCCAAGTTAGGGGAACCTTCACACTAATTTTTTTTTTTAAATCAACTCTCTCATCTTTTTTTCAACATTTGTGGTATTGGTCAACAGTGGACTTCTCTAATACCCAGATATGAAAGAAGCAACTTTGACCTGGAGTTCAGGATTTTCACATCTAAATTTATAAAGACACGGAGAAGAAAATAAACTAGCCCATGGTAGTCTATTTTTTAGTCGAAAACAAGATTGAAAGTACTAGTGCTGCTATTACAGTAGAACCTCTGTGAACTGACCACCCAAGGGACTGTTATAAACTGATCAAAACATAGAGATGGTCAACATAAGGAACTAGGCCTACTGTACTGATACATACATGTGGGGTGTGTCTAGTCTATAAAAATTAGGTCAATATTAGGAGGTAGTCAGAGTAGGGAAGTGGTCGACTATGGAGGGTTGACTGTATTTAGATGTCAGGTTTTCACTTTCAAATTCCTACTTAGCATTCTGCATTAACCTGGGCAAAGAGAAGGTCCTTAAGAAATTGTTGAAGGTGGCTGCACTTTTTCTAGCCTTTGCTATACACCAACAAGGATCTGAGTTACCTACATTCCAGAAAAGGGGAGGCAAAGCCAGAAAATGACCCAAGGCATCATGGGTCATAAGAGTCAAGGACACCAGATAGATAGGTCTAGCATCAGCCTTCCCTTGCAGGTGTCTCTCCATCCCCCTGCATGGGTTCTCACCTCTGGGCACTTTGTTGCTAACTATTCTCATGGGAACTTCTTCAACATCAATTATTTTCTGCTCAGATATTTTGCTGTGGATCAGCTTACATGGGCTAGCTACCTGACAATATTAGAATTTTAATAGAGGATTTTTGGACACCCAGAAGAATTAATCACCAAATTATATCTTCTCAGAGTGAAAGTATTGAGCCGTCAGCTAATTAAGAGTCTACAGAGTCATGGGTCTCCAGGGGCAGGTAACTGCAGATGTGTAACATAGGCTCATGACAAGATACAATGGTAAAGATCATGGTAAATTAGACAACCCTGACCAATCTGGGGACATTCAAAATCCACCTCCTAAAACCACTTTTCAGGAAAGTAACAAACACAAACACAATGCAAAAAAAACAAAACAAGTAAAACCAGACCTTGGCTCAGATCCTGGGAAAGAAAATGACATTAATGGAATAACTGATTAATGTGAATAAAACCTATAGATTAGATAATAGTAATGTGCCAGTGGTAGTTTCTTAGTTCTGACAAATGTACCATGCTTGTCTAAGATGCTAATATATGAGAGGAAATTGGGTAAAGGATATCTGGGAAGTTATTGTACTATCCTTACAACTTAAAAAAAATGTAAATTATTCCAGAACGATAAGTTTATTAAAAAAATAAAAATAGCTACATCTACAAGTAAGGGCTATGATAATAGTAGCTATCACTTAAATAGTTATGAGTCTTGCTATGTCTAAGAGCTTGGTATATATTAATCTATATATTCTTTTTTTTTTTTTTATTGTTGGGGATTCATTGAGGGTACAATAAGCCAGGTTACACTGATTGCAATTGTTAGGTAAAGTCCCTCTTGCAATCATGTCTTGCCCCCATAAAGTGTGACACACACCAAGGCCCCACCCCCCTCCCTCCTTCTCTCTTTCTGTTTCCCCCCCCATAACCATAATTGTCATTAATTGTCCTCATATCAAAATTGAGTACATAGGATTCATGCTTCTCCATTCTTGTGATGCTTTACTAAGAATAATGTCTTCCACGTCCATCCAGGTTAATACGAAGGATGTAAAGTCTCCATTTTTTTTAATGGCTGAATAGTATTCCATGGTATACATATACCACTGTTTGTTAATCCATTCCTGGGTTGGTGGGCATTTAGGCTGTTTCCACATTTTGGCGATTGTAAATTGAGCTGCAATAAAAAGTCTAGTACAAGTGTCCTTATGATAAAAGGATTTTTTTCCTTCTGGGTAGATGCCCAGTAATGGAATTGCAGGATCGAATGGGAGGTCTAGCTTGAGTGCTTTGAGGTTTCTCCATACTTCCTTCCAGAAAGGTTGTACTAGTTTGCAGTCCCACCAGCAGTGTAAAAGTGTTCCCTTCTCTCCACATCCACGCCAGCATCTGCAGTTTTGAGATTTTGTGATGTGGGCCATTCTCACTGGGGTTAGATGATATCTCAGGGATGTTTTGATTTGCATTTCTCTAATATATAGAGATGATGAACATTTTTTCATGTGTTTGTTAGCCATTTGTCTGTCGTCTTTAGAGAAAGTTCTATTCATGTCTCTTGCCCATTGATATAAGGGATTGTTGGCTTTTTTCATGTGGATTAATTTGAGTTCTCTATAGATCCTAGTTATCAAGCTTTTGTCTGATTGAAAATATGCAAATATCCTTTCCCATTGTGTAGGTTGTCTCTTTGCTTCGGTTATTGTCTCCTTAACTGTACAGAAGCTTTTCAGTTTAATGAAGTCCCATTTGTTTATTTTTGTTGTTGTTGTAATTGCCATGGCAGTCTTCTTCATGAAGTCTTTCCCCAGGCCAATATCTTCCAGTGTTTTTCCTATGCTTTCTTGGAGGATTTTTATTGTTTCATGCCTTAAATTTAAGTCCTTTATCCATCTTGAATCAATTTTTGTGAGTGGTGAAAGGTGTGGGTCCAGTTTCAGTCTTTTACATGTAGACATCCAGTTCTCCCAACACCATTTATTGAATAGGAAGTCTTTCCCCCAAGGTATGTTCTTGTTTGGTTTATCAAAGATTAGGTGGTTATAAAATGTTAGTTTCATTTCTTGGTTTTCAATTCGATTCCAAGTGTCTATGTCTCTGTTTTTGTGCCAGTACCATGCTGTCCTGAGCACTATGGCTTTGTAGTACAGACTAAAATCTGTTATGCTGATGCCCCCAGCTTTATTTTTGTTACAGAGAACTGCCTTAGCTATACGGGGTTTTTTCCGGTTCCATACAAAACGCAGAATCATTTTTTCCAAATCTTGAAAGTACCATGTTGGTATTTTGATAGGAATGGCATTGAATAGGTAGATTGCTTTGGGAAGTATAGACATTTTAACAATGTTGATTCTTCCCATCCATGAGCATGGTATGTTCTTCCATTTGTTAATATCCTCTGCTATTTCCTTTCTGAGGATTTCATAGTTTTCTTTATAGAGGTCCTTCACCTCCTTCGTTAGGTATATTCTTAGGTATTTCATTTTCTTTGAAACTATGGTGAAGGGAGTTGTGTCGTTAATTAGCTTCTCATCTTGACTGTTATTGGTGGCTACTGACTTGTGGACATTGATTTTATATCCTGAAACATTACTGTATTTTTTGATGACTTCTAGGAGTCTTGTGGTTGAGTCTTTGGGGTTCTCTAAGTATAAGATCATGTCGTCAGCAAAGAGGGAGAGTTTGACCTCCTCTGCTCCCATTTGGATTCCCTTTATTTCCTTGTCTTGCCTAATTGTATTGGCTAGAACTTCCAGCACTACGTTGAATAGTAAAGGTGACAGAGGACAACCTTGTCTGGTTCCAGTTCTAAGAGGAAAAGCTTTCAGTTTTACTCCATTCAGTAAAATATTGGCTGTGGGTTTGTCATAGATAGCTTCCATCAGTTTTAGAAATGTGCCACCTATGCCTATACTCTTCAGTGTTCCAAATAGAAAAGGATGCTGGATTTTATCAAATGCTTTTTCTGCATCTAGTGAGAGGATCATGTGATCTTTATTTTTGCCTCTGTTAATATGGTGGATAACGTTTATGGACTTGCGTATGTTAAACCAGCCTTGCATCCCTGGGATGAAGCCTACTTGATCATGATGAATGACTTTTTTGATGATAAGCTGTAATCTATTGGCTAGGATTTTGTTGAGAATTTTTGCGTCTATGTTCATGAGTGAGATTGGTCTGAAATTCTCCTTTTTATTTGGGTCTTTTCCTGGTTTTGGTATCAGGGTGATGTTTGCTTCATAGAATGTGTTGGGGAAGATTCCTTCTTCCTCAATTTTTTGAAATAATTTCTGCAGTACAGGAATAAGCTCTTCCTTGAAGGTTTGATAGAATTCTGGAGTGAAGCCATCTGGACCAGGGCATTTTTTGGTTGGAAGCTTTTTTATTATTTCTTTGATCTCAGTGCATGAAATTGGTCTGTTCAGGAGCTCTATTTCTTCCTGGCTGAGTCTAGGGAGAGGGTGTGATTCCAAATATTGATCCATTTCGTTCACATTGTCAAATTTCTGGGCATAGAGTTTCTGGTAGTATTCAGAGATGATCTCTTGTATCTCTGTGGGATCAGTTGTTATTTCCCCTTTATCATTTCTGATTGAGGTTACTAGAGATTTTACTTTTCTATTTTTTGTTAGTCTGGCCAATGGTTTATCTATTTTATTTATTTTTTCAAAAAACCAACTCCTTGTTTCATTAATTTTCTGAATGATTCTTTTGTTTTTAATTTCATTGATCTCTGATTTGATTTTGGATATTTCTTTTCTTCTACTGAGTTTAGGCTTAGATTGTTCTTCTTTTTCCAATTCCATAAGATCTCTTGTGAGATTGTTGATGTGCTCTCCTTCTGTTTTTCGAATGTAGGCATCTAAAGCGATGAATTTTCCTCTCAAAACTGCTTTTGCAGTATCCCACAGGTTTTGGTAGCTTGTGTCTTCATTGTTGTTATGCTTAAGGAAGTTAATGATTTCCTGTTTTATTTCTTCCTTCACCCATCTGTTATTCAACAGAAGATTGTTTAGTTTCCATGCCTTTGGGTGGGGTTGAGCATTTTTGTTAGAGTTGAGTTCCACCTTTAGTGCCTTATGGTCTGAGAAGATACAAGGTAACATTTCAATTCTTTTGATTCTGTTGATATTTGTTTTGTGTCCCAGGATATGATCAATTTTGGAGAATGTTCCATGGGGTGATGAGAAGAATGTATATTCTTTATCTTTGGGATGGAGTGTTCTATATGTGTCTATCAAGCACAGTTGTTCTAGGGTCTCATTTAAGTCTCTTATATCCTTGTTTAATTTCTGTTTACAGGATCTGTCCAGCTCTGTAAGAGGAGTGTTAAGGTCCCCTGTTATTATGGTATTATCAGATATCATATTGCTCAGACTGAGTAAGGTCTGTTTCAAGAATCTGGGAGCATTTAAATTGGGTGCATAGATATTTAGAATTGAAATGTCTTCTTGTTGTATTTTTCCCTTGACCAATATAAAGTTACCATCTTTGTCTTTTTTGACTTTAGTTGCTTTAAATCCACATGGATCTGAAAATAAGATTGCAATTCCTCTTTTCTTCTGAATTCCATTTGCCTGAAAAATTGTCTTCCAACCCTTGACTCAGAGCTTTAATTTGTCTTTTGAAGCCAGGTGTGTTTCTTGCAGACAGCAAATAGATGGCTTGTGTTTTTTAATCCAGTCAGCCAATCTATGTCTCTTCAGTGGGGAATTCAAGCCATTAACATTTATTGAGATAATTGATAAGTGTGGTAGTATTCTATTCGTCTTATTTGGTGAGAGTCCATTGCTTAGTTTTATCTTTTGCATCAGCATGGAGGTTTGGTTCTGTCCTTTAATTTCTGAGTTCTTACTTTGCTGCTGATCCATTGTGGTGGTCAGTGTGCAGAACAGGTTGAAGTATTTCCTGTAGAGCTGGTCTTGTTGTGGCGAATTTCCTCAATGTTTGTATATCCGTAAATGATTTGATTTCTCCATCAATTTTGAAGCTTAGCTTAGCAGGGTACAGAATTCTGGGCTGGAAATTGTTCTGTTTAAGTAGATTAAAGGTAGATGACCATTGTCTTCTTGCTTGAAAAGTTTCATTAGAGAAGTCTGCGGTCACTCTGATGGATTTGCCCCTGTAGGTCAACTGGTGCTTACTCCTGGCAGCTTGCAGAATCTTTTCTTTTGTCTTGACTTTGGACAGGTTCATCACAATGTGTCTTGGAGAAGCTCGGTTAGTGTTGAGGCGACCTGGGGTCCGATAGCCCTCTGAAAGCAGTGTGTCAGAATCTTTGTTGATATTTGGGAAATTTTCTTTTCTAATATTCTCTAGTATGGCTTCCATTCCTCTGGGGCATTCTTCTTCCCCTTCTGGAATTCCTATAACTCGTATGTTGGAACGCTTCATAAAGTCCCATAATTCTGACAGTGAACGTTCTGCTTTCTCTCTCTTCTTTTCTGCCTCTTTTACTATCTGAGTTATCTCAAAAACTTTGTCTTCTACCTCTGAAATTCTTTCTTCTGCATGGTCTAACCTGTTGCTGATACTTTCCATTGCATCTTTAAGTTCCCTGATTGACTGTTTCATTTCCTTCAGCTCTGCTATATCCTTTTTATATTCTTCATATCGTTCATCTCTGATTTGATTCTGTTTTTGGATTTCCTTTTGGTTATTTTCCACTTTATTAGCAGTTTCCTTCATTGTTTCCATCATTTCTTTCATTGTTTTCAACATGTGTATTCTAAATTCCCTTTCTGTCATTCCTAACATTTCTGTATAGGTGGAATCCTCTGCAGTAGCTACCTCATGGTCCCTTGGCGGGGTTGTTCTGGACTGGTTCTTCATGTTGCCTGGAGTTTTCTGCTGATTCTTCCTCATGGGTGATTTCTTTTATCTGTTTCCTTGCCCTAATTTTCCTTTCACTTCCTCTTGCTCTTTAAGTTCTCGTGCCTGTGGAAGTTGCGGGCGGGTTTAGACGGATTGAACACACGCGACCACTTGCCGGTTTTCCACTGTTTTAGTCCTCCTCTTGGGGTCCAGAAGTCTCTCGCTGACTCCCTGTATCCTCTCAGGGGTGATGATAGGCAGATCCCACCAGCCAGAGATGCCTGGAGTCCTATATCCCCAGACTCATGGTGCCCAGATGCAAGGAAGCTGTTACTCGGCTGCCATCTTGCTACGCCTCCTAATCTATATATTCTTCACAACAATTTTACCAGGTAATACAATTATTCTCCTTTTATTCATGAGGAAACTAAGGCACAGCTAGGTCAACTACCTTGTCCAAGGTCACATAGCTACTGAGTGGTAAGCCAAGATTCTAATACAAATGCACAGTATTTTTCCTATAGCAGCCAAAGTGAGGGATGTAAAAACACGTCGGTCAGGACCAGAGGCTCAACTAGGTGATAAGTTGTACCTAACAGAGCAGAGCTGGGAAAAGAGTAAGTCTAGTGAGACCCCTGCTCAGCTATAAGATATAAGGAGGCACTACAACCTCACACTCATTAGGATGGCTATTAGGTTAAAAAAAATCCAGAAAAATAGCAAGTGTTGACAAAGATATGCAGACATTAAAATATAATAACTATTAAAATGTAATCTAGCAATTCCCTAGATGATTCTGATATTCAATAAGCCTACCCCCCACCAAAGAAATGTTGAATTAACATGTAGTAGAGGAAAGCAAGATCCAAAGAGGTTAATTTTTACTTACTAGAGGTCACCACTGGTTAGCAAATGAATTAATGTTGGATTGACTGGGAGCTCAATGGCCAAAGAAGGATGCATTTGGGGACTAGAGGACCTGATGTCCCATTCAAGGGCAATTCTGCCACAGGAGCCCTGTGACCCAGGCTTTGAGGTTCTCTTGAGGACACCAAGCCCTCACAATATCTGCTGGATCTTTTGGACATTTTACCCACCTTCCAGCTCCAGGCTGATTTTGAAATGTGTTTCAGACCTAACCACCCAGCACCCTGCTGCCCTGTGCCAACTCACTTGGGAAGTTTCAGACAGGGAGGCATCAGAGGGACAAGTCTCTACAGCAACACCCTGGGTTTAGCTACTGCCATTAACAATGCAAATACAGGGGAGTGACAGCTGATTTATTAAATAGAGTCTTTGGCATATCCTCAGCCCCACTCAGGTTCATCTGTCATCCCCTGTCAGCCCTGGAAGCAGAGGTGGAGGGGCTACGTGTGCTAACCAAGCTCCGTTAATGTTGTCTCAGGCTCTGGTTTTATGGAGGCTGATTTCTTAATTTTTGGATCCCAATAATTAGAGTCATGAGATCCCTGTCATAGTCCTGAAGGCTCTCACCTCTCTCTGCATGTACTTGTTTTCTTTACCAGGGAGCTGACAGCTCATTTCCTTCCCTCTCAGCCTGCAGGATCTAGCCCTGTCTGCCTCTCTATGTGCATAACTAGCCCCTCCAGGGCCCTCTCTGGCTTCAAGAGTAGAGCTCCCCCCACTGTGGCTTACCAAGGCTTCTCCTTTCATCTCAACAGGGGTTGATGTTGCCCTGCAGGGGACATTTGGTAATGTCTGCAAACATTTGGATTGTTACAGCTGGAGCTCAGGGGTGGTGCTTCTAGCATCTGGTGCTTCTAGCATCCGGGGGGTGAAAGTCAAGGCTACAGCTAGAATTCTACAATGCATGTGTTATGCTGGTGGGGCATGCCATTCAGAAAGTTTGGTCACCACCAATTTAAAGTATGGGTACCCAATTGATTAAAGGACCCCTTTTTTATCAGTTCACCCCCACACCAATTCCATTATGGGCCTCATGCTTCCAAAAGGTCCTCCCAAGCTGTATTAAGTAATACATTTATTTTTACCTTTTTGAAAGTAATAAAAGGCAAAAACATCCCTGAATGATAGACAGCAGGACAAGAAACAAGTACATTTAATCTTTTTGGAACTCTGATAGGTTTGCATTTTAGTTAACACAGTGGTTAGAAGTTTGAGTGTAAAGCCTAGTGTTCTGCTTTTACATAAGAGTTCTACTATTTGTGATGTGAACTAGAGCATGTTGGTCAGTTGCCCTTATGCCTATTATCTCAACTGTAAAATAAGGATAACATGACACTTACTTCATGGGATTATTTTGAGGATTAAATGAACTAATGTATTTAAAGTACTTAGGACAATGACTAAGATGTAGTAAGCAATCAGTAGATGTTACTCAACGTCAACAGTCAACATGGTCTTTTCCCACAGAAATGCAGGATTTTGGCTTCAGAAACTGTCATGAATCCCCTTTTGTCAGTTAAGATTAGGCTTGACCTTGAGCGACAGAAAATTTAAAGTAAGAGGTAGAAGTTTGTTTCTGTTTCATGGTAGGTGTTGCCAGCTGGTACAGCAACTTCAGAGTCTTGAAAAACCAAGAGTCCTTCTAACTTTTTACTCTAATATCTTCAACCTGAAGATCTTATCTTATGGTCTAATATGGCTGCTTCATTCCCAGATATCATATCTATATTCCAAACCAGCCGGAAGGAGGAGGACATGGCCCCTATCTTTAAGAACATTTCATAAAAGTTGCATGTTCTGCTGTGTCATCCAAATTTAGCTATAGGATAGGTTGGAAAAGGTAGTCTTTGTTCTGAGCAGATACTTAATTTGTTAGAATGTGGAGGACAGTCTATTCCTGAGGAAGGACAGACCAGGGAAAATATCAGAGAATAATTAGCAGGTCTCTGCTGAATGTCCTGACTTTTCTCTTACCATTAGAAGAACAGGAAGGCATAGCACCTTGACGACAATGTTTCACTGATAACTCATATTGAATCCAGAAGGACATCTAGACCTGTTCTTTCCTTTGGCCTGAACCTGAGCACTGTGATTCCTCAGAGCTCACCTTTTTCACAGAACCTGGAGTCTGAGGATCCTGGCTAAACCAACAATTGAAAAGCTTCGCTTCTCTGGGCCTCTCAGGAAACCTCTTTCTCTTGGTGGGGAAGTGGGGGAGGGCTCTCTATTCACACAGCCCATATGGGCCCCTGAACTTCCCAAGTCCTTTTAATTTTCTCTTCCCTACCCAATGTTTCTCCTTCCGTGGCCCTTAAGCTGGCTTCAGTACTGTGGTCATTCTTCCTGCCTGGAGATGGAGAGGGTTTAAGATGGCTGTATGTCAGGAGAGGAAGGGAGATAGAAAACCTCAACACCAGGCCAGTCAGACTACTGTGAGACAGACATGCTCACCCCATGGGGATGCTTCTCATACCCACTCCTGTTGTGCAAAACCATCTTCAGTGTCTTCTGTTTGAGGTTATTTTTTACCAAAGGCTTCTCTCATTAGCCTGCCTTGGTGTGGATCTTCCCAGAAGGAGGTAGTGGTGGGCTCTCAATTGTGTCCTAGGATGGCTCCTTGGTGTGCCCTTCAGAGATGCTAAGGAGTCTTGCTGGAGTTGAGCACACCATGCTAGGATAAGCCCAGGTTACCCATGCAGCCCCCAGAGGGCAGTAGACTTTGTATTATCAAGCCAGGCAATTCCCAAGCCTTGCCAGCCCTGTGTCACCTTTTATAATAATTTCTTACTAAAAGGAACTAATTATTACTGGACACCTACTACATGCAAGAAATTGTGTCAGGGAATTAAAATAGATTCATTAAATGCCTACAACATCTCTGTAAGGTGGGACATATTAGTTCCACTTTACAAATGACTAAACTAAAGTTCAGAGAGGATGAAGAGGACTAGAACTCAGTTCTTATGCCCAGACTATGATCATTACTATAGGAGTCACTCTAAATGCATATGATTAGTCAGTGATGGGAGGAGTGAGAGTGTGGAGAAACAACAAAATTAATGTAGTAGATACTTGCTGAGCTTCTACTAAGTGCCAGGCATCAGGGATACAAAGATGAATAAGATACAGCATCTTAGCAAATGTCAATTTAGCCAGACACACAGTCATAGACTCAGATTATTTTAGGTGTAGTAAGGGCAAAGGTATTGTGGATATACTCAGCAGTATAATCCACACCTATCTAGGGATTTGGGGAGAGGGGAGAAAACACAGGAGACTTTCTGGAGGAAAATTTCTAGACTGAGTCTTGAAGGACGGACAAGTAAAGAATGTAAGAGGCATTCCAGGCAGAGGGTACAATGTGTGCAAAGATAAGGAGGAGGTAGGGCCAACATAACACTCTAGCCATACATTTTATGGGGACCAGCTCCAGTGTAGCATTCTAACACAACTTCAGTAAATATGTTTCACCTAGTAAGTTCAATCCCCTTCTACAATGCCTGAAAAAACCTTTATGGTCACTAAGACACTTTATTAGACACATTCTTCTTGTCTTTTTCTCTTGCCTCAGCCTGCCTTCCACCTCCTCCCCCTTTTCTCAGGTTCTTTATAGTGAAATGTTCTTTTTCTTTTTCTGCTTTTTTCTCCTTCCTTGCTTCCTCCCTCCCTCCCTCCATACCTCCCTCCCTTCCTTCCTTTCCTCCTTCCTTTCTTGACAGAGTCTGCTGCCCAGGCAAGTGATCCTCCTACCTCAGCCTCCTGAGTAGCTGAGACTTCAGGTGCCTGCCAGGACACGTGGCTAATTTTTTTCTATTTTTAATAGAGATGGGGTCTTGCTCTTGCTCAGACTGGTCTTGAACTCCCAAACTCAAAGGATTCTCCTGTCTTGGCTTCTCAGAATGCTAGGATTACATGTGTGAGCCACTGCACCTGGCCAAGAATATTCTCTTTTTCATCAGCAAATTATTTTTGTCATGTTCCTAGATTCCATAACACTTGCATTCACTAGAAGCCAAATAACTGTTGTACTGCTAGGGGTACTGTAGAGATGCAGGGGAAATGAAAGCGCCATCTTGAGTGAGGTCTTCTCAGAGACTTTGTTTGACCTTGAGAAAGATTGAGCCCATCTGCTTCCACCACCATTTCCAAACATGGTTTCTAAGCAGCACTGCTGTCAGCTCAGCCATTGAGGGAGCTCTGCCTCCATTGGCTCCCAGATTCCAGTTGCCAGGACACCTGGAGAAGGAGAGAGCTGTTTGCTCCCACTTCCTCCAGCTTTATGTTGCCATTGCCCTTTCCACTCTCCATAGTTTCCCTTCCTCAACCTACTTGAGGCTCCCCCTTCCCTCTCCCATCCCTCCACACATTTTTTACAGTACTCAGAAAATTATATCTCACAGGTTTGAATCAGAAGCAGGAATTTCTAAAGGTTGGATTTTAATGTCAAAGTTCCAGGCGATCTTTTCCCCAGTGTTATGCAAGCTATGGGCCACCTCTGGCACCCCTGAAACCACACCAGCCTGTGAAGGAGGTGGTGCAATATAGACTTAGGAAAATAGACTCTATACTCAGAGAAACCTGAGTTCACGCCTGGGCTCTGCTACTTTCTGCTGGATGACTCTGGCTGAGTGACTGCAGTGCTCTGAGACTCTGTATTTTTGTCTATAAAGCAGGGATAAGAGTGCCACCTCTGAGGCTTGCAGGAGGCTGACATGAGACCATGTGAAAGTGGGGGGCACTTGCCAGCAAAGATCTCATAGACCACCAAGGCTTGTATGTAAGATTTTTATTGGCAAGGGAGGGATGTTGCAAAGCAGCACCAAGAAGGAGAGAAAAGGGGGGGGAGGAGAAAAGAGAGAGAGGAAAGGGAGAGGAGGAGAGAGGAGAGACAGAGAGAGAGAGAGAAGAGAAGAGAGAGGTGGAGAGAGGAGGGGAGAGAGAGAAAGCACGCATGTGAGAGAGAGCTATATAGGTTTGGTTAGGGGAAGTCTTAGAATGGTGATGGAATGGTAGAATAGCCAATAAGAAGTTACTGCTCTGGCTGGAAGAGGCATTAGGGGCAGGCCATAAGTTTGAAATGTTCAGCGGGTAGCTGCAACTTTAAGAGTGAGATAGCTAATCTTGGTCTGTAGAAAGCAGGAGTGGCTTTTCTGGGGGAGGGGCTTTCTCTGGGGCAATTACCTAACATTCCTCCCTTCTTGACATGTTAAAAATAGGGGGTTGGCCTTGGGATAGGGGACGTAGAGTTCTCTCTTCTGTAGTTTCTTCCTGCTGAGAGGGGCTCATAGTTTTAATTGACCAACTAGAGGATGATTATGATCTTTTTTGTTAGGAGGATGTAAGTTTTTGCTTTCAGACTGTCCTTTTAGCGGTCGTTGTTTAGAAATGGTGTTCAGGAAAGTCTGGTGGTTTGGAGTAGTGTAGTCCATTCATGAAGAACAGTTTCTCTTATTGTAGGTTTGGAGTACAAACTGAGTACCTGTTGAGATAACTTTGAGAGTTGAGTTTGAATAAAATGAGTTACTGAGTAGGAAATGTTAGCTGTTCCTGTGTCTATGTTAGCCATGATTTATACCTTTGTTAGTAAGGGAAGTATGGCAACTTGGGCGGTTCATTTTACACAGGTTGTTGGATAGAGAGAACGAGGAGGCAATGGAATGGATTTATCTTCTGTAATAATTTTAAAATTAGGTAGAAACATAACTATGGAACAGAGACTCTGAATGTGGACCTGGGAATTGGGTATAGTTGTTTTTTTTTGCAGAGAAACTAGAAGGAAGGATGATACTTTCTGTGTAACTTCTTTTTTTGGTTTGGAAGGGAAAGTGACTATATTAGAGCACTTTGATGGGTTCAGACCTGATAGGGGAGTGGTGTTGGTAAAGTTGAAGTAAAGAGGGTATGATTGGATGATTTGATTGAGTAAGGGTATAAAGGGTTTAGTTTTTTGTGTGTAAGTTGTTAAATTAAGAGATGTGGGGTTTGAAAGGTTGAAAGATAAAATGTTAGGAATTATGATTGGGGCACCTGAAGTTTAGTGTGTAAAGAGATTTTTTAATTTTCTCTGAAGATTGAGGATGGAAAGGAATATGGAGGTGCTATGGGATATCTAAGGCTTTGGTTAAGGTTTGAGAAATGGTGGAGGTGAATTTAGATTTATTGTTGGATTGTAAAGAATAGGGGATTCTAAAGCAGAGAATAATGTTTTTAAGTATGATGGAGGTAATAGTGGTAGTTCTCTTGTTTGTAGTAGGAAAGGTTTTAATTTAATTTGAGAAGGTATCTATTGATATTAAGAGGTATTTATAACATTTGATTTTAGGTATGTGTGTGCAATTAAGTTGCTAGTTTGTTTTAGGAAGAAGTTTTCCAGCCTGGTGAGTTGGAAAGTGTGGGAGGCGAGACTTTGTTTTTGGGTTGGAGTGCTGGTAGATTTTATAGGATGATGTAAGTTGATTTAGAAATTTTGAATCTATCTGTGAGAGAGGAAAGAAAGTTTTGAGAAATTGGAGTAAAGTCTGAGAGTTGGGATAAAATAACTTGTGGAGATAGATGAGGAGGTTATGAGTGGGAGGTTGATTCGTTTTCTTTCACTGTAGTGGTAATAGGAATAGAAATAAGCAGGAGGTAAGAGGAGGTGTCAGGAGAGATGAGTGTTGGAGAGCAGTCATACGTGCTGTACAGTGGGTTCAGTTGTTAATTTTTGATATAGGTGAGTGGTTAGATTGATGTGAATGTCAATGGACAATGCTTATAGTGTTAGGTAATTTAGAAGTTTTTGGTAGTTTGATAATAAAGTGAGACTTAAGAGGTCCTTTTTTGTATGTTGGAGAGGCAAGGGAGAAGAGTGTCTAGTGTTTGAAGGTAATCGTGAGTGGGTGACGAGTTAGAGGGAGTAGGTAAGAGGGATGTAGGATTTAGCGTGGGACATGTGTTAAAAGATAATGATGGGTTAGATAAGAGAGGTTTGGAAGTTAAAAATGTGGTATGGTGGTTTGAATATTTTTGTATGTCAAAAATCAGATAGAGAATGAGGGGATAAGACAATAGTAGGGGAACCAAAAGTGAGTTTCTTTGATTCTTGTATTAGAGTAATTGTGGTTGCCAATGTCTTGAGATAAGGGGTTTAACCTTGAATAGTGTGATCTGTTTTGAGAGATAAGTAATTGGAGTAAAGGTGGGGCCTAGTTGATGTTCAAGTACGTCCAGAGAAAAAACATGGTTTTTTGTAATATATAGGAGGAAGTGGTGAGAAAGATTAGGAAGGTGAAGAGCTGGAGCTTTTAATAAAGTATGCTGTAGAGATTTAAAAGAAGTAGAAATGGAGGTTAGGAGAGGCTTATGAAGGCTATTTTGAGTAGTATTATATAAAGGAGCAGTTAGAAGAGAAAAGTTGGGAATTTATGCTCTGAGGTATCCAGGTACTCTAAAAAGGAGAGGAGTTCTTGTTTTGTGGTGGGTAGAGGAAAGTTGTGAAGGCTTTTTCGTTTGTGGTAATAGTTTTGAAGTTTGGGGACAAAAGGACATTAAGGTACGTGACTTTCTGTTGGAATAATTGAACTTTTGAGGGAGAGATCTGATATCTTTTATTTGTAAGGAAATTAAGGAGGCAATAGGTGTTTTGCTTAGAGTCATGTAAGGTAGGATTATAGAGTAGGAGGTTATTGACATACTAAACTAAGATTGAAGGAGAGGGATTATAGGATTGGAGGTCTCGTGCTAATGTTTGGACAAATAAATGGGGGCTGTCATGAAATCCCTGGGGGAGTATAGTTTAAGTAAGTTGGGAAGAAGTCTGAGAAGTGAGTCAGCCCATATGAAGGCAAATAGGTTCTGGCAATTAGGGTGTAAGGGAATGGAGAAGAAGGCATCTTTTAGGTCTAGTACAGAGAAGTAAGTTGTTTAAGGTGGGATGGTTGATAGAAGGGCGTATGGATTAGGGACTACTGGGTGTATAGGAATGAGCATAGAGTTAATGAGTTTTAGATTTTGTATTAAGCAATAGGTGCCATTAAGTTCTTTATTTGTTAGTATGGGAGTATTATATGGTGAGGGGCAGATCGTAAAACCCCTTTTTTAAAGAGATCTTGTATAATAGGTTGGAGTTCCAGGAGATTAGATTGGGAAGTAGATATTGACATTGAGAAGGAAAAGTAGAGGGTTTTTTTAGTTTAATAAGAATTGGAGAGCAGGAGGCAATTGAGGGGGTTTTAGTATCCCAAATTTTAGGATTTACTTGCTCTGGTGGAATGGGCTAGGGAGATGAGTCTTTGATAGCTTGGGAAAGGATGAGGCAGAGTGAGGCAGAAGGAGATGGGTCAGCATTTATTAATTTAAGATTAAAAGTTAGGGTGGTACTTAATTTGGAAAGTATGTCACGTCTCAGAAGGGAAACTGGACAGGAAGGTAACATTAAAAAGGAATGTATAAATAAGAACTTGTCAATCATGTAGTGTAAAAAAAGGAGTTTGATGTAATGGGAAAACCTCTTACCCCAACAATAGAGGTGTGCGACAGGGAGGTAAGACTGCTGAACTCTTTAAGAACTGAGACACTACACTAGTTTCTGTGTCTGACAGAAAGGCGATCATCTTACCTGCCTCGATAAATGGGTGAATCACCAGGAATGTAAGCAACCCAGTCCATGATTAGGGAAAATTTACTCCCATAGGGGTACTCACAAGTCTGGATGAGGCTGGTGTTGAGTGTTGGTTAGAGCGCTTTGGCGGATGGACACAAGCCGATGTGGTGGTGAGCGACGGGAGTGCAAGAAGAGGATAGGGAGCTGCCAGGAGCTAAAATCCCATGGAAGAGGTGGAAGCTACCCTTGGGAGCATTCCCTAATTACATCCCACTTCTGACACCAGATGAAAGGGGGGGGCACACTATCCGCAAAGATCTCACAGACCACCAAGGCTTATATGAAAGGTTTTTATTGGCGAGGGAGGGATGCTGCAGAGCAGCACCAAGAAGGAGAGAAAAGGAGACAGGGGAGAAAAGAGAGAGAGAGAGGGAAGGGAGAGGAGGAGAGAGGAGAGATCGAGAGAGAGACAGAAGAGAGAGGAGGAGAGAGGAGGGGAGAGAGAGAGAGAGAGCACACGTGCGAGAGACAGCTATATAGGTTTGGTTAGGGGAAGTCTTAGAATGGTGACGGGATGGTAGAATAGCCAATAAAGAGTTACTGCTCTGGCCGGAAAAGGCATTAGGGGCAGGCCATAAGTTTGAAATTTTCAGCGGGTAGCTGTAACTTTAAGAGTGAGATAGCTAATCTTGGTCTATAGAAAGCAGCAGGGGCTTTTCTGGGAGAGGGGCTTTCTCTGGGGGCAATTACCTAACACCATGTATGCAAAGAACTTGGCCTGTACACTATTACTATAGCACCTCCTGCCAGCTTGTGGGTTCTTCTTGCTCATAATTAGATTCATCTGGTAATTTTTTTAAAAAAGCAATCTTCTTATTATTCAGATCACATCACAGAATAATCAAATTTCTTCCCTTAAATAAAATTTTAAAATATTCATTTTTTCTATCCTCTTTGGAAATAACACTTGAATATGTTGGACATGCACAACCGACAGTAATGTTCGTTGCAGTAGATCTGCCCGCTCTGCTTCCATTAAAATAAGTTAATATGTTGGAAACAAACAACGTTGGCTGGAAATTCTGCTCCAATTTTTAATCTTCTTAACTCAAGTAAATTATAATTCATCTCCTCTGGGTCAATTTTAACTGAGTACTACTACCACTAATGATGCCCAGAGAGAGAAATTATAATTAATTTTAATCATACTGTTTTTGCCATGGTTGAACATCTTAATTTCTGGTGGTCCACAGACATATATCTGAAATCCCTAACTACATGGGTATATATTTTTTATTTTTCTATTAATTAGTTAGAAACAGATTATAAAGAGAGAAAAAGAACAATTCACTATTAAGAGGAAAACCATTGTATTTTAAAGAATTATGATTATTAATTATTCAAATCAGTGTTTCTCCAGTGCCAGAGATGCAATATTCTTTCAATTTTAAGGTAACTGCTAGGTGAAGGCAGGGCTTACATAACACTATAGCTATTTGGTAAAAATTGTTATGTTAAAAATATTTTTGAAAACCTTCAATTGTAACAAAATCTATTTCCTGGGAAACAGTTTTTATAACTTTGCACCCAAGAATGACTTTGTTACCTCATAGAACAGTTTCCTGATGCAGAAACTGTTAGCCCAAACAAATGATTACGATGAAAAATGACCAAAATCCAATGGAAACTACAAATCTGATATGCTGGGACTCTGAGACTTAAAGACTTAATGTCTAACAAAAACGACAACAAAAATCAAGATGATCTTGAACAGTGGGAGAAAAGCAGAACTGGAGAAGTGAGATGATGGGTCATGAAGGGATGAGGCCAGCAGCCACAAAAATCTCCAAGGGAGCAGCTTGGTGGTATATGCTACCTTGGTTCTCTCTTCTTGTTTCCTTCTTGAACTCATAAACCTCTTTAAGACATCATCCACTCCTCCAGAACTATTAACAACTGGGATTTCCAGAGATAAGTGGGGTATAAGTTCAGAGACTCCAGCTTTAAGCTAACATCTCTGACGGGAGTCAGGGACCCTCTCAATCTCCCTGGTGATTTGTGCAATGAGCACTACAGAGTCCTGTGCGTATGATGCCAGATGACAGGGTAGCTCTAGTGTGACTGGCCCAGAGGAGCCTGGTTGAGGCAGGGGTCACTGCAGGTTGGAGGTCTATGGGCTAGGGCCCCTGGGAGGTGCCCTTGAGACCAGAACTCACTTGATAAATATGAGATATTTATATGAATTATCATGAGTTGTGATCATGAGATCACTTCACAATGAGTAAAAATGTGGAGAAAGGTCTTCTCATTTGTGCCTCAGTTGCTTTCAAGAGGAAATACTCCTGCTGTGTGGATAAGTGCATTACAAAAAGGTGACCTGTCAGCTGATTTCCTAGTCTGTTTGGTGGCTTCTTCCAGATAGTTTCTGGATTTTCATTAATTGGCTGTCCGATTTAGGAAAAGTATCCAAAATAGGTTCAATGGCATGGAAGCATTAGTTCCTGTATTCTTGGAGGTCTCACAAAATTATTCAAGAAAAATACTTCTTAGAGCTCATTTAGGTAGGAAGAAACCCTGATCCAACTGGATGGGTGTATAAACAGCATGATGATAAAATAGTAAACACATTTTTAAATTATCCTATGTTTTGTGATTGAACATAGGATAATTGTGCAGAGAAAAGGGAACACTCATGCACTGTTGGTGGGACTGAAAACTAGTACAGCTTTCCATACTAGTACAGCTAGTATGGCAAGAAGTACACAGAGTTCTCAAAAAATTAAAAGTAGACCTTCCATTTGACCCTACAATCCCATTACTAGGTATCTACCCCACAGAAAAAAATTCATTTTACCACAAGGACATTTGCACGTGAATGATTATAATTCACAATTGCAAAAATGTGGAAACAATTCAAGTACCCTTCAACGCATGAATGGATTAACAAACGGTTTATACCATGGAATACTATTCAACTATAAAAAAGATGGAGATTTTCTGCCTTTTGTAACAACCAGGGTGGATGTGGAGAACACTCTCCTCAAGTATCACAGGAATGGAAAAACAAGCATCACATGTGCTCAATAGAAGAGGAAAACTAGGAGATTAACAACTGTGCACTCACTTGAGATAAATACTCAATTAAATTGGAGAAGGGGGAGGGTTTGGCAAGTTCCCTCCCAAAGGGAACAATGCAGGGGTGTATGGCACACTTCCTGGGTGAAAGGAACGACTACAACTTGAACTTTACCTTACAACTGCAAACAGTGTAACCTAATCACGTGTACCTTAATCTAAAAAATAAAATATAAGAATACAGAAATCGATAAATCAAAAATTAAAAACTAATATGTGCCCATTGTAGAAATGCTGAAAAACACAAATATATATGTGGTTTATTCTAATAGTTAACGGCTTATTGCAGCATTTTCAGAGTGTGGTTAAAAGTTCTTCTGGGGGTCCTTGGAATTCTTTCAGGGGGCCAAAAGGGTCATAATAATACCAAGCCATTACCTTTTTTGTTCACTCTTATCATCTCATGAGTATATAGTGGAGTCTTTAAGAAGCTACATGACATGTGATGACATCATCACTTTAACAGCTTGTATGCTTATGCATTCTTAAGTTTTTCAATTTGCTAGCTTTAGGCCAGGCACGGTGACTCATGCCTGTAGTCCTGGCACTGTGGGAGATCGAGGCGGGTGGATTGCTTGAGCTCAGTAGTTCCAGACCAGCCTGAGCAACAGGGAGACTTTATCTCTAAAAAACAGCCGTGCATTGTGGCAGGGCCTGTAGTCCCAGCTACTTGGGTGGAGGAAATAAGAGGATCACTTGCACCCAAGAGTTTGAGGTTGCTGTGAGCTATGATGCCATGCTACTCTACCAAGGGTAACAAAGTGAGACTCTGCCTCAAAAAAAAAAAATTGCTAGTTTTAATTGTGAATATAGTAAAAATAAATAGCTGTAACTCACACAAGTAAAAGTTCCTTGTGATCATTAGTAATTTTCAACAGCAAAATGTTTGAGACCCATTGGTTTAGTGCACAGTAAATTTTATTCCAATCTTCAGCCTATGAATATGTCTAATTATAAAAAATAACACTATATTCATACTTCACATCCTGTTTTTATCACTTAACATATTGGCTACAAATACATTTATATAAGACATTAATATACTCTGTTATTAACTATTCTCTAGACAATAACAATAACACTTCTAAGAGCTGAGCATTGTTTCAAGTACTTTCACATAGCAACCACTTGAGAGAGGACCTATTGTAGTTTCCACTTTAACAAAAAATTAATGTTTATCACCCTGTCCAAGGTGATTATGAAATATGAAAATGAAATATGAAAATCTGAAGGAAATTGACCAATACTTGGAAGCACGTCACCTTCCAAGACTTAGCCAGAATCAAGTGGAAATGTTGAACATGCCAATATCAAGTTCTGAAATAGCATCAACCATATGAGATCTCCCTGAAAAGAAAAGCCCGGGACCAGATGGCTTCACGTCAGAATTCTACCAAACCTTTAAAGAGGAACTAGTACCTATATTACTCAACCTGTTCCAAAATGTAGAAAAAGAAGGAAGACTACCTAACACGTTCTATGAAGCAAACATCACCCTGATCCCCAAACCAGGAAAAGACCCAACAAAAAAAGAAAATTATAGACCAATATCACTAATGAACATAGATGCAAAAATATTCAACAAGATCCTAAAAAACAGAATCCAGCAACATATCAAACAAATTATACTTCATGACCAAGTCGGTTTTATCCCAGGGTCTCAAGGCTGGTTTAATATACGTAAATCCATAAGTATAACTCAGCACATAAACAAATTAAAAAGCAAAGACTACATGATTCTCTCAATTGATGCAGAAAAAGCTTTTGATAATATCCAGCATCTCTTCATGATCAGAACACTTAAGAAAATTGGTACAGAGGGACATTTCTTAAACTGATAGAGTCCATCCACAGCAAACCCACAGCCAATATCATATTGAATGGAGTTAAACTGAGATCATTTCCACTCAGATCAGGAACTAGACAAGGCTGCCCATTGTCTCCACTGCTCTTTAACACTGTGATGGAAGTTTTACCCATCGCAATTAGGGAAGAAAAGGTGATCAAGGGTATTCATACAGGGTCAGAAGAGATCAAACATTCACTCTTCGCAGATGATATGATTGTATATCTGGAAAACATCAGGGATTCTACTACAAAACTTTTAGAAGTGATCAAGGAATACAGCAGCGTCTCAGGTTACAAAATCAACTTTCATAAATCAGTAGCCTTTATACATACCAACAATAGTCAAACTGAAAAGACAGTTAAGGACTCTATTCCATGCACAGTAGTGCCAAAGAAGATGAAATATTTGGGAGCTTATCTAACAAAAGATGTGAAAGGCCTCTGTAAAGAGAACTATGAAACTCTAAGAAAAGAAATAGCTGAAAATGTTAACAAATGGAAAAACATACCATGCTCATGGCTGGGAAGAATCAACATTGTTAAATTGTCCATATTACCGAAAGCAAAATACAATTTTAATGCAATCCCTATTAAAGCCCCACTGTCATACTTTAAAGATCTTGAAAAAATAATACTTAGTTTTATATGGAATCAAAAAAACCCTTGAATAGCCAAGACATTATCAGAAATAAAAACGAAGCAGGAGGAATTACGCTACCAGACCTCAGACTATACTATAAATCGATAGTGATCAAAACAGCATGGTACTGGCACAAAAACAGAGAATTAGATGTCTGGAAAAGAATAGAGAACGGAGAGATGAATCCAGCTACTTACCGTTATCTGATCTTTGACAAGCCAATTAAAAATATTCAGTGGGGAAAAGAGTCCCTATTTAACAAATGGTGCTGGGTAAACTGGCTGGCAACCTATAGAAGATTGAAACTGGACCCACACCTTTCACCATTAACTAAGATAGACTCTCACTGGATTAAAGATTTAAACTTAAGACATGAGACTATAAAAATACTAGAAGATAGTGCAGAGAAAACCCTTGAAGAAATCGGTCTGGGCGAGTATTTTATGAGGAGGACCCCCCGGGCAATTGAAGCAGCTTCAAAAATACGCTACTGGGACCTGATCAAACTAAAAAGCTTCTGCACAGCCAAGAACACAGTAAGTAAAGCAGGCAGACAGCCCTCAGAATGGGAGAAGATATTTGCAGGTTATGTCTCCGAAAAGGTTTAATAACCAGAATCCACAGAGAACTCAAACATATAGGCAAGAGAAGAACAAGTGATCCCATCGCAGGCTGAGCAAGGGACTTGAAGAGAAACTTCTCTGAAGAAGACAGGTGCACAGCCTATAGACATATGAAAAAATGCTCATCATCTTTAATCATCAGAGAAATGCAAATCAAAACTACCTTGAGATACCATCTAACTCCAGTAAGATTGACCCATATCACAAAATCCCAAGACCAGAGATGTTGGCGTGGATGTGGAGAAAAGGGAACACTTCTGCACTGCTGGTGGGAATGCAAATTAATACATTCCTTTTGGAAAGATGTTCAGAGAACACTTAGAGATCTAAAAATAGACCTGCCATTCAATCCTATAATTCCTCTACTAGGTATATACCCAGAAGACCAAAAATCACATTATAACAAAGACATCTGTACCAGAATGTTTATTGCAGCCCAATTCACAATTGCTAAGTCATGGAAAAATCCTAAGTACCCATTGATCCACAAATGGATTAATAAACTGTGGTATATGTACACCATGGAATATTATGCAGCCTAAAAAAAAGATGGAGACTTTACCTCTTTCATGTTTACATGGATGGAGCTGGAACATATTCTTCTTAGTAAAGTATCTCAAGAATGGAAGAAAAAGTATCCAATGTACTCAGCCCTACTATGAAACTAATTTTTGGCTTTCATATGAAAGCTATAACCCAGTTATTACCTAAGAATATGGGGAATGGGGAGAGGGAGGAGAGAGGATGGGCAGAGGGAGGGTGATAGGTGGGATTACACCTGCGGTGCATCTTACAAGGGTACATGTGAAACTTAGTAAATGTAGAATATAAATGTCTTAACACAATAACTAAAAAAATGCCAGGAAGGCTATGTTAATCAGTGTGATGAAAATGTGTCAAACTGTTTATAAAACAATGTATGGTGCCCCATGATTGCATTAATATATACAGCTATGATTTAATATTAATAAAAAAAAGAAAGAAAGAAAATCTTTTCTGACCATTTACATTTCTTTTCTTCTTCGTCCTCCTCCCCCTCCTCCTCCTCCCCCTCCTCCTCTTCCTCTTCTTCTTCTTCTTTTTATTAAATTGTAGCTGTGTACATTAATGCAATCATGGGGTACAATGTGCTGGTTTTATATACAATTTGAAATATTTTCATCAAACTGGTTAACATAGCCTTCCTGGCATTTTCATAGTTATTGTGTTAAGACACTTATATTTTACATTTAGTAAATTTCACATGTACCCTTGTAAGATGCACCATAGGTGTGGTCCCACCAATTACCCTCCTTCCACCTGTCCTCCCCCCTCCCCTCCCTCTACTCTTTCTTACATTTCTTCTAGTATAAATCATCTGCTTATTTTTATTTTTCTCTACCAAGATTATCCTGATGCTTATTCATACATTCGTGACCTTATGCCTCATAATGAGTGTCACCCACACAGAGCAATCATGTAGACAGTCTAATGCTAATGCTATTTGACAAAAAATATTTGGTAACCCCTTATGGGACTTGTATGCAAAGAGAAAATTCTTTGCATAAACTATTATAATAATTGTTTTAGATGTTATTTGTATTAAACAAAAAACAAAAATATACAACAGTAAGCGCCTTAGGAGACATGACTAAATTTATTTGCTTATTAATCTTGAATGAAGTTTACTTGCCAGGTTGGATCTAAATAGGATTTTGATAATCTGCTAGTTTCCAATCTACCCTCAAGGGACTAGGAGTTATCATCGCAGAAGTTACCTGTAGGGGACATTGTGGGTTTCCCCTTCACCTGGCTGGTGAACCCATCCCTCAGGTATTATGAGCAAAATAGGCTAATGACTTATAGCTGAGCTTCTTCATAGATCTCTGTTGAACAAGAGTACCCTCCTGCAGGCTTGGTACCCCCTCACCCTCAAGGGCAGCCAGTAGCCAATAACTGACACAGGGAAATAAAAGCCTCATATCCTTCTCAAGGGAGGGGAAACTACCTGGTATAATTTGTATTACTGAGCTTTCTGTGGGACCAGACTGATGCTGGTCTTCAGCTGAGACCATGTCCTGACTTAGCTTTCTTCCCTTATTCTATTCTGTTTCTCTCACTTCTCATCTTTTGAGAGTACTTTTCAACACATAACTTTCAGGAGAATCCCTGCCTCAGGCTCTGCTTTTAGGGAAACCTATGGCACTTGGTACCAACAGTGGTCATAGGAAATGGATTCTAATGAAGGCATGTTCTCTGACTGGATGACAATGAGGCCCTCTCCTGGCAGTAGATGGAGTATTGATACTCTCTGGCTGCTGTGGCAGTACAATGGCTAAGAATTTTACCTGTGGTAACCTGGGACGAGATGCAGGTAACAAGGGACACACTAGTTCATCCGATGTTTCCGGCATTTGAGAGGTATGGAGCAAATAGCAAACCTACGACGAGAGAATCAGGAGATGACTGCTAAGTGCCATCGATCCATTGAAGAGAGAAAGGTTCAAATGTATTAATCAGCCACTGAGACAGAGAGCCTCTTTGGTGGCCCTTGGAAACACTCATCTCCTGGAGCCAGACAGTGGACCTAATTGGAAGGATGGCCAGAACTACAAAACAGGTTGAATTTTCAGTTTCAACAAATGTCCTATGGCAAAAACAGGACCCTGATAGAAAAAGTGTGGAATCCTAAGATTTAGAATACATGTATCTGGGGAGATGCACTTGAGAACCTTGAACCTCCAGCTCCAAGATTGCCCTGAACCCTCTTTGCATATATAAATGGCCCACTCCCCTGTGTTGGAAGATAGATCTCACTCCTTTTTCTTGAAGAATAATACTAAGACCTCATATGAGGCAGATGTTCATAATGCTTGCTTTTGGGATTAGCCATCACATTCCTTCTCAGCCACCAGATTTATAATCAGGATAAAGTCTCAGCTGGGTACCTAAAATCAGGTTCAAATCTTACTAGGTTCTGGAGAAGTACCAGGATTTCAAAAGGAGGAGGGGGATTACATGCCAAAGGAGGGACAGAATCTGCTCAATATATACCAGTAGGAAGTGGCTGAGAATGGGTAGGAGTAGAACAGGAGGTTGCTGGATGAAGGTGGCAATATTAGTTAAGGTAGGGTGAAGGGCCTCCAGAGACATGTCTAATATCCTGCTGGGTAGTTGTTAGTAGCTTAGAGAAAGTGATTAGTTGCATTAAACAAGAAAAAGATGCCAGATTGCCAGGTAGACAATGAAAGAAAGAATTAAATTTCAGAGAACTTAGCATGCTAGGAGTCAAATACAAAAAAACTAGAAAATCCATCAACTGTTTTCTTCCTCTTACTAAAGTGAAAAGGAATGTACTGGAAAGGGCTGAAGGTGGGTACCAGAACTACTGAGAAGTTCTAGAGAGGCTGTTCTCTTTAGACTGGGGCTGACAATAGAACATGCTATTCCAGGACTAGACTCCCTATAATCAATGAAAATAATTGGGTCCCAAAATAGTGGGGGCCAGGTGGTAACCAACTATCAGAAGTAGGTGAGCACAATTACTGTAATGGGTAGCAACATTGGAACGGTACCCAAGGAGCTCTAACCCACAACTATCTATGAAAGTGACTAATGGGCTCCTGTCGTTCATGAAGGTAAGATAGACTGTAGCCAATAATATTTGCTTAGCATGTAAAGTTAAATGAGATCAAGAATAGATGAAGAGAAGGCTGAGGTCAGCCATACCAGCAGAAAATAAAACTTCTTAATTAGTTTCTAGAACTGGGTCAATTCTCAGATGTAGAACTCATTGACTGCAAAAGGGGCTGGGTCCCCAGATGAGAAGATACTGCAGCATCATAACAAGTATATACTATAGTGATTCACCCAGTCTGTCCTCAAAGGGACCTATGGCTATTCACTTGTGTAACTATATACCCAGTTCTTTATGGTGCTATTGGATATAAGGTCAGAGATGATCCTGATACATGAGAACCCAAGGTGCTGTCATGACCCTTTTAGAGTAGAGGTATATGCAAGTCAAGGATAATGATAAATGAAGTCCTGACCCAAGTCTGTCTCACAGTTGGATCCACCCAGTGGTCATCTCCCCAGCTCCCCTAAATATAAATGGTGTGGACATTCTTGGCAGTTGATAGAACACCTGCATTGATTCTCTCATCTATAGAAAATAGGCCACATGGAAATCCCCAAAACTGCACCCTTTGGTCAAGATAGTGTATGAAAGTGCTTGAAATCCTAGGGAAATGGCAGACTGATGCCACCTGGAAGACATAAGAGATGTAGGGGTGGTGGTTCCCATAATGTCCTCATTTAACTTATCAGTCTGGCTGCTAAAAATCTGGGCCATGCAGGGAGGCAGTGTACTGCTGCAAACTTAACCAAGTAGTACCCCACTGTAGGTGTATTTTACTATAGCAGATAAAATGTATGGTATTTAGCTAATATCTGGCAAGTATTTTAAATGCCCATCAGAAAGAAGGATCAGAAGCAGCAACATGTTCATATATGCAATGAACAGTAATGTACATTCACAGTTTTGCCTCAAGGGTATGTTTAGTTTCCCTTTTCTTTGTCACAATATAGTTTAAAGAGACCTAGACCACCTGACGATTATGCAGAACGTTACATTGGCCTGCTGCATTGATGACATCATGTTAACTAAGTCAGATGAGAAGTGGCAAGTTCTCTGGATGTCTTAGTAAGATACATATACCTCAAGGAATAGCATTTGTAGGGATAAACACTACAAAGATTAGGGGCTTGTCCCACTGGTGAAGTTTTAAAAGTCCAGTGATCTGGGGCATGCTGAGTTATCCTACATAAAAAGTTCTTATTCTTTGCACCTTTTACAACTAACAGAGAAGCACAATGCTTGACAGGTGTCTGGATTTAGGAGGTGGCACAATTCATGCTAGAATACTGATCCTTTCGTGAGGTGACATAGAAGAATCACAGAATGAGTGGGGTATAGAACACTCCTCCAATAAATCTCTTAAACTATGATAGACTCCCCATCTCAGGTTCTGCTTCAGAAGAGACTAGATTGTTTAGAGCCAAAAGACAGAAGACTTGGGTCTTAGTTCTATTGTGTTGTCTTCTGGCTGAATGACCAGACCTGTTATTTTGCTCTCTAGACCTCCATGTTTATATCTATAAAATGAGGGGTTGTATCGGGTCAGCATTTCTTAGCCTTCTTCCATCAGATAACAGATACGACAGATGAGATTTACTTGCATGACACACTCCCAAGGATGTGCCCCCAGCATCCTAAGAAAGACTGCAGGTTATGTGTAATTCCCAGCAGGCTGGCTCTGACTCCACCCCTCCTTCCCATTCAGGAAAGGATGTTGGAATGCAAAGTGGTAAAAGTGGGAAAATAGGGTAGGACTAACCTTGACTCTACAAATTCATTTTTAATCTATTGTACTTTAATGTGTTTTTAAAAGTCACTTTTAACAATTCTCATAATGAGTGTGTCTTGACAACATGGACCGGAACCAATGGTTAAAAACACTCTTTAAGATCACTTGCTGCCTCCAAGGGTCGAGTCCTCCAAAGAGGAGTTTCCAGGTAATGTCAGTGCCCCTGTGATACTCGGAGCACTCCTCGGTATATGTTAAGTTTGCTGAATTTGTGTCTGGTAAGAGCTCCATTTAGTCATTTATCTCATACTTACTGACTGCCTATTTTTATGCTATTTCTAATACTCTGGAATTCTAAATGTGGTGAGTTTCGTTAAAATGTGGCATTTTTATTTATTTATTTATTTTTACAGTTTTTGGCTGGGGCCAGGTTTGAACCCACCACCTCCGGTATATGGGGCCAGCACCCCCTTTGAGCCACAGGCACTGCCAAAATTTGGCGTTTTTAAAAGTTCCAAATTAATAAGTGTCAAAAGAGAAACAGATTGTATAATCAAAGAAGGTTAAATCAGTTAAGGTTAATCAGCTTTCTTTACGGTAGACCTTAAGTATTTTCTTTTTTTTTGAGAATTTAAGTGTTTTAATCTCATCTGTTAATATAACTTATGCATCTCTGGGAGAGAAATTTAGTCTGCAATGCTTCCCCAAGATTTTGAGCATGGAACCCGATAGAGCAAACATTTTGAGAAACACACTTTGGAAAATTTGGCCTTACTATAGTACTAGGTTTCCAGGGTTCCTGCTGGCCAGCCCACCACTAAGAGAATTATGCTCCGAAGAGAAACACAGTGTTGTCTCCTAACTGTCCTTCACCATCTATACCTACTCCAGATTCCACTAAAGCAAACAGTGACTCTACTCTGGAAAATATATTCCTACCCCTCCCAGGTACTGACAGCCTTTTGTGACAAAATGGACCAGAGCCCAAAATTCCCAGTTCTGGATCTTGTTCTGGCACTAAGTAGTAAGGTCACCAGGGGCTGGAGAATTATGTTGAAGACACATAATAATTAAAATAAAGGGTAGTTGTGTTTGTGAAATGAGATGACATTTGTTACTGTTAAAATGGGTTTTTAAAAAATAAAATAAACCACCCACCACATTTTTGGATACATAGTTTGTGACCATTTTGAATGTGAGAAACTGGAAAGTAAAATTAGTGGTCCCATTTTTAAATAGCCTATGTTTGACCCATGCAAAGTGTTTTTCATTCATATCTTTGCTCATATGCTACCTCCCCAAAGAGGACTTTTTTAACTATCCTGTTTCAACCCCTTAACACTCTCCATTCCCTAATTAGGCTTTATGCTTTAGAGACTTTATCATTGCCTAATGTTATATTCTATTTTCCTGCTTATTGTCTATCTCCATAGCTGGAATTCAAACTCCATGATGATGGGGGTTTCAGATATTTTATTCTATGCTTTATCCCTAATATCTAGAACAGTGCTTGGAACATTACAGGTTGTCAATAAAGTATTTCTACAAGGAAGAAGTCAGTGAATGATCTTGTGGAATTCTAACCATGACTCTATGAGCAAAGTCCTATTATTATCCTCACTTGAGAATTAAGGAGATGGGGTCGCAGGAGGTTAATTCTCTTTCTCAAGACTGTAGTAAGAAGCAGTAGGGCCTGTATTCAGGTCCTGGTCTGACTTCATGGCTTCAGGCTTTTAATAAATAGTCATTGATTCTCAGAAGGTGACATCCGCCCCCCTCCCCCCCGAGGCTCTACATTAAAGTGTAGATTATTGGAGTTTACTACTATATTGAAACAGAATGGGTGGAGGGAGAGCTTTTAGGGACAATAAGGGCTAGGGTAAAGGGATGAGGTGCAGAGAAAATAGTATCTGTCTCAGCTATCTGTTCCTGGATGGACCAGTCTGGCTCCATCTGTTTGAACTTTCCCAGAGGGAAAGGGATAGAGGAGAGGCAAAGAAGCTGTTTTCAGAAGAGGCTGCATGAGAGCTGGCAGGCTGTGATGCCCAGGTAGGCAGATGATAGCCATTAGGCTCCTTTGGAGTTAGCAGCTCTGGCAGCACCAGGAGACACAGCTCTGGCCCAGATACAAGAATTGTCATGCATGGCACAGAGGGACTCTCAGGCATCAAACATCAACACAGAAGCTGGAGTAGAAAATAATGGGGCTGTATGCAAATGCCTATAAAACATCCCCTGGGGACTCCCAGAAAGCCTTGCAAGGTGGGCAGAATTTACCAGGGCCTGGGTTCCCATGTTTAAGTAAGTATGGGCAAGTACCAGACATTACATTCATTATTGTTAGAGTGATTCCATTAGCACTTGCAAATATTACATTTCCTCTTTCAAGGTCCCCATGTTCTTTCCTCTGATTGGTTCCACTGTAGGTCTCCGCCCTTGGCCATCCTGGCCTCCTAGTCTTTTCCCCCCATGTGACCTAGAAAGCAAGGCTACATGCAACATCCGTCTTTCCTACTTTGGGATGTTCTGTGATTCTCTGGTGGTTTTAAACAGGATTTAAAAAAGAAAAAAGAAAGGCCTGGAATAACAACTACATGGGAAGTTTCAGAATCAGCTGGGAAGTCTCATCTGGCTTTCTACCTCGCTGGACATGGGTGAGCTCCAGAGGAAAAAAGGGGCCTTTGTCCTTCCCTTGGTCCAGGCCCAAGCACCTTGCTGTGTCTAAAATTCCACAGTGTCATAGGATCTCAGCGAAGTTGCCCTTCATTTCTAGTAGCTGAGTTTTCCTGGGAGGCCCCTCCGGTATTGAGCTGTTAACTCACCACTCCTTTATTTACATATTAGCTAGTTGAAGTACACCCACTCAGGTTGTGAAACATCGTTCATTGTTTTTGGCAAGTTGCTCTTTAGGTGTAGTCAAGAAGTCTTCATTCTGAGAGGTTCAAAAGTGTTTCATACCAATGTCAACCCCACAGTTATGGCTGGAAGCAGAAACTTTTGACCTGAGAGATGAGAAAAACTTCCAATAGGTAAGGAAAGTAATTAAGCAAGGGACTGAATTTTATTATGTAAATTATACTACATTTACTGTAAAGCTAAACTCCCAATAACCCCTTATAAAGTTCTCACAGGTAATGACTTAACCATGAATAGTGAGTTCCAGGGCTGCAGAACAGGACACGTCTGTTCTTTAAATGCGATTGGGAAAGAGAAACTAGATCGAATTTGAAAAAGGCAGCTTTCCCAGTCTTCAATCACTGAAGGTTTGGCTTGGCTGATGGTTTGGGGTTGGAATTCTGGTTTTCCCCCCAAACTTCCCTAGTATTGGATTATGCAAATCTTAGATGTAGCAAGAGTTGGGCACAAAATCAACTTCAGTTTGGGGCTGTTTGTAGTTTATCTACTACGTCTTAGTAGAAGGTGCTTTCTCCTCCTGGGCCATTTTGCTCCTATTTGCCCTGGAAATAAAAGGCATGTAACTATTGCCTTCAGGCTCACAAGTGTGCAGATATCCAGGGAACACTATGACCATAGAATTCAATGGAATGTTGTCCCCTGAAGTTGGGCAATCCCTGATCCTGATCTATTTATAATAGGGCCATTCACATAACTCCCTGCCGAAAACAATGTCCACATCCAGTTGGCTATTCCCCTCTCATGTTCTTTTCTCACCATTTAGTTCAGGTTAAATGATATTTTTAGCTTTGGTCTGTTTTTACTTTGTCTTGTTCTTCATTCACATTGAGACTTTTCATCTGGTACCAAGAGTTATGATATGCAACATCTGTCACAACAGAGCTTAGGGAGTGAAAGAAAGAAAAGTTTCTAAGCTGCTCCAAAGAGGCCAAGACATTTAGTCTGAAAAAGGTGTGAGAACTGGCTTGGTGATAGAAAATAATATTTTAGATCCCTGCTCTTATGTTCTGTGTTGAGATGAAATGAGGCCATGCTGTTCTGAGCAAGTGATGAGAAAAGGCGGTATGTTTCCCTTACTCCCCAACCTAAACAGGTTTGTTCTTCTTGAAAGAGGACTTTACTTACAAAAAGAGCTGGTTCCCTGAGAAGTATGCATCCAACTGATACTCCACACAGATACTTGGCTTCAACAGAGAAAATAAGTTTGCCATATTCAGTGTTAAACTTGATGGCACTTGCCTCTAGGCAACAACAAGCAGGGTTGCTTTACCCGTTAGGACTACAGGTGTGTAGTGGCTAGGCGAGGGCCCAAGAATATTTCAAGAGCTGATTAAAATACCTGAACCTGGGGGGGAAGAAAATTAAAAAAAAAAGGTTTTGGTTTCATTGAACATTGTGTTATCAGAATTTTTTAATGTGTAGTGACATAGCTGTAAATTATAACCTATGCCAACTTCATCAATGATTAAATTCAATATTTTTTAAACATCTCATTACAGTTAAAAGCAATTTGTGAATTGGATTTTCTCTCTTAAAATTTCTCCAGGTTGGCTTGGTGCCCGTAGCTCAGTGGTTATGGCACAGGCCACACACACCAGGGCTGGTGGGTTTGAGCCCGGCCCAGGCCTGCTAAATAATAATAACAACAACAACAACAACAAAATAGCCGGGCATTGTGGCGGGCACCTGTAGTCCCCGCTACTTGGGAGGCTGAGGCAAGAGAATTGCTTAAGCCCAAGAGTTTGAGGTTTTTGTGAGCTGTAACACTATGGCACTCAACCAAGGGCGACATAGTGACTCTGTCTCAAAAAAAAAAAATTTTTTTTTCTCCAGGTTACCCAGTAATTGCAAACAAAGCATAACCACTTGTGACTCAAAGGAGTTACTAATGCAAAAATAATTTAAAAAGTCAAATGAGAAAATACCTTCAAAAATGTTTTCACCCCAAATTATGTTGGATATGGGTACGTTGGATATATTTGATAGAAAGAAAAGCTGCCAAGGGATCCCCAAATTGTCTGATGTGGGAGTCATTTTCCCTCTCTGAAATATTTTCTTTAATTACCTCTACAATCCACGTTCTTTCTCTGCTTTAAACTTTTAAAGACAACTCTTTCACTAAGAAAATGCCATGAAGGCTATCTTAAACAGTTTGATGAAAATATTTCAGATTGTATATGAAACCAGCACATTGTACCCCTTGACTACACTAATGTACACAGCTATAATTTAATATTAAAAAAAAAACGAAAAAAGAAAACTCTTTCAGGTGGCACCTGTGGCTCAAGGAGTAGGGCACTGGCCCCATATACTGGAGGTGGCGTGTTCAAACCTGGTCCCGGCCAAAAACTGCAACACACATAAATACACACAAAAGAAAGAAAGAAAAGAAAAGAAAAGAAAACTCTTTCAAGAATTTTCTGTGTTCTAATCCATTGGGTTCCTTGATTATTTCTTTAGCAATCAAACATGAAGACACTGTATTTGCTTGTGTTTCACACAACAATCTCATATTTTTATTCTGAGGTCTTTCTTAAATCTACTTTATGTATTTATGTTATATTTCAATTACAGTGAGAGACTTGGATGGAAAAGTATTTATTCATTCATTTATTCATTCAACAAACCTCCCCATACATTGGGTGGTTGGGATGCAATGTTGCAGAAAGCACAATCTTTGGTCCTTTCTTTCTAGACAGTCACAGTGCAGGAAAGAAGATAAACAGGACAGCAAAACTGCCTCTTGCAAGTTTACTCTCTGTTGCTCAGACCAGCAGGGGGCTCAACATGCTTTCGTTTATTTAGTCAGCATTTTCTGTGTGTCAGGCACTTTTCCCAACACAGGTGCTGTTTAAGACTCTTGAAGATATTAACCCATTTAATTCTCAAAGCAGTCCCATGAGGCTTTACTATTCCCCCCACTTTATAGCTGAGGACATTGAAGCACGAGAAGTAATTTGCTCACGATTAGTCATGTGGCAAATAAGTAGCAGTGGTAGGATTTGAACCCAGATAACCTAACTTCAGGGCCCATGTTGGTGGCTCCTAGGGCAGGAACTGAACCACATGATCAGTGCCAGTAAACTCTTAGAAAATGCTGCATAACTAATTAAGGATGGGTAAGATGAAATAGACAGGGAAGTCTTAGCAAAGGAAGTGCTATTTGAATTTTATGAGCAGGAATTTGCCCAACGGATACATTCAGTGTATGGGATTGAGAAAGGCATTCCAAGTAGAAAGAATAGCCTGGGACATATGGATGAAATAAACAGATACCATGATTTGTTCTGGGAAATGCAAATAGTTTGTATGACTGGACCTTAGTTTGCTTACAGAGGATTTATGGAAATAGGGCTTGAATGGGAACCAAGAAAAATATAATCCTACGGATCATTGTAAACTCCAAACTAAGTTAGCTTCTTGGGGGAGGGACAAGAGTGAAGCCCTTGGCCATAGTATGCTGGAGCCACAGGTTGTAGGTGGCCTGAGGAGGTTGGTCCTTCTGCCCACCTGCTGGTATGGAGTCATGGCATAGGTCTCCCTGCAGGACAGGCTGCTGGGAGAGAACCCAGGTCCAGCGAAAAGTGTGCAGCAGAGCTCCTCGGGAGACTCGTGTTTACACACATTTCCAAAGGCCAGCTTTCTGGATAATTAAACCCAGAGATAAAGGTTGTCAAACTCCCGTCTGGCCTCAGTTTGGGTTACAACCATGGGCACGTGTTCACTGACACATTCTGGCATGTGAGTAATCTTCACTGACCCTAATTAGGACAAAGCTCAGTTTTGCCGTAAGAGATGAATATTATATCTATTTTTAGTGAAGTATCTGGTATCCATCTGCTTTGAATACACTTATGTAAACTCCCTGAAGAACTGATTTCCTCAGTTAGGAAGGCTGAGTACAGAAGCTCAGAGTGCCCACTGTGGAGACCTTTTAAGGCGTAATTAATAAACACAATCGGGGATCAAAGATTAACTGACAAGTCCAGGCCCTTCTAATTAGTGACAACTGCCCAGTTGCCTTGCAATATTTTCTTTGTCAGGAGACAACTCCTATCCTAAATGTTTAGGCGACTTCTTGTTGAGCTGGTTTCAGAGGATTATTAAGCTCAGTGTAATTTCATCTTTCCCAGGTGTGAGACACTTGCGTGTGCAGTAATATGATTCTGTACTGTCAGGAAAACAGTATGTCTTTGTCAGCATTGTTTGATAGTCAACCCCCTGAATTATGACCTCTGTTCCAGGTAAATCACTCTTCACTGCCTTCAACACCCCCGACGTTACCACTTGCCCTTCTGCTAAGAGACACAAAGGTTGGCTGCCGGCCCCTGGTCATGCTGGGCAGCAAAGAAGATGATCTGTGCCGGCAGCCAAGCTGGACTTCAGAAAGCCTTCCCCTTGCAATTCTTGGGATTCAGCTTCTAAGTGCTGAGCAATATTATCTCTATTTTCAAGAAGGGTAAAAAGCAAAGTGTTTAGTAATAAATCTGTGTTTGCTATAGAGGGTAATTAGATCAATTATTTTTCTGATGCTTTGCATAATGTCCTCAAAAATGCTTTTCTACTGAATGTTTGCATTTTGATATGTAATATATACTTTAATAAAGTACTAGTTACCTTTTTTTTTTTTTTTTGTAGAGACAGAGTCTCACTGTACCGCCCTCGGTAGAGTGCCGTGGCGTCACACGGCTCACAGCAACCTCTAACTCTTGGGCTTACGTGATTCTCTTGCCTCAGCCTCCCGAGCAGCTGGGACTACAGGCGCCCGCCACAACGCCCGGCTATTTTTTTGTTGCAGTTTGGCCGGAGCTGGGTTTGAACCCGCCACCCTCGGCATATGGGGCCGGCGCCCTACTCACTGAGCCACAGGCGCCGCCCAGTACTAGTTACTTTTTATAAATAATGGTTTATTTACGCCTAGTTACCTTTTATAAATAATGGTTTATGTTTGCTGAGTTCTAACTTAGTCCTAACTTACTTCTGATGCACAGTACTAGAATTATCATGTCTATTTTAAGCTTGGGAAGTACAATACAAGAGAAATTAACCTGACCGAGGGTGCTAGGATGGTAGATAGTGGATATGGGATTCAAACCCAGGAGTCTCACACTGGTGTGAGCGCAGAACCACAAGGTTATTCTGCTTCCATTTATTACATGTCAGACGTATCACAACACGGAGAGGTGATGTTTGTCATTCTCTTTTTACAGATGGGCAAATGAGAGTCTCAGAGAGTTGCAATGTTGCCTAGGTCATGCAGGTAGTAAATAGTTAATGCTAGCTCACATCCAAATCTGAGCCCTTCAGTTACCAAACATCTGATCAAGAAAGGTTTCTATCTTGGTCCACATGGAGAACAGCATACGCGTTGCACAGACGGATATGGGTTATCCTGCCATTTGGTTGCACCTGTCCATATAGTGAAGAATTGGAAATAACAGACAGTTTTATTCTAAACTAGGGATTATAGAAATGTATCATTCTAAGTCTTGCTTTAGTGTTGTGCATCAACCCAGTACATGAATCTTAAAACTAAGGACTGAATAAACATAAGCTATTACTTATAAATTAGTTATTAATATACTTTCTATACTAGAATATATATGGCCTATCAAAAATGCAAACATTCAGTAGCTCCTTATAGTAGCAAGGAGCAAGAAAAGTTTCTTAAGAGATGCAGACTTAAAGACATCCTCCTGGCAACACCGATAAGCTGAGCAAGTGGAAACTCACACAGGTGAATCAGAAAGGACACTGTCAACTGTGTTTCTTGGAAGTGAAATAATGGACCACAACACAGCATGTCTCAAAACTTTCATAGTGACCTGCGTATCATAGGGCAAGCCTGATAATGTCACCAATGAGGAATTATTGCCTCTGAGACAGAATGTAGCTTATGCAAAGTCACAGAGAAAATGTCAGTGATCTTGCTGGGATTAGAGTCAAAGTCTCCTCACCCCTAGTCTCATGGTCTTTCTGTGGTACCTTTTGGTTTCCACAGTATTTTACAGACCCTTGTGTTGCAAATCAAAAACAAACAAAAAAGCTGGTATGGTTTCTCATTCTAGGGTTTAAGGTCAGTCTTATTCTTCAGGATCAATACTTTAAAGTTCTTTATCAGAAGTCTTTATTCAGTTATTCTGAACCAGATGAAACTACTTGCTTTTATGAGTCAAAACAAGTTGAATGTAATAAATTTCTATGGGTCTACCTGATAGCTTTGCAGCTAGGAAGTAGCAGTTAGCTTAAGTTTAATAAATTAGGAAATAACGTCCCATTATTGGATTACTTCTTTATCCAAACCCTACCCTCTAAATCTGCATGGTTGGATACTTTCTGGTCTTCCTTTTCCATCCAGTGGGAAACCTGCACAACTTGTAAGAATACAGGAGGTTCACCACAATTAAGATTTTCCCCAGGCTACCAAATATGAAGGTTTCTTTATTTAGTCTGTGTTCTTAGCAATTAAACTTTAAGACATTCCCTCCTTGACTCCACCATTTCCACCACCAAGACTGGGTTCAATTTCTTCATAATACATCCTCATAATATCCCATAGCTCTCTCTTATAGCCCTTGTACTTTTCTACTTACTTGTGAGATAATTTGACTAACTTCTTCCATCTCCATGAATGAGGGCAAGAACCTACTGGTTTTGCTCTTAATACACTTGGAGCACTTAGCACTGTGTCCAGGTTGGAGTAAGAGCTCAACAAATGTGTGTTGAATGAATGAACAGAAATCAAAATAGAGTGGTCAGTTCTTGGCAATTAAACTTGAAGACATTCCTGTCTACCCCACCCAGTGTCAGAAGATTTTATTAAAATTTAAATTCGATAATGGAAATCTGTAGAACTATCCCATCTTATCACTTGGAGAGGCTACTTGTCTCAGGCCAACCAGTGACTAACACCTGATGCCAATGTGCTCAGGAGACAGCTGTGGCAAAGGCTCCCCTTGACATTTCTTTGTATTGCAGTTCAGGTTAACTTAAAATCTGAATCTCAAGATTTAAGAGGCTTTAAAACCTATCAGCAAGACTTCACCATAAATGTTCAGTTATCATGCTTTCTGACCACTGCGATAAGCATTCTGGCAATCCTGCTCACCTCCCTGGCTGGCACATATGCACACTTAGAAGACCAAAGGAAGGCCCCACTGTAAATAAATCCATGTGGACACTAACTGGTAGAGCCACTTGACCAAACAGAAGAAAGAGTTGGAAGTGAGAGGGGCAGAAATGGAAGATCCACTCTTCCTACATTCATGAGGGGCAGAAGAGTTCATGTATATTAGGTCAGAGTCAGAACCAACTGGAACATAGTAGAAGGTGCTCTGAACAGATTTGGTATGAGGAGGATGGTCTTAAAATTTTTGAATCAAACCACAGCCTTCATCCCTCATCACTGACCAGTTCCTCTCTGGAAAAAATGATCTGACCCTACAATAAATAGACTGTCAACAAGACTGCCAACAAGCTGGGAAGGCCAAATCCACATAGACTAACCTAGATACCGCCCTATATGCATTCCAGAGTGGGAACTGACATTATACTGATGTTCCTGCAAAGAATGAGACTTCTAGTGATTGCTTTATTTGCTAAGCTAAGGTATAGAAAGAGAGATCTTTCCTCAGCTAGAGTAAGTACAGTAGAACCTGGCGCCTTGACTGCTCTTAACTACCTTGTAATCTTCTAGTCAAGATCATTATCTGTAGGCTGGGCATGCTAGAAAGTGAAGTCTGCCCCACTTACATCTCAGCAGGGAATATGATCTCTGCTTGTGGAACATAAGAGGGCCAGGCCCTGGGAAATAGCTGAGACAGAATGCTGGCTTGAGAAACCAACTCATCAAAACAGGATTTAATTAGTCTAAGCTTGGGTTGAAATTGATGATGGCATAGACATAATTCTCTGTATCTCTGTCTTTTCATCTCCAAACTTCTAAAAGGAGTGCATACTGCTCAAGGCCTTCTTAACCCTCTGATATCTGGCTTCCATTTTTCAGTTGCTAGCTGAAACCGGGCCATCTCTGCTATTAGAAATGGATTTGCTGGCAGTTTTCATGGTTGTCCTTACTGTTCCCTGTAATGGTTCCCTGCTACTGTCCTGCCTCCAAAGCCCAAGTAAAGGCAAGAGAAAATATGTTGTAGCCTTCTAACTCCGGGTGAATCTGATGCATGATTTATTGCATCCCTGACTGTGGGTGATGTAGAGTCCAACTCAGCCCCAAGTTCTGAGTTTTGAGAACCAGGATATAAACTTAGTGTAAATTTTCAACTGTGTGACTGACAACAATCTCTCTGCTAAAAGATTGACGTATCTGAACAACAAATGGGGGCCCTACATTTTTATCACTAATGTCACTTTTGATTGCTTCTTCCCCATATCTTATCAGAGGGGCAGATAGTGAAAGATCATTGAACTGAGATACACAGACACTGGAAAGTTTTGTGAGAAAGAGTGTGTCGAATTTTAAAGTTTAAGGACTTCAGGCAAATTTCCCAGAATGTAATTTTCCTTTTTGCCAATTTCAAGGGTATAAGACAAAACAAACAAAAAGTAAACAACTATTTATTTAGCAGAACACTTGACACTTTGCATACATTATTTCATTTATACAATCCTTAAAGGAAGCATTTTAATTGCCACTAAAGATTTGTCCAAAGTCACATCACCAATAGATGGTGGAGGTAGGACTCAAAGTTATGTTTTCTGAAGCTAAAGTCCATGTTCTTAACTATACTATGCTAGGCTAAGCTAGGCTATGCTTTGCTATGCTATCTTATGCTATGCTATGCTATGTTTTTTTCTCAGTCTTGTTCTTCATGGTTGGCATGGATGATAATTTTCCTTCTCTCTCCCTTTTGAAACTTTCACATACATGAAATGAAATGCTGTGCTCTTTTGGTTTTCCACATACTTCTCCTTCTCCATTCTGTTTGCTGGTTCCTCTTTTCTCTCCATACCCTGCATAATATGCCCCAGAGCTCCATGTTGCTCTGTACTTTTGGAAAAATCATTTATATGCATGGCTTCAATGAACACTTTCAGGACCTCTACCAGACTCTAAATTTCAGCACAATAAAGACCAGATCTATAATTTTAAAAAATTTCAGAATATTAGGGGGCACACATATTTTGTTTACATACTTTATTTTTGTATAGATTATGTCAAAGTTATAGGTGTGCCCTTCACCCAGATAAGTGAACACTGTACTGAATAGGTGTGAATTTATCCACTCTCTTCCTACTGCTTTTCATTGAGATTTACTTCTGTATGCACACTTTGTATTGAGTACATGTGTTTGTTTCTCCATTCTTGTGATATTTCACTTAGAAGAATGGTTTCCAGTTCCATCCAGGTTGTCACAAAAGATACTAGATTACCATTTTTTATGGCTGAGTAGTACTCCATGGTGTGTATATACCACATTTTATTAATCCATTCATGTATTGGTAGGCAC
Organism: Nycticebus coucang; assembly: GCF_027406575.1. Classification (NCBI taxonomy): domain Eukaryota; kingdom Metazoa; phylum Chordata; class Mammalia; order Primates; family Lorisidae; genus Nycticebus; species Nycticebus coucang. The sequence goes on along the minus strand of NC_069793.1, from coordinate 29,982,750 downwards.
ATGGGTTGTTTCCCTGTCTTTGTTATTGTGAATTTTGTGTGTGTAGATCTGTCTCATTCAATGGAACACTCCCAGCCTCTTACAGAGTGTCTGATATACAACAGGTGTTTGATAAATGAATGAATGGATGGATGGGAGAATCAATGATCTGCTGAAAATTCTGATACTCTTTTCCTCAAAGTTCTTAGATTACAAGATATTTCTGAAACCACCTTTACAAACAACAAAAGGGTGCAAGGCAAGAACTGGGGTAAGGGACTAAAACTCTGTGAAGGCATAGGCTTAGCTAAAAAATAATGATAATAATCAGCCACTCTCTCCTCATCTGCTTGATAATAATTAGTTATTGTCCCTTTATTTGCTTCTCTATAATTGCTACTACTCTGGAGTCACATAGCTGATGGTCATAAAGAATCTTAACTTATTCTGTAGGTAACATCACCTTCTCAAAACCTACAGGTAGTTTATGAGATTTCGTCCAGGCCCTGCATTACAATGGATTGTCTGACCCACCCAGACCAGCAGCCCATACTAAGAAACTGAATTGTGATTCCAGAAACTGAAGCAACAAAAGAAGATGATTGCCATACTTCTATAATTTTGCCCCAAATATAGTCAATTATAAAACCCAATTGCCTAATCCTTTGCCATTCAAACTATACTTAAATATCCTGTCTCCCAAATTCTCAGGAAAGATTCCAGGAAATTCTTCCTGTCTCCCTGCTTGGGACTCTGAGGAATTAAACTCTTTTTCCATGCAACCCTGATTGTCTCAGTGTATTGGCTCTTCTCTGTGTAGCAGGCAGTACAACTCCATTGGGCAGCAACATTACACCTTCACATCTGCCATTGCTCTGAAATGGTAATAGAGTTTGGTGGAACCAATTGAGAGTTTTTTGTTTGTTTGTTTTATTTTTCATTTTTTGGTTTTTTGAGACAGAGTCTCATTCTGCTGCCCTGGGTAGAGCAACTTCAAACTCTTAGGCTCAAGAGATCTCCTTGCCTCCCAAGTATAGGCACCCACCACAAAACCAGCTAGTTTTTCTATTTTTAGTAGAGACAGAGTCTTACTGTTGCTCAGGCTGGTCTCAAACTCATGAGCTAAGGCAACTAAGGCAATCCACCCATCTCAGCCTCCCAGGATGCTAGGATTACAGGCATGATTCACCATGTCTAGTCCCAGGTGAGAGTTTCAACAATTTTGGGGAGCTGCCACCCCAAAGTTTCTCATGTGCTTCCTTTGGAAGCAACCATATTACCAAGGTGGATATAAACCTTCAACAGAGGAGAGTAGTAGCTAGATTCCTTCTGATGACATAGATTTAACCTCCTTAGGAAGGGTCCCAGTGCACCCACTGAGTAGAGTCTTTGCTAAGTAGCCACAGATGGAGGATAGCTGGATCTAAAGTCATTTGGGAGTGACAATACCACCACATTTATTTGGGTCAATGCATCCTGGTGTTGAGTACCCAGGGGAGACATAATTCTAAGTCAAGTCTAGACATGACAGAATAATGAGCTCCCAGCCGTGAGAGTCACAATCCTATGAGGGCTTCTTGGATCTGTCTCTTGGTTTTCTCTTCATGCTGTGTATCCTCAAATATTTCCATAAAGCTTGGCTGTGAATGCAAATTTGGTGGTTGTCTTTAGTTCCTTGGGGTGTGGTTCACTGAGGATTTGTTCAGTCTGAAATATTCCAATGACCTCTTGCAAGAGGGATTATCAGGAGGGACTTGGAGGCTGGATGACATCTACTGGCTGAGTCATCCTGTCTACCTAATAGTTTCGTACCTATTATGTATGTAGCATGTTCTCCCTGGGCATTAAAATGTGATTGTAAGGCTATGCCTGCTTTCATATCTGTTTTCATGCTTCTACCCAAGGCTGATTTGATCCCAACTTTTCAATCTTTCTCCTTCTAGGCCCCAGATCAACCAGTTATTGCCAATGAGTCTATAACCTTTATCAATTTCTTTTGTCTATACAAAATGGGTGACCAGATTCATCTCCTCAAACTCTGCCCATAAGAAGAATTTTTCATGCACCACTGTCTTTCAAAGCCACCCTGAAGGGGAATGTAGTACAGCTACCAGTAATTTTTTGTTTGTACCACATAATGAATTGACTCATCTATAAACCAAGCCAGGCTTTCTCCTGGGAGGTAAGGAATACTCCCATGCAGGCATAGGGAGCTAAGGGAGGAGCATTGCTGCAACAGAGATGAATGACATGGAAGCCTGAGTTATCTGTCATTGCAACTTGGTCATGACTTCTGGCCTACCTAATGCTTGACCCCAGCTGTTTCATTTCCATTTATGATAAATCATAACTGGGCTTGTCTCAACTACGTCTTGGTGGTCTAACAAAACCCAGCTCATAATGACAGGTGTTCTGGATGCAAGGTCACTTGGTATATGAGTCCATATAGGATTCCTTTCTCCAGAGAAACAGAACTGATAGGATGGACACACACATGTGTATGTAGTATGTGTATATATATATATATATATATACATTTATATATTCACATACACATATTGACAGAAAGAGAATTTATTTTAAGGAATTGGTTCATAAGATTGTGTGTGTGTGGGGGGGGGGGTGGTGGTGCTGGTATGTCCACAATCTGAAGAGCAGGTTGGCAGGCTGGAGTCACAGGGAAAAGCTAATGTTACAATCTGAAATCTGAAGGCAGGCTGGAGGCAGAATTTCTTCCTCCTCAGGGGACTCTAATCTTTTCCCTTAAATTCTTCAACTGATTGGATAAGGTCCATTCATATTATAAAGGATAATCTGCTTTATGCAAAGTCTGCTGATTTAAATATTGATCATATCTAAAAAAATACCTTTGGGGCAACATCTACACTGGTGTTGACCACATACCTGGGTAATGGATAATACCAGCATTGGACAACTAAACAGGCACTATTAGCTTTTTTGGATGGATATTCAGTTTTTGGACAGTATTTTAGAACTTCATCTTTATCCAACCATCATGCCAAATGGTTGTGATTGTCAAAAAAAGTCCATTTTTCATCACATGTAACAATACAAAGTAGAAATGGTTCTCATTTATATAGTGACAGCAAAGATAGGCAAGCTTCGAGTTTATTTCTCTTCTGATGCTCATTAAATTCATGCAGAGACCATCTATCCATTTTCTTTACATTGTTGATTTGTTTCAAGTGGTCTAATATTGTTGGAATATTAACATCAAACCTTGATGCTAATTCATGCATAAGTCGAGATGGATTCTCTTCCACTATAGCTTTCAACCCATCATTATCCACCTTGGTCTCAGGTCTCCCACATGGCTCACTTTCAAGATTAAAATCATCAGAAGGGAGTTTCTCAAACCATCAATGTACTATGCATTCACTAGTCACATCCTTTCCAAACAGTACATTGATATTTTGAGTTTTGTATGCTGAATTGATTCCACAATAGAACCCATATTTGAAAACAACACAAATTTTTGACTTACCCATGGTTTCACAAAGATTGCTCTAAAAAATTTAAAATATAATCACAAGCCAAACATGCATTTGAAACAATGAGGAAGTACCTTCACAATAAAAAATAAAACAAGAAGTGTCAAAGTGAAATGTCAAAGATATCAACTGTCAAACTTATACTTGGTATTAAGTTAGTACAGAAATTTTTGTACTTAGTACAGAAATTGAACATTTAATACTTAATAACCTAAATAATTCTCCACTGCAGATAGCATGGCCTTGCTCCAGAAACCTGGAGACTGGCATAGTCACCCTCCCACTGAGACTTAATATAAACTACACACAACAACTTTTGTCACCACAGATTCTCAGATATCATAGACTCTTCTGGGTCATCTGCCCCAAATGCCAGGGAGCTTTTGCAGAGCCCTTTCCTGCTCTGTGTCCCACCCAAAGCTCATGGTCTTTTAAAATATCCAGTATTCTGGGTGTTTATAATGGAGTATTATTCCATTCCTACTAAAGATTTATGTGGAATATCCTGACTTCAGAACCTAAAGAGGTCTACAAGGTGTTATGCTTCCTTCTTCCTTATGGGAAGTATAAGACATTATAATTTGGTTTTCACCTTGATGGGACATCCTAGCCTGCCCCAGACCATTGGATCTTTAAAATTTTCCCTAACATAAAGTCTCTGAATCTTCATAAGATTTACCTCCCAACTACTGGAGCAGATGCTAGCCACTTCTTGATCATTCAGCCTTTTAGCATAATGTCATGGATGTGGTTGATCAAGATGATGTTCCGTGAAATGTGCAGAAAGACTAAATCTCCAGATTGTATTATAAGAGTAAACACAAACACAGCCCTGAGGAGGAACTATATCTGTTGCCTATTTCACATGAAGTCGAACTGTTTCTGATCTCTGAAATAAATGGATGGCATCATACCATGTACCCAAGGCCAGGTTTATCTGCTCTAACACAGATGCTGTATCTGGCATGGCAGCTGCAGATGGGTCTATGTAGTCTACTGTCCTCCAGCAGACTTATCTCATTTCTGCAGATTATGGTGAATTAGGTAGAGATAAAACAGGGATCTCTATCCCTGCCTTCTTCAGATCCTTCGTGATGGCATTAATTTCTGTCATCCCTCCAAGGCTATGATTTGTTTTGTGCTTAGTATCTTGGGTAGGGGTAGGGTAAGAGTAGATGGCAGTTTTAAATGTCTGGCCTTCTCTGCAATGATAGCTTTTTTTCCCCACAGGTGAAGGATGCAGTATAGGGGCTGCATCATCTTTCAAGTATGACTATTCAAAATTACACATTTGGAAATGATCAGTAGGTGGGTCCATGGACAAAATGGGCTCACTCTGAGCCAGACATTGGTCAATAATCCATTTGTAATCTGGCACCAAATGATGCCACTGTAACAGGGAGAACCGTGAAGACTCTTTGGGTCTCCAGCTACTAATATCACCTCAAACTCTGTGCCTAAAAGTAGCCAAAAGTTTTCCTCTTGCCCCAACATAGAGATACCCAAGTAAAAAGCAAAAGGTCCCTTTGGGGAAGGACTAAAGAACCACTACCTCTTGCTATGGTATTATAAAGTCCTTTTATTTGGAGTCTGTCCTCTCCTTCCATCAGTGGGTTCCGGGTCCAGATAACAGTTTGAGGTTATAAAACTGGGTAACAGATTGTGAGCTTTCATTTGGTTGACTGCCCTCAGTTTCCTGATAATCCACCTTTAATGTCTTTTGATGGTATAAGTTGAATGTAAGACCTCTGAATCTTTGTAGGGTTTATTTTGGGGTGCTTTTACTAACTACCCATATGCTTTACTCTTACAGATGCTGTGCTTGTAAACCATCTATATAATTTTGTAGCGAAGGTCCCCTTGGGTGACATTTTGACCTTGCCACTTATTATGAGATAATTGCATCACCTGGCTGTTGATAGGGAAGAGCTGCCACTTGACCTCCATTGTTTCAGGGTCTTATCATCATTGCTACTTGTGAGCCAAGTGCTGTAATAGTCTCTCTTACTACCAACCTGCAGTAGTTAGTAATGCCAGGGACCCTTTTGTTCAGTGCTTTCCATATCCAGACCTTGTCATGGAATGCAATTATCCTTATACAATGCATCCTCTCCAGCATACCTGATTCCCTAAATCTTTTAATCCCTTCTTCCACCATCTGTTATGGAAATTCTTTTCTTTTTTAGAGACAGAGTCTCACTTTATAGCCCTCAGTAGAGTCCTGTAGTGTCAGAGCTCACAGCAACCTCCAACTCCTGGGCTTAGGAGATTCTCTTGCCTCAGCCTCCCGAGTAGCCAGGACTACAGATGCCTGCCACAACACCCGGCTATTTTTTTGTTGCAGTTTGGTGGGGGCTGGGTTCGAACCCACCACCCTTGGTATATGGGGGAGGTGCCCTACCCACTGAGCCACAGGTGCTGTCTGCTATAGAAATTCTTATATCCCAGTTCCATTATGATGGATCATTGCTTTTTCTACACTTCTAGGAGCCAAGCTGGCTCCTTGTGCTGGAGGAGCAAACCCTAGTCAAAAGTGTTAAATCCTATATCTTAAAAAAAAAAAACTCTTTCATGACCAGCTTTATGCGTCAGCTTTCTTGATTAAGCATCCTTGAAATTCATTTCCATGGAACAAACCTGGCTCCTGCTGGTACAAGCTAGTGAGGTGTTGCAGCTCTGTTTGGGGTCCCTTTCCCCTCCTCATCTGACCTAACACAACCTGGGCCTTGTTATTCTGTGATTTAACCCTAGTTATGCACCTAGTGGGGAGGAGGGGAGGTGGGAACTGATCATGGGGAGATAGCCTGTTGTCTGGAGGACAGACAAAGGAGGAATGCTAGTTCTTAATTCTCAGAGAGTTCAGGGAATCTGAAAATTAAAGATTTCAGAGCTATCAATGCTGATTTCTCCATCCAAGCGTCAGAGTCCTATTCTTTTCCAACAATGAGCTTGACCTTGTTATGGCAGAACTGCCTTAGCTGGGAATTTAACGTTTTTTAAATCTTAGGTATTCTGAGGATTAAAACCTGAGCCTGTTTTTCAGCTTTGTCTGTAATCCTACTGCAGGAGATAAGATTCTCTTGGCTACCAGGAAGCCCTGGGGCTTTCACTCTTGGTTTCTAATTGCCTCATAATCACTCTCAGCCTTTTGTTACCTTTAACAGAGCAACAGTCACACTAGCCATGCAGTGCTACTACCATTATTGTAACTATTTACTGCATAATTTTCAAATGCTTGATATACTGTGTGTGTTAGTGTTTTCCCTTCCTTGGTTTATTATCCCACTTTATCATCAGTGAAAGCTTTAACAATTGGACCATCACTGTAGGCCAGGGACTATGTGTTCTCCCTACCTCTAGAGGAGGTCCCCAATGCCAACTTGGGGGTAAGAGATCTGTCCAATGCTATTTTAACACCCACTTTCTCAGCACACTCTTGCTACTGACTCTAACAGGCTGAGTTCTCCAAGAAGCAGACTCTGAGCCTGAGTTTAGCCCACAGATGTTTATTAGGTCATGTCCTTGAGATCAACACATGTGGATAGGATGACCAATTTGTCCCTGACTTCATAGAACAGTCTTAGTTTTATGAATGATAATCCAGCATCCTGGAAACCCCCTCAGTCCTAGGAAAATCACAAATGTCGGTGGAAAAGAACCAAAACTCTGTAAAATAATTTAAAGCCAAATATGTGCGACCATGGCCCAGAGATCCGCGTCCAAGAAGCCTTGAGCAAGAGAGATCATCATGGTTGGGTTACTGTTTGGCTTTAAACATTTTAGGGAGACAAGAAGTATAGGCAAAGTCAGAAATCAATGCATGGAAGGTATATATTGGTTTGGCCTGAAAAGCCAGGACATCTCCAAATGGGGGCTTATAGGTTATAGGTAGGTTGAAAGATTCTTTGATTTTGTAATTGTTAAAGAGATGAAACTTTGTCTAAAGGATTGGAAGGTTTTAAGTTAAGATAAGGAAGTCTGCCAATCATAGACAAAGCTACCAGAGATACTGTATACCAGACTTACACCAAGACCCAAGTGTTCTGTTAAGTAAATTGATAACCTCCAAGTGTGGTTTAACTTTTGTTTTACATGCCCTTAGGCTTGTTAACGATTTTGCATCATATTATTACAAAGAATATCTCTAAAATGGACAGAACATAATTAGGCATGTCTGACCTCCTTTCTCTTCCTGGACAGCAACTCAGGTTTAAGGTTTTTTTCTGTTTGTTTGTTTTCTTGTTTTAGGTACTTGGCCAAGACGGGGTCCATTCAGGTAGCTAGGGGCTTAAGATTTTATTTTAGTTCACAATTATCCTCTTTTGGCCAAGATCTACTAGAGGCAGCGTCGAGGACCAAACTTCTACTTTGTCCCATTGCTGCTGGGGAAGCATGGCTACCTGCCCCGAGTCCATCTAGGCCCCCCTTGGTGGGACTCTTGTTACCAAGATACATGGAGCAAAAAAGGCTTCTATAGCCAATTAAACATTTTAGGCCAAATAGGAATGGAAGGGAACAGGTACTTATCAACCTTTTAAAATCTTTTTAGCAACATAAGAGCAAAATCCAAAAGCCAAAAGCAAGGTTACAAAATTAACTTATCTATAAATATGGAGCTATTATAATCTTGGCTTTGGTTACAGACATACAGCAATTTTTTTTATAAAGGACATAAACATTGTTAACCATTTAAGCTAAGAAATTTAGAGACTTTTGTTGTACATAAATATTTTTTGAAGTCTCTTTAGTAACTTGTCTTAAGGTAGCCAATAACATTTCTTATTACACCTCTGTCTGCATAAACCTCATCACTGGGAACAACTGTACTCGGGGAACTCTGTCATCATGCACCTTGATATCATTTTTATAATTTTCTTTTGGTTCTATGGGAAGCAAGAAATTCAATTCCTTTCTTTCTGTTTTTGAGACAGAGTCTCACTTTATTGCCCTCGGTAGAGTGCTGTGGCATCACAGCTCACAGCAACCTCCAACTCCTGGGCTTAGACAATTCTCTTGCCTCAGCCTCCCAAGTAGCTGGGACTACAGGTGCCCACCATAACGCCTGGCTATTTTTTTGTTGCAATTTGGCCAGGGCTGGGTTCGAACCCACCACCCTCGGTATATAGGGCTAGTGCCCTACCTACTGAGCCACAGGTGCTGCCCTATTTTAGTTCTTTCCAAGATATTTTTCTTAAGAAGTAAATCTTGGAACATAGATGATTATAAGCTATTGTTTGAGAAGAATCAAAACAAAATAATAATTGTTCATTATAAAAGTCTTAGGGTAGTCATGGTTAAAGATGCAAGAGGGATTTGGTTATTTCTGTGGCATACAATAATTTATCATAATAATTACAATTATTATTGATAACACATACAAAGATGTATTAAAATTTTAGGAATCTTATATAATTTTGGAACAAATATTCATAATATATTTACACAAATATGACCCAAAGAAAGTTAAACATCATCTCATATTTGACAGTGCTGTCCATATGATTTCGCCATATTAAGTAAGCTTGCTATTGTGTTTCTCTTGGACTTTTTAGCCCTATTATTAAAAAGCTAGTTTGAGGATAAAAGAACTGAATTTAGAATTTAGTTTCTGTTAAATCTTAAAAGTTTAAAACATTTGTTCAAAACAGAATCACAAGTCACTGCCAAATAATGGTCATTTATTTAAACAAGAGTGATAGTCATCAAGACTTTAAAGTCAATATGGAAAATTATATAAGTGTTAAATTTTTAACCCTTTTAAAGTTTAGTTTTTCTAGTTAGTCAAAAACATAACAGAGACAACACAGAGATATCTTGATAAAACATAAAATCTTTGTTTCTCTTAGGCCAGTTATCCAAAAGGTAAAGAAAAACCTGTAGTGTGATTGTTTTCTGTGTGTGTGTATGTTTGTGTTTTATGAAGAGGCAAATTGGAAGTTAAATCTGATTAAATGTTATTTGAATTAAAATCAAACACAGCAAGAGTGTGTGTCCAAGGTCATGAGTGGATAGAGGAATAAGAATAAGAATAACTAGTATTGGCGGTGCCTGTGGCTCAAGGAGTAGGGCGCTGGTACCATATACCGGAGGTGGCGGGTTCAAACCTGGCTCCATCCAATAACCGAAGGAAAAAAAAAAAAAGAAAAAAAAAAAGAATAACTAGTACCTTGGTGAGGGAATAAATGACTCTTAGCAACAGCATGAGAAATTTTCTTACCATATTAAATAATTTAGACATATCAAGAAAAGCCAAGAGTATATAGTATTAAGTTATATGGGAGGAAAATAAAAAGCTGAAGCTAAGAATTACCATCTCAGCCTCCCTAAGGGGAGAAAAAGCTGAAGTCAGTAAGACGTAGAAGTCGAACTTTTAAGATACAAGTCTAAGAATATTTTTTGCTTAAAAGGAAAACAGGTTATAGAATGACACTAGACCATGTGATTTCACTAATGGCAAATTAAAACATTAAGAAAACATTGTTGTTTTAACCCCAAATTTTTCTTTTCAATTATAGCCAACTTGATGATACACAAAATTCCTTCATAAATTCCCTTCTATGAATCTTACCCTACCCTTCACAATCTACAACATACTTAAGCTTTTTGTTTGTCATAAATTCCCCTTTCCTTAAATAACCAGGTATTTTTAAGATAAAAAAATCTACCATACAAGTTCATTTCTCATAATGTAGACATAAGGCAGAAAAGGATGGCCACGAGAGCCTGAGTGCGGACATTTTGACCCTAATCACCTTGAACAAGGAAGCTGCCAGCATGTCACCCGCCCACGACCACATGAGGATGGATGAATTGCTAAGCCAGATGTCTTAAAAATTGTTTTTGCTTATCTTTCTGTGACAACAGTTTATGATTAACCTTTATGGTCTGACCACAAGATAATGCTGATCCCTTATGGCTGTCTCCTAATGGGGTTTTTGAACACATAAAAACATTACAATTGCCCCATGAGGGGTCCCCCTCCTGCTTGTGAAAAGACCTCTACTCTATCTGTGGAGGAGGATCTATTGTCTGCCTCTCTTTCAATAAACCGGTAGTTGGTTTGCACTTGAATTCTTTCCTGTGAGAAGCCAAGAACCCAATTGGTGAGTTTAGAGGGCTTTCTTCCCTTCATTGGGGCAATCCCTGGCATTACTCATACAATATTATTTTCCTTTCTGTTTAACCAAAAATATAGTTTTCTGTTCATAGTTTTCTTTACATCTCTTCCCTTTCTACTTAATGGTTCCTTCTTCCTTCCCACATCTTTGGGTAAAATGAGTTATGGAAGAGAAGGTCAGAGAGATCTTGAGCCTTCTTTAATCAGTTTAGCATGTCAAAGTGCCTTCCTTGGGGTAAACTATTTTTTAAATTTTCTTTACTTTTACCTATCAGTATCTTTTAGATGACAAGCATTTTATAATTATGAGACACATATTTTCCTATAAAATAATTTTTTAATTGGAAATGACCCATTTAATAAGTGTCTTTTGCTAAGTTTAAGATTTTAAATTATATAAAAAGTTTATTTGTGGGTATATATTCCATTTCCATTTAGCTAATTTATTTATTTATCTTATCAGTTTACTTAGATCCTGGTTAATGATGTAGGGGGTGTCCCAATGAAGGGAGGCAAGCCTTCTGACCTGCTAAGTGGGTTCTTGGCTTTGTGAAGGAATGGGTTTGAGAGTGAGCTGAGCAGCTACAGGAAAGTGTTACTGAGACAGAGACAGACAACAGATTCTACTCCACAGACAGAGGAGGGGTCCTCTCCCCAGCAGGAGGGGACTCCCTATAGATCAATGGTAACATTTTTCAATGTTCAAAAACCTCATTGGGAAAGTTGTACGTGACCAGCATTGTCTTGTGGTTAGGCCATAAAGGTTAATCATAAACTGCTATCACAGAAAGGTAAACATAATAGTTCGTAAGGCATCTAGCTTAGTAATTCAGCCATCCTTAGGTGGTCTCGGGCTGGCAACTTGCTGGCAACTTCCTCATTCAGAATGGTCAGAGTCTGGAGCCAGTCAAAATGGCTGCACTCAGGCTCTCTTGACCTTCCTTTACTACATTTTTATAACTGTAAGTAATTTTCTGTTAATCATTTTTCACCCTAGGAATAAGATATATAACACAGATCAGGAATCAAAATATAATTTTAATTATTATTTCCATTTTTAAACTTCAAAAACCCTCCAAAAAAACAAACATATATATTCTAGCGAGACTTATTATTTTGAACATTTGTAACATCTTTTATATGAGTTTTCATAAATATAGAGGTTTTAGAACACATCCTATTTAAAGGTGTTAACTAATTAGATCCTCCTAAAACATCAACATCGAAAATGAAATCTATTGACATTTTAGGGATCAAATTTTGGCCCCCCAAGGTTTAACCAAACTTCAGGGAGCAAAGGTCTCTGTCTCATAAAGTTTCACTAAAAATCACGGACTTGTAGCAGATTAATTACTAGGAGAAAAAATTACAAACTTATTTTTAATATGCATATATGGGAGTCTCCAGAATGAAAACTCAAAGATAAAAGAGAAATTGTCTATTTTTTGCTTATATCCAAGAAAGTAGGGACGGCCATAAATATGATTGGACAAAAAGGGGATGATTTCATGCTAACAAGGCTAAGTGAAGCAACCCAGCTAGGTCTCTCTGTCTCAATTCTGTTGGCTTCTCTGAGCTTGCATTCCTTCTGGGTGTAGGGAAAAAGCCCTTTCTTACAATCAAACAAAGGAGGTCACATAATTGCTTTATAGCCAGTTTTTATATAGAATAATTTTAGGTTTTATGGCTGGCTTTCTGGAAAAGTGGTTCTAGTTTTTATGACCCACTTCAGTGAAGAGAGAGATTCTGTTTCTATGGCTAGCTTTGGGGAAGAATGGAAGAATGGGACCAAGAGGCAGGGGATAGGGGAAGAGAGAACTTTTGCTTCTGAGGCTTTGATTTTAGGGTAATTTTCTGAGCTTAATCAACATGATATCATCTGACTGTAAATTGAAAAAACCTTCAACATCAATGCTTAGCACCTCAAACAACGACATAAAGTTATAACATGTTTGTTTTTTTAACATAAGGATCAAGACTAAGCATTTTTTTTTTTTTTTTTTTGAGAGAGATAGAATCTCACTTTATTGCCCTCAGTAGAGTCTCTTGCCTCAGCCTCCCGAGTAGCTGGGACTACAGGCACCTGCCACAACGCCCAGCTATTTTTTTGTTGCAGTTTGGCCAGGGCCGTGTTTGAACCCACCACCCTCGGTATATGGGGCTGTCACCCTACCCACTGAGCCACAGGCACCACCTACTAAGCTATTTTTTAAAAGCAATCTTAAATAGTCTAAATAGTCTCAAAACATTTTCCAGTTGGAGTGTAAACTTGAGTATGTACAACACTTCCAAAGAGAAAGGTTGTTTTCAGATTTTCCTTGGATTATAAGAACCATATCATTCATCTTAAAATAAATTACAGTATAAAAATGAACAGGTTAGGGACTTTTTTCAAATTTTTCCATGCACTGAACTTTGCTATCAAAACAATGTACACATAGCCAGCTAGCCTTCAAAGAGGAGATCAAACCAAGAGCAGGGGTGAACTCTAATTTGCCTTATACTGGTGTGCAGGTGCCAAGTAAATGGCTTCCTGAGGACTGAGGTCATTGCCAGGTGAGTAGGACTGAGGGAGCAAACACAGGGGGCTAGGATATTTGTAATGAAGTGGTGCAAATGTTGGGCCACGCAATCCATACTTCCTAAGGTAGGAAGCAAGGACATGAAAGGAGTAACAGATAATGAAAAATGGTGCGATCAAGGGAAATGAGCTCAGGTTAGAAGATGGTGATCTGAGAGGTGGGCATATGAGATTAACATTTTGGAGATAATATATTATTGACTTTTCTCTCCCAATTAAAGAAAGCATTAATCAAATAAAACCTTTATGATTAAAATGTTGCCTTTAGCAACATTTAAAAAGACTTTCTGCTTATGTCACTGGTTTGGTTAGGAGAGTTTGAGTGAAGTAACATCTGATGTTACACAACTGACCCTTAATATAAAATGAGTGCCCTGTGTTATGCTATAGACTAGAGGAAACACTAAAGCTTATAGAGAACTCCATAAAATTGTTTAGACATCAACACTGAGGTATACATCTGGCCTTAATGTTTCACATGACTTTTATGATACCAATATTAAAATAAGAAAATGCTCATTCTATGATTAGGTGGAAATTTTCCAATAAATTTTATCATCAGCTTCAAAGATTAAGAGGAATCTTCTGAGAGTAGACATGAAAAAGAAATTAAGTTAAAGGCAAATACTTTGCTGTTAAGAATTTAAAAATAAACACAAAAAACACTGAATATAAACATTTTATTCCACTGTCCTATCATGTAAGCAAATACCATCTAATGTCAGAAGAGATTCAAGGTGACCCTCTGCAATGTTTAGTGTCAAATAGTAGCACGGAAACTTTCAGTTCATTTAAAAAAATAGCCAAGTTTCACTTAAGTAATAATTAAGTTTAGCTTTATCTGTGTATATAATTAAACATTCTTTGATTTATACAATTCCATTTTCTCCAACTGGGAGCTGGGTAGGATCAAGTCCTACTGATTTCATTGATACGGCAATATCAAACAGATAGTCGTAACACTCACACCTGTAAAAGAAAAAAACAGAAAGGAAGGTGTTTACTGAAACAAGGGTCTCCAATGCTAAACAATCACCTTTCTCTTCGCTATCCAGTTAACTCTCTGTTTCTTTGTTTCCCCCTGAGTTCTAAGCCAAAAATTTTTTTTTTTTGAGACAAAGTCTCACTATGTTGCCCTCAGTAGAGTGATATGGCATCACAGCTCACAGCAATCTCAAACTCTTGGGCTTAAATGATTTTCTTGCCTCAGTCTCCCAAGTAGCTGCCCACCACAATGCCTGGCTATTTGCTATTGTTGTTGTCATTGTTGTTTATTTAGCAAGCCTGGGCCTGATTCAAACCCACCAGCCCTGGTACATGTTGCTGGTGCCCTAACCACTGAGCTATGGGTGCCGAGCACAAAATTTTCTTATTTTGGCCCCAAGTTTTTAAAACATGTAAAGGAATTATACTGAATCATGCATCCAAATTATATACTTCTCAGGAAATAAAAGGGAGTTTAAAATATGCTACTTACTTAAATTTACATTTTTTTATTATGTACCACTTTTTGAAGTGGAATTTATATAACTTGGGATCTGTGTCTCCTTCTTCATGTAATACTCATCCAAAAATACTTCTTAAGGAATGAATACATAATAAAAATATAAAATATCTAGAAATACTAGTGGTAAACTACTTAAATTTAAACCAATTGGCCCATAGAACACACAAAAAAATACCCCATCTTAAACCACAAAACATCTCATTCTCTTTCACGTGTAGAGTGTAGTAACTTGTCCCCAGTGTTCTTTGAGTCACACTTACATGGTTTTTGCCTTTTCCCATGTTTCTCCCCACACGTACACTCCATGACGTCTGACTAGTACCGCACAGGAGTCTGGGTATTCATTCATTGCATGAGCCATTCGATCTTTGAGGTCTTTCTCCTCAGGTGTATTCTCAATAATGGGTACCACTAACATATCATCGTATCTGTAAGATGAAACAAGCCATTTTTTTCCCAATTAAAACAAATACAGTCATTCATATTTATATAATATGTATTTTTTTTCAAGTAACTGGTTAGACATTCTCTTTGTACCTGGAAAGCCACTCTAAATTACAAACAAGATGCTGCATGTTACTCTGTGTATCTTGCATAAACATCTGTATCAAAAGATACCTTGGGAATTTGGTAGGCATTGTTCTAATCCTAAGTATAATTGGCAGAAATTTGTATAGCATACCGAAACCTAACAAAGAAATCAAGATCATACAAGCATTTCCTTGAAGCAGAGACAATCATATTTTTAATAGGAGAAAGGAAATAAATGAGATTTCAGAATCAGAATTATAGAAAGGAATTAAAAATGGAACTACAAGTTATGTAAAAATTTCCCAACAATACAAAAATCATTATATTGCATCTTTGCAGGATGCTAGGATGCCTCCGAAAAGGCAAATCAATAAATCCAAGTGTGGTTTGAAGCACTAAATAGACAGAACCTTCAAGAGATAACTACTAAAGGTAGAAACTTCTAGAGCAGCAGTTCTCAACTCTATTAAAAAGCTGCAGCATTAGGAAGGTTGAGAACCACTATCCTAGAGATAACTGCTAAAGCTATTACAATACTTTCAGAGCATTCTTAAATCTGTAGCATTAGAACTTTGTTTTTTGGAAATACAAGTGATGAAATCAGAATGTAATAATATTTAAACAACCTACTTACTGGCAAAATTAAGTCTATTCTTGAGGTCATTCATAACCAACCAAAACTCAGGTAAGTTTTTCTAAATGAATTTCTCTTGTATTGTTAATGTAATATCACCTCTGTAGTGCTGAAACTTAAAAAAAAAAAGTTCCAGCTAAAGTATTTAGAAATTGCTACTTTAGGCATATATACTAAGTAGCTGTCATGTGATAAATAACTTGACCAACCATTATCATTGTGAGTATGGTGTTGCCCGTTAATTCACGTAAGTAAAACGGAGGAAATTATTAACTATCCTTAAATAAGGAAGGAATGAATTGCTGGTCCCAAATCTTTTCTAATATTGGTCAGGAGAACCACAAACTTCTATTTTCCTTTAGCATACACTGAATGGTTAGAAATACTTCCAGGTACAAAATAATTTCAGAACAAAATAAAAGCTGAAAGTGAATTCAAGCCAATCCTTCCATTTTACACTCAGGATACTGATCTTGACTAGTTTGATAAGAAAGAGAGCCAAAAAAGTCCTTGACCATCAAAGAGTATTATCTTCTTTACACCACAGGTATGTTGCTTCCAAAAGGAAAGACAATTATATTTATACATGTTAACCTTCCTTGGTAAGAACTAGTACACTCATGTGCTATATAACCTCCTTTTTGTCAACAAACTGCATATGTAAGGGTGTCCCGTAAGACTGTCATAGTGCTAAAAAACGTATTGCCTAGTGACCTTGTAGCAGCTGGAAGGTCACAGCATAACACAGTATTCCCATGTTTGTGGTGATGCTGGTGTAAACAAACCTACTGCACTGCCAGTTGTATAAAGTGTAACACATACAATTATGTACAGTACGTAATACTAGATAATGATAATAAATGACTACGTTACTGGTTTATATATTTACTATACTGTATTTTTTATCATTAGCATATACTCCCTTTATGTATGTGTATATAAAAGTTAACGGCAAAACAGTCTCAGGCAGGTCCTTTAGGAGGTATTCCAGAAGGCCTTATTGTCACGGGAGATTACAGCTCCATGTAGGAAATTGCCCCTGAAGACCTTTCAGTGGGACAAGGTGTGGGGGTAGAAGGCAGTGATATTGATGATCCTGATTCTGTGTAGGCCTAGGCTAGTGTGTGTTTGTGCCTTAGTTTTTAATAAAAAAATTTCAATAGTAAAAAAAAAAATTATTAGTATTATTTATTTTTATTTCAGATTAATATGAGAGTACAAATGTTTAGGTTACATTGTTTTCATTTCTAAGGTAAAGTTTAAGTTGTAGTTGAGCCCTTCACCCAGGGAGTGTGTTGAACACCCTCAAATGTGCACTTTAGGTGAGATCTTGTCAACAGGTCTCCCTTTTACCCTTCCTCTCCCCCCACGCTAAATATACTTGTGTTTTTCTTTTGTATGGGAGTGTAGTTGTTTATTTATTGTTTCATATTAGTATTGAGTACATTGTATACTTTTTCCCCTATTCCTGAGATACTTTACTAAGAAAAATGTGACCTGGAAGCAACCCAAGTGCCTATCAACCCATGAATGGATTAACGAACTGTACTGTATGTATACTGTGGAGTACTATGCAGCCATAAGTAAAGATGGAGACTTTACATCTTTTGTGTTTACCTGGAGTTAAAAAAATTAATTAAAAAATAAAAAAAGTAGAATAAAGATATAAAGAAAGATTTTTATATAGGTGTGTCACATGTATTTTGAGGTAAATATAATAAGAGTCAAAAAGTAAACCAAAAAATTTAAAGTTTACAAAGTAAAAAAAGTTACACTAAGCTAAGGTTAATTTATTACTGAAAAATATGTTTTAAATAAATTCAGTGTAGCCTAAGTGTAAAGTGTTTATAGAGTCTACAGTAGCATACATAATGTCTAAGGCCTTCACCCAAAACAACTTCCAGTCCCATAAGCTCCATTCATAGTAAGTGTCCTATACAGGTGTACCACTTTTTATCTTTTTTACTGTACTTTTTCTATGTTTTAGATACACAAATACTGATCATTGTGTTACAATTGCCTGCAAGATTCTGTACAATAACATGCTGTATAGGGTTGTAGCCTACAACAGGCTGTCCCATGTAGCCCAGGTTATGTAGTAGGTGTACCATTTAGGTTTGTGTAAGTACGCTCTAGGACAGCGGTTCTCAACCTGTGGGTTGCAACCCCTTTATAATAATGAAAATACATCCTGTATATCAGATATTTACATTCTATTCATAACAGAAGCAAAATTACAGTTATGAAGTAGCAACAAAAATAATTTTATGGTTGGGGGTCACCGCAACTTGAGGAACTGTATTAAAGGGTCGTGGCATTAGGAGGCATTAAGAAGGTTGAGAACCACTGTTCTAGGATGTTGGCACAAGACAAAATCACCTAAAGATGCATTTCTCAGACGGGATCCCATTGTGAAGTGACACATGACTGTATTAACGGAAAAGAGAGTAGAGAATATTAAAACTCTATCCAACTTTCATAGAACTTTTTCTGATTAGATGCTTAGGATTCTTTTCAAAATCAGATAAAATATTACTGCCCCCTAAGCTGTGACAATGACCCTGTTACTCATATCCCAGCTATCTCCAATAGAATTACAAAGGGGGCTGGGCGTGGTGGCTCACACATATAATCTTAGCATTCAGGGAGGCTGAGGCAGGTGGCTTTCTTGGGCTCAGGAGTTCAAGATTAATCTGAGCAAGAGTGAGACACCCCCTCCCCCCCCGACACACACCATCTCTACTAAAATAGAAAAAAAAAAATAGCTGGGTATTGTGGCAGGTGCCTGTAGTCCCAGCTACTTGGGAAGGTAAGGAATGAAGATTGCTTGAGCCCAAGAGTTTGAGGTTGCTGTGAGCTTTGACCATGTCATGGCACTCTACCCAGGGTCACTGAGTGAGATTCTGCCTCAAAAAAAAAAAAAAAAATTGCAAACGGCATCTCACATATGTTTTTATTCTTCAAATTCTGAAACAATGAAAATAATATAATATATATGTTATGCATAACAAATGGCATCTTTTCATTCATGTCATTCTTTTCTCCACAAAATTCTAAAAGCTATTATGCTTCTTGTACCTCTCCTTTCCCCTGTTTTTGGAAAAAATAAGTTCTTCTGACTTATTTGTATTTGTTCGCTAAAGCAATCAAATGTGTATGTAACTGATAGCACCGATAATGCCTCTCCTTCAGGACCTAAATATGGAAACGGTAATATGAAGCTACCCTTTCTTTAGTATGTACATTTCTCATAATTTAAATATTTAACTTTTATAAATAGGTGTTTTATAACACTGAGGAATGCTTTAGGTACACAATACATATTAACTGAAATAAAATCAAATTAATTTCTCAGCACACTAGTTTAAAAACATGCATGCTCTGTTACACGCAGCAACAGTATGATATTGCTGAAAGAACACTTTAGTCAAACTGGCAGCATTCTCCTCTAAACAAGCAAGGCAAGGCAGAAGCAGGCCCTTTAGGAAATTAAGAAAGGTGAAGTCTCAGGAATAAGAATGCTAATAAACTCAAATGACATGCTTAAGTTGTACCTGAACACTGAGAATATGTTTCCTCACATCATTATTTTCTAGACTTGAGGACAATTACTATACTTTTGTAGGCTGGTGGATTTAATTTAAATTTATCTAGAAGGGCACGGTTATATATTTAACTATCCATACCAACTTTTACACTGGAAAATTATAAAACTTTACAGATTTAATTAAAATGATTAGAAAGATTTTTATAAATATGAAAATATTCCAGAAATACTAAATTGATAAACATGAAGTCTCGACTTTAGTCATGGTTCAAACTTTCCAAAGACAAAGTGAATGTGAAGAGATCTTGCTCTTGGGTGCCTCAATATAGAACATAATCTTTCCTCTGTAGAAACCTCCGCTGTGGTTTTCTTCAGTTTACTGAAACAAACATTTCATTATTCTTGTTGCTAATAATTTACCATGGCTGGGGCAGGGGTTGGGGAGGAGGGACCGTCTGATTTGTGTCATGAGAACAGAACTGGAAGTGTGATACTCAGTGGGGTGCTACTTAACACAGCTCCTGCGACACCTTATTATATACACAAAAAGATCAGTATCCTGTTTATCAAAGGGATAGAAAAATTCTTTTCAAATCATTTAAGCAAAAAAGAAAAAAATACCTATAATACCCTCCTGAGGTGCATTTCCTTATTCCTTTTATCATCTCTTGATGTGTAATTTTAAATTCCCGTCCCGGAAAGAGAAGGGTGGCCATGACAGCAGCTTTGGAGTGGGTGTGGATCACTGCACCTGCTCCTAAGGAGGACGAAGACAGTCACATGCTCAATGAAGACTACATTGTAACTTGTAAGGAAAAAAAATTATCTCCCTATATTTTTATATATGGTGATGGATTTATTTTTCCTGGCATGGAATAATAAGTTGGTGGTAGGTAAATAAGGTAAATGGATAGAGGGAGGGTTAATAGGGGGACCACACCTATGGAGCATATTGCAAGTACAAGTTGGATCTATCAGGTGTAGAACACAAATGTCTTAACACTGTGATTGGGTAAATGAGGTGAAGGCTATGTTAATTAGTAGGATGTAAGCACAAACAATCAACACATCGAATCCCATAATGGCATAAATGTATTTATGATCTATGCACAAATGACTTAATAAAAAAAACTAAAAAAAAAAGAAAGAAGGTAAATGGAATAATAATGAACCTTCTTCACAGGCTGGTCTGAGAACTGACTTAGTGCATTTAAAATTCTTGCACATAGTAGGTACTCAGGAAATATTAACTAAAATAATAGTTAACTTTATTTATGGGAGTCTGCTGTGCCAATATTCTTTCTCTTGAATGCGTTTTGCGCATACCTCTCATTGTGTAAGCATTCATGAATAGAGGCGTGCACTGACTTTTTTTTAGCTTCTTAGATGGCGAAGGTCCACTTATGTCCTTTTCATTTATATCACAAACAAACATGTCTTCAGGCTATTTAGAGAAGGAGAAAACAAGAAAAAGGTTTATACAAATTCAATACGGACATTTAGAGAAGGAGAAAACAAGAAAAAGGTTTATACAAATTCAATACGGACACGATCAATACGTAGAAATGCTCCATTTCTTGTGTGTTTGAGTATATAGCATATGTATAGTGCTATATATACAGAGGGTATGGACATACACATACGTGTGTATGTATATATATTAATGCACATTTTAAATATTCATGCAATTATAGTTTCTCAAAATATTTTAGCAATTTTGAGGCATAAAAAGTATTTTCTACTAACAAAAATATTCTCAACAGTCTAAAAATCATCTTTGTTTAAAATGTGAAAAACAATTAAATATAGAACATTAATATGTTTGTAATGATGTTGCTGTCATTTTACCAATTTAGCTCCTCAACTTTGCCTTATTATTTCATAGCTATTTTTCAGTAAAAGGCAAAAGATTTATTTGATCTAAAGAGAAACCAGTCATAGCTATATTTTAGAAAGACTGTATAAAGAAACCAACATTCCCAAATAGGTGTTACAACCCCCCATAACGCATACATATTTCATAAAGAGCAAAAATTTAAAGTAAAATATTCTTCTCCCCTGAGAAAACTTAACCGGTACTCAGAAAGGTTAACTACAATAAGGCATATTCTTCTTAAAGTTTTAAGTAATTATGTTGATCTACAGGGTTTTTTTTTAGTAATGCATGCATATTTCTGACTTGTAACTTTCATTTGTCAGGGTTCATTTAAAATTACAACATACATGTCTTATTAAAGAAGCAGCTATTGGGCGGTGCCTGTGGCTCAAGGAGTAGGGCGCCGGTCCCATATGCCGGAGGTGGCGGGTTCAAACCCGGCTCTGGCCAAAAAATAAAAATAAAAATAAATAAATAAAAAATAAAAAAGCAGCTATTTTTTTTTCTTGGAGTTAAGTATGTGTGTTTGTTTTAACTAGATTTTGGGTTTTATTCCAGTATTAATAGAGAATAGGACTCTAAAATTAGAAATAAAGTTTCTAACTTAAAACTGGAATAGCTTTGCTATTATGAAATATGAGTCATTTTCCTCCATCTGAGAAAATCAATCTGATTACCCTACTAGCCTGATAATGTTACAAGGATGCAAAAGATCACTCTTCTTATGATTCAACATTACATTATTCACTTTTGCCCTCTACAGATTGAATCAGATTTTAAAACATTCACTGGTTGTATGTAGAATATTTACCCATGGTTAAAAAATTTAATAGTTATTCAATAACAGTTTGTTGATTCATAAAACTGTCACAATATAACCACCTTGAAAGCTATGTTAACTAGTGTGATGAAAATGTGTCAAACGATCTATGAACCAAGTGTATGGTGCCCCATGATCATACTAATGTACACAGCTATGATTTAATAAAAAAAAAAAAAATTAACATTTTCTTTTAAAGTTAATTCCATTTCTCAAAATAATAGTTAAGTAGAGAAGACAAGACATTGGAGTTTAAAAATAATCCCTTTACTATACCTGAATTCGTTCCTTTTGCACTCCTGAAGGAGCAATGTAGATTTCATTGCTGGTAACACAAAATATAGAAATTGGTATTTATTTAACTAATTTCCTGATCTTACACAAAGAAAAGTATATCCTTGCAGTCCGATCATTAACTTTCTTTATCAATCAAGCCATACAAATACTATAGTTGCTTGATTTAATTATATATTTAGGCTGCATAGAAAGAATGTCAAACTACTTTAATCCCTTTGTGATGTTGCTGGCCCTGTAACATATTGGGAGTTGCTTTTATCTGCCATGTTTTCATATATATATTTACTTCTTTTTAAGGTGCAAAATCAATGGTAACTAGGCTCCTATCTAGTTAGGGAAAATAACAAATCTGAATATATCTTTAAGCATGAATAAGCAGAGTTTATCCTACTATATGTGAAATACAGTTATTTAAAAATCCAACCAGGGGAAAATATGCTCAAAAGGAGTATATTTCTGTTATGCAAAGAATCAGGTTTAATTTTATTGTTTAAAATGCTCTTATTATAAACCATGAAGTCCCGAGACCTCTGCTGGACAGCTTATTAAATTACAGCATTAACTCTGGGCTACTTCCTCTTTGAAAACCACATGTCTCTTGGAAAATATTTGGTAATAAAGCTAAAACAGCTGCAAAAAGTAAAACATATACGAACAGCTGCCTGTGGGGCTGTCTTTGTTGCAGCATGTACTAAGGGATAGGCTAAGATGCTATCTTTACTCTACCATTTACCACAAGGTGCTCTCAAATTTAATTTGGAAATTAATTTTGAAATCTTCTCTAAATTCTCTCCAACAGACTCAACAAAGGCCCTTGGGCTCATTTATCAGTTTCAGTTGCTGTTAGAGAGAATCAATATGCTGCCACATATATGCAAAACAAAAAGATGCCAGTACCTGTATGGCATAGCTTCTGCCACTCAGGCACAGACATAGTGAATACACACCAATGTTTTATAGTGAAAATGAGAATGATGGCTTCAACAGAGCTGTCTCTGGGGTTACTTATAAACCTACAAGGTCTAACAATTAAAGTTTGCAAACTCATCCTAGAAAAAGCGCTACATACCTCATTGTTGGATATCACTATAGTCACCTTTGAAGTCCTCCCCTTGGGAAGCTATGTACCCATACCAGAGCCTAGTTCACCCTTCAAAGAAATTTTGGAACTCTTTTTCTGGAATGGCCATCAAAGCAGTGACTGTATTACCCTTGATGTCCAGAATGTCATCAAAATGTCTTCAATATTTCTTTTATCTTTGGGTAAAGAAAAAAGCTACTGGGGGCCAGATTAGGTAAGTAATGAAGGTGTTCCAATACAGTTATTTGTTTACTGTCTAAAAACTCTCTCACAGTCAGTGCCATGTAAGCTGGTGCACTGTCATGATGCAAGAGCCATGAGTTGTTGGCCAAGATTTTCAGTTAAGATCCTCCTGTTTCTCTATTGATGTTCACTTGGTCTGCTATGCTTCTCTAGTCAGCTGATGACTTTGACATATAATTTGATGCTTCTTCAGTGACATTTTCTCTCCCCTCAGAGAAAATGTTCAATCCAGTGTTCACTACTCTTTTCTTCTTGGCATCATCCCCATAAACTTATACTAACATGTCCCTGGATTCACCTCCACCCTTGCCAAGTTTAACATGAAACTTATGAATGTTCGTTTGCCGCTCTTACTCAAGCTCTGACATTCTTATGACAGCACACAAAAACACACACAAAAATGAATGCCACTCACCAAGACACCACCACACATTGACAAGAACACAACTGTGAAACACTGATATACCAAGGTTATCATACTTTACCAAGTTGTTTATACAGTGTTGACAGTGTAAGTACCCAGTGGCAAGTTTGTGAACTTAATTGTCAAACCATATATAGGCTCCAAACAAATAAAAATCTAAGGTGAAATGAAAGTTTCTGTGAGGTTCCATTAGTAAAGTCTAGAAAATAAATGCCTAATAATGTGAGTGAAATCCAGTGCACAGAAAGCTGCAGGCAGACACTGGCTTTCATGCAGGGGCTATTGTTATGGAGCTCTGCTATGTAAGGATAGCACTGAGGGACATTCCTCCAGGACCAGTGGGAAGGGGTTGGGATCTCACTGTTAGAAGGGCCCTTTACAAATAGCAGTGATTGCAATCTTGTGTCCTAGTGTAACATGAAGGAGACTCTAGAACAGTGGTTCCCAAACTTCCTAATGCTGCGACCCTTTAATACAGTTCCTCATGTTGTGGCGATCCCCAACCATAAAATTATTTTCATTGCTACTTCATAATTGTAATTTTGCTACGGTTATGAATCGTAATGTAAATATCTGATATTAGGCGACCCCTGTGAAAGGGTCATTTGACCCCCAAAGGGGTCGTGACCCACAGGTTGAGAACCGCTGCTCTAGAATCATGTATGCATAGAGTCCACTCACCTCCACAGGTAAGTGGAATTGTAGGCCCTATGTGGGAGAAATTAATGCAGTCCTAGGAACAGACCCCCCAAAAGTGCCAAACGGTCAGCTAGTAAATAAATCCATTTATAAAGTCGAAAAACCAAGGGTATTTATTTTGTTTATTCAAGTGATTTAGTAAGGTAGGTCTATTTTTATTGTTGCCTTTGTAAAATGAAGATCAATTTAAACTTTGATCAACTTTGGGTAATTAAAAGATTAAAAATGAGTTGAGAAAAATTAGGTAACTACATTCAGAAAAAATGTATTAATACCTACAAAGAAAGAGGTATCTGGATAAAAATACAAAGATGATAGAGCTTTTATTTTAGGAGGGAAGTATGCCAAAGACCAAAGTGATGTACTTCCTTGATGCTATAAGCCACAAACGAAAGGCATTTTGAATTTCAAAGTATTAAGTTTGGTAATAACATTTCTCTATGCTCCCTGCTCTTTCACGCTGGAGTAAGCAAGGGCCAAAACTCAAGTTCATAATATACTTATGTTCAGTTGCTTCTATTTTTATTTACTTTCTGGTCATTAAGGAAAATAAAACCCTTATATCTCACTATGACTCAATTATTTTACCTACAACATGGGTTTATTAACTATAATCCTAAGAGCATGCAACAGGATTAGTGCCTCTGACACCTATGATATTACACTGTGAAAACAGGAAATGTTAAGTTTGAATGTAGAGACCCAAGGTAAACACAATGACTACTGAATATCCTGGAATTGCCTTGATTGCTGTTATTTTCTTGGTCCTCTATTTCCATCTTCTGATCTAACTCTTATGTGTCTTAAGCAGTCTTTTATATATATCTTTTGGGACCAAACATTGAAAATATAAGTTAGAATGGTGTAAGCCAAACCTTGGAATTAGAAAATCATTTTATATTCCCAAAGAGCTTATTAGTAGTATTACTCTGGAAACATAATTTATTGGCTTTGGACTTCTTTCTGAATTTATTTGCCATAAGCATCAGACTAAGAGAACCACACTTATGCTAACAACATGAGAATAACATTTCTAATATAGCTAGTGATGTGGGCTTATGAACTCATTTAAATGTCAGGGTAACATTCTTCGACAAAATACTCATTTTACTTTGTAAAGCACAAATTTAATAATATTCCAATACAATGCCATAAACTATCTCTTTCCAGCCATGACCTCCAGGAGGAGCTCCTCACCCATTAAGAATTTAACCAAGGAGAAAGCATTTTACAACTATGATTCAACTTTCCCATAAACTGAATGTACTGCTATAAACACCATTTAATTTTAAAAGGTGTGCCAATGACTGAATGTTTTAAATGACTACATACAACTGCAGTGCACAGATTAGTAAAATTCTGCTAGAAAAAACATAATCCTTTTTATCTTTTTGATTAAAAAAAATCCCTCTTGAGTTCTGCATTCACCTATTTTTAACTGTTTTTTTTTTTAAAGAAGAAGTTGGAAATGGTTATTTTAGCTCAGTTTGGTAGAAAGCCCTAATTTGTACCTACACAAACACTTTCTGCACATGTAAATAAAAATTAGTTAACTAGGGCAGTGCCTGTGGCTCAGTAAGTAGGGCCCTGGCTCCATATATACCAAGGGTGGCGGGTTCGAACCCGGCCCCAGAGCCAAACTGCAACAAAAAAATAGTTGGGCATTGTGGTGGGTGCCTGTAGTCCCAGCTACTGGGGAGGCTGAGACAAGAGAATCGCCTAAGCTCAAGAGCTGGAGGTTGCTGTGAGCTGTGATGCTACAGCACTCTACCAAGGGTGACAAAGTAAGACTCTGTCTCTTAACAAAAAAAAAAAAAAAAAAGAAAGAGTAGTTAACTAAAGGCAATATTTAGAATATGATTTATTATAAATAATGTAATTGGGAAACCAAATTACTGAAATGCAGGTTCTAAGTGGATAAATGAAACAAGAACAAATGCTGTTTTATATAGTTTGCTGTGAGTAGGCCAACTTGGAAGTTCTCACAAAAATACTCTGAAAGCTTGCACAATGCTTAATTTACACACTAGCTACTGGGTTGATGGTAAGAGAGGAGGCACACAAATGCATATACTGACCTACCATATGGAACATGATCTTATATCCATAACTGTGTGCTAGTTGTTGACCCGAGGCCTCTCTCGTTATTTCCCATTGTTTAATGATTATTTTATGAGTTACTCAGTAATTTCAAGCAGATAAAATTACAAGGGCATCATATTGAGGTATGCCATTAAAATCTTTTTTGTTCAGATTGTTCTGATTATATTTTACACTCCTTCTTAGGGCCTTACTACATATACTCTACAGCATATAAGACTCTTAAAATTTTTTAAAGAAAGAGAATTAGGATTAAGAAACTAACATCACTAAGTTTGACACTCAGCCTCCACACAATGATATTCTTAAAATATTTCAGGAGGAACATTAATCCTATTTCAGAAACCCTTGAGAGAATAAAATTCCACAATTTTTATTTTCATTGTTAGTTACTTCTTACTAACACCAATTCATATTATTTATCTTCTTTTTTTTATTAAGTCAAATACACATAGATTATAAATACATTTATGCATATGTGGGGTACAGTGTGTTGATTTTTTTTTTATACAATCTGATGTGGTTGTGTTGTGCTTCTATTTCCTCTATTAAATAATCTGAGATTGCCAAATAATGTCGTAGGCCTACTTTCTAAACATTAAAAACAAACAATCAACATAGCTTTCACCTCATTTACTTGATTATTGTGTTAAAACATTTATGTTCTACACTTGACAGATTTGACCTGTACACTTGCAATATGCTCCATAGGTGTGTATTTATCTTCTGACTAAATCTAATGAACAATTAAAAACCATTTATTTCTGTTTCAATTAAAGTCTAGAACCTCCTTTTTTGTGTTCTCTGAGGAATACAGACCTGAAGTGTCCACTAATAACAATACATGTGCTTAGAAAGGTATATTACCTTTCTTTTAACTCAATAAAATTTTTAGCATTTTTAATGGTTAATAATCTGTATTTGTTTAGAAAATGTGTTTCTAAACCTTTGAGACAAATCCTGTCTACCTACAGAGGATTTTTTATAAAAAAATACACTTGGCAACATGTTATTAACGCTGGTACTCCAAAAAATGAGGACCGAGTTATTCTAATTGGAAATTATGGTTCTTAAATACTTAGGTATTATTTGGAATTTCTGCACACTGCTTCCATTCAGCTATGCAAATGGCCATTTGTCCATTTGGAAACTAAATGTCTTCAATATCTCATAAAACTGATCATCAGCTGTTCTTTGGACATAATAAGTTATGCTCTCTATGGTCTACTGATATGGAGAAATCCCCATAATAAATTCTGCCAGAAACTTACCCATGCTTCAGGCTAATTCCTCCTCCAGTTCCAGTGACCCAGCCCAAATGGTAAAACTGTTTGCAAAGTTCTGGAATCAGGTATCTTGGATGTTCCTTGTCCTTAAAAAGAAGATGATGACTTTTAAAATAGACATTATTTTATCAAGTAACTTTCTAGTTGACATTCCTAGTAAGAAACCAATTTAAGGAAGTTTGGGAGAATTTACCATAGAGAGAGTAGAGTGAGAAAGAAAAGTATAAAAGTATTACAAATATTTTGTTTTTAATGTTTAGGAAGTAGGCCTACAACATTATTTGGCAATCTTAGATTATTCAATAGTGGGCTATACAGTCCAACACTGAGGAACAGGCTGCAACAACAAGGTAGAACAACAATCATAATATAGCTATTGACATGGCAGAAAGCAAACAGAATCTAATGCTGAAAGAATAGTCTGTCTGGAAATTTTTTTACATAAAACACTATATGACTTGATAATATGGATATATTATGTATATACTGTATGTGCTGGGATTCAAATTTTGTTTTTATTTCAAAAAATGTCTTTTTCCACAGTTATTTTGTTTTCTCTTATTACAAAAGCATTATAGATTCATAATATAAGATAAAATGATGCAAATAACAAACACTCAGAAATAATCCCAATTAATACTTGCTAGGCACATTTCTATGAAGGTATGTATTTATGAGTATATATATACTACATAAATACAATACTGACATAAACATAAAGCCTTATTTTTTATGTAAGTTCATTTACTTCTTTAGAAAAAAGAGCACACCAATTTTTCCCTCCTCTTTTACAGTTTAAATTAATGAAGAAAAAAAAACAAAGAAATACAATAAATTCCATTTTAAGTAGTATGATACCAACTTTTCCTTTAAAAACAAGTAAAAAGGTCAAATAACTTATTTTGTGAAATATTTTCAAAATAATTGAACTGACCAGAAAGTAAGGTTTCATAGGGGCCATAAAAGAAAGTGAGACTACCTTGCACTAGAAAGCCAGAATTTTCGTGAATGTATTGCAAAACTCTGGGGACCGTGAGCTCCAATTCTGATACATATGCAAACACTAGAAACATGACATAAAACCTAGGGCTTGCTCCACATGGAGGCATTTAGGAGGCAATCACCAAGTAAGTCTGAGGCTGCAATGGGCTACAGCCTCAAGGTAAGGGCAAATAAAAGACTCAATGTGGAGAAAAGGACAGCAGGAATCCTGCCTTTCTTGATCTTGGCACTGGGTAAAAGGGAAAAACCATCTCTCAGTCCAAAGAGGAATCGTCATTTGACAGGCTACATTCTCAGCTAACTAAACTGGATGCGTTTTTCCAAATTTACGCTAATGTTCTATGTACTTTTTTGTTTAGGTAAATATTATGAATGATGATTGCTGGAATAACCTTCAAAGTATAAAATTCAGAACATGGGAACCTCGAAATTTTTAACAGTTCTGATTTGACAGAGACTTGGAGTTAGCAGACAAAGTTAAATCCACATTCCTCCATTTACTGCCAACATGTCTTTGGGTCTCAGTTTACTCATCCATAAAATTAGAATGCTCTGAGGATTAAAATGAGATACAGTGGATATAAAGCACCTCACACAATATGTGACACAATGTTAGTTTCCTTCGCATTTTAAAGAGTTAAAAAACCCTGAATTAAAATAATGAAACTATGTTGGTATTTCTTGTATCTGTCCTTATAACATCTACTGAAAATTATCCATGCCCCATATAATTTGCTATTTCCTTTTTTAGGGCTACAAATGATATTTTAATTATACCTTTAAGTACAGCTAATGGGAAGACTCCTGCAGTTTTCCAATCCTCAAAACCAACAATTTGCATAGCAAATTGCAAACATTACAGAAAATGGTCTGTTATTATGGGTGTTCCCTTTCCTTTTCTTTTCCAGTACTGAGGTATTATAGCAATTAGCCAGCTTCATGCTACAGGAATAATAATGATAAGGTAGCCACTGCTAATACATTTTCAATCATTCAGACCCATAAAACTATAATTTCAAAGAAAACAGTCAATTAGCAGGCACCAACGGAGACACATTTGGTGAAAATGCAATCATTTAAACTGTCCAGAAGAAAGTTGCTATCAAAATATACATTTTAACAAGAAGTGACAAGGAAAGGTTTATTTAGTATATAAATCTCTCCTGAATGTCAACAATATCACTTGTCTATTATTATTAGATCTGGTTTTCAAGTAGAATAAGAATTTTGAAATACAGAAGGACCTCCATAGTTGACCACTTCCCCACTCCTGAGTTGATCTAATTTTCACAGACTGGACCTGTGCCACATGTGTTCAATGGAAGTTCCTTGTGTTGACTATCTCCTTTGTGATAGTCCCTTGGGTGGTCCCTTACAGAGGTTTCTTTATGTATCTAAAGAATCATTACAATCAATTACTAATAACAGAGATTCTATACTAAAGAGAGAAACATATTTAACAACTTTTCTTAAATATTACAAATATTAAAGCTACTTAATTTTTCCAATTTTCCAATCTAGGTACAGTAGAACTCTGTAAGTTGACCACCAAAAAGAATGTAACAAACTGGTCAACATACGGAGGTAGAACTGGGCCAATTATACTGATACACGCATGTGGAAAAAATATTTAATTCATCAGTTAATGAGGAAACCAGTAAGATGTTGCGACTGGTTCAAGAAAGAAATCAAAACACACACATACATAAATAATTACTGACTTCATAAGTAAAGCAAAATTGGATAATATCCATAAGGCAACAATAAATTAAATCTCCACTGAACATAACCTGCATTTCTATGAATAATCATCTGCATTACTGTCAATATTCTACAACTTAAGAGTTGTAAAAATGGCTTACAGATAACCCCAAGACACCCAGTGGGTGATTCTTTTTGCTCACTTCAAAGTCTTTCACAATTTTTCCTGACACTAGCCTAAGAGAGGAACTGAATGCACCCACAGTGGAGATGTCAGGATTTTCTCTCATTCTTTGGGCTTTGCGTCTTTCTGCAGATCTGTTTCATTCTTCTCTCTGTGCATATTGGTTTTCTACCCTTAAATACCCTTCTCTCCTTTTCTCCTTTCATCACACTTAAAAATTCTCTTCCTTCTCTTTTTTTTTTTTTTTTTTTTTGTAGAGACAGAGTCTCACTTTATGGCCCTCAGTAGAGTGCCGTGGCCTCACACAGCTCACAGCAACCTCCAACTCCTGGGCTTCAGTGATTCTCTTGCCTCAGCCTCCCAAGTAGCTGGGACTACAGGCGCCCGCCACAACGCCCGGCTATTTTTTGGTTGCAGTTTGGCCGGGGCCGGGTTTGAACCCATCACCCTCGGTATATGGGGCCGGCGCCCTACCGACTGAGCCACTGGCGCCGCCCAGGATCTTTACACTTCTAACTATATTTTATAGATGACCAAGGAGTGTGAAATTGCTGATGACATGATCAGACTTTGTTTCCAAAATATTTCTACTGTAGCAGTGAAGGAAGAGGCTGAAGGGTGGTGACCAAGAAAGCAAAGGCCCAGACCAGGAGGAAGATTGCTGACAGAGTTAAAAATGAAATTGGAGCCAGGAATAGTGGCTCATGCCTGTATGTCAAGCACTTTGGGAGGTTGAAGTGAGTGGATCAGTGGATTGCTTGAGTTCAGCACTTTGAGACCAGCCTGAGCAAGAGTGAGACCCCGAAGATGGCAGCCAAGTAATAGCTTCCTTGCAACTGGGCATAGTGAGTCTTGGGAGACAAGACTCCAGGCATCTCTGGCTGGTGGGATCTGCCCATAAACATCCCTTTGAGGACATAGGGAGTCAGCGAGAGACTTCTGGACCCTAGGAGAGGACAAAAGCAGTGGAAAACTGGAGTCATTGAAACGTTGGTCCAGAGGCACAACAACTTAAAGACCAAGAGGAAGTGAAAGGAAAATTAGGGCAAGGAAACAGATAAAAGAAATCACTCATGAGGAAGAATCAGCAGAAAAATCCTGGCAACATGAAAAACCAGTCCAAAGCAACCCCCCTAAGGGACCGTGAGGTAGCTACTGTAGAGGATTCCACCTATAAAGAAATGTTAGAAATGACAGAAAGGGAATTTAGAATACAGATGATGAAAACAATGAAGGAAATGATGGAAACAATGAAGGAAACTGCTGATAAAGTGAAAAATAACCAAAAGGAAATCCCAAAACAGAATCAAATAAGAGATGAACAATATGAAGAATATAGAAAGGATATAGCAGAGCTGAAGGAACTGAAGCAGTCAATTAGGGAACTTAAAGATGCAATAGAAAGTATCAACAAAAGATTAGACCATGAAGAAGAAAGCATCTCAGAGGTAGAGGACAAAGCTCTTGAGATAACTTAGATAGTTAAAGAGGCAGAAAAGAAGAGAGAGAAAGCAGAATGTTCACTGACAGAATTATGGGACTTCATGAAGTGTTCAAACATATGAGTGATAGGTATCCCAGAAAGGGAAGAAGAATGCCCCAGGGGAATGGAAGCCATACTAGAGAACATTGTAAATGAAAATTTCCCAAATATCACCAAAGATTCTGACACACTGCTTTCAGAGGGATATCGGACCCCAGGTTGCCTCAACTCTAACAGAGCTTCTCCAAGACACATTGTGATGGACTTGTCCAAAGTCAAGACAAAAGGAAAGATTCTGCAAGATGCCAGGAGTAAGCACAAGTTGACCTACAGGGGCAAATCCATCCGGGTGACTGCAGACTTCTCTAATGAAACTTTCCAAGCAAGAAGACAATGGTCATCTACCTTTAATCTACTTAAACAGAACAATTTCCATCCCAGAATTCTATATCCTGCTAAGCTAAGCTTTAAAATTGATGGAAAAAGCAAATCATTTACTGATATACAAACATTGAGGAAATCTGCCACAAGACCAGCTCTATAGGAAATATTTCAACCTGTTCTACACACTGACCATCACAATGGATCAACAGCAAAGTAAGAATTCAGCAATTAAAGGACAGAACCTAGCTTCCACACTAATGCAAAAGACAAAACTAAACAATGGACTCTCACAAAACAAGATGAATAGAACACTACCATACTTACCAATTATCTCAATAAATGTTAATGGCTTGAATTCCCCACTGAAGAGGCATAGATAGGCTGACTGGATTAAAAAACACAAGCCATCATTTGCTGTCTGCAGGAAACACACCTAGCTTCAAAAGACAAATTAAAACTCCGAGTTAAGGGTTGGAAGACAATTTTTCAGGCAGACAAAATTCAGAAGAAAAGAGGAGTTGCAATCTTATTTTCAGATACATGTGGATTTGAAGCAACTAAAGTCAAAAAAGACAAAGATGGTCACTTTATATTGGTCAAGGGAAAAATACAACAAGAAGACATTTCAATTCTAAATATTTATGCACCCAATTTAAATGCTCCCAGATTGTTGAATCAGACCTTATTCAGTCTGAGTAATATGATATCCTATAATACCATAATAACAGGGGACTTTAACACTCCTCTTACAGAACTGAACAGGTCCTCTAAACAGAAATTAAACAAAGATATAAGGGACATAAATAAGACCCTAGAACAACTGTGCTTGATAGATGTATATAGAACACCCCATCCCAAAGATACACAAACCTCAACAGAATCAAAAGAATTGAAATGCTACCTTGTATATTCTCAGACCACAAGGCACTAAAGGTGGAACTCAACTCCAACAAAAACGTTCAACCCCACACAAAGGCATGGAAATTAAACAACCTTCTGTTGAATGATAGATGGGTGCAGGAAGAAATAAAACAGGAAATTATTAACTTCCTTGAGTATAACAACAATGAAGACACAAGCCCTCCATCATCCCGGCATCACAGATTCATCTACTGCCACTCTCAGCCCTTCATCACTTTGCTCTAGCCAGCTGGCCTTCTGCATATCAAGCCCTAGCTGGCCCCAGGGCCTTCACCACCTGCTACTTCCTCTGCTTGAAAGCCACGCTGATCAACTGTCCTACCAGAAAGGCACTGATGCAGGGTAAGAGAGACAGGGAGAGAACAGAAATAACTATAAACAGTGAAGGGGCCACAGTGGAGGAACTGGGCTTTTTCCATTTCATGAAATGAGAAGTTGGTCTTATATTCAGGTGGGTCTGTAGGTTTCTGTGATAGGAAGGCAAGGAAGTTCATACCTAATGACTTCTGTTTTCTCAAGTATAAACAAAGTCATCAGATGAATGAGACTATGGGGATAGGTATGAGAGGCTTGACAAGAGAATAAAGGGTATGAAATGGTCATCTTGGGAAGCGGGTCAGTGAACCACTAGGAAGCACAGGAGGGCTGGTGGGCAGCAGTAAGTGCAATTTGGTTGCCATCATGAACATAAGCGAAGTCAGGCAACACAGTTGTGTGATATTCACCAGCAATGTTCAGCTGCTCAGTGCAGACACAAGGATGGTGGACAGCAGGGTTCATCCAGCTATATTTGCTATGCCAAATATATCTGTAAATTGGGACAACCAGGACCTCAGCTAACAAATGTTTCAACAGACTGGGTGTGGAAGCCAGGTACAGTGGGCTTCACTCACTTTTATCTAGAAGTGAATGAAACTGAGAGGCATGGAATGCTGATGACTCTTTCAATAGTGCTGCCATGAAAAAGGGGTAGACAGGAAAACAGACAGTTTTCTATTATATACTAAGAGTAAATTGGGGGATAGGGAGAGATCAAAGGTGGAAGAGAAAGCAAAGGCATAATAGGTCAGTCTTTGCAGACAGAGAAGTTGGAATTAGTAAAACAGGGAAGTATTTGCCTTAGGAAGAAGGGTAGAGATACAAGCAAATATCCAATAATACCACTAGTAACAAGAATTGCTAATACTTATGGAGTATTTATTCCATGCTAGGCATTCTTCTGAAGGCTTTGTACGGACTACTTTAGTTCATCCTCATAACAACCCTGTTGTACTAATAAAGATTAGGGAACTTGTCCAAGGCTGCCAAGATAAGCAAGTGTCAGAACCAAGGTTTGAACCCAGATAGTCTGATTCTAGATCCCTAGTCCTTAACCTTCGCATTATAAATTAAAGTTGAGGAGTTCATATCTTTCATTATGTCTGTTGTTTTGGAGGCAAGGTCATCTTCAAAACAGGCCTGGGGAAGAGGATGAGGTGAGATGGTGACATTTTGGAATAGTCACTTAGGGGAATGTGAAAGGACAGCTATGTAGTGTTCAGGGGCTAGGCAAGTAGAACACCAGAATATTTTG
Source organism: Nycticebus coucang (assembly GCF_027406575.1). Classification (NCBI taxonomy): domain Eukaryota; kingdom Metazoa; phylum Chordata; class Mammalia; order Primates; family Lorisidae; genus Nycticebus; species Nycticebus coucang. Next base: position 29,947,268 of record NC_069793.1, on the reverse strand, counting down.
GAGAGACCCTAACTCATATAGTTGAGTGATCCCACCATCCCTTGGGAATGGTTCTTAGCAAGTAAAGGCAATTATTTGTAATACAGTGTAGAGGATCCTCTTATATTGTGGTATATTGCGGGAACTATAGGAACAAAAAAGATAAATTCCTCACCCCCAAAAAGGTGTGGTGAAGGTACAGAGGTTGGGTAGGGAAGGATGTGACCACAGGAATGGGATTCGAGAGTGAGTAGAAGGCAAAGATTAACAGCACTGATGAGGTCAAGGAAGACAGAGGGTGGTATTGGATGGCCTTGTGTTGTAGTCACATCAAAGAACAAACACTTATTCAAGATCAACATACATAGGACATTGTGATAGGTAAGGTAAAATTTAAAATACATCTCCTCAACTAAGCAGAACTCCCTAAAAGGGAGGGAACAGGCTCTTAATATAGAGTGCTTTGCTCAATAAACATTGGTTGAATTAAGATCATATATCTTACATTAAGAAAAGTACTTTGTTAGAGGTTACGAACAGGTATCTTGCAGACAAAATCAGCGTCACAAGAAGTGGTTCATACAGTTTACCCAATGCTTAGAAAGAGTCTATGCCCACATTTTCAAATCAAGAGATTACATACAAAATCCAAGTTTCTAGTTTCCTTTAAAAAAAGCAGAGTTAGACAATGGGCCCATACTCTTATACAGAATCAGAAGTCAGAGTTGGGTAGTATTAGTTCTTAAGAAAGGGCATATGCTGGCCCTAGTACCTTCCTCTTGGTTTCCATTTGTAAATTAGGTCAATCTAAAATGCCAGATTCTCCACAAAGCCTTCCCTGAATCACTGTTTGAAATTATCTTCCCTTCCTTCTGTACTTGCAAAATATTTTGTCCTTCTTTTAAGGAACTTAGTCCTCTCCCTTCCCCTCTGCCATCTTCCAATTCCCATTACTGGTGATAGTATATTAATTACTGCCCTTGAGAAACTTGGGCATTAACAACTGCCCAAGTTTCTCGAGGGAAGGCATACATTTTTCAGAGCTTAGACTTTGTTAATATATAGTTTCTGAGTAAATGCATATTCTTTTAGGAAACATCTCTTGACATTTGCCAATGTTAGAAAAATTAAGTTCAAGAGCCAGAGGTCAGTCAGTGGAGCAATTTAATTTCAGAACTGTAAAACTAGTTTAGAATTTACTGTTAAAAGTTGAGTTTAACCTGAAAATGATATACCACGTGCCTGAAGAAACTTGAGACTACTATAAGAAAGTCTATGAAACATAAATCACTTCGGAATGTTGGAGCAAAATAATAAGATAAGAGTATTGAAAGGGCTATAGAGGGAGGCAAGTAATACAAGTTCAGAAGGGAGTGTCTATCAAAGAAAGAACAATACACAACATAGGTCTCAAGAGGGAAGATTTTGGTGAGCAAGTCTTCCAAATCTTCATCTCTAATCCAGCTCTCTCTCCTAGCTTGAGAGCCATATACGACCACCCAGTTTATTTATCATACCATATACTAGGCATGTCCCTCAAATTCAAAGTTTCCACAAAAGGCCCATCATAAACCACTTCTTTCTCCTGTGTTCCCTTTCTGGTAGACTACCAGGCCTCAATCACTCTATCAGAACCCTAAAAGTCATTCTTGAATTCCTTCTCTCACTATACACTTCTAATCAGTAACTGAGTCCTCGTGATTTTACTGCCTGAATTCCTCACTCAGGACACCAGCACCTCTTGCCTGGATTATTATGTCCACAGCTTTTTTAGTTTGTCTCCAAGCCTTTAAGTCTCTAGCTCTAGGCAGCAACCCCCAGGCATACTTTAGTCATCTTTCTGATTATCTCACTGCCTTATAGTATAAAAATCTGTATTTCTAAGATTGGCTTAGAAGGCCCTCGTGGTTTGGTCCTAGTTCTTCTCTTTTGTTGTTGTTCTTGCAGTTTGGCCGGGGCTGGGTTCAAACCCGCCACCCTTGGCATATGGGGCCGGCGCCCTACTCACTGAGCCACAGGCGCCGCCCCCTAGTTCTTCTCTTAATTCTTATCTGTTCCCATTCCCTGCCCCCTACTTCATGTTCCAATAACACCAACCTTTTCTTGGTTAGGAAAACACACCATGTCCTTATCTGCAAGCCTCTGTCTATATGCCCCTTCTTCTACTTGGAAAACCCTTACTTTCATTTCATATGGTTATATCTTCCTCATGGTTTACGCCTCAGCAGAGACCTTCATTTTCTTTTGAGGCATTCACTACTTCATTCAAGTCTGTACTCTTACAGTGCCCTGAACTTCCCCATCATAGTATGATGTAATAGTACTTGAGGCCTTCTCTACCTCATTCAAGTCTATACTCTTATGGTACCCTGAACTTGCCTCTTATAGTACCATGTTAAAGTACTTGTCTCTTTACTTACTTCCATCTCCCATTATATAGCATGCCCTATGTAGGAAGGAACCACATGTAGCTTGTACTACGTTAACTCCAAAATGTAAGCACACATAAAGTATTTGTTGAATTAATCATTTAAAATGGAACACTTCTCTTTCATCAGGGTAAAGAGACTGCCTCTTTCAATTGTCCACAAACCTCCTAAAACTACACTGAGATTTTATAACATCTTAAAACTTTTCTCATTGCTCTATACATGTGAATGTCCAGAGGGACTCATGTATTTCAGTGCATATGTAAATCTAATGTGAGTAGTGGCAGCTGTGGTAATCAGGGTAAAAGGGGTGCTCATCACAGCAACCCAGATTCCATGAAGGAATAAGGGCCCAAAGTTCTGAAGTTTTAAAATAAGCTGAAATTATCCTGAATTTTGAAATGTTAGGTCAGATTTTTCATAAACAAAACATGTCTGTCCATTACATTGTCTGTGGACTACGTTTGGTTTGTGAATCAGTTTATTCTCAGGTCCCTTGCTTAGGCTCTCTTTGACACCCATTTAAATAATATTTCATGGGGGCCTAAACATCTGAGTTAATGAAACATCTTAACTAATAATTCTATTAACCCAATGATTTTCAATTGGTGTGCCGTGAGAGGATCCTAGGTGTACTGCGAAAATTTTTAAAGATCATTAATTAAACTACTTTCAAAAGAAGTTTAAAGCCCAATGAGTGTATTTTTTTTTTTTTTTACTTTTTTTGATCAACACAATTTAAGGGTGCTGTGGAAGTTTATCTATAGGTTTAAGTATGCCGTGAGATAAACAAAGTTGTAAAACACTGTACTACCCTGTTGCTTTCTACTTTCCTCATTCTCCTCATTCTTACCTGCCTAGGAATGATCTCCTATTATCTGTCCCCATCCAATCTTGCCAACCCAGCATTCTATTCGCAGAATTGTTTTTGCTAATTTGGGGAATGTCATTTATTCAAAGAATATAAAGCTTGACAAATGTTTTGCAATAAAATGTCTCCCGAGTTATTACTTTTTAATTGAGATCGTCCGCCCAAAGTAATAATAGAAGGTACAAGAGAGCTAATTTTAGAGAGCTTTCCCGGCCTCTTAGGCGGGTTTTTCACACTGTATTGGAACTGTTTACTTCTCTAGTTCTCCTTTGGGCCTTAGGCCGTTCGTCTTATTCACTACTATCTCTGAGCACTTAGAGGGCGTTCCAAAAAGCTGTTGGTGTGTATTTGCAACCTGAGGGTGGACCTTTCTTTGACTTCCGCTTAAGAAGAGCCGTTCCCATGATTATCCCATAATCAATCTAAACTGAGATAAGCAAGGTGCAACTGTTTAACGTGTCGGATACTGAAACAGCTCCTGTTCCGCAATTGTCTCCTGAGCGCCAAAAGTCGAGCGGGTCGCCAGGGTGCAGGAAATAAGCTCCAGGAGCTCAGTTCAGGCTCCAGTTCCACTCCAGTGCTTCATGATTCCTCCTCTGGCCTGTTTCAGTCACCCAAATACTCTTCTCCGTTATTTGTTCTTTTACAATGTTTGATCCCCAGCTCCCGCTGTCGGAGAGCCCAGCTCGGGGCCACCGCCTCACTTCAGCAGACGCAGGCTGCGGGCTGGGGGTCGCGTGCGGACCCGCCCGAAGCCCCGGCCCGCAGCCAGCAGCAGCCAGCCGGTGTCCAGCTCCAGCCGCCGCACCCCGCCAGCGCCTCACTTCCCCAGAATACTGGGGCATCGGCGGCCCCGCCCCTACCTGCGCGCTGCGTCGCCGGGAGCAACAGTCTCCCTCTGGAGCATGACAATCAGACATGGCCCACACACCAGGGACCCGCAGCCTCCAAACTTAGGCGGAGGCTAAATCCCAGCAAGTGGAGACAGGCAACACTGAGGGCAGCCCAGGGGCGGGGCGCACAGGGCGGAAGGCGGGGCCTTGGAGGGCCTCACTAGCTGAGAGATCCCGCCGCGCCACCTCTTGGTCGGTAGGCGTGGCCAACGAGATTAGAGGCGGGGATAGGAGGGCTTCTTTGCTCCGAGACCCAAAGGCACCACTAGCGTACTTAGGGCGTGGCCAACCGGGTGGGAGGTGGGGCTCTGGAGGGCCTTGATACTGAGAGATCAGGCTGTGCTGCGGTCAGCCCGTAAGAAGGCCGGGAAGATGGCGGCCTCCTGGAGGCTCGGCTGTGACCCGCGGCTGTTACGCTGCCTCCTGGGCTTCGCGGGCCGCCGAAGCGTTGGGCTGGTCAAGGGGACTACTGGATGGTCTGTCGGCCGCGCAGTTAGTTGGAAATGGCTGCACAGCACGCGGTGGCTTCGGAGTGAGTGTCCGGAACTCTACTCTCCTCTCCTCTCTGTGTAGTTGAGCTATTGGGCCTGGATCAGAAGAAATCTAGTTGAGGGCCTGCGGTCGGGTGTGGAGGTGCCCAAGCTCCTGTTCCCTTCGGCCTGTCTTTGGGTGGGGTCCGCTGACTTGGCCTAATGCATGCCGCAAAGGGCTTTCTTGGGAGTTGGGAAAATTCAACTCTGCTCCTGGTCCCTTGGTTTGTATGGCTTATGACCTTGCCTTGGAATTTGGGTTATTTCTGAGACGCAGAGAGGGTTCCTAAAGGCTCTTCTCTCAGGCCCCTTCCCATTCATGTCTCATATTTTTCTAGAGTTGTCAAAACAGCCCCGACCCAGAAAAGCTACCAAGGTTGCCGAGGTTCAGAAGTTACTGCTGGTCATTCTTATTCACCCTCTAGGCCTGTCTCTGTTGGGAGATCTTTTCATGGAGGCTAGTCGGGTTACCCCACTCAGTGACTCGTAAAAGGTTTAATTTGTAAATACCTACGGCGTCACAGACATAGGTCCAGGAGAGTATTTCAAACATTCGCTTGTAAGAGTAAAAATGTCGGAGGGGAATCATACCAAGAACTTTATTATAGAAATGTGTCGTTTACTTGAGATACTGACACGATTAACACAATCGTTGTGTATTCAACAGTGTGTTAAAATGACATGTCAGGCATTATTTTTCCTTAGTTGGGTAAGAGGAGGTGGAGGGTGGAAAATAAGACTAACTTTTTTTTAGTGTGATGTTTATTAGTTGCCAATCATTCCTTCCATGCCACAAAATGAATGTTTATATAAATCTTGTAATTAGGTGCAGTAGACATTGCCTTAATACTCTGAGCTATCAAAGCTCAGAAGTAATGCACAGAGTCTCCAGTGCATTGGCGTTTCTAAAGGTTTAGTAATGGGAACAATTCATTTCAATTTCTTTGGCCTAATGTTTCATAAAACACTCCTTGGAGTAGTGAATCTTTAACATTGTGTATAGAATTCCCTCTCTGCCCTCTCACTGGTTTGTTAAAATTAGACTTTTTCACAGTTTCTAGAGATTCTGTTTCTCCAGGAAGCATTTTACAAAATAACAGTTAAATGAGTTTTGATGTTTCATGGATTACTCTTTGAAACTCACTAATTTAGAAAATCATGGAATGTGAAAAGCTTAGTACTGGTCATAATCCAGGAAGAGTGTTCTTAACATTGCAAAATAGATCCTTTTGCAAATCTTTGAAAATGCCCTAGACTCTTTATACAGAGAAAAGGGCATAAGTGGTTATACAACAAAATGTTCATGCGTAGAGCCAGTTTAAAGACTCTTGCCTTTAGGACTCAGTCTATCCTTACCTGAATCATCATGGCATTTTACCTTCTACCCCTTCTACCCCATCCCCTAGACACAAACCATGAACAGCTTTTCTAACTTCAGTATAAACACCATCTGTAAGGGAGAAAGGCTACATGCCAAGGCAAACTGAATTTGTTTCCTAGTGCTGCAGCAACAAATTACCACAAATTAGTGGCTTAAAACAGCACAAATTTATTATCTTGTAGTTCTGGGCGGGGGGAGGTCCAAAATAGAGCTTTGTGCAGTGGCAGTATTGTAGCCAATGAGGTTTATCTGAGGTGCAGTTATTACCAATACAAGTCCAAAGTAGATCTCACTAGGCTAAAATCAGATGTTGGTGGGGACTGTTTTCCCTTCTGAAGACTCTAGACCAGAGTTCTCAACCTGTGGATCGCAAGCCCTTTGGGGGTCAAACGATCCTTTCACGGGGGTGGCCTAAATACATCCTGCATATCAGATATTTACATTACGATTCAGAATAGTAGCAAAATTACGGTTATGAAGTAGCAATGAAAATAATTTTATGATAGGGGTCATCACAACATGAGGAACTGTATTAAAGGGTCACAGCATTAGGAAGCTTGAGAACCACTGCTCTAGACTCTGTTTCCTTGTTCCAACTTTTTGGAGTAGATGGCCCGTGATTGGAAATTAATAATTAATTAGATGTTACTTACTAATATTGGTTTTAAGCTTTTGAAGAGTAAAAATGTTCCTTTTTCCAACTTTTAAAGCCTTCTCAGATTCCCTGGCTCATAGGTTGCCTTCATCTTCAAAGTCAGCAAAGACTGGTTGGGTCTTTATTATGTTATAACACAATTGACACTTAACTCTTGCCTTTCTCCTTCCACTGATAAGGACCCTTGTGATTACATTGGGTCTACCTGGATAATCTGGGCTATTCTCCTTATTGCAAGGTCAGTTGATTAGCAAACTTAATTCCATCTTCAACCCAAATTTCCTCTTGGAATGTAGTGACATATTCATGGGTTCTGGGTATTCTGACATGAACCTTCATTGGGGAGGAGGTGCATTCTCCATGTGAAGCTGTTGTTTGGAAATTTTTGAACTTTTTCCTACTACTGAGCCAAAAATTTATCTCCTTTTGACTCAAACCTACAGATTTTGCTATGCTGAAAACAGGTGGCAATCTTTGAATTATTTCTTTTATAAAGCTTGAATTACACTGGTGTTATTTCTCTGAGCTATAAGCAACTGTCATTTCATAAAAACTAAGCAACCGTTTGGATTACCATTGACTATGTGGCTTAAGTACAGTTATTGAACCATTTCCCCTTTCACACATCTATCCAGGACTTAAAAATCTGTTAGTTGGAAGTACCTTTGAAGTTTTGGTTTTCTTAAGAAGTGTTGGCAACATTTGTATGAGCTATGACATATGCCATTTGCTTAGCACTTCTAGAATTTCTTATTCACTTCTCACAACAACTTAGTATAGTTGGCATCATCTGCGTTTAGTTGGACAAAAATTCCAAGGCTCGGGCGGCGACTGTGGCTCAGTGAGTAAGGCGCCAGCCCCATATACCGAGGGTGGCGGGTTCAAACCCAGCCCTGGACAAACTGCAACAAAAAAATAGCCGGGCGTTGTGGTGGGCAGTCCCAGCTGCTCGGGAGGCTGAGGCAAGAGAATCACGTAAGCCCAAGAGCTGGAAGTTGCTGTGAGCCGTGTGACACCACGGCACTCTACCAAGGGCAGTAAAGTTAGACTCTGTCTCTACAAAAAAAAAACAAAAAAATTCCAAGGCTCGGTGAAATTATGAATCTCTCAAAGATAGCCATAATACTAATGAACTTAAGAGTGTGTATGTATTTATATATATTAATTTGTGTTTAACCAAGCCCGAATTTGCTTCATTCCCTTAACTAAGACATTTATTGAGAAGGTAGAGATAGATACTGCTGAGTAAGTGAAGAAATGCACATCTATTAGGTGCCAGGCACTTGGTAACGTACTTGGAAAATACTTGGCTAGCTGAACAAAACAGATTCTCAGTATTCTGCCACATGGCTCATTTAGTCATATTTAGCTTCTGGGCATGCAATCCTAAATTCTGTATAGGCTTTATCCTTAAGGTATTTATATGCTGCCTAGGGAAATAAACAGTAAAAGCTTGATTTCAATAGTGAGTACAGTGAGTTCTGGAGGGTAAGTTCAAGCTGATAAGAAAGTAGTATATGAGACTTCCTAGAGGAAGATGTAGCAGCCCTACCAGGCTAAAGGAACAGTAGAAACAAAGGCCTGGAGGTCAAGTGTGACTGACATAGCATTTGCAAAGTTTTACAACCTAACTTAGGCAATGAACTTTTAAACATTAATATTGTTCTTTCAGAATAGATGGCCCATAATTTGGAAATTAATAATTAATTAGATGTTACTTACTAATTTGGCTTTAAGTTGTTTTTGAAGAGTAACATGTTGAATTTAAAATAACATGTAGGTAGAAAAATAAATGAGGTATAACTTTGGTAGTGATTTGCCTAGTATGTAATTATAGGTCTAGCGTATTACAGATGTTAAACAAACATGCCTGAGGAAGCTAGAACTCTAGGGAGTTATAAAAGGACACTAAAATCTATAGTAGGATTCCAAGTTGGCAGCCTTGGATTGGAATTCCTTTGGAATTATGACCCACATCATTTTAGAAGAAAAGTCTATTGACAACACTTAAAAACTGGAAGACTTAACATAAAAACCCAGATTTTTGTCTTTTCTTAAAAATTTAAGACCCTGTGTGGTGGCCATTGCTTAAGACTGAGTAATGATTGTTCTTTGTAGGTAAGAAATGATTTCCTAGTTTCTCACTATTCTTCCTACTCTTCATTACTTCTCAGTCAGCAAGGCTGAATGTCCCTTGGTATTTGCCATCACACCTAGTTGGCATTATTTTCTTACACCCTTATCTCTGTGGAAAGCAGAAGGTAAAAGACCAAAAAAAAAAAAAACCAGAGAGCAGTTACTGTGTATTTTTAGAAAGGAGGAAACTCTTACTTAATATGAAAATAAAGGATGTATCTAAAGAAAAACTCTTAAAATACTAGCCCTCTTCTCTCATCTGCCTGTTTTCCGTAGGCATCCAAGTTTTTGACAAGGAGGAAGCAACTTTGATAATAGTTCATGGTATAGTATTTCTGCCAAAACACACTCTTTTTTAGGCTGGGTTCTCATTAAGTACTTCTACAGTGATTCTGATAAGATTGATATTCTTCGAACTCTCATTTAACTGTGAAAACAGAAACACATGGAATAGCAGAAGTAAAGATAGGATTTAGAATATAGGGTGCTGCAGGGCCACAGGGGAACCATAATGATTACATCTATTTCTTGTAAGGCTTCTTTGTCTTCTCTCTTTCTCTGGTTTACTTTTTTTCTGTGGAGACTTGCCAGTCTTCTTACTCATTGCTTTTCTTTATAATCCCAGCTTGCCTTGCCTTCATGGTGATTCAGGTCTTTATGCGCCATGCTTCATCAGTTTAGTTTAAGTGCTCACTGTCATTTCTGTAATCTTCTTTCAGATCCCCTGAATAGAGAAGCTGATTGATCGATTGTAGGTCAGTTGTGGTATAGGGTACACAGGACTGATACTTCAAAGACTAAGGTTTGGACATTTTCTCTAACATGGTAGTTATAAGTTGGAAATCAATGATTGCCTTGTGTGTTACTGTTACACTCTGATTAAAATATGCCTGTGATGTAGTACTCCCTTATTTTAATTATTTCTAGGCTAAGTAATAACTAAGGAAAATGTTTTATCAAAGCAAAGCAAATCGAGGCTACTCAGTTGAGATGTGTGGCCATCCAAAGTAAATAGGATAAAGAGGTAAATGAGATCTAAGTAAAAGCAGCAACATGAGCGAGTAAGAAGATTTGGATTATCAGGAAATACTTTGGATACATTTGCTTTGCTTTAAGACATTTCATTTTGTATACAAAAGGGGAGTATTAGAAGTAGCCATCACATTCCGAGCACTCACTGAGTTTACATTACTTCTAATCATCATAAGAAGTCTGTCAGGGTTTATTAAGAGAAGAAATAGAGACTCAGAGATGTTTAGCATTTTGTCCAAAGTTTGTGAGTAAGTGGATGACTCCTTTGGAATTATGCGTGGAATAATATCCAGAGGGAAAAATGTTTTTTCTTGGATGTCCTTTCACAAAACAAAGACACATGTTACCACAGCAGAATTCCCTTATATTGTATTGACCTGAATTGAGTCATGTGCCATTTTGTCATTGGCTTGACTTTATTGGTATAAAGAATGGGTTGACTTGGACTAATTAGGAGCTAAGTGATACAGTCACTAACCTTGAGAGCATGTGCATGAGAAAAATATATAGCTCTACAAAATTGAGCCTCTGCCAGCAAGAAAAAGTTCAGGGAGTAGTAGCTTTGGGAGTAATAAGTAGCATTTATTGAGAGCTTGTTATATACCATGCACCTTTCTAAGAATTTTACATGAGTCAACTCATTTTGTACTCACAAAAACTATTGCTGTACTCTGGTGATAGAGTTCCAGTTCAATCTAGGTCTAAGACCAATGCCTGTTTCTTTAACCACAGTCTACCCCAGTACCTAAGATAGCTTGATTATAGACAGCAGAACAGTGTCAATGTAGAATTGAACACTTTTTCCTTTTTTTTTTTTAAATTACAAAATCAGACATTTTAGTAATAAATACATTATGGACTACCATTTCGGTGACAGCTGTGATATCACTATCATTTTAGAAAAATTTAAGATATAAAAATTCTAGACTGTGTATAAGGGTGGCAGAACTAAGACTGTATTTTAATTTCCTGCTATCTGTAAATTCCAAAGATGATACACTCTTAAATATGTGTATACTTTCTTATTTTCCTTTTACAACAAAATGTGTAAATCTCCAGACTCTCGTCTGTGTTCATTGTTTTGCTGAACTGTGGGATGGTGATTTCTCTGTGCTCTTTCCCCAAGATGGCAAAATAAAATGGGATTCACGTTAAATTTTAGTTTTATAGTTTAATACCAAGAAGAACACTATTGCAAGCGGAAACTTCTGAAGTATTTGGGTTATTTCATTCAATGGAAATATATTCTGTAACCATTTGCTACCTAAAAATTCCAGCCAGCTGTGTTTCTAATGTGTCAATGGATACTTACTATGTGAAGGATTAAGAAAGAATCAGCAGATTCCATAAACAAAATGGGGCATATAGTGATTTTTTTGGTAGGTAGTACATTTATTTACTATAGTTGGTGATCTACTTGATACTGTATAAATCAAAGACTTTCTTTTGTTGCATGAAACTATCTGGGAAGAATTAGAATTGGCAAATGTATAATTCAAGATAGTTTGGTTGGGAATCTATTAGCCCTGGATTTCAGAGGGGGCACACATCTTTTAGGAACCTGTGCTACTTCAAGAAAATGCACATTTGAAAAATTTTATATGTAATTCTGAATTCAGGCTAGATGTATTCCAATATCCCACAACTATTATCCCTAAATACTGCCTAATCTCCAGCCTGCTTTCATAAACATTTTGGTTATTGCTTACAGAAAATAGTTCTGCTACTTTGTGAGGGTATTTAATATATCTGAGAACAAGAAAGAAAGGTTTTAATATATCTGAGAACAACAAGAAAGGTTTTAATATAGGGGTTCCAATTATAAATAAATGACTAGTGGATACATTTATTTAAGTAGCCACAATAAAGCCCATACTTTGGAAATCCTGATTATATCTAGATATGGGTCAGCATACTTGTACATTTAGGCTCATCAGGTCATTAACCTGTCCCTAAACACCTCTTTCCTTTCTTTTGTTCATACTGTTCCTTCAAACAGAGTGACTTATGATTTGATATATTTCTTATTAGGTGCCACCCTCTCAGACCTTACTGCATATTTGAGAGGGTACAGCCAGGTACTCTCAAAAGGGTGAGTTGAGAAAAGCATAATAAGTGACCATTTTTATGAATTTTGGATGTAGAGATTTTGCTGTACTAAAGAGCTGTTTAGAATAAGGTACACTTAGAGTATGACCCTGAGACTTGAAGAGGCATGGGAAGGGAACAGTTACCAGAATTGGAAGGGAGAGACAGTTGGGACTACCTCTGCGTAAAGGACCCTTTCAGTAAAGGATGCAGCCATCCCCTGGTGATCCCATGAGGAGGGAACAGGGGAAGTAAATACACTTGCCCTGTAGTCTCCCCTTAGTCTCTACCCTCTTTGGCCCTTGGCTGAACCCACACAAGAGTCCAGAATGCAGAGAAGGCAATTGATACAGCCCATACATTGTGAGGAAGGGCAAAAGAAAGACATAACTTTACTCCACCTGACTCCTGCCCATCAGCCATACACTGTGTTTATACCTCAGTTTTAACTCTTAAAACTGTCGAGCACTATATCATGTATATATATGAGAACAAGGATTAGATAAAGGGGAAAGTGAAAACAAAATCTTCACGTTTAGGCTGGCAAGGTGAAAGGAACCTGTGTATACATCTCTTATTATCCCAGAAAAGAATTGTGACATCCTTTGTTATAGGACATTGTGATCCATGCAGCCAGCTATCTGGATACCTCCAGCATCTACTCTCTTAACCATTTCTCTTCCCCCTATCAATAATAAACATCCAACATTGTAAAAACTTGGCATGTGTTTGTTTATTTACAAAAATCTACATCACTGAGGCAGAGCAAGATAGCAGACTAGAAACATCTTACTAGCCACTTGTGTGAAGCAGGGGAATGAAAACTCCAACCACCTCTGGCTGGGGGAACCCATCCAGGAACATAACACTGGGGGCACGGTGAAGAAGTGGTGGACTACAGGAGCCAGAGAGGAAGTCTGGAGCTGAGGAAAATTAGCACAGAACGTGAGTGCTTGGAAATGGGCAGCGATTGGCTGGCCAGCCTGTCTGGAGGACTGGGTACAGTCCTGCGGGGTTTTTTTTTATTTGTTTTGTTTTGTTTTTTGAGACAGGGTCTTATTATGTTGCCCTCGGTAGGGTACCAAGGCATCACAGCTCACAGTATCCTCAAACTCTTGGGCTTTAAGTGATTCTCTTGCCTCAGCCTCCCACGTAGCTGGGACTACAGGCGCCAGCCACAATGCCCGGCTGTTTTTTATTGCAGTTGTCATTGTTGCTTTAGCTGGCCCAGGCCAGGATCAAACCTGCCAGCCTCAGTGTATGTGGCCAGCACCGCAACCTCTGTGCTATGGGTACTGAGCCTGTCCTGCAGTTTTTTGATTTGGGGTTAAAGTTGCTCACTGGAGCGGCCTTGGAAGGCTTAAATGAGGAGGTGGACTACAACAGTGTCCAGCAGCCAAGATTAAATACTGGGTGGGGTGGATCTCCCAGCAGCTTGGCTGCTATCTGGACACTGCCATTGTGGGAAGACCAGGTGGGAGAAACAGTCCTCAGGGTACTAGTGCATGGCTTGTTCTGGTGCACTTGCTGAGCTTGGGCATCTACTTTGGGGTGATCTGAGTGACCTGGGAATTGTTGTCAGGGGACACTGTGTTATGTGCCTCCTAAGGAATCTGGCAAGAACATTAGGCCCCCAATTCCATGGGGACTCAAGGCTGACGAAGCAGGCAGGCCCTGATAGAGGGATGCTCACTAAGGAAGACAAGATTCAAATTCCTCTGCAACTAAGAGAGTGGTTTCCAGCTCTGATTTTTCACAACTACAGCTTATGTTTTCCATCTCCTAAAACTACAGTGTCCCCGGGTGTCCAGGCAATATATTGTAATATATATACACAAATACATATATAGTTATACACACGCATGTATTTCTTTGGGTTTTGTTTGTTTGTTTTTTTATTTTTTCATTTTTACTTTCTTCAATAGCAAAGTCCCTTTCATTTTCTTATGGGTTTTCAGCCCCTTTTATTCTCTCTTTTTTTTTTTCTCTTTTTTGGTAGAGACTTTTCTACTTTGCTCATCTTTCTCACATTAATTTCTCATACAAAAGCAAAGATATCACCCTTTTTTTCTTTTATATAATTGTTGTTTAATATATATATTTTTTGTTTTGAGTGCTGGGGGTGGGGGTCATGGATGAAGGAGATCAGAGCTTACAATCCAGGGTGTCTTTCTAGCTTTGGCCTTTGCAAAGATAATATTGGCAGGTTTCCACTGCAACATACTGTGGAATTATTAGTTTTTAATTTTTATTCTTTTTCCACATTTGGCGGAGGTTGGGTATTGCTTTGAACAAGTAGGTAAGGAGCTTCTGACTTGGAGGGACTGGCCCAACCTGGCCCCCTGTAGCCCTAGAGTTAATTGCTGGTGTAGCCATAGTACCCTGCCAAACAACATTGTTTCTCTTATCTATTTTTCTTCTTTCACTTCCCTTCTTTTATTTCTTTCTTTTCCTTTTCTTTCTCTTTTCTGACTCTTTACCCTTCTTTTCCTTTGGCCTCACACCAAAAGGACACTTCAACACCTAAGCTCTAAGACAGGTAATTTAAAGTGAAGGAGGTAGTGAGAAGGAAAAAGTAGGGGAAAGAAGTGAATGAGAAAAAACATGAGGCGGAACCAACAAAATTATCAGCAACATGAAAAACCAGAACGGAGTACCCTGTCCAAGGGACCATGAAGCAGCTACTGCAGAGGATTCCACCTATAAAGAATTAATGGAAATGACAGAAAAGGAATTGAAAGTATGGTTGGCAAAGGCAATGAAGGGAATTAACAAGTGGAAAAACAGAACCAAAAACTAGATGAAAGATATGAAGAATATAGAAAGGATATGGTAGAGCTTAAGGAATTGAAGGAGTTAATCAGAGAACTTAAATGTAGTAGAGAGTGGTGCCTGTAGCTCAGTGAGTACGGTGCTGGCCACATATACCGAGGGTGGTGGGTTCAAACCCTGCTCCAGCCAAACTACAACAAAATATAGCCAGGCATTGTGGTGGGCGCTTGTGGTCCCAGCTACTTGGGAGGCAGAGGCAAGAGAATCACCTAAGCCCAGGAGTTGGAGGTTGCTGTGAGCTGTGATGCAACGGCACTCTATTGAGGGCAACTTAAAAAAAAAACAACAAATAAAAATGCAGTAGAAATTATCAATAACAGATTAGATTGTGGAGAAGAAAGAATCTCAGAGCTAGAGGACAAAGTTCTTGGGTTAACCCAGGTAGTTACAGAGGCAGAAAAGAAGAGCAAGAAAGCAGAACATTCACTCAGAGAATTATGGGACTTCAGGAAGTGTTCACACATACAAATTATAGGTATCCCTGAAGGGGAAGAACAATGTTCCAAAGGAATGGAAGCCCTACTAGAGGATATCATAAACGAAAATTTCCCAAGTTTCACTAAATATTCCAATATACTCTATATTTAGGGAGATATTGAACCCTGGGTCATCTCAGCACACACACAGCATCTCCAAGATACATTGCATAAATCTGTCCAAAGTCATGACAAAAGAGAAGATTCTGCAAGTAGCCAGGAGTAAGCACCAACTGATGTACAGGAGCACATAGTTGAGGGTGACAGTGGAATTTTTAGCTGGAACTTTACAAGTCAGAAGAGAATGGTCATCTACCTTTAACCTTCTTAAACAAAATAATTTTTAGCCCAGAATTCTGTATCCGGCTAAACTAAGGTTCAAAATTGATGGAGAAATCAAAACTTTTACTAACATGCAAGCATTGAGAAAATTAGCCATAACTAGATCAGTTCTACAGGAAATACTTAGACCTATTCTCCATACTGACCGTCACAATGAATCACCAACAAAGTTAACACTTAGGAACTAAAGGACAAAACTTCCACAATGGTGCAAAGGATAAAATTAAACAACAGACTTTCACAAAACAAGATAAAGACAACTCCACTCTACTTAAATTCTCTCAAGAAATATTAATGGCTTGAATTCCCCACTGAAGAGGCACAGGGTGGCTGATTGGTTAAAAAAGCACAAGCCATCCATATGCTGTCTCCAGAAAACACACCTAACTTTTAAGGACAAATCTGGACCCAGGGTAAAGGGATGGAAAACAGTATTTTAGGCAAATGGAACTCAGAAGAAAAGAGAGATTGCAATCTTATTTTCAGATACAAGTGGATTTAAAGCAACTAAAGTTAAGAAAGACAAAGATGGTCACTTCATTCTGGTTGAGGAAACAAGAGGGCATTTTAATTCTAAATGTTTATGCACCCAATTTAAATGCTCCTAGGTTTATGGAACAGACCTTGATTGGTCTGAGCAATACTATCCCATAACACCATAATAGCTGGAGACTTTACTACCCCTCTGGCAGAACTGGACAGATTCTGTAAACAGAAACTAAACAAAGATACGAGGGACTTAAATAATGATTCTAGAACAAATGGACTTCATAGACATATACAGAACATACCATCTCAAAGCTAAGGAATATACTTTCTTTTCATAAGTTCATGCAACATACTCCAAATAGATTATATAGTAGGACACAAATCAAACCTCAGCAAAATTGAAAGAATTGAAATTATACCTTGTATATTCTCAGACCACAACGAAATACATGTGGAACTTAACTCCCAGTAAAAATTTTTATCCCCAGACAAAGGCATAATTAAATAACCTTATGCAGAATGACATTTGGGTCAAGGAAGAGAAAAATTGTTAAACTCTTCAAACAACAATGAAGCTACAAGTTACTAAAACCTGTGGGATACTGCAAAAATAGTCTTAAGAGGGAAATTTGTTGCATTAGATGCCTACATCTGAAAAACAGAAAGAGAGCACATCAACAACCCAATGAATCATGTTAAGGAAATGGAAAAGAAAGAACAACTTAATCCCAAACCCCCAAAGAAGTGAATAATATTAAATCAGAAATAAATGAAATTGAAAACAAGAAATAAAATCCATAAATCTTTGGCCTGATTAACTAGGAATAGAAAAATAAAATCTTTAGTAAGATTTTCTCAATCGGAAATTTGTATAAGGGGAAATAACAACAGCTATCACAGTGATACAAGAGATTATCTCCAACTACTAAAAGAAACTCTATGCTCAGAAGTTTGACAATGTGGAGAAAATGGACCAATATCTGGAATCACATCCTCTCCTTAGACTTACGGAAGAAGAAATAGATCTGTTTAACAGACCAATATCAAGCACTGAGATTGAAGAAACAATAAAAAAAGTCTTCCAACAAAAAATGTCCTGAACCAGATGGCTTCACACCAGAATTCTGTCAAACTTTCAAAGAAGAGCTTGTCCATATACTGCAGAAACTATTCCAAAACATTGAGGAGGAAGGAATCCTCCTCAACATGTTCTACAAAGCAAACGTCACCCTGATACCAAAGTGAGGAAATGACCCACCCAACTAAAAAGGAGAACTATAGATCAATTTCACTAATGAATATGAATGCAAAAATACTCTACACATTAAAAAAATTATATCTCACAATCAAGTAGGATGCAAGGCTGGTTTAACATATGCAAATCCATAAATGTAATTCACCACATCAATAGAAGCAAAAACAAAGACTATATGATCCTCTCAATAGATGCAGAAAAAAAATAGATCAAAAAATAGATTTGATAAAATGCAGCATCCTTTTCTAACAAGAACACTTAAGAATATAAGCATAGGTGTCACATTTCTTAAACTGATTAAAGCCGTCTACAACAAACCCACAGCTAATATACTGAATGGAGTAAAACTGAAAGCTTTTCCACTTAGAACTGGAACCAGACAAGGATGTCCTCTGTTGCCATTACTATTCAACAATAGTGCTGGAAGTTGTAGCCAACGCAGTCAGGCAAAAGCAGTTATAAAGGTCACCTAAATAGGTGCAGAGGAGGTCAAACTCTTACTCTTTACTGATGATATGGTCTTATACTTAGAAAACCCCAGAGACTCAATCACAGAACTGCTGGAAGTGAACTGAAAACAGTAACATCTTAGGGTATAAAATCAATGTCCACAAACTAGTAGCCTTTGTACATGCCAACTGAGAAGCAAATCAAAGACACAATTCTCTTCACAGTAGCTTCAGTGAAAATGAAATACCTAGAAATATATCTAACAAAAGAGGTGAAGGACCTCTACAAAGAGAATTATGAAACCCTAAGAAAAGAAATAGCAGAAGACATTAACAAATGGAAGAGCATATCATGCTCCTGGCTGAGAAGAATCAACATTGTTAAAATGTCTATACTTCCCAAAGCAATCCACAGATTCAATGCAATTCCCATTAAAATACTAATATCATACTTTGAAGAACTGGAAAAAATAGTTCTTCATGTTGTGCAGAACTGGAAAAAACCTTGTATAGCCAAGGCAATTTTTAGTAATAAAAACAAAGCTGGAGGCATCACTCTACAAGACTTCAGACTATATTACAAGTCCACAGTGATCAAAACAGCATGGTATTGGAACAAAAATAGAGACTAGACATTTGAAATTGAATAGAAAACCAAGAGATGAAACCAGTCTCTTTGAGACATCTGATCTTTGATAAACCCAACAAAAGCATACACCAGGGAAAAGAATCCCTATTCAATAAATGGTGCTGGGAGAACTGGATAACCACATGTAAAAGACTGAAACTGGACCTACACCTTTCACCACTCACAAAAATTGATTCAAGATGGATAAAAGATTTAAATCTAAGGCATGAAATGATAAAATTCATAGGCAAGAGTGTGGGAAAAAGTCTTAAAGATGTCAACCTGGGGAAATATTTTATGAAGATTTCTGTGGCAATTCTAACAACAACAAAAATAAACAAATGGGACTAATTAAACTGAAAAGCTTCTGCACAACAATCAAGGCAAATAGACAACCTTCAGAATGGGGAAAGATATTTGCATGTTACAAATCTGACAAAAGTTTGATAAGTAGGTTCTATTGAGCACTGAAATTAACAAAAAAAGAGCAAACCTATTTATCACTAGGAAAAAGACATGAATTGAACCTTCTCTGATTATGACAGACAAATGTTTAACAAACTTGAAAAAATGCTCATAATTATCAGAGAAATGCAAATCAAAACCACCTCATCCCCAGTAAGATTAGCCTACCTCACAAAGCCAAAAATTGCAGATGCTGGCATGGATGTGGGGAGAAGGGACCACTTTTACACTGTTTGTGGGACTGCAAACTAATATGACCTCTTTTGAAAGAAGTATCGAGAATCCTCAAAGAACTCAAATCAGACCTCCCATTTGACCCCAGAATCCCTCTACTGGGCATCTACCTAGAAGGTAAAAAAAAAAAAAAATCATTGTATCATAAAGACATTTGCACTGGATTGTTTATCATAGCTCAATTACAATTGTTAAGATGTGGATACAATCTAAATCTCCACCAACTTAGGAATGGATTAACAAACTATGGTATATGTTGTCCATGGGAAAAGATGGTGACTTTACAATGGAGTTGAAACACATTCTTCTTAGTAAAGTATCACAAGAATGGAAAAGCAAATATCCAATGTACTCAATACTAATATGAAACCAGTAGATGATTTAATTCATACCCACAGATGAGAAAAATTCATTTGAATTCAAGTTGGGGATAGGGGGAACAAGGGAAGAGGGGAGGGTGGGTTTGGGGTGCTCCCACTTAATGGACACAGTGTAGGAGCTATGTGACACCTTTTGGGTGCAGGATACAACTGCAAGTTGGACTCTACCTAACACTCAAATACTTTTACCTGGTTGTTTGTACCCTCAGGTTAACCTAAATTAAAAACAAAAATCTATATCATCATTTTACAGAACAAGATACTGAGGCACAGAATGGTTAAATAACTGATACGTAAATACTACTGATACGTAAACCACAGATACATAATTTGAGCATAGGCAGTTTGGCTTCGATGCTGTTCTACAATGGTATCCCGATTCTCCTTAAAAAGGAAATTAAATATCAAGAAAGAAAATATTTCCTTTAGCACAGTAATACATGCATATAGTTTAAATAGTTAAAGGGCTTATAGTACTAAAAGGTTTATAACAATACAATGAGTCTCAGCCTCATCTCTTCCAATTTTCTGTCTTAGAAGCAACTGGTTTTGTCTCTTAACTTCATTTTAGCATTTGCCAGTCTCTGTTTCTATTTTAGCCATTATCTGTGGATGACTTCTGGTCTCTGTGTTTTCCCTTTCCATTGAAGTTATTTGTAATTCTTAGTGAAATCCATATTACATATTTACACTAAGAAAATACTTTGTAAACTGAGGATTGCCAAATATTGCCCTGTATTTTGATTGCTATGTTTTTGTTTTTCCTGTAGTTATAGCTGCCTTTTAAAATTTTTGTTTAGTTTTTTCTGTAACTATTGTTAATTGATCCCATACCATTTAATAGCTTCTCCACACAATATGTCAGTTACATCAGATAATTTCTCAGGTGGTTTACTTTTGCCTATTTTATGTATCCCCAGCTATGCAGGTTGAACTTCCATTCCAGTTTTCAGTTGGATGAGGGTGGGTTGTAACCTAGCATTGGCTTGAGAAAGGGGATCCAGGTATCTAGCTGTTTCTCAGACAGCACACCCAGATTATTCCCACCTTAGAGATTTTAGGCTTCTTAGGGTTGCTGAAATTGATTATTACCCATTTGTTTACTTTTCTGCTTCCAAAATTTTGTTCCATTGTCCTTCTTGTCTCTGTCCCCTTGTGGATTTCTGTTTAAAAATAACAAAAACAAAACACACATTTTTTACTTAGTGTTAGCTAAGTTTGAGGGAGGGAGTGAAATTGGATAAATTTATTGTAGAAAAGTATTAAAATGTAGATTATAAGAAACAAAGAAAGAAAAAACTCTTACAGTAATATCACTAACTAGAGATAACTATGAATTTTCATTTCTAAGTATATTCTTTCAGTCGATACGTGCTGGCCAGGTAGAAATTGGATTATGCCATATACAGGTTGAGTGTCCCTAATCTGAAAATGTGAAATCTGAACTTTTTATTTGAGTATTGACATGAGGCTCGAAGGAAGTGCTCATTGGAGCATTTTGGATTTCAGATTTTCAGATTTTTAAATTAGGGATGCTCACCTAGTAAGAATAATGCAAATCTGAAGAAATCTGAAATCCCAAACACTTCTGGTCAAAAGCATTTCAGAAAAGGCATACGTAACTTGTTTACTGTTTATGAGTTATTTTTTGTTTGTTAGTATGCCAAGACCTGTAAATTCTATTTTTCACACAAACTATTGTGCAATTATTTTGTTTTATGGTCCACGGACATTTTCAATCTGTTTTTACATCAGTACCACAGCAAAATAGCTATTTGAACAAAGATGACTTACATGATAAGTACTTCTTTAAAAAAAAAAAATGCTGCAGCTGCCTTTATTCAAAGCTGCAGTATTAATTCTATGCTCTGATGCTAATTTTAAAAGTACCTGTACTTCATTCGGCTTTATTTCATCCAGCCTGTAGATGGCAGAATTGTTTTACTTGAACAGTAATTTTAAAGGTTCAATTTTATTTGGTGAGTTTCTGTGTTGAAATGAGAGATGATTAAATGTATGGTCTCTCCCTGTTAGAGAAGCAAGTTAATGCTAGGAACAGGGAGGCGCCGTAAGGAAGTACTGAGCAATTTACTTCTTCATTTGGTGTATCTTCATTTCATGATTTTTGTGCACTTGGATTATAGTCCTATAAATGAACTAGAGCATGACATTCAAGCTGTACCATATGTAAACTGCTGAATTTCCTTAATTACTTTAGTCAGAGTAATGGAGCTTAGATCTACTTTATATTAACCATAAAGCAATTTGTTCTGCATTTGTATTTTAAGAGTTTGCTTGTATTAATTTTATTTTCATCTGGAGATCTTTTAAAGTTCATGTATAAATCATCAATTTAAAGCTTTGATATAATTGAGTTTGCTGAAGTGTGAGTATTTTGTTCCTAGGATAAAAGAAATGCTTTAGGGAACAAGAAATTAGAATTAGATTAGTGTACCATATTTGGGATTCAAAGAGTATTTGCTGTAGAAAAATTGTAAGGGCAGATTTGAAGAAATACAAAAATTGATGAGAGGAACTAATGGAAAATTCAGTGGTTGACAGAGATTGCCCATGTGGTTGATAATAGTAGGGAAAGAGGCAATATCTAAGCAAAAAATTTTAATTTATTTTATCATTCTGTTGAATCCAAAAAAAGATTAAAAGAATTTTATTGGTTTGCAAGACTTTTAAAATTAGTGTGCTTAAATATAAATTACTGGACATATAGATCATCACAACCATCTTAAAAATTTTTTAATATGTTTTGTAACTACTGTAGAAGGGCATACTTAACAAGCCAATTAGATAAAATTTGCTAGCTTTATAAAAAGGAACAGAACACTAAAATGACTACAGGAGGGTTGAATTTTAACTTAATTTTGAGTACTAACTAAAATAACCCATATAATGAGTGTAGAAAAACTGCATTTCCTTTATTTTTAGCTATAGTTGTGCAAAGTTAATGTTAGTAGGAAATATAATTGGTGCACATTTTAAAACCTTAATTTGACTGGTGAATGATATAATGTATTGCTTACTGGAATAAGGAACAAGACTGCATTTAATTTCTAATGAAAATTAAATATTAGGTATAGGTTAAAATTCCATTCCAAAGAGTCTTAAAACACTTGTTATATCTTATTGGAGTTGACAGCAACCATAAAGGGCAGATATTATGCTCAGCTCTGGCACTGAAAGTTGAAATTATGATTGTCTAATTACTTTCCCACTGGAAAAATGCATTTAGAAAAGATATATGTAATAATCAAGAGAGGATATACTAAAATGAAATATGTACTGTTAACACACTAATGCTAATCTTTTGAAATGATATTTCTAGTAGGAAAGTCCGAGGATAGATTTGTTAGAGTGATCTGAAAATATATAGCACATTTTACTCTTCATAATAAGCAACTATGATTGATCAAGAGATAGTGCCGAATAATGGAGATACCCATAATATCTTTCTCTGGTTTTTATCACTTTCGTTTCAGAGTAAGAGTAGTAATCTATTATGGGATTTTTATATTTTATTATTATTATTCAGAGAAGTTTCCGTTTATTCCATGAAGGGGGACTGTATGAGAAATGATTATGTTATTTTTATTTTTAAAATATAAAAATATTTGAGGTTCTTAATGTGGCAATTTGGAAAATAATACTTGATAAATGCAGAGGTTTTATAATATCGTCTTTAATGTCAGAACTAATGGAAATGTACAGGTCTCTTTAGGTGACATTAGAATAGGAGAGAGAATCATAAAATAAATGTGAATTGTATCATGGCAACTAGAACCAAAGTATGAAAATATTGAAGAGAAACTTTGTTTTAAGAGAATTGATCTTATATTTGTCATAAATTGGAGTCTGAGTATAGCATCATTGAGCTCCATTTAGTTGATTCTTTAAAGTGGAACTCTATTTGATATATAAATTTAATATGTGTATGTTTCTATAATATAGTAGATCTCTTTTTGATAAAAGCAAACACATTGGGCCTTTTTTAAAAAGCTTTCCTTTTTTCTTACTATGGTGCTCTTTAGAAGGTAGGGGAGTGCCCTTTTAAAATTAAACAAAAAGTTCATTTATCATTCTGAGTTTAACAAAAGTAATGCTGAGGCTTGAACTATCTATACACATTCTTTAGTTAAATGTTTTTGTTTTCTTCATCAGGCCATGTAAAAAACGAAAAGGTAATACACCACACAATGTAGAGGGGTAGAAAGCTTACTTTATTATTTCCAAATATGTAGTTTATTAAGCTTTGAGCACTTTTTTTTAAGAATTCTTGCAATTAGGTGTAAGATTGTTAAGGTTCAGATAATTTGCAGATGCTGGGAGATGCATCATTAATGTTACAAAATATGTTTGCTTCTGTGTGTGTGTGTTTTCCCTAAGCATACTTTCCTAATCTAGTTACTCAAGAATTTGGTGCTCCAGTATTTTATAGACAATGAATTGAGACTGTGCATAGTAATTTTTGTTAATTTCCACCTAATTTTTTAACATGCCTATTTTAGTCCACAAAGACTTACTTTACTAAGAAAAAAAGTACATATTTTTAAAGCTATATTCTAGTTATAATTTGTGTTTTAGCTATAATAAAGATAGCTACTGCAGCTATAGTTACTGAGTAATAGTGGACTGGAGTTGGATGGCCTTTGTTCTCCAATCTCTCATGAAATAACTGTTTTTGTAGTAAATTAGGAGTTAGGAAACTTAGTGGGGCTATTTTTCTTCCTGTGTTTTCAATATATAACATAATTATAGATTATCTGTTCTCTTCCACATCTGAAATATTCATTGTCAATAGTAAAGTAGTTTTAAAATATAAGGATTCTGTATGCTGAAGGCAAGGAAAGAATTTATTAGGATATTTGATAGACATGAAGAATGCTCACATGTACTCGATATGTCTGGTTTGCTGTATTTGAATTTCTGGGTGAATAGGCTATAAATAGCTGGTGATTAATTGATGATCCATATTTGTAAGGAACACTAAGATGTAAAGCTAGTACAGCATAGTAGAGTGCAGTCTTGAGAGTTAAACAGGTAGATTCACATCCCTTAATCAGTTGGGATTTCGGTTTTCTCATTGATGAAATGAAAATGTTGAGTTGGAGTTTGGTTTGAGTTTTATCATATTTGGGGCATTAGGGGTGATAATTCTACTTCTTGTCTGGCCTTAGAATTTGGTACCAGTTGCGAGATGACGAGAGTCAGACAGAATTCAAAGCAGCAGTCTTAATGCTAATCCTTACGTTGGGTTGGAGAATGTGACTTAGATCTGTGGCCTTCTATGGTTGGTCTTCTTAGTATAACCACATCTTTAGACTTTGGGCTTTTTGTTCAAGAGGGAGAGTTCATATATGTAAAGCAAGCACACACATTTAAATTGCTACCTTATACCCTGTGGCCCTAATAGTGGGAACAGAGAGGTGGCTCTATGGATCTGTCTTTGAAAGGCAGATCTTGCACATGAAGACCTGGGAAGAAACTGTGTGTTCCTTAAGCTCCAAGTTCTTAAAAGAAAAGGAGGGAAAGGTTCAGGTGGGTACTAAGTATGCTTGCATCCTTTCCCAGTCCTTCAATGAGGAGTGAAGAAAATGTAAAGAACCAAAAGAAGCTTTCTTCCTACTTCAAGGGGATAGTAGTGCCTTTGTCTTGAAGCCATAGGACCTCGTCATTTGAAATTACAGTAAAATCAGTTTAGTTCCTGAAGGGAAGTATTTAACCTCATGTAACATTAGTGCTAAATTCCCTAAAATGTCAATGGAGACAAAGGAAGTCCTATTCTGTCCTCTTTCACTTTTGAAATATGTTTGCTGTGCTACAGTGTTTTGCTTCTTTGGGTCTGCGGATCTGAATAATTTGAGGAGAGAAAAGGGTCTATACTTCAGAGAGTATAATTTGTCACCACAATATGTTTTTAGTAAATTGTAATCTAAACATGCCTCCAAGCATATTCCTAAACAGTAGCTGACTGTTGAGAAGTTCAGGTAGAAAAATATGTAGTGTCTCCCGTGGTACCTTTGGAAAAAGTGGTTAAGTTTTATTGGAAGGTCATTCTGGCTTGAGGTCTACCCTTTTGGATCGTGGTGTGCAACAAAATCTGAGATTAATTTAACCACTTAGGTTCTCTTGCATGGTCATTGTTGACAAGGCAAATTTTCCTTTCACACTTGCTAACAGGAACCTTTGAATCTTAAATAATATAATTTTAGAGGAAAATAAAAACAGTCAACTTTTAAAGTTTGATCTTGATTATTCTGTTGTAGATCATTAGAACCCCATTTTTGTTGTTGCTGTTGGTAGTTTTTTTCCTGGTCATTTTCTCGGGTCACTTTACTAGTCAATATTTATTGCAAAGACAAAAATGGAAGGAGGAGATGAAACCTAAATTAATTTTTAATTTTTCCTTTTTTTTTTTTAAACTTGTGAGCACCTGGCTTAACATGTATAGAGGATTGGGTATGAAAAAAAGAGTTGAAAGTATTCCAAAAAAAGTTTTTATTTTTTAAAAAGTTGAGTATTTCATGTTTCTATACTGTTTACTGGTTACTTGGTTTAACAGTTGAGGGTTAAACTTGGGAATATCCTCTTGCTCAAAGAAAATTTGATGGTAATTTACTTAAATTTTATTGCTACCTCATGAAGCACATTATTTTTTGTGGCTGACCTTTTCTTATTTTTAATTTCAGTTGACCCCATTAAGATACTAATGCCATCACTATCTCCTACAATGGAAGAAGGAAACATTGTGAAGTGGCTGAAAAAAGAAGGTGAGCAAGGACATTGCTAATGCATTGTGTGCTTTGTTATTTGGTCACTTGGGGTTTTTTCTGATCAGTTGTGTTATGCAATATAGGATATATATTAAATTAATTGTGTTCCTTTGCTAGTTAATGTACATTTGTTTAAATAAAATTTTCCCATGGTAATGTAACAAAGGTTTTCTGGGTTGAGCCTGTGTTTTTTCACAAGCACAGAATAGTGAAATATTTCAAGGCTTTTTCCCCAAATTTTAGTCTTTATACATGGCTTTAGATTTCAACTTCATAAATTTTCATTCTGCTTAATTTATGACTTTATCATGACACTGTGTGTGTGTATTATCCTAGAGCTATGCAAGTTGATTATAGATTTGATTGGAAAAAAACAGATAAAAGTTAACAAGGAAAACCTTCAAAAGAAGAGTAGTGGAGGAAGGTTGTAGCCCTACTAGTTATTGAAACATATTATTAAGCCTCTAGAATTAAAACTATTGGATTAGTGCTTAAAAAAGATTAATGGAAGTGAGTAGGAAATGAGGAAATACATGTAGTTACACATGGGTATTTAGTGTGTAATGAAGGAAAACAATATTAGATTTATTCTCTGTATTATGTCAAGATAAATTACAGATGACTCAAACACTTAATAACAAAAATGAAACCAGAAGTGGGGGATGGTGGATTTCTGTGAAACTGGAAGTGGAATAAATACCCTACTATAACTCAAAATTCAGATACAATAAGGAAAATACTGACAAATTGATGATAAAAATAATAACTTTTGTATAGATGAAAGCAGGCTAAATCAGGTAAACAAACAAGTGATAGATTTGAAAGAGTATTTGCAGTTTATATTATAGTCAATATTCCTAAAAAATAGAGAAGAAGACTGTAACTCAATAGGAGACTAGGTAAAGATATACATGTATGAACAGATGGTTTACAGAGAAAGATTTCCAATGCCTCTTAAACACAGAGAAGATTCTTAACCTTTCTACTGTTAAGAAATATACAAACACTTTACTGAGATATCAGTTCTTACTGATTATATTGACAGACATTAAAAAGTTTGACAAGCTATTCTGTTGATGAGGCTGTGGAGAGAACAGGAGAAAGTGGGTACTCTCACACATTGCTAGAGGAAATGCAAAATGGTATAAATACTAGGGAAGAGAATTTGGCACTATCTAGACAAATTACATTAATATTAATATTTACCCTTTGGCCCAGCAACTACTTCTAGGGATCTATCTAAGTGTTACAAGGGCAAAAAATGAGAAAGGACAAACACACAAGGCTATTTATCATAGCATTGTTTGTAATAGCAAAAGGTGGAAGCATCCCAAGTGTTGGTGAGTACAGGATTTGTCGAATAACGAATAACGTCTACCACACCCACACTGTAACAAGGAATGAAGAGTATCTCTTTATCCTGCTGTGGAGTGATCGTCAGAGCAGAAAGCACGGTAGAGACAAGGGCATATAGCTTTGTGTCATTCATCAAGGAAAGGGTTGGCAATGCTAGCATTTTAAAAATTAAAAAGAAAGGATAAACAATTTAACAATAATAATAGATGGCTATCTATAGAGTAACAGAGGAAACAATGTAGTGGAAAAAATAACGACGGTGGACTTCACTGAATATATCTTGCTTTTTCTCTTGGACTTGGAGCCCTAAAAATTAAAACAAAATGAAACAGGTGATTTTAATTATGTATCAGTTTGCTAACATAACTATACAGGGAAAGACTATTTCAAATGTCAGTAAATTTGGCTATATTTCCCTAATAGATTATAACTGCAGGACAAAGCATCTCCAAAAAATAATCCTGAGTTGTTAAGAGTAATCATATTATGGTGATTATGTTGGTATTCTAAGGATTTTGTGTGTATTTTATGAGATAAAGCAAATGAGTGGTTAAGATGATATCATTGGGAACCAGAGTTTTGATGTGGTTTATAGGAGAAACAGATATAAGATAGGTAGGGTTAGGAAAGACTCTGTGGTGGCACATTTTCTTCTACCTCTTTCTTTGGCAATATGTAGTAACAAGGACCAATCCCTTAGCAGTGATCCCTTAGTGGCATGCTGACAATAGTCTCTGAATACAGATTTCCTATTAAAGTAAATGAAGGCTCCCTTGGAGAATAGCTACTTGCTGGTTTGGGGCAGAAAATTATAAATGAGCTTGGAATGTTTGTTACTTACTTCAAAAAGCCAAGAAGCTATCAAAAACTCCTGAGAGCATCTTAAAGCACTCCGGAGCCAGAGCTGGGACAGTTAGAGAATCCATAAGGATAGTAACTATAGTGTATTGGAATACATTAAATATATTTGAACCTTTAGTTCACAGTAGCATTAAAGGAAAAACTTGGCTGGACATGGTGGTTTATGCCTATGATGGGAGGTGTGAGTACTTTGAGAGGCTGAGGCAGGAGGATCACTCAAGCCCAGGAGTTTGAGACCAGCCAAGGCAACATAGCAAGACCACCATCTCTACAAAAAATGAATAGCCAGGTGCCATGGCATGCATCTTTAGTCCCAGCTACTCAGAAAGCTGAGGCAGGAGGACGACTTGAGATTACAGTGAGCTGTGATTGTGCAGCTGCACTCCAGCCTGAGCCCCAGGGTGAGACCCTATCTCTTGGAAAGGTGAGGAGAGAAGAAGGGAGGGAAGGACCCTAATAACAATTGGTCAGCTTTGAAGGATACTGAGAAATTAACTAATTTTGAAAATTGGTAATAAATGGAAAGACTATTTTTTTCTGCTTTTTCTATATGAACTGTAGCTCAGGATAACTAAATATAATAATGGATAAGGAGAAGTTTCTCATTATTAGCATATCTCAGCCGTTAAGAGCTGGAGAAATCAGAGAATGTCACTGTATCACCATTTTGCAATCTCTAATGAAATAAGAGATATTATAGCTAATGATCATTAGTGTCTGCTAACATCACAAAAAGATTACTGGATATTTGTACTTTCTGCTGTGAAGTAGTCTTGCTATAAAGTTGAACCGATATACTCAAGCCTATAACTCTTAACTACCGTTTTTAAGGAAATAGGGGGAAGTAGATTATGTTCAGTGAGATCATGAGGAATGTATCAGTAAAAGCCAGATTTATGAGGAATTCTACAGGGCAGTTTCTTCAGGAATTCAGGAATTTCAGGAAGGGACAGGGAAGGGAGAGTGAACCAATGGCATAAAAAGAGACTTGAGAACATTGCCAGTGTATGGACCTTATTTTGATTATGATTTAAGCAAATAAAACAGATGGGGACATTGCAACACTGGGTGGATATTTAATGATATTAAGGAATTACTAATTTTAAAGGCTTACTAACAGTATTTTAGTTTATTAAAAAAATCTTATTTGTAAAAGATGTGAGTTGAAATACCTATGCATAAAATGATGGTATGTTTGGGATTGGCTTCAAAATAACATGGTTAAAGGATGAGAGGGTAGGGAGGGGTGTAGATAAACAAGACTGGTTATGAATCAGTTGTCAGTTGGGGTGAAGGATACACGTGGCTTTGTTAACTTCTCTTACCATTTTTGTATATGTTTGAAATTTTTATAATATATATTTTTTAAAAAGTGCATATGATTCAGGATCTAATTTGAGGTGATATATTACTCTGATCCTTGATGTACCCAGGTCTGATCGGAAACATTACTTAATTCTGCTCCTTAGTGGGGAATAGGTGTTGAGTTTGTTAATATGTTTCCTTCCTTTTTTATAACTAACAGGGTAATTAGAGCAGACCTGTCAGCACTGTAAGTGGTTGGTTAATATAGGTATTAGCAGAGGCAAGAGTAAGTTAAAAAGCAGAAAATGTGACAGGGACCTGGGAAGGCTTTGCAGATTAGGTGGTATTTGAGCAGGTCTAAATGGATTTTTAAAAAAATGAGAAAGAAGAATATTCCAGTTAATACAAATGTATGGGTAAAGACTTAGAAAGAGGATGTCATGAGACATATTATGCCAACGGCAGGGAGTTCCGGCTGCATTGAGGGTATAAGTGGGTGTGACATAAGATAGGTTGTGAGAAGGATCTTGAATATCAATGTACAGTTTATCAGTCTTGTGAAAGTTATTATCCTAAAGTCAAGATACATCCACGTTGATGGTTATTGACTAAGAAGTGGTTTCTATAGTATAGAAACCATATAGCCCTGTTAGTAGCATTGCACTGAATGGAACAGGCCCTGAGAAGTACTCTGGTATCAAGAGTTGACTATAGGCAATTTAAATAGACTCTTTTGCCAGTTCCCAATTAAAAAGCCAGCACTAAGAACTTCTAGTCAATCCGAGATCTAAACAGATGGAGTAAGGTTTTTGCTCCCTACTGGATATAATACTATAAGAGAAATCTTTTCAATGTAAGTTGAGCCTGAACTCAGGAAAAGGGGAATCACCAAGTGTCCTAATGTCCAACCAGTAAGTGGGAATTGAGGCCACATGTACCACTGGGCCTGAGCTGGAAGGCTGGGGTTACTGGGATAGGGAACAGTTGGGGTTTTGTGGGGTAGTTGGGATATAGAGGGCAGAGGGGAAATCAGGAGTTAGGTTCAGGTTCTATGTGGTAAAATTTGAGATGCTTATTAAATATTCAAGGGAAGGTGTTTAATGCGTGATAATTTTAGGAGGTGAAGTTTAGAGAGTGAAGTTTTGCTTGGAGATAGAAATTTGAGAGTCATCAGCATGTGGACATGGAATTTAATGCCATATGATAACGGGCAGATTTATTTGTTTGACTTTGGATCTACATGGAATAAAAATGCCTCCTTTCTTAAAGATTTGTTCTCATCGGCCTTTCCTCATGAGGCTTTGGGTTCAAATTTATAGTACTTGAATTTCTGAGAACCCAGGGGTAGTTAAGGTGGTCCTAGGCTGATAATCCTCTTGGGTAATGTGGCAGAAGCCATTATTATAGAAGGATACAATCTCTAATTCAAGCCACGCAAGATTCACAGATAAAGTCCCACTTACCGAAGATTCATAATTTCAAATTTAATAATGCACATGGAGGAGTCTTTTAGGAACAAAAGTCAGTAGGTGTGGATCTGCAAGAACATCAGTTAATTGGAATTATTAAAAATGTTTGAAATGATTAAACATGTGAGAGAAGGAATTGAAAACATGAGAAAATACACCATCCAAAAAGTATAAGCAGATTTGAAAATGACAAATAGAACTTCTAATAATGGAAAAATCTAAAGTTAAAAAACAAAAATCCTCAAGGTTTGGTTAAAGTGTGATTAGATATGATTGGACAAAGAATTTGTGAACTGAAGAACATCCTGGAGAAATTAGCTTACATGCAGCATAGAGCGATAAGCAACTAGAAAATATGAAAGAGAAATTGAAATATGAAAAAGAAAATGAAAATAATCTGGTAATCCAATAGTAGGAATTCTGGAAGGAGAAAAAAGAGAGAATGAGGAAGAAGAGCTAATATCAAAGAGAAAAAAATGGCAGAGAATTTTCTAGAGCTTAAGAAAGACATGTATCATAGATGAAAGAGCCAGCACTCCATTAGGAAGCACTTTGAGCGATTGACTCCGCTTGGCTGCTGCCATCTTTTAAAGTAATTATCAGTATCTGAGAAAGTGTCACCTTTATAAATAATATAATCAATTGGGATCTATTTTTAGGTTTCTTTTCCCTGATGAATTATAGAGCTTTGCTATTTCCATATTCAAAATGACAGAGGGTATATCATTAAATAATGATTCAGACACAGAACAGCCTTTTAGAGATTATTTTTAAAAGATTCAATTTCTTCACACTTTGAGAATTTATAGGCTAGTAGATAAAAGGACTCTTTGGGCCACATTTATCTCTCAGATTTATGGCTCACTGGCCATCTGATAAGATATTTATACCTGTTAGAACTTGGACAGTATGATAAAGAGCCAGGAGGTGCATGGTTTCATCATTCTGTTCTCTTTTTTTTTATTATAATGTGCTATTTTTGTGTAGGACAGGCCAGGATATATTTTAAACCCCTGGAGTATATTTCCCTGAAGGTTGCTCCTAAATTCTGTGTTCTACCAACTGAGGGGCATTTTTGTTTTGTTTTGTTTTTTACCAAAACATATAAATAATTGAGAACAATCTTAATCCTTGGTTCTTAGTAGTTTACTAGTCTCTTTAAAACATTGTGATTGTGATTATAATTTGTTTCTTTCATTAACACTTTAGAGTGTACGCGTGGGTGTGACTGTAAATGTCTAAGCATGCCTGGTGCTTGGCACATTTATGATAACTGTCCAGTTGCTTTATATGAAAAACAAATTTATATTCTGATAGATAGTACTTTTTATATACCTTTTTCTCTTATTAGCTGTGTTTTTTTTTTTTTGAGATCTTTGTTAATGTATGGTCACCATTATTTTACATGATAAGAAGACTAAAATTTTTCATGAAAGAGAGTAGTTTTGTATCTAATTATGAATCTAGTTTATTTTTAAGCAAAGGGTAGGTAATGATCTGGATAGCAGTTCAATCTTGAACCCTGAGGGGATGACGGCCTACTGATTATTTGAGGACTGTTTTGCTTATCTGTGGTGTCAGATTTAGCAAAAAGTATGCACAGACCTTTTTGGTTTTTGTTCATCAACTTTTTTATTCTTCAGATTTGCAGCAGAGAAGAAAAAGGCTTGGACACCCTTGCTTTAAGATTTCTTGAAAATCTGACTCACAACTGCTTTTGCTTATGCTATGCATATATGTATGTGTATATATGTTTTAAGCCAAGGGGATAGATAGATAAGGGTACAATGAACTCTGGCCTGGGAATCATGGTTTGTCTTTTGTGGTGCCCAGTGTGCTATAACTACCTGGGAGCAAGTTGAACTAGATATAATCCCAGCTACAGTATATTCTGGCCTTAGATTTCTACGATAACTCATTTTCATTTTCTTTTTTCTTAAGTCTCAGAAAATAATATAACATATAAATTGTTTCCATCTTTGTTGGACTAGTGTTTAAGAAAAGTAGTTTCAGAGTATTAGAATTTGAGTCTGAGTATTGAATAAAAAAATATACATCATAATATTAGTAGAGGAAATACTGTGAAAGTGCTAGATAACACACAATTTCAAAATCTCTTGAAAGGTGAATTAAGTTCTAATTCTGCATCTCTTTTACCAGTTTTTAATTGGGCGGCGCAAGTGTGCTTCAGGTATTTTTATTTTAATTAGACTGAGCATAATTTATTTTGTCATCAATTGAAAGGTCAAATCTGTTAAAATAACAAGGAGGAGAATATTCCTATTTCCCTTTTATGGGAGAATATTTGAAGAAAAAAAATATGGTTTACTTTCTTGAGCTACTTAAGATTTTCTACTCTGCCATGAAGCAGTGTGGGACAAAACCAAGTTGAGGTAATTCCATCAAGTATTTAGCCCCACAGTACCTGCAACATTTGTCCTAAGGGTACTTAACAGTGGTGTGTGCCACTGCTGTTCCTGGTGTTACCCCTCAGGTACTGTCATTCTCTGTGAGCCTTTCATCACATACCATGAGACAGGGGACCTGGCATATTTCAATTTTGTAAACATCTCAGACTGTCTCTAATTAATATAATGTTGTTATAAATTCTAGAAATAAAATGACTTTGAAGAAAGCTTAATCTTGTAACATTAGGTGTCACTAGAAAGTTACATGGGTCTTTGGAATTTATTGTAGATGGGGCTTTAGTTTCCATTATTTCTGAAGAATATGTGTATGTTTGTGGTGCTAAAATGGAAAACTTTTGAAAAGTATATTTTATAAGAAATATCACTTTTTTTTCAGTGTGCTATTTTAACAGTTTTCAGGCATAATTTTTAAACCATACATTTACCTATTTTCCATGCACAATTCAGTGATTTCTAGCAAATGTATAAAGTTATACAAACATCACCACAATTTTTTAAAACATTGCTGTCACTCCTAAAAGATCCCTTCTGTCTGGTTGTAGTCACTTCTCCCATCTCTAACCCTAAACAACCTTGACCTACTTTCTGTCTTTAAAATTTTGCCCTTTCTGGACATTTCATGTAAATAGAGTAGTATAATACTATATATGGTCTTTTGTGACTGGCTTCCTTCATTTAGGTTCATCCATATTTTAGCATTTATCAGCAGTTCATTTCTTTATTACTAAATTACATCCCGTTAACTATACTTTTCTACATTGGTTGCTAATATTGGTATTACATCAGAATTTTAAAGTTGGTAAATGGAATGACAGAGTACAGTAATATTAATAGAACTTTCTGTGGTGATGGAAATGTTCTGTGGTGAACTGTCCAATACAGTAGCCACTAGATGGGTGTCATGTAAGAAGTCAGAGTGATGTGTGGGAGGTTAATCTTGTCTAATCGGCCCTTCCCAAACTGCTACTCATGCCTTCAGCCCTTAGGACAGGACCTCTACTGGCCCAGCAGCCAAGTTGCCTCAGTCTTGGCCCGTGCAAATATTATCCTTTTTATGTAGGATGAAGTAGAAAGGGTTGACAAACATTGACTAGGGGTCCCTGCTCTGTATTCCCATTCTTCTGTAGGTACTAATTGGATGGGGTTGGCATTGTCTGCTTGTTGTACTCTACTCCAATCAGATCAGGAACTTCTTGAAGCAGGTTTGTCTTATTTTATTATTGTTTTTTTCCATAGTGTTTGATGTGTCATTTACATAGGGGGACCTAGCAAATATTTGTCAGGTAAATAATTATTTTTGTGTCTAATCATGGTTGTCGTTATGGTTCTACATAGCACTGAGAAAACTTTTTCTTTAACGTTCACTTTGCTGTTATTTACTTGGTCTTACAAATAAGCCTTGGTGTGTGTCACACTTTATGGGGGCAAGACATGATTGCAAGAGAGACTTTACCTAACAATTGCAATCAGTGTAACCTGGCTTATTGTACCCTCAATGAATCCCCAACAATAAAAAATAAAAAAACACCTAACTCTCTTTCACCACTACCACCACACATCTTTTAAGACTTTAATTCTTATTTTTTGGCAAAACAAAATAATTTTGTGAAAACCACAGCGTGTGTTTAGTTAACAAAATAAACTTCACCATTAACTGTGTCTGACCAAGACTATACTTCATACCTAGAATTGAAAAAAATAAAGGGAAGCCTCAGTGTACTGCAGTCAGCTCTGGCTCTGCCCATCTGGACAAAGGACAGGACCATGATGCTGGCGTCGGTGCCGAGGAGCGGCCCCCGGGCGGCCCTCTGCTCTGGCCCCTCCTGGGGCCCGCACTCTGGCTCCGGGCCCGCTCCACCTCCGCCACCATCATGGACCACAAGAAGATGGTGCAGGAGCACTCCAGGGCTGCCATCTCTTTCTGCAACCAGGCAGCTATCAACGTGGCAGCTGAGAAGCCGTCTGTTACCTCACGCTGTCCGCCAGACTCTTTTAGCTGCTCAGTCTTTCTCTTCTTCACTCTGAACTTTTGTAGACAGAACCATATCTTGTTGTTTTTGTACCCAGGGGTTAGTACAGTGCCTTATACATCAATGTTTGTTGAATCATCTATTAGAAATGACAATATGGAATAGGAAACCAGAATGTGTCTTAATTCTTAATGGTTATACAACTAAGGTTTTATTTTTATTTTCACCTAAGATGTTGTGAAGTATTACCTAAAGATGTATGTGAAGTGTTAACACTTCTAGTTTCATGATTTTTTTTTTAATATATAGCTACCCATTCAGCATTTTCCTGACAGTCTTGAGACTTTAAGTAACTTGGATCACTAGTAAGTGTCAGAGCTTAGAATCAAAGGCATGTCTGAGTTGGGAGAATGTCCTTATAACTGCTCTGCCAAGCAGCCTTTCTGAATTATAACATTAAATTTTTGATCAAAGCTGAAATTCAGTAGGTTTGGAACCTTCACGGTTCATTATTTAGGCTCAAAATTTTCTTTTGGCATTTACATTATGGTTATTGATAGAACCTTAGTTTCATGATAAATTAGGGCTAATGCTTTCATATATAATGATATGTTTTATGTTTTGCTATGGTTCATAGTAAAAGTCATACAATGGTAGATAACATTTTTCTTTGTATTTCTTCTTTCCCTCCCTCTCTCTTCCTTACCCTTCCCTCCCTCTTTCCCCTCAGCATTCTCATATAGCTCACATATTGTCTATGTTATATGAATAGATGTCAGTATAATGTTTTTAAAAAGAGAGGAAAAACACTACCTATCTTTATAAATGTCAGAAACATGCAACAAATCAAATATTAGAAATAATTGAATAATTATAATTATTCAATAATTTCAAAAGAAATAATAAAGGACAGTTTGATGTATACCTTATGAGAAAATAAGGATAGATAAAATTATTGTCATTTTTTCCTAAAGCGTTTTAATCTAAAATTTATTATGTGTAGGGCAGTGGCCTGAGATGTGCAGAATGGAGAGAAAATAAAGCGCTTAAGGTGTGTCCTATTCCTGTTGTGAAGAAGCAGCTCATAGTCTAGTAAATACAAGAAAGCCCAAATTAAAAACACTTAACAGTAATGTAACATTTTATATTATAATTTGTGATTCTTTTCAAATTAATTATAACTACCATAGGAATTCAGAAACAGGAACAAAATCTTGTGGGTTGAGTTATTCAGAGAAATAAAATTTGTAGATAGTTCTTAAAGGGTGGTTGGGATTTGAATATAGGTGAACAGAAATGATATGACATTATTTTATTGTTTTCCTTTGGCCAGAATTTATTTTCTAGGCATCTAAGTAGTATTTCATTGCTAGGTTGCCTAGTTCAATAGTTTCTCCCAGAGTTACAGTAGAAACATAGAAGAGTGTGATGTTCTTCTCTTTTTGAAATATGGTATTTTGACTGCTAAAATATCTGTAATATAAAGGAATGTGATATAATGTGGCACTGTAGCTTTGTCTCTATG
Organism: Nycticebus coucang; assembly: GCF_027406575.1. Taxonomy (NCBI): domain Eukaryota; kingdom Metazoa; phylum Chordata; class Mammalia; order Primates; family Lorisidae; genus Nycticebus; species Nycticebus coucang. The sequence continues at coordinate 29,910,024 of NC_069793.1, read as the reverse complement.
ATATATGTAGGTCATTTTGGGTCTATTTCTATTTATTTTACCAGCCTAATCTCATAATTTCTTTCACATACTGTTGGCAGTTCATCCAAAGTTTCGTGTTCTTTTTGCCTCCAAGGGCTTTGGCTCTTTTGCCTTCTGCCTGGATCGCTGCCCTTTTACTTGTCTATTCTTCATCTTTTCAGGCTCAAATTAGATGTCATTTTATTCTAGGAAGCCTGTCTCATCTTCCAAAACTGAATTAATTTTGCATGTTCACAAAGCATCCTTTACCTCACTGTAATTTCTAATTTACTTGTCACAAGTTATTAATTTTAGCAAGCTCCTAGAAGTTGAAAATCTTAAGTCTTTGTTGTTGATGTTGTTCATTGCTATATCCTCAGTGCCTCAGTACATTTCAATAGATATTTATTGACTAGAGACATCTCTTAGGGGTTAGGTGATCAATAAATGTCATGAGTTTATTTCATTAAAATAACTTACTCTAGTGCCTCTCAGTGATTTTGATTATGTAACTCTATTTGAGCATCTTAGAATACAATGGAGTAGTTTCTGTAGAGTAAACTTTTGGAATATAAGTTTTATTTTTGTATCTGTTTTTATAATCCCTGCTTCTAATAGGTGATTTTAATCCATTTATATTTATTGTGATTGCTAGTATACCTGTATATACATATTTCTAACATTTTTGTTTATTCTGCCTTTTTCTTTTAATTCACCTGGCTTCAGTTAGATGAACATTTTTTGTTATTTTGTATTTTCCTTTGCTTTTTTAGATCCTTTTTTATTTCTATTTTAAAATTAAATTTTGCCAATATCATTTCCTCCTAATTGTACCAAAGTTGTTAGCATGCTTTTTCACCTGAACATTCCCTTATCTATCTCATTATTTATTAAAGTTTGAGTTTTATACTTTGTAAACCCTCCAATGTTCCTTTTTATTTGGTTAATAGTATTTTAGCAATTTCTGTGATTACTTTTTTTGTATACCATGTGTCCTGTGTCCACTTTTCTTCTTGATCAGTTGTTTCTTTTGTAATCTTCTTTTGAAGATCAAGTGATCTTCAGTAGGTGATAAATTTTCTTAGCCTTTGTATGTCTAAAGTATATTTTTCCTTCATTCTTGAATGGTGGGTTTGGCTGCATATAAAATTCTAGACAGTTTTCCTCAGCTTTTTGAAGATCTTGCTTCATTATTTTCTGACCTCTATTGCAGCTGCTGAGAAGTGTGCTCTCAGTCTTATTTCATTGAGGTTATCTGTATTTTTTTGCTCTGATAGATTTTAAGATTATACACTTATTATTTTTTTAACATCAAATCTCTTTTATTTCATATATTTTTTGTATTGATTGATTACTTGTCATTAGCTTATTAACTAAAAAGTGTTCAATTTCCTTAACTACCTGATGTGTTAGTTTGATAGTTGGCATCTCTCCTCTTTAATTCTGATACCTCTTGTTTCTTTGGAATACAAAGGTACAACCTTTTGTGTTCAAATGTAAAAATCGACTTGTGATTATCATTCAAATTCTTTTTTTTTTTTTAATTTTTTCTTTTTTTTATTAAATCATAGCTGTGTACATTAGTATGATCATGGGGCACCATACACTTGGTCATAGATCGTTTGACACATTTTCATCACACTAGTTAACATAGCTTTCGTAGCATTTTCTTAGTTATTTTGCTAAGACCTTTACATTCCACATTTACTAGGATATACCAACGGTGCATCTTACAAGGGTATATGTGAATCCTATATGTTTATTATTGATATATGTACTTTAGCTATAGTATATCTAATGTGGATTCATTACATTATATTTTATATAAGTTTTATATACACATATACGCATGTTACCACCACCTAGATCAGGATTTAGATTATCTAATATTCTAAATTTTAGAGTGTTCCTAACAAACTGCAAGGCTCTCTTCTGCCCTCTTCTTGTCAATACTAAACTCATTCAGAGATTTTTCATTATGAGGACGTATATCTCCACTGCTGGGAAATTCTCAGCAGTTGTCTCTTACTGTGTTCATTCTCCAGCAGCCTCTTCTCTTGGCACTCCATTAGCAAATGTCACAGCCACAACTTATGTCACTTAACTGCTCTACTGCTCTTTCCTGTTTTGTTTTGTTTTTTACCTTTTTTTTTTTTGCAGTTTTTGGCCAGGGCCAGGTTTGAACCCGCCACCTCAGGTATATGGGGCTGACACCCTACTCCTTGAGCTACAGGCACCACCCTGTTTTTTTTACCTATTTGTCTATCTAAATTAAGTTCAGTTTACTAATTCTCTCTTCCACTATGCCCTTCCTAGACTATATTTCATTGATTGTGTCTTTTTATTTCAGTGACTTAATTTTTTATTTTCAAGATTTTTAATTAGTTTTTACCTGATGTTTTATTTCTGTAGATAATTTTTTTAATTTCTTGCTCTTGTGATGGCTTATCCACTTTTATTCATATTTTTGAACATCTTCAAGATGCTTATTTTATAATTTTTGACAGATTTTTTTGTTCCAGTTATTGATTTTGTGGCTTACTTTTCTTAGCATTAGATTTCTTCATATTTCTTAGAACTTTGTTTTGGAATTTACTTTTGAATGGAAGGTTTTCTTTTTGTTTCAATGTTTTTCCTCCTATGCATCCCTCACTCTGCCCCTCCAGGGATTTTGCCATTGACTTTGGGGGATATCGATTGATGGTTGCAGTCCTGGAACCAGAAAATGGCTTGACTCTGTTCTTGGTACTGACGCAATACTTTGCTCCCCCACCTTCCTAGACTCACAGTTTGTGATTAAAACCATAGTCTCAATCAGTACGTTTTGATGGCCCATTTTATCAGCCTCATATTTTGTATAGAACTCTGATTTAGCCCTGCCATCCAGTAGTGAATCTGTTATGAGTTCCTTATATCCAGCAGGCTACTTTTAGTAAACTCCCCTAAGGAAACTACCCTAAACCCAGTAAGTCTGTAGCTTCAGGTCCTGCTCAACATTTTTTGAGTTTCTAGATCTTTTTTGTTGCACAGAAATGATCTATATTTGACCTTGGCTGTGTCTTTAATTTTCTATCTTTATCTTTTATTCATATATGCTATATAGTGCCAGTGGGATTTCTGAATTTGCTCTAAGATGTTAGCCCAGAAGTGCTATTACTTAAAAGACTATTCTTTCATGGAATAACAAAGTGTATGAAAAAGAGGAGGAGACGTGGAATCTGGAATTGATTTGTTCAGTGGTGAATATGAATTTGCTGCTGTTATCTCTAAAGTGCGATTTCATTTTCAATATTTGCTCTGTAATCTTTGTAATAGCATTTTTATTATAATAAACATAATGTGTGTCTATTATAGAGGTATTCACACACATATACACACACATAAGTAATAAGAATTACTTGTATTTTCACACCCCCCAAAAAGCTACAGAATATTGTGGCATTTATTCACGTTTTAAGGCATATACATGCTTATAAATGTGTTAACATTAGATTTTTTTTTTTTTTTTGCTTTTTTTATTTCAATAGATTTAGAGAGTATAGTGGTTTTCTGTTCCATGGATGAATTGTATAGTGGGAAAGTTAGGGCAATATTCTTATTTTAAAAACCAAAGTAAATCTAGTGTCGTTTTGTAGGTGAAGCTGTCAGTGCTGGTGATGCATTATGTGAAATTGAGACTGACAAAGCTGTGGTGACCTTAGATGCGAGCGATGATGGTGTCTTGGCCAAAATAGTGGTAAGTTTTTATTTTAATTATCTTCAACAGAATAAAGATTTCTTAAAAATAGAGTTTCTTGAATTAAAGTTACCTTTTATTTTTACTTCTTTATTTATAATGGTGTATAATGGTGTATGGTGTGTAATAGTGTATCTACTATAATAATACACTTTTATTTCAAGTGTTTAAAATGTTTTAGTATTAAGGTCTAGTAGCCTTTTTTTCCTAAATTTTCTGTAATATGTATGTTATTTTTTATAGACTATTGGAGCTATGTGACAAATAAGTAAAATGAAATTTTATAAGCTACATATGACAGAAACATGACTGTTTAGGGTTATGTGATACATTCACTGGTGGAGCCAACAAGCATGTTTATTTCTTAGTTTCACATTTACTAGGTAGTATAGGGCAGCAGCTAAGACTGTGGACTCTGGAGCTGTACTGCTGACTGATTCATACAGCTAAATTAAAACGTTCTGCCATTTACTAGTTTTGTAATGTATAGCAATTTCTCTAGCCTCTGTGTCTTTTTCTTCATAGTAAAGTGGAGGTGATAATAAAAATACCAATATTATGGAATGATAGTGGGAAAGATTATGAGAGAGCACACTCAATCCTCCCAAGACCTATTATCCACCAAGTGCTCAATAAACACTGCTTTTCCCATTATTACAATTATTTATTCTATTCTTGGTGACCATTTACCTGTATGTTGGTCAGTATGTTTGCCTAATGATTGGTTGGTTGGTTGTGACTGGCCTGTAAATATCCCTTTGTGCCTGTATGTTTTATTTTGGGAATTATAATATGTCAAACTTCCATTATTTGTCATCTGTGATATTAACAGATAAGCTGCACATCTCTTAGCAGTCCCTTGTTGAGGTGTTTTTAGTTCTGATTCACTTGCTCATCTCTGCTTCAAGCATGGATATAATGCCTTCCATTGTGTATTCTATTCAAAGACCACACTCTGGAATGTTATACTCTAATTAGATGAGAGTCTAAAACAGTTTTTACTATAGTTTTTACTAGAAAATCCTCTTTCTCTTTTTTTCTAGCCACTTATATTTTTTTTTTGGAATCCTAATAATGTCAAACTTCCTTTACTTGTCATCTGTGATACTGACAGCCAGGTTGAAACACGTGTTAAAAATGTAGTTAACTTCCTTGTAGGAAATAGGAATCAAAGGGTAAAATTTCTGCACCTTTATAACTGGGAAAATATAAATATTCGTACCAAAAATAGTTTTCTTGACAAATAGATGCAGCATTTTGAAAAAGATTGCTTGAATTACCATATGTTATAAACATAGCTGCATTTTATTGTGTGTGCTTCTGGCAGGCTGTGGATTGTCTGGCTGTGAAAGTCTCCCAGAATTGATAGCATTTTCCACTAAGCTGCTTAGCAATGCATTTCAAATTACTAGCCATGTCAGTGGGTCGGCACTGCCTATTCATCTGCCCCTGATGTTCTGAAAAAAGTTGGGGGCAGGGGTGGGTGTACTTGATAGCAGCTTTAGTGTCACAGCTATTTTCTTGTGAAAGAAAAGATTGTATGTATAATATATTTTAGGCCTTTGTGGCTTTAGAAATACTTTTTAGATAATGGAAATAGGAGTATGTTCATAACACAATGTGTGCAATTTTATGGGGGAAATTTGAGAAAAAAATTAAGGTGATATTACCAGTGATTTTTTTTTTTTGTCTTTACACCCCCATCCCCAATGACTAGCAAGACTTACACCTATAGCATTTTTCTCTTACATTGTGAAATAATTCTCATGTTAGCACACATAATAAAATGATTTTTTACTTTCAGAACCAAGGAGCTGGATAATTGTGCTTATTGAAAAGCAAGGGGTATTATAAAACTAAACATTAAAAATAAACCTAAAACTTGAATCACTAAAAATGCTAGTGTTTAGTTTTAGCCCACATTTTTGAAATGATCAGAAATTATATATTTTTCTCTTTTTAGAAGTTTGTTTCATTAGACTTTGAGAGGATTTCATATTCTTTTACCCTCACAATTTCATTATTTTTTGGATGTAGTCTTAGGTAAAATTTTTGCATCCAAATTTTATTTTAAACACAAAATAGTCCTTACTGCATTTTAATTGGAACCAGAAGAAAAGCTTAGATGCTCCTAATGCTGTAAATAAAGAATAATTGCTGTCAATATAAATGATTTTATGATTTATTTCCAATTTATTTCAATTACTGGGAGAGTTTTTAAACTCCCTTTTAATCATTAGTAAATTGTCATGTAGAAAATATTAAATTACAGATTACAGACATCAGTTCATCAGTTTTATATTTTGCAAATTGGAAAGTGGGTGTATTAAGTGATAAATTAGTAAAGTAGAATGTTAGGATGACATATAATATTTGGAGTTTTATTAGAGATTAATCCAGTTTGGGTTCTAGCATATTTAGGATTGCTATATAATTTGTCATACAATCTAGGATTATTTTGAGAGCGAATGGGTGTAAGATGTTAAATTTGTATCTTATCGGCTACCAATATATTCATTGATACATTCTTATTATATTGGCAGACCATTATTCAAAACGATTTTCAAAAATAGAAATATTTCTTTTTCTTTTTCTTTTTTTTTTTTTTTGGTAGAGACAGAGTCTTACTTTGTCACCCTTGGTAGAGTGCTGTAGCATCACAGCTCATAGCAACCTGCAACTCCTGGACTTACGCGATTCTCTTGCCTCCCGAGTAGCTGGGACCATAGGCGCCCGCCACAATGTCCGGCTATTTATTTACAGTTTGGCCGGAGCTAGGTTCGAACCCACCACCATCCGTATATGGGGCCGGCGCCCTACCCACTGAGCCACAGGCGCCACCCAAAAAATAGAAGTATTTCTAAAAGATAATATCCATGGGTGTTAAAACTAAAATCTTTTAAAAACTTGCTTTTACTAATCATCTGAATAGTAAAAACAACAGAATAGCTATTCTTAGTTCTATTCACATACTTCAGTTTTTTAGCTCTGTCTCACTCTAATACTGTGTTATTGGTATTTTTCTAAAGAACAGATTTTTTAATATGATTTTATTTGTTAGATTTTCCTTCTTCCACCCTTTTGATTAAATTGTGCACAATTGCCTTCAAAGTCTCATTTAAGATTTGAAAGTTTACAGTTGTTTGAAGTTATGAAAACATCAGTTGATTTTTCTTTGTAGACCATGAAAATTTTAATTGAGAAAAATGACATCTCAAAGCCTAGAACAAATTCTACTAGGTTCTAATTTTTTCATACGGAAATGAATAAATGACACTTTGTGAGAAACGATAGTTTATGTCCTCCTTGAATTATAGTCTAAATCAGTTATATCCACTTTATATGTTGTAAGCTTTTTTGAAATGCTGGTACCATCTTGAGGTCCTAGTTGATCATTTCGATCAGGTAGTTATAGATTTGATCATATTGAATGCCATCTCTAATGTCAGAATACATTTAAATTCTGACTCTGCCACCTACCAGTCTTGTGATCTTGAGCAAGTTAGGTAGCCCTTCTGTGTCTCAGTTTCTTCATCTCTAAATAGGAGTAATAATAGTACTTACCTCAGAAGCTTATTAGGAGAATTAAACAAGTTAATACTGTGCTGTAACAGTGCTTGGCATTTGAAAGCCAGACAACTGTTATTCAAGGACTTAGTGAAAATTTCTTCTTCCCTCTGTGCTGTAGCTTGTCACTGATTTGTTTTCATCTTCAGTGTTTCCTATATATCTTACTTATAAACCATAGTTCATTGTGCATATAAGTTAAGCAATACATATTAAAGAACAAACAAAGAAAGTTTAAAACTATATAATGTTTCAGACCTGATGGAAAACCAGTGTTGAACCAGTTGAGTCAGTCATGTGACTCAGCTCATCTCCACTAACTGCAGTAGTCAGTAGTCATCAGTAGTCACTTAGTAGCTCTCAAATTGTTCTCTTTTAAATAATAAAACATTTAGATAATACCTTAATTTACTGATTCTTTTATAATATCAGAATTAAAACAGATATTTACTAGCACCTTTAATGGGGTGAACCCCTTCAAACAATTTCTCTGTTGAAACACTGCCATAGATCTTTTGTCTTGACTTCGGTATGCCCTTGGGCACGCTGATGAACTTAGGTGAGCTATATTTACTGAACTTGTAGGTGATTACTAGGTCAGTCTGTGGCCATGGCTCTGGTACAGAGGCCCTAAAGTAGGGACCCAGGCTGAGGGATGAAATTCAGATTCCATGTGAGTATTATCAAGAAATAGGCTGGGTGCAGTGGCTTACACCTATATCATCCTAGCATTCTGCAAGGCCGAGGCAGGTGGATTGCCTGAGCTCATGAGTTCAAGACCAGCATGAGTCAGAGCAAGACCTCATCTCTAAAAAATAGTGGGGCGTTGTGGTGGGCACCATTAGTCCCAACTACTTGGGAGGCTGACCCAAGAGAATGGCTTAAGCCTAATAGTTTGAGATTACTATGAGCTATGATGCCAGGCACTCACCCTCTATGAGGGTGACAAAGTGAGACTTTTTCTCAAAAAAAAAAGTTTTATCATAGACCTTACCATCTATTTATGTTGCTGTTTACCTTTTTGTGCTGCCAGCCATATGGGAGCCTTTAGGCATGAATTCCCAACCCTTCCCGAGGAAAACACCATCAGAATAATAGCAACAATAATATCTTCAACATTTATATAGCAGTTACTAGATGTGAGATACTATTGTAAGGGTCTTACCTATAACTCATTTATTTATCATAATAACTCTGTGAAATGGCTATTATTATTATTTCCATTTTATAGATCAGGAAACAGGCATATAGAGGTAAAGAAATTAAAAGTTTTCATAACCAGTAGGTGGTGGAACCAGCATTGAAATTCAGGAATTCTGTGCACAGCTTTGAATGACAGAGTCAAGATTCGATATTTCAGCATTGATGAGCTGTTAGTTAATAGCACTAAGTGTAAAAACTTTGCATTTAATATTAAGAAATCACTGACACAAGAGTAAGAGAGGGCCTTGATCAAGTAAGCTAAGTGCATGGGAAAACCCTGGATGTTTGCAGTATTGTCAAGCTCCAGGTGCTGTGGTAGAACAGAGTTCATGCACAGTGCTAACTCGGATAGAGGAGAGGGGACAGTCACAAAGGCCTGCTTGCTTAATAAACACAGTTTGGCAAAGAATATTATTTATTCTTCTATTATTAACTCTATACAAGTTTTGAATATCTTCTTACTACAACAACCAAATGTCTACAGAAAACCAGCACACCTCTAAAAGATTTCTTACTGAGTTAAGGGAATAGAAAAATTCAAAGAAATTAAATTACATAGTGATTTTAATGACATTAAGTGGAACTATGATTAACATTACTTCTTTCATGTCTGTGACATATTCAAATAGTGTGCTAGTTTGATATATTATTTGTCCTTGTGGGTTTCGTGCTTCATGATGTCATTGTTGTAATGGGAAAAAAACATTTTGAGTGTTTAAAAATGCTTTATCTGATATTTAGATTTGGCAAAATTTGAAATGGTAGCAAACTCTTATTGCCTACTTGTGAAGATGTCAGTGTCATGTTATGTATAAGAATCATTTAGATACTTTACTAAGAACAATATGTTCCAGCTCCATCCATGTAAACATGAAAGAGGTAAAGTCTCCATCTTTCTTTAAGGCTGCATAGTATTCCATGGTATACATATACCACAATTTATTAATCCATTCGTGGATCGATGGGCACTTGGGCTTTTTCCATGACTTAGCTATTATGAATTGGGCTGCAATAAACATTCTGGTACAAATATCTTTGTTATGTTGTGATTTTTGGTCTTCTGGGTATATGCCCAGCAGAGGAATTACAGGATTGAATGGCAGATCTATTTTTAGATCTCTGAGTGTTCTCCATATATCTTTCCAAAAGGAATGTATTAATTTGCATTCCCACCAGCAGTGCAGAAGTGTTCCCTTTTCTCCGCATCCACACCAACATCTCTGGTCTTGAGATTTTGTGATATAGGCTAGTCTCATTGGAGTTAGATGATATCTCAAAGTAGTTTTGATTTGCATTTCTCTGATGATTAAAGATGATGAGCATTTTTTGATATGTCTGAAAGCCGTGCGCCTGTCTTCTTCAGAGAAGTTTCTCTTCAAATCCCTTGCCCAGCCTGCGATGGGATCCCTTGTTTTTTTCTTGCTGATGCGTTTGAGTTCTCTGTGGATTCATGTTTACATGGATGGAGCTGGAACATACTCTTAGTAAAGTATCTCAAGAATGGAAGAAAAAGTACCCAATGTACACAGCCCTACTATGAAACTAATTTGGGACTCTCACATGAAAGCTATAACCCAGCTACAACTTAACAATAGGGAGAAGTGGGAAAGGGGGTGGGGTGGTGGGTAGAGGGAGGGGGATCGGTGGGATCACACCTGTGGTGCATATTACAGGGGTATTTGCGAAACTTGGTAAATGTAGAATGTAAATGTTTTGGCACAGTAACTGAGATAACGCCGGAAAGGCTATGTTAACCACTGTGATAAAAATGTGTCAAATGGTTTATGAAACGAGTGTATGATGCCCCATGATCATATCAAGTATACAGTTATGATTTAATAAAAAAAAAAAGAATCATTTAGATGATTTACAGTAAATGAAACAGAAAGTGAGGTGTCAGTTTCAGATTCAGTGTAGTGTCTGACTCAGATTTCAAAAATCAATTTTTTTTTTTTTTTGAGAGAGAGAGTCTCACTTTGTCACCTTCTGTAGAGGACTGTGGCATCATAGCTCACAACAACCTCAAACTCTTGGGCTCAAGTTATCCTCTTGACTCAGCCTCCCAAGTAGATTTGACTATGGGTGCCTGGAACAACGCCTGGCTAATTTTTAGAGATGGGGGTCTCACACTTGCTCAGGCTGGTCTCGAACCTGTGAGCTCATGCAGTCCACCCACCTTGGCCTCCCAGAGTGTTGGGGTTACAGGCGTGAGCCACCACACCCAGCCCATCAATTGATTTTTAAGCAAGACTTCCCTATTTTGTTTCTTAATGGTTTGCATTTGAATGATTTTGTACTTGGATATTGATCCTATTTTTGGTTCAACTTTGAAAGGAATTAACATCAAGTGGATTTCATATCATTTAAATGATGCTTATTTTTCTATCATTTAAAAAAAAATAGTCACTTTGTAATCTTGAGTTAGTAGTTCTTTTAGAAGAAAAATGTTAGCCTAATAATATTCTTTTTTTTTTCTGTTTTTTTTTTTTTTGTTGTTGTTGTTGTTGTTTGTTTGTTTTTGCAGTTTTGGCCAGGGCTGGGCTTGAATCCGCCACCCCTGGTATATGGGGCTGGCACCCTACTTCTTGAGCCACAGGTGCCACCCCAGTCTAGTAATAGTCTTACCTCATCTTTTTGACACAGTAAAGAGAAATGAACAGTCTACAGAAATAAAACTTTTTTCGTATATAGTTAACAACTAAGCAATTAAATTTTTCTTGGTTTATTTAGTATTTTTTACAGCTTTTAATTTATTAAACATTCTTATTCAATATTATATACCTATTTTTAATGTATCTTTTGTTTCATCAAGCATTGCTTCTGTTCTTTTCCATTAGTAATTAGTAAACTTAGAAAGTTTTGTGTCCTCAAACTTAGGCCTTGTTATTTTAAGAATAATGCACATACTAATAAGCAGCAAAATTAGTGTTCTCCGAAATGTCAAACTCATTCTGGAAGTTATGCTTTTCCTTATTATTACTGTATTAGTGAACATCCTGCAGCCTATCATTCTATTATTCATTCAGTACATCTGTAATGAACCTTATTTAGAGTAATTGGAAAGGAATGTGAGAAAATTTTAAAGACATGACATTTTCCAATACTGAACTTACAAAATGTTGTTATCTGAGAGTTTTCTAGGGATGTTTTTAATGAGTTTTATTTGATATTTAGATTTAATGAATTAGATGATTAGAATCAGCCCTTTTATAAATTAATGCTACTAAAATGCTTAAAATTTATCTTAATTTAAAAAAAATCCCAGTCTTACTTAGCTTTTACTTTTTAGGTTTGCTAAATAGATATAAAGAAGTAAATATAAGGGCAGCGTCTGTGGCTCAAAGGGGTAAGGCGCTGGTCCCATATGCCAGAGGTGGCAGGTTCAAACCCAGCCCTGGCCAAAAATAAAAAAAAATAAAGTAAATATAAAAAAAAGAAGTAAACCATACTTAACAGAATGGTTTACCCATTCTGTCTATACATGGAACGTTGTTTTTTTCTACAGACTAAGTCTACTAAAAAGATTTTGCTTTACATTTTAGTAAAACAAATTTGGGGGGAATTAATTCCTTCTGAGCTCATGGAATTCTGAAGCCTTTGTGTAGAAACTATCTGGGAAAGACAAATAGTTGAGATGTGTAACCAAAACATCTTGTTTTAGGGGCATTGCCAGTGGCTCAAATGGGTAGGCCGCCGGCCCCATATTCTGGAGGTGTGGGGTTCAAACCCAGCCCCGGCCAAAAACTGTAAAAAAATAAAAATAAAAACATATTGTTTTAGTTTTAGTTTTATATTAATTGACACCAAGACCATTCTTTCTTGAGACTGAAAGTTCCAGACCAGCTTGGGCAACGTAGCAAGGCCTCATCTTTACCAAAAGAAAAAAAAAAGATAATGGTAGTTCTTTTATATTTGAAAGCTGCAAGAAAGAGGAGAGATTCTAGATTCTTCTTTTATTTTGTGGAGGTGGCTTTAGTAATTGAAGGGGGAGTGTGGTGAAGGAAGTGGGAAGACATGGTAGGTGGAAGCTGGAAGAAACCTATCTTAGAAGTAGCTTTTATCTCAAAAGATCTTTCTCCCATCCAAGTACTAACCAGGCCCAATCCTGCTTAACTTCCAAGATCAGACAAGATCAGGCTCATTTAGGGTGACTTAACAGGTAAAATGCGCACTCTGTGGGTGCTGGGCACATTTATAACTTTGATTCAAACAGTATAAAAACAATTTATGTAACCAAACTGTTCATACCTCTGTGCTATTCTGAAAGAAAAAAAGGAAAAGAAGATCTTTCTAACCAGTACAGAATTACCCAGCAAAGGAATGAACTACTATAGTCAGGAGCCTTTCCATCTTTACAATTACTATTATTTTTAAATGTAGGTTGAAGAAGGAAGTAAAAATATACGACTAGGTTCGCTAATTGGTTTGATGGTTCAAGAAGGAGAAGATTGGAAAAATGTTGAAATTCCCAAAGATGCGGGTCCTCCATCACCAGCTCCAAAACCATCAGTGCCGGGCCCGGTAGCAGAGCCACAGATTTCTATCCCTGTCAAGAAGGAACACACGCCTGGGACACCACTGTGAGTATATTTATTTCAATAAGGTTGTTAAAAAAAAGATTATGGCAGCTTTTAGGGTATTTTAGTCATTAGCATATTCAAACATCCTTGCACATTTAAGTAGGAAGTTGCTGATCTTAGCATACTCAGACCTCAGAATTTTTATTTTATCCTATTATTTAGTAAATGAATAGTTACCGAATACCTGCTAAGTTCCAGGTACTCTCAAAGCCGTGCTTGCTCAGTGGAGAACAATAGAGTCTATGTCCACGTTGAGTTTGAATTAGGTTTTAAAATTCCTAATGGAATCCAGTATATCATACTTCATATTATGTTCCCACTCATGGAATTGTAATCATTATGCAAATTCCAGTTTCAAATGTACAACTGATGTAAAATGGAATTCTCATTTTAAAATGCTTTTCTTTTCAAACTATTCTGCCTTTGGGTTTCTGACACAGAATAGAGCTCACTTTGTCTCTTGTTCTGTAACAACACAGATACTTAATAAACATCATTTTCGTTAGCTTTATATAACTTTAATTGATGGACTCTGCAAATTCTAACAAGGTTTATTTTATTTATTTTGGTGTTTTCTATAATGATACAAAGCTACTTTTTCTTTATAAGAAAAGGTTCTTCATAGAGAAAAGCAGACCTTTATACTTTTAATGTTTTTACCTTTAGTTTACTATTGTCAGTTCTTGTCAGAAAAAAATGCTCAGTATATTTTTAAATAGTGATTTTTAAATTTCCTTCATCAAATTATTTCTAACTACATTGCTTCGACTCCCCTTTATTTTTTCCTCTTTCATTTATCATGAAAATCAGAACAGTCTAACTGATGTTTTGGACTCAGTGATCTCCCCTTTCAAAGATAGTAGGGTATATCCTAACTTTCTTGAGATCTGTCATCATTAGTTAATCTTACATAAAATTCCAGTTTCTCTTGAATAATCCAAAGATTTGATAATACTGGGCCCATATCAGCTAAAGCAATGTCACAGTTTTTCCTCTCCATTTTTCTTTTTTTCTTGTTTTTTGCAGTTTTTGGCCGGTGCTGGGTTTGAACCCGCCACCTTCGGCATATGGGGCTGGCACCCTACCCCTATGAGCCACAGGTTCCGCCCTCCTCTCCATTTCTTAGTTTTAAACTTCTAGACCTAGCCTGGTTTAATCTGTACTAATCTGCTTCATTTTCTTTGGCTGAACTTTGTAGTCATTTATGTTTGTTACTTTGCTTAAAGGTGATTAGTGGAAGAGAGACACCACTAGCCATGTGGCCTTGGGTATGCCTTACTTTTCCTGATGTTTAAAATCAGTATAGTGGTTTTTGCCTTTTTTATTCTTCTGGAATATATTTAAAGTAAAAGTGCTTTAAAAAAATAAAAATAAATTAAAAAGTGTTTTTATGTAAACACTTAGGTCCTTAAAAAATAAGAAGGCTATAATTCAACCTCAGCAAAACAAACAACCTAATTAAAAAATGGACAAAGGACTTAAATAGATACTTTTCTTAAGAAGATAAATAGATGGCCAGCAAGCACATGAAAAGATACTCAATATCACTAAATTAGGGAAATGCAAATCAAAATCACAATGAGATACTACTTCACACTGTGAGGATGGCCATTATCAAAAGAACAAAAACAGAAAACCCCAGAACACAACAGGTGTTGGCAAGGATGGGAAGAAATTAGAATTCTTGTGCTTTGCTGGTAGAAATGTAAAATGGTGCAGCTGCTGTGGAAATTGGATGGCATTTCCTCAGGAAATTAGAATCACCATATCAGTTATTCCACTTATGAATACATATGTAAAAGAATTCGAAGCAGAGAATGGAAAAGATGTTTGTACATCTACGTTCATAGCGGCATTATTCTAAGTAGCGAAATGGTGAAAACAACTACTATGTCCAAAATACTGTATGCATACAATGAAATGTTATTCAGCCTTAGAGGGAAGGAAATTCTAACACGTGCCACAACATGGATGAGTCCTGAAAACATTATGCTGAGTAAAATAAGCCAGTCACAAAAGGACATTGATCTGTATGATTCCACTTATGTGAATTACCTAGAGTTCACACTCTTGACAGATACAAAGTAGAACCTACATGATTGCCAGAGACTGGGGAGAGTGGAGTGGGGAGAAGGGAGAGTTGTAGTTTAAAGAAACAGTATCGGGGCCTGTAGCTCAGCGGCTAGGGCACCAGCCACATGCATCAGACCTGGCAGGTTAGAATCCAGCCTGGGCCTGCCAAACAATGGCAACTAAAACCAAAAAGTAGCCCGGTGTTGTGTTGGGCGCCTGTAGTCCCAGCTACTTGAGAGGCTGAGGCAAGAGAATCACTTAAGCCCAAGAGTTTGAGGTTGCTGTGAGCTGTGATGGCACAGCACTGTACCAAGGGCGACATGGTGAGACTCTGTCTCCAAAAAAAAAGAAACAGTATCAATTTGGGAACATGAAAAAGTTGTAGGGCTGGGTGGTGACAATGGTTGCATAACAGTGTAATTGTATTTAATGTCACTTAAAATGGTAACTTGTGTGTGTAGTTTACCACAGTTGAAAAATAGTTATTTTTTTACTGATGTGTGTGTTGAGGAGCTATGTGGAGTAGTCAAAAGGAGAAGTTCTTTTCTCTCATGAGTATTTATTCTTACTAAGAGTATTTTGAAATAGAAAATAGTTAGATCCAGTTTGATGAGAATATTTCAGATTTTATATGAAACCAGCACATTGTACCCCTTGATTGCACTAATGTACACAGCTATGATTTAACAATAAAAAAAAAAAAATTAAAAAAAAAAAAGAAAGAAAATAGTTAGATCAGTGGTTCTCAACCTTCCTAATGCCATGGCCCTTTAATACAGTTCCTGTGGGTCACAGCCCACAGGTTGAGAACTGATGAGTTAGATTTTTATGAAAAAAAAAATTGAGAATTAAATATATCCAATTAGTACAGATTGTTTTATTTGACTGTCACCATCTATAGGAGACACTGTAGCTTTATTATAAGAGTTTATTTTTTTAATTATCAGCAAAACGTTGACATTTAGATCTATAAGGGTTAAGTTGGTTCTATTAACTTTCCTATTTTCTTCTTAGGTTCCGTTTAAGTCCAGCTGCCCGCAATATTCTGGAAAAACACGCACTGGATGCCAGCCAGGGCACAGCTACTGGCCCTCGGGGGATATTCACCAAAGAGTATGTGTTTGCTTTTTGTAATAGCCAGTTTCATTATTTATCATGATCATCTTTTTCTGAGAGAATTTAAAAAGAGCTTATTCAGTGTTAAGATTTAAAAGGAGGTACACTGTTCTTTTATGCTTTTAATTGCTTTTGTCATTGTAAATTGTTTTCTATGCAAGGGTTGTTTTCTGAATAATTACTGAAGAACACTTTTAATTTGGTAACTAAGCAAGATCCTTAGAAATGGTGATAAATGAAGAACATTAGAGTGCAGAATAGTGAAACTTTATATGGTATTGTTTTAAGTTTGTATAAAATTAGCATGCAATAAAATTTAGATTTCTAAAACATGGAAAATTTTTAAAATAATTTCATTATTGTTCATTTGAATTTTATTCCCTCATAATGTTACAAAGCAATTTCTGTTTGCAATTGGGTCTCTTTTTGGATTAAACTGTTTGTCCATGAGTTAGTGCCACACTTTTAACTATAAATATTTCATGGTACGTTTTAAAATCTGATAGAGGTAGCCTTGCTCTTCCTTTTCAGTTAACCTCTTTTTTTGGGTTATTCATATTTTATTATTCATTCAAATGAATTTAAAGCAATTCATCTAGTTCCACAAATAAGAGTGGGGGCAATAATGCTATTTTTCTGGGATTATACACACTTTAAATTGACATAGTGAGAACTGACCTCTTGATGATGGTTTTCCTATTCAAGAACTCTGGTGCGTCTTTCAATCTGTTAAAAATTTTGTATCTTTGAAAACAAGTGGCCTCTGCTCTGTTGGAGCTTAGTTTAGTGGAGAAGACAATAATAAGTCAAATAGGCTTGTGAACTAATGTGAATCCTCCCTGGTGATATGTTCTGCACTTCTATTGGCAGAAATACTAACATGTCTAATGGATTTCATATTTTATAGCAATGGGTTCATTCCATGTTTATCTATAAGAAATAGTAATATAGCCAGGATTTTTATAAGTTGAAAGAGGGCAAAAAATCATTTTCGGGAAGGAAGATTTTAAGAAACAAGTCAGTGAGGCGGAGCAAGATGGCAGCCGAGTAACAGCTTCCTTGCATCTGGGCACCGTGAGTCTGGGGATATAGGACTCCAGGCATCTCTCGCTGGTGGGATCTGCCTATCATCACCCCTGAGAGGATACAGGGAGTCAGCGAGAGACTTCTGGACCCCAAAAGGAGGACAAAAACAGTGGAAAACCGGCAAGTGGTCGCGTGTGTTCAATCCGTCTAAACCCGCCCGCAACTGTAAGTTCAGTAGCAGCGAGACTGCAAACCAGAAAGGCCTTACCTGTGAACTGTTTTGGTGTCTTTGGACTTGGCACTCAGCTGAACTGCCTTGGGGAGAGCCTGAGCAGGAGTGCGGAGAACTTTGGCCTTTGTCTAGGGCCCCAGTCTGAGCCGCTGAGCCAGACAGAGCTAATAGTGTTTGGCTCTAGGTCACAGGCAGACATTGTGAGCGATCTGCCCCGGTCAGCTCCGCCCTCAGGGTTGCAGAGCTGGAATTGGGTGGGAGCTGGTAACCCAGCGACCAAGTAGCCTAAGGGTGGGGTGTGAGCTACCTTGCAGCCCTAACCCTCGGGGGCAGAGGGAGACCAGTTTTGACACACAGGGTAAGTGGATAGCCACTTCAGCAGTGATTCCAGCGACAAGCACTTCCCTGAGAAAGCTTCTGCTCAGTAAGTGAACAAGTTCAAAGTGCCTTTTAAGTGGGCTGAAGAGAGATTTAGGGTGTCTACCTGCTGGGGTTTGAGAAACTAGTAGCCTCCAGTCATATTAGAACTGTGATTAACATCTCATACCCCAGAAGACCACGTGGTGCCCAGACAATATTCAATAACACATACATACTGCTTTGTTTTTGGTTGTGTTTTTTTTTTGTTTCGTTTTGTTTTTTTTTTTTTTGGTTTGGTTGTTTTTTTTTTGTTTATTTTGATGTTGTTGATTGTTGTTTTGTTTTTTAAGTTCAACCTTTTCCATACAGATCCTTTTTCTTTCTCAATTTTTCTAGTTTAATTATAATTTTCCATTGCTGCCTATTTCAATAATTAGAACTTCATTTTTGTTAGTGTTTCTACTGCTATTATTTGGTTTTTCCAGCCAATTTTATCCCGTAAAGTTTTCTGTTTGCTTGTTTTGGTTTGATTTATAGCATTTTTGACTTTCCTCTCTACTTGGTGGAGGTGGGGTACTGTGTCTGATCAGGTTACCAAAGAGCTGCTGACCTCAAGGGAACCACCCAACTGGGTACCCCCAGAAGGTGGTTTTTTTTTAAGGTTGTATCAAAGTACTCTACTGTACACCTATATTGCTCTGTCTCCCTCTTTCTGTGCCTCTCTTCTTTTTGTCAATATTCCTTTTACCCACCCCCTCTCCTTTCTCTATTTTTCTTTTTTTTTTCTTATCACTCGGTCCTCCTTTCTATCACCCATTTTTTGCTCTTAAACTTTTTCACCCTTCTGGTCCTGTAACCCTTAGTCCACAGGCAAGAGAACTTAAAGAGCAAGAGGAAGTGAAAGGAAAATTAGGGCAAGGAAACAGATAAAAGAAATCACCCATGAGAAAGAATCAGCAAAAAACTCCAGGCAACATGAAGAACCAGTCCAGAACAACGCCGCCAAGGGACCATGAGGTAGCTACTGCAGAGGATTCCACCTATACAGAAATGTTAGGAATGACAGAAAGGGAATTTAGAATACACATGTTGAAAACAATGAAAGAAATGATGGAAACAATGAAGGAAACTGCTAATAAAGTGGAAAATAACCAAAAGGAAATCCAAAAACAGAATCAAATCAGAGATGAACGATATGAAGAATATAAAAAGGATATAGCAGACCTGAAGGAACTGAAACAGTCAATTAGGGAACTTAAAGATACAATGGAAAGTATCAGCAACAGGTTAGACCATGCAGAAGAAAGAATTTCAGAGGTAGAAGACAAAGTTCTTGAGATAACTCAGACAGTAAAAGAGGCAGAAAAGAAGAGAGAGAAAGCAGAACGTTCACTGTCAGAATTATGGGACTTTATGAAGTGTTCCAACATACGAGTTATAGGAATTCCAGAAGGGGAAGAAGAATGCCCCAGAGGAATGGAAGCCATACTAGAGAATATTATAAAAGAAAATTTCCCAAATAGCACCAAAGATTCTGACACACTGCTTTCAGAGGGCTATCGGACCCCAGGTCGCCTCAACTCTAACCGAGCTTCTCCAAGACACATTGTGATGAACCTGTCCAAAGTCAAGACAAAAGAAAAGATTCTGCAAGCTGCCAGGAGTAAGCGCCAGTTGACCTACAGAGGCAAATCCATCAGAGTGACCGCAGACTTCTCTAATGAAACTTTCCAAGCAAGAAGACGATGGTCATCTACCTTTAATGTACTTAAACAGAACAATTTCCAGCCCAGAATTCTGTACCCTGCTAAGCTAAGCTTCAAAATTGACGGAGAAATCAAATCATTTACGGATATACAAACATTGAGGAAATTCGCCACAACAAGACCAGCTCTACAGGAAATACTTCAACCTGTTCTGCACACTGACCACCACAATGGATCAGCAGCAAAGTAAGAACTCAGAAATTAAAGGACAGAACCAAACCTCCACACTGATGCAAAAGATAAAACTAAGCAATGGACTCTCACAAAATAAGACGAATAGAATACTACCACACTTATCAATTATCTCAATAAATGTTAATGGCTTGAATTCCCCACTGAAGAGACATAGATTGTTTGACTGGATTAAAAAACACAAGCCATCCATTTGCTGTCTGCAAGAAACACACCTGGCTTCAAAAGACAAATTAAAGCTCTGAGTTAAGGGTTGGATGACAATTTTTCAGGCAAATGGAATTCAGAAGAAAAGATGAGTTGCAATCTTATTTTCAGATACATGTGGATTTAAAGCAACTAAAGTCAAAAAAGACAAAGATGGTCACTTTATATTGGTCAAGGGAAAAATACAACAAGAAGACATTTCAATTCTAAATATCTATGCACCCAATTTAAATGCTCCCAGATTCTTGAAACAGACCTTACTCAGTCTGAGCAATATGATATCTGATAATACCATAATAACAGGGGACCTTAACACTCCTCTTACAGAGCTGGACAGATCCTGTAAACAGAAATTAAACAAGGATATAAGAGACTTAAATGAGACCCTAGAACAACTGTGCTTGATAGACGCATATAGAACACTCCATCCCAAAGGTAAAGAATATACATTCTTCTTACCACCCCATGGAACATTCTCCAAAATTGATCATATCCTGGGACACAAAACAAATATCAACAGAATCAAAAGAATTGAAATTTTACCTTGTATCTTCTCAGACCATAAGGCACTAAAGGTGGAACTCAACTCTAATAAAAATGCTCAACCCCACCCAAAGGCATGGAAACTAAACAATCTTCTGTTGAATAACAGATGGGTGCAGGAAGAAATAAAACAGGAAATCATTAACTTCCTTGAGCATAACAACAATGAAGACACAAGCTACCAAAACCTGTGGGATACTGCAAAAGCAGTTTTGAGAGGAAAATTCATCGCTTTAGATGCCTACATTGGAAAAACAGAAAGAGAGCACATCAACAATCTCACAAGAGATCTTATGGAATTGGAAAAAGAAGAACAATCTAAGCCTAAACTCAGTAGAAGAAAAGAAATATCCAAAATCAAATCAGAGATCAATGAAATTGAAAACAAAAGAATCATTCAGAAAATTAATGAAACAAGGAGTTGGTTTTTTGAAAAAATAAATAAAATAGATAAACCATTGGCCAGACTAACTAGAAATAGAAAAGTAAAATCTCTAATAACCTCAATCAGAAACGATAAAGGGGAAATAACAACTGATCCCACAGAGATACAAGAGATCATCTCTGAATACTACCAGAAACTCTATGCCCAGAAATTTGACAATGTGAAAGAAATGGATCAATATTTGGAATCACACCCTCTCCCTAGACTCAGCCAGGAAGAAATAGAGCTCCTGAACAGACCAATTTCAAGCACTGAGATCAAAGAAACAATAAAAAAGCTTCCAACCAAAACATGCCCTGGTCCAGATGGCTTCACTCCAGAATTCTATCAAACCTTCAAGGAAGAGCTTACTCCTGTACTGCAGAAATTATTCCAAAAAATTGAGGAAGAAGGAATCTTCCCCAACACATTCTATGAAGCAAACATCACCCTGATACCAAAACCAGGAAAAGACCCAACCAAAAAGGAGAATTTCAGACCAATCTCACTCATGAACATACACGCAAAAATTCTCAACAAAATCCTAGCCAATAGATTACAGCTTATCATCAAAAAAGTCATTCATCATGATCAAGTAGGCTTCATCTCAGGGATGCAAGGCTGGTTTAACATTGTAGGATAATATTTAGAAATAAACTTATCCTACAGCAAGCACACAAAGTAAATTCAGTGTGAGTTTAAAATGACATGCTTTTCTTCCAGAGGCTTAAGACGCTTGGACCCCCCTGGGTTACTCACAGAGTTAGGCTCTTTGGAAAATTCCTTAGGCCTTTTCTCTGAAGCAGTACACCCCGTGAAGCCTGAGATCCAAGGGCATGCCGCCCTTCCTCAGAGATACGGGCCAGAGGGTTGACATATGTTAACAACATATTGTCAGAGGTCTATAGGTGCTTTGCCCTGAAGGAAGGTCACAGTCGTTACTTCATACTGAGTAAACTGATTGAATGCTTGAAGATTAACTCTGTTCCCCTATAGCTATTTTTGTCTTTGTGCCCTGCTCGGAAAACTAGTCACTGTTTAGAGGAAGAGATTTACTACACAAGTGGTTACATTGATATGATAAATTTCCTTTCAAGTTCAAATTCAGCTTATAGATAATGGATTAGGTGTGTACGTGACTGGAAGAGTACAAAACTTAAACTTGGAATAAAGAACTTTGCTATATGCCATCAAACGGTGTATAGTCTGTTTCTTGACTTAATAATTACAGGAGCGAGTTTACACCTACAGCAAAGCTGCTGCTCGTTCGCATCTCGGCTCATGCAACAAACATACGCAAGTCTATAAACGTTATCAACCATATTAACAGAGGCAAAAATAAAGATCACATGATCCTCTCAATAGATGCAGAAAAAGCATTTGATAAAATCCAGCATCCTTTTCTAATTAGAACACTGAAGAGTATAGGCATAGGTGGCACATTTCTAAAACTGATTGAAGCTATCTATGACAGACCCACAGCCAATATTTTACTGAATGGAGTAAAACTGAAAGCTTTTCCTCTTAGAACTGGAACCAGACAAGGTTGTCCTCTGTCACTTTTACTATTCAACGTAGTGCTGGAAGTTCTAGCCAATACAATTAGGCAAGACAAGGAAATAAAGGGAATCCAAATGGGAGCAGAGGAGGTCAAACTCTCCCTCTGTGCTGACGACATGATCTTATACTTAGAGAACCCCAAAGACTCAACCACAAGACTCGTAGAAGTCATCAAAAAATACAGTAATGTTTCAGGATATAAAATCAATGTCCACAAGTCAGTAGCCTTTGTGTACACCAATAACAGTCAAGATGAGAAGCTAATTAAGGAGACAACTCCCTTCACCATAGTCTCAAAGAAAATGAAATACCTAGGAATATACCTAACGAAGGAGGTGAAGGACCTCTATAAAGAAAGCTATGAAATCCTCAGAAAGGAAATAGCAGAGGATATTAACAAATGGAAGAACATACCATGCTCATGGATAGGAAGAATCAACATTGTTAAAATGTCTATACTGCCCAAAGCAATCTACCTATTCAATGCCATTCCTATCAAAATACCAACATCGTACTTTCAAGATTTGGAAAAAATGATTCTGCGTTTTGTATGGAACCAGAAAAAACCCCGTATAGCTAAGGCAGTTCTTAGTAACAAAAATAAAGCTGGGGCATCAGCATACCAGATTTTAGTCTGTACTACAAAGCCATAGTGGTCAAGACAGCATGGTACTGGCACAAAAACAGAGACATAGACACTTGGAATCGAATTGAAAACCAAGAAATGAAACTAACATTTTACAACCACCTAATGTTTGATAAACCAAACAAGAACATACCTTGGGGGAAAGACTCCCTATTCAATAAATGGTGTTGGGAGAACTGGATGTCTACATGTAAAAGACTGAAACTGGACCCACACCTTTCCCCACTCACAATAATTGATTCAAGATGGATAAAGGACTTAAACTTAAAGCATGAAACAATAAAAATCCTCCAAGAAAGCATAGGAAAAACACTGGAAGATATTGGCCTGGGGAAAGACTTCATGAAGACTGCCATGGCAATTGCAACAACAACAAAAATAAACAAATGGGACTTCATTAAACTGAAAAGCTTCTGTACAGCTAAGGAGACAATAACCAAAGCAAAGAGACAACCTACACAATGGGAAAGGATATTTGCATATTTTCAATCAGACAAAAGCTTGATAACTAGGATCTATAGAGAACTCAAATTAATCCACATGAAAAAAGCCAACAATCCCTTATATCAATGGGCAAGAGACATGAATAGAACTTTCTCTAAAGACAACAGACGAATGGCTAATGAACACATGAAAAAATGTTCATCATCTCTATATATTAGAGAAATGCAAATCAAAACAACCCTGAGATATCATCTAACCCCAGTGAGAATGGCCCACATCACAAAATCTCAAAACTGCAGAAGCTGGCATGGATGTGGAGAGAAGGGAACACTTTTACACTGCTGGTGGGACTGCAAACTAGTACAACCTTTCTGGAAGGAAGTATGGAGAAACCTCACAGCACTCAAGCTAGACCTCCCATTTGATCCTGCAATCCCATTACTGGGCATCTACCCAGAAGGAAAGAAATCCTTTTATCATAAGGACACTTGTACTAGACTGTTTATTGCAGCTCAATTTACAATCGCCAAAATGTGGAAACAGCCTACAAGCCCACCAACCCAGGAATGGATTAACAAGCTGTGGTATATGTATACCATGGAATACTATTCAGCCATTAAAAAAAATGGAGACTTTACATCCTTCGTATTAACCTGGATGGACATGGAAGACATTATTCTTAGTAAAGCATCACAAGAATGGAGAAGCATGAATCCTATGTACTCAATTTTGATATGAGGACAATTAATGACAATTATGGTTATGGGGGGGGAAACAGAAAGAGGGAAGGAGGGAGGTGGGTGGGGCATTGGTGTGTGTCACACTTTATGGGGGCAAGACATAATTGCAAGAGGGACTTTACCTAACAATTGCAATCAGTGTAACCTGGCTTATTGTACCCTCAATGAATCCCCAACAATGAAAAAAAAAAAAAAAAGAAAGAGGGCAAATTTTATGAAATTATTAAGTGACAGTGCAGGGCTAGGCAACATTTTCTTTTTTCCCCATTTTACTATGTGTTAAAGCTTTGGTTTACTGTTGGGTGTTTATCTTATTGAAGGTAGTATATAATTCTTAGATCTCTTCCTTTGTCCCTATTATGCCCTTCCTGATTTGTTAACCAAATATGAGTGTGTAGTTCTATCACATACATACTGTGACGTTGATGCCCCATTATATGAGTTGGAAATCAGCTGAAGTGAGAGCTGACTGAAAGGCAGCATCCTAGACTATAGGATTTTGAATTAAAGAACTTTTTGCCTAGCCATTAAAAAATTAAAATTAAGAATCTGGATAGCCAATTTCACCTAGTTTGTTTGTTTGTTTGTTTCACATCAATCCTTATTTAGCATGTATTATTGGCTTCTTAATTTTGTTAGTCTTCTATCAGTATGCACCTTTCTCAAAAAATGGGATAAAATGTATTTATAATAAGGTAGGCTTGCCTTGCCTAGACTTGTGAGAGATAAGATAGAATCTTTATTTAATTCATTAATCATTAAAGATTTGGCAAAATATAGAATAATCATAGCTGTACCTTAGAGGAATTAGTTTTGCAAATTTGTGTAAGTTTAAGTTGGAGCAGAAAAAGATAAGGAGATAAATTAATAGACTTATAAAGTAATTCAAGTGAGAAATATAATGAGTACTTGAATGTGGATAGAGGAAGTAAAAGGGAGATTCCTGATAGAGACAACACTATAAGGATATAATCAGAAACCTTTGTAAAATATTCAGTGAAGAGTGTAGACCAGGATGGCAACAATTCAAGGAATGAATTTGGGAGTTTTGTCTGGCTGATGAAATGTTGCCTCCAGAAATAGAAATGAGAGATTGGGGAAGCATTTGTCTTAGAGGAGTACATAATTTTTGGAGCTTATTGTCAGCACTTAGAAGCCAGGTATTAGGACCAGTGAGATGTATTGCAGGAGATAGTTTGGGATTAGAGAAGTAGGTTTAGTAGATAATATGGCAGTGGTTGTAATTAAGATCATCAACAGGGAAACTTACTATTTAGAAGGCTAATATTCCTGTGTTGGAGGATATCTGCAAGATGGGTGAAAAGTCAAAGAAAATGGGAGCTAAGGACAGGCTCTTAAATTCGGTGACTTTTTGGAGGGCACTTCAGTGGTGTGACAGCAGTGTAATAAAGAAAAGCTTTCTTTCTCTTCTTTCCATATGTTCTTAATACACATGTGACACCAATTAATATTAATGTAACTAGTCTTAAGGAGAACAAAGTGGTATTGTCTTCTGAATACCCCAAAGAAGCAGTATTTGAGAGTTAGGCTTTTAATATTCTTGCTATCTTTCCTTCCCTGTTCCCCAGTTCTCTTCCCTGCCCTATTCCTCAACTGTCCAGTGGAAAGCTGTCCACCTTTGGTCTTCAAAATAAGAAATATTATAAAAGATTTCATGAGAAAAATGTATCCATAGAACATGCGTTATTGAGGACTTTTGCTTTTGTATACTATTAAAAAATGCCTGTGTTTTAAGTTTAGAATTAAGGCAAGTTTTAGAAAAATTTTAGCCTGGTGTCATCTTCTGATAGGGTTGAAGAAGTGCAGGTTTTGGCAAACACTACCCCAAAAATGCATTAATGTACATTCTTAACATGCTGAGGGACCGCTTTCCTTTATATCTTGCCACTGAAAAGTATAAGCAGAGTAGAAACATCCATTCCAACTGCTGAAGAAATGTCATTGTGTTTGTGAAGAAAACCACAGGTGTCAAGACTGCTGTTTTAATTTTGCATTGAAAACATATTGCTCAGAATACATGTTGTACAAAAGTATGTAGACTTGACTTTGCCTATACATGTGATTATTTTAAGAAACCAAGTGTCATGGCCACAGAAACAGGACACATTTAGATATCTTTCCTGCAGCCTCAGTGTCTTTGGTGTATTGATGTCTTAAATCATAATTGTAGTTAATATTTGTGTTCATGTCACAGCATCAAAAGTCTTCTGAGCATAATAGGCGAGTTTCTGATTTGTTTTCAGTGATATTTCTTTTCCAAATTAATTTATATCACACCCTATTGAATTACTCTAAGGGATCCAAGTGGACAAAGTTCTACCTGAGTGAACTTCTAAAGCATCCTGTCTTTCTGCAGATGTCTATGGTGTATTCATTTTTCTCCTAATTTTTAATAGCTTGTAATGCCCACCTGATTTTTCAAGTTTAGTCTGATTAATTATTTCATGTATAGAAATCATGAAAATCGTACTCTATGTTATAGAGCTGCTATTAAATAATAATTAGCATTTATACTTCATGAGACATATAAGTGTAAAATCGGCAATAAAAGTTTACTGTCCACCAATGGCCAGAATTGATTCTATGTCTGGCCTGTTTATGATTAATGACTGTTTTACAAAGTGCCATTTTATCCAAGAATCTTAATTTACTACAGGAATAAACTAAACTACCTTTTTTTCTTAATAAAATGGTAACTAATAGCTATGCCGATAGTGAGATAAAAATGTGTATTTAGTTTCATCAGCCTTTTTTTTAAAAATAGCTGTGTTCAGGCATTAACAATGTAGATGTTTGTAGCCTCTCTGTGTTCATTGTTTTTTGTTTGTTGTTTTATCTGAAGACTGACAGTAAACTCTAGTCTGATGTTAAACTAGTTTGATGTAAACCTAGATGGGTTAGATTTTGTTAGAGAGATGTATTTAATTATTATATGGAAGTAGACTAACGTTACAGTTGGGCTATGACTTATAAATGCTCTTAAAAACTAAATTTTGTTGTTGTTGTTGGAGGCATTTTACTTAATCAATGTAAGGCCTTATTTTGTATCATTGCTCACCTTTTTTTCTTTCTGTCCAGGATTTTGGCTTATGATGTTAATCTCCAGGTGTTGTATTGGCAGTCATTTACGTTACACATAGACGCAATTACAGTTAACTAGAAAATGGTGCTTTTGTTTCTAAATTTCATAAGGAGATTAAAAATCTATTTCCAGACAGCTTATTGAAAGCCTTAGTAGCATGTCCGATGGTCCCTAGCACACATCCCCCCTCCACTCCCTGGGTCTCTCGGTCACCGTCACCATGCTGTGGCCATCCCCCCTCCACTCCCTGGGTCTCTCGGTCACTGTCACCATGCTGTGGCCATCCCCCCTCCACTCCCTGGGTCTCTCCGTCACCGTCACCATACTGTGGCCATCCCCCCTCCACTCCCTGGGTCTGTCGGTCACCGTCACCATGCTGTAGCCATCCCCCCTCCACTCCCTGGGTCTCTCGGTCACCGTCACCATGCTGTGGCCATCCCCCCTCCACTCCTTAGGTCTCTCGGTCACCGTCACCATGCTGTGGCTCACCTCTCAGAGGCAGCATTGCCTCCAGCTTTGCTCTGGTTACTTTTTGTGTGATGAGTACAAGGCCTTCGTCAGGAGGTTCTGCTTTTAACTTTAAATGAGATAAATCCCTCTCTTTGTTCAACCCCAGGCTTCTTGTGAATCTACATACTTTAGTCTGTCCTGAGAAAAAATTATTCTGGCTCCTCCTTAGATTATTATACATAGAAATAAGACCATTAGTAGAAAATGCAGTCTTTGGAGTGGACCAGACCTGGGTTTGATCCCAGCTCTCTTATCTCTGGGACGCTTTATCTTTCAACCCTCCTCCTTTGTTCCTTTCACCCCTTTCCACACTGGCCTTCCTTCTGTTCTTAGAAGCTGCATGTTTCTTGCTGTTACACTTCTACTCTTGAGACTTGCTTCTTTGCATCACTCTGCGTAAGTCTTACCTGCTCAGGTCTTCCCTGACCATTGTGCTTTTAAAATAACTGCTCTCCACATCAATCTCTCTCTGCTCTGCTTTATTTTTTTCACAGCACACCACTTTTGTAATTTGTTTACTTGATTAAAGTGTAATTCCCTCTGCAGAGTGCAGCTCCTTGATGGAAGGAAGTATCTTAATACTGTATCTACCACCTCTGAAATAGAGTAGGTACTTGAGAAATACTGGCTTTAGACATATAATTTAACCTTTCTGAGCCTATTTAGTAATTTGTAAATTGAGAGTAGTTAAACATCTCTCCTATGGCTAAGGTAAGATTATATAACATAAGCACTTACTTAACACATAGTAGGCTCATTTTCCTACTTTCAGGCCGTCTTCCAGAACTTAGAGATTCAAGAAGATATAGCATTTTAGATTTCCTCGTCATCATGACATCTTATCTAAAATGTCAGCTCTTTAATCTTGAAACAAGTAAGTTAGTTCTACTTCCAATTCATGTATCCTTTTCTGGCTACACTGAAAAGCTTGGACTCTTTGTTGTTGTTTGTTTGTTGTTGGTAGGTTTTTTTTTTGAGACAGAGTCTCACTATTGTCACCCTCAGTAGAGTGCTCTGGCATCACAGCTCACAGCAACCTCAAACTCTTGGGCTTAAGTGATTTTCTTGCCTCAGCCTCCCGAGTAGCTGGGACTACAGGGGCCCGCCACAACGCCCGGCTATTTTTTGGTTGGAGTTGTCATTGTTGTTTAGAAGGCCTGGGCCGGATTCTAGCCCACCCGCCCTGGTGTATGTGGCCGGCACCCTAGCCACTGAGCTACAGGCATCCAGCCTTTTTCCTTAGAAATGTAGCTATATAGCTGATACATTTTACAAGCACTTGGTACCTTTGTAATCTCAGCTACACAGGAGGCTGAGGCAGGATGATCACTCAAGCCCAGAGCTTGGACAACACCTGGGCAACATGGTAAGACCCTGTCTCAAAAAAAGAAAAAAATATATACCTTTGCACCTTAGCTAGAGCAGCCCTGCCCGTGTCGATTTTCTGTTGTTGCATAATAAGTTAACAACTTACAGTCTTTCAGATCAGAAGTCTGGGCACAGCATGTCCAGGCTCACAGCTCATGGTCTTATAGGCCAGAAATCAAGGGGTAAGCCAAGGCTGCAGTCTCATGAAACTTGAGGTCCTCTTCCAAGATCATGTGGTGCTTGGCAGAATTCAGTTCCATGGGGCTGTAGGACTTTAGCCCCTTACTCCTTGTTAGCTATCAGCCAGGGACTGACCACCCTGAGGCCCCTTCAGGGCCTTGCCATGTGTCATCTCCTTGAGCAGTTCACAGTACGTCTGCTTGCTTCTCTAGGGCCAGCAGTTGGATCTCTCCATTGAAATCTCTTTTAGGAAGGCCCAGTTTCTTTTAAGCGGTGGCTTGATAAGTCTGACTCCAGGATGATTTGCCTGTTGATGAACTCAGAGTCAACTGATTGGGGACCTTAATTGCAATTATAAACTCTCATCATTGTTATCACATAACCTAATCCTATTCAGTAGGTCCACCCACACTCGAGAGAGATTATATGGGGTATGTACATGCGGAATAGAAATTCTGGGCCATCTTAGAATTCTTTCCATCATGTTGCCATAAGTAAAAGGCAACATGGGATATTATTTTAGGGATATTAATTGTCATCTCAAAAATACTCAACAGATGCTACGTTTTTCCTTCTACTAATGCTTCTAATAAACACCACCAAAATATTAATTATTTGAGAAATAGTTTTGCTTTAGATTTGTCTCACCCTGAAGTTGTTTCTTTATTATATAAAACATATTTTTTCTTAAATTTGGAAAAATAACTCCCAATTAATTGCTGGATATTAAAATTTTCAAAAAAAATTTACTTTAAGAAATTATATTGCCTTCTACCACTGTAACGTAGCATTGTGAATTGAGGGCTTAGCATATTTAGAAAGTTAATTATATCTTTTTATAAAACAAAGATAACTTTCTTTTACAGGCAAGTCTGGAACTAGTTACTTTTTATTCTGAGTGATGCTGTGGTTAGATTTATTACATTAGGTTGTACTCATAGTACCTTGAGCAAAATTTAAAATGGTGTGATTTCCTGGCCCTTATCAAGCTGATTTGTACTAGAGTAAACAATGATAAAATAGATAAATAATTTAAAGCCACATGTGCAATAAACTTGACACTTTTTGAGAGCCATGTGAAAATTACTTTATTGGTTTAATTAATGAATTGCTTATGTACCAAATGATATCCATCCCACAGGAAAAAATACTAATTTCTTCTTTAAAAATGAATGTTTATACTCAATACAGACAGTTGATAAAATTCTAATTATTGTTTGGCTTTTAAAGATGTGCAAATATTATAGCCATTGGACAAATAATATGAATCAGTAGGCCAGGTAAGAGATAGAATTTAATTTTCTAGCTCAAATATCTGGTTTTGTATTATGACCTTGACATCTGTGTATTTCTGTGTCTTCCCTGCCTGTCTCACCTGCCTTTCTCATCTGAAAGCTCTCTTATAGTCCTTGTTGCTAACCATGGTTGTCCACTCCCCTTTTATCTCCAGGGATGCTCTCAAACTGGTCCAGTTGAAACAGATGGGCAAGATCACTGAGTCCAGACCTGCTGCAGCCCCTGTAGCCACTCCCACAGCACCTTCACCTTCACCTCCACAGGCCACAGCTGGGCCATCGTATCCCCGGCCAGTGATCCCACCAGTGTCAGTTCCTGGACAACCTAATGCAGTGGTAACATCTTCTGACTACATTTTTATTTTTCAGATTTTGGTGAGAGGAAAAATAAGAGCAGTTATTCTATGTGTTATGATTACTTTTACCAGTCCATTTTAGTAGTACCCAAAAGTGATAAAGAAGAAACACTCCAGATGCTTTGTTTTACAGATTTCCTAGCAGA
Organism: Nycticebus coucang; assembly: GCF_027406575.1. NCBI lineage: Eukaryota > Metazoa > Chordata > Mammalia > Primates > Lorisidae > Nycticebus > Nycticebus coucang. Next base: position 29,878,651 of record NC_069793.1, on the reverse strand, counting down.
TCTCAAATTTATTTGTACAATACTAACTTCCAAATAGAACATTAGAACTATGCTTTTATTTAAATTAATCACAAGTTCCACAACTTCAGTAACATATACGCAGTATATGTTCTATTATGATACTTTTTATGTATTTTTTTCTCCCACACCATACAGCTAATGGTAGCTGACACTAACCCCCTCTTGTAGATGTGTTTTATTTTTTGACTAGAGAATGACAGTCTGACCGTGAAGAACTATGTAGCCTATAAGGCCACTCACTCTTTCCTTCTCATACACATGCAGTGTAACAGTCCTTTTCTGTTTTCAAATTACTCCATTCTGCCTGCTGCCCCTTCTTTCCTGGTACCTTTCAGGTCATTTGCTTTCCATCAGAAGAAGTATGAGGCAATCAAGTTTATTTGAATTGAGTATGCAGTTAAAAAAAAATTAAAAGAAGAAAAATAAATAAACAAACCTATCCTGCTCATTATAATGGAGAAATATATCCCAGCATATTATCAAAGAGTTGAAGATAGTAAAAGTTTCATGGGAAAAAGATTTTTAAATGTTTATAAATGATTCATGATTACATACACAAAAAACTTTGTGTAGTCACGTCTTATTTCTTCAAAAAGTAGGTTATTCAGATTAGTAAGGTAAACCTTACTTTCAGATTCTTCTGCTATGTAGTGAGCATTTATTCTATTTGATCAAGTACTTTACTAACATAAAATACTTAATTCTTTGAGAGTATTTGTAAAAATGAAATCAGCTGCACTGTCAGATGCTTTGTATTATCTTGAAGCAATTATAAGGAAATCTCAAAATAGAGTGAAGACAAAGAATCAAATGTAATTTAAAGCCCATCATGCTTTTGTGAGTGGTTCAGGAAACAAAATGCAAAAGCTACAGTGAAGTTGTAGGAAGATTTTATTACCTCATTCATACTTTCTATTATCAATTCCTAGGAAATAAGATACTCATCTGATTTTTTAAAGTCACAAATCAAACTGGAAATAATTTGGTGGATTATTTATTATGTTGTATTATTTTTTGTCATATATCATTTTTATAAAAATTGTCCCTAACTTGAGATGGTTCAGTTTACAATTTTTTCAGCTTTATAATGTCCAAAAGCAATACACATTCAGTAGAAAGCAGTGTGATACTCCCGTGCCCTCTGGGCAGCTGTAGCAAGCAAGCCTCAGTGCCCAGTCAGCCACGTGGTCACAGGTTAACAATCAGCGACATGCAGTGTACGGTGTTGCCAGATGATCTTGCCCATCTGTAGGCTAATGCATAATAAGTGTTCGAGCATGTGCAAAATACGCTAGTCTGATATTTAGTTGGATTAGGTGTATTAAATGCATTTTCGATTCATGATATTTTCTACTTAAAGTGGGTTTATCAGGACACAGTCCCATCCTAAGTTGGGGAGCATCTGTAGTTGATTTGTTAATTTATTGGCTACTTTGAGTTTCATTAAGTGATACTTATAACAAAAGCTGCTTTACAGGTAGAGTATGTATGTGTTTGTGTATATGTGTGTGTGTATATATATCTACCTGTATATAGAGAAAGGGTGTGAAAAATGTGTAGATATTATAAGAAATGGAAAAAACCGTATTAGTTATAATATTCAAATCATCTTTGACTTATCTAATTATAAGAGATACAAGATAGATTATATAAGATAACAAATGTTATCGGTGTATATTGAGCATTAAAATTTTACATACATAGTATCTTTCTCCTGCCTCCTTTCCTCTCCTCCGCCTCCCGGCACTGTGTGTGTATGGTATGTACATGTGTATAGTATATGTGTATATTTATATGTGTATACATACACATCTACGGGGGAATTACTCATTTAGTAGATTTCTTTTTCCTCAACATAAACATAGTAATATAAAATGTCCCATTCACAACTGAAACATGAATTTCACTACTTTTTTCTGTAGTGATATACTTTAAAGCCAAAATTCCTCAGATTTTATTTTATATTCTCTCATATACTAAGACATTTTAATAGTACTTTTCCTCTATTAATCTTTGGTTAACATCATAAGTTTGATCACTGAGAATGAATTTCACTTACTGCTTTTTTGTTGTTTATAGGGCACATTCACCGAAATCCCTGCTAGCAATATTCGAAGAGTTATTGCCAAGAGGTTAACTGAATCTAAAAGTACTGTGCCTCATGCATATGCTACTGCTGACTGTGACGTTGGAGCTGTTTTAAAAGTTAGGAAAGATCTGGTTAAAGGTTAGTGAAGTTGAATTTACTTAATATAAATATATATGCTATATATATTTGAAATATATATATATATGAAATCTTTTATTTATAAAATTCATATTGTGTAGCTTTTTATTTCAATTTCATGATTTACTTGCTGTCTATTCTGGGTATATTTTTCTACTAGAGAAAAAAAAAATTAGTTCTATTTTCCTCTAAGAAATATATTGGCTTGGCTCGGTGCCTGTAGCTCAGTGGCTAGGGTGCCAGCCATATACACTGGAGCTAGCGGTTCAAACCCAGCCCAGGCCTGCTAAACAACAATGACGACTCCAACCAAAAAATAGCCGGGAGTTGTGCCAGGCGCCTGTAGTCCCAGCTACTTGGGAGGCTGAGGCAAGAGAATCACTTAAGCCCAAGAGTTTGAGGTTGCTATGAGCTGTGATGCCACAGCACTCTACCAAGGGCAACATAGTGAAACTCTGTCTCAAAAAAAAAAAAAAGAAAGAAAGAAATATATTGGCTCCATAGTATTAAATAAATCACAAATATTATTACTTTTCTGCAGAAGAGGATTTCTGTCCTACCTTTCTTTTTTCTTCTCTTAACGTCATATTTGCATAATGTCCATTCAGTTAACATTCATTAACAGACATTACTGAGTCCAGCTATCTGTTACACACTGAGATCTGCAAATGCAGACTGAGCATGCCAAATCTAGAAATCCAAATTGTTCCATAATCCATAACTTTTTAAATGCCAACATGATGCTCAAGGGAAATCCTCATTGGATCATTTCAGATTTTGGATTTTCACATTAGGGATGCTGAGGTAGTAAGTATAATGCAAATATTCAAAAATGTGAAATTTGAAAGAGTTCTCGTCCTAATATTTTGGATAAGGGATACTCAACTTGTAGTACATAGTTTGGGTTGGTTGTTTTGTTTTGTTTTTTTTTTTTTTTAAGCATAAGTAAGCTTAATTGTTTTGATTTGCTTTAGCTTTTACATAGGTGAATATTTTATAAGGACTTGTGAATGACTTTCTTAGACAAATTGGTTATTTTTGTTTTGAATACATTTTGGTATGATATTTTTTAAAAGCAGTTCTTAACATTTTAGCAAGTTTAAAACAGAAACTTTTTTTTTTTTTTTTGAGACTGAGTTTCTTACTGTGTCGCCGTAGGTAGAGTGCTATGGCATCACACATCACAGCATTCTGCCTACAGCGACACAGTAAGAGACTCAAACTCTTGGGCTTAAGTGATTCTCTTGCCTCAGCCACCCAAGCAGCTGGGACTACAGGCGCCTGCCACAATGCCCAGATATTTTTTGGTTGCAGTTGTCACTGTTAATTTTAGCTGGCCCGGACTGGGTTCGAACCCACCAACCTCAGTGTATGTGGTCAGTCCCCTACCCATGGAGCGCCGCCACAAAACTCTATTAATGAAATTTAAATACTTTCTTTAATGTTTTAATTTTATATTTCTTGTTCTAAATGTATTTTCAGTTATTAAATTTTTAATGTTCCTCCCAAAAATAAATTAAAAATGAGGTTGCTGCAAGACATATGGACTTTTAGCATGAATTGGTAGTTTTATATCTTGATTTTCAATCTGTATGGCTCTTCTTGTCTTATGTACTGACTAGGACTTTTGATATAATGATGTATACAGATGGCAAAAGCTGGCATTTTTGCTGTGATGAGAAAGCATTCAGTCTTTAACATTAGCTGTAGAGTTTTTATAGATTATCTTTTCTAGATTGAGAAGTTCCCGTTCCTAATTTACTGAGAGTTTTAATCATGAATGGATATGGAATTTTGTCAGACACTTTTTATGAATCTTTTGAGATAATCTTTTCTTTTTTCTATCTGTTAATATGGTGAATTACATTGGTTGATTTTTAGATGTTCAACATACTTTATTTTCCTCATTTAAAACCCATTTAATTATTAACTTTCTCTTATATTGCTTCATTTCTTTTTTTTTTTTTATTAAACCATAGCTGTGTACATTAGTATGATTGTGGGGGACCATACACTTGGTTCATACAAAAGCTATGTTAACTAATGTGATGAAAATGTGTCAAACGATCTATATTGCTTGATTTCATATTCCAAAACTTTGTTAAGAACCTTTACACCTATGCCCATGAGAAATACTACTTGTGTAGGTTTCTTTTCTTGAGGTGTTTTTCTCTAGGTTTTTTTTGTTGTTGTTGTTGTTGTTTTAATCAGATATAGTAGAATGGGCTGGGAAATATTTCCTTCTCCTTTATTTTCTGGAAGAGTTTGGGTATAGTTGTTATTATTTCTTTTTTTAATTGTTTGGTAGAATTCATCAGTAAATTTCTTTGAGAGAATTTTTAACTACAAATTTAATTTTTAAAATAGAAGTTATTTTTTCTTGGATGAGCTTTGGTAGTCTATGTCTTTCAAGGAATTTGTCATTTAAGTTATCAAATTAATTGGCATAAAATTGTTCATATAAACTTAAAACGTCTATCTTCTGTGTAATTTGAAATGATGTTTCTATTTTTGATATTAGTGATTTATGTCTTCTCTTACTTTCTATATCAGTCTGATTAATGATTTAATCATTTGATTAATCTCTTAAAAGAGTGAGCATTTAGAGGCCAGCCATGGTAGCTCATGCCTGTGGTCCTAGCATTTCTGGGAGGCCGAGGTGGATGGATTGCTTTGAGCTTGTGAGTTTGAGACCAGCCTGGGTCAAGCAAGAGCAAGACCCTGTGTCTAAAAAATATCCAGGCGTTGTGGCGGGCACCTGCAGTCTCGGTTACTTGGGAGGCTGAGGCAGGACGATTACTTAAACCTAAGAGTTTGAGGTTGCTGCGATGCCATGGCACTCTACCAAAGGTGACAAAGTGAAACTGTCTCAAAAAAAAGAAAAAAAAAAGGATGAGTATTTGGTTTTATTAATTATAGAGCAAGTTGACTCCCAATACATTTTTGCCACTTTTATCTGAAAAAGTCTGCCCTTTTTTTCTTTTTTAAAAAATGTCATAATTGTGGTTGAATATATGTAACATAAATTTTATAATTTTAACCATTTTCAAGTGCACACTTAATTAACATTAAGTGCATTCACATATTTATGCAATCATGATCACCATTCATCCACAGAAGCTTTTCATGTTGTGAAACTCAAACACTGTACCCATTAAACAATAACTTCCCATTCCTCTTTGCCCCTACCCATGACAACCACCATTCTACTTTCTGTCTCTAGAAGTTTGTCTTCTCTAAGTCCCTCTTATGAATGAGAGTACACAGTATCTGGCTAATTTCAGTTGGCATTTTGTCTTCAAGGTCCATCTATGTTGTAGCATGTGCCAGAATTTCCTTCCTTTTTAAAGCTGACTAATATTTTATGGTATGTATGTATGGTGTGTATTTTATTTATTGTATGTATATACCGTAATTTGTTCATTCATCTGCTGGTAGATGAATCCATTAGGTTGTTTTGACCTTTTGCCTATTGCGAATAATGCTGCTACGAATGTGAATATACAAGGACTTCTCTGTGTCTCTGTTTTCAGATCTTTTGAGTATATCCCCAGAAATGGAATTCATTGATTATATAATTCTACTTTTAATTTTCTGAGCAACTACCATACTATTTTCCATGTGGCTACATCATTTGCATTCCCGCAGGCATTGCACAAAGGTCTAATTTCTCCACATTTTTGCCAACACTTGTTACTTTATGTATATATGTATTTTCTTTTTTTTTTTAGTTGAAGTAATCCTAATGGGCGTATCTTCTTCATTTTTGGAAGATATTTTTGCTGGGTATAGAATTTTGAATTAGCCAGATTTTTATTTCATTACTTTAAATAAAGATACTATTCTGTTGTTTTCTGGCTTACAAAATGTCTGCTGCCATTTTTAGTATTTGTTCCCCTATGTGCGCTGTTTTTTCTTTCTCTGGTTGCCTTCAAGATTTTCGCCATTAGCAATTTGACTGTCATATGCCCACATTTTTTTTCTATCATATGTTTTCTGTTTGGGTTTTTCACAGCTTCTTAGATTTGTAGTTTATTGTCTTGTTTTAATTGTGAAAATTTTTCAGCTGCACTTTTATCTCTCGCTTCATTTGTTTTCTCCTTGGGACTCCTACTATAAGTATTAGACTTGATGAATTTTCCACAACTCTTACATGTTCTTTTTCTCTTGTTTATTCTTTTTTCTCTTTGTGTTTCAGTTTGGGTAATTTTCGTTGACTTAGCCCCAGCACTGATGCCTTTCTCTGCTCTGTTGTTCCATACTCTGTCCTCTTCACTCCTGTGGTCTGACAGGGGGTAATTACTTCCTGTCTTCGTCTGTCCTGGGAGTTGATCATCACAGTTTGGAATTCAGTTCACTGTTCGCTTTGTAACCTGAGCTCCCTAATGGGTTCAAGAAAAGTTATGATTTTGAGGTTTATCCTGCATTTTATTTCACCCTGTTAAGGTAGGAACAACTTTCTTTTGCAGCTTTCTTCATTCTAAGTGAAAGCAGGACTTATAAATCAGTTTACATACAGATTTTTAAAGATTTCATATAAAGACAACCTGATTTTATCTTTTCTCTTCTCCTCTCTTCCCTTTTCCTCCCCTCCTCTCCCTTCCCCTCCTGTTCTCTCCTCTTCTCTTCTCTTTTTTGAGACAGACACTCTCTTTCACCTATAGTAAAGTCAAGTGTTTATAGTTCAGGCTACAGTAAAGTGAAGTGTTTATAGTTCACTGCAACCTTGAACTCCTAGGCTCAGATGATCCCCCTGTCCCAGCCTCCCAAGTAGCTAGCACCATAGGCATGCATCACCAGGACCAGCTAATTTTTTTTAAAAAATTTTTTGTAGAGACATGGTCTTGCTGTGTTGCCCAGGCTGGTCTAAAGCACCTGACCTCAAGCAGTACTCCCACCTTCGCCTCCCAAAGTGCTGGTATTGTAGACGTGAGCTACTGTGCCTAGCCCTGACAACTTTTAGAAGTCAAGGAACCAAATGGAATGCTATTTCAGAGAAAGTGATACATTTCTAAAAATTAACCCTGGAAGTACCCCTTATAGTTCTCAGGTCATAACTTGCCTAGTCATGATATAAACGTTAAATGTGAGAATAATTTTGCTGTTCACCTACTCGTGAGACAGTAATCAGTAATACTTCAATGAAGATTTGGATTAATTGAGTATCTTTGCTTGGAACAGGTTTGATATGTTTTTATAATTAAGAATTTTCTCATGAATCTTAGGAGTACACGTTATCTTCGCTCCTCTTTCTTATAGGAGGTTATAATTTATCTTTGCGCTTGTAACTTGACAATATGCAAGTGAAAATGTCTCCTACTCAGTGTCGTCAGTCTCCTTTCACTGTGTTTGAAATTTTTCATAATACGGAGTTAAAGGTAAAGAAATTTGAAAAGAAACCTCCTTCACATATGTTAGAGTTGAAGGTGGCTGTTAGCCATGTTAATAGAAACAGCATGTGAAAAGATAGATACGATGACTGTAGTCTGAAAAATAGAGAATACACGACTGGATATTCTCCAGACAGCCCTTGTATACAAGTCTGAAGGTCCAGTACGTTGGGATTAGAGGTAGAATTTGGAGGATCCATCATTGTAAATAGTATCAAAACCATGGAACTCCAAGTTCCTGCCTGGAGAGATGCCAACATTGAGAGGAAGGGGCTGAGAGTGAGTTGAGTGGGCAGGCAGAGTGGAAGGAAACCTGGAGAGCATAGTGACACCGGAGCCAGGAAGAGAAAGTCACCTCGAGGTGCTGCTGAATGCTGGAGTATTTGAAGACAATTTTAGGTGAGAACTTAGGCAGTAGGTTTGGGGGTCATCAACCGGTGGTTGGTTTTAGAAATCTTTGCTGTGAATACCTGTGAATGATAGTATAGTAAATACAGTGAGAAGAAGGCTGAGAGAACCAAGAGAGATGAGCAGAGTGAGTTCCTAAAATACCGTGTCCACATATTTGAATTTGTGCAGAGCAAATCTGTTATATATGCTTAGCATATATAACAAAGACAATGACAATCTTTTAGCTCCGGATATCCATTTATATTTATATATATTCTACTCCTAAAGGAGTTTTTTATTTCTTTTATTTACTTTTTTTTTGGAAACAGAATCTCACTTTATTGCCCTTGGTAGAGTGCTGTGGCATCATAGCTCACAGCAATGTCAAACTCTTGGGGTCAAGTGATCCTTTTGCCTCAGCCTCCCAAGTAGGTGGGACTACAGGCGCCTGCCACAATGCCCAGCTAATATTTTTAGAGATGGGTTCTTGCTCTTGCTCAGGCTGGTCTCCAATTCCTAAGCTCAAGCAGTCCACCCACTTTGGCCTCCCAGCATGCTAGGATTATAGGAGTCACCACCCCTAACCCCTAAAGGAATTTTAAACAAACATACAAATATGTTTCTGGAGATCGGAATTAGAAGAAGTGTGATACTGTGTAACTGACAGTTACCATGACAGTTTGGCAGTATTTAGGTTTATGGTAATTCATCTATTCTCTTTCTGAAGTCTGCAGCATGCCTTTGGAATGAGGTGTTGCTCACGTAAAATTCCATAATACCCTAGTAATAAGATATGTATTTCATGCCACATACCATTGGCTAGATCTTGATCTTAAAGGTTTTTTCTAGTAGCTTTTGCAAGAAGAAATCAAGTGTGGTTATATTTTCCAACACTTTTACGCCCATAGACAGAAACAAAGGTATAAAGCAGGTGCTTTAGTTACGATCACCTCTGTTGGAAGTGGAGGGACCCCAGCTTTATTCTAAAATTATTATGTATACAGGAAAGAAATTAATTCAAATGGATTCACTATCAAACTAGACAGGGAACCTCATTTTACTTACTGCACTAGGACCTATGCCAGCATTGCTTCATCTTTGGCATTTGTTGTATCCTGTTTTGTTAAGTTAAAAAGCAGCTCTTGTTTAGTGCAGTTGTCTTAAGTTTTTTCCATATACACCCCATTAGTAAACAGAAATTTTTGAAAACTCCTTCATATGTATATGTGTATGATTGTTTATATAAAGTACCTACATGTACCTCTGTTCTGACGTAACAAATATTATAAACCATCTAGAGAATAAGGGCATCTGAAAAGGATGAGAAAATAATGAATCATTTTGTAAACTTCTGGCTTCGCATACCACAAAGACCGTTTGTCTCTTTGGAGACATAGGAGTTGGTTCTATTTTTTTTTTTTTTTCAATTGATTATGTGTGTAATATGTCCTTCAAGTTCCCATGTATGATATCTGAGCAATTTTTAAAAAATGTAGTCAAGGCCGAGAAGTAAACTTTTATATTCATGGTTACTATTATTTATCCAGGACTTCATATAATGCAAGTTTTTCTAATCAGAACCTTATTGATTAAGCAAACAAAAGCCTATAATAATTTTTACCATTGTTTGTTACCATATCCCATAATTTACAAGTTTGAAATCATAATGATCAGTATTAAAGTTATACTACGAACACTAGATTTACTGTGCTGATTTTTCTTTCAGATGACATTAAAGTATCAGTAAATGATTTTATCATCAAGGCAGCAGCTGTTACCCTTAAAGTAAGTAGCAAGCCCAAATAATTTTGTCTTTAAAGGAGTTTCGTGGCTTGGAATTTTTATAATGAGAAATAGAAATCTTATTTTTAAGTCACAAAAATTTTATAATTTTATTGATAAAAATATCATTTAATCTCCCTGTTTCACAGAAGAAGAAACTATAAATCAAAGAGGCTCCAAACTAATTATAGAATAAAGACCATTCATTCAGCAAATACTAATTGATTCCCCTATTTTATGCTAAATACATTCTAGGCATGGAATTTATGGTGGACAAAAGCCTACGTGATTTCTGCATTAATGGAGCTTGTGTTTTCACAGGGGAGGTACTGATAAGTCAGATAGTGGAAGTGCTGAGGAGCAAAAGAAAGCTGGGTAAGGGGACAAAGTAACTGAGGGTATCTTGTTCAAACCTGAAGCCAGGGAAGCCTCTCCGACAAGGCAGTCAGAGGCAAGGCCTGAGAAGAGAGGAGTGAGCCAAAAATGGATCTGGTAGAAGAGCCTTCCACATAGAGCCTCCCACAAGCTCCCAGGCTGTGAAGAGTGGTCTGTTATCCATAGACACGGTGCTGAGGGGTCGTGTGCCTAGAGTAGACTTAGTAAGTGGGGGAGCAGATAGGGAGCGGGTGCAGTTTTTAAGAAGGTAGAGGAGGAGAAGAAGAGGGGCTAAAGTACTACGAATGTGATGCTTTGTTGGCCATGGTGGGACCACAGTTTTTATTATGAATGAGAAGGAAGGCTGTGGAGGGTTTTGAGCAAAGGGCTAAGGTGATCAGATTTATACTTTAAAAAGAAAAAGGACAGACTATGCTCAGCATTTAGTAGAATACAGCAGGAGAGGCAAGGGTGGAAGCATGAGCGCCCTACGAGGCTGTAGAAGACAACAGTGGCTTGCACAAAGGTGTTAGCTTTGCAGCTGGCGTGAATTGGAGATCGTGGTTCCATTTCAAAGTAGAGCCAACAGGATCTGCTGATGAATTGGATGTGGGGTGTGAAAGACTGAAGATTTGGGACAAAGCAGTGGGAGGAATGGAGTTTTCCCTGTACTAAGATTGAGGGAAGTAGGAGAAAAGTAGGGTTTGGGGAGTGGGGTTGGATTTTTTTGTGACAGAGTCTCTCTCTGTCATCCTGGGTAGAGTGCCATGGTGAGCTCACAGAAACCTCAAATGCTTGGGCTCAAGCAATTCTCTTGCCTCAGTTTTTCTATTTTTAGTAGAGACTGCGTCTCACTCTTGCTCAGGCTGGTCTTGAACTCCTGATCTCAAGCAATCCACCTGCCTCGGCCTCCCAGAGTGCTAGGATTACAGGCGTGAGCCACAGTGCTCAGCCAGGAGAAAAGTAGGTTTGAGGTGAGGAATCCTGAGTTTGGTTCCACACATGTTAAATTTGAGGAGCCTAGTAGATGTCCCAGTGGAGGTGGTAGGAAGGCCGGTAAGCATGAGCCTATGGTTCAGTGGCAGTGTCTGGCTGGAGATGTCAATTGACTAGGACCCAGGCTCCTGCCTTCCTGCTCAGCACCAGTTTCCATCGTGCTGTCTCTCTGTAGCGAAGCTATTTTCTGGGATCACTGCTGGTTAACAACACTGTATTTAAAGTACATTTATTTATATTGAATTTTGTTTTTACTTCTTAGAAAATACATTAATACAGAACTTTAAAAGTGTGCGCTTTTTTAGCATGTATATAATTGTTCATATGACTTTTCTCTTTTGACCAAATAGTTTGGATTATATTAAAGATTTTCTAGTTGTGAATCATTTTTGCATTCCTTAAATGTAGCTCTAGTGGTCCATAAGATATTTGTTAATATATCATTGTATAATTTTATTCCCAGAATCATATGTAGTTATAATTTAAATCTGGTATTAGCTTTATAGGCTTTTTTTATCATTGGCTTCAATAAACTTATTTGGATTTTTTTTCTTTTTTCTGTGCTTATTTCAATATTATAAGGATTTGTATTTCTTGTAGTTTTGTAGATTCACAGTAAAAAATACCTGAACTTAGTTTTATTTTGAGGGGAATATAGGCAACTTTCTCATTTTATCCCCATAATTACTGATCTAATTCTCAACTTTTTCTTAAAGCAATTTTGGAAGCTTATTATTTTCCTAGAAAATCAGTCATTTTACCTGGATTCCAAAACTTAGTAGCCTAGAATGATTTAAATTTCTTTCTTATAGTTCCTTTAATGTCCTCAGTACCTGGGATTATTCTAAACTCTTTCTCTTGCTGTTGTATTTTTATGTTCTTAGCTGACGTTGATTTTTTTATATATCTCTTCGTTTCTTGGGTTCATTTTGGTTAGAAATACTTGGCTAGAAAACTTGAATGTGTAATGTAAATTTTTTTATAAATTAGAAGGTTTAATTCAAGACCGTATTTTTCCTTGAATACAACTTAGAGCATACTGCATAGGTTTTGTTACATAATTTTGTGATAAAATTTTTATTTGTCAGATATTCTTCGTTCATGAGGTTTCCCTTTTTTTGGTTTGTGTGTGTGTGTCTTTTAGTGTTGTCTGTGAATAATTTAAAATCTTCTGAGGGGTTGGGACTTAATTGATTCTTTTGACATAGTAACATTATTAAATGAATGAATGAGCTGAGCCTTGGAAAGTAGGAAAATGAAAAGAACAATTAAGTCCCAGCCACATACACCAGAGCTGATGGGTTTGAATCCAGCCCAGGCCTGCCAAACAATGACAACTACAACCAAAAAATGGCTGAGCATTGTGGAAGGCACCTGTAGTCCCAGCTACTCAGGAGGCTGAGGCAAGAGAATCACTTAAGCCCAGGAGTTGAGGTTGCTGTGAGCTGTGACGCATAGCACTCTACCCAGGGCAATAGCTTGAGGCTCTGTCTGAAAAAAAAAAATGCCATGAAGGTGGTCTCAAAATGGAAATGAGCTTAGCGAGACAGTGAGAAGGGTAAGTGGGAAATTCCTCTTAGGGGAGTGGTCACAGGTAAAATGTATTGGTAGGGTGGAACCAAACTGTAGGGCCGTGCTTGAATGACATGCGGGCAGGTCTGGATTTTCTGTAGAAAGCAAGGAAATTTTCAGAAGATAAATTCCTTTTTTATTTCTGTTTTTTGGCATCCTTTCACCTGTGACATTTGGCAACATCATCAATGTACACTGTTTCCAGGCATTTAGTCACTTTGTCCATTTTTTTAATCCTTAGTATAGTTGCTTGTATATTAGATGTATGTATGCTCATACATATAAATCATGTTTATGAAGCTTAGAAGTCTCTTTCTAAGTAGAGAAGTCATTTACTGAGGGCCTGCTAATTAATATACAGTGTACCCCTTTGCTGGGCTAGAAAGTCAGACTTCTTTATGCCAAAGGAATAATGTAGTTGAATATCGCTGATATTTCCAATCCCCTCAAAGCATGCTGGTCATTGCTTGAGACAAACATTAAATACCTTCTAGCAATCAGTTTTAACAAAGAAAACTTTTTTTGACCTTGATGTAAAGAGATCAAAACATGCAGGTCATCAGCATTTCCTCCTCTAGCTTGCTTCAGAAAGGTGGTATGTTTGATTATTCTTCCCAGAGAATTGACACACAAATCCAAACCACCTTTTTCAAGCCAAAGTTGCATTTGTTTTCTTCTATCTAGCTATATTCCCTTTGAAAACCGCATAATAATTTTAGTTATTTGTCGGTAACCTTCTAGGTCTAAAGCTACATGTTTTTCCTATTTCTAGCAAATGCCAGATGTTAATGTAAGCTGGGATGGAGAGGGCCCCAAGCAGCTTCCCTGTATTGACATTTCAGTGGCTGTGGCAACAGATAAAGGTTTAATTACACCAATCATAAAAGATGCTGCTTCCAAGGGTATACAGGAAATTGCTGACTCTGTAAAGGTATGTCTTTAGAAATACTGGGCTTTTAAAATGTAGGAATATACTTCCAAGTAATTACTTTCTGATAAAGTTTTGACATGATCTGTTTACACTGTGATTTTAGGAGAGGGCAGGATGGGGATTATATCAATTGATTGTTACCTGTGTATTGGTTTTTGGTTTTTTATCTCAATATGATCCATTTTAAGAAAATAAGTATTGACTCAGTGCCTGTGGCTCAAGAAGCTAAGGAGCCAGTCACATACACCTGAGCTAGCGGGTTCAAATCCAGCCCGCCAAAATGACGGCTGCAACCAAAAAAAAAAATAGCCGGGCCTTGTGGCAGCCACCTGTAGTCCCAGCTACTTGGGAGCCAGAGGCAGGAGAATCGCTTGAGCCCAGGAGTTAGAGGTTGCTGTGAGCTGTGAGTTGTGATGTCACGGCACTCTACCCAGGGCGAAAGCTTGAGGCTCTGTCTCAAAAAAAAAGAAAATAAATATTTAAGGGTGGCACCTGTGGCTCAGTTGGGTAGAGCGCTGGCCCCATATACTGAGGGTGGCGGGTTCAAACCCAGCCTCAGCCAAAGTCCAACAAAAAAAATAGCGGGGTGTTGTGGTGGGTGCCTGTAGTCCCAGGTACTTGGGAGGCTGAGGCAAGAGAATGGCCTAAGCCCAGGAGTTGGAGGTTGCTGTGAGCTGTGACGCCATGGCACTCTACTGAGGATGATAAAGTGAGACTCTGTCTCTACCAAAAAAAAAAAAAAAAAAAAGTATTTAAAAATTTAGAAATAACATACAGGTAAATTAGGAAATAACTTCATTCAAGTTGAAAATAAACTTTATTTTCTAAAGTCCAGAGTCAGTCCTGAAGATGCTATTTCAGATAGATTTTTAAAGTTGAAGTAAAGCTGAAACTGTTATTTCTATGAAAGTAGTAATGTAGTAATAGGTAACCTCAGTGTTTTTTTGTGTTTGGGGATTTTTTTGAGACAGAGTCTTACTCTTTCACCCCAGTTAAAGTGCAGTGGACATGAGATCATAACTCACTGCAACCTCAAAACTTCTGAGTTCAAGAGATCTTCCTGCCTCAGCCTCCCAAGTTGCTGGAACCATAGGCGAGTAGCTAGGACCACAGATGTTCACCACCATGCCCAACTAATTTTTTTCTGTTTTTAGTAGAGATAGGGTCTTGCTCTTGCTTAGGCTGATCTTGAACTCTGGCTTTGGCCTCGGAGAGTGTTAGGATTATAGGTGTGAGCCGCCATGCCTGGATGACCTCAGTATTAATAACACTATTTTTAAAGTTTATTTCATTCATTTTCTCTCTAAAATTGAGCACATTAAAAGTAACCTAGTATTCCAGAGGCAAGGTACTTTTACTTTGTCTGGATTTCTTGTAAAGCAATTTTTGTAGCTTTAATATGAAGAATCTGATTTCACAAAAAAATAGCACATTGACTAGGCAGGAACACAGGCAGTAGGTCAGCTTTGGCAGCCTCAGTCCTTTCCAAGGGTCGCTTTTAGCAAAAGTGTCATGAGTCTTGAAGTATTTGCTTTGAAAATTTTAAACTTGTTGGGGTAAATGATTCTTTTTCCATTTGCCAAGGAGCTGCTGTTACATGTATAGGGATAGAACAAATTATAAGTTGGATAAAAGTAGAAGGTAAGACTTGTTTGGGGAGCTGACAGTATATTGATGCTTAGACCTACTTGCTCAAGACAAATAAATGAATGCAAGTTTCTCTGGTTTTTTAAAAGCTTACCCACAAATATGAGTTTACTTAAAATTTTAGAGTTAGATATAATTAAAAATTATAATTATTATTATTTAACTATTAATTTCAGACTAGTGGAAGCGACCTTTTTAGGTCTTACTTCACTCCTCTTTGGAAAGATTTTCAGGGTGTGTTTGTATAGATAAAAATGCAACTGTTTTTCTTAATTGAAAGGTGATGTTAATTCAGCCAATTCAAAAGTCAAAGTAAAATATTGGTTAATGGGATATATAGTGTATACCATTTGTTCATCAAGAGCCTTAGGTCTAATGGTATTCTTAATTCTCCAGTAATTGTAACAGTTTTAAAGGGGAGAACAAAGTTTACTCCATAAATAGCCCATAAATTCTTTCATTGAATTAGGAAGGTATATATGTTATAGAAATATTTGCTGTCTTTTGTTATAGCCTATCAGTTGGGTGCTTCAGGTAACATGTACTTAGATTTTTAAGTTTACATTGCCAGGAGATCTCAGTGAGAATTACAGATTTTCAAAATCAACAATCCTTCTTACTTTACACTGATTTTAGAGTTCATTGACAGGAATAGCCAGCTGATATATTAAGACTCTGCAGAGGTTTTATTTTTAAGTATAGTGTGTATACTTGAAATCTAGTTCTTAAAATGAATTTTGCTTTTTTATTTGTTCCAGACTGGTAATTCATCATGATATATTGAGATCATCTGCCTTAAAAACAATGCCTTTCAAAAAGTTCATATGAAAAAAAAAGAAAAAAAAAAGTTCATATGATACGTGTCTGTTCAAATCACATCAATAATTACATTGCGTAAGGCAGGAGACATACGTTTGTAGACTGTTCTCTCTACTCATATTCTAAGAACTATACAAGTCAAAGTTCAATTTTCCATTTTTTATTCTGGATTCAAATAATTTTATAAGTAACTATATCCAAATAGTATAAATCTGTAATTGTTTTAGTTGCCAGTAAGTCGTAGATTATTTTTAGATTTTTGATATTTTTAAGAATATTTTAGTTTTCAAAAATAAAATCAACTGTGGTTTAAAATTAAATAGTTATCAACTGTGATTTTAATAATACCTGTGTTGGCAATGTAATACAAAACATTAAATAAGCTCTAAATTGGTTTTATTGACCCAACGACAGTGGCTCCATTTCTCTCTATCCTTCCTCTCATAAATTAGTCATTTTTGCATGTGATAATTCAGTGTCAGTATTCTTGCTTTTGAAACATTGAAAAATAAAGATTAATAGAAGTATGGTTAACTCCAAGTGCAAGTGAGAGGACATTTTAACTATTTTTCTTAATATCACTCTTAGTGTCACGTCTTTCTCTAAGTTTTTAGAAATTGATGTTGTCAAGAATGCTATGAAGCTAGTAATTCTTAGGTTCCTTGTGGGCAGTGTAAAGCAGACTAGCCATTTCAGGAAATGTTTTAGCTATAGGACCAAGAACCAAAAAAAGTTCTTTCTCTGAGGCACTGTAATTTCACTTCTGAGAATTATTATGGAATAATTAAAAAGAAACCAACAAAGAAAGTTATAATACTAGGAAGATGACTAAGTAAATTATGCAGATGCATCCTTTAGAATGTTAAGCAGATTGTAAAAAATTATTTCTAATGACTGACAATACAGAAGGTACATATATTGAAAAGTGAAATATACCATTCTGTATTATTTACCACTATCCAGGGTTTTATATATGATGTAGGTAGAGGTGAAGCAACCTGTGAAAGATGATGAGTGATATGTTGGTTGTGGGATTACGGGGGTACTACTTCAGTTGCCATTGGATTAATTATTTAAAACCAACTAGATTGACAAGAATGGCTTCTAATACTTTATCTTACAAGAAAAAATGTATAAGCAACATAAAAATTGCATTGTGTATAGAGAAAACACTGAAGCCTTCTGCCTGGTGATAGTGCTCAGGGCATTACCAATATCTGAGAAGGTGTTAAAGGGTGGTGGATTTTCTAGAGTTTTGACATCTTTAGTCTCTTAGGTCAGCTGTGCTTTAACTTGTTTGTTCTTATAATTATATTAAATAATATAAGATCAATAATAATAATAATAATACAAGATCAAATGTAGAACATATTGTTGGCTATCATGCTCTGATTCTGTATTTACATTTTTCTCAGGCACTTTCAAAGAAAGCAAGAGATGGAAAATTGTTACCTGAAGAATATCAAGGAGGATCTTTTAGGTAAATTTAAATTCTTAATTATCAATCGCCCCAAACAGGTAAATAAAAGACTTATTAATTCCATGTCAACCTATTTTATTTATTGTTTGGAAATAATTTTTAAATTTAAGATAAATGTCACATACTTTGAGTGGATATTGACCAGCATGTATTTATATTCAGGTTCTTAAACTTTTATTTTTTAAATAAATTTATAAACATAAAAAATTTGTAAACCTTAGCTGTTTTCTTTCTACTTGTGGTTTTTTTTTTTTTTTCAGTTATTTATTTTCAGCTCTATTTTCAAGTGTAACTTCCATAAAATGCACTGAGTATAGCTTGAATTTTTCACAAAGTGAAGAACCTATGTAGCCACCCAGAGCAAGATACAAAACATTCCCAGCATCCCAGAAGCCTCCCTTTACCCTTCCTAATCATTGCCCCCTCAAAGATTGCCTTTACCGTAGGTTTGTTTTGCTGGTTTTGGTCTTTATATAAAAATTATGTATTTTTTAGTATCTGACCCCTCTGCCCATATTTATATCCGTGACATTATGTTGTTATGTGAAGCAGCCATTTATTTGTTATTGTAGTATATATAGTATTCTATTTAATATTCTGTTAAATCAGAATCTGTTTACTGTTGATGGGCATATGGGTTGTTTCTAGTTATGTCCTATTACAAATAATGGTGCTATGAGCAGTCTTATTAGTGTCTTATGGTAAACATATGTACATTTTTTTCTTGTTATTGTATAGACCTAAAAGTGGAATGTTTTGGCTTAAAAGCTCTAATAGACACTGTCAAGTGATTTTCCAAAATGGTTACACAAATTTACCCTTCCATCAGTGCATGAGAAGGCCCATTGCTCTACATACTTGCCAACATTTAGTATGTTAATAATTCTTGGGGTGTGTTGACACTCTACAGCATCAAATTAATGACATTGCATCCTTTTTCATTCATCAGCCATTTGGGTATATGGTAACTCATCAGATAAAGTACCTATTGAAGTCTTGTGTTCATTTTTAAAAATTATTTGTGGAGTTCTTATTCCCAGATACACAGACATTTGTAGGCCATATGTATATTATTTCAAATACCTTTCCCACTCTGTGGCTTACTTTTGGCACTCTCTTGGTGATGCTTTCTAATGAACAGAGGTACTGAATTTTAATGAATTCCTACTTATCAGTATTTTTCTTTATAGTTGGTTCTATTTGTTTTCTGTTAAGAACTTTTGTGTGTCCCAGTCATGAAGTTACTCTTCTGTGTTCTAGAAGTGTTGTGATTTTACTTTTGACGTATATCTCAGAATTCATCTAAAATTGGATTTTGTGTATAATGTGAAGGGCAAGATTCTCATTTTTTTTTTTGAGATATATGGATATTAAGTTAACACAGCATCGTTTCTTTGAAAAGATTTCTTCTTTTCCATAGTATTGAGAAGGTTCTCTTGTGTACGTTTGTTGGGTTCCGTGTTCTCTCTTTTTGATATTATAATCTTTTTTTGATATTATAAATGCTATTATTTTTAAATTTCATTTTCTAATTAAACAACTTATACATAAGGTCATTCATCACTTAAAAACATGGATATACATTGTTAGGCTTTCATTGTTGTTTGAACATCATACGGTGTACTTACATAAACCCAGGTGGTGTAGCTCACTAACACCTGGGCTGGTGGGAGACAGCCTATGGCTCCTAGGCTACAAACCTGTCCATTATGTTGCTATACTGAACAGGCAATTATAACATAGTGGCAAGTATCTAGACATTAAAAAGATTCAGTAAAATTACAGTATAAAAGATGTTAAAAAAAAAAAAGGTATATCTGTATAAGTTACTTACCATGAATGGAGCTTGCAGGACTAGAAGTTGTTCTGGGTGAGTTAATAAGTGAGTGGTAAGTAAACGTGAAGGCCTAGGACATTACTATAAACTTTATAAATACTGTACATTTAGAGTACACTAAATTTATAAAGAAATACTCAAACTATGACCTTATGAGGACCGTGATGTCACTAAGCAATAAGAATTTTTTAGCTCCATTATAATCTTACGAGACCACTATTGTATATGCGGACCCTGCTACGCGGCACGTGACTATAGGTATAAAACAGATTTTTACGTTGACTTTTATCTATGTCTTACCAAAATTTACTTATTAATTTTACTAATTTATCTGCAGTGTATTAGATTTTTCTATATATACAATTTATCAGTGAATACGAATAGCTTTTATTTTTTTGATATTTATATCTTACATTTCTTTTTCGCAATGCTTAATTAATGCTTAATGTTAGATAGTAGATATTTGTATGTGTGTTGCTACATGTCCTTTGGTCTTTGAATAAGTTGAAAGTTCAGTAGCAAAGGTTTTTAGTAAGTAAAACTATATACTAAAGGAAAGGTAATTTGATCGAGGACGTGCCACCTTCAGAGCTTTTTGTTTTCCCTCTAGTATTTCCAACCTGGGGATGTTTGGCATCGATGAATTTACTGCCGTAATCAACCCACCTCAGGCCTGCATCTTGGCTGTTGGGAGATTTCGACCTGTGCTGAAGCTCACTGAGGATGAAGAGGGGAATGCCAAACTGCAGCAGCACCAGCTTATAACAGTCACAATGTCAAGTGACAGTCGGGTGGTCGATAATGAACTGGCAACCAGATTTCTTGAAAGTTTTAAAGCAAACCTAGAGAATCCTATCCGACTTGCCTAGTCCTCAAAGATGAGAAGGTGGTCTTTAGCTTACTTAACTCAGTAGCTATTACCAAGAAATGTACATTACAGGGAAACAACTAGGTATTTAAGTATAAAGGGGGTGAAATGTTCTTTTATTTAAAGTGCAAGCATTTGACCCAAGTTGTCTTCATTTTCAGTTTTGGTTTAATGTTGTAGGAATAAATGGTAATAAACTAATAAAAGAAAGAACATTTGGTTAGTCAGATCCATTTTTAACCTTTGGTGCTTTACAAAAGGGGTATTAAAAACTAGATGTAAGGGCTGGGCGTGGTGGCTCACACCTGTAATCCTAGCACTCTGGGAGGCCGAGGCAGGTGGATTGCTGAAGCTCACCAGTTTGAGACCAGCCTGAGCAAGAGTGAGCCCTTGTCTCTAAAAAATAGCCTGCCATTGTGGCAGGCACCTGTAGTCCCAGCTACGTGGTAGGCTGAGGCAAGAGGATCACTTGAGCCCAAGAGTTTGAAGTTGCCATGAGCAAAGACGTGATGGCAATCTTTCTAGGGCCACAAAGTGAGACTCTGTCTCAAAAAAATAAAAACTAGATGTAAATTAAATTATATATTTGGCTCATTTGAGCATTTTAGAATATTTAAGAATGTATGATACTTTGTAAAATCAAAAATTGTTAAAACTATCTAAATTGAGTCAAAGTTAGAAGTGGTTTTCAGAGGGAGATGCCCATCGACTTAGCAATGAGACCTCACTTATGGGCACTGCTCTAGATGTACTTGAACAGTTTAATATGTATAGTTCTGAATAATAGTAAATAAATATCATACTGTATTGGGGGTTGTGGCAACATTATTGAATTTTTTATGTATATAAAGCTGTATGTTTTCGAGTGGTTTCTATCATTCTTATATTTCACTTCTATAACACTGTGAACTTCTAAAGAATAGAAGAATAGAATAAAAGAAGCAAGAATGGAGAGAGAGATGCTTCAAAAGTTGTGTGCTTTAATGAAAAGCTATAGCTAAAATCCATAAACCTTCTGAAATAAACTGCTTACCTTCATCCTGAGTTCGAATATATTTAAATAGTGTTATTGCCTACCTAATATTTTAATTTAATGTCAGTTTAAAAACAAAATGTTGTTTCTTTGTGCATTTTAATAAATTTTGTATTGTGCAATAAAATGTGAGAAAATACAAACATTTCTTTTATATTTTAAATGTCAGGACACAGAATTTTAGTAAAACTTTGAAATAGATGAATTTTTTTCTAGAACATCTTAAGAAATATTCCACACGAGGAAAGAGTGATTTAAAATTAGTGTGACATTAGGAAAGTAACTGATAGGAAATATAAAACTCTGGAAAGAGAGGGGAAGAGAAGACTTAGGAAGCCAGACACATGAGGACTGTCTTTTTTATTCTACTGTTAACATGAGCTGGTTGTGTGGGTTTATACCTTTAATCCCAGCACTTGAAGAGGCTGAGGTGGGAGAATCACAGATTAGCCAGGTGTGGTAGCATATGTGTATAATCCCGGCAACTCCAGAATCTGACACCAGAGGATCCCTCGAACCCAGGAGTGCAAGGTTACAGTGAGCTATGATCAGCCTGCTGTACTCCAGTCTGGATGACAGAGCAAAAACTCTCTCTTAAAAAAAAAAAAAGATGAGTGAAAATTTCATATAATCATAAAGGTTAGAAGAGCTTATTTCTCTCTTTTGACAACTCTGCTGTAACTGGCAAGATAACTATTTGAATTGGATGGTGATGAATGGTCATTTAATTAGCTGTCACAGAAAGATGCCTCCTGTTAGTGTCAGCTGACATGAATCACCAGAAGAGAGACTATATGGTACAAGTTGTGTGGTATGGCATGATAAACTATAAGCCCTAACCAAGAGAGCCTTCTAAAATAATTAGCGCCCCAGTATGGCAATGTTAAGCAATCCACTTACTCAGTTTTGTTTTTTTTTTAAATATGGAACGCTTCACGCATTTGCGTGTCATCCTTGCGCAGGGGCCATGCTAATCTTCTCCGGATCATTCCAATTTTAGTATATGTGCTGCCGAAGCCAGCACCACTTACTCAGTTTTTAACAAGACATTCTTTAAAAAGTCTTCAGAACTTTTGTCATATTAACAGTTATACCAAAAATGATAACCTCAGAACTTTTGTCACATTAACAGTTACACTGAAAATTATAACCAATGCTATTTCAACATAATTTTTATAAGTTACGTTATTTTCAAAGTCAATTTTAAGTGAAATGATTTGCATTGTCTCCTGATTTTTCCAAGATTTAGAACATGACACAGACATAAGTATCTTGATTTAGAGTTGTGTTCCATGGACTGACATACAAAAAAACAGAAGAGCATCTGTTTCCCTGTGGGTGAAATGGGTGTTGCTATCCACCCCAACCTGTGTTAGAGAGTTGTGAGCTGCACGGGAGAAATGGCCATATAAATTTAAGACATTTTAATTCTTTATGGACATCACGGCCAGGCTTTCCATATAATCAACTGATTTCTTGGTTTGACTTCCCAGCTTTTGGTACAAATCTTGGTCATTCTGACTAAAAGTATTTTTCCTACTGTTTTTAGGCTGATGGGGCTTATATAAGGAAGTTTTTATTTCTAAAAGGTATTTCTGCTGCAGTGTGACTTCAAAGAATAACACTGATTTAAGAATGGAGCAGGTTTACTCGGTTTGAACTGTGTGCTGCCTTCGCAGGCCTCTTCCGCATTGTGCTGCTAATTTATTTGTAGGAGCTGAATATCACACTGAGAGGATGTAAAAAATGAAATTTTAGTTTTGGTCATCTTATTTAAACAGGGGAAATGACTAAAATATTGAAAAGACTTCTAAGGAAAAGGAAATACGCCAGTTATCACTAGCATATCATGAAAATATCAATAAAAATTAGAATTTATAAGTCAGAATGACTGTCCCTGATGATAATTTCTCGCTAACATTTACAGACACAGTTTGATGACTGTTTTGTGCTCTGCTAAAGTCATTGGTGTACTGCTGCCAGAAGCCTTTGTTCGAAAGGTTGCTAAGAAATTTCTGTATATTGTTGCAGTATTTTATAGAGAGTCAAATGGAACTTAATCATTTGTAGATTTTTTCATTGTATATATTTTCACTTCATACTTAATTTTACACTAAATTGTATAGGCCAACTGTGGGCAATTTGCTGCAAGTAAATCTTAACCTTTCATTGACAGATAGGTGGTGCTGTGAGTTGATATATTGATCATATGAGGAAAAAAATAAACATTTAAATGTTCATTTTCAAGCAAAATTTGTCCTCATTTCACATTGCATTTTGGTGGACTTTGTCACAGGTGAAGAAATGAACAAGCCAGGTGTGTTGCAGATAAGAGCCACTAATTTAATGATGATGCCCTTAATGGGAAACTTCTGCTGACTTTTGAAGAAGGAAATAACAATACAGTCTGGCCATATACAAGTAGGTCAAAACGGAGAGGACAGCAGACATCGGGAAATAGCTGGACCATTTTGCTATAAGGAAAGCTTATTGACAAAGTCAGTGTTTTTGAGGAAGGGAGAAAATGAGTAATATTCAACATGTTAGCATGCTGTGGTGTCTCATAAGTATATGGGATGGGTGTGTTCAATCGGATAATATGGCAGCAATGATACAATTTTCCATCTAAAATACAATCCTCCGTAGCTTACATTCACCAGTGCCAAAAGCAGTAACTGAAAAGTTATGTGCAGCAAATAGTGTGTTTCAGCAGACATCCAAGCTTTCTATAAACGGAAAAAGGAATAGTCTTCTGATAAAATCATTTTAAATAGTTCCAGATTTAAAAAAGAGTTTTTAATGTCTATTGGTTTTGGGAGGTGGAGGCAGACACAATAAGAAGGAAGGTATGGTTGCTTTAAATTTGTAATATTGAAGACATCATTTAATTGAGACGATAAAGTATGAAGACATTTTGAATAATGGTTATTAGCATCTCTTAGAACAGTCTTTTGTTTCTTTGATCACATGAAGTTTATTTTCACATTTTATCTCATAGCCTTGTTTTTCACGGCAAATCCAAGTAGCCTTTTTCTTCCTGGGAGAGTAAATGCTTTGTAAACCTCCTAATTTAACCTTAACTCTCTGATATATACCATTAAGGGAAACATGGGTTTTCATTAAAACTTGAGTAATTATTAGTAAAATCATTAATTAGCCATGATTTACCTTTTTCACATCTAAAATTTCTTACTTTATGAAATTCTTTATTACTCCTATCACTGAAAGGTAGCTTTTAAAGATACCTTAAATTAAGGTGTGATTAAATAACATTGGTCATAGCCCTTTATAAAGCATTAAGTGAATGTAAGATAGCAAATTTTTAATATAAACTGCGCTCATCAGAAGCTCATCATCAGTCTGTTGGATGAGAATGGGATTCATCAGGACCTGCAGTGTGGTACTTAATAAATTACCATCCTTCCCAACAGAACTACTGGTCACTGATACATACTTTGTTTCTCAAGTTTGCATACTTTTAAAATCAAGAGTATTTTAAGCCTTATGTCAGCTTTACCCTATTTCTGTGCTTCACGTTCTTTCCTATAAAATGAGGAAACAAAGGAAAATTAATCATGCTAGTGGTTACTTATCTTGTTTAATTTTCTCAATTCTGTGTGTGGGAGGTATGTGTGAAGATTGCAAAGTAGGATATGCCTCCCACGTAGAGTCTCAGAGATTACACACACAAACTCAGAGATTGTATAAATTGGCCAAAGCTCAGAAGTACCGCACCTGGGATGGAAACCCAGATCTGTGTAGCACCAAAGTCCAAGCTCACTGCCCTGCAAGATACAACCTCCTAAGTTGTGATACTAAAGCTGAAATATAGTTGCACATGAAGAGGTGGAAGAATGAAGGTCCTGTTCTTCATTAATAAAACTAATGTGTTTGCTCAATAACCAATTTATATTTTCTGAATAGTGGTTCTCTTCGTGCTTTTCAGGCAAAAGTGTGCTGAAAGTGCAGAGGGATTTTTTTCACTATGGACAGCTACTATTAACCTGAAATACTAAGTGTTATGACTTGTACCTCTGATTGGAAAGCTTAGAAATATAGAATCTTACCAAAAAATTGGGACTTACTGCGTCTAAGAATAAAAATATGATACTTTGTATAGAACATTTTACCTTTGTTATCTTTGATTCTGGTTCAAGTTCAGAAAAGTAATTATTTTCAGAGGCCCTAGTCTTCTATATTGATAACCATATCCACCAGAGTCCAAGTTGGGGATGGTGGAATTCATCGGCTTCCTCAGGCCACACCTGTCCATTGTCACCAAGCAAATAGGACGCAGCCCTCCAAAGTACCAGCAAGCCTCAGCTGGGGCACGCTGAGAAGGGTGCCCCTGGAGGCAGGAGGCTGAGAGCATAATGTGTCTATGCTGGGAAGACCACAAGAAGGAGGTCCTCAGGCCAAGCTGGGATTGTCATTCTGGGCACACGGCAGAGTCAAAGCATCCCTGGATGTCCTACACTGCGCCCAGCCACGCACTAGCTAGAACAAGCCATGTGTCTCAGGCACATTCTGAGGAAACGTAGCATGCTTGCTGTAATAGAGAAATTCTTAAAAGAATCACATTCATTACTCTAGAGTAGGCATTGAAGGATAAATTTGAAGCCTGAGAGACAGTAAATTAATAGCTGGCATGAGGGACCAACCACAGAGGCTGGGAAATGTAATCTTATCATTTGAGATAAGACAAAATGGAAAGACAGCTTAGAATCATATAGCAGTCGGTATTAAACCTGTTTATCTTTTGCTGGTAGAAACTGATCTACACTGCAGGTGTTATTTTGAAAATATTAATTCATTTATTTCCAAAGAATTGACCTAATTTCCTGGATGAGACATTTATGAAAATGTCAAACAAAAGTAAAATGTTGATACACAAGGTGGCCATAAAGTTCATGTGTAATTTTAATTTGCACACTATTTTAAATTTCACATGAACTTTATGGCTACCCTGTATATTCATTCATTCAACACTTGTCACCATCTGCTGGGCATAGCCAACAGTCCTTACGCCCAGTCAGCTTACACTGCAGATAAGTGGTATTACGTGCCCAAATGCAGTGTAGCAAGTTCTAAACCCCCTCAAAAAGATAACATTTTGCATTCCTGGTTACAACCTTGCTTTTTTGTTTTGATCGCTCCAATTTCAGTAACCAAATATTGAGTACTGGAACATGCACACTTACCATTTCTCCAAAACTTTGACTTAGTACCTGTGTGTAGCACAACAACTTTAATTTCAACGAAGCTTAGAAAGTTGTAGTAGGAAGGGAAGCTACGCCTACTCTATATACCTACTACTCACAAAGAAAATGTTCTTTGCCACGTCCTGGGGTCTAAAGGAAGTTAAAGATAAACTTTCATTCATTATTTAATTGAAACATATTTGAGTTCCTCTAGTCTCCTACCTCCTCTCCAGCCCCTGCGTTTTTTGAAAGTGTCATGTGTACAATTCAATTCCAGCTTCACGTATCTTCGTGCCCATTGTTTCATCCTCAAGGAACTAGCGGTCAAATTTGTTTTCAAGGAATCATAAAAATCCGTGGGCTCTCTAGCAAAACTATAGGAGCAAGGAAAAGTTTTACTTTTAGCATTAAGTATTTTTAATACTAAAAATCAAGTAATATGTTCTTTAAATTTATTGGCTCAGAACAAACCATTTGAGTTAGATGTTATTACTAAGTACATTATGCTATTGCTGGGGGTTTCATTTGGAGACTGAATTATCTATTATTGAATAATTAAGAATTAAATAGCAATCAGAATATCATGATGAGGTTCAGATATGCTCTTAATACTTTCAATATTTGATATAACTAGAGAAGAATGAGAGTGGATGCTAAGTTTTACAGATGTGCCTGTTCGGGGGAGCAAACTCTTAACAGATCTCCTTTTAAAATTTTTAGTTTAGCCATTTTTATTGGAGATTGCTTAAAGTCATTATTCCTGTAAACTGAGAGTATATGAGCTTATGACTTGGGGCAAATGGAAACTCAGAATTCAATGGGGTACAGAGCTTTTGTATTATATTTCCTTCTTCATTTCCCAAATGAGTCCTTGAGGCTTTGGAAAACATTGAGAGGAATAACTTTGTAAAAAAAAGTCTTAAAATGTAAAAACTGGTAAAGTAAATATACAGACATAAAAAGCAAAAGTATCATTTTCCTTGGGAAAGCATAGGACTTTTATTTTCTAGCTATGTATTTCTTTTTTTTTGTTCTAGCTATCTAATTTCTTAGTTCTTGTTAAGTAGCTGCAGATCTTTTCTTCAAACTGTATGTATGGTGACCATGAAAATATAATAATATGATACTGATCACTAACTTACTGTATTATAAGCATTGCTCTGAATGCTTTCTATGTACTATTAACTCATTAAGTCCTCACCACAACCCAGTAAGTACTGGTATCAGTGGTATTTCACAGAACATTCTTTAAGGGGCTTCTCTAAGACGACACAGCTAGCAAGTGGCAATGAAAGGATTCAAGGCAGACAGTCTGAGCCTCATAAGAGATTCCTTTTTATAAACATCAAATTATTAGGAAATTCTGGAGTTTAGCATTTTAAAAAGGTTTTATGAGTTGGGTAAATGCCTCTCTGTTGATACAGTGAAAGCAGCGTGTTGAACTTCTCGGTTGCTTCTCCTCCAGGAATTGCACGTATTGTAGAAATAAGTCTGTGGCTAAAGCCACAGTAATCTTGACATTTCATTTCCTCTAGATTTTAATATTAATGAATGATGTAGTTCCTTCACCTTCTGATTCAAGGAAGGGTGGTAGCTGGAGTGAATTAATAATTGAGGGTCTAAAAGGAAAACAACACCTCAGTGTTAACTTAGTTAGAGGGCAATGACCAAAGAGTGTTTTGGTTTTGTTCTGGGGTAAAAAGTGATAAGGAAAAAGAAAGTCTAATAAAATTTAAAAAACTAAAAGTTATAAATATCTTTGTGGTTGAAAGTACGTATTCTTTCTATGTAGATACCAGAACATGGTAGGTAGAAATATCCTTGATTTTTTTCCAGATTATGTTGCCAGTTTAGTTTACTTCTTCTCCAACCCTTACCCTTCTCATCACTAACACAATTACTCATTTGTACTTTTAAAAGATTAACACAAGACTCATGTGTCGTAGGCCACCAGGCTAATTGAGTTTCTCCCTCTCCAGCCCCCTCATAGTCAGTCTGGCTTTCACCAAATACATTCCTTTTTTTAAGGGACAGAGGGAATCTTGTTGGCGCAGTTCTGTGCCTAGCTGTCAAGAACATACCAATTAAGTAAAAGCATTATTTTTTGTCAAGACTAGCCTGTACCATTATGACTTTTTGCTCTGAGGCCAGTTTCCTTTCTACAGTAGATGTTTTATGGTGGGAGCATTGACACACTTCTCTTTAATTTGGAAGGCAGAAAACTCTTATGTATTTATATTTTGCTATACTATAAATATAAGACATTCAAAAGCAGCTTACCTGCAGACCCCTTTTTTTTCTTAATCTGCACCAGTGAAAAATTACACTCCCTTTAATTGGGGGATGACTCTGGGGCAAAGTTTTCCATTTTGTAATACTCATATAAAAACAAATTCTTGGTGGACTTCTGCTTTTTATTTTTTAAGAGAAAATAAACGGAGATGTGAATGGGGAGTAAAACTAACAGAATGGAAAGTTTTTAGCAAAAAATATAGATTTTTATGTATTACTGTAAGTATGGAAAAATTGAGTAGGCACATGGACAAGGACTCAAGGATAAGATACACAGTACTATGATTTGATTAGAGATAGCACTGGCTATTGTTTTTGTTTTTGTTTTTGTTTTTGTTTTTTGAAGTTTTTGGCCGGGGCTGGGTTTGAACCCACCACCTCTGGCATATGGGGCCTGTGCCCTACTCCTTTGAACCACAGGCCCCTCCCCTGACCATTGTTTTTAACTTTAACATTTCACTGCATTGTTTTCCTGCACTGAGAACACTCCCTACCGGTTAGCTCTGGTTATTGACATTGACCTAGAGGTACCAAACAACAAGATCATCACGTAACAGGATTTTTTTTTTTAATTTCTTTACTTCTTTGGTAATTTTGTTTTATTTCACCTTTACAGAGACATTTTCGAATCACAAGCAACGATGATCTTAAGATAATTGTGGAAGAAGCCGTGGTGTTCACACATACTCCATTTGGTAGAAGGTGCGCATACTCACTAATCTTTCTCACTAATCTTACTCACTAATCCCAAACATGTTCCAGATTGGACAAGAAGATTCAGGCTTCTGTTGTTCCTTACTCCTACCTCTCTGCCCCAAGGAGCCGTGTGAGATGGGCTCATCCAAGGGGAGGACATTTTGTAGGCTGTGGTGCCAAGACTGCCATGTGTTAGGATTTGTTTTTATCTTTTCCACATGGCGGGTGTGGCCAGGTCAGCCTAAAGCTGTCCCTCCTTGAGAGGCAACCTTCTTAGGAAGGCTGGATTAGGCAGATTCAATTATCTCCTTTGAGGCTTAAGGAATATTTGATTCTCTTTTGATTTAATTGTACAATACTTTGTATTTTTCTTGACAAGTGGATGTGGTAAAACTAAAGGTCAGAGATAAGGGTGTGGACTTGTAGGACAGAAGCCAAGGAAGCCGTTAACCTGTTTTTGGCTCAGGCAGCAGTGGGCTAGTAAATGTTTAACAGCCACTCTTTGAGGAAGAAATGTGTATACACAACCAAATGTAATTCTATTATAAATGTTACTAATACACAAATAGTGAAATACACAATTTACAAATAACAGTAGAGCATATAATACTCTTTATTGTAAATTTTATGTAGCTAATTGATTCTTACAGAATGCTTTACAGACCCTCTTCTATCTATAGCCAAACTGTGGTTGCCACTGATGAATAAATATGGCTCCTGACCTGAATGTCGGTTGACGGTTTTCTTGATGCAGAAGAGTAAGATGAAAGTTAAAAAGACAGAGTTGTATGTTAGAATTTCACTTGTTTGTCAATGAAGAGAGCATTTTTTTGTTGTTGTTTTTACTGAATCAGGCACTTTTCAAATACTAGGAGAATATTTTCTTAAATGTTGTGCTGTTCACAGCAAACCAGCTTACAGTCATGACATTTTTCAATTTAATCTGCATTATGTGCATTTTCTATATCATTTTAAGTCTAGAGACAATCAACAATAAATTAATCCCAGATTTGTAGCATTTACTGCTTTCCATAAGTGCCCTGATTTCAGGATTGCAGTGTGATGTCACTGAGGAGCTGTGAAGAGATGTGTAGCCTCACACCATTAAATACTCTTGCCACCATTAAATTGACATTAAAAAAAAAAAAAACCCTTAGTAATGTAGATAATAGTGAATGATTAGCAAGTGATGAGCTTTGGGTATTTAATATCTTTGTTATTGATATAATTTAATCAGCTTATATAACCTTTTAGTCATAGCCATTTTTAACAACTGGCTTGCAGAATTCCTGAAAACTTAACAATGGGCTGTTACAAGCTGGTACAAGCTAGCTTCAGCACACCACTGGCCTTAGGTCTTCCAGCTTAAATCAGTGGTTCCCTGAGGACAGGGTAGTGAGGGTGGGGCAGGGGGAGACATATGTCAATGTGCCATATGCCATACTTCTTTTCTTTTTCTGAGAGTCTCACTGTGTCACTTAGACTAGAATGCAGTGGCATCATCATAACTCACAGTAACCTCAAACTCCTGGACTGAAGCAATTTTCCTGCCTCAGCCTCCCGAGTAGGGGGGACTACAAGTGTGTGCCACCACACTAAGCTAATATTTCTATTTCATTTGGGTTTTGTTTGTTTGTTTGTTTGTTTGTGGAGATGTGGACTCATTCTTGCTAAGGCTGGTCTCAACCTCCTGGCCTCAAACTATTCTCCCATCTTAGACTCCTAAAGTCCTAGGATTACAGGTGTGAGTCACCTTGCTCAGCCTTTTGAAGTATGAAACCCAAGGTCTCACCTGTGGAGATAAGTCCCAGGTGAGCCATCAGGGTTTGAGGTAGGAGCCCCATTCACAGCAAGAGTTGCCGGGTCCTGTTCTCTGTTCATATGTTGTATTCTTTGGGACCTTGTGGGTAGGGGAGGAATAGAGGACTGAGGTGGAAATGAAGTTCATGTGCTCCAGGTCCCCAGCTCTCTACCACTGTCAACCTGGCCTACTTGGGCGTCTGTCCTAGAAGTGCAAATCATCCTAATTCTTGGTTCCTAACCAGAAACTAGGCTCTTGGAGACCACTGAGAAAACAGAACTCAATATGAAGGCTATGGACTATTTAGTTGGAACCATGAGATCTTTTGCTGGGCTTGGCTACTGACTCACTGAAGAACTTTTCCATCTCAGTAGGTCACATTTTCAATGTCATTGTCTAGTATGCTTAAGGGCAAAGCTCAATTGGCTCTTGTCTTGGTATGAACACAATGTACAAAAGAATGGTGGGCTTCCTAGTTCTTTGGAATTAGTACATGGAAACCTGAACTTAGAACACATGGAATAGGGAATTATTTTTTGTTTGTTTTTGTTTATTGAAAGAGCTTTTGCTTTTTGAAAAGATTCACAGAAAGTTTCTTATAAAATATCCTTCAGGTAGTTTTGAATGGTGCTTACAAAATCTCACCTGTAGATATGTTTGCAGAAATATGGGGCGGCGCCTGTGGCTCAAAGGGGTAGGACACTGGTCCCATATGCCGGAGGTGGTGGGTTCAAACCCAGCCCTGGCCAAAAAAAAAAAAAAAAAAGAAATATGCCTATTACGTTAAGCCTCTATGTTTATTGTACAGTATCCAGAGCTGTCCCAATATAACCATGAAATATGAAATATGACCCTAATGAGGAAGACGGGGTGGAGGGGTTACATAGTAGCATAAAGGTGTGTTCAGAACAATAACAAAAACAAAAGCTTTTTCCTTCTCCTTTGCTAGGCTGAGTCACTTGTGGCAAACATGACTGAGCCAGTAATTTTGAAACTATTTTGTAGTCTGTAACACGTCCTAGCCAGTGAAGTCACTGATGAAAACTGAGGTACCTTGGCTGAGTGAAAGTGTTAAACTTTTCTTTTAAATGCCTTAAAAATCCATCATAAAACACACATGTGAGTGTTAAGATGGTGGGTGGCCGTGGAGCAGTAGGGCTATGAAATCAGACAAACCAAAAGTAGCATGCACTCAAAAATTCTGTTCCTATTTGTGAATTAATCTGGCCCAAGGCAGGGCATGGTGGCTCATGCCTGTATACCTAGTACCCCGGGATACCCGGATGGGAAGAACCTTTGAGCTCAAGAGTTTAAGATTGGCCTGAGCAAGAGTGGGAACTCCATCTCTACTAAAAAGAGAAAAATTAGCCAGGCATTGTGGCAGGCATCTGTATAGTCCCAAGTACTTGGGAGGCTGAGGCAAGAGGATCACTCAAGCCCAAGAGTTTGTGAACTATGATTACACCACGGTACTCTACCCAGGGTGACAGGTGAAACTCTGTCAAAAACAAAAGAATAAAAAGAATTTGGCCCAAAATTTCTCATGGAAAAAGAAAAAGACTAATGTCCAGAGAAAAAACATAAAAAGAATTATTTAGTCATCATCAGGAGTCTCATTGTTTTCCTGAGCAGTTTCAAGTCCTACGTTGATCCTTATAATACACCTGTGTATGTGAACTACACCACAGACATACGCAACAATAGGAGATGATGAGGGCATTACTTGAGGTTTTTATTTTGTTTTGTTTTGTTTTGAGGTAATGACATTTCCTTTGGAAAGCTTCCTTTAGCTCTGTGAATGTGTGATTTCAAAGGGAGAATGTCTAACTTGACATGACAGGCTTTTCTTGGGCGTGGAGAAGAGATTAAAAACATAACCATGTGATTTATTAATTTGTCACTGCCTCACATTCATGCTTAGACAATTTATTTCTTTGTGCTTTAACTTCTCCAACTTGGAAATGTGTAATGTTCTGTGCAGCGATGTTTTCAGGGAACAAAGGGAGCCAGTGGATCATCTGATCTCTTGTCCCGTGCCTCCCACCTCCCCCACCTTCTTGTATTATATTTGCTATGTCACAAATGGGGGTCACTGGCTTGTGTCTCTGCCTCCTTGAGCACTCTGGCATCTCGTCTACACATGCCATCTGCATTGAGCTCTGACATTTGGATTCCTCATTTTGTGACCTTGTCCAGAGAGATTCTGTTCTAGGAAGGCTTCTAGAATGATCATTATCCTTTAATCTTTTGCAGAGCAGAGTATAGAACAAGTGCGTCTCTGTATGAGAGCTTGAAGAAGGTCACTGCAGTAAGTGCCCTGGAGAGATAGACTGGCATCCTGAATTAGCACTAAGCCTGAGCTTGTCCTCCTGTGCTCTGCATGCTGTTGCTGGGGCCAAGAAGCAATGTCAGATGGTACAAATGGGCACACAGAGTCTTACTTTTATGAACGTAGCAGGGATCTTGGCCTTTCATACATGACAGCATTGTATACATGCTACCTTTGGTGGTTCCCATCTACTTTAAGGTTGAAATTTCTTAGCCCAAAGTACAGAGCCCTTTCTTATCTGGTCATGACTCTCTTTCCAGCCTTTCCTTGAGGTACACCCCTTTATGCATGCACATCAACCTATCCATTGCATGGACTCCCCCAGAATGACTGCTACTTGTCTTTTAACATTCAGGTCAACTGTAATCTCTTCTTGTCTCTTGGATGGGTTTTTCTGAAATCTTACAGGTAGGATCAAGCATTCCTTGGCACACCTATAAATGACTT
Organism: Nycticebus coucang; assembly: GCF_027406575.1. Classification (NCBI taxonomy): domain Eukaryota; kingdom Metazoa; phylum Chordata; class Mammalia; order Primates; family Lorisidae; genus Nycticebus; species Nycticebus coucang. The sequence continues at coordinate 29,844,517 of NC_069793.1, read as the reverse complement.
GCTTACCTTTCCTGCTCCATTTCTTATCTCATTCAGCACACTGAGAGCGTCCCAAGGACAATTATGTCTTTTCATCTCAGTATCTCCAGAACCCATTAAAGTTCCCAGCATATGATAATTCCTGAACTAGTGTCTAAATGGAATTTGTAATCAACATCATACTTACAAAATTTGGAAAAAATAATTCTTCGTTTTGTATGGAACAAGAAAAAAAAACCCATATAGCTAAGTAATAAAAACAAGGTTGGGGGCATTAGCCAACCAGACTTTAGGCTGTACTACAAGGCCATAGTGATCAAAACAGCATGGTGTTGGCACAAAAATAGAGACACAGACATCCGGAATCGAATAGAAAGTCATGAGATGAAACTAAAATCTTACAGACACCAGGTCTTTGATAAACCAAACAAGAACATTCACTGGGGGAAGGAATCACTATTCAATAAATGGTGCTAAGAAAACTAGATAACCAGTGTAAAAGACTGAAACTGGACCCTCACCTTTCTCCACTAACTAAACGTGATTCAAGATGGATAAAAGATCTACATCTAAGGCATGAAACAATAAAAATCCTCAAAGAAAGTATGGGGAAAACACTTGAATGTATCAGCCTGGGAAAAGACTTTATGAAGAAGACTCCAGTGACAATTGCAACAACAAAAAATAAATGGTATTTAATTAAACTGAATAGCTTCTGTACATTTAAGGAGACAACAATCAAAGCAAATAGACAACCTACACAATGGGAAAAGATATTTGCATATTATGAATCAAAGTCTTGATAACTAGAATCTACAGAGAACTCCAATTAAGAAACAAAAAAAGCCAACAATTTCTTGTATCAATAGGCAATTGAGATGAATAGAACCTTTTCTAAAGAAGACAGACAAATGGCTAACAAGTATATGAAAAAATGCTCATCATCCCTAATTATCAGAGAAATGCAAATCAAAACCACCCTGAGATATCACCTAACCCCAGTGAGAATGGTCCACATCACAAAGACTCAAAGCTGCAGATGCTGGTGTGGATGTAGAGAGAAGGGAACACTTTTACATTGCTGGTGGGACTGCAAACTAATACAACCCTTTTGGAAAGAAGTATGGAGAATCTTCAAAGAACTCAAACTAGAACTCCCATTTGATCCTGCAATCCCATTAGTGGGCATCTACCCAGAAGAAAAAAAATTATTTTATCATAAGGACATTTGCACTACACTGTTTATTGAAGCTCAATTTACAATTGCCAAGATGTGGAAATGACCTAAATGCCCACCAATCAGGAATGGATTAATAAGCTGTGGTATATGTATACCATGGAATACTATTCGGCCACTAAAAAGGATGGTGACTTTATATCTTTTTGTATTAATTTGGATGGAATTGAAATATATTCTTTTTAGTAAAGCATCATAAGAATGGAGAAGCAAGAATCCAATGTACTCAATTCTGATATGAGGACAATTGATGTTAGAACGTGGTGGGGGAACAGGGAAGCAGAGAGAGGGAAGGGGGGAGGAGGCTGTGGGGCCACAGTGTGTGACACACCTCTTGGGGATGGAACACTGTTATTATGCAAGCAGCATAACCTGGTTCTTTGTACCCTCAGTGATTCCCCAACAATTAAAAAAAGGGAATTTGTAGCATTTCTTGGAAATTAAAATTAATAAATTAGAAAGGCCAGGTAAGAGATTGTCTCAGAGCTCCACTCCTAAGGAAATCGGAATGTTTTAACATTGATAGGGACCCATGGAAGTCAAAAAGATATGCCCTCTGCCCGAGATTATGGAATGTTGGAAATATGACTGCATGTGACTCAGGTATTCCTAGGAATTCAAAGCCATGAGGAAGAAAGACCAAACAGATACTGAGGAAGGACTTGAAAGAAAAATTATCATTAAACAAACAGGGAATGCTGACTTCAGTAAGAAATGATGCCCTAAGAATGCATCAAGATTCAGAACAAATAAATCTAAAGAAGAAATTGTATCAAAAGTAACATGTTTTTTTAAGCTGAAAAGTTAGGAAGGATGATTCATGGCTCTCCTAGGTTACAAAGTACAGTAACTGAATTAATGGCATTGCAATAAGACTTGATTGATGTGTATGCTGGTGTGCTTTTAGCTCAAAGAAAAGAATTGTGTCTCATTCAGTACAAAAGCATGTATGCCAGGTGGCCATTTGGTTGATAGATCAAAGAAAGTGTCAATACACAGAATTGTATTGGCAATTACAAGTTGCCAATAGAACATGTCAGTGACAACTGGTAGCCAGAAGTATATTAAATGGCACTGTTGTGTTGGTTTCCCCCGAAATGTGGTACTAACATGGATATGCTGGGTTGCTAAGGACTGCAGCAACCAGAGTTGTATGGTATAATTCTCAGCTCAGCCCCACCCTACTCCAAGAGGTTTAATGATGGAAAAAACCCCAAGGGCACAGAACTGAACAACACTCAGTAATGGTTCTATGAAAGTTTTTGTGATAAATCAGCATTGAAAAGAGGCCTTATTCAGGACCTCATGTACCCTAATGCAATGAGCTTAGAATCAAGATGGTGTTGAAGTTTTCATCACTACCTTTCTGTAGTGAACTGACAAGCAACTTTCCTGGTACAGAGACTTGTTTGGTTTAGAGGTTCTCAATAGACTTGTTTTCAAAAAGAGCAAGCATGTTGTGCTTTCCTCTGCAAAGACCTCGCTCAGTGAGGGTCAGGTGCAGTGAAAGACACCTGCTTCCTGGGAGATCCATGCTGGAGGTTGGAAGAGGGCAGTCAGGACCTCAGAGTGGTGCTGTTTTGAAAACCCTTGGAGTCAGTTTGTTTCTCCAAACTTGTCCCAAGAGTCATTCTCTGTCCATTCTCTTGTATTCCCTTATCTAATATCATTTGAATGTTTCCCACCCCAAACTGCCTCAGTATAGTGATAGGTCAGTAGGTGGCAAAGAGATCCCAAGATAACATTTTATCTTTGAGTGATTCTGGGGATTTACTGCCAGAGTCCTCCTAATTTACACCATTGCTGTGACATGCTTGTATTTTTCTATGATTATGTTGGGCACTAAAAAAGGCAAAAGAATCTAGCAGGTAGGATAGAAGATACTCTATAGTTCTCGTCTTGGGTCTCTGTAAATGCTATTGATTGGCAGATAATTAACCGTGATTCTCACCTTCTTCTAATCTTCAAAATATGCAAACTTCAAGGAAGCTCATTGCTCAGATCTGTTTATTATCCTGCATACACAGTGGTTTTAACCACTCCAATAAACCCTAGTTTTACAACTACTGTATGACTGGTCAAGTAACTCAGCCTCTCTCTATGTCTTTTTTTCCTCTATAATTATAATACTTGGTAGGGTTATTGAGAGGATCAAATGAGTTAATACTTGTCAAGTGCTTAAGTGTTAGGTATTATTATTTTAAGCCTCTTCAGCATACAGGTGTCCTGAGATCTTTAACCTTGCAATTGCAGAGAAAGACCATATGCCTTAGAGAGACATGACTGGCTGTCTAGCCAGCTTCTCATTTTTAATGAGTAGAAAACTAAAGTCCAGAGGAAAGACAGGACTTTTCCCAAAATTAAATGTCTATTAGAGATAGAGCATAAGCTAGCATTTGGGCTCCCAGCCATCTGAAGCAACCTTTCAGGGTCCATGGTTATGAAGCAAAGAGAGGATTGGATTTCACTAGAGTTTATAGGCATTTCCTAGATTAATTGGTCTCGCTTGCTTAGGCTTCCTGAATGGGTGTAAAGTGGAGGACATTATAATTTAAGAATATAATGCCAAATTCTAAGTATGTGAGTTCAGGAGGAAATACAATAGAACCTCTGTAATTTGACAGCCCAGGGCACTGTAACAAATGGTCAATATGTGGAGGTGGAACTGGGCCTGTTGTACTGATACACACATGTGAGGCATGTCCAGACTGAAAATTATGTCAGCTGAAGGAGCTGGTCAGTGTAGAGAGGTGGTCACCTATGGAGGTTCTACTGTATAAGGATTTCAGAGGGTAAAATAAGAGTTAACCAATGGCCAGGGCCCCTATACTTCAAGGGCCCTGGAACTTTGTTTTGGCTAGAGCAGATGGATAGCTAGTGACTCAGGGAGGCTGCCCAGAAGAGCAGGAAGTGTTTACCAGCTGGGGTTAAAAAATAACGAAAAGATCTGCAGTTTATATGGCAGCACAGTGACAAAATTGGCTTCACCAGCCTGATAGTAAGTCGGATGCCTTCATTGTACAGTCACATCTCACATAGTGTTGGCACAAAGTCCCCACCATCCCTCCCCCAACGTCTGGACTATCCTCACCAGCCAGACCAAGTGGCCTCTCTTTACCACCTTTTCCCTCTTCTCCTATTGTGGCTCCTCCACTGCCCTCAGAGTTTATTTACGTGTCATCTAACCTCAATGAGAAGATCGAGATGGCTCACAGGGTGAACTGCCACTGCCGTGACAGGAAGGCAAGAATTAAAAATCATCACTCTCCAGAATAAAACCGGCCCACCAGCCCAAGTTGTAGGTGGAAGTAAGGTTTCTTGCTTTTCAGTGGGCAGCTGTCAACTTTGCTGGTTAGGTGGTCTTGTAGCACTAGGGTCACAGAGGTACCTCCAGGCCAGGAGAAGAGTTCCTCTCCAAAGCTGCAGAGAGCATGATTTATTTATTTATTTATTTATGATGTGTCAAAATAGTCCCTACATGCTCCTGGAGGTTGAACATACCTTTTGCTCTTCTTTCTCTCTTCAGTTCTCAGGAACTGGCAATTACTAGATTTTGCCAGTTATTTAATTTATTGTTATACCTCCCCCATCCCCAGCAGGTTGAGAAGTGGTGTTTTCTTCTAGAATTGGACCTGCTGACCTTTTGAAATAGCGCAGGTGTTCCTAGAAGATGTACCTGGGAGTTCTCTTCCTTTGAGGTCAGGACAACTTCCAGTGTTGACCCATCTCCCACTTTCCTTCAAACCAGGATATTGGCAACCAAAGATGAGGCTTGGTGTGAAGATGAGCAACCTTGAGAAAGCATAACAGGACATGAGTAAATTAAAGAAGTGGGTTTTTTCCCTTTGGTTTTTTAGGTAGAGGGAAATCCACCTATGATAAAAAGTTAAAAGTACCAAGATGAATGAATGCAGGGGCAAGTCCAAAACCAAAATGCTATGTTGGCACTAGGTAAATCCACTGTGGGAATCTCCTCCCCTAAAAAAAAAATGAAAAAAAAATTTTAGAAACTACTGTTTTCATTATTCTTTCTATGCTCAACACCCTACTGTCTTCTGATGGGAGTGGGAGACTATTGGAGTTTAATCCAGGAGAATATGTCATTGGGGTCCGATGGTTGCAAAACTGATGACTTGGTACTTGGAGCCTTATGGAAAGGGAACTCCAAGTGCTGCATTTGCACATGCCCAGATGATTGAATGCAAGGCAAGGGTGACAAATTAAGACCTGAGGTTGTTCTGGGGGAAAGTGCTCGACTATTTCACTCTTTAAAGGTGGTAGCCTTGATTTCTCAGAGGGAGAGAGATCCAGCTTTGAGGTTGCCTGCCCCAGACTCTAGAAAATGCATGTGGCAAGCACATTTTGCCGTTGACTCTGTCCTGAGAGAGAGAGATTTTACCCTCTGAAATCCCTCATAGGTTTATTATCTCGGTAACCCAGATCCCAGGTTCCTGTTTGTTGAAAGCCATCAACCAGCATTCTGACCCTGCCCCGGTTCCTGATTTCTTTGAATTAGGTGGCCTGGAAAGCCCCAGAGATTGTACTGATTTCTGGAAGTCAATTGAAAGAGAAACTTAGCGGCAGGAACTTAAAAGAAAATATAAAAATTAGCACCATCAAAGAGCAGCTTCTTGGTTTATGTCTACACAAAGCCCCATTAAGAGTCATCCTCTTGATTGAGGCAAAGGTCTACAAGGGGCTATATAACTTTTACTTTCTAAGGTTTGCTGGCTTGCAAGGGATGTCGCTTCTTTTATCGTTGATGCTTTTGAACACAATTGCCTTTTGTTTTCCTCCTGCCGTGGAAACAGGAATAAATCAAGAGAAGCATGGTTTTGAATGGTGTCCAGCTTTAGATGCTTTGTTGCTTTCAAGACCAGTCCATAAGCACTTCTCCTCCTAGTTACCTGAAAGAGGGTACAGCTATTGTGAATAAAGAAGATGGGGGAGAGGGAAAGGGGCAGATGGGGTATTTGCATTATATTATTTTCTTAATCTTAGAAAATTAGGTTAAATCTTTTCTTTTTTTTCTTGGCTATTCTTCAAGTACATTTCTTTAGGGTGGTTGCTTCCCATTACTTCCATGGTGTCCCACGGACTCATCCCACTGGAATGCAGTTACATGTCCCTAATGCTTTCATTCCAGCTGTGGACATGTGTTTTGATTTACAGAGTGCTTGGAGGAACCATGTGGATGCTTCATTCCTATGGAAGACGTAAGTTAGGACTGAAGACTTGGAATAGCACCATCGTGCCTACAAAATTATTTAAGGGAAAAAAGAGACCTCCTGATTAATTCCAAAATCGTCACCTGTCCTTCAGATAGAAACCATTATCAGGCAGTTAACCCAGTGGGATTCTCTACCTTGGGTCCATAGCAGCCTCACCTGAGTGGACATTAACCCCTCCCATTCACCCCTCATGCCCAGAGATTCTTGGTATGTTATGGGTGGGGACTTGCATGCGTATGTATATGTTTATATGCACAAACTTTAAAGTATAAACATACATACTTTTTTTTTTTTTTACAGACAGAGTCTCACTTTGTCACCCTGGGTAGGGTGCCATGGCATCACAGCTCACAGCAACCTCCAGCTCTTGTGCTTAGGCAATTCTCTTGCCTCAGCTTCCCGAGTAGCTGGGACTACAGGCACCCTCCACAAAGCCCGACTATTTTTTTGTTGCAGTTTGGCCGGGGTGGGGTTTGAACCTGCCACCCTCGGTATACGGGACTGGCGCCCTACTCACTGAGCCACAGGCGCCACCTAAACATACATACTTATATTTATTTTAAATATATATGGGTATATATATAATCTTAAATACCATAGGTGAGTATGTAGCTCAGTTATTGCTGAGAACCATGGAGTTAGAAAATGTGGTCTTTTAAAAACAATTTGCTTTCACAATCAATAAGAGATAAACCCAAGAATAGGAAGAGAAGGAGATGCTCACAGAAATAAAGACAGCCAAGTAATGCCTCGTTCACAAAGGGGCTTGCTTCATAGTTATAACCAAGGGCCCTCTTATCTTACATGCTAATTTATAGCACTCAGAAGGTAAGTGCTATAAAGCTCTATAAAAATGTTATCAAGTTTTTGAAAGCAGAAGCATGGGAGAAAATTACCTCCAGGTGTAACAAAAAAAAAAAAGGCTGCCATATCACTGGTCTAAATCTGACCTCAAAGATGAAAGTGACACTTATCAGTAAGTCCATAAATAATGAGTTACTAATTACCAAGGTAGTGTTAACTGGTGTCTGGTCAATACAGCTTTAGTTGGAGATGGATTCAAGCTCTGTGAGGGTTGTTCAACATACACAACAGATACACAAACTGACAATAATCACTTACTGTGTGCTAGGCACTGTTCTAAGGCTCTATGTTCTAAGGCCTACCACCTAACAACATTTCGATGAGGCAGATATTATTATCCCTGCTTTTTAATTTTTATAAATGAGAATTCCAGGCAGGGACACTTGCCCAGTTTGCTAAGCTGGTAAGCAGGGATTGGAACTCGGATGTGTGTACCTGCAAAGCCATGCAGCAACCACTACACTGCATGGTCACACACCCTTTGGAGTGGGCCAGATAGGAATAATAAAGGCCATGGAGCTGGCAGACATGTGACCACTTTAGAGAAATATGAAGAGACTCCTGTGTAGCAGTATGTTGGGTAGACATGTCATACAGCAAAAGGCCAGTATTCTGTTCATGTGGCGATGATGACTAAAGAGCTTTGTGAAGAATATATTAAGCATGTACAGTGAAAGGTTAACTTTTTGTAAACCTGGGTGGTTTTGTTTATGTCTCTATTTTTCTGTATAGTTGAAATATTTCCTTGATAATCATCCTCGGGCAATGGGACATGGAAGAAAGTTGATAAGCTCTTCTGCAGTATGAATTATTCAGATAGTTTTGCATAGACTGGAGAGCAGATAATTGCTGATATGACCTCAACAAAGAGATAAGGCAGAGAAGGAATATTTGGTAATTAATTACAAAGGAAAAGGAAATGTGAGCAATAATTAAATCACCTGGTTCTCTGTGCTCCTCCAGAACATTCTCCTGGGTACGGCTCTTTCAGCATAATGAAGAGAGCAACTAGCCAACAATACACCTTAGTCAAAAAAAGATCATGTTAGTTTTGTACATGATGCCAGTTGTGGGTATATTGTTTGCAAAAATGTTAGTGCTTGTGGACTGGAGTTGCTACCTTTTAGGCACTCAGAATTGTGAGGCCAGATGTCTCCAGTGTTGGAATAAGCCTCAAAGGCAATCCTTGGCTAGAAGATTCTTCCAGATTCCAGCAACTTTTGTTCAAAGGAGGGCATATCTAATTTACACTTGCTTCCAGAGTTCAATGTGACAGAGAAGGTCATTTGATTTTGACTTTTTGTTTATGGAAATGTATAAACGTAATTTACCTTTCTTTTTTTCCCCCGCATTAATAATATAAGGATACAACTGATTAGGTTACACTTGGTAGGTAAAGTCCAAGTTGTAGAAAGTTGGGGAGAGAGCAAGATGGCAGCCGAGTAACAGCTTCCCTGCAACTGGGCACCATGAGTCTGGGGAGATAAGACTCCAAGCATCTTTGGCTGGTGGGATCTGCCTATAATCATCCTTTTGAGGATACAGGGAGTCAGCAAGAGACTTCTGGACCCCAAGAGGAGGACAAAAACAGTGGAAAACTGGCAAGTGGTTGCATGTGTTCGATCAGTCTAATCCCGCTGGCAGCTGTAAGTACACCAACAGTGAGACTGAAATCCAGAAAGACTTGTGAACTGTTTTGGTGTTGTTGGACTTGGCACTCAGTTAAACTGCCTTGGGGAGAGCTTGAGCAGGAGTGCGGAGAACTTTGCATCGTTGTCTAGGGCCCCAGATGGAGCCGCTTAGCCAGACGGAGCTAATAGTGTTCGCCTGTGAGCCACAGGGAGCTATTGTGAGAGAACTGCCCCAGCAAGCTCCGCCCTCAGGGTCACAGAGCAAGGATCAGGTGGGAGCTAGTAACCTTGTGAATCAGCAGCCTAAAGCAGGGACTGAGTCGCCTTACAGCCTTAACCCTCAGGGGCAGAGTGAGACCAGTTTTGGCACACTGGCTAAGTGGATAGCCACTTCAGCCGTGATCCCAGAGACAAGCACTTTCCTGGGAAAGCTTCTGCTTAGTTAAGTTTAGAAGTTTAAAGTGCCTTTTAAGAGGGCTGAGGAGAGATTTAGGGTCTCCACCCTGTGGGGTTTGAGAAATCAGCAGAAATCTCCAGTCATTTCAGCATTGTGATTAACATCTTGTACCCCAGAAGACATCCTATTGCCCAGACAATATTCAACAAGATATATATACTGCTTTGTTTTTGGTTGTTGTTGTTTATTTGTTTCTTTTTTGTTTATTTTGTTGTTGTTGTTGTGTTGTTTTGTTTTTTAATTTCAACCTTTTCCGTACAAATTTTCTCTTTTCTTTTTTTCCTTTCTTTTCATTCTCCATTTTTCTAGTTTAAATAGAATTTCCCATTGCTTCCTTTTTCAAAATTAGAACTTCATTTTTTGCTAGTGTTTCTACCCCTCTTATTTGGTTTTTCATCCAATTTTGTCCTGTAAACTTTTCTGTTTGCTTGTTTTGGTTTGATTTATAGCATTTTTGTCTTTCCTCTCTACTTGGTGGAGGTGAGGTACTGTGTCTAATCAGGTTAGCAAAGAGTTGCTGACCTCAAAGGAACCACCCAACCCAGCACCCCCAGAGGTTGGGGTTTTTTTTAAGGTTGGGTCAAAGTACCCTACTAGACACCTATACTGCTACTGCCTCCCTCTTTCTGTGCCTCTCTTCTTTTTGTCAATATTCTCTTTTACTCACCCCCTCTCCTTTCTCTATTTGCTTTTCATCCTTTCTTTCTTTTCCTTTCTTTTATCTTTTCTTGCTCTTCAACCTTCTCATCCTTCTGGTCCTGTACCAAAAGGACTTATCGAAACCTTAGTCCACAGGCACAGGAACTTAAAGAGCAAGAGGAAGTGAAAGGAAAATTAGGGCAAGGAAACAGATAAAAGAAATCACTCATGAGGAAGAATCAGCAAAAACTCCTGGCAACATGAAGAACCAGTCCAGAGCAACCCCTCTGAGAGACCAAGAGGTAGCTATTGTAGAGGATTCCACCTATAAAGAAATGTTAGGAATGACATAAAGGGTATTTAAAATACACATGATGAAAACAATGAAGGAAATGATAGAAACAATGAAGAAAACTGCTAATAAAGTGGAAAATAACCAAAAGGAAATCCAAAAACAGAATCAAATAAGAGATGAACGATATGAAGAATATAGAAAGGATATAGTTGAGCTGAAGGAACTAAAGCAGTCAATTAGGGAACTTAAAGATGCAATGGAAAGTATCAGCAATAGATTAGACCATGCAGAAGAAAGAATTTCCGAGGTAGAGGACAAAGTTCTTGACATAACTCAGATAGTTAAAGAGGCAAAAAAGAAGAGAGAGAAAGCAGAATATTCACTGTCAGAATTATGAGACTTTATAAAGCGTTCCAACATACAAGTTATAGGAATCCCAGAAGGGGAAGAAGACTGCCCCAGAGGAATGGAAGCTGTACTAGAGAATATTATAAATGAAAATTTCCCAAATATCACCAAAGATTCTGACACACTGCCTTCAGAGGGATATCAGACCCCAGGTCGCCTCAACTCTAACCAAGCTTCTCCAAGACACATTGTGATGAACCTGTCCAAAGTCAAGACAAAAGAAAAGATTTTGCAAGCTGCCAGGAGTAAGTGCCAGTTGACCTACAGGGGCAAATCCATCAGAGTGACTGCAGACCTCTCTAATGAAACTTTCCAAGCAAGAAGACAATGTTCATCTACATTTAATCTACTTAAAATTAACAATTTCCAACCCAGAATTCTATATCCTGCTAAGCTAAGCTTTAAAATTGATGGAGAAATCAAATCATTGATATACAAACATTGAGGAAATTCACCACAAAAAGACCAGCTCTACAGGAAATACTTCAACCTGTTCTACACACTGACCATCACAATGGATCAGCAGCAAAGTAAGAACTCAGAAATTAAAGGACAGAATTTAACTTCTACACTGATGCAAAAGACAAAACTAAGCAATGCACTCTCACAACATAAGATGAATAGAATACTACAACACTTATCAGTTATCTCAATAAATGTTAATGGCTTGAATTCCCCACTGAAGAGACATAGATTGGCTGACTGGATTAAAAAACACAAGCCATCCATTTGCTGTCTGCAAGAAACACACCTGGCTTCAAAAGACAAATTTAAACTCTGAGTCAAGGGTTGGAAGACAATTTTTCAGGCAAATGGAATTCAGAACAAAAGAGGAGTTGCAATCTTATTTTCAGATACATGTGGATTTAAAGCAACTAAAGTCAAAAAAGACAAAGATGGTCACTTTATATTGGTCAAGGGAAAAATACAACAAGAAGACGTTTCAATTCTAAATATTTATGCACCCAATTTAAGTGCTCTCAGATTCTTGAAACAGACCTTACTCAGTCTGAGCAATATGATATCTGATAATACCATAATAACAGGGGACTTTAACACTCCTCTTACACAGCTGGACAGATCCTCAGATAATACCATAATAACAGGGGACTTTAACATACCTCTTACAGAGCTGGACAGATCCTCTAAACAGAAATTAAACAAAGATATAAGAGATTTAAATGAGACCCTAGAACAACTATGCCTGATAGATGCATATAGAACACTCCATCCCAAAGATAAAGAATATACATTCTTCTAATCATTCCATGGAACATTCTCCAAAATTGATCAGATCCTGGGACACAAAACAAATATCAACAGAATCACAAGAATTGAAATTTTACCTTGTATCTTCTCAGACCATAAGGCACTAAAGGTGGAACACAACTCTAACAAAAACATTTGACCCCACACAAAGACATGGAAATTAAACAACCTTCTGTTGAATAACAGGTGGGTGCAGGAAGAAATAAAACAGGAAATCATTAACTTCCTTGAGCATAACAACAATGAAGACACAAGCTACCAAAACCTGTGGGATACTGCAAAAGCAGTTTTGAGGGGAAAATTTATCGCTTTAGATGCCTACGTTCGAAAAACAGAAAGAGAGCACATCAAAAAACTCACAAGCCATTTTATGGAATTGGAAAAAGAAGAACAATCTAAGCCTAACCCCAGTAGAAGAAAAGAAATCTCCAAAATCAAATCAGAGATCAATGAAATTGAAAACAAAAGAATCATTCAGAAAATTTATGAAACAAGGAGTTGGTTTTTTGAAAAAATAAATAAAATAGATAAACCTTTGGCAAGACTAACTAGAATTAGAAAAGTAAAATCTCTAGTAACCTCAATCAGAAATGATAAGGGGGAAATAACAAGTGATCCCACAGAGATACAAGAGATCAGTTCTGAATACTACCAGAAACTCCATGCCCAGAAATTTGACAATGCGAAGGAAATGGATCAACATTTGGAATCACACCTTCTTCCTAGACTTAGCCAGGAAGAAATAGAGTGCCTGAACAGACCAATTTCAAGCACTGAGATTAAAGAAACAATAAAAAAGCTTCCAACCAAAAAATGCCCTGGTCCAGATGGCTTCACAGCAGAATTCTATCAAACATTCAAGGAAGAGCTTATTCCTGAACTGCAGAAATTATTCCAAAAAATTGAGGAGGAAGGAATCTTCCCCAACACATTCTATGAAGCAAACATCACTCTGATACCAAAACCACGAAAAGACCCAACCAAAAAGGAGAATTTCAGACCAATTTCACTCGTCAACATAATCCTAGCCAATAGGTTACAGCTTATCATCAAAAAAGTCATACATCATGATCAAGTAGGTTTCATCCCAGGTATGAAAGGCTGGTTTAACATACGTAAGTCTGTAAACATTATCCACCATGTTAACAGAGGCAAAAATAAAGATCATATGATCTTCTCAGTAGATGCAGAAAAAGCATTCGATAAAATCCATCATCTTTTTCTAATTAGAACACTGAAGAGTATAGGCATAGGTGGCACATTTCTAAAACTGATTGAAGCTATCTATGACAAACCCACAACTAATATTTTACTGATGGAGTAAAACTGAAAGCTTTTCCTCTTAGAACTGGAACCAGGCAAGGTTGTCCTCTGTCACCTTTACTATTAAACATAGTGCTGGACGTTCTAGCCAATACAATTAGGCAAGACAAGGAAATAAAGGGAATCCAAAAGGTAGCAGAGGAGGTCAAACTCTCCCTCTTTGCTGACGACATGATCTTATCCTTAGAGAATCCCAAAGACTCCTAGAAGTCATCAAAAAATACAGTAATGTTTCAGGATATAAAATCAATCTCCACAAGTCAGTAGCCTTTGTATTCGCCAATAACAGTCAAGATGAGAAGCTAATTAAGCACACAACTCCCTTCACCATAGTTTCAAAGGAAATGAAACACCTAGAAATATACCTAACGAAGGAGGTGAAGGACCTCTATAAAGAAAATTATGAAATCCTCAGAAAGGAAATAGCAGAGGATATTAACAAATGGAAGAACATACCAAGCTCATGGCTGGGAAGAATCAACATTTTTAAAATGTCTATACTTCCCAAAGAAATCTACCTATTCAATGCCATTCCTATTAAAATACCAACATTGTACTTTCAAGATTTGGAAAAAATGATTCTGTGTTTTGTATGGAACCAGAAAAAACCTGTATATCTAAGGCAGTTCTTAGTAACAAAAATAAAGCTGGGGGCATCACCATACCAGATGTTAGGCTGTACTACAAAGCCATATTGGTCAAGACAGCATGGTACTGGCACAAAAATAGAGACATAGACATTTGGAATCAAATAGAAAACCAGGAAATGAAACTAACATCTTACAACCACCCAATCTTGGATAAACTAAACAAGAACATACCTTGGGGGATATACTCCCTATTCAATAAATGGTATTGGGAGACCTGGATATCCACATGTAAAAGAGTGAAACTGGACCCACACCTTTCTCCACTCACAAAAATTGATTCAAGATGGATAAAGGACTTAAATTTAAGGCATGAAACAATAAAAATCCTCAAAGAAAGCATAGGAAAAACACTGGAAGATATTGGCCTGGGGAAAGACTTCATGAGGAAGACTGCCATGGCAATTGCAACAACAAAAATAAACAAATGGGACTTCATTAAACTGAAAAGCTTCTGTACAGCTAAGGAGACAATAACCAAAGCAAAAAGACAACCTACACAATGGGAAAGGATATTTGCATATTTTGAATCAGACAAAAGCTTGATAACTAGGATCTACAGAGAACTCAAATTAATCCACATGAAAAAAGCCAAACAATCCCGTATATCAATGGGCAAGAGACATGAATAGAAAGCCTCTTCCACTAGCAGGTACATCCCATTAGGAAGGGCTAGCATTTGGATTTTGGTGTTTATTTTTGTTTTGTTTTGTTTTGTCAGTATATCCTGAGTTTGTAATAGAATTGTCTGATATTCAAATATTGAGTAAGTGAATAACTGAATGCCCATTAAGCCAGACAGTGTAGGTTTGCATTCATGAGTATAGAAATAGATAGAATGTTACATGAAGCATTCATAATCAGCCTCATTGTATCTTGGTATTGAGACACCATAAATTGATAAATGGCTGTGTAAATCAGCTTCCTTTGAATTCTTTTAACAATTTATATGAATTTCTCTTTACTTTATGTACTTTCTATTCTGTAATCCAGCTATTTACGTTAATATAACTTTCAATGTTATTAAATCATAAAGTCAAAGAGGAATTTAATTAAAAAAAAAAAAAAGAAAAGGAAGTAGAAAGTCATTCAAAGAAGAGATTATAGTAGTCGAACCACCAGTAGGGTCACTGGATACCCATCAGTATTTCCTGGGGAGGTTTTCAAAATGTAGGTTTCTGGGTTTCACTGTCATAAATTTGGGTTCAGAGTTTAATGCTCTGCAAGCAATTTACATCACAGACTGGTTTGTTTGTAGGATCTACTTCAGAACAAACTCCTTTGACAAAGAACTTAACAGAGCTGTTTCTTTTCCCTTTTCTCATTATGTGGGGTACTGTACATAAGAGTTTTCCTTTCCAGTGGCTCCCCCTCTCAGAAATTTTGTGTTTATTACATTGCCTTTGCTCAAAACACTGCTGCGACTCCTTTTTTTAAAGCACAGCTTTCAGAACACATGGATTCTTTTTTGTTTTGAGACAGTCTCACTTCATCACCCTCGGAAGAGTGTTGTGGTGTCACAGCTCACAGCAACCTCTAAATCTTGGGCTCCAGAGATTCTCTTGCCTCAGCCTCCCAAGTAGCTGGGACTGCAGGTGCCTGCCACAATGCCCAGCTAATATTTTTTCCTATTTTTAGCAGAGATTGGGGTGTCGCTCTTGCTCAGGCTGGTCTCCCAGAATGTTAGGATTATAGGCATGAGACATCATGCCTGGCCCTACAATTCTTCTAATGGTCCTCAAAAACAGTGATAACACCCTTTGGAGAGGATAAAGGAGAGCTAAAATAATTTGTTGTATATTTTGAAAATATAGTATCTGTTGACTGGAGAAATGTTTGTTGTACTGGTAGAATAACAAAAATTATTCTATTAAAAATGCTTTAAAAGTTCTTTCAAAGAAACTGAAAATAATGTATTCTTATACCTTAATGCAAAAAAATTATAAATGTCTGTATATTGACTACATGTCCGTTAAAAATAACAAACTCAGAATAATTAATCTTGTTCTTTAATCAATTTCTTAGTCATTTTTTTCTTTAATAAGATTGTCTTATAAAATGTAATATGTAAAATTATAATGAAGTAAACTTATAAAAATGCTATTTTGGTGTTGGAATTTTATACAACACACATATAGTAGTACTTTATGAATGTGATATCTTGATTGATTGGTAAACTTTGTTTTTAAAAATATTTGTCAAAGAAACTTACTCTGAATGAAAGTTGAAAATAGTATCTGAAATATTTAGTCTGAAACATTTAATTTTTCAGCATGAAAAAATAGAATTGAGAATATTCTCCAGTTAGCATAATTTTTCCTGATCTTATCAGTTACCTCAGCATCTGTAAAACTGGATATTTTCTCAGTATTAGAATATAACTGATATTCTATTTTAAGTATCAGGTGACTCTGATATATAAAACTGGCATCGTTTAACTGTTTACAAAGTTCTAATAAAGCCAACAACTATCACTTTTTTGTGTTGGCTCTTTCAGCCATTTATTTCTTCTTATTTATGGTTTGTATTCAATACAAATCAATTCTATAACATGAGAAGTTACTGTGAGTCAAAGCATAAACAATCAAACAAAGCAATCCAAAATAAGCATACAGTATTCAGGTATGAAGCAGAAAAGAGTGTTCTTTCATACACACCCACACAGCTTCTGATCTATTGGATGTAGTTGTTTCATTGTAGTTTTCTGAAGATGGGAAAAAACAAAAAAAACTGGTTGTTAGGACTACTGTGGTCATCTGGACCAACTTTGGATACTGGAACATCTAAGCAACAACATGTGCCCAGGCAAACAAAAGACTTCAAGTGTTGGTGCAACTCAGTGCAACATGAGTCACACCTACTTAGTCCATTTGTATTGGACCGAGGGCCCAGAAGAGGCCAACAGCAGCAAGCACTCACTCTGCAAGGAGAGACATAGGTGCAGCTCCCTCCAACGTTCTCCATTGGTTTTTATTGAAATCTCAGGCATGAGAAAATACAGTGTAGCAGAAAGCTTCAAAGAGAGAGTAAAGGTTAAAAAACAAGTATTTTTTCTTTAACTGTGTGATCGAACTCCTAATACATTGTTTCCCGCAAGTCTGTCTTGCCTTACTCTTATCACGACTAATATACGTCTTAGGGTTGGGACAGCAAGCTGTGTCTAGTGAGTGGTGTTTTCGGTATTCATGGTCAGCAGTGATTCTTGGCTTTTGTCCAGATCACTCTGTCCCTACTGCCTAGCACTTTAAACCTTATGTTTTATCCTACATTCAACGGAAAAAGAAAAAAAAAAAGACTTTCAGGAGTGTTAATTTTTTTTTTTTTTTTTTTTTTTTTTTTGGTAGAGACAGAGTCTCACTTTATCACCCTTGGTAGAGTGCCGTGGCATCACACAGCTCACAGCAACCTCCAACTCCTAGGCTTAGGTGATTCTCTTGCCTCAGCCTCCCAAGTAGCTGGGATTACAGGCGCCCGCCACAACGCCCGGCTATTTTTTTGTTGCAGTTTGGCCGGGGCCGGGTTTGAACCCACCACCCTCGGCATGTGGGGCCGGCGCCCTACCCACTGAGCCACAGGCGCCGCCCAGGAGTGTTAATTTTCAAAAAGGTTTGTATGTATTGAGTTAGTTGTAAAAGATTTATTTTCCAGAACACAGCCCACTTTAGGCTTAGAACAAGGTGCTAACCATCTATTACTATTAACTTAGAAAGTCTTCCAAATGTAGCTATTGTGATTTATAATGAATGCTTTACAAAAAAGTATTTATAGAAGGAGTATAAAAGTTTTTTGTAAATTCAGTGCAAGTTAGCTTCTCGTTTTTACTTCCCAAATACTTGATTTTATGGTTTTGACTCTTTTACATATTTGCCTTTTGATTTCAAGAGCTGTCAGTTTTATCTTCAAAACAGATAATTTTGTTAAATTGCATTTAACATGTGCAGAAATAAAAAGCAGCATTTTGAAATTAGTTAAGGTCAATGCAGTTCTACTCTTTGAAATCACCTTTAGCTAAATGAATCTGGTGCTCTTGTTGAGTTGGGCATAGGTGATGGGAAATGCCAACCGTTTGGCTTTTGAAGAATACAACCAAGAATTACTCATGATGCTTAGATTTGAAGGAGATTCCAATCTTTCCTTCCTCTGGCACATGTAAAAGTCAAATGCAGTCAAATCCAAAGCATCAGAAAAAAAAAAGTGCAGTTCCCAAGAGAACAGTGACAAAAATTAGCTCTGCTGAAACAATCCTTTGAGAAATTTTAACATCTGAAATTCTTCTACTATACATTTAAATAGAGTTATAGAAGCTTTTTATATTACCTGTTTTATGATCTTACAGACTTAATTAACCAATTTTGCATGTTGTTTCTTCATCTTGGACATGAAACACCAGCAGATTTAATATTGGCATTTATCATTTAGCCAAACCCTTCCCATGTGCTTCAAACCCATCAAATTTTGGATTCTCAACCTTTTCTGTGGCAATAAAATAAGCTATGGAATTAAATTTGATGAAGACCATTTTTTCTTGCCAGACTGGACTTCTAGAAGCCATCTGGATTAAGTTTATAAGATAGGGGAGTATTTCAGTCTCTTAGTCTGAGTCTCTTAATATTAGAGATGTAGAAAGGAGAAAGAGATGACTGCAGGGTGCTGTCACCTGCCTTGGTGGTGGTGTTAGCTGGGCTGGGGGCAGCTGAGGTGTTCTGGGAGGTGTCTCTTAACAGCAGTTGTTTGATCTGAATAAGCCTGTGTGGGTAGTACAGTGCTAAAAGGCAGCCTCTGTGGAGCCTACCACTGTCACTCTGCAGCTATCTCCCCTGTCTTTGTGCTGAGCTGCCTGGGAAGCTGGGTGTGTGAAAAACTGATGGCTCCAGGTGGTCACAGGTGAGGTGGAGCCACTTCCCTTTTTGAATGTGCACAAGAAACTTGAAATTGAAAACAAGCAAACTTAATTTAAGGGAATGTTCCTCCAATCTAAGTGAAAAGTGTGCTTTATAAAGTGATTTGTCGATGTATATTCCTTGTCTGGGGCCCTTATCTGAGCACCTTCTTTACATAATTCCCTAACTTTTAAGTAGATGCTGGAGCTTCCTCAGCAGTGGATTTGACTTTCTGGTTTTCAGGTGGTGGTTGATATCATCCTGACACCCTTTGTGGACAGTAAATCCTGAACATGCTTTGTGCACATTACATTTTCGTCATAATTGTCTTGAGACACACAAGTTTCATATTAAATTTTTCACTAAATATGCACTTTTAGTTTGCTTAAGAATTTTTGGGCTCATTGTTGCCTAAAGGGTTTATTGCAAAATAAGAGTGTTGTCAATCAATAAGCAAATATTTGTAGATTTGTGCTATACAATTAATGTGCAAGACTATTCAAACAACTCCCTGTACATTCTATGATAGAATCAGTCAGCCTTTATGTTGTGGCACGTATTTCATAAACACCTAATCTATAATTTCCAATGCCCCTGACTCCAATGAATGGGGGCCTGACATTTTCACAGAAGGCCCGCACATAAGTGGACAGCAAGAGGTTGCAACATTGAATGGGTGTTCCTTACCATTACTGGAGACCAGTAGGGATTAAACCATCCCTAACGTCTTCTAACAAAGCTCATAGATAAGAGTTGTTAGTTTGCTGAGTGGAAGCATGATTTCATTTACATGACATCCTCGCTAATGCTCATCGTGACAGTACTTGGCCCATTGGTTCTTTTTTTTTTTTTGGCCGGGGCTGGGTTTGAACCCACCACCTCCAGCATATGGGACCGGCGCCCTACTCCTTGAGCCACAGGCACCGCCCATACATGACATCCTATATAGATGGCAAAGCTAATGTGGGGCAGAAAAAAATAAGAACATTTGTTGCCTCTGGACAGTGAGAGCAGGATGATTGGAATGGGGCATGAAAGAACTTTCTGGGGTGTTGTAAGGTACTATAAGTTGATAGGGTTTGGGTTAAACAGATGTCTGCTTTTGTCAAATCTCAGTGAATGGGCACTTAATGTAAATTCATGAACATTCATGTGCACTTCGTAGTACATGAATTTTATCTCAAGAACACTTAAGCATTATTACAAGTTAACATACATGTTGAAATATTTAAGCTCAGCAAATATTGAGCTAAAATAATAATCAGCAATTTACTTTGAAATGCATCAAAATACCGTATTCTTATAATAAAGTAAGGCAGAGAAATGAAAATGTTATCAGAAAACCATGAGGAAGAGAAAATTTATTTACTACTCGTTAAGTGGAAGTGGATCATTAGAAAAATCTTCACCCTTATCATCTCATCATCTTTACACTGAATAGGCTGAGGAGGAGGAGGAGGAAGGGTTGGTTTTATTGCTCCAGGGTGGCAGAGGCTAAAGGGGTGAGAGGCAGAATGGAAGGCAGGAAAGGCAGGCACATTTTGTGTAACTTTACAGAAATACATTGCAATTTTTTTGTTTTTTCATTTCTCTAAAATTTTCCCTATGTATTACTAAGTCTTCTTCTACCAGTTGCTTTACTTTCAGTTCCTGTATCATAGAAGTGTCCATGTTATAAAAGAAGTCAAAAGCAGTCTTAATAATCAAACTCTTAGGCCAGATTGTCTAGGGTCTATTTGTTTCCTGCCCTTGCTTCTCTTACATCTTCATCCTCGTTGTTGGTACTGGTTCAGAAGCCTCATCTCCATCAAATCATCTTCCATTAACTGGTGGTGTCTGTTAGCTCTTGAATTTCTCCAAGATCCATATCTGGACACTCTTCACCTCCCACCATTTTTGCAATATTCACAATATCTTTCTTGATTTCCTTGACTGTCTCTGTCAAGAATCCTGTGAAGTCATGGCCAACATCTGGACATAGTTTTCTCTAGCAGGAAATGATTAATTCAGACTTTATAGCCTTCATGGCTTTTTCTATAACAAAGGCAACTTCAATGGTGTGATCCTTCCAGGCTTTCATAATGTTCTATCAGCTTTCTGTTCCATGACATTTACAATTCTTTCTACAGGGTGCCATGAGTAATAAACCCTAAAGGTCTTTACGACCCCTAACACAAAGGCTGAATAAGAGACATCATGTCTGGAGGTAAGTAGACCATGATGATACCTCCAGTGTTGAACTCACGAAATTCTGGGTGGCCAGCGGCATTGTCCAATATTAGAAGTACTTGAAAAGGCAGTCTCTTACTAGCAAGGAACTTCCCAACTTCAGGGACACAGCATGGGTGGAACCAATCCAGAAAAGAAGGTTCTCATTGTGTAAACCATCTTGTACAACAAAAAGATTGGCAGCTGGTGTTTATGTTTTCCCTTCAAGGCTCAGAGGCAAGAGGCTTTATATCTAAGGGCAGTACTGATCATAAACTGAACTGCATTTACACGAAACAGTAGAGTTAGTCTATCTCTTCGTGTCTTAAATCCTGGTGCTTCCTCCTTTTCCTTACTAATAAATATTCTTTGTGGTATTTTTTCCCCATAGAATAGGACACTGCATTAAAAACTGGTGCAGGGAGATATCCTGTCTTCTCAATGATTGTCCTAATGGCATCTAAAAACTGGTCTACTGCTTCTTGTTCAGCAAAGCTGCTTCTCCTGTTATTCTGACTTTTTTTGTTTTTTTTGAGCCAAATTATCAAACCATCCTTTGCTGGCATTAAATTGTTTAGCATTAGTCTGCATACCTTTCCTTTGTTTTAAGTTGTTATACTCTGCCTTAAAGCAAAGGAAAGGTACACAGACTAATCTACAGAAAATCTAAAATTTCAATGCAAGATAAAAAAAAGTCTTTTACAAAAAGTACAAAGTTTTTGTGCTTGCTAGCGTAGCTGCAGCAATGACTTCAAAAATTTTCTTTTCTTTTTTTTTTATAATGGTCTTTACACTGGATTCATTTATCTTGGAATGGCCCATCACAGCTACAGATCTCAATCTATAGCACATATCAAGCAAGTTGAACTTGTTCCTGTAATGTTATGTCTTTGCTTCTTGGAAGCATTTCTAGTATCACGAGTGGTGCTTCCCATAGGTCCCGTGATGTTACTCATGGTGTTACTAACCGTGATGAGAATCCTGAAAGCTCACTTTTTACTATAATATGTAATTTACAGACTGCTCATACAGAGGAACTTAGCATCACGCAGCATTTGAAGTGGATTCTTGTAACACTTGAACTTACCACAATAGCAACCAAGAAGTGGCTATAAAATTATTATAGTAGTGCAGTATGTACTACAGTTAAATTTATTCAGTTATGATTTAATATCACTTTTGTTTACATTCTTCTAGGCTTTAAATGGCAACATGTATAATCTGTGTTTGTGTGCATAAGTTTTGATAAATTTTATATAGATTTATGTATATTTGATGATATTAAATGATAAAATAGACTAGTATCTACATATATTTTATGCATTCATGACATACCTGATTTTTTTATATATTTCTAGATGATGTAGTTTGTAAGATTTTTCAAATTGTAACAAATCTCCAAAAATTTTTCCAATGAATTTATTGGAAAAACTTCATGTAAGTGGACTCAACACAGTTCAAACCCATGTTGTTCAAGAGTCAACTGTATTTGTTTATTAGTTTTAACAGTTCTTTGGTGCTTGGTGTGTGTTCATGGACTCTTTAGGGTTTTCCAGATATAACATCATGTTGTCTGCAAACAGATAAATTTACTTCTTCCTTTCCAGGTTGGATGTCTTTTGTTTCTTTTTATTTGTTTGTTTCTCTAAGTGCTCTGGCAAAGACTTCCAGGACTATGTTAAATAGTAGTGGTGAGAGTGGACATTCTTGCCTTGCTCCTGACCTTATGGGAAATGTTTTCAGTCTCTCACCTTTGAGTATGATGTTATCTGGAGGCTTTTTGTATGTGGCCTTTATTAGTTCAAGGTGGTTTCCTTCTATTACAAGTTTGTTGATTTTAAAAATCATTTTGAATTTTGTTAAAGGCTTTTTCTGCAATTGATTTGATAATGTGGACTTTTTTCCTTCACTCTGTTAATATGGTATATTACAGTGATTGATTTCAATATGTTAAGTCATCCTTGCCTTCTAGGAATAAATCCTACTTGTTTGTGACACTTAATCCTTTTAATATGCTATTGAATTCTCTTTGCTAGTATTTTGTTGAGGATTTTTCCATGAATATTCATCAGGGATATTGGTCTACAGTTTTCTTTACTTGAATTGTTTTGTCTGGCTTTGGTATATATGCTGACCTCACAGAATGAATTTGGAAGTGTTTCTTCTTCTTCAATTTTGGAATAGTAGGAAGAAGACTGGTATGAATTTTTCCTTAAATGTTTGGTAGAATTCTCCAGTGAAGTCATCTGGTCCTTGGTTTTTCTTAGGAGATTTTTGGTTACTGATTCAATCTCCTTACTATTTATAGATCTGTTCAAATTTCTCATTTCTTCATAATCCAGTGTTGTTTGTTTTGTTTTGAGACAGATTTTCACTCTGCTGCCCAGGTTAGAGTAGAGATGGGATCTCACTCATTTTTGGCTCGAGCTAGTCCTGAAGAACTCCTGCACTCCAATGATCCTCCCACCTTGAGAGTGCAAGGCTTACAGGTGTGAGCCACCATACACAGCCAGGTTGTGTGTTTTGAGGAAGTCGTCCATTAAAGAGAAATTTTTAAAGGCCTAATAAATGGTACAATCAGTGTGAAGTTGCCCTTACAACTCTTATCATTCACTAAGTTTTCCCCTTCTTCCACAGATAACCACCTGCATTCTTTCCTTGAATAATCTTTCACAGTTTTACATACCAGAACTAGCAAATAGAACACACACACATATTCTTACTTTCCTGCTTTCCTTACACAAAGTTTCCTTGTTTTTTTCACTTAATAGTGTATGATAATATTCTTTCCATTGTGACCTTTGATTGTAGATGAACCATACTATATTATGGGATGAAAATCTGGGTTTAGATTTTTCAAATGACAGAACCATTGCCTCAGCACTTTGAAGATAGTATTTTATTACTTTAATTATGATTTCTCATTAGCTTCGTGGAAATCTTTCTCTTAGTTATGGTTGTTTTATATTTAAAAAATTGTCTCTGATACTTAGCTGGCAGGGAAGATACCATGATCATGAAAGTGTTTTTCCCAAGGCGAGGCTTATCCATTGCATTCCAGATGTGCTGACCCCTGCAATTTCCCCAAATGTGGGAAACTTGATTGCATAATTTGTGGTAGTAAAAGACTGCATTTGTGCTTTCCCCGATCTAAAAAAAAAAAAAAATTATCTCTGATATTTTAAATTTTTTGCAGAAATTGGTTAGGTGTGGGCTGAGTATGGTGGCTCATGCCTGTAATCCTAGTATTCTGGGAGGCCAAGGAGGGTGGATTGTCTGAGCTCAGGAGTTGGAAACCAGTCGAGCCAGAGTGAGACCCCTCTCTACTAAAAATAGAAAAACTAGCTGGGCATTGTGGTGGGCACCTGTAATCTGAGCTACTCAGGAGGCTGAAGAAGAAGGATCATTTGAGCCCAAGAATTTGAGGTTGCTGTAAGCTATGATGCCAAGACCCTCTATCTAAGGCAACACAGTGAGATTATGTCTTAAGAAAGAAAGGAGAGAGAGAGAGAGAGAGAGAGAGAAAGAGAAATAAATAAATAAATAAATGAATATTGGCTGGGTATGCATTTATTTTTATTTATTCTGACTAGTACTCTGTAAATTTTTCAGTCTGAGAACTTGTGTCTTTTCTGCAGTTTGTAAATTTCTTAGTTATTATTTTATTTATTTATTTTTACTGTCATTTTGCTTCTATCTTTTCTGTTCACATCTCTGAAATTTTTATCTAATGAAGGATATTATAAATTGGATGTTGGATTCCTTGTGGATGGTAGCTCTTAAAATTATGCAGCATAACATCCCTTTTTACTGTTAGGTTTTCTCAATCTTGCCTTCCTATTTTCCAACTGTTCATTTATATTTGCCATCTATTCTCTGTGATTTATTCTAGGTAATATGCTTAGTTTTATCTCAACAGCTGTGTCTGATATCTTGTTAGTTCTTAATATTATATTACTGACTGTATTTTTTTTAGTTTTTCTAATCTATTTTTTTCACATTCCCTAAACTACCCCTTTCTTTCACTATCGATATTATCCATCTCCTTCTTTCTTGAAATTCATCATTCATATGATGCCTCTATTAGATTGTCCTACTAAGTCCAGCTCCTAGGGTCCTAAAACTGTTGTTTGTTGTGCCTGATAGCTCTCTCTTATGTTTGTCATTTTCTTAATTTCTATCTAGCAGAAGACCCATGTATATGGATTTTAGAAGTGTTGATAAGTAAATGTTTTATATTAGTTTTTGTTTCTAGGACTTCCCATAGTCCTAAACAATTTTTTTTAGTTCTAAACAATTTTTAATGTTAATTCCTTAGAGGGTATTTTCACACAATGTAGGTAATATAAATTCAGTCACCACATCTGTGTCTTTAACAAACTTGGAGTACTGATATCTCAAGGACCACCTTTCTTTACCCATCACCTGTTAAGTGGCAGGCTTCCTATGTTTTTCACTGAGTCTGCAGACTAATGTTTTCTAGTCTTCTTTCTCATTGGAAAGGACAGCTCTTTGAGGTTCCAAGTTTACTACAGCAAGGTTTTTCATCTGTGGGTTAAGCAAATCTTCTGTCCTTATGTGAGCATGAGAATTTTGATCCCCCGTCATCAATGCCCAGAAATGTATGTGAAGTTATGTGCCCATGTGCTACCTGCTTTTGCTTATTGTTATGTATTTGAGTTCTCCTTATCTAGCCCTTGGGATTTCTTTGATTTTCCTTTGAACTTACCCTATATTTCAGGCAGCATTTCTTTGATTTTATAGAGAGAGAAACCCCATCTCTGTTACCTTGGTCTGACATGTTATAAGGGGTTCCTTTTTAAACATGTAGGAATATAGAAAACTTGTATATCACTTATCTATTAGTGTGTAAAGAAACACCCAGAAGTTAGTCACTTAAAATACTGATCCTTCATCATTACTCACAAGTCTGGGGAGAGTGGATGGTTTTGCTTCTCTGGGTTTGAGCCAATACATTGGCTGGGTTCGATTACGTATTTGTGTTCAGCTGCTTGGTCAGCTGGGTGCTGCCTCATCTGGGATGGCTCCATTCACATATATGGCTACTAGCTACTTACTTTATTCTTGTGATCACTCATGAATGTAGAATTTTCCATTCATTTTGAGAGTCTTCAGCTATACATTAACTTTAGAGGGATGCAAAGATAAACCAACAAAATTAACACAAGCACTTAGTAACAGGAGTATTGGGCAAATGTAAAGGATTAAAGATTACTTTAAAAAATAACATTTTATTGGATTAAGTTTTCCACGTACTTTCAAATGCTTCCTTGTTTGGGGACCCTACACGTTTTGTAGGCTCCCCTCACTTTATAGATAAACCTCTGAAGCTCAGAAACCTTTCCCCAAATCATTCAGTAAGTAGCAAAAGCAGCACTTAAATCCTGCTCTTCTGACTGTCACCCCATGCACTTTTTACTTCAGTCTGCTGCCCGCAGGTGAGAAAGGGCTGATCTAAATAAAGGTTCTGATTTTAATACAATTTTCAAGAATTCTTGAAAATCATAGTCACAATTTAAATGCCATTATATCACTTGTTTTCAAAAGTAAATAATCACCTTCTAAATAGCCAGCAGCGACTCTCAGCTGTCTAATGCTGTAGATAAAAATTCATTGAAAGAAATGAACTGAGCTTTGGAGTTTGCATATGAATTCAGAGGTAACTTTTAAGGTAGGTTGGGAGCTTGGGGTTTTCTATCGGTGGGTTCCCCAAGCCCTCTTTTAGTGATACAAATAGCTTCTTGGGAAAAGTCGAGATACATCTGTTCTGGGTGTGTCTCCCAAGTTTGATTCTGTAAGAAGCGCGTGACTCATTTGTTGAGCTCACTTAATGCAAAGCGGTGGGAAGTTGTGGGGAATGAGCTACTTACCAGGAGAAAAACACAGTCCTTTGGGGGTTTCTAATGGCTTTCTTGAGACAAGGTGTCTGCTGAGCTAAAACAGCATAAGCACTTTGAAGAGTGTGTTCTGTGTCTGACAAAAAACCTAGAATCATCATCATCTGATGAATCCTACCCGGAAGGAAGGAGACATTTATTCATCACCAATCATGTGCCAAGTCCCTTGCTTATATTATAACTTTCTTCATCTTCATTTTTAAAAAACCCGTTTGCACTAAGGTTTAGAAAGTTTGACTGATCTGTTCATGGTCACGTAGATAGTATGTCATGAACCTGGGATTTTAAAACCCTTGGTCTTTCTGAATCCACCGGATCTGGGAGGATGTGCAGTAAAATAGTACATTTAGGTCACTGCTGGGGAAGTATGTGGAGGGCTTAAATTAGCAACTGCACTGCTTGAAGAAAAATTAAAGAGAAATTGTTTGTGGTGAAGGGGATTTTTTTTCTAGTGAAAATTTTTGTCACTCTGTCTGGACTTCCTGTGCCAGCTGTTCTTCCTTCGGGGTGTTCAATGAGTCTGTCCAACCAAGTCCCTTAGTCCTTCCTTGCACAAGGCTGTATTCTGATGTACAGAATGAGCTTTAAGCCGATGCCAGGTTGGTGTGTCATTTTAGGAGTGAGGGCTTCTGAGCTAACTCCAGGAGCTGTGACTCACTGGGCTTCTAATTATAGTTTGTCCTGGCTGCTCAGATAATGGGTTTGTCTCAAGGGTGTCCAGGGACAGATTAGCCAATCCTAAGTTTTATAGGCCTTAGGTGGCCAGCCAACCCATAGTGTTTTTTTGTGGAAATAGAGAAGAGACGAAAATGCTGCCAAGAATCTGAGTGGTATCTCTGAAAGTTTTCACAGCAACTTAGCAAGCTCTTAGCAGGTGGCCTTGGGTTCCAGCCACAGAGGCATAGTTTGGCAGTCCTGTTTCAGGTTCCAATAGAATGCATGATTCCTGGAAGAGCTTTGGCATCAGTAGTACCCATAGCTGTGGTGGTGGTGATGGGTGGTAGACTTTAGAAGCAGCTCCCCAGGGCACCACGCAGACAATGGCAGTGAGCAAAACAGGGGGTGGAGCAAAGAAGGAAAAAAAGAGTGGGCAGCAGATGACCTCAGAAACTGATAGGGCTCTTACAAGTATTCATAGGTCACCTCCTGGATGTAAACGTGGATGAGGACAAGAGCCTTAGAAACACAGACTGTCCTAAATTTAACAGGCACATTATGTAGACAGCACACCACTTTTTGACACCCCTACCCCAGCATCTTCATATTACAATAAATATCTAAGTTGTCCTTCAAACTTAAAATATTTTCTAGCTATAATTCAGCTGGTTACAACCGAGGCACTTTGGGGGCCATTTTAAAAAGGCATTGATAGCATCATTCAGGGGTATATTTTCACCTGTAAGATTTTTAGAATTTGATCTATCAAAAGTTATGTCCTTAGATTTTTCATGCAAAAATTTTTATAGATGGCACAACGCTCAGGTTTCTGAGGCTAGATTTGCTCCTGAGACTGCCTTTCGTGTCCTTTCTTACCTCTGTGTCTCATACTCACTGACACTCACTGAATCACAGAGCTGGCTCAGGGCAAGCATGAGATGATGGGGAGACCAAAAAAAGGGCAACAGGGGCCTGGAGCTAGATGTCAGGCTGAGTCAAATTTGGAAAAGACCACGACTGTGTGTGAAGTATTGAGGCCCAGAGGCAGAGCAGAACTAGCCTTTAGAGTAGAGCAGAGACAAAGTTTGAAGAATAGGAGCAAGCAAAGCAGGAGGGTCTCGGGAAAGCAGAGAAACTTCCTTTCTAGTGCCTACACTCGTCAACCAGGAGGAACCCCCACAGCAACACATCAGTGATGAGGCTTGGTTGGATTGTTTTGTAATTGACCCACAATGTCTGCTCTGGAAAAGGAAAAGAGAGGAAGCACGTACACACTGCTGTATCTTTGCTATTGAACTATGGCCAAATGCTTAAAAGTACAGGTTCTGCAAGGAGTCTCATCTTGGCCTCTTATGGCCAGTGACCTTGGACATGTCACTTAAACCTCCTGTGTCTCAATTTCCCAATTTGTAAAATGGGACAAAAACCCATAAAGGTTTTGTGACCATTAAACACAATAATGCAGAAATATTGCCTAGAACAAAGCCTGGGGCACAAGGATGATGGTGCTATCCTTGATCTTAGACACTTGCCTTGAACAACTTTGGGATATCCATCCACAATGTGCCAGGATGAGGATCATGTTTAAAAGACTGTAGCAAACTTGAGATTAACTGGACAACTACTCTTTTTTTGAAAGTGCCTATAAGGTGTTTTGATCCTAGAGAATTTAAAAGTATGTTTAAACCTGAATGCTGGAAGGGATGCTCTCAAAACAATGTCTTTTAGGTAAAAACAGCCTCTGCAAGGGTGCTAAGTATGTCTATTATACTGAACAATAGGGCAATACTATTCCATCCCCATCTCTTACCTGAAATTGCTTTTGTCAATTAAACCACTCATACCACTTACTTAGTTTGCTTTCTGGTTATTTTTAGCCTGCAAACTCTTGAAAATCTTCCCTCTGCCCTGAAAGTGAGGAATGGAGGAGGGGTGGAAGTAAAAGAGGTACTGATCAAATAGGCTCGGACCTTGTGTTATTTAACTGACCTTGTCTTGTGCAGATAACATGACCTCTCCTCTGAACTCCAACCCATTGCTCTACCTGGACCTGGCAGCCCCTGATTCTGACACTTTCCCTCCAAGTTTCTCAGTAAGAGGCTCTTTATTTACTTGTAGCCCATTTACTTCAGGCTCAGGAGGTGGAGGAAGTGCCCCATCTTGTTCCTCATCCCTCCAGCCCCATTAAGATATGTGCTTTCTTGCTAATCTTCTCTCTCCTTTCTGCTCTTGGTCCCCAACCTGCTGGGCACACACCTCATTCTTTGAGGACTCAAATCTGTTTTCCAGTATAGGCCAAATCCCATTGTCATTTTCAGTGACTCAACTTTCAGGAGGACAGTCATTTAGCCCTTTAGTTTCTTGGTTCCTCTATTTCTTCATGTGCATTATTGACTCCTCCACACCACCTCAGCCATCCACCCACCTGTTCATATTCTGGACATTGCCATCACCAGAAAGTAAGCCACCTTTGAAATCTGAATATCCCTCTCTGATCATCATGTCCTCCCTTCCAGCTCATGTTCTCTGTCATTCTACTTTAGATTCAGACAAAGCCTTTGGCCCCTCCCTCCCCTACTCTCTCCCTACACATCAGCTCTTTTCTTTACTCAAATCCCATCTTGTTCCATCTCAGATTTCGTGGGCTAACAAATATCCCCAGCTCCCCTGCCTCATCCTGTGTCCTACTGATATGGCAAAATCTCATTTCTCAATAAATACAACTTGTTCAGAGAGAAGAGAATTCTTCCTTCTCTATTCTCTGGACACTTGGATTTTGCAGGAGAAAATCAAAGAAGGAAGTTTGCTGATTTCACTTAAAATTCATGATCAAAAGTTTCCAAAGATGTCTAGCAATCCTACCATTTTCCTCTGGAAATTTTTGCCTTCTAGTCACCAGTTTCCAAGGTGATTATTTGTACTCAAAACACACCCTGTCCTCCTCTTCTTATCTCTGTGGGCACTTCCTGAATATCTCACGGAGAAAGTTAAAGTGGCTGGACGTGTGCTACCTTTACTTCTCTAACACAAAAAATCCACGCCTGTCCAAATGTCATTGGAATTGTTGCAAAGCACAAAGTGTCTCCCATCCCAGCAAGGACCAATCTCTCCCATCTCTTCTTATCGTCTCAAGGAAGGACTTTGATATCTAACCCATCTCCTTTCCCTCTAATATATGTAATTCTTCCCTTTCTACCAAAATATTCCCATACTTTTAAGTATTTATCTTAAAAGGCAAAACAAAAACAAAATTGCACCCATCCTTAATTTAACAACCCTCCAACAGTTCTGCACTTTTTAGCCAAAATCCATAACAAGCTCCCACACACTTTGTCTCCATGTCCGCTCCCATTCTCAACTTATTCCAAACTGGTTTCCATCCCCACTTCTTATCTGAAATTGCTTTTGTCAAAGTTACCAATGACCACAAAATTCAAGAGATACTTTTCTATCCTCATCTTACTGAACTCAGTTAAGTATTCCCTCCTTTAAATGCTTCCCTTTGTTGACTTTCCTCTTACACTGTCTGAACCTGCTCAGTCTCCTTGGCTGTTCTTCTTTCCCCAATATCCTGATAATAGAGCACCACTGGTTCAGTTCTGGACATCCTCTCTCACTGTATCTACACACTGATCTCAAAGCTATAAATACCATCTATGTGCCATTTATATTACACACAAATTCATGTGTCTAATTTGACTGCTCTAACAAAAATGTCTCCAGATGTCATTTATATTACACACAAATTCATGTGTCTAATTTGACTGCTCTAATAATAATGCAAAACAATAATTGTAAATACAACAGAAGTATTGACATGCCACGTGAGTGACCTATTTAAAGCACTTTACATAGTTAAGTAATTGATCCTCACCACATACCTTTGAAGAAGGTACATTGTCATCCCCATCTGATAGATGAAAAACTGAATATAGAGTAGTTGTGTGTCTGGAAACCTGGTAAATGGTGGATGTGGAATTTGAAACTAAATAATTGGTTCTATCCACTAGACAGAAACTTTTATACATATTCTTCCAACATGTTCTTATGATGTGTTACTCAAGACAGAAATCTCAAAGCCATCTTTCCCTCGCTCTCCACATCCAATTCATTTGGAGTTTCTGGTCATTTCAGCCTCACAGTGTGTCTTGAGTTCAATTACTTCTTTCCATTTCTACTTTTCTTAACCTTGGCACTGTTGACATTGTGGGCTGGATGCTTCTTTGTGGTGGGGGCTGTTGTGTGCATTTTAGGGTGTTTAGGAACATCACTGGCCTTTACCCAGGATGTGCCAATAGCAACTGTGGTCATCAAAAATGTCTCCAGACATTGCCAAATGTCACCTGGGGAACTGAAAATAATTAACTTAGTCCAAGCTCTCATTATCTCTTGCCTGAACTACAGCAGTAGTCTCCTGCCCTTCTTGGTTCTACTTTTATTCCTATTGTTATTGTATTGTCCACAAAACAAGCAGAAAAAGGAAATAAGATTATGTTATTCCTCAGTCTAAAATGCCTTAATCTTTTCCTATTATATTTAGAAAAAGAAATTTAGGGGAAAATAATCAGATTTTTACAAAGGCTTTGTGTGATCTGGCCTCTGCCCAGCTCACCAGTCTTATTCCATATTATTCCACCACTTCAACCATCCACTCTTCCCTTTTCCTTCACCCACATAGGACTACTTTCAGCCCTCAGACTCAGTTATGCTTTCTACCAACTTGTTCTTCCCTCTGCTAGAGAATCTGTGACTTCCTCTTCTCGTCAGTGTGTGTGGACCGCGCTGCTCCTACCCCAGCCCACGTCTCCCCAAACTGGCTCCTTACCATCCTGCAGGGCTCAGCTGTAATGTCACCTTCATGGAGAGACCTTCTCTTATCACCCTATACAAATATGCTCCCCTTTGCCGTCCCCCATTATTCTCCACCCTTGCACTGCCCCGTTTCCTTTTTTGTTCCACTCATCATATGTATGTATGCGTTTGCTTTGATAGGCACATCTTCCCTCTCCCACATCAGGCTATACATTCCATAGGGTACAGCCATTTCAGTATTGTCTACTGTGGGCTTCCTGACCCTTGGCACAATGCCTGGTGCATAAAGACAATAAATCACTCAATAAACAAAGAGGCTGATAATTGCTTCCCACTTATAGTACGTGAATAATTTCAAAGATTGCCTTGAAAACATCTGATGATGAAATGTCATCTTGGGAAGGAGAATATGAGTAAAGGAGGGGGGTTTGGTCATAACCAGGGGTTTAATCAGAGCCAACATGGTTTGTCTTGGAAAAAAGGAAATCCTCACTGGGTTGCACTGTGCATTCTTGAGCTATGAACTAGCTGGGTTTGTTATTTCTGGCCACAGTTAGCCACCACTGGACAAGTCCTTGGGTAGCATGGTTTCCCTCTTTCAGTTTGTGGTTGCAATTTGGGGGAAGTACCCCCATATCAGTTCTGCTAGTCTTCACATTCAGGATGTTAGGAAACAGGAATTTATAACCCCCTTGGAGCCGTTTCAGCAACTGTGGTTTTTGAGGAAGTTCTCTTCCCCCAGAGTCAGCTTCAGAGGCAAGAAGACACACAGCAAGGACCGTGTTCCCTGACTTTCTTCCTAGAGTGAGTTTGCAGCATCTCCTGCTGCAGTAGAAGTGGTCTAGTCATCTCTAAAGCCTGGAGAGATCTGGGCAATACTTAGCACAATATCCTTCTTGTATGGAAGGAAACTGAGGCCCTGAGGAATGTGACCTGCCCAGTGTCACACAGCTGCTTAATAGAAGAGGTGGGTTCAAACAACACTCAGGCTTCCTTCTATCGGAACTTCTTATCTGGAAGGTCTATTTCAAAACATGACCTGTGATTTTTTTTTTCCCTCCAATTAAAGAGTAATAGGTAAGGAGGATTCACAACTGCTATTGTGGGTGCTCTGGATGTATTAAACCTTAGAATGACCACTGCCTACTTCCTTTGTGAGAGGCAGCACTTGGCAGAAGGAGTCATACATCTCTAGGTGAAATCCCAGCCTTGTCCTCTGGCCTTAGCCCACCCTTGCATCCCTACCCTTTTGTTTTCTTTGATTTCAGCTGTGATTTATCAACCACCAGCCATCCTGCTATGTTTCTCCTCCAGCCTGTCCATCTTTTGTCCCCTTTTAGTCACCTGGCTAACTCCCGCCTTAACTCCTAATTCTTGCTTGTCCAGAATACACATTAGCCGTGCTCAAAACCCAACCAGCCCCATGGCCCATTGCTTGAAGGTCACTTATCAGCAAAGAGCACTCCCCAATGCACGAAGAGAATCCAAGAACCCCTCCAACCCTATCTTCCTTGCTTCCTTCCCAAGAGGAACGGCTACCACAAAGAGTGCAAGGGCATCTCACACTGCTGTGAACTGTTCTGTTTTCATTTTTCATTCAAGCGTTCCATACTGTATCCGTTTTAGTGAGCCACCTCAAATTCTTCTTGCAAGGAATAGACAAATAGCCCTATTTATCAGGGAATAAATAGATGTGAGCACAAACATCTATTTAGATGTGAGTCGTGACATGATCGGCCAACGAGGAACAAATCACATGAGCAGCAGGAACAATATTCAGCCTATAGCTCAAAACTGGGTCCTGTGGGCTAAGAGTTTTTCTTATGCTAACATTGGATCTTCACAGAAGGAGAGGAGTTGGATTTGCGGTTGTATAAGGAATGAACTATAGATTCGAAGGGATGATCCCTCTCCTTTTTATATTTTTGGTTGTCTGCCATCCTATTTCCTCACCCTATTGTGTTTTGTGTTGGTAGAACCCAGTGTCCCATTTCCTCCTATAGAAGTTGAAAGAGAGAACTTCCCTCTCCTGAGTTTTGGCTTGTAAACTACACTTATTCAACCATGGTGAGATCATGGTGGCAATAATGGTACAGCAGTAATGGTGGAG
The DNA here is from genome assembly GCF_027406575.1 of Nycticebus coucang. NCBI lineage: Eukaryota > Metazoa > Chordata > Mammalia > Primates > Lorisidae > Nycticebus > Nycticebus coucang. The sequence goes on along the minus strand of NC_069793.1, from coordinate 29,809,952 downwards.
ATAGCAGCAAGAGGTGATAGTTACAGCATTGGCAGTATGCACAGCACACCTTCAACAAATTTTTCCTAACGTGATCTGGATTCCGCTTACTGTTCCCCACATCCTGGGATCTGCTCTGCTCTTGCATTTTTCAATCCTCACACTCCTGTCTTCTTGTCTATTTTGGGAATTTCCTTAAATTTCTCCAATAAATTTATTTCCTGCTTCAGTTAACCTAGAATTAGTTATGCTAAGAGAATCTAGATCATATCACATGAGTAAGGTGAATTAATCCTCCCAGAACTCTTCTGAATGAGGACACTAGAAATTCTCAGTGGTGTCCTTAAGTAACTGGTTTTTGAAAATAAAGATTAGAGAGATGATTGTAAGATCGACGTTCTCCAAGGAGATAAGAAGAATTGTGAGCATCGGTGACTATTCATCCTCAGATCTGCAGGACTACACAAATAATAATAAAATAAATAAATTAACTCTTTCTCCAGTGAAAGTTTGAGTCATCTTTGAGTTTCCTGTCCAGATAGAGATTATGAGTTGAAGACAATGGTACATGCTACTCCATGTATTTATGGTGCTGTTTAACTAAGGACTCTACAATTTTATTTAACAGTGAAAATACTCTTTCTTTATCTGATGAATGTCTTGAGATGAGAGGAAAATTGGGTCCAGGATGTCCTGATTGCTTAAATGCATCTTCCTTTGAGTGTTCTGGAAGAAGACATGCGCAGAATTGATCTGCCTCTGGTTCCTTAAATCACGGAAAGAGTGTTCAGAAGATAAGGAGGGAATCCTACATGAGGATTCTGTCTAGCAGAGAATTTATGTAGTGTGTCTGGACCAACTCTGAAACAAGCTTCTGTTGTGCTGGGAAACTACTCAGAGTAGGAAGCTAATTTCCAAAAATGATTGAACATGTTGAGAATGGACTTTAGGTGAGCACAGTGCACCCTCTGGAAGCCACATGGAACACAAATCCTTCCAGGGCCCCCATCCCAGCCATAATCCCCCCAGAATCATTTCAGGTGAGACATCTCCATTTCATCCACAAAGGACTATTCCACATTCTTTCCCTTTTTGTTTTGTTTTGTTTTGTTTTATATCAGTGGTCTTACAATGGACATGGATGAAAATATCTTATTAAATCCTAGAGATGGCATCTCTCTGAAATCGCAACTATGATATGGAAAATTCCACAAAAACAAAGCTTTTCCTTTCCTGAAAAATGAAGGTATGTTGGACCAAACCTCAATAAATTCTTTTTTTTTTTTTTTTGTAGAGACAGAGTCTTACTTTATGGCCCTCGGTAGAGTGCCGTGGCCTCACACAGCTCACGGCAACCTCCAACTCCTGGGCTTAAGCGATTCTCTCGCCTCAGCCTCCCGAGTAGCTGGGACTACAGGCGCCCGCCACAACGCCCGGCTATTTCCTCAATAAATTCTTTCAAGAAGGCTGGTACAGAGCCACTCATCACCTTGTGGAGTGTTACACATGCCTCCTTCTGTTTCCTGAATAGAAAGATCATGAACATCTTGGTAAAGGTGAAACCTGACAACTTGCTAGGGATGATGCTGGAAATCAGTAGGGGACAGTGACAGTGTTGGTCTGGACCTAAGAAGTATAGGGGAGTATCCCAATCTAATTCAGATTGTAATTTTACAAATGAGGAAGGATCTAAGAATCAGTCTAGAGAAAGAGAGTATCTAGAGGTGGGAAGACCCAATGAGAGCACCCAAAGTTAGGAATTTGGAGATAGTTAATATGACAATCTGATTTTGCTGAATAGCATCTTCCTCATTTCCTAACATGCCACCACCCTCAAACTAGTGTCTTAAACGTGCTGCCTGGCATGGATCTGATAGAGGGATAAATATGCTTACATTTAACATAGGAGTTAGAGAACCTTCATGTCCTGCCTATTCAAGGGTATGAATTACCCAACTCCTTTTCAAATACCCACGTTTACATTTCCTACTGCTTCTCACTAAGGCTGGGAGACAGGGACACAACTTCCTTAGCTACCTGATTCAGAGAACATCTTGGATCATCCTTATGATGTCTATTTCCTGCCTAGATGTCAAAAATAAGATGGAGTTGACTACATTATTGCCCGTGGCTTTTGTTTGTTTTTTACAGTGCCATTTCTCCATTTCTCTAGGAGTCTTGGAGTCTTATTTTAATAGCAAAAGTATGTTTTCCTTTGTTGATCAAAAGTTTGAGATGGAGAAAAGAACAATTCTTAAGGTTATAGTTTCTTAAGCTCTGCTATCTTCAGAACTTTTGGGGGGTAGGCATCAGAAGAAGAATAGAGAGTGAAAGACTGTTCAGAAGATAAGGAGGGAATCCCCCATGAAGAGTCTGTTTACATGCATGGTGGCCCAGACCTACTGAGATCTGCATAGAGACAAGGGTGAAATAAGACTGTGTTTTGGAAACTGTGGTGGGAAGGAGGCAATGAGTCAGTGCTTACCATCCCCAAGAAAAAGATATTGCTCACCGGGGAGGCTCTGGGGCAAAGCCTGTACATGTATCTTAGGGGCGGGGTCAGAAAGACAAATCGGCAGATGAGGATTTGGAGGAAGAGGGTGGGGGAGAAAGAAGGTGAATGAATGAAAGGTGGGAAAACACATTGGGGAAATAGTACTGAAAGTGGAACTCCGAGGCAGAAAGAGCTGTCAGAGCAAAAGAAGAACTCACGTTAGTAGTACATAGTGAAGGGAGATTTGCAGATTGTGTGGGAAACCCACAGACATTCATTTCATTTTTTCATGCTTCTAATTTTAATGTCTTTTCAACCCCACACATGTGAAATAATTGTGGTTTAGAGCAATGTAGTTTTGGTAACTTTAGGGCTATACTTAACGTCCAAGTTTAGGGCTGAACCAAACATAACATACCTGGAAATGGTCCTTTATTTATCAGTAGCTGAAATAGAAACTGAGTCACTGAGACTGGTGACTGTCTCATACCTTCTGGTCCTGTGGGCTGTTGGTGATCTTTGCTTTTGTTTGCTCTAGCCTTAAAATCTCCTCTCTGGATTATCAATATTTACTCACCTCACTCAGGGCTAGTGCCCCTCAGACTGGTCCTTCACTAGTTATTCTCCCAGATGTCATTGACTTTGTTTTTGTGATTGACTTTCAGAGTTGAGCTCTAGGGCACTTCATTAACTAAAGTATCTGCAATTCCAGTCTTTATTCCAAACATTGGTGATCAAATAGGGCTCATCTTTGAAATCTCAGCTAGACTTAAATTGGATCTCACTTGTGCTCAAAGGGAAGGGGGGCAGAAAAAAATCCACCTGATTTAGGAAAAGATATGTACCCTCTTTCCAGCTTGTAGTAGTCAACTACAATCACTATCCATTCTACCCCAGCCCCTAACCCAGTGATTTTCAAATGGTGTGCTGTGAGAGGATCTTAGGTGTGCTGAGAAAATGTTTAAAGATCATTAATTAAATTATTTCAAAAGAAGTTTAAAGCACAGTAATTATAATACTTTTACTTTTTTTTTTTTTTTTTTAGATCAACATAATTTAAATGTGCTGCGGAATTTTAACTATGGGTTCAAGTGTACCGAGAGATAAAAAAGGTTGAAAACCCTAGCCCTAGTGCACAGGAAGGAATAGGCTAGGATTGGGACTACTGCTGTCTCAGTGCCTCAGAAGCCAGTAGGAAAATAGTGGGGTGGATTTACATATGTGAGTAACAGTGAGTCTTCCCCTTATTTCCACACATTCTTTCTCTCAGAGACAAGACTCTGTGGCTCCCCCAGTATAAGGTGTGCCAACATAGAGGGAGATCAAGATGATCAAGGTGTGCAAGAGAAAATACCAGAGCTTCTATTATATTTGCTTTAAATTTTCTATTTTTGTGCATATGTTACTATATATTATTGTGTAATTGTATATTTGTGACGTATATTACTTCTCTACCCCTCCATTCTCTCTCTCTCTCCCCGGGTCCCATCACATCCACGTCTGCTTCTCTCTATCCCTCTTTCATATTAAGAAGTACACTGAACAGTTTTTTAAAGATGCAAATTCCCAAGGGATTCTGCTCTTAGATTTCAGTTGAGACCCAAGAAACTGTAGTTATCTGACTTATTTATTTTCATTAAGGGACCTTTTCTTTGATGTAAACTTATATAAAGTCTGACCACATAAAGCAGGTAAAGATGGGCTGCTTGTTTGCAGGAGGGCTGGGGGGAAGGGATAGTCCAACTCTCCTGGGTTCCCCTTCCATTTTCTCTCTCTTTTGTCTGCCTTGGTCAGTGGAAACACCCACGAGGAAACCACGGTATGTGCTTCTGAAAAATGAATCTTTGGAGATTAATTGGTTCAGTGCTTAAAACCAGAATAGCAGGACATGCCCCATCACCCTTCTCAGATTAGATCTTGTAGATGTTTCCCACTAGCTGGATTCATTCTAGCCTGGTCTTAATGCCACATACATGCTAGATACCCCTTTCCCCTGACTGCCCAAGCTAAGGGAAGGAACTGTTGCCACTCAGGACTAGACTGAGTGGCACTCTGTGCCACATGTGGACTAGACTCCCTCCTCCCACAAGAAGCCATCTTTCCCAGGCCATTTCCTGCCTTCCCTTACTGCTTCTTTTTCTCCATTTTACCTCCTTACAGTATTTCTCTGGTCTTATTTCTGACTTACAATTAGTCCCCTCTGCAGAAGGAGGTTCTGTAAACTAAATGCAATCCCATGCCCTAGGAGCTGCTCACCCATGGGCCAATGCAGTTAACACTCCTCAGTGGTTATGATTTTCTTTCTGATTTTGCTGGTTTAGAGATGGCCTATTTCCCAAGAGCACTTCACACTGTAATTAATAGACTTATTATTTATACAGTTGTTTTCATGAAAAACCTCAGGGCACAAAATTGCCTTGTAGAATTAGCGGGGCCATGTGGGGTGTGACAGCTGGAAACATGCCCTTCAGATTCCACTTCATGAAAGGACTCACCGCCCAGCTCCCAAAATGGTAGTTAGCAGACAGCCTCTGTGTTTGCAATTGTTGAGCTCACAGCAGACTCTGCTCAGCATGGCCCTGCTAATGACTGAGCAGGGCCCTAAGAATTAGAACCTAGCCATTTGTGTCTGATAAGAACTCAGCTCCAACAGGCAATCTTTTAGGGACAAACAGAGACTATATCATGATCAGACGGTTCCTCCATGGTCAATCCTCCTTCCTCCCTTCCCCAGTTGCTCCCCCCCGCAAATATTATGCACTCCTAGTTCTATTTTAGCAACTGCATCCCAGGGAACAAGAGGTTGGGGATGAGGGGTAGGAAATGGAAAGCAAATATAGGTTGCAGTTTACTCTCAGGTTCTGTCTATTTACTATTTCCAGCCTGTGGGAATGAACAGCCTCTGGGGAACCTCTGAGTTATTACAAGGGGTCTGCAAATGTACACACATGCCCAATATCGCCTGCAGCCTGAACACATAATATGTCTAGATACATTGAATAACAGGTGCTATTTTTCCAATACATGAATGCCAATTCACTAAAATAGTTTTTTGTAATAGAGCATTCTGTACATTAGTGGCCACTAATGGTTCAACACACACACACATCCACGGACTGCAAACCACTGTTTTACATCACATAAATATGTATGTATATATATATATATACATATATGCATATATGTGTGTGTATATAAACTTTTTATATAATTTGGCCCTCTTGTCATTACACATTAACTGGTACCCCCGAAAGAAAAAAAAAAAGAAAACTTTGAGAAGGCTTCCTGATTCCAAAATTGAACATCTTTAATTTGACAAATGTTGATAACTGAGAGGTGCAGAATGACCAGTGCTAGAGGATAATGAGATGTTGTGTGATCTCTTAGCACAATCTCAACCTCCTAAAACACACCCTTAGGTATTGACAGCTGGGATCTTGACCTTGTTCAGCTAGATTAAACATCGCTGTTTGTTTGGGGACAGCTTGCTTTGTCTTACCATGCAATCATTATCTTTCAGGAGCAGATACCACACACAATTTTGGATTGCCCTTAGGTAGAATCTTACACCTGAAAAGAGACCAACCAGCTTGTCCTACACAGGAGGACAATGAAACTCATTCTGGGGAAGTATCACAACTTGTCCGAAGCCACACAACTGTTAAGTGAAACATATTCCACTTAATATTCCAGTGGAATATGGAATAAACATATTCCACTTCCATGTTATGTGGAATATGTTTCACTTAACAGTAGATAGGAACTGTTAAATCAAACTAAATTAGGGCTTTAGATTCTTTCGTAAAGAATCTTTTGTAACAAACTACAACCTAACTTATTACATGAACAAATCAACACCCTAACTTAGGAGTTTACCTTTGTTAACGTGTAGCTGAGTCTCAGCCAATCACAGCAGCTTGGATTTAGCTAATCACAGGCGGCCAAATGTTCAAACCAGGTTCAAAAAAGACTAAGGGAAGCTGCAACCTGCCCTGCTGTCTCTGTACCTCACTTTCACTTTCTGTATGTCACTTCCCTTTCCATGGCTGTAAATCCAACCTGCACATGTGGTAAGGTGGAAAATCCAGAGCCATCTTCAGTCTGAAATGCTGCCTGATTCTAGAACTGCAAATAAAAGCCAAAAGATCTCCGAGAGTTTTAAGTTAGTAAGTCATTATCACCCAACAGTTAATAAAAATCATCAGTTTATCACTAGTTTGCAATCCCACCAGCAGTGTTAGAGTGTTCCCTACTCTTTACATCCACACCAGCATCTGTAGCTTTGGGATTTTGTGATGTGGGTTATTCTCCCTAATGCAGCTTCTATAGAAAGACGTATAGAGAATCCTCAAAGAGCTGAAAGTAGACCTTCCATTTGATCCTGCAATCCCATTACTAGGTATTTACTCAAAGGAAAAAAAAAAATCATTGTACCTCAAGCACATTTGCACTAGAATGTTTATTGTGGCTCATTTCAAAATGGCCAAGTCAAGGAATCCACACACATGCCCACCAACCCATGAATAGATTAATAAACTGTGGCATATGTATACTATGGAATACTATTTAGCCATAAAAAACATGAAGACTTTACATCTTTTGTATTTACCTTGATGGAGTTGAAATACATTTTTCTTAGTAAAGTATTACAAGAATGGAAAAGCAAATATCCAATGTACTCAATGCTAATAAGAAACCAACAGAAAAACAACTACATGCCTACACAAGAGAAAAACACAAGTATGGGGATAAGAGGGAAAGAGGAAAGGTGAGGAAGAAGGAGCATTGGTAAACGCTCACCTCATGTGCACAAGGTAAGGGTATACAGCACACCCCTTGGATGAAGATCTCAACTACAACTTGAACTTTATCTTAGAAGTGTAAACAATGTAACCTAATCATTTGTACCCTCATATTAATCTGAAAATATTATCTACAAAACTAAATTTGTTGTAATTTTGTCTTTTAACAGAAAGGACAAAAGGAGAGGAGAATGAGATCAACAGAAGCACTAAACATCTCTACCTCACCAGCCTTCCAGAATCCCAGAAAATTCTATTAGTTATTGGTAGGGTAAATTTTAAAAGATCTCTGAGTGTATTAATTTATTAAGTGATTATCATCCATTAGCTTATAAATCATAAATTAGTTTATCAGTTTGGGTTTAGTCAAAAACACTTCGAAGGAATGAATGAACAACTATGGGGGAAATACATTTTAAGATCCCTTCCTTAATGCAAAACAGCCCAGGAGCATGGACTGGCAGGATAGAGCTGTGTGGGAGACACTTGGCAGGGGCAGCTCTGGAGATAGATGGTGGTTGAGGGCAGTGAATGTCCAAAAGGGCACTTGCCAAGGGCAAAAGGCTGTAAGAGGGTGGAGGGAGCTCATGAGCATTGTCCTTGAAATCACCACTTTGCCCAAGGCTGCCCATGTGAGCAAAGCACCTTACAAACATCTATGAGTATACATTGATTTCTCTGCAGATTGTATAAATCTTTCTACTTTTACAAATGTCTGTGAGCACAATTTGAATGATACAAAATCTTTTTTTTTCTTATTTTTTAATTTTTTTTTGTGTGTGTTTTTTTTGTTTTTTTTTTTTTTTTTTGGCCAGGGCTGGGTTTGAACCCGCCACCTCCGGCATATGGGACCGGTGCCCTACTCCTTGAGCCACAGGCGCCGCCAGAATGATACTAAATCTTATCAGACCTTTGTTCTTATATTTATCTAGCTCAATCTTCCTTCCCCAGCCCCTTGACACTGCTTTGAAAATAATTTGTGAACCTAGATTATTGGGTTTCCTGTCACATTTTAGTGTCTGCAGTGCTGTGAAGCCTGAGATGGCAGAAATGCACAGGCAGAAGTCACGTTTGGTTTCAGCATCAATTGATTTATTAGAACCTTAATACTTTCCAGGCTGCTATAGATACTTCCATTGGCCTGGCGTGTCCCGGTGAGGTGACACACGGAGGCTGGGAACTGTCTTAGTATTTTAGAGCTGAGTGTTTGGCAAGTCCTTTAATCTATCTGGGCTTACGAGATGGACTTCTATACCTGCTCCTTTGAATCCTCCCACTTTTTCACTCTGAGCTGCAAATACAGTGTCCCAAAAGTCACAAAATCTTTAGAAAATTTTGCAAAATATTCCCTACATTTTGGCCACCTCTTTGTAAAATGTTGTAATGAGTATTTTGTAAGTAAAGGTACATTTAGCTAGAATTTCCCATTTTCCCTGTGTGTGGCAACAAGAGGGACACCTGGGAAACCCTGCGTTAATGAAGGGCCACTTCTGCCTGTAGTGCATATGGGATATGGGCTAAAAAGTATTGTATGTGGGGGTCAGATGAGAGCAGAGCAAGGCTTATCAGAGTGCACACTATGTACTCTAATTGAGTCTTTCATCAAAAATGGACTAAGAGGTGTGACTCACGAGTCAAGTGCATGACTTTGGAGTCAGACTTCTTAGATTCATTTCCTGGTTCCACCACTTACTAGTGAAGTGGCTATAGGCTGTTCACTTAATCTTTTTGAGACTTAGTTTCTTTACCTTTAGAATAAGAACAACTACATCTACTTTAATACATTTGAAGCATGTAGGAGATACACACAAATATGAACTACTGTTATTCCTGTATATGAATGAGACTTTGGACAGAGGTCTGATACTTTGACGTCTATAACTATCATTGTCATTGTAGTAATAATGCTACAAGATCTAACATGACACCACTGCTACATACTTCAGTTTCATAAGATCCATCCATAAAATCCATAAGATGGGATGAATGTTGCTGTCTCTTCCTATTTTATTCAAATATGATATACATCAAGTGAAGTCAAATGCCTTGGAAAATATATGTATCATATGGAGATAGGAGATACTGTCCACTGCCTTGGTTCATTGGAGCTCCTATAACAAAACACCACAGATTAGGTGACTTATAAACAATAGATATTTATTTCTCTCAGTTCTGGAAGCTGGAAAGTCCAATGTCAAGATGCTGGCAGCTTCAGTGTCACTTTCCTATAGATGGCACCTTCTCACTTTGGCTCACCCAGCAGAAGGGGCAGGGCAGCTCTCTGGGGCCTCTTTCCTAAGGGCACTAACCCCATTCATGAGGGCTCCACCTCATGAGCCGATCACCTCCCCAAAGGTCACACCTCCTGATACCATCAGGGGACACAAACACTCAGATCATAGCATCCATAGTGTACCAAGTAACAGCAGCAATGGCAGTGGTGGTGGGTATTATTGTTCATCCTCTCCGCACTTAGGTTGATGCTGTCTTCTGTGTGTGACTGTGAGTGAGGACTTTTATTTTGTTGGGAGTGGGATAAAGCTACCTCTTATTACACTGTCTTTGATAGAACTTAGTGCTCTTGACAGCATTGCTTGTTGACATCTGACACTTTTATGATGGAGTCGGAAGGCTTCTGTTGGGGATTGACAATCTCTGAGAGAGAGGTCAATGCCAGACTCTGGTTTCTAGTTCAAGAACCTGTGGATGAACAAAGCCAGTCCTGTAGCATCACGTGGGACTCAGGTGATGGGGAGGCCCTTTCTCTCTCTTCCTCTGAGGGTTTCCTGAGACTGGAGTTGCTTAGCTGCTTCTGGTTAGGAAACATAGTAAGAAACTTGCATACATGGAAACAGGAAGAAAAAAATCACTGCATTTATCAAACTCAGCATGCAGCATGTCACATTGGGTCCCCCAAATCAATGCATTTATCAAACTCAGCATGCAGCACGTCATATTTCCTTTTTAAGAGGGAGGACTCTCTTTTCCCTCGGTTGAAAATATTTGAGGGAAAAGAGTGCCCTTCTGTTCGGAGCCAGGCACAGATTTGCACATGCAGTGAAGTCTGTTGGTATTCCTCATTTTAAGCGGAGTTCTTTGATTCCAAGCGAGCACCAAAAAAAAAAAAAAAAAAAAAAAATTCAGCTAACTCAAACACAAAAATTTTAAAAATACACACAGACATCATACCATAGACACATACATATTAGAAGGCTACAAAATAGCTCACAGAATCACAGAATCACAGCTAAAGAATCTGGCTTTGTACAGACAGACCACTAGGGACCTGGATAGGGTAAACTAATGGATCATCCATCAGCTACAGGTTCCTTGTGTCACTTCACCCAGGATTTCTCTTCCCTGGAGAAAGATAATTGACCTTGTTTGGTGACATGCCAACTACTGGACCAGTGGAAGGTGAGGCACCTGGCTTCACAGGTCCAAAAATGACAAAGGAAAGAGGAGCTCCTCAGTGAATTAGCAAGGCTGTGTCAGCCGACAGGAGAGCAGGGTGCTGGGATGCCATCATAACAGATGTCTGCCACAGTGTCTCTGCTTATTGTCATCACCCTTGTTGCTAAAATAGTTCCCTAAGGCTGCCTTTTTTTCATTTATCCAAATGGAATCAACATGTTTCTGTTTTACAGCATCTTGATAAAATTAAAACATGGAAAAAGGGGATCGCAGTCTTCTCATCCAAGGTTAAAATCTCTGTCAGGTCTTCCTGGCCCACCTGGGGGAAAGGTGCTGGGCGCTTCCCAAAGAGCCCTGGCTGCCTCACCTTTCTTCCTCTTTAAAAGCTCCATGCTCAGGATTCTGGAGTTTGGGGCCCCAAAGTCTTTGCTTACCCAGCTTAGTGCTTCTTTAGACAGTCAACTAAAAATATTTGTCCCAGGACCGTTGACATTGGCAGTGACAGTTGGGCCCTCACTTAACCACAAAGACACTTGCCATTTAGGGGGTTCAGAAAAGGGAAACTCTTAAGTGCTAGTTTATCAGCTAAAAGAAGCTGTGACACAGAAACACAACACCCATCCCACCCACCCACAGGCTTCTGGTCAAAGTATCAATTTACAGGGGAAAGTTTAGCCTGTTATAATTTAAAGGTGTAGAGGCGTTTCTTTATTTACACATGTGCGGAGGACGGCAGGCGGATGGTGACAGTCCACAGCAGCTGCCTTCTAGAAGTTCCCAGGGAAACTTTAAAAAAGAACAAAAGCGTCTTTAGAAAGTGTTAGAATGTTTGCAAAATACACAGGAACAAAGAAGAAAACCCTGCGATGATGTATAGTTTTCATAGTTTAGTGCGTTTCCAATCCTGGCTTTCAGATCAGGAGGTAGACCTTGGGGCTTGACAATTGTGAGATTAGAGATTAGAGATCAAGAAGTCCCCGGCTTGTTTCCAAGCTTGCCCTGTCTGCTCTCTGAATTAAAGAAAAAGATGGATACGTTTAGCAGCTAGTACAATGACATGTTTTAATGAATGTCATTCATAGCCCTCCTTTATCCACATCATATTTTAAATATTTCTTTATCCACATCATATTTCTTTGCCAGTCTTATTGTAATGGCTTTATAATATTCCATCCAATGTCTATTCTATAGCTTATTGAAGCAGGCCTCCAGCACTGGACCTGTAATATTACAAGTTGTGTTGTGATAGGTGTCTGCGCATAAATCAGGGCACCATTTGTCCATTGAGGGTCCAGCCTCAAACTTGCTTTTCTCTGAGTCCTCTGTGCTATCACCTTTTTCTCTGTTAAAAGGGAGCTCTTAATTGGACAAAATCTAATGGTCCAGTTCATGTGTTATTCTGACCCAGTTTATCTTCACCCTTTTCTTTTCATGTCTTTGGAAATCATTTCCTACCTTGTTAGCAAGGAGATTGTCAAATTAAGAGAATATCTTTATTTATTTTGGGTACTTATTGCTAAGTCATAGAAAATCTTAATGGAGGTCTGTTAGAGCTGGGGCAAGACCCATATAGGAAAAGCTAGCAGACAGGACACTGCCTTTAAAAATATGTTCAGTATTCTTATATTTCTTAAAATGTATTTTACACTCACATTGTAAAATATACCTCCATTAGGCACATGGTACTTGTGTGTGCCATAGTAATATAAACCATATTTATTTTTAAGGCAGAAAAGAGGATTGACAAGCCCACATTGTTTCTCTTTTGAAAATATCTAACCAAAAAAAAAAAAATCGAACCTTCCTGTCTTAGAAGTTCCTGGGTGCCCAGAAATTGGTATTATTCCTCTTCCCTACTCCCTTTATCTAATCATCTTGGCATGCATTTTTAGAGTACACACTGTAACAACAATAATCAAAACAATAACAACAAGAACTAACATCAACTGAGTGCTTACTATATGCCAGGTGTTAGCCAATGATGAATTTGACACATTTAATCCTAATAAAGGGAGAATGTCCCCTTCAGATTTAGGGGATCTTTCTGATGGGGTGACAGTCATGAGAAGAGCTGGGGAGACAATTCTGCTGTGGGCAAAGGGTTCGAAGTATGGAAGAACATGACCTATCCCACCAAGGCTGGGGATTAGGGAGTGAGCGGGAAATGTTACTACGTCCACAAGAAGAATCTTTAGTAAGAGAGGAACAAGACCCAAGGCATGTCTTCCCTGTGGAGATAAATCATAGGGGGAGCAGGGTGTGCACAGGAGGGCCCTGCTGATGTGGACTTGGCAGGGAAAGGTGCAAGCCTGGGCTCAGGAGCTGGTGGGGGGTGGGGTGGATAGAAGCAGATGGACTCATGTTGCTCTTTGGGGATAGAGCATAAAGCATAAAGGGAGAAAAGGGGTCATATATATCACCAGGTTTTGATCTGAGCACCTAGGCAAATGGTGGTGGTGGTGCCGTATTCCAAGATGAGAAAGTCTGGAGGAGTAACTGAAGTGAAGTAACTTGCCTTGCCATTTGCCAAAATTGACACTTGGACCAAAAATAAGACAAAACTAGAATCTTCAACTTTTTAAAAATCAACCTCGTGTAGCAAAAAGAGACCAGGTATAGGGGTCAGCCTGACCTGGGGCTGCCATTTTCAAGTTGTGTGACTTAAATCACATTACTTAGTCACTTGCCACTTGCTGCTTCCGTTTTCTCATCTCTAAAAGAGAGTTCATCTCGCCTGCCCTGCCCTGCTGTTTATAAAATGCATGGGCAGCTCCTCGCACTGTCCCTGGCATATAGTCATTCAACACCCTAAATATTAGGGGCAGTTCTCTGAAACAACTAGCACAAGATAGAGCTGTTATATGCATGCAATTCTTCCCTGCGGGGTCCTGCACCTCCCTTAGCCTGGGTGACAGGATATGACATGAAAGTAGTGGTGGTCCCAGAGAGACCTGTCATTTGCCATCTGAAGTTTCACATCTAAATGTTTCATTCCCTCAACTGAAGGCATTTTTAAATACCAACAGCCTTAAGAAAGATAATAGTGTAAGGCATATTTGTCAATAACAGAAAGTCATGATAATACAGTGATTAAAAATGTGTATTCTGGAACTGAATACTTGGGTTTGAATCTCACCTTTGCCACTATGAGCTCTGTTACCTTGAGCAAGTACCTAATTTCCAACATTGGTGAAATTAGGACATTAATGAGCCTCCCTCAGAGGATTTTTATGAGTTTTAATAGGGCTTATTTTTATTAAGGAACAAAAATAAACAATGCCTGGAGAATAGTAACCACTGTATAAGCGTGTGTTAAATAAAATACAAATAATTAAGGTGTTAGAAAACAGAAGACTTTGATGAGGTTAGAGAAGGGCGAGAGTGAGGAAGAGAAAGAGGACAGAGGAACTCCCAGAAGGAGTGGGAACAAGGGGAAGATGCTAGGGGCAATCATGAGAGGAGCTGAAGACCGATTTTTCTGGTTATCTATTTTATCTTGTAAAACTCCCCCCAAAAGAACATGCCAGCATGACCCCAATAACAGTAACAGTAATGCTGAATGCCAGTGCCTGGATGAATCTCCAGAGAATGATGTCAGGTGAAGAAGGCCAATCCCCAGAGGTTACCGAATACTTCTGAAATAAGAAAATAGTAGAAATGGAAAACAGGTTAGGGCTTCTTGCTTAAAAGCAGCTTTTGATCCAGGTTGGGCTCAGGCAAGGAGGCATGTGTGCAAACCCGTGTTTCGGGTGTGCTACCTCTTCCCACAGGCTCCCTCCACCTGAAGTCATGATCAACACGTCTCCTACCTGCCTGATGTGGTCTGCAGGTGTGGTTTCCTGTGACTTATGAGGTCATTAATATACTGCCATATACTCTCCTCTGCCATATACTCTCCTCAAAAACCTCAAAGGAGGGTTTCATCTTCTCTGACATTATTTGAAATTGAGTAGGAAGTCCAAGAAGTATGTGTTTCTTCCGTTGTCGTCATCTTAAAGGAAAATGGTTAGTGGGCATTTTGCATACATGGCTGCCGGCTTGTACTATTCAAGTGATTCCCCCACCTGGGCCTAACTAGAGGCAGAGCATCAGTCTTTTAAAAAGAATAGGGGCAAAAGAAAGACTTTTAACGAATCCCAAACTCACCTAGAACTCTAGCAGGAGCTAAATAATGCTCCTTAGTTTTTCCAAAAATGGTGAGCATGTGTAGAAACCGGATCACTTATATTTTCCTGGTAGGAGTGTAAAGTGGTACAGCCACCTTGGAAAATAGCACGGAGTTTCTTCAAAAAAAAAAAAAAAAGACTCGGCACCCATAGCTCAGTGGTTAGGGTGCCAGCCACATACACTGGGGATGGTGGGCTTCAATCCAGCTCAGGCCTGTTAAACAATGACAACTGTAACAAAAAAAAAAAAAATAAACCAAAAACCAGCCAGGCTGGCGGGCACCTGTAGTCCTAGCTACTTGGGAGACTGAGGCAAGAGAATTGCTTAAGCCCAAGAGTTTGAGATTTCTGTGAGCTGTGATACCACGGCACTCTACTGAGGGTGACATAGTGAGACTCTGTCTCAAAACAAACAAACAAAAAACATATAACTAAAAAACACCCCAACAATTGCACTCTGGTTCATTTATCCCATAAAAATAAAAACTTACTTTGACAAAAATCCCTGTCCTTAAATGTCACAGCAATTTTCTTCATTATAGTCCCAAACTGGAAACAACCCCAATGTCCTTGAATGGGCTAATGGTTAAACAAACTGTGACACATTCATACCAGGGAATACTATTTAGCAATAAAGGAGAATGAACTATTGGTGCGTGCAACAGCCTGGATGATTCTCCAGAGAATTATACTGAGTAAAAAAGGCTAGTCCTGAAATGTTACATAATATTTTTGCAATAAGAAAATAGTAGAACTAGAGAATAGGTTAGGGCTTGCCAAAGCTAAGGACATGGTGAAGGCAGTAGAGAAATGGCCATGTCTTTGAAGAGATAACATGGCCATGGATTGCCCTATATCTGACTGCATTGATGTGATATTGTACCAGGGTACCAAGAGCATTCCTTGGTTTTCGTAAGAGGTACAACCGTGCAAGAACAAAAGGAATCTCTATCATTTCTTAACACTGAACACATATCTATACTTATTTTACTTTTAAAAGTCTAATTTTTAAAAATGGGGGCAGGAGAAAGGCTGTTACTGATCCCTAAAGTTTAGCAGGACCTAAATAAAACCTTTTACTTTGCCCATAGTCCCTGCTCTAAAAGTATTTTCAGTCACAGAAAGACCTAACCAAATGAAGAGTCAGGCAAACAGATGCATTCCTTGCTACATAGTTTATCCCCCCATGCACCTGTGGTTCATTCTGTCATTCATTCAACAAACATGTATGGAGCCCCTTGTATGTATCCAGGACTGTCCTGGGTGCTGTGAATACAGGAAGAAACAGACTCTCTGTACCTAAATGGAGCTTACATCATAGTTGGGAAGACAGACAATAGATCACACATACATAACAATATAATTTCAGAAAGTGGAAAGTACTGAGGATGAAATAACACAAGGTAATGAAGATTGTCAGGAGGGAGAGACTCTTTCCAGAGGAGAGTAGGGGAAGCCTTTCCTAGGGGGTGATTTGACTTGAGAACCACACAGTAGGACAGAGCCCCAGACCTGGAGAGGAGAGCATTCCTGCACTCCATTGGTAAGGCCACACTTGTTGCATGGAGGATACATCAAAAGGAAGCGAGAATGGCAGTGAGGAGAACTTTCACAGGCGGTTTCAGGGCACATGCCTGAGTTCATGGTTTCCTTGACTCAAGGTGAGCCATGGGGACAAGGGAGCTGCTTCCTGAAATGAGAAAGGCTGTGAGACAACAGAGAATCCGTTTTGTCAAGCTTATTCTTTTTTTTCTCTTTCTCTACTGGACAGTCAGTCCTCCATCAACTCAAGGTCACTCTCCTACTCTCAGAATTGGATAAAACATCACATAATGAGGTGGCTTCTGGCCTGACACCAGGGTCACATTACACACATGGGAAGTATGGGTTTAGCTCTTTCCCCAGACAGAGGGAAATGGGAGCTAAGAGGGAGCCAGACAGACACATTCTTCATTCCCCCCCTTGACATCACCTAATAGCTCTTCCAGAGAAGTCTCACATGCTGTGTGAACATCACTTCTGGATGACCTGCTGACTCTCTGGGCACTCCCTGTGAAGTGACAGCTGGGATGGCGACACCACTCAGCACGTTATGTCAACACCTTCCCAGTTCTCCTACACCTCATACCTCACACTTGCACCTCCCAATTAAACTGTTAGTACCTCCATGCCTCAGGCCCTATTTTGTAGAGAACTCAATTAAGACAACATCCAAATGAAGATGGCAAGGAAGAGTTAAAATTCTACAACTCAAGAGAGAAGTTGGAATTGGAACTAGTAACTTGAGAAACATCAAGAGCTCTATGATGTTTAAAACCAGGACACTGATGAGTTACTGAAAGAGTCCGTGATGATAGAAATATGGATCAAGGCCAAACCTGGCCCAAACCTCTTACATCTTACAGGTAGCAGGTGGATCCAGCAGAGGGGAATTGAGAAAGAATACTCAATGAAGTAGGAGAAAATCCAGCGGGTATGGTGACAGAGGCAAAGGAAAGGGAGAGTATTCAGAGAGAGATGGGGATGATCATGTGTGTCATGTGAGCTGAGAAAGCAAGAGAGACAGGAGGCCACAGGGCCCAGCCGTGTGGCAGGCGTGGGTGGTCTCGATGAGTGCAGTTTCAGGAGGAAGTAAGGTTGGAGTGGGTCAGAGAGAGAAAGAGAGATGAGGAAGTGGAAATAGCTAATACTGTAGACAAGTCTTTGAAGAATTTAGGTGGAAACAGGGAGGAAGTAGTTTGGCTAGTGGGAGACCAGTCTGTGCTGGGGGTGTGTGTGTGTGTGTGTGTGTGAGAGAGAGAGAGAGAGAGAGAGAGAGAGAGAGAGAGAGAGAGACTGGCTGTCAACAAGCTGTCAACAGCTGTCAACAAGCTGAGGAGTCCCCAGGAAAATCAGTTCTCTCTCTACACATTCATCATCTCATCTGTCAAAGTAAATGTCTCCTAGCTCCCATCTAATTCAGAAAAGCTCTGTTTTGTGGAAACATTGAAGATAACAGAGAAAAAATGAGTGGGGAAGTCAGGGGGAGCGGATGGTGTGCGTCCTTAAAGGGTAGAAAAAGGGCATCTACTTGCAAGGGTGGTAGTGAAGATGAAATAAGTTTGTGCCTGCAAACACTCAACACCATGTCTGACCTAGCAGTCAGAACGAACATGCTTTATTTGTAAAACAGGAACAATGGCAATGAGGTAAGGTCAGCAGCCGTGAAACTTACGGGTGTTGGAGTGCACAGATCTGCTGCACGCAAGAAGGTGCCCTTTGGGGGAAGGACGAGAAGAACTGGGCATGGAATAGGCAGTTCCTAGCATGGCAGTGAGGGCTACCCCCAAGGCCACTTGTAGAATGAAGTGGGGCTGTGACTTTGTGACCTCAAGCTAGAGCTGGTGACGGGAAGATGTGAGGGCAAACCGGAATGGGAAGACCTTTTACTTTTAATGATACTTTCTATTCTGTATAAGAGTGAGAAAGCGATGCAAAGAACCAGGGATAGCTAAGACCACCTCACAGAGGAGCAAAGTTAGAGCACTTACTTGTAGATATCAAGATATATGTAAAGCTATAGTAATCAAGGCTGTGTGGCTTTGGCACAACAGACAAACAACTGAAGGAACAGAAAGCTCAAATACAGACTCATTCATATCAAAGCACTTAATTTATGAAAAAGTTGGCACTTCAGAGCAGTGAGGAAAGGACAATCTTATCAATAAATGATTCTGGGTTAGATGGATATCTGAATGGAGTAATTGAAATAAAACTCAACCCCTACCTCACACTATAGTAAAGAAAATTTACTAATGAGAGATACAAATTCTATGTGGTCTTGGGCAGCACCTGTGGCTCAGTGAGTAGGGCACTGGCCCTATATACCGAGGGTGGCGGGTTCAAACCCTGCCCCGGCCAAACTGCAACAAAAAAATAGCTGAGCATTGTGGTGGGCGCCTGTAGTCCCAGCTACTTGGGAGGCTGAGGCAGGAGAATCACCTAAGCCCAGGAGTTGGAGATTGCTGTGAGCTGTGTGATGCCACGGCACTCTATCAAGGGTGACAAAGTGAGACTCTGTCTCTAAAAAAAAAAAAATAATAAATAAAAATAAAAAATAAAAAACAAAGTCTATGTGGCCTGCAGATTTAAACATGAAAGCTTCTAGAAGACAATATAGGACAATAATAGCTTCTTGATCTTGGGATAGGTAAATACTATGAAATAGCATACAAAAAGCACTAATCATAAAGAAGAATATTTGTAAATAAATTTTCATAAAAATTAAAAAAAACCTGTGGTTCATTGAAAGCCAGATGATCAAGAAAGGAAGTTACAGAATAAGGAAAGATAATCACGGTACATATAAAAGAATCACATTCAGAATATATAAAGAACTCATACAAAGGAAAAGACAGTCCAAGTTGAAAATATATGGGCAAAAGATCTGAACAGCAACCTTATAAAAATAGAATGGTCAGTGAACACGTGAAAAGCTGCTCGGTCTCACCAGTCATCAGGAAGATAGCAATGAGAGTCACATTGTGGATCACTAAACACCCACGAGAATGAAAATAAGTGACAGGGAACTCCACGTGCTGGTGAGGATGTGGGGCGACTGGGACTCTCAGACATTACTGGTGGAAACGGAAGATACAGTAACCATTTAGGGACACCTAAATGTTGTCTGTATAAAATCTATCAAATCCACTTCTGGTATATATCTGGCAGAAATGAGAGTTAATCTCATTCAAGATATGTGCAAAATTATTCATCGCAGCATTATTCATAATAGCCCCATATAGAAACAACCCAAATGTCTGTCAAGAATAGAACAGATAAACTGTTATGGTCACACAATGGAAGACTCTACAAAATGAAAATAAATTAACCTTTGCTGCACTCATCACTGGTGAATCTCACAAATAGAATGTGGAATTGAAGAAGCCGGTTACAAAAGAATAGGTATCACCTGACTTCATTTATGTGAAATTCAAAACCCAGCAAAGCTAATCTTTGGTGTTGTTAAGTCATAATAGTGGTCCCTTTAAAGAGGAAAAATACGGCAGTGGTGGGAAGGAACGTGGGGAGGGCTCTGGGTGTTGGTAAGGTTCTATTTCTTGACCTGGGTGGTGTGCATGTGGGTGTGTTTACTTTGCAATAGTTAATCAGTAATTCGCTTAAGGTTTGTGCACTTTTCTGGATATATACTTTAAAAAAAATAAAGAAAAAAGTATCTAAAATAAATAAAATAGGAAGGGGTAGTTCTTATTTAAACAAAGGATAAAATGTTTCTCCCTCCCTGCATCTGACACCTCTCTCTCATCCAAATCCTCCATTGCATGTGAACTTGTTGTTCTCATAAAATGAGTCAGTCAAAATGGAAAAAAAAATGTAATGAATTTCAACAGAGTCCTCTCTCTCTTTTTTAAGTTTAATGTCTTCCTTAGAAGGTCATTAAAAACCCTACCTTCAAATAAAACCATCAAACCTTACCCTCCTTCCCTTTATTGTTAATGAAACTAAAATGGTGATTCCAGAAACAATAGTGATCCTGGGGTCAGAAGGTAGGAGGGGATTAGAAATTCATTCATTCATGCACTTGACAAACATTTAGTAAGCACCTATTGTAATATAACATAATACGTAATACCTCAGGCATTATTCTAGACACTGCATATTAAGCAGTGAAAAAAAAAGATGAAAAGTCCCTGTTCTCATGGACCTTATATTCTGATAAACATGGAAAAACACAGTGTGTCGTACATTTCTTTAAAACGTTTCTGTATATTATGACGTTTTGATCATATTAAAAAAAACTTCTGGGGCAGCACCCATAGCTCAGCCACATATACCGAGGCTGGTGGGTTTGAACCTGGACCGGGCCAGCTAAAATGACAATGACAACTGTAACAAAAAAATAGCCAGGCATTGTGGTGCGTGTCTGGTAGTCCCAGCTACTCGGGAGGCTGAGGCAAGAGAATTGCTTGAGCCCAAGAGTCTGAGGTTGCTGTGAGCTGTGACGCCAAGGAGCTCAACTCAGGGTGACAGCTTGAGACTGCCTCAAACAAAAAGAATTTTTCTGGCTGGGGAGAAAGTGTTCCTCCTAGGGTTAGGCAATTCTTGTTTTTTTTTTTTTTTTTGGCAATTCTTGGAGATAGCAAAGGGCCCCATCTGGAGAAAGCCTTTGGTATGCAAACTAACAATCCAGAGCCAGACTTTCTCTGCTTGGCCTGTGCCCCCCACAAGGCAACATCCCTTTGCTTTAATCATCCCAGGGCCAGAGACCTGGAAGTAGGCGCCTCCCCGGTGGTTTAGAAAGGGTTCTGGCCGAGTGTTCTTCCCGCCAGGCCTCCTGTCTCTAGGGCCTTTGTTTTCCTGAGTTTCTACTGAGTCTCTTCTTTTGGCCTTACTGGACTGAGCATCACACAAGAGAAGAAGAGCACACACAAATGAACAAGGAAACACCACGGAGAATTCTCACGCGGGGGCTGCAGCAGGCACGAGATTTTGCTGTGGTGTGAAGGATGGCCCAGGAAGGTGTCACCCAAGGCTGAGAGACCTGAAGGGACAGAAGGAGCGACCATGAGAGTATCGGGGGGCAGGCGCTCCATGCCGAGGGAACCTGAAGTGTGGTGCGAACGTGTGTCCATGTCTGAGGGACAGCAGGAGGGGGCAGCACAGGCAGAGCAGGGGGAGATGAAGTAAGGCAGGGAGGCCAGGGGAGATCACCAGAGCCTCCCAGGCCCTTGCAAGGGCTCCAGCTTCTCTGAGGAAGATGGAGGGCATGGGAGGGTTTCCAATGGAAAGAGTGACATGGTCTGACTTACATTCAAAGAGTCACTGAAGCTGCCGCGTGAGAATAAACAGAAGCGGTGTAGAGGCAGAAGAAGCAAGAAGACAAGATAGGAAGTCACTGAGGTGACACGGGGGAGAGATGATGGTGCTTGGGACCAGGGTACGCACGCCGAGAACTGGCTGTGTCTCAGGGCAGAGACAGACAAGACTCTCTGGAGGTGGGTTCTCAGGCCAAGAGCAGAGCCAAGGTTTCTGGCCTGAGCAAATGGAAGAATGGAGTTTGTCAGCAAAGGATGTGGGTAGAATAAGGGTGGGTGGAAGGTTCTGGAATGCTGTCTGCACATGTTTAGCTGGAGATGTCTGTTAAGATATCCAAATGGAGATGACAAGGAGGAGGCAGCTAGAGATAATAAGACTGGAATTCAAAAAGAGAAGTTGAGACTGAAGATAGAAAGTGGGTGTTGGTGTTTAAAGCCATGCAACTGGATGAGATCACCTTGGGAGCGGATGTAGACAGAAGGAGAAGTCATCCAGTGGACGGCCCTCTGAGGCCAGCCCTGCTCTCTGTCCTGCTTCTGCTGCAGGAGGGGATATCCTCCTCATGGAAGAACTGGCCCCACTTAGCCATGTGCCAGGGGGCTGATTCGTTACAAGCATGGGGATAAACGAGGTAACATCATGCTCTGGAAATGGGACCTCAGGGGAGACCAGCCATGCTGTGAAGGACATGAGCAAACACCTTCAGGGAGGATCACCTGCTCTCCCTGTCCTCATCTCAGTTGGGATTTGAATTAGCCACCCGAAGAGTAAGTTTCTCCAAGCCTCTCCAAGCACCCATGGCCTGTTCTTGCTAGTCCGGCCCTGGGCTTAGTCTCTGGGAGAGCAGGGCATCTTTTCCATGTTGAGCTAGAGACAGTGGGCTGGGGGAGGATAGCTTCCTAGGAAGCAGCAGCCAGGATAGGAGCTGCCCCACACATTTTACCCATTAGATGAAAAATCTCTCATAACCTTTTCCATTCTTCTTATAATGAGTCATCACACGAGCCAGGCCCCTGCTAGAAAGTTAATACAAACCATATAGGATTTCACTGTTTGAGCAAAGAGGAGAAATGGCAGGCTAGGGCCCTGGATGGTGGCGATCAGATTCTATTTCCACGGTTGATCTGTATTCCTAAAACCAGATTGCAAGGGGAAGTGAGGAAGAGCATGGGGGGAGAAGCTCTTGAAATACCTCCCAGTTAGTTGCCTCCCTTCTTCAGCTTTTCTGTCACCACTTGGACTTTCTGGGACTTGCCTGAAAAAAATGCCAGCCACATAAAGCACCCTCAAAAGAGGAGAGAAAGTGGAGAGATAATAGTCGCAGTGACGGTGTTTGTTGCCATCAGCTTCCCAATGCTCCAGCTGACTGTCCAAACACCACACCACTTCCCCACCATAGGGAGTTGTCATTCTTAGAAAGGATTCTTCATATGCACTCCCTCCCATTCTCAGCTTCATCGTTTTCTCCTGCTCTCCTTCCCTTTGTGGAAAAGGAGCCATGAACAGGCACATCTATTCCATGGTTTTTGCAGCCTCAGTTGGCTGGAACCTGGCTGATGCCCTCCTATTCTTCCCTCTGCTCAC
Organism: Nycticebus coucang; assembly: GCF_027406575.1. Lineage (NCBI taxonomy): Eukaryota > Metazoa > Chordata > Mammalia > Primates > Lorisidae > Nycticebus > Nycticebus coucang. The sequence continues at coordinate 29,786,697 of NC_069793.1, read as the reverse complement.
GCTAGAGATAATCTACTTTTTGCTTTTCTACCTAGAAGGAAAAGTGGTCCAAGAATCCCCCATCTGAGAGCCGGGGGGTTTATGCAGCCAGTGTCCATCTGTTTCAGGATGGGGTTCCTTTCAAGAAAACTCTGGGAGCTTGGCACCCTGCAGTATAAAATGAGGGGTTTGAGATCCCCAGAGAGTGGGAAAGGCAATACTCCCTTTCTCTTACCTTCAACAGTCAGGGCAGATGTCTGTCTCCTAAAATGTGGAGGTTTCAGGCAGCTGCCTGCTTCCTCAATTTTGGGGGTGCTCTTGGCCAAAGAGTGATCAGACATCCCATGTAAGGCAAGTGTGAAACAAAGTTTACTAGGGAAGAGAAAGATAGGCTTATAGAGTAAGAAGGTTTACAGAGGAAAATACATTCATCATAGTGAATGGGCCTCTACTGTCAAGATAAAAGGGCAATGAAGCATGCATATGGCCAGTGGTTCTGTTCCATGCTGCCTGGGGGTCAGCCCACCTCATGGTTCAGAGATCACCTTGGCACCAGAGTCTTACTGCCTATGCAGATCTCCCATGAGCCTCTCTGAGAGCCCACTGGGGGAGATGGACCACAAAGTAGATTTAAGCTAATAACATGATAATTAACTTCTAGGTCATCTCCAAGTCTGCGTTGTATCTGTTGTTAGGACCATGGGCTATAGAATCCTTACCTCCTTTTGCAGTTGACCTGCTAAGTTCTGATTGGTAGACTGGTAAGGTGTTCCCTCCTCCCAGGTGTGAACAACCACTAGAGACAGGATTAAAGTCACAGAGGGGCATGGCAGTCCCTCCCTTGTTCTTTCCCCCTAGGAACACAGGATTTCTAGCTGTCTACCTAACGCAATAAAGGTCCTAAAGCACAAAAAAGAATTACAATTCATTCTCTGCTTTTCATAGCTGGAAAGATAGCAACTGATTTATTTGGCTGTGGCCAAACTCCACATGCACATAGTGAAGGAAATTAGTGGGAGCAGTGCCTTTTTGGCCTCCCCAGTGTTCCCTACTGGGCATCAGGGACCCCTCCTCAGCAGGACACACAGAGGCAAGCTTGAAAAACAATCTTCTGTGCTTGACAAAAATTTTGTGAAGACACTGATTGTGCTAGGCCTCTGTTCTGCTCTAATGATCTGTCTCACAATTTACCAATCCAAGATTTTCATTCATTCTTTTATTCATTCAACACCTTTTTATTGACTGTGGTCCAGGTGTGGTACTGCGTGCTTCAGATAGAAGACTGAGCAAGACAGATGAGTCTAACAGTGAAGGTAGTAGGAGAGGCAGAGAGATAAACAAATCCATCAAATCATTACACATTTTACTAAGTGCTATGAGATATTTGCGGGCTGCTGGCCCAGAGGGTGAGGTTTGATGAAGTGTAGGCTAAACATAGAAATAAAAGCAAGTTGCTTTTTTTTTTTAATGACTTGCTGTTACATGTAACTTAGGAAATGTTTTTTTGGATAGTCACAGGAGGATTTTAAAATGGAATTGTTTGGCCCTGTGCTGGGACGTCAATATCCATGATCTCATGGAGACAGGTCACATCTCCTAAAATGCCTTTCAAATGATGCAGCTTTGCCTCCAAAGGGAAGTAAATCAAAGAGGCCACCCAGTTGCCCTGGCAACAGGTGGTGCTGGTTTTCTACCCAACAGCTGGTCTCTCCTTGCCCCGCCCCCTCTCCCCGGTCCTGTGTAATGCCTGGTGAGGTCTTTGTGACTTTGTCCCTTAAAGAACAGTCTGAAGCTCACTATTGGCACTTGTTTGGAGAAAAGTGGATCATATCATCTCCTTGAGAGAGGTGATGTTATGAAGGTCCAAAAGAAGCAATGTGGGTTGCAGTCTGATCTTCTTTTTATTATTATTATTATTTTATTGTTTTTCTTTTTCTTTTTTTAGAGACAGTTTCACTCTGTCACCCTCAGTAAAGTGCCATAGCGTCACAGCTCACAGCAACCTCCAGCTCTTGGGCTTAGGTGATTCTCTTGCCTCAGCCTCCCAAGTAGCTGGGACTACAGGCGCCTGCCACAATGCCCGACTATTTTTGTGTTGCAGTTTGGCCAGGGTTGGGTTTGAAGCCACCACCCTAGGTATATGGGGCAGTACCCTACCAACTGAGCCACAGGCACCACCCCAGTCTGACCTTCTTAAGTTGCTTTCCCAGACTAAGAGAAGGAAGTCGGTACCATAGTCCGACAATTTCTCAGTTTCTCTTCACTAGACCCGAACCACAAATCCTCTTCTGTGGCAACCCAGATAAATGGCTTTTCCTTCTCTTTGGTAACTTATAGTCAAGGTTTTGCCTGGTGACGAGAAGGTGAATAATCACATTTTACAGAGGCCTGTGTAAGCACCTTGCTTTAGCTCTCAGTGAGCGCTGTATGTCCCAACCTGACCCAGTTCTATACAAATCCCACCAGCCTGGGACTTGCTGACCTGCTCCAGTTCCCTCCCTTTCCTCTAAGTCACCACTGGAAATGTGAACTCATAGGGTGGTGCTTCCCCTGTCAAAGCACATCGGGCTAAGCGTAAGAAGAATGCCCCACGGCTCAGTCATGAGGTCATGTTTGTGAAGTTAGACCTTACGCCAGTTTTCAGTCTGTCCCCCGTTCCTCCCATCTTGACAGTCTTCACACCACCTTTGCTGCCACACTCGTCCTGCCTCCCTGTCAACTAACTTGGTCCTCAACCTGTCTGCTCTGCCTGTCACACTTGGACTAATATTCTTCATTCCCAACTAGTGCAAAATGGGCTTTTTATCTGCTCAACATCCTTCTCTTTCCTTCTCTCTCTGCGTCTTTCTCTCCCTTACTCATTCACAGGGTGTAGCCCACCTCCAGCCATAAGAGTGGGAGTGAGACCAGTCATAAAATTCAAATGTGAGCTTATCTGGCTTCAAAGTTTAATCAGTACACAGTTGTACCTCTAGGTAGAAGTTAGAGTGGGGTTGGGCTTATAAGCTCTGTAGTTGGAAAAAATGAGCAGAGTCCACTAAGCACTGTTAAGTAATACTGTTTATTTGGGAAGGCCAAAGGGGCTGGTGTCACACTGTGGGGCAAGTTTGTGTCTAGTAGAGATGTCTTCCTATATTTCTCCATCATCTACAATAGAATGAATCGCATCTGGAATCTCCTGTTGAAGTACAGTACTTCGAGGATGATCCCATGTCTGAACAACAGGTGTCTTATAAGGAATCTTCTTTGGGGTGATTATGCAGTTAAGTGAGGAGGGGTGGAGGATACATTCCAATTCATTTTCTAAAGCTAGTGTTACCCTGATACCAAAAGCAGGCAAAGAGCACCAAAAAGAAAAAAAAAGAAGAAGCGACAGATCACGTATATAAGTACAAAATCACTTAACAAAATATTAGCAGACAAAATTCAGCAGTATGTAAAGAGAATTATTCCATGCCACATGGGGTTTATTCCAGGGATGCAAATCTGTTTCAATATTTGGAAATCATCCATGTAATCTACAGCTTTAATAGGCAAAAGAGAAAAAACCCAGGCTGGGTGCGGTGGCGCATGCCTGTAATTCTAGTACTCTGGGAGGCCAAGGCAGGTGGATTGCCTGAACTCAGGAGTTTGAGACCAGCCAGAGCAAGAATGAGAGAGACTCCATCTCTAAAAATAGCTGGGTGTTGTGGAAGGTGCCTGTGATCCCAGCTATTTAGGAGGTTGAGGCAAGAGGATCACTTGAGCCCAAGAGTTTGAGGTTGCTGTAAATTATGATGCCAGGGCACTCTACTGAGGGTGACGAAAGAAAGAAAGAACCCCACATGATCATATCAAAATCATTCTGAAAAATCATTTCATAAAATTTAACACCCGTTAATGATTTTAAAAACCTCTTAGAAAAATAGGAATAGAGGAAAACTTCTTTGATTTACAAAAACCCTACATCTTGCATTGTACTTAATGGTGAAAGACTGAATGCTTTGCCTGTAAAATTGAAAACAGGCAAGGACGTCCACTTTTATTCAACACCACCCTTAGTCAACATGGTGCTGCAAGTATAGCCAATGCATGAAGGCAAGGAAAGAAAAAAGACATACATATTGAAAAGAAAGAAGTAAAATGTTCCTTATTTGTTGGTGACATAAATATCTGTGCAGAAAATGCCAAGGAATCTACAAAAACTTCCTAGAACTAAATAGGTTAGTTTAATAAGGGTACAGGATACAGGATAAATATAGAAAAGACAATTTTATCTCTATATTCTAGCAATGACTATGTGACTACCAAAATCAAAAATACAATATCATTTACAATTACTCAAAAAAAAATTAAGTACTGAGATATACATCTAACAAAATACTTGCAGGACGTATATGCTGAAAACTATAAAAGCCTAATGAAAGAAATCAAAAAAGATTTAAATAAATGAACAGGCATATTTTTACAGATTAGATTGGAAAACTCAACATAGGAAAGATGTCAATTTTTCCCAAACTGGCATACACAATTCCTATGAAAATCTCAGCAAGATGTATTGTAAGTAGAGACAAAAGTATTCTAAATTTTATATGTAAAGGCAAACAAACTAAAAATAAACCACTTTTTGAAAGAAAAATAAGTGGAAGGAATCATCTTGTTCCATTTCTTTTTTTTTTTTTTTATTGTTGGGGATTCATTGAGGGTACAATAAGCCAGGTTACACTGATTGCAATTGTTAGGTAAAGTCCCTCTTGCAATCATGTCTTGCCCCCAGAAGGTGTGACACACACCAGCGCCCCACCCACCTCCCTCCTTCCCTCTTTCAAAACTCACCATGGTGCTTGTACTTGACGACTACAGTGACGGAGACTGCATGTATTCGTGTCTCTTGCCCAGTTGTTTGCTCTTTTCTTGTTGATACACTTGAGTTCACTATAGATTCTGCTAATTAGCCCTTTGTCAGATTCATAAGATGCAAATACCTTCTCCTGGCCTGAAGGCTGTCTACTTGCTTTGCAGATTGTGTCCTTGACTGTGCAATTTTTTTCTAACGTAATCAGGTCCCATTTTTTTTTTTCCTGCTGTAATTGCCAGTGGGGTCTTCTTCATAAATTCTTTTCCTAGGCTGATAAGAAAAGTTTTTCCACACTATCTTCTAGGGGTTTCATAGTTTTGTGTCTTAGATTTAGATCTTTTATCCATTGTGAGTTAATTTTTGTAAGTGGTGAGAAGTGCAGTTCCAATTTCATTCTCTTATATGTGGCTAAGCAGTTTTCCCAGCACCATTTATTAAATATAGATTCTTTCCCCCAGTGAATGCTTTTGTTTGCTGTGTCAAAGATTAGACGGCTGTCTGAGGCTACTTTCATCTCTGGATTTTCTATTCTGTTGCAGAGATCCATGTCCATATTTTTATGCCAATATCATGCTATTTTGATCACTATAGACTTTTAGTATAACTAGACTTGAAGTCTTGTAAGGTGATGCCTCCTGATTTATTCTTATTTCATAGAATTGTGCTGGCTATTCAGGTTTTTTTCTGGTTCCATATAAAACATAGAAATATTTTTTTAATATCTTCAAAGACATTGGTATTTCAATGGAGATTGCATTAAATCTATAGATTGCTCCGCGTAATATAGACATTTTAACAATGTTGATTCTTCCAAGTCATGAGCATGGTGTTTACTTCCATCTGTTAACAACCTTTTCTCATGAGGACATAAGAATGGCTGATAAACACATGAAAAAATGCTTATCATCCCTAATTATCCGTGAAATGATAATCAAAACCACTTTGAGATAACCCAGTAAGAATCATCCACATCATAAGGTCCCAAAGCAACAGTTGCTGGCATGGGTTCAAAGAGAAGTGAATACTTACACACTGTTGGTGGGATTGTACACTAGTCCATCCACTATGGAAAGAAGTATGGAGATTCCTCAAAGGACCCCAAGTAGACCTACCATTAGACCCTCCAATGCCACTACTAGGCATTTACCCAAATGAAGAAAAGATATTTTACCACAGGGATATTTGCACTCATTGCAACTCAGATAGAGAAACAAATTTGAATGGATTAAAAAACTGGGATACACACTCACACACACACACACGTACCATGGAATACTATCCAGCCACAAAACAATGAAGATTCTGCATCTTTCATAACAACCTGGGTGGACTTGGAGAATATTCTTTTAAGTAAAGTATTGCAAGATCGGAAAAACAAGCATTATATATGCTCAATACTAAGATGAAACTAGTAGATTAACAACTATGTGCTCACTTTAGGTACAAACTCAAATTCAAGAAGTAGGGAGTAAAGAGGGGGTTCAGTAGCTTCCCACCTAAAGGGTACAAAGCATGGATATATAGCACACTCCCTGAGTAGAGGGCACACCTACAATTCCAACTTTAACCTTTCATGTGTAAATTACATAATCTATGTACCCTCATATGAATAGGAAATCAATAAAAAAAGACTGTGTGTCTTAACACAATAACTAAGAAAATGCCAGAAAGGCTATGTTAACCAGTGTGATGAAAATGTGTCAAAGGGTCTATAAAACCAGTGTATGGTGCCCCATGATCGTATTAATGTACACAGTTATGATTTAATAATAATAATAAAAAAGAAAACAGACAAAAGATATCTGCCCTCATGGAGCTTACATTGTAATGGATGGAGACAGTAAATATATAACATAATTTTTCAGATGATGAGAAACACTGTGGAGAAAAATAAATCCAGACAAGGGGAAGAAACAAAACAAAACAAAAAACCGTGTGACATTGGTGGAGACACAGACACACAGATCAGAGAAACAGAACCCAGAGCTCATAAACAGACCTACATCGATGTGTCAAGTCATTTTTAACAAAGGTCCCAAAGCAATCTGATGGAGAAAGGATAGTCTTTTTACAAAGCAGGAGCAATTGGACATTCCAAAGTGAAAAATAAAAAGCAAATCACAACTTAAGTCTCATCGCTATCCAATAATTAATTAAAAATGGATTGTCAATTAAATGGTAAAACATCATAAATCTATAAAACTTCAAGAACAATACAAGAGGAAATCTTCAAGATCAAAAACTGAGCAAATAATTCTTAGACATGATACCCGAAAGGACTATCTGTCAAAGAAAAAAACGACAATTTAGACTTCATCCAAAATGAAAAGCTTGTTAAACCCTGAAAGCCTTGTTAAGAGGATAAAAGGATAAGCTACAACAATGTAAGAAAATATTTGCAAATTATATTTTTATGGAAGTATTTGGTTCCAGAATATATAAAGAATTCTCAAAACTCAAAATAAGAAAAAAAAGAACAGCACCTGTGGCTCAGTGAGTAGGGCGCCAACCCCATATACTGAGGATGGTGGGTTCAAACCTGGCCTCGGCAACAAAAAAAAATAGCCAGGCATTGTGGTGGGCACCTATGGTCCCAGCTACAGGGGAGGCTGAGGCAAGAGAATAGCCTAAGCCCAGGAGCTGGAGATTGCTGTGAGCTGTGATGGCACAGCACTCTACCAAGGGCAATAAAGTGAGACTCTGTCTCTACAAAAAAAAAAAAAAGTTTATATTTGAGCAGGTATTTCACCAAAAAAAAAAAAATCAGATGTCAAATAAGCACACGAAAATGTTCTCCACATCATTAGTCATTAAGGCAATACAAATTAAATAATGAAATAGCACTGTACACATAATGAATGGCTAAAATTTAAAGAGACTGACAGTATCAGGTGTTAGAGAGGACATACAATTTGTAAGTCTCACACATGGCTGGCGAGAGTGTAAACTAGTACAAACACTTTGGAAAACAGGCCAACTGTGTTTATAAAAGTTAAACATACACTTAACTGACATAGGACCCAGTTATTCTATTCCTAGGTATTTACCTAAGCAAATATGACCCAGTCATTCTATTCCTGGGAATTTCCCTAAGATAAACAGAAGCATAGAGTCATATGAAGTCCTATTAAGGAATGTCCATATAGCAGCTTTTTTATTTTTATTTTTATTTTTTTGCAGTTTTGGCCAGGGCTGGGTTTGAACCCACCACCTCGGGCATATGGGGCCAGCGCCCTACTCCTTTGAGCCACAGGTGCCACCCTAGCAGTGTTATTTTTAATAGCTCCAAACTGAGAACAACCCAAATGTAAATCACCAAGTAAATGGATAAACAAACTATTGTTAAACAGACATCGAATAAACTGGACTATTACTCATCCATAAAAGAGAGTGAATTTATTAATGCACATTTTAACAGGAAGGAATATGAAAATAATTTTGCTGAAAAAAAGAAGCCAGACAAAAAAGAATACATAGTGTATGAATCCATTTATATAAAATTCTAGAAAATGCAAACTCATCTATAGCAACAGAGAGCATCAGATCAGTGGCTGTGTGGGGATGGGAGTGGAGGAGGGTTGGGAAAAGGGGGAGAGGGCGGGAATACAAAGGGGCAGGAGGAAACTTCTGGGGAGTGTGGGTATGTTCATTATCTTGAAGGTAGTGATGGTTTCACAGATTTAAACATATGTCAAAATTTATCAGATTGAATGCTTTAAATATGTGCAGTCTCTTGCATGACAACTATATCAAATATGCCTATTAAAATGCTTACCAATAGGGTGGCACCTGTGGCTCAAAGGAGTAGGGTGCTGGCCCCATATGCCAGAGGTGGTGGGTTCAATCCCAGCCCCGGCCAAAAACTGCAAAAAAAAAAAAAAAAAAAAAAAAGCTTAATAATAAAATTTTGGCCATTGATTACAAGTATTACATAACCATTTGCCTCAATTCATATGTGCTCAGCCCCTGTCTAATGTAAATAGCTACAATCAAACCAGAAAAATGGAAATAAGGCAAAGATCTGATAGTTTTAGATTCTTTTCAAAGTCATCACAATTAAATCATTATAGTTGATTGGTTTGAAGGAATTCAGATAATCTAAAAAGTATTTTAAGGAAAGAAAGTATAGAGTTTCAATGTAGAGAGAAAATGGCTATTGAAAATCTGCCATAATGAAAGAAAATAAATAGAAAATGCATTTTTAAATATGAGGGAAGGAAGTCTGCAAAATGTAAAAAACAAAATGAGCTCTCTCTGTTTAAAATAGGATCTGGCTTACAAAACCTTCAATTGCACTTAACTTTTGGGAAAAATATTTATCCCATAAAAAGATGTCTGTGACAAAGTAGTCAAACCGACCCAGAGCAGGAGCCAGTGTCAACCAACATTTATTTTGAAACATTTATATTTGTGTGGATCTGTTTTCAAAATGGGTTTCTTTTTCTAATTTAAAATTCTATTTTTGAAATTCATTCATTAGGTTTCCAAGCCCCATCCTTGCAAATAAGGGGATGTATTCATACACATATTTAGGTGCTTATGAAATCTGCTTTGCATTTTCACACTGTACCAAGGCTGTTCTGAAAATTATTTTTAATGACAGCATCAATGCTGAAACATTTTGTGTGTATCTCTGAAGCCATGTACTAGCTGCCTTTGACTGGTTCTTCAAGGCTTTTTTTCATCTTCTAAGAGGGAAGGGTTTTCTCTAAATCTGTAGCTATTATAATGCAAACCATCCCTAGCACTGGTGGTCTTGCTGACTTAGTATGCCAAAGACATCCCATCAGCAGTGACAGGCAGATGAAGATGCCTCCGGAGGTCCAAAGAGGAGACAGGATCCATCCAAAGTACTGGCCAACTGAGTCTCAAACTAGGGTAATGTTTGTGGACAGAATGGGAGTGGATCTTAGCTACAGTGCAGAAACAAAAGCAGGAGTTGCCTTACTTGAGTGTCCTCAGCCTCAAGCCACGCTGGGACCTCAGAGGAAAATAGAGGGGAAGAGAAGAAAGCTGAGAACTGCCAAGCCCAACAAGGTGCCAAGACTGTAAAACAGGACCAGCCCCTGATGGGCTCATGGAGAAGCCATCAACATCATGTCAGATAAAAAAAAAAAAAAAAAAAAATGTGGCTCCTAGGAGCCAATAGGCCAGCATCTGACATCTAAGTGGAACCTTTTTTTGACAGGAAGGACAAGATCACAGAATGTTCTAGAAAGGAGTTAGCAAATTATTGCCCAGTTTGTGACCTGTTGAGGCTTTATTTTTGTAAATAAAGCTTTACTGGAACACCTGTTTATACACTACAATGGGAGAATTGAATTGTTGTGACAAACCATTGCAGGGTTTGCAAAACCAAAAATATACTGTTATCTGGCCCCTTTCAGGAAAGGCTTGGCAACCTCTGTTCTCGAAGACCACGAGGCTTAGCATCAGAATTGTAGTTGCAGGTGATATGTTTGGCTTGGAGACACACCCTAGGCATGGGCTGAGGGGAATCGCAGAAAAGAGGGAAATGGTAAGCATGTCAAGACCACAACTGAATAGTCCAAAGTTCAGGTATAGGCAGAAACCATGGCAAAAGGTCAGTCCTATCGACAGAACAAACATGGCAAGGATTATAGCAAGAATGAGGCTCATTAGGCTTGTGGGATTCAAACTGTTCATTTTAAAAAGTACCAACGAAAGGACAAGTCCATTCCCAGTCATCTGCTGGGGGTTTGAGCCAATAGTCAGATTGAAGTGCTGAATGGAACCAGGAAGGCAGAGGCTGCCCAGGAGGAAAGAACTATCTAAAGTCCAAATAACCTGGATCTTTCTACTAGAAAATATGTGTAAGAGATGGTGTTATCCTGTTTCTTAATCAATATGGTAGCTTGCCACATTCCTGAACAAAGGGAATGAGACTGAAAGTAAACTATCTCCCTGGAAGGATCACTAGATGGAGCAAATAAATGATAGAATACCTAGTTACATTTGAATTTCAGATAAAGAAGAAAAATTTAATATAAGCATGTCTGAAATATTGCATCAAATATTATTATACTAAAATATTTTATTATTTGGGAGTCAAATTTCACTGAGTTAACTGCATTTTGTCTGGTAATACTACTCCCAGGGAACTGTGTATCTTCCGGATACATTATGACTGAACAATGTCTTAACTGCTGGGGCCGCAAGAAGTTGCTAGACCTCTGGTCATTTTTGCTTCTCCCTCCCATCACATACTTCCCTTCTCAGGACCTCGTATCTCCTCTCTACCACTTTCACTCAAGGGCTGTCCAGGAGAGGACCCAATGGATCTCTTGATAAGTCCAAGAATTATAATGTGGCTTTAACTGCCCTTGATTAAACCAGAGAAAGACTGGAAACCGAGAAAGAAGAAGTCAAGCTTCTTAAAAGTGACTCACAGGAAGGAAACCTGGTGAACAGACAGTTGAGTGATTGGCTTCTGACTCACCTGAGGTTTCTTTGCTAGAGATTTTGCACCGTTAGTTAGCAATCAACAAACCACTGACATTTCCCGGGCAGTGCATAGAAGACTGTCTTGGTAAAAACTTGGGTATAGATTAACTGCTGAGAACTTGCTGTTTCAAACATTAAATTCAAATGGATACTTTGGGGTTTTACAGAAAGCCTCTTAGAAAAAAGCAGGAGGTTCTGTGCTCAAGGCTGTCAAGCATAACATCTGTACCATATTCTGTGAAGATGTTCTTGGGAAAGATTTAAAAGAAGTCAAATCTCTGTAACTTGCTCTGTGCTGTGGTCATGGTGGATAAACCTCACCTGTAGCAAAGAGGAAGTGATGACTTAAGAGCTTGAGTAATGTGTAGAAAATCTAGAAAATATTAAACAAATATGATTTTCATTGTTGCTCCCTATCAATCATTCTCCCATGACCTTCATGAGCAACTACATTGGTAGTATCAGAAGAACCATTCGGCTCTCTCTCCGAGGAAGAACTTGCCAATCTGAAGAAGGAGTCTGAAGCCCGGCACAGTGGCTCACGCCTATAATCCTAGCACTCTGGGAAGCTGAGGCGGGTAGATTGCCCTGAGCTCATAGGGTCAAGACCAGCCTAAGCAAGAGCAAGACACTGACTCTAAAAATAGTCAGGCATTGTGGCAGATGCCTGTAGACCCAACTACTTGGGAGGCTGATGCAAGAGAATCACTTGAGAAATAAGAATCCAAGATGGCGGCCGAGTAACAGCTTCTCTGCAACAGGGCATGGTAAGTCTGGGGAGATAAGACTCCAGGCATCTCTGGCTGGTGGGATATGCCTATAATCATCCCTTTGAGGACACAGTGAGTCAGCAAGGGACTTCTGAACCCCAAAGGGAGGACACAAACATTGGAAAACTGGCAAATGGTTGTGTGTGTTTGATTGACCTAATCCCGCCAGCAACCGTAAGTACAAACAGCAGTGAGACTGCAAACCAGAAAGACCTTACCTGTGAACTGTTTTGGTGTTTTTGGACTTGGCACTCAGTTGAACTGCCTTCAGAAGAGCTTCAGCAGGAGTGCGGAGAACTTTGGGCATTGTTTAGACTTAGCCACTGAGCCGGATGGAGCTAATAGTGTTCGGCTGCGGGCTGCAGGGAGCCACTGTGAGAGAACTGCCCTGGCAAGCTCTGCCCTCAGGCTCGCAGAGCAAAGATTGGGCGAGAGCTAGTAAACTAGTGACTGAGCAGCCTAAAAGCAGGGACTGAGCTGCCTTACAGCCTTAACCCTCAGGGGCAGAGTGAGACCAGTTTTGGCACACTGGAGCCTTGGGCTATTGCTCTGGGAAGAGTGCCATGGCGTCACAGCTCATAGCAACCTCAAACTTCTGGACTTGGCGCCGCCCGGACCTCCATAAGAGCTGTCCTGAGATCCGAGCCCTCCTGGCCTCCGCATCCCCTGACCAGGAACTGCGGGTGCTGCATAACCCTGCGTCCTCCCTCCTGTACCCTCCCTGCCTCTACACTGGCCCGCTCATCTGGCTAGGTACTCTGGTAGCTGCGTGCCCTCTGGAGCCCTCCCTGCCTCTGCACAGAGCCCTTCTCCTGGCCAGAGACTGCTGGAGCCTTGGGCTCTCTGTGCCAAAGTCACAGGGTGCCAGTCACTCCCAGAACAGTGCACATCACCTCCCGCCCTGTTGCTGGATCTGGGTGTGTCACACTCCGGAGCTGTTTCCACAACCAGAACTCCCTGGCTGGGGAAGCCCCAGAGGAACTACACAAGGTCATTCCCTACAAAGATCCAGCAACAATAGAGTGATCCCGCTGGGGTCTAATCGTGGAGAGACAACTCCCCAACTCTGAGGATGGCCAGAGGCATCGGTGAAAAACAATCATGAGGCAAAATCAACAGAAAAACTCTGGCAATATGAATAATCAGAGTAGGTCAACTCCCCCAAGGATCAATGGGGCAGACACAGCACAAGATCCAATGCACAAACAAATAGCTGAGATGTCAGAAATTGAATTCAGAATCTGGATAGCAAATAAGATCGAATTAGAATTCCAAGCAGTAACCCAAAAGATATTTCAAGAATTCAACGAATTCAAAGACCAAATCAGCAAAGATTTTGACACATTGAGACAAGAATCTGAGAAACACAGTAGAATCCCTCAAAGATCTGAGAAACACAGTAGAATCCCTCAGTAACAGAATGGAGCAAGCAGAAGAAAGGATTTCTGACATTGAAGACAAAGCTTTCGAACACTCCCATACTCTCAAAGAGGAAGAGAAATGGAGGGCAAAAACAGATCACTCTCTCAGAGAGCTCCCGGATAATTCAAAGAAAACTAATATTCGTCTTGTAGGGATCCCCAAAAGTGTTGAAGTGGCTTCACAAGGCACAGAGTTTCTTCTCCATGAGATTATGAAGGAGAACTTTCCAGACATGCCAAGAGATTCTGAAATTCAGATAGCAGTTTCAGAACTCCAGCATGACTCAACCCAAATAAGACATCCCCCAGACACATCATAATCAATTTCACTAAAGTTAATATGAAGGAGAAAATTCTGAAAGCAGCCAGATGAAAGAAAACCATCACCGACAAGGGCAAGAATATTAGAATAACTGCAGATCTCTCTGCTGAAATCTTTCAAGCTAGAAGAGGATGGTCATCCACTTTTAATCTCCTAAAACAAAATAACTTTCAACCCAGGATCCTGTACCCAGCTAAACTGAGTTTCATTTATGATGGGGAAATTAAATACTTCAATGACATTCACATGTTGAAGAAATTTGCCATAACTAAACCAGCTCTCCAGGATATTCTCAGACCTATCCTCAATAAGGACCAGTGTAATCCTCCACCACAAAAGTAAACCCACGCAGAAAATTTTGATCAAATTCCAACTTCCACAGTTGCAAAAGGATTAAAAATGTCCACTGGACTCTTGAAAGGCTTATCAATATTCTCAATTAATGTGAATGGTTTAAATTGTCCTCTAAAGAGGCAAAGTTGGCTGACTGGATACAAAAACTCAAGCCAGATATCTGTTGCATACAAGAATCGCATCTTATATTAAAAAACAAATTTAAACTCAAGGTGAAGGGATGGTCATCTATACTCCAGGCAAATGGAAAGCAGAAAAAAGCGGGCATTGCAATCCTATTTGCAGACACAATAGGCTTTAAACCAACCGAAATAAGGAAGGATAAGGATGGACACTTCATATTTGTTAAAGGTAATACTCAATATGATGAGATTTCAATTATTAATATTTATGCACCCAACCAGAATGCACCTCAATTTATAAGAGAAACTCCAACAGACATGAGCAACTTGATTTCCTCCAGTTCTATGGTAGTTGGAGATTTCAACACACCTTTAGCAGTGCTCGATAGATCCTCCAAAAAGAAGCTAAGCAAAGAAATTTTAGATTTAAACTTAACCATTCAACATCTGGACTTAACAGACATCTACAGAACATTTCATCCCAACAAAACTGAATACACATTCTTCTCATCAGCCCACGGAACATACTCCAAAATCGACCACATCCTAGGCCACAAATCTAACCTCAGCAAATTTAAAAAAAAGAAATTATTCCTTGCATCTTCTCAGATCATCATGGAATAAAAAGTTGAACTCAATAACAACAGGAACCTGCATACCCATACAAAAACATGGAAGTTAAATAACCTTATGCTGAAGGATAAGACGAGGGTTATAGATGAGATTAAGAAGGAAATCACCAAATTTTGGAACAAAACAACAATCAAGACACGAATTATCAGAACCTCTGGGATACTGCAAAGGCAGTCCTAAGAGGGAAATTTATAGCATTGCAAGCCTTCGTCAAGAAAATGGAAAGAGAGGAAGTTAATAACTTAAAGGGACATCTCAAGCAACTGGAGAAAGAAGAACACTCCAACCCCAAACCCAGCAGAAGAAAAGAAATAACCAAAATCAGAGTAGAATTAAATGAAATTGAAAGTAAAAGAATTATACAACAGATCAATAAATTCAAAAGTTGGTTTTTTGAAAAGATCAATAAAATAGATAAACCTTTGGCCAAACTAACCAGGAAAAAAAAGAGTAAAATGTCTAATTTCATCAATCAGAAATGGTAACGATGAAATAACAACAGACCCCTTAGAAATTCAAAATATCCTTAATGGTTACTACAAGAAACTCTACTCTCAGAAATATGAATATATGAAAGAAATCGACCAATACCTGGAAGTATGCCACCTACCAAGACTTAGCCAGAATGAAGTGGAAATGTTGAACAGGCCTATATCAAGTTCTGAAATAGCATCAACTATACAAAATCTCCCTAAAATGAAAAGCCCAGGACCAGATGGCTTTATGTCAGAATTCTACCAAACATTTAAAGAAGAACTAGTACCTATATTACTAAACCTCTTGCAAAATATAGAAAAAGAAGGAATATTACCCAACACATTCTACGAAGCAAACATCACCTTGATCCCCAAGCCAAGGAAAGACCCAACAAGAAAAGAAAATTATAGACCAATATCACTAATGAATATTGATGCTAAAATACTCAATAAGATCCTAACAAACAGAATCCAACAACACATCAAAAAATTATACACCATGACCAAGTGGGATTTATCCCAGGGTCTCAAGGCTGGTTCAATATACATAAATCTATAAATGTAATTCAGCACATAAACAAACTAAAAAACAAGGACCGTATGATTCTTTCAATTGATGCAGAATAAGCTTTTGATAATATCTAGCATCCCTTCATGATCAGAACACTTAAGAAAATCGGTATAGAAGGGACATTTCTTAAACTGATAGAGGCCATCTACAGCAAACCCACAGCCAATATCGTATTGAATGGAGTTAAATTGAAATCATTTCCACTTAGATCAGGAACCAGGCAAGGTTGCCCATTGTCTCCACTGCTCTTTAACACTGTAATGGAAGTTTTAGACATTGCAATTAGGGAAGAAAAGGCGATCAAGGGTATCCACATAGGGTCAGAAGAGATCAAACTTTCACTCTTCACAGATGATATGATCATATATCTGGAAAACACTAGGGATTCTACTACAAAACTTTTAGAAGTGATCAAGGAATACAGCAATGTCTCAGGCTACAAAATCAACACCCATAAATCTGTAGCCTTTATATAATAACCAAGCTGAGAAAACAGTCAAGGACTCTATTCCTTTTCCAGTAGTGCCAAAGAAAATGAAATATTTGGGAGTATACCTAACAAAGGACATGAAAGATCTCTAGAAAGAGAACTATGAAACTTTCAGAAAAGAAATAGCTGAAAATATTAACAAATGGAAAAACATACCATGCTCATGGCTGGGAAGAATCAACATTGTTAAAATGTTTATACTACCCAAAGCAATATATAATTTTAATGCAATTCCTATTAAAGCTCCATTGTCATATTTTAAAGATCTTGAAAAAATAATACTTCATTTTATATGGAATCAGAAAAAAACCTCGAATAGCCAAAACATTACTCAGCAATAAAAACACAGCAGGAGGGATCATGCTACCAGACCTGAGACTGTACTATAAATCAATAGCTACCAGACCTGAGACTGTACTATAAATCAATAGTGATCAAAACAGTATGGTACTGGCACAAAAACAGAGAAGTAGATGTCTGGAACAGAATACAGAACCAAGAGATGAATCCAGCTATTTACCCTTATTTGATCTTTGACAAGCCAGTTAAAAACATTCAGTGGGAAAAAGATTCCCTAGTTAACAAATGGTGCTGGGTGAACTGGCTGGCAACCTGTAGAAGATTGAAACTGGACTCACACCTTTCCCATTAACTAAGATAGACTCTCACTAGATAAAAGATTTAAACTTAAGACATGAAACTATAAAAATACTTGAAGAAAGTGCAGGGAAAACTCTTGAAGGAATCGGCCTGGGTGAATATTTTATGAGGAGGACTCCCCAGCCAATTGAAGCAGTATCAAAAATACACTACTGGGACCTGATCAAACTAAAAAGCTTCTGCATAGCCAAGAACATAGTAAGTAAAGCAAGCAGACAGCCCTCAGAATGGGAGAAAATATTTGCAGGTTATACTTCCGATAAAGGTCTAATAACCAGAATCCACAGAGAACTCAAACGTATTAGCCAGAAAAGAGCACGTGATCCCATCTCAGGGTGGGCAAGGGACTTAAAGAGAAACATCTCTAAAGAAGACAGATGAACGATCTACAAACACATGAAAAAAAGCTCATCATCCTTAATCATCAGAGAAATGCAAATCAAAACTACTTTGAGATATCACCTAACCCCAGTAAGAGTAGCCCACATAACAAAATCCCCAAACCAGAGATGTTGGCGTGGATGTGGAGAAGAGGGCACACTTTTACACTGCTGGTGGGAATGCACACTAATACGTTCCTTCTGGAAGGATGTTTGGAGAATACTTAGAGACCTAAAAATAGACCTGCCATTCGATCCTATAATTCCTTTACTAGGTTTATACCCAGAAGACCAAAAATCACAATATAACAAAGACATCTGTACTAGAACGTTTATTGTAGCCCAATTCATAATTGTCAAGTCATGGAAGAAGCCCAAGTGCCCATCGACCCACAAATGGACTAGCAAATTGTGGTACATGTATACCATGGAATATTATGCAGCCTTAAAGGAAGATGGAGACTTTACCTCTTTCATGTTTACATGGATGGAGCTGGAACATATTCTTCTTAGCAAAGTATCTCAGGAATGGAAGAAAAAGTATCCAATGTACTCAGCCCACTATGAAGCTAATTTATAGCTTTCACATGAAAGCTATAACCCAACTATAGCACAAGAATATGGGGAAAGGGCCAAGGGAGGGAAAGGGAGAGGTAAGGTAAGGGTGGAGGAAGGATAATGGATGGGGCCACACCTTCAGTGCATCTTAGAATGGGTAGTAAGGTGAAACTTACTAAAGGCAGAATACAAATGTCTACATACAATAACTAAGAAAATGCCATGAAGGCTACGTTGAATAGTTTGATGAGAATATTTCAGATTGTATATGAAACCAGCACATTGTGCCCCTTGATTGCACTAACATACACAGCTATGATTTAAGAATTAAAAAAAAAAAAAAAAAAAAGAACTTGCCTTTCTGCTGTAGGGAGTACAGGCAGCTTACAGCCTCCAGCTATTAGCACATTAGCATTTCCTTAAGTTTTAGGCTGAGGCCATTCTCTTTCCCAGCATCCCCAAACAGTGACTGAGCACAGAGCAGGCTCTGGGGCCTGGTCATTTATTTTCAACATGGGGTTTCTTACATGAGTAATCTTTGTTCTGGAATTCCCCCATTAAGTTGGGCAAAACCTCAGGTCTGCACTGTGGTCTGAGGCTCTCTCTGTCCAGTCTGGTTTCCTCTCCCATTTTATCTTCACAACTGTTATTTCTCAGTACAATGAATTGAATACTTGTGTTCCTCCCAAATTCATGTGCTGAAATCCTCATCCCCAAGGTGATGGTATTAGGAAGTGGGGCCTTTGGGAGATGATGAGGTCATGAGGGTAGAGCCCTAAGGAATGGGGATCACCGCCTTTATAAAAAGGACTCTAGAGAGCTCTCACTGTTTCTGTCATGTGAGGACACAGCTAGACGATACATCTGCAGCCCAGCCATGCTGGCACCCTGACCTCAGACTTCCAGCTTCGAGAACTGGGAGAAATAAACTTCTGCTTTTTATCCTAGTCAGTCTATTTTTTTTTCATATAAAAGCAACAATAAGCCCCTTACATTTCCAATTCTGCCTAATTCTGTTTCCTTGAGGGTACATTTGACATAACCATTATGGTCTTGGGGAAGTAGGCAGGGCAGGTGCTGTCCTAGCAGGAGAAAAGTTACTTTACCAGGAAAGCTCTTACCACAAAGGAAGGGTGAAAAAAGGCAAGTTCACTCCTTGCCCAAGGAGAATGAGAAGCGAGATGATGGCAAGGTAAGACTTTTGAAGATCAGAGTCTTGCTTCCCTCTTCCTCAGGGCCAACCTGTGTTGGGTAGGGTCTATAGAAACATTTACAAAGGTATTAGGGAACTGAGAACATTGGGGAGAGGGATCTGCTTTACCACACACGACCAAGTGCCTAGAAGAAGCCCCACGTTTGTCCTGGTGCTGGTCAGACATGGCTGGAGTGAGATAGCACAGCGTTAGCACACAGAGGGACCTTCATAGATAGCAATGCAACATATCCTATGCTTCCTTGGGTCCAGGTGAAGGTGAAGGAGGTTCAAGGGGGTCTTTGGAAATGCAGAGCCTGGTATTTGAAAGTGGAAGTCACTGAGTTCGAGTACTTTGATTTCTGGGGACAAGGACAATGTCAGTGTTCCATATGATGCCATTGCATGCCAGTGGACAACTGGACCAGGGTCATCTCAGGGGACACTAGCACAGGACCTGAACTGATGCAGACACCCATCGGGAGCTCCCCAAGACCAGAGGTCACCATATTCGTTCCCACAGCCATTGTCACATAAGAACGCCACTTCCACTAACCATGGGCTCAAATGCTAGTGTTGGGGGATGTGGGAAGAGACCAAGGTATGCTGACCAACAGTACAAGTCCAGTCTTTCCCCCATTCTCCACAGGGTTGGGGGAGGAAGATTGAACAGTCACAGAAATCAGAGGAGCTGCATATTTTTGCACATCTGAGAGTGTGTAAATCAATACGTGACTCCACTGCATTTGAATAAAACATTTTACATTTTGAATTTTAGTCCAAGTTTGGGAAGGGAAGGTCAGGATTAGGGTCTTTCTATCTAAAATAGCAGCTGCCTGCAGAGAACCTCCATGGGCTTAAGTAAATTATAGCCTCTCTAGTGAACATTGTGCTTCTCTCTAGACCACATTTTCCAAGGGGTGGGAAAAGATGAAGGACAGGTGATAGCTAAGATGAGTTTAGGTGGTATGTGTACACTACTAATTAACATTGAATTACACCCCAATTACATCCCAGTTTCTCTCTCCTCATCCTGCAGAGGAAAGCTTTGGTGGCACCCATGTCTCTAACCTCTCTTAAAGACTTTCTAATTCCCCTTTTCACAGTGGGAGGAGACTTTGGACTCAAATTCAGCTGCACCCACCACTCTAATCTGTTCTCCATGCAGTGGTCAAAATGATTCTTAAAGAGAAGTCAAATCATGTCATGTCACTAAAGACCCTCTGGTGACTTCTAATTTACCCCAGGGCAAAAGCCCTTGGGGATTCTCAAGGCCCTGCCTGTCTGATTTGACACTTAGCACTCCGGACTCACCTCATCTCTCCCTCATTATTCCAGCGCCCTCCTGATAGGTCCTGGAATGTTCTGGACACTAGTGACAGCTCATATCCTCTCTGTCAAGACTTGACTCAGGTGCTGCCTTCTCAGTGAGGATTCCCCATCTTGGGTTGCAACCCACTACACTCCCTACCCTCCTGCTCTGCTGTGTGTGTGCGCATGCATAATAGGGCACAGCAGAGTTCATTTATTTGTACTTTCGTTGTCCTTTTTAAATGCATAATTTCTATTGTCTGCTTTTCTCACTAGAATGCAGGCAGGCTCTTTGAGGTCAGGAACTTCTTCCTATTTTGTTCACAGCTGTATGCACAACGCCTAAAGTAGGGCCTGGTCTTTAGTGGATATTTACACCACGTCTGCCAAGTGACATCCCAAAGTGGAGGTGGGGGTGTTAAGGACTGACCCCACTGATTTCTTTTTTGTATATTTATTTGTGCTGGACAACAGAACACACCGAAACAAAACAGCGGTGGGGTCAGTCCCTGACCTTTGATTGGTATGTGCCCATGGTGGGGTACAGGGGGAGGGGAGTTTCAGGCTTCCGCCAGCTCTGCTCACTAGTCATCGCCAACATTACATCTGCCCTTCCTCAAGGCTCCCTTTTAACTTAACTCTTCCTTTTCATGACAAAACAAACACAAAGAAACAAAAACAAAACCTGCAAGATGCTAGAGTCCTCCCATTTCTCAACTTCATGGACTTTTACATACGTATATGTGTATGTATACACCCCTTCCAGTTGTGCCATCTGGGGGGCGGTGTGTCAAAGAAAGAGACTGGGGGAATTCTTGCCCTGGCTCGGTCTGTGTGTGTGTGTATATGTGTACATACAGCACACAGCGCGAAAAAACTGTATACACGTTTTTTTTTTTTGTAGTTTTTGGCCAGAGTCAGGTTTGAACCCACCACCTCCGGTATATGGGGCCGGCACCCTACTCCTTGAGCCACAGACACCACCTGAAATGCATACACGTTTTAGGAAAGGAAAAAGCTGTATTAAACTTGTAATATTCAAGTCACGTTTGACTTCAGAGATTACAAGAGATACAAGATACAATATACAAGGCAATGTTATCGTACATATAGAGTATTACCATTTTAATATCTTTTTCCTTTTTTAAAATGTGTATAATTTTTTGGCACCCTGTGTGTGTGTGTATTATAATTATTTTTCTTCCAGATGTGCTATCTGGGGCGCGGAGCGTCAAGGGAAGAGGATGGGGAATTCTCGCCCCAGCCAGGCTCTGGCCGCACACACGCGTCCCCAGGGTCCTGCACCCTGAGCCCCGCAGTCCCCAGGGTCCTGCACCGTGAGCCATGCAGCTCCGAGCGCTGGGCTGGGCAGCGTCCGCGGGCTCCCCTCCTCGGCGACTGCCTAGGGGAGAGGCACGTTGTGCTGGCTCCACTGCCTCTTCTAAGGGCCGGAACACATCACCAGCACCTAGAGCGCTGGTGGCAGCAGGTGTGATGGAAGGAGACGGAGTGGGGCGCCCTGCCCCAGACTGAATCTGTTGGCACTATCTCCCGTGCTCACGGAGCACAGCGCCGTTGGGGGTTGCAAGCAGATGGGAAAGAACATTCTAGTTAGACCTATGCAGAGCCGTGGGTGGCAGCAGCCAGCCAGCGAGGGCCACGCCCTGCTCCTTGGCTCCGCCTCTCCTCCCACGCCCCCAAAGCAGCTGCTGAAGGGTTGCTTTTGAACGCAGTCCTCTGTGTGTCTTTAAGGAGGTCCTAGATGCTGGGCTGAGGTTTTTCAAGGGTTAGAAGAGACAGGCAGCTGGGGGTCTCTGCTGTCCTGGAGATGATGATAAATTGGGAAGGAGGTGCCAGGAGCAAGGCCCAAGGCCTGGGTTTCTCCCTGAGCTCGCCTGCCTTTGGGGGAACAAAGTGCATGGCGACGGGACTTGGGCTCTGAAATCTGAGAAGCGGCAACACTGCCTAACCGATCTCTGAAGCCAGCTGCCCAGTCTCCACATGCCCAAGCCACTAGAGGACCACGATTTGACAGGCCTTGGGGAGTCTGCAGTAATTACATGATGATACCCCTCAACGCGCCTAGCGCTTTCATCTTTACAATGCCTGCCCTGTCTGTTCTCACCCTGCTCCCCTGGCTAGTGGGTTCCCCCCACGGGAAGGAGGCTTTCTTTCCCCCATTTTACAGATGACAAGATGGAGGTGCTGGGAGGTAGTCACTTTCTGCTGCCAAAGTAGCCGAAAAGTATTTCAAATCCAGGCCTCGTGACCGCAGAAGTAGGGTGTTTCCCAGTCTCTCGTGATAGATGAGTTCCTCAAAAATGAGCCCCTGGAGTCTGAGGACTGAAACCACAAGGCTCACTGATGTGGCAGCAAACTGCAACTCTAAGAAAAAGAAAAGCCGAGGAGAAGAGGAACCGCAGCGCGCTGGAGGCCCTCGCGCGTCTCACACATGCCAAATATTTACATGTGTTCCCCACTTGGTCTCCATAGCAACTGGCAGCGATGCAAAGACACTTCATCGGAATTTGTAAAAGGATGAGAAGAGAGGCCTTCGAGATCCTCTTTCTCCCAGTGGGCAGGGCTATTTCCATCCACTGGCTTCGTGACTTCTCCCAACAGCCATTTGGCATGAAAATTTCCAACAGCAGGGAGCCAGTGAATCCACCAGATAGGTATTTGAGCTGCACAGAATGGCCTCATCTCCTGCTGCTGCTTCCAGGCAATTATTCACAGAGTCAGGAAAGGATTTAGTTATTAAGAAGCCTCCACAGTAAGGGGCTGAGAGATTGTGGTTTCCAGCTTTTAACCACAACATTTAAGGCGTGTCTCCATTTTTTCTTGTAACTTCCAAGTGTACATCATTACCTAATTCTCCCTGAAGAATCTAAATTGCTTTATGATGCACGTATATCAGCCGTGAGAGCTGGGTTCTGAGCCAGCACACAATATCTTTCTCAGAAACCTCCCTCTTCAACCCCTTTCTCACATTTTCCCTTGAAGTTAACTCTTCTCCCAGAGACTCTCTAAGCCTGCATGGGGTTTCTTGGTCAGAAATGGAGTCTGTGTGGCTGCGATTAAAACTGTTTTTCAACTCAACATATGTGCAGCAGAATATTTTATCTTTCAGCATCTCAGTTTGTAACGTATGTGATTTATGAGGCTTATGTTGTTAGTGTATTTTGTGCCGAGCACTGTGCGAAGGGCTTTGAAGTAAACAGGAATAAAAGCATTCCTAAACCTCCCCATCCCCAAGAGATCTTAGTTTACTTTTAGCTCAGTTCTCCTATGGCATTGAATCGAGCATTGCACACTGAGCATGTGACCAACATGTCTACTGGAGCCAGTATGAGAAACTGAGCCCTTGTGCACAAGTCCCAGGCAGAGCTGGAGTCAGGGGCAGTTACCAGTGCAGGGACGCATTCTGCTTTATGTGTGTTATGTTAATCTCAAGGGACAGGGAGCTCATTCCTGGTCCTGCCTCCTCCTTGGTGTCCCAGGCCCCAGCCTCCCTCTGCTCCTCCCCTCTGTTCCACAATGGCTGCCAACCTTCACACGGGATGGCTACTAGGTCAAGTTGGCAGGCAGGGAGGCAACCTTCTCCCTGCAGGGACTTGGAAGTGGGTATGTGGGGGATCTCTGTTGGGCACGTACCCCACAGCAGCTTGGAGAAGAGCGTGGCAGTGCTGTCCCTGCCCTGGGCTGGCAGTGTCATGGTATGTTTGGTAGGTGACTGGATGTGACCCTCTCTCCCACTCTCATTCATGAAAACGGTAGTCCCCTTGGGAGGAGGGGTGTCATTGTAGTTTGAGAAAACAGGTTGTGGCAAGTTATGGGTCTTAGCTAGACATTTTCATTTTGCACTTGGGTCCCACAATTGCATAGCCAGTCCTGTCCTGGACCAAGTGTACTCTAGTGACTCTTTCTTTTCAATCTAAGCAGGTCTTAAACAACTATCCTGAATGAAGCTTGTGGTTTCCCATCAGTTCAATTAAAAAAAAAAAAAATGTAGGCAGAGCCTGTAGCTCAGTGGTAGGATGCCAGCCACATACACCAGGACTGGCAGGTTTGAACCCAGCCTGGGCCAACTAAAATCAGCAAAAACAACTGCAACAAAAAAATAGCTGAGGGCAATGCCTGTGGCTCAGAGGAGTAGGGAGCCGGTCAAACCCAGCCCCAGCCAAAAAATGCAAAAAAAAAAGCTGGGCGTTGTGGTGGACGCCTATAGTCCCAGCTACTTAGGAAGCTGAGGCAAGAGAATCACTTCATCCCAAGCGTTTGAGGTTGCTGGGAGCTGTGACACCACAACACTCTACCAAGAGTGACATAATGAAACTCTGCCTCAAAAAAAAAAAAAAAAAAGTATTCTGTTCATCAGAAACCATTTCAACCATAAAAATACCAAAATTAATTCTGTTCTAAGTATAGTGGTCACCTCATGCATGTATTTGATATAACCATGACCTTTAGAACTTATTTCCAAGCTTTTGTAAGCATTTGTTTATTGTGGAAATTGAAGTGCAGTGTATAATGTACATCCTAAATATTTCTTATGAGGGATTTTCCTGCAGAAACAGGACAAATGAAGACTTCATTCTTTAACCTTGGGCAGACAGTTTACATGTTGAAAAGCATCATTTTGATGATGATTTCTTTGCAGCACTATTCCAGTCTTCAAAGGAAGACTTACAAATAACAAGGCATGAGATTTCCCCCAAAGGTATATTTTTAGCGATTTAACACCTTGCAAATTTTCCACTCCTTTTGTTCAACAGCTACATGACTGCACAGGACACACAGCCAACACTCATTTACTGGGCATGTGCCATGGTATGAGACAAATGCTGGGCCCCGGGCAGTGCAGAAGATGTAGAGATAAATTAGAAGGCCCCTGCTTTTAAGAAGCGTATAAGACCCTGAGCTGGGGAAGAGATATAAATCTATAACTTGGGAAGGAGAGGGCCAAGAATTCATGGTGGCTGCAGGCATTGCACAGAGGTTTACTCCCTACAGAGCACCATATTGTCTGCAGAAGAAGGCTGTTTGGCCCAGGCTCACTGCAAACCGGACTTGATGACTAGTGGTCTGCTGGGAATTGCTGTCCACAGCCTGACACATGGAGAGCCTTGCTTCTGTTCTCTTTCTGTTACAGAATTTGCTTTCATAAAAGCAACATTTCTTTGGCAAGCATGAAGAAATTGCTTTTGTGGTAGATCCTAGAAACATTAAATATTCTTTTAATTTTTAAATTAAAAATTTTTAGTTTTGGGTACAGACAGGGTCTTACTATGTTCTTCAGGCTGGTCCCAAATTCCTGGCCTCAAGTGATCGTCCTGTCTTGGCTGCTCAGAGTAGAAGGATTACAGGTGAGAGGCACTGTGCCTGGCTGATACTAACTGATATTAACAAATATTCTTTAGGGTTTGCTGTATGTGAGGCCCCAGGCTAAATTCCAGGCATATAGTCCATACTCCCAAGGCATTGGGGTATATTAGAAAAGATAGGTATGGCTCAGAGCCCATAGCTCCGTGATTAGGGTGCCAGCCACATATACGGGAGCTGGTGAGTTCAAATCCAGCTGGGCCTGCTAAACAACAATGACAACAACGACAACAACAACAACAAAAACAAAAAATAGCCAGGCGTTGTGGTGAGTGCCTATAGTCCCAACAACTTGGGAGGCTGAGGCAAGAGAATCGCTTAAGCCCAAGAGTTTGAGGTTGCTGTGAGCTGTAACTTCACAGCACTCTACTGAGGGTGACATAGTAAGACTCTGTTTCAAAAAAAAAAAAAAAAAAAGATAGGTATGTAAGCAAATGACTAAAACAAAGTATGTTATGGAAGTCAAGCACTGGGAAGTGACTATCAAAAATCAATTAAATCTCAGTTCCTATTCCAGTTGGCTCAGTAACTGTCATCAGCTTCTCTAGGTTTGGTTTCGTTAATTGTAAAATGAGTTTGTGGCTTGAGGGAAAGAACTTGTCTATCTTGTCTCCAAGTTATCTTTCTGTTTCCAAATTCTCTGATTCGTTGAACCTCCTGGAAACCATATATGCCCCTTAGGCGAGGTTCACTGTGACCTATGTATTAGTTTCTAGGGCTGTCATACAAAGTACCACCAAATGATGATAGCTGCTAAAGAAATCCAAGCAGTGGAGGGATGTCCAGCTTGAGTTCACCAAGCTTGGTTCCAGACCTAAGAAACTGGGACTGAGGGGAAGCCAGCTCACTGTGTCACTGAATACCAGGGAAGCACTTTCTAGACACAGAAGGAAAGTGATCAAGGACCTTAAAGGCAGCTTGGATTATCCAGAGAAGCTCTTCATTTTTATTTTATCTGCTGAGGCTCTTGAGGGAAACCTGGCAGACTGACCAAGGCCAAACCCCACTCACTACCAGAGAGATTAAACTGAGGCCTTTAATCTCAAGACATTCATCGGAAGCATGATTGTCGTGACTTGAAACTTTCCCCATCAAAAGAGGAAAATGGGTCTGTTTCAAATGTTCCCCGCTGGCAAAGATATTCTTTTGCATTAAGGTTCCCAGTTTTGCATTTTCGATAGCTGCCGCTTTGGGTAGTTCCCTCCCAACACTGATTTTTAGTTTAGTCATGAACCTTGCTTTGACCTCAAGTTATAAGAGCATGCAAAGCACTTGCTCATTTCTGCTTGGCCTCTTTAACCCCTTGCCTCACCATGAGACCATGCCTGGGCTAGTTTGCTGGAGATAAATCCGAGGCACGTGGAAAAGAGCCAAATCATCCAGCCAAGCCCATCCTAGACTGGTTATCCTTAGCCACCCAGCAAGCTGACCACAAGCACATGAATGAGTCCAGCTGACACTGCCAAGCCCAACCCAGAGCAGCAGAACCACCCTCTGGCCTACAGGATCATTGTAAGAAATAAGGAATGGTGGTTATTTTAAGTCACTACATTTTGGGGTGGTTTGTTATATAGCAATAACTAACTAGTACAAATGGTTCCCCTCATGCAGGAGTATAAAGAGGATCATGATGTACTTGGGCTTACGCTGTGTTCACTGCTGGAATTTAGTCATGCTGAGGAAACCCAGAGCACTGTTAGAAGACTATTTGCATGTTGTGCTTTCAGGGAACCCATCCCCAGGGAAGAACATGGCAAGGTTGGCCTGGAAACGAAGACTTGGTCATAGAGGCTGAGAAAGAAAATCCACCACAGTGTTCATCATTCCAATGGGTCTTCTGGCTTAGGCCCAATGGAATCTTCTCTGATGCTTATGGTTGAAGGTAGAGGGAAGGCATAGGTAGATGGGATTATTTCACTAATAGCTCTGTAAGACACTGGGACATAAGCTCTCCAACTTTAGAATAGCATTCTTTGAACAAATAGGTTTCTTTGAACAAATCACAAGTTTGGCATCCAGAATCTTCTAGTATCTTCATCAAAGATAGGGGACAGTCTAGGAGGAAGAATGTGGTATCCAGTAGAACTAGATTTAGTCACATCTGTTTGAATTGCTACATTAATTCATTATTTCATTCCTGTATGCATTCAACAAACATTGATGGCCATTCTGATTCTACTGCATTAGGTTATGCTGACAGAGGACAAGTGTGTTCATAAGGTGGTATTCCTGTCCAAAATGAGTCCAAAGACTGGATAAAACCCAAAAAACAGGTTTTATCTTGTGATTCTGGTTGATTGGTATGGCTGCCTAAAGCACTCTCCTGAGAAGCTTTTGAGAAGCTAAATCCTGATCCAGAGGAGTGCCATGATGAATTATCAATATCTGCTTCGGCCACTTGTTTGTAATCCTTGTGGTCTGGATTTCTGTCTAGCTCCATGAACAGCATTTAGTTGGAGACCTGTGAAGTAGGCCATCTGCCTGTGTTATAAGAAAAATTCCTCTCCTGCTCCCTTTTCTGAGGCTGAGGGATGAAGGGATGAATGAATCTTGAGGAAGTTGGTTCTGAATTGGCACTCTTTCTTGACAAACAAGGAAACATATTTCCCCTGTATTGATTTCCACTCCTACCCTCTAGATCTGTAATCATCAGAACAAGAGTGGGTTGGGGTGGGTGTGTTACCAGATGAAGAGGGTCTGGTAGCCTGTCACTGTCAGCCAATATATAGAGACCGGGATAGATCTACCAAATTTTGTCAGAAAGCCAGTGATTCTGGAGAACAGTGAGTGTAGCCTCTCCAAGACTGTTTTGCTCTTCAATTTTCAAAATTATAGTTTTATATATGAAAGTTTAAAGACCACATTAACCCTTATTTTAAATAATTAGTATAACTTAGCGACCTATAATAACATTGCCATTTAAAAGTTAATTTTTTAAATCAATTTACTTACACTTTTAAAGATAGGTATCTTTAGGGTGGAAGTTAAATTTATAAAACAATAAGAATGGAAGATAGGCGGTGAAGGTCACTCAGGCCCTAAACCAACTAGACCAGCTGTGTCATGTTGGCCCTAGCCTGACTCACTACTTGGGCTTTCAGGTATGGAGGGGAAATCCATGTATAGTGACAAAGAATATTCTCTCTTCCTCCAGCAGAGTGACACAGGGTTTGGCGCTTTGGGACACCATCACCTACCCTTGAAAATAAGCACTGATGTCATACTAGTGCCTGCTGACTTGGTGACACAAGGGCAATGAAATAAAGAAGATCCCCCAGTTAGGTATATCTGTCTAGTGTGAATGTGGTTCACCGACTGACAGCCTTGTGAGTCTGCAGGAAGTGTGATGTGATAGGCTTTTAATAAACACCAGGGCTGACTCTTCAGTAGCCTCCTGGAGACACTCTGCCTGAATCTGGATGCCCAGTCCTCGGACAAATGTAGAGAGACAGAAGATTTTAAATTCACTCTACTACCTTGTTCTTGAAAGCCTGTTTGTTTTATGAGCCAACTAGAACTCAAAAAGCTGAATTCCTAATTGAATATGGCTTTTGTGGTCTTCAAGATCTGTTCTCAAATCTCTTTTCTATCATTTCTTATTCATGTGACTTGGTCGAATGTCTTAGCCTCAGGGGCTATTACCCCTAAAAATAGGGATAATAACTGTCTCAGGGTCTTTGTAGAGATGGAATGAATGTGTAAAGTGCTAGACAGTAAGTCTGGCATATAGTAAGTACTCAATAAATGGTAGTCATAATTATTAGCAATTAAGTTTGGGGCTCTTTTGGATCATCTTCCACCCTCCATCCCCTTTCTCCCTTCTGCCCACAAACAGCACTGGTGCTGTGGTTTGAATATTTGTGTCCCCCCCCAAATTCATCTGATGAAATGCTTAACTCCCAAGGTGATGGCATTAGGAAGTGGGGCCTTTTGGAGATTAGGTCATGAGGTGCAGCCATGAATAGGATCAGTATCCTTATGAAAGAGACCCAAAAGAGACCCCTCATCCCTTCAGCCATTGTGAGGACACAGCAGAAAGACAGCCATCCATGAACCAGGAGAGGGCTCTCTCCAGATGTCAAATCTGTTGGTGGCTTGATGTTGGACTTCGCAGCCTCCAGAACTGTGATAAATCTGTGTTGTTTATAAGCATGCAATTTCTGATATTTTGTTACAGCAGTCTGAACAGATTAGGGCAGGCTGGGGTCTGATGCCTCCCTAGGCCAGAGGTTCTGGGCCCAACCACCAAGGAGAACTTTGTCTCTCCTCTTTCCCTCAGCCCTTCCCCAAGCTGTCCTGTGAGCACAGGCCATGTGGTGGTACACCGCTCCTAAAAGGAGATGCTGTAGTCTCAGCAGCCCAGCTCACATGTCCCGGCTCCTGTGGCATGTGTCACTCCAGACAAAGCCCAGAGTGTGTGAGACTAAGGCTGCTGTGATACTGGCCAATGAGAGGGATAGGTGGGGGAGAGGGCTGGGCAGCTCCCACCCAAACCAACAGTGCCATGGGAGCGAGCCAAACTGCACTAGCCAAGGGCTGTTTACACTTCACTGTAGACGGCCAGCACCTGCTGTCCAGGGGAGGAAGACTTTAATACTAAAGCCACAGGTGCAGCAGAGTCGCTCTGTTACACTGCCCTGGACAGTGAGGGTAGGGGCAAGTTTTAGAAAAGAAATGACATTGGATAGAGAGGCAGGGCAAAAGTCCTTTAGTTCTTGCTCTCTGGGGCTGGTTTCCTTTATTCTTCAGGAATAAAGCAGAAAACAGAGCACCTGCCCCACTGTGTGACAGAGTGGGGACTCGATGGAAATGGCTTGGCTTCAACGCTGGCCTCTGCTACTTTCTTTTTTTTTTTTTTTTTTTTTTTTTTTTTTTACTTTCCACCTATGTACTCCTGGGGAAGTCCCATCAGCTCTCTACACAGCCTGGCTTCCAAATCTGTAACATGGTAACAGTCACAAGACTGACACAAGAATCATGTGGGGTGATGTGTGTCAGCCTTCTTCAGGCAGGTAGTTATGTTCACAAATTTTTCTTTTGCTTATTTGTCTTTTATTCTATAACTCTTTGTTTTGATTCTGTCTTACCTTCTTCCTATTTCTCCTTTATTGATTTTTTTCCATGCCTATACCATCAGTCAGGAATTTTCAAATGTTTCCACCAAAACTCCACCCACAACCAAAAAGATTGTAAAAGGTTTAGCCTAAAATGCCCAGTGCAAGTGTGAAATTTCGTTGACATTTCATGCTTATTCCTAAGATTCACGTGAATCTTGAATTTGATTCCATAATATATTCATGTGAATCAGTAACAGTTCTTGGTTGAAAACAAGACTGCTTTCTAGTTAGCTCAGGCAGAATAAGAGTTTAAAGGTAACTGTGGATTTTCCAGGAGATCCAGGGCATTGAGCTCTCCACATACCACAACCGTGATGAAACCAACCCCGAGGGGCTGCCCTAGCAAATGCCCAGTGGTGTTGGCCTTGGACACAGTGGTGTTGGCTTTGGACAAAACACTCCAGCCTGCTCCAGACAGAGCTGCTTGATCTGATCCCACTGGGAACCAGGTACAGAGGCCTATCACTGCCACATGTGAAACCCAGTACCTCTGCCACAATGCTGCCTCAACTGGGATCTCTCAAGGCTCCTTCCTCAGATTGCTCACAGCTGAATTGAGGTCAGTTGTGGTTATGTCTGCCACCGATGCAAGGGGAGCCAAAAGAATGCACTCCGGCTTCTGCTTTGTGGAACCAGGCCTCACAAGGGAGGACATTTTGCCAATAGAAAAAAGACTTTCAGTACACACTAAGTGGCCATAAATGGGCCTCGCCTATAGATTATATACCTTAATATTATTTTTTCACTACCAATCTGCAAGTAAAACAAAGGTTTCAGAAGCATATGCCCTGTCATCTTGACTTTGTCTATCTTTCACAAGTCTGCGTGATCCCAGGGGTACTTGTATACTGGTTTGAAAATCTAGGCCTTAGGTCCTCCCAGCATTGCCCATTTTCATGAAATCTACCAGAAAGATGAGTCACCCCCAGAAGGAGAGTACAGTGTCTATTTGCTAGGAACAGAAGCACTTTCAAAACATTTTGAATAATGCAAGTGCATGTCATATTAGGCCAAGGGAGCTGATATTCTTTACTGGTTGTAATCCCCTGTAGTGAAGACTCCAAATGTTTCCACTGATGTCTGTTTCTTTATCTTCCACTCACCCTTTCCCCATGCAGGCTTAGAGCCTCCCAAGTACAAGTAATTCAGGTCCGTCGGCACATTCCACATCCAGTTTTGTTTACAATAAAGCATCGAGCCCCTCCTCTCTCATGGTTGATAATTCTTGCTAGAAAAGGAACCCAATGGGAGAAAGGCATAAAGGGTCAGAACTCCTTTCCTAGAACTTTGACTTTTCTTATTTCTATGACCTGAAGTTTCACCATCTCCACTAGCAGAAAGCCCCAAGACCATATTGAATCTATGGGGGAAACAAAACATGATTCACATTTCCCTGTGGCTGAAGGTGGTGATGGCTTGGCACCATGGAGGTTAATATCCTCTCATCACAATGCAGGGGGAACATTCTCCTAAAAGCACGGCCCTGTCATTGCTTGGAACTGATTGTCTCTCCAGGGAGTGGACTCAAACCACTGGCCAGGTTTCAAGTATGTGCATGCAGAATGAGAGCTATTTTTCCAGTCGGTCACTAGAAATAGGGCCCAGGCAAGAGTCCCCAAATTGGAAAGTACAGTTCATTGCAGTTTTTTCTTCTAAAAATAGACAGGCAGTTTTGCGGTGCAGGAGGCAGGATGTGGCAGGCCCAGCCCAGGTATAAGAGAAAGGCTGACCTGCTTGGCAGGGAAGCAAGGTCTTAACCTGCTGAAACCCCACTTCCCTGCTTGGGGCTAGGGGAAGCTTCATCTCTTGAGACCTGACTTTAAGACCCTGAGCACAGCCTTCTAGCTGCTCAGCCCACCTATATGCTATACCAAAGGTATGACCCTCCTGCCTCTCAACATCTTGCTCAGATCAGTGTGCTGAGTTGCCAAAGCTTGCTTTTGCCACAGACCAGGAGTCCTTAATACTCCTGTACCAGCTCCAAGAATAACTAATGCTTTGGAGGAGGCAGGCAAATACTCAAGGTGGTGCCAGATCTTGTTACTGAATGGACAGGGACTTGGTCCACGTATTCTCACGTGAACTTGGAATGTGACATGTGCTTCCCTGAGCACACCTGGCAGTGGCAAAAACGGGGTGCACTGACATCATAAAGCCTGTCTCGCTGGCCCTTCTACGTACTACCTACTGTTCCGTATTTCGGCTCTCCTCAAAGTGTCTCTCACGTATTCCCGAGCCTTCCTGGGGATATGTCACACATGCTCATAAACACACCCTCTCATTTCCATGTGGTGCTTGGCAATTTCCTCTTGTGCCCCTCTGGCTCTCCTTCAGGGGAGTCTCATGATCGTGATTCTTCAGCCAGAGCCCACTGGGACGACCCTCAGGCCCAGGATTTCCTTGTGTACTCAAGGCCGCCACTCAGCCCCACAGCACTTGGAAATCTTTGCTGCTCAGGTTGGTCCTGCAGCCTGTCTTTCCCTAGAACTCTCCCCCTGCCCCGTGTTGGGCTGGACTTGGTACTGACAGAGCTGCGACACCAGGAATCCTGCCCTTCACAGGACAAATGCCTCATGATCGGCCCAAGCTTCTCTGCTGAAATTCTCCCTCCTCAGGGTACTGCTGCCAACTTGCTGCAAAGCGTTTAGTCTCTCTGGGTTTCAAATTGCTTATCTGTAACATACGACAGATAAGCTCGAAGGCTTCTGCAGTCCCTTCTATTCCAGGATTTGAAAACTCTTTGGAAACAGGATGCTTTATCAGCCAACAAACAAGAAGATATTAGGTAATCTTAGGTACTTCCACGTGGCAAGGTCCTCCATAAATAAGAAATGGTTATTTTCTGTAGGTTCATTTACATAAAAAACAAAAACAAAACAAGAAGAAAGAGAGACATTGCTATTTTCTTTCCTCTTTCTGATAAGAAACAGACCTCTCTCTGATCATCACTCTGCTTAAAACCTTCCAGTGACTTCTCGTCACACTTTGGAAAAAATGCAGACTCAACGGCATCCTACTTTGGTGACATCACCTCATACTTCTTGTTTAATACAATCCAGACTCACCAGCCGCCTTCTTGCCCTGGGAACATGCTGACCCCCTTCATGCCACTTTGGAAGTGTTCATCACCCTTCCTGGGATGCTTTTCTCCCAGGCAGCTCATGACTGGCCGTTTCTTGTCATTCAGGTCCCTAGGGTGCCTTGTGTGGCATCCTCCCCACTTCCTGCCAGCTTATTCTGTCCTAGGGGTTGGCCAATTACCGTGAAATCTGGCCACACCCACTTATTTACATACTGTCTATGGCTGCCTTTGTGCCACAGCAGCAGAGTTGAGAGCCACACGTGAGTGGGAGCAGCAGAGACCGAATATACCACAAAGCTGAAAATATTTACCAGCTAGCTTTACAGGAAAGGTTTACCAACCCCTGCCTGTCCCTTAGCATCTTTTAATCCTATGGCTTATCAGTATCTGAACTGCTAAATCAATCTACTTCCTTGCATCCTATTTTTCCCCCTGACTAGCATGTAAGTGCCTACCATTTGAGGGACCCATCTGTCTTAATCTGGGTGCCTTTGTTAGTTCTTAGCACAGTGCCTGACACAGAGCCAGTAAATAAATAATGATAGACTAGCTGGATTTAGGTCACTTCCTTTTGCTGTATTGAAGCCACAGTGAAGTTCAGTACAAGTCCTAAGATAAACCCCACCACTTCCAGGGTTCTTCCTACACCCACATGAAAGCTACCAAATTCCTCTCTGCTCCCACCTCTTCTCCTCGTTCTTTTCCCAATTCTGCGCTGAGGTTCCTTCACCCTGTAGACTCTGTGGCCTAGACTTTGGCCCTCAGGAAGCCAGCAGCCCTCCAGGGAGTAGCTCATTGCTAGAAAGCCAACCAAAGGACAACATTGAGCTCCCATCAAGTATAGCTGGTGGAGCTTAGAGGTGTGCTAGGCTCACAAACTCAGACACATTGTTGAGGGAGCCTCATGCCTTCCCAAGTTGAGCCTTTCCATGTGGGGCCATTTGGTAAATGAATCCAGCTTCTCAGGGAATGGAACTTGGGGGTCAAGAGAAACCTGAACCTAAGAAGCTCTGAATGTCAGATCTGGAAGTGCTGTCAGTGCTTCTCAAGCTTCTCCACCAAAGCCCACCAAATAGCAGGTGAGAGGGATGCATTTCCTCAGGGGGAATGTGGTCAGTGCTTAAGCTACATAGCTCTAAAATTATTTTCAATAATTTATGAGAGCATTTTATCCTATCACATATTAGATTTTTAAGGAAATATTTTTTCCCATTAAAATGTATGGGTATCACAGCTACTCAATTTTAATTTTTCAAGCAAAAATCATAGTCTTTCTTCATCTCTGCACACTACTGCCAAGGCCCAGACTCCCACTGTCACTAAGACAGCTCGGGAAGCAGAGACTCTGATCCAGTGTCTCCTTTAACAGGTGAGGAAACTGAAGCCCCAACAGAGACAGCAGCAAAGACGCAGCCTCCTGCTGCTCCTGAAGCCAACTCTGCTCTTACCTGTGGTGGGGCTGGAAACTGTGCTGAATGGTGTCTGCCTGTCCCTCCAGACACAGATGTCACCCTGCCCACCTTCGATGTGAATCCACATGCTGCCATGTGTGTACCATATCACCAATCTCCCTGCCCTCTGACTCCTGGTGAGTTTGGCCAGGGAGGGAATTAGAGGGTGGAATGAGAGTGAGGTCAGGTACTTACTACCCCCACTTACTTCCTGCCAGACCTCAGGTTGGCAATGGCTGTGCTCCTCTGCCAGAGCAGATGAACCCCACAAACAGAGGTCCCCATA
The DNA here is from genome assembly GCF_027406575.1 of Nycticebus coucang. NCBI lineage: Eukaryota > Metazoa > Chordata > Mammalia > Primates > Lorisidae > Nycticebus > Nycticebus coucang. The sequence goes on along the minus strand of NC_069793.1, from coordinate 29,750,838 downwards.
GTTCTTGAAACCACTCCATTCTGTCCCCACCGACCCAGGAGTGTAGTGCCTTCCACTTTGTCAGTACTCCCCCAGCCACGCATTTGTAAAGAACGCCCTTGTTAGACTCTCTCAATCCCCTTTACCAAGGTGTCATTTGTTCCCTGACGGGACAGTGTTAGTAATGGCACAAAAAACAGCCCAAGGAAACAACCCCTCAAAATGGGATTCTGAAATGGGGTTCTTACACATGTGCTAAGTACAAATGTATAAGACAATTCGCAAAGCACAAATATGGGTGTCTATCCCATTGGATGGAGAAGGGCACTGGTTATTATGGTTTGCAGTGGCCTTATGATTACTGAAATCAGCACCACTCATGACATGGGAAGGAGTGAAAGGCACATGGAGGGCATTGCATATCAAGACCAGGGGCTGTGGGTCTTCAGTCACTCTGGTGATAATGATGCTTTATAAAAACTGTGTTGTGAGCTAGCTTACCTCTGAAGAACCTAAAGAGTATTCACAGATAAAACACATTAAATGATTTCAATATTCAACTGAGAACACAGACAATGAGAAGGCCTCTGTGGTCTAAAAACCACAGTAATCTACAAGCAAGTGGGCCAGACTCTTACCGGTATCTTCATAGGAAGTTTCTGATACTGATTAAAGAAGAAATTACAATGACATGCCAGGTCATGGGGGAGTCTACAAGGTATCCTGAGACCAACAACCAGAAGATCTGGCTACTACTCACAGACCTATTCAGGGGTGGCCCTATAAGGTGGTGGTGATGGTAAATGCTCCAGGTTGGGAGAATGTGTAGAAGTTCAGGGGCATGGAAAGAGCAGAATTGGGAGATTAATGACAAGAGGGTCTGGGGACAGGTCTCTGATGGATCTCTGGGAATGGGCACCAAATGCACATTTGGCTCCAAATAATCAGACCATATGACCTATTTGAGAGATGTCAGCTTCTCTTTCGGATAACTCTGTGCTTACTGTATGTACAGAGTGGTAATGGCAGCAAGGATGGATGGCCATCCAAAAGATGGCCTCCTACCAAGGCTGATCAGGTTATCCCCATTGCTAAGATCACTCTGCCAAAGAAAAAAAAAAAAAAAGCAGATGTAAGCCTCTAGCATGGCTCCATTCCCTAAGGGAACAGCCAACCTCCTGGCAACAGGATGAATCCATTGGGTCTCTCCAGTTACAGAGAAGGCAGGGTTTTGTCTTCACAGGAAGAGATACCTACCTATTTCATTTGCAGAAATGCCTTCCTTATACACAATACTCACAATACTTGATCAGCACTTTCTTTTGGGGCTCTGTAGAGAGCTTTATCTGTTACCATGGTGTTTCACACAACATTGGCGCCAAGCAAGGTTCATTTTGCAATAACAACAAAAATGTAGCTTGGAGCTCATAACTGCAGAGTTCCTTAGGGTCTCCATATACCCTTTCATCCAGAAGGAGCTGGCTGGACATCTTAGTTATCTATTATTGAATAACAAATTACCCTAAAGCTTAGTGTCTTAAAAAAACAAACATTACCTCCCAGTTTCTGTAGGTGAGGCATCTGCAGAATGGCTCTAATTTAAGGTCTCTCACAGGGCTGCAAGCAAGGTATGAGGCAGGGCTGTAGTCTTCTCAAGACTTGACCTGGGGAGGATCCACTCCCAAGTGCACTGTCATGGCTGTTTGCAGGCCCCACATCCTCTCTGGCTATTGGCTAGAGATATCGGTTTGTTGCCATATGGACCTCCTTGAGAGCTATTCACACTAGGACAGCTGGATTCTATCAGGGTAAGCAAGCAAGAGAGTGAGACAGAGCAAGGCAGAAGCCAGAGTCTTCCTGTGACCTAATTTCAGAAAGTGATATCCCATCACTTTTGCTACATCCTATTCATTAGAAGCAAGCCATTAGGTCCAACTTGCATTCAAGGAGAAGGTGACCCAAAAGAGCAAGAACTCCTGGAAGCAGTGATCACTGCAAGCTATGGTAGAACCCATCTATCACCCCTATAAATAACAGTAAGCCTTGTAAAGCCTCAAGTATGCCTCTACCTGGTGGGCAACACCCTATTAGGGTGGGCTGTTGCCCTATAGTTACAGTATGTAGCTAACAGCCAACTTGGTACCATCTCCTTCATACAGAGAATGCACAGGTCTGGAAAACCAGGGTGGAGGTAGAAATGTCTCCTCTCATTGCTGCAAGAAGCTATAACCCAATTATAGCCCAAGAAAATGGGGAAAGGGAGGGGAGGAGAAGGGAGACGATGGGTGGAAGAAGGGTAATTGGTGGGACCACACCTACAGTGCATCTTACAAGGGTACATGTGAAACTTACTAAATGTAGAATATAAATGTCTTAACACAATAACTAAGAAAATGCGGTGAAGGCCATGTTAACCAGTTTGATGAAAATATTTCAAATTGTATATAAAACCAGCACATTATACCCCATGATTGCATTAATGTACACAGCTTGATTTAATTAAAAAAAAATAGTCATGTTCAGAAAAAAAAAAAAAGAACGAACCTACTTGAAATTGCTGCCTCTCTTCCTTATGTTCTCAATAAGTTTGGAGGTCCCAGTGCCTAGTGCCCATAGTGATGGTTCTAATAAAGCTTATACTTTATTATACTTCTACTCGCTGTCCACTGAGGTTACTCCTGGAAACATCAGCTCCACTGGTGCTGGCCAATATGGGCACCTGTTATCCCTGAACCAACAGAGAAGGGAGTCATAAACTTAGTAAGGAAAATTAGGGTGATGCTACACAACAGAAGCAAGAAGAATTAGGTTACAAACTTGGGGGATTCTAAACATAAAGGACCAGGGGCATCTCCTATTACTCTTTGCCTTGATCATTGGAAAACTCCAGCATCCAAATGAACAGAGATCGGGGTCTCTTCCCAGGACTCAGATCCTGTGGCTGTGATGGTTTGAGTCCCAATAGGTAAAGGATTTCATCCAACCAAGATGGTAGCTGGGGGTGTGGGAAGCACGGGTGGCAGAAGGAGGAAATTATGGTTGTCACTTTAGGCCTAATGACAAGGCATAGGTCTAGGGTCTTTAGAAGCTGCATTTTATGTTATTTGTTTCTTTGCCTCTTATTTCTTCCACTGTCTCCTAAGAAGATCACAAGTGTTGGGCAGCACCTGTGGTTCAAAGGAATGGGGCGCAGGCCCCATATACCGGAGGTGGTGAGTTCAAACCCGTCCCCGCCCAAAAACTGCAAAAAACAAAAAGAAAGAAAAGAAAAGAAAAGCACAAGTGGTAACCAAAATTTTAGATTTCAGGTGACAGGTGTCACTGAATTCTTCACCCTAACATGATACAATAGTTGAAGGCTTTATGAACACTGAGGCACAGAGGGAAGAATAGTTGTTCTTCACTCCTTCCAGTCCCCTCTCTGCCCCTCTTCCTCTTTTTCTGGGCCCTGAAAGGCTGATCTTTACAGACCACATCAAACTGGGTTTTCTCATCTTTGACTTCCAAGAGGCAGTGGCAGGACATCGAGGGTGGCAGAAGATAAGTAGGGTTATTTGTTCCCCCCATTCCTTCCATGTCAAACCGCAGATTGGCAGTGATTGGGTTTCTCTATCTGTGTCTTAGTTTGGGTTCACATGAAAGCATCACCCAAGAAAAGAACTTGAATATTGGGAATTGACTTGGGAGAAAGTCAAGAAGAAGAAAGAAAAACCATTAGAGTGTTTACTAATGACCTGGCAATTGTTGTGGGAAACTGGGGAGCATTTGCTTTGGGGACACCATGAGTGTGAACCGTGAATGTGGACCTCAAATGATTTCCACAGAGGCTAAAAAGTTCAGGCATTATCCACTCACTTCTACTCACTGTTCACTGAGGTTACTCCTGGAAACACCAACTCCACGAACTTGTCCACTCTGCCTGTGATGGCTAAGTGGCCTTCTGCAGCTTTGGAAAAACTCCCAAGCAGCAAAGTTCAGAAATGCCTTGAGTCATCTGTCTTTGCCCTTCATGTGGGACCAGGGCACATTGCATGGAGCTGTCTGCCATGTGGCACTAAAGTCAGGGGGATGGAGGGTATACAGTGAGGACATCACCAGTGTCTTCTCACTCCCTGACAGATGCTTGACTCCTGGATTTCCTTCTTTGTTTCCTCTAAGGAGTTCTACACCCTTGTAAATAGCCCCTCTTTCAACTCTCTTCAATCAAGGATCTATTTTCTGTCCAAATTCTCAAGATAAAATTAGTGAATCTCCAGAAATGAACACACATTGAGATAAAATCCAGTCAGCTAGTCTAGACAAGGTCAAGTGGTTCTACAGTCACCCATCATCCACATATCAGTTCCTCATTAAAATGTGCAGAGTCACAGAATCAATTTGTCTGGGCTCTTCAAGATCTAGAGACTTTGAGAAAGCACTTTTCATGCCAAGAAACCATAGGCTTTTTTTTTCTAAGCTAGGATGCAAATGCATTGTTTTTAACCAATTTTCTTATGATTTTAAAATACATGAAGAAGATAATGTTTTAAGGAAGTGAAAATTGTATGGTATTTAATTTCCTAAACTAGCAAAAGGGACATCTGTCATACTGTGCAATTGCCCAGCATGTAAGTCCCCTTGCTATGTTTGAAGAATTTCCCAGCTTATGACTCTTCATGGGAGAGACCATTTCCTAGGCTCCCTTGCAGCAAGAGTCTTCACATGTGACCTAAGCTCCACCAATTAGACACAGTCATTCCAAACGTGTCCAGAGGCAGCTGGTGGGGCAAGAAAACAGGACTCCTTGTAGCAAAGATGGTGCAGCAGGGCGGCAGCTTCCTCTACTTCCTCAAAGTAGCAGTGTTGCAATTATAGCAGCAACATCCAAGGTCTGGCAATGGAGGCAGAAGTGGTGCAGCAGCCCTGTATAGGCAGAGGAGGAGGCTGACTGGAATCATTTCTGGGCATGATTTTGGATATCATCCTTGGCTGCCTATGATCTAATCCTGAGTCACTGGCCCTTGCGCAGTATAATACTTCCCCTTCCATCCCTCTTTTTGTTGATAATCAGAATGAGTTTTTGTATTTTGTAAATAAGTACCACCAAACAAGTAGGGTATTTCCATTAATAGCCTTTTAAAGGCATATAGTATCTCATAAAAATAGTTATTGGAATTAGAAGTGGAATGAAGAGTAAAACAAAGTAGTAGGGGCAATGCTGAGTGCAAAATCATCAGTTCCATTCATTCAAGTAGCATCAATTCTGCATTCCTGGCAGGAACAAGAGGATGAACACAGGGCAAAATGCCAGGTGAATCTGTCAGAGGTTTTCTAGAATCTCAATTCAATGACTTCTTACCTTTTTTGGCTACAAAGGAAATCATTTATATTATATATCATGTGCATACATATGTGTGTATATGTGTACATCCATAATGTGCCATGTATTTAAATTATGGGTTACTGAGGTCTTTCTTTGTGGGAGAAGATTGTAAGCTATGGAAGGTGCTCTGTTTAGAGCTCTGATTGGGGCTGCGTCTTTCTCTTGGGAGATAAAGAAGCTCCAGGACAATCAAAGAATCACAAAGGAGATAATAGTTGGATTATCAGACTTTCTTACTTTTGTTCACCATGATTTTGTGCCTCCTTGAGATACAAAATCCAATTCTACTTTTTTCTATAAATCCAGTGTGTGGGGAGTGATATTTTCTTCTGCTAAGAACTCTTGCCTTCCATCTCATTGAGTTCTACTGCTCACAGGTGTCCAGAACCCTCTCCTTGTCCGGAAATCTTCCTTTCCTAAAGGATAAAAACAGGGAAAGATTATATGGCACCACATGTATACAAGGTTCTTAGTAAATATTTGCTTCCACATGGCAGTTCATGCTGAAGTATCAAATTCTTCCTTGCCAGTCACTCTCCCCTCTTCCTGCTGCTCTGGCGTGTCTAGGTTAGATTGCACAGTGGAGCAAACTCAATCTGAATCTACTAAAAAATAATGTGAGGAAAGGTGCCTTATTAAGTATAAAGGTCTGTATCTTCATTTTCAATTAAACTATAACTCAATTATTGAATGGCTAGTGATTTCTAGATTTGAAACCAACTACTATTGCTGTTATTGATGGGGACTGAATGGTCTAGGAATAACGATCGAAGTGTGGTTCCCAAACCAGCAGCATCAGCCTCATCTCGGAATGTAACAGAAATTAAAATTCTTAGGTCTCACTCTACTTCAGAATCAGGAACTCTAGGAATAGAGTGCAAAAATCTGTTTTAACAAAAGCCCCCAATTGTTCTGATGCACACTCAAGTTTTTGAACTCCTGCTCTAAAATGGCAGCTCTTAACTCTGACTACCTTTCCAAATCAGCTGGGGAGTTCTTTAAAAATAGCAAAAGTTGGGTTCCACCCAGACCAGTTGTTTCAGAACCTTTGTGGGTGAGGCTTAAGCACGGGGAGGTTTTTTTTTTTTTTTTTTTTGCTCTTTTTGTATAGGATATATTTGTTTGTGGTAGTACATCCTCATATTACAAAGGCAATTAATGTAATGGAAGAATCTTCCTTTTGAGTCATCTGAAATAACACAAACTATACATTCCAAAAAAAAAATCTTCATTTGGATAACAACAAAAAACTTTTCTTTTCTTACAGGTGGACATTGAAGTAGTTTAATACACAATTTTCTTTATTCATTTTAATTAGGTTTTAAAATGCCTTTGCTTTTGGAAGATTTTAAAATGAAAAGCGCTGGGAGTTTTTAAAGCTCCCCAGTTACTTTCTTTTTTTTTAGAGACAGAGTCTCACTTTGTCACCCTCGGTGGAATGCTATGGCAATTCTCTTGCCTCAGCCACCCGACCCAGTTACTTTCTATTGTTTAGCCAGAGTTATCAACCACTGATCTGAAAACACATTCAGATGGCGCCTGTAGCTCAAAGGAGTAGGGCACCAGCCCCATATGCCAGAGGTGGTGGGTTCAAACCCAGCCCCAGCCAAAAACTGCAAAAAAACAAAAACAAAAACAAAACACTCACATTCAATGTAGTCATGAATGTAAGTATCTCTAACGCAAAGCAAACTCTGACATTTTGGAAGAGAGACACTCAGACAGTGCTATGGATAAGTGAGGAATCATTTGATACCATAAACTCTAAAGTTTTTTTTCCTGTGTTAACAGCCTAGTGCAGGTCTGCAGGTCTCCACTTTATGAAGCCACTCAAGAGGCCCAAACTCTTTTCATCTTGTGGCTCCACCCAACTCCCCCTCTCCCCCTCCCCCCCACCAAGTCCATGGTGTCCTCCCATTGAGCTGGCTGGTGAGAAAGGAGCATAAAGATTTCAGGTCATGTGGCTTCATTTGATTTCAGGGGATGCTAGGGAATCATCATTATGACATGAATAAGCAGAAACTGAGAGGGCTTCAGCAGGGAGCCCTGCTGTATCATCTGCAATTTCATCCAAGTGACTGCCAACAAATATCTTGAGCAAATGAACCTCCAGTATGTTGGAAATATATGAACTTGGTAATCCCATTAGCAATACACATATGTGGACTTCTCCATGTTTTTCAAAGGGAAAGCCAATGAAGAAACTCTATCCAAGTTGGATAGAGAAAAAGTATGAATGATTTGGGGACATTGTAAAAATAGCAGGTTTTGAGGAGAAGGATACAGAAAAGAGGAGGAGGAGAGAGTAACTTTCCGGAAGTCATGGAGAAAGTGATTTTACAAGTCCAAAAATGACTGAGATGTTTAAGTTAGGAAAATAAACTGATGAATATGTCTATGGATGTTTCCATGTACACATTTATCTATAAGTTACCCAAACTGTCCATATGCTATGGGATATGCTATTTCTCAACACAGTTGGCAACAGAATCTGCAGGGGAGTTGTGTGAGTTTCCTTCTGGGTCAGGTAATGGAAAACCGAGGCAGCAATGATGGTCTGTGAGTGGTTAGGAAAAGGCAGTGATTTTGTGGGAGGCTGGAAGAGCTATTTACGTGGCTTTGGGCATTTTAGACAAAACTTTTTAAAAGCTGACTTTTTCATATACCAACAGATGTATCAAAAAGAGGTTTGAAAATTGGCCATATGATATTTACTAGGTCTAAGATGGGTTGCCCAATTCTGCTGGACTCAGAACTCAAAATGTTCTTTCATTCAGATTCAAGAAGATCACCTAGGTAGAACAGTTAATGTTGGCCAGAAACTGTGGTGCTGCGGTCACACAGGATGTAGTCCCTCATGGACTGAGCTTGCAGTGGGAAGTATGTACAAGTACCTGGTTCTGACAGTGTAGTGTAATAAGTCCTTTGATGGAGGTGTACAGGGTATACAGGGTGGTATTGACCTACTCTTTGGAGAAAAGGGTATATCAGTTATAATTGTGCTTGTCTACAAACAGCATACCTCACCTCACTCTAACCCTCCAAAAAAAAATCTTTAACAACTAGGAACTTTATTTTTTCTAGAAGTCGGTGATCCAAGGTCACATGGCAGCTCGAAGATGCTATCCGAGCGTCTGCTCAGTCATTCTTAGCATATGCCTCTTGTCTGCATGGTTGTAAAATGAGTCCTTAAGTTCCAGGCATCGATTCTGCATTCCAAGCAGGGACAGGAGGAAGAAAAAATGACAAAGTGCAGATTTCCAGAATCTCAATCCAGTATCTGCTCTTCTTTGGCTACACTGTGTCCCATGGTTACGCTGGATGAACAGGTCAGGAGAAATGTAGCTTTTGGTTCTACATTTTGCCAACTCAGGATAATTGGATTTCTGTTAATCAGGAAGAAGGTGAAAGGGGCACTGGAGAGGCAATTATTACAACTCTTTGCCCCAGGGGTCAGGAGAGATGGAGGAAGTGAGCAGCAAATTCCTTGGCACCTTCTGGTACTCCAGGGTTCCTTTTCTAGTTCTGGACAAAGTCTCATGTCAGCATTGTAGGTGACCACAGAGCTGGAGCAGCTATCAGGGACCAGTGAGGGCTGAAAATCACCTCTTCCCACCTCCATGGTTTCAGCAGAACCACCAGCAAACCTGCCAGGGAGATGTGCGTGGTGCCAGCCCGCAGCAGTGGATGTGACACATGAGTCCCCAGACCCCAGAAAATTCACATTGTGAAGAACCATATCCACAATCATTTCCAGTTGAAACATTTCAATGATTTTTTTTTTCCTTCCCCACATCATATTTATTCCTTCAAGCCAATTGTAAGAGAAAGCAACTGTATGGTGTGGTCCCATTATACAGATAAGGAAATAAAAGCCCAGAGAAGGTAATAACTTAGGCAATTCACACTGCTGGTCAAGGACAAAGACTGGGGTAGGTCCAGGGGCCACATCCTGTACCCTCCGCTCCCAAGCCTCACTCCTATGGGGGTGGGGGGGCTGGAGAGGAGGAAGTGCTGCTGTCCCAGGCATTAGAGCCACTAGTCATGTTCTGAGCCAGGAAGTCTGATTGGCAGCCACTGCTCTATTCTCAATCAGCTCTTGCAAGGGGAAGTGGCAGATTTCCCCAGTCAGGAGCTTGAGGAAGGAGCTCTGCTTTTGGCCTGTTAGGAAGGCACCTCCCTGGACTAGTTCTCTCTTCTGCCAGTCAGGACTGGCTAGCTGCTGCCCATCCTTGTAGGGCCTTTGTGCTCTTGACTCCAGTGAGGCCTCCTTGGCTTCCAGCAGCACGTTGGCTTGGTTCAGGTTAGGGGTTACTCTCAACCACCTTGGGAAGAAGAGGCCTTGACCTTGTCCCCAGTGCCTCCACCTGTCCTTCATTCCCTCCCAACGGTGCCATTTGCAGGATTTCCCTCTTACGCTCAGTCTTGGGAAGTCACGGCCTAATGTTGTATGCTAGAAGGAACTTTCATGCTTCCCTCATGGACCAGAGCTAGGGACTAAGCTTGGACACCAAGCTGGGACTTCGTGGAGGCTTACACCAGGGGCTGTGTGGGTATGCATGCTGCCCTTGATTTTCCACCACTGTTCTGGCTGCCTAGAATGTGATTCCTGCTCCCATGTGCCTTAGAGGTCTACATATGGCTCAGGGCTCAGCTCAAGTTTATCCCCTTTGGCAGATATTCCTTTATCCCTGCTCACCCTGCCACACCAGCCTCTCCATAGTTGGAGAATCCCTCCCCCATGGCCCAGAGGTTTCAGAGCACTTAACCCCACGTGTCTTTTGCCTCACTTCCCTTGACTGTGAGATTCTTGCATTCTCACAGTGCCTGGCACTTAGTAGGCCCTCAGTACAGATTGGATGAATCCAGGGCACATCCTGGTGCAGAACATAGAAGCACTCAGGGAAAGCTTTCGTCACATACTTGAGGTTCTTTCAGCTAAGGTGGTTGTAGAGGGGGAGAGAAATAATAACAGCTCAGGGATGTTGAGCCCTTAATACATGCCCAGCACCATTATAAGCTTTTTGCATGTATTATCCTCACTGAATCCTCACAGAGACCCTTTGAGGCGGTGCTATTTCCATTTTGCTCATGAGCAAACAGAGGCTCAGAAAGGTTAAGTAACTTGCACAAAGTCCCACAGCTAGGACGTGATAGAGGAATTTCAAACTCAGGGCTCAAACTGTTAATCCTCTACCATGCGTGTTGTGTCTGTAGTGCCAGCTCCCCACCCTCCCAGCCACACAGGAGCCCAGGGCATGGGCAAGACATCCTCACCTGGATCAGTGAGACAAAAAGACAAGACAGAGCCTGCCCCAACCTTTAGCACTCAATTGTCGTCCACATGCTAATGTTGGAGTGAGAGGCAGGGACAGGAGAAGAGGACTGGATTGGAGAGAGGGCTGGGAAGGAACTTAATAGGCAGGGTGTGCCTCAGCCAGCCTGAGAGGACACAGGGGAGCGGGATAGGATGATGGGAGCGTGGGAAGAGCGGGATGGGGTGAGCAAACCGTTTCAGGTTTCTTCCAGGAAGACGTGTGCCAGGGCCTGGCTGGACTCAGCCACAGTCTCAGAACTGCTCAGGAATGAAAACATCAGAAGCATTTGGCTCCAGTTAAACTTGAGGCTGGGCAGAGCCAAGACCAGTATCTACAGCTAAGGAGCAGTGGCTGTCTGTCAGCTGTCTTGCCAAGATGGGGCAGGAGCAGGGGCTGAGTGGAGACCCAGAGTCAAGGAGGGGAGTTGCCACCAGGTTCCTGACCACATGGGAGAGAAGAGAGTCCTGTTTATCAATCAAGGATTGACTAAGAACAGGTATTAATAAGACGCTGCCTTGGCTTTGAGAGTAGGGTGAGTTTTTTTCTCTCTTATCCAGAGAGAGTGAAGAAATAGAAACCATCCAAGCAGGACTGTTGCTCCCCAAATGTCTCTTCTCTTCTCATTATTGCCATGATGCCTGAAATGCAGCCATTCACAAGAGATTTGGAAACTTGATCCCTTCTTCTTCTTTCAAGGTGAAGAGTTTCCATAGCTATAGACCTTGATAGGTCACTAAAAGGTACTCAGATTCCCGAGAAACAATATGGAGGTTCCTCAAAAATTAAAAATAAACTTGCCATATGAATCTGTATCCCACTGCCAGCTATATATCCAAAAGGTATGAAATCAGTGCATTGAAGAGACATCCCCACTCCTATGTTCATTGCAACACTCTTCACAATAGCCGAGATTTGGAATGAATCTAAGTGTCCATCCATGGATGAGTGGATAAAGAAATGTGGTATAGAGACAAATGGATACTAGTCAGACTTAAACAAGAAGGAAATCTTGTCATTTGCTACCATGTAGATGAACCTGGAGGATGTTATGTTAAATGCAATAAATCAGACGCAAATAGATAAATACTGCATGATCTCACTCATATGGGGAATCCAAAAGAGTTGAACTCCTAGAAACAGAGAGCTAGGTGATGGCTGTTACCAGAGTCTGGGGATTGGGAAAATTGGGGAAATATTGACCAAAAGGCACAAAGTTTCAGTTAGGCAGGAGGAATAAGAACAAAAATTTGTTGTTGTTGTTATTTGTTTTACAACATGGTGACTAGAATTAATAACAATACATTATATACTTGAAAATTCCTAAGAGAGTAGATTTTTTTTATAGTTAAAAGTAGAAATTTTTTTTAAATTTCAGATTACTATGAGGTAACAAACAAATAGCCTACAATATTTGTGTTTGTTAGGTAAGTTCTCGTAATTGTAGAGAGTAGATTTTGATTATTCTTAGCACAAAAAAGTATTTGAGTCAATGCATGTTGAATAGCTTGGTTTAGCCATTCCATAATGTGTGCATAGATCAAAACATCATGGTGTTGACATAAAGACATACAATTTTACTTGTCAATTAAAAATGGTAAAAAGTATTCAGATTCTCAGTTGAATCTCCCTGTAGATCTATGCCATAAGCAGGGCCCCAGGATACAGCTGTTTAAGCACCCAAGTGGTGAAGCCAGTTTTAATCCCACCTCTGACTAACTATGAAACCTGGAGACTTAACCTCCCTGTGCCTCAACTTTTTTGGTTCATAAATGGGGTGATGATAATACTTACCTATAGAATTTCTATGATTAAATAAGCTATGGATATAAGTGATTGGAGCAATGTATCGCTGCAGCGAGTGGTGTGTAAACGTTAGCTGTTATCAGCATCCCATTTTTTTTTTTTTTTTTTTTTTTTTATTTGGCCGGGGCTGGGTTTGAACCCGCCACCTCCGGCATATGGGACCGGCGCCCTACCCGCTGAGCCACAGGCACCGCCCATCATCCCATTTTTTAAGATGAAAGAAACTGGGGTAAAGTGACTGACTTTCTTCAGGTCACACAACCAGTTGGTGGCAGAATGAAAATCTGATTTCTGCAGCTGGTGATCAAAATGAGAATGGATCCACCTTCTCCTGTACCCTCCCAAAGCAGTGACATTCTTTGTCAAGACCCTTTATTTTAAACAAGACAAAAAATTACCTGGTAGAGAGGAAATAAAAAGTAAGTGATAAAGTTCCCAGGAGATGGAAGGGCAATCTTGTTAACATTCTACTACATGCCAGACCATTCAGATAAGAGGTCAGCAAGCTTTTTTCTGTAAAGGGACGGAGAGTGAATATTTTAGTCTTTGTAGGCCCTCTGGTCTCTGTCACTACCACTCAACTCTGCTGTTATAGTACACAAGCAGCCGTAAACAATAGGTAAACAAATAGGCATGCCTGAGTTCCAATAAAACTTTATTAAAACTTGAATTAGATGGAGTTGTATTTCATGTATTGGGAAATATTCCTCTTCTTTTGATTTTTTAAAACCATTTAAAAATGTAAAAACCATTCTGAGTTTGAGAGTCTTCTCAAAGCAAGCGGCAAGCTAGATACCTAAGGGCTGTAGTTTGCTGACTCCTGATATAAAGGCTCAGATCCGTGTAATCCTTCCTGCACTGCTGAGACTCATTTTATGCAAGAGGAAACTGAGGCTCAGGGATCTCCATCATCATCCCAAGAGCACAGATTAATGAAGAGCAGGACTAGGAATTTGGTTCTTCTTTCTTTTTATTTATTTATTTATTTATTTTTATTAAACCATAGCTGTGTACATTAGTATGATCGTGGGGCACCATACACTTGGTTCATAGACCGTTTGACACATTTTCATCACACTAGTTAACATAGCTTTTGTAGCATTTTCTTAGTTATTTTGCTAAGACCTTTACATTCCACATTTACTAGGATTCACATATACCCCTGTAAGATGCACCGCAGGTGTAATCCCATTAATCCCCCTCCTTCCCCCTCGCACCCCCTCCCTCTCCTCCCTTTCCCCCTTCTCCCTATTCTTAGGTTGTAACCGGGTTATAGCTTTCATGTGAAGGTCCTACCTTAGTTTCATAATAAGGGTGAGTACATTCGGTACTTTTTCTTCCATTCTTGAGACACTTTACTAAGAAGTGTGGCTCAGTCGGTAAGGCACCGGCCCCATATACTGGTTCTTCTTTCTATTTGCTTCTGACCCGCTTGGAGTTGCTCAAGTTCCTTCCGTCTTTATCTTCACTGTGGGAAGAGGTCCTAAGACCTCTGTGTAGGACAGAGGAAGCTGTCCTAATGGGGGTACCCCTTCAATGTGTAAGGATGGCATTTCCCATACTCAGGCCCTTTGGGGAAGCAGCATTGATCAGCTGACAGGCAGGACATGTTGCTCCAGGAAGCAGCAGGTCCCAGCCAGGGCAGGGGCCATCATTTCAACTTGGCATATGTTGGGGTCTATTATTGCCCCAGACATGTGGCACTGGTGACAAGACCCACCAATCTCTAACCCAGTGCTTTTCAACCTTTTTTATCTCCTGGCACACTTGAACCTATAGTTGAACTTCCAAGGTACACTAAAATTATGTTGATAAAAAAATGAAAAAAAGAATATACTTATTGTATACTTATACTTTGAGCTTCTTTTGAAAACAATTTAATTAATGATCTTTAAAATTTTTTGCAGTCCATCTAAGATCCTCTCGTGGCACACCAGTGTACATGGCACACTGGTTGAAAATCATTGCTCTAACCTGTAGCCAGCAAGAAAGTTTTCACAGACAACCCAGGAAGGTGGGCTCATCTCCTGGATCTTGGATCATATTGGGCAAGTGAAAGAGGAATGAGAGGTGTGTATCTGGAAGATAAAACTGGGCTAAGATCTTTCCTGGAGGTTATGGTCTGGGACTGAAAAAGCCCACAAGGGCCTCATGGGCTTTTTCTCCTCCTTCATTATATCCCGGATTGCATCTCAGATCGCAGGCTTGGCCTCTGCCCCCAACAGCCAGATGCACTTTCAAGTGAGCAGGCTGTGAGGCACCCAGCCTTTCCTCCCCGAGTCTGGCACCCAGCCCTTCCTCCCTGGTGCACCCTGGAGACCAAGGAGCATCCTGAGCAGAGCTGCTGTTCCCAGACTGCAGCAAAACCACAGCAGGCGTTGCATGTCCACAGGTCTGAGCTTGTGGAGGCTTCACCGGAAAGAAAAACGCCCCCGCCTTATGCAATGGGTACAGCCTGCCCTGGGAGCGGCAGCAAGCCAGGCTGGTCTGAGCCAGGGTGACTGGGGACCCTGGCACTTGTTTTCTAACCTTTTAAAATTGCTGTTGCAGAAATAAACACTCTCAAACTTGAAACTTTGGAAAATATACAAAAGACATAAGAAGAAATAAAGGAAAACCATTCATAGTCCTGCCTCCTAGAAGTAACTGTTTCTCTTTTCCTTCCAGCCTTTTTTCTGTGCTTGTGTTTGCTCCTTACCCAGATGGGAGCAGAAGTTAAATGCTGCCTGGGAATCTGTTTCTTATCCATTTGACACTGTAGGGTGAAGCATCTGACCACCGCTCCAAAGTACATTTTTCTTTGCATCATTTCTGCCCCTTGTCTGTTTTTAGCAAGTCCTCCTTCAAAGGTACTTGGAGGGGGCTTCTGTGTACTGGGGTCCCAGGCCCCAGATAGATTCCCGGATCCAGGCCTTTTTAGGTAAGAGTGCTGGGGTGGCTCTGTGGGTTTGAGTAATGGAAAAGCCCCAGGCTTGCTGTTTGCAGCAAGTGTTCCACCCCAGCCCTGCCTGACTCATGGTGCTGTCTTAGACTAGTCACTTCATCCCTGTGGGCCTCAGTTTCTGCACCTATAAAACGGGATAGTTGGATTGAGGGCTTTGCCAGCTCTAACATTCCATGACTAAGTACTTACAGACTTGCAGGCAGATTCCAGAAGCCTCTGGGAGCTCTAGCTGTTAAGGGCAAGCTGCTTCTCCCCAGAGAGTATGCTGGCTCAGGGTTAGCTGGGAGCTGGGTTATCTTGGTCTGGAAGAGCTGAGACCTCTCTAGGGTGGCCAGTGCCCTGACTATGGTTCCCAGGCCTTCACGGGTTGTTGGGTTCTTTCCACCTTCCCATTTCCCAGCCCTCTGGAGAGGGGAGGAACCACCCGAGTGCCAGCACTGAGCTCACAGCTCCACTGCTTCTTGGTCATGTGTTAACAGCTGAACATAGCAGCCTCCGCACACCCAGCAGCACAAACCATGTGACTGGGCAGAGAGGGTGGCCTCAGGTGGTGCCAGTGCCAGGGCCTGGAGAATGGGCAGAGGCTGGGGCTTCTGAGGACCAGGGAAGGGCCCAGAGGAAGTTTCCTTGGCCGAGCAGCCCTTCCTCACATCATCTTCCCCCTTCTTCTTTGGCTCTAGGAGCAGCAGCTGGACTTTTTTTTTATTTCAAAATATTAAGGGACACAAATATTTTTGTTATGTGGATATCTTTTACAATGCTTAAGTTGGGGCATTTGGTGTGCACATCACCAGAGTGGTTTTCATTGCACCTGACAGATAAGTTTTTATCTGTCATCCCTCCACTCTCCTCCCTTCTTGGTTTCCAATGTCTTTACATCTCTTTGTCCCCAGGTGTGTCCACCATTTAGCTCTCAGTTATTACTGAGAACATATGGTATCTGTTTCTCGATTCCTGAGGCACTTCACTAGGATAATGGTCTCTACTTCCATTCAAACTGCTGCAAAGGACATTATTTCATTTCTTTTATGGCTGAGTAGTATTCTGTGGTATACACAAAGGGTACCAAAAAATGTATACACATTTTAATAGATTTTATCTATGTATTACTTTTCGAAGTTGGATGGAAGTTACCATTACTGGTCAAGTGTACCTAGACTTGCTACATACGTCCATTTTACCTGCAATCCAAATGCTTTGGGGGAATAATCGATTTTTCTTCCAACGAGATCTGTATGTGTATACATTTGAGGAGTGCTCTCTCTATATATAAACCACACTTTCTTTATCCATTCATGAATTGATGGGCAGTTAGGTTGATTCCACATCTTTGCAACTGTGAGTTGGGCTGTGATAAATATTCAAGTGCAGATGTCTTTTCGATAAAATGACTTGTTTTCCTTTGGGTAGATAACCAGGAGCAGGATTGCTGGATCAAATGGAAAGTCTGCATCTGTTTCTTTGGGGAATCCTCATGCTGTTTCACAGCTGCCTTTGTCAATCTGGTTTGAAGAGTCTTGTTGTAAAACTGGAGGCAAAGGCACCTGCTGTGTGGAAGCATCAAGGAGTAGGAACATCAGAATCCCTTTTGGGAGCCTGGACTGTTTGTCTTCCACATTATTTTGCAGAAATCATCGTACAGCAACAATAATCATAGCAACGTAGTTACCAGGCCATCAGCACCTGCTGTGTTGAGCTGAGCGTTCTACTTGCTTCATCTTATTCACTCAGCAGCTCCACAGAGCAAGATTTAGCTGAGATTATCCCCACTTGACAGATGAGAAAGTTAAAGGCCCAGGAGGTTGAGCTACTGTCCCAGCCTCTCCAGCCAATGAGTTGCGGGGCTGCAGTTTAGACTCAGGACTGTCTGCCTCTGAGTGTCCTCTTCATAGCCTCACCCTTCTACCTCCTCAAACCTTCATGCCTCAGTTGGCCAGGAACCCCCTCGCTATGGTTTCAGGTTTCTCTTATATGAAGAGATGCCCTGAGGCTTAGAAAGTCTATCAGTTCCATTTATGTGCTAGGTCTGGCACTTGCTAACAGTGTACCCAGGATGTGTAAGACTTGGTCCCCAAGCACAAGAAATTTAATATTTTGTTGATGAGACCAGGGATACAGATCCTGTAGTTCTATGATGCATTTATCTTTTTTATGGCATCCTGGAAGAAGTACCAGTTTTTGACCATGCCTTCTGCAGTTTGAAACCCACCTCTGCCACTTACCAACTGTGTGACTCCAGGCAAATTTCTTATCCCCTCTGTGCCTCAGAGCCCTCTGCTCTCATGCAGGAATATTACTGTCCATTTTATAGAGGTGATGGTTAAGGATTAAAGAGAAGATGTATAAAGTACTGTCACAAAGTAGGTGCTTCACAAATGTTAGCTATTTTTTATTACTTTTTTTTTTTTTTGAGACAGAGTCTCAAGCTATAGCCCTGGGTAGAATGCCATGGTGTCACAGCTCATAGCAACCTCAAACTCTTGGGCATATGCGATTCTCTTGCCTCAGCCTCCCAAGTAGCTGGGATTACAGGCGCCTGCCATAATGCCCGGCTATTTTTCTGTTGCAGTTGTCATTGTTACTTTAGTTGGCCTGGGCCAGATTCAAACCTGCCAGCCTCGGTGTATGTGGCTTGCTCCCTACCCACTAAGCTACGGGTAGCTATTGTTGAAAGACTAAAAGACTAAGGCCTGGGTTTTATTGTACTTTATCTGCTTACCAGTTATGTGACTTAGGATTGCTGATATTTACCACTCTGTGCCTCAGTTAATAACAAGATTGTTATTAGGAGAAAACATAAAGCTATCTATATAGATAGATAGATACATGTGGATATATATGTATATATGTCTCAGAACAGCAAGAATATACTATGTATTATGTGTCTGACACATATTAAGTGTTCAGTGTATCTTAATTTTCTGTTAGTAATTATTATTATTCCTGCATTATCAGCATCACTTTATAATTATCATCATTACCGCTAGCTGTGTATCTGATTTATGACTGACTCTTATAGACAACCGTATTCTTACTGATGGCACTACATGTTTAAGTCACTGAAATTCCTAACTTCCGAATAAGTTTTAATGTTCCTTTCTTTCCCCCTCTCTGAAATCACCCTGTCTGTCCTGTCTGGGGTGTTTCTTCCATCAACGCCCCCTTTCTGTTCTCACTGGCACCAAACACCTCTTCTGTCACTTGCACGTCCTTTCCTGGGAGTCACTTTTGATGAGAAGAGGCATGAGGAGCAGGTGCATGCTTCGTCCATGATTGTTCTGATCAAGACCTCCAAGTCAGTACCCCCTGAACTCGGCCTTGTTTGCTCCCCTGCTGAAAAGGGAGCAGGGGTTCTCCAGGCCTTTTATTTCACATACAGATTCTGGAGTCTGTGATTGAAGACTTACTACCACAGAGGCCAAAGTGGATGATTCTTTAACTTGCACTTTGCTCTGGTGATCACTTTATACCATTCAGAGTAGATCCCCGGTCAGCGACGTGCTTGGGAATGGGCGGTCCAAAGCTACTTTGCGCCAATGGGATCTGAGGAGAGGTTTGCTCGCGGCCTCTCGGGAAGAGAGTCTCTTTTTTTTCCAAAAGTATCCTTTGCCCTGCATGCAGCTGGCGACTGTCTTGAAACCATGAGGATGGCCACCCCGAGGGCAGAGGAGAGCTGAGAGAAGAACCGAGGACCAGACCTGGAGACGTGGTTACACTCCTCTGAGCGTCCCAGGCCTCTGGGCTTTCTTCATTGCAGATACACTTTTACTCGCAGCTCCAAAAACCCCAACCGATATGCCTAGCTTCCCAGTTTTATCTTCAGCCATACACAATAGCTTGCTTGTCCTGAAATTTGTGCCCCCCATCACACATACACACGCCCACCTCGGTGTCTTTCCTCGTTGTAATCTCCACCTGAAACACTCCCTCCAGACACTGCGTGTTAAGGTCTTATCCACTGCACGCAGTCCAGATTCAAAGGTGCCAACTCATCCTCTCCTTTAGAAGGACTCTCTGCCCTCCTGACTCTCTAAAATGCTTTGCCCAATCACACTAGGACAGGCTGCTGCTCTTTTGCTCCCTCACCGGGTCCATGGAGGCTGCTTCTTTTTTATCATCCTTGAATCCCTTCGTCCGGAAAAAGCATGCTTAGGAGCTTGATGCTTTGTTGAATGAAGAGGAGGAGTTCAGTACCAAATTATAACCAAATTTCAAATGATGCTACCCAAAACAATCAGTGTTCCTCAGGGCGAAAGGGAAGAGAAGCCTGCAGGCTGGAATAGTGAGGAAATGATTCCTAGCTCTTGAGATGTGTCCCCTGTGGGTGGTAGAGTTTGAGCAGGTGGGCCTGGGGGAAATTCCTCCACAGAGGGGGCCAAAAGGGTTCAAGGGAATTTTTTTTCTCAGTTCTTCTAGCCACTGCAGTATGTTTGAGAATCTTAGTAATAAAATTCTTTTTTTTTTTTTTTTTGTGATTTTTGGCCGGGGCTGGGTTTGAACCCGCCACCTCTGGCATATGGGACCGGCGCCCTACTCCTTGAGCCACAGGCACCGCCCAGTAATAAAATTCTGATAAGTGATAGAAGAGAAACATGGGTTTTGTCTGAGTGGAAATGATGTCTTCATTTTTATGTGGTTATAAAAATGAATAAAACACAAGTGGCAGTTGGGGATGGGGTGGGAGCATCCTGAGATGGTTTTCTGTGACCCAACCAAATATGGACTATGAGTGGAAGGGGAAGTTTCATTTATCACCACCAGGCATTCCCTCTGTTTCTGGTGGCTTAAGTGTGCAGCCTGCTATAAAGAGGGTTGTCCATCCGTAGAAGGTTTGATGGTGGACACATTACTGTATTCAACTGTCTCATCTTCTTCCTGGTCACACGAGAAGACTACTACATTTCACACAAGTGTTCCCATATGACTGGCTCTTGCCAGCAGAATATGGATGGTAGTGATGTACTTTACTTCCAGTCCTGGCCCATAAAATGGCCTGTGGAATTTTCCATGTATTTTCCCTCTGTTTCTGACTGACTGAATGCAGAGGCTGGATGCAAGACTCTGAGGGGGGCCTCAGGAAATGCTAAAGCCACCAGATGGAAGAAACCTGGATCCCTGAGTCCCTGCATGGAGGAAAACTGCCCAGGAAAGCTGCTTGTCTGAGGACATCTACATTGAACCTTGTACAAGAAAGTTCTACTGCATTGGTAACTAAAACATTGAGGTCATTTGTTAGCTAGCCTACCCCAACCAATGTGGGTGGCAGAGAGAGGGCTTAGCAAATTCTCAGGGCATACGTAGAAGGCAGTTCTATCAAGATGATGAAAAAATGGCAGGTAAGAGGCTCCCACCTGAAGCCATGGGAAGGACAGCTGATAGAGGCCCTCAGTAATGGAAAGAGTCAATGCTTACTCAACTAGCAGAGGATGACTTGCTTTTGACTCCCAATGTTGGCTACAAATGGCACCTGCTGGGGAGATGCCGGGCAGCTCTGGACACTGTCTCCACTGCTTTTTTTTTTTTTTAATTAAATCATAGCTGTGTACATTAATGGGATCATGGTGCAACATACACTGGTTTTATAGACCATTTGACACATTTTCATCACACTGGTTAACATAGCCTTCCTGGCAATTTCTTAGTTATTGTGTTAAGACATTTACATTCTACATTTACTAAGTTTCACATATACCCTTGTAAGATGCACCGCAGGTGTAATCCCACCAATCACCCTCTGTCCGCCCACCTCCCCCCTCCCTCCCCTCCCTTTCCCCCTTCCCCCTATTCTTAGGTTATAACTGGGTTATAGCTTTCATGTAAAAGCCATAAATTAGTTTCATAGTAGGGCTGAGTACATTGGAAACTTTTTCTTCCATTCTTGAGATACTTTACTAAGAAGAATATGTTCCAGCTCCATCCATGTAAACATGAAAGAGGTAAAATCTTCTTTAAGGCTGCATAATATTCTGTGGTGTACATATACCACAATTTATTAATCCATTCGTGGATCGATGGGCACTTGGGCTTTTTCCATGACTTAGCGATTATGAATTGGGCTGCAATAAACATTCTGGTACAAATATCTTTGGATTTTTGGTCTTCTGGGTATATGCCTAGTAGAGGAATTATAGGATTGAATGGCAGATCTATTTTTAGGTCTCTAAGTGTTCTCCAAACATCTTTTCTCCACTGCTTTTTTGAAGGTTCTTCTGCTCCTATTAAAGGATAGCCCTTCTTTTAAGCCCTGTGGGCCCCTCTTTGATAATGCTTATCCAATTCTTCTCCCTCCTCGACCTTTAATTTTGAGACATCATCAAAAAATAAGCCCATTTAAAGTACCACAGACTGTTTGTGGAGTGAGTGTGAATGCCTGTTACCCTACTTATTATCCAGTGCTGCATTTTATCAAAGTTTTCAATTTTTCCTTAATTAAAAAAAAAATTACTGTGGTAGCAAATATAAGATTTACTTTCTTAACTATTTTGAAATGTGCAGTTAGTGGTGTTAAGTATATTTACACTGTTGTGAAATCAGTCTCCAGAACTTTTCCATTTTGCGCGGCTTAAACTGTATGCCTATTAAACAACAAGGCCCATTTCCTCCTTCCCTGGCCCTGGCAACCACCGTTCTACTTACTGTTTCGACACACGTGAACTTTACCACTCTAGATACTCCCTGGAAGTGGAATCATGCAGTATTTGTCTCTTTGTGATGGACATTTCCTTTAGTATAATGTCTTTGAGATCCATCCATGAGGAAGTATGTATCGAATTTCCTTCCTTTTTAAGGCTGAATGATATTCCTGCATATGTGTGTACAGCGTTTTGTTCATCCATTTATCCACTGATGGACACTTGGGTTGCTCTCACCTCCTTGTTATTGTGAATAATTCTGTGAACACAGGTATGCAAATATCTCTTCAACATTCTGTTTTCTTTTTTTTAAAGTTTTTATCTTTTTTTTATTATTAAATCATAGCTGTGTACATTAATGCGATCATGGGGCACCATACACTGGTTTTATAGACCGTTTGACACATTTTCATCACACTGGTTAACATGGCCTTCCTGGCATTTTCCTAGTTATTGTGTTAAATTTCACATGTACCCTTGTAAGATGCACCGTAGGTGTAATCCCACCAATCACCCTCCCTCCATCAATCCTCCCCCCTCTCTCCCCTCCCTCTCCCTCCTCCCCACATGCTTAGGTTATAACTGGGTTATAGCAGTAGTCTGTTTTCAATCCTTTTGGCTATATACTCAGAAGAGGGATTTTTGGATCATTTGGTAGTCCTTACTTTTAATTTTTTGAGAAATCTCCATACTGTTTTTCATAACGATGTGCTGCTTTCCATTTTACATTCCCACCAGCCATGTATGAGCATTTCAATTTCTCCACGTTTTTGCCAGTACTTGTTGTTTTCTGTTTTTCTGTTTTTTTGATAGTAGGTGTCCTCATAATTACGAGATGATTTCTCACAGTGCCTTTGATTTGCATGTCCCAGAAGACGGGTGATGTTGAACATCTTTTCATATGTTTGTTGGCCTAATGTGATTTAATTTTTTATTTGTATTTTTCATTATATTTGGACGTCAAAGAGGAACTTTTATACCAGGGCTGAGATGCTTCCAGTTTCCGGTCTTATGAGGACTATTGCAACTTTGCAAACAACTGCTCATGTCTGGGGTGAGTTATACCTTGGTGGTGGCAGGGAAGACTCCTGCTCATCAGATGCAAGGTTTACATGGCACTTTATAGCTTACACACGTTATCTCACTTGATCATTACAGCAGCCTTGCAAGGTACAGAAGGCAGATGAGGAAATTGAGGTCCAGAGATCAGAAAACAGAGGTAGAAGGAGACTGGTTCTTTAAAATAATAACCACTGTGGCTCGGCACCTGCGGCTTAAGCGGCTAAGGCGCTAGCCACATACACCTGAGCTGGTGGATTTGAATCCAGCCTGGGCCCACCAAACAACAATGACGGCTGCAACCAAAAAATAGCCAGGCGTTGTGGCGGGTGCCTGTAGTCTCAGCTACTTGGGAGTCGGAGGCAGGAGAATTGCTTGAGCCCAGGAGTTGGAGGTTGCTGTGAGATGTGATGCCACGGCACTCTACCCAGGGCGACAGCTTGAGATTCTGTCTCAAAAAGTAATAACAATAATGATAATAATAACCACTGAAACAAATGTCTATTGATGCACAACAGCTAAGTCTGGCTGCCTACCCAACATCTGTTTTCCCCTTTTCCTTCTGTAAGAGTGTTTATTTTGTTAGGGTATCCACTCTATGTGTTTATAATTCCAGGAATAGGTCTAAATAATGATAGTTCTATTTCCTTGCTTAGAGATTTGTTTAGCAGAGGCCAATACAGTGTGAAGAGGATTTTAGAAAATATTTCTTAAAAAAAAAAAAAAGAAAGAAAAGAAAAAAAGATGTCATGGTTTCCTTTCTTTTGGCTGATATGGCTCATGCGGGTGATGGCTGGAATTATAGCATCTATCTTAGGGCCACAAGGGAAACCTGTCTTATGATGAAGTCAAGGGGCAGATGACAGCAGAAAAATAGAAAAAAAAACCTGGGTCCACTATCGTCGAGTTGTTGATAATAACATTGTATTTTTTTCTTTACATCTTATGGTGTGAAATAATACATTTTTTTGTTGCTCGGGCCAATTTGAACTGAGATTTTTTAGGGGGGTTTTGGCAGCTGAAATAATCCCTTTAAATGGTGGGTGGAACTATAAATTGACAGGAATGCAGTGTGAAAAATGATTCAGGAGCATAAATATTAGAACCTACATTCCGGTGTTGGGAGGTGCTAACTAGCAGGTCAACACTGGTCCCAGGTACAGGGACTAGTCAGGAGGGTTACGAAGAAAACCAGGAGAGAAGGAAAAAAAGAGGAGGTCTCGCCATGGCTGCCAGAAGCCACAGTAAAGGTAGAATGGTGAGAAGAAACCTGTTGTCATCTTATCCAACAGGTCAGCATAGGTCAGAATACTGAGTCCCAAAAGAAACTTAGATCCATGGTGAGAAACTTCAGCTACCAACACTCCTGGCCTCTGGTCATCCTTGGCCCTCTCCTTCCCACACACAGAGGAAGGAATTCTCTTTTTTTGGTGATGAGTTTGGAGACAAACTGAACATTTTCCACCTGGTAACTCCCTCACCCTGGCTTTCAGATATGTGTCTGCCCGCAGTGAAGACCATTTTGGCCTGCTAGCCATTCTGTGGTAAGCAGGGGGAGCTGGAAGGTTTTTTGGGGGAGGATCATCACAAATTCATTTCAGGGGACAGTATTATAAAGTTCTTGGGGCCACATAATTATTTAAACCATATTATTTTCCTCAGTGTTTCCTAGTAATGAAGCTAATATTTTGAGATTTCCATCTATCTGACCCCTGAATATATTCCTTACTTGGTTTTGAGGTCAGAAATGGAGATGAAAGCATTTTCATTAGACCCTTAAACTCTAACTCAAATCAGAAAATCAAAATTGATAAGTTTTTAATAAAAGTGAAAGTATGAATAATTATGTGACGCTAAAACCTCACACTGTTTCTACTGATCTATTGTTTCTATGTGGTCTCCTACTCCTATGTAACTCTATTTCCTGTAGGATATGGTTGTCTTTTTAAATTTGTTTAGTGAGGGTTACAGTGTGGTTCCCCAAATGAAGAGGGCTAGGCAACCTTTGCAAGATGGAGACCCCCACCTCTCTAGAAAAAATAGAAAAATCAGCCAGGCATGGTGGCATGCACCTGTAGTCCCAGCTGCTCGGGAGGCTGAGGTAGGAGGATCTCTTGAATTCAGGAGTTGGAGGCTGCCATGAGCTATGATGATGCCACTGCACTCCAGCTCAGGCAGCAGAGTGAGACTCTGTCTCAAAAATAGAAAACGAAACAGAGCTAGGGACCTACAAAGGCCTTTAAAGAGCTTTAAAAGAGATGCCTAGTATCAGACCTAGGATGGTTGAATAGAATAAGTGGATCTAAAATCATCAACCTGCTGAATTACTGTAAACCACACTGTGTTTAGCTCTAAGAAACCTTTTGGGTTTCAGCCACATGGCGTTGAGTCAGCTTAGTCTAGAAGAGTAATAGAGAAGTAGTGTTAATGTTAGTAGGAGTCACAGCCTCAATAGTACTAATACTTACTAATATTTTGAATATATACTATTTTGTTCAATCCTCATTACAATCCTGTAAGTTAAGCCTTGTTTTACATTAGAAGACATCGAGGCTGAGAAAAATTCAGTAGTTTGTCCAAGATCACACAGTTTGTCCAAGATCACACAGCCAAACCTGGGATTTTACCCTGGTCATTGGCACTCTACTCTCAATACTAACTCCATACTGCGATGAAGCTGTTCATAACCATTCACATTCCTGATCCAATTTTCTGAGGAAATAATTCAATAGAGGCAAAAGGCTACATGCATAAAATTCTCTGTTACGATATTTTATATCTTTGTGACCCAGAAGCAACTTAAATGTCACTACTAGGAAATTATATTAATAAATTATGCTCCATCTGATCATGGAATGCTGGACATAATTTAAAGATAACAATTCTGGAATTTACACTGAAAAGTGAACAACATAGAATACAATGCTAAAGGAAGAAAGCCAAATATGACAACAGCATCAAAAAAAAAATCAACCCACGTGTAACTAAATGCTGAGAGACATGCAAAAATAAAAGTAACAACATTTATTTTATTTTTACTTTTATTTTCAAGACAAAGTCTCATTCTGTTGCCCAGGCTAGCGCGCCCTGGCATCAGCCTGGCTCACAGCAGCCTCAAACTCCTAGGCTCATGGGATCTTCCTGCCACAGCCTCCTGAGCAGCTGGGAGTACAGGCACCTGCCACAACACCTGGATAATCTTTCTATTTTTAGTAGAGATAGAGTCTTGCTCTGGCTCAGGCTGGTCTCAAATTCCTGAGCTCCAGGGATCCTCTTGCCTCAGCCTCCTAGAGTGCTAGGATTCCAGG
Source organism: Nycticebus coucang (assembly GCF_027406575.1). Classification (NCBI taxonomy): domain Eukaryota; kingdom Metazoa; phylum Chordata; class Mammalia; order Primates; family Lorisidae; genus Nycticebus; species Nycticebus coucang. Next base: position 29,724,433 of record NC_069793.1, on the reverse strand, counting down.
CATGAGCCACTGTGCCCAGCCAAAATAACTTTTAGTAGTAAGTCGGATCTGGATGAACTTTTTCCTTTTGCCAAAGTTGTTTTCAACATTGCAGAGGCACCATCTTGCACAAAAGCAGAACTGCAGATCTTCAAGGGGTGAGCGGAAAGGTCACTGGGCCCCTGGGTGTTTGGAGGAGGGGCTTCATCTCTGTGGCAATGCAGCTCAACCTCATCTGACCCGCAGATAGTAGCCTGACCTTCACAGAGGCCACCATCAGGTCAGCTCCTCCTCCTCTCCAGCGCTCTGGTCTCTTCAAGCTTAAAGCAGTGATCCCATGTCAGGGTGGGCAAGGGACTTGAAGAGAAACTTCTCTGAAGAAGACAGGCGCACAGTCTACAGACACATGAAAAAATGCTCATCATCCTTAATCATTAGAGAAATGCAAATCAAAACTACTTTGAAATATCATCCAACTCCAGTAAGATTAGCCCACATCACAAAATCCCAAAACCAGAGATGTTGGCATAGATGTGGAGAAAGGGGGACACTTCTACACTGCTGGTGGGAATGCAAACTAATATGTTCCTTTTGGAAAGATGTTTGGAGAATACTTAGAGATCTAAAAATAGATCTGCCATTCAATCCTATAATTCCTCTACTAGGTATATACCCAGAAGACCAAAAATCACATTATAAGAAAGATATTTGTACCAGAATGTTTATTGCAGCCCAATTCATAATTGCTAAGTCATGGCAAAAACCCAAGTGCCCATCGACTCATGAATGGATTAACAAATTATGGTATATGTACACCATGGAATATTATGCAGCCACAAAGACAGATGGAGACTTTACCTCTTTCATGTTTACATGGATGGAGCTGGAAAATATTCTTCTTGGCAAAGTATCTCAAGAATGGAAGAAAAAGTACCCAATGTACTCAGCACTACTATGAAACTAATTTATAACTTTCATACAAAGGCTGTAACCCAATCTCAGCCCATAATATGGGGAAGGGGGCAAGGGAGGGGAGGGGAGAGGGGAGGAAGGGTGGAGGGAGGGTGATTAGTGGGTCCACACCTATGGTGCATCTTGGAAGGGTACAGGTGAAATTTACTAAGTGTAGAGTATAAGGGTTTAAACACAATAATTAAGAAAATGCCATGAAGGCTATGTTAACCAGTTCAGTGAAAATATTTCAAACTGTATATAAAACCAGCACATTGTACCTCATGATTGCATTATTGTACATAGTTATGATTTAATAAAAAAAAAAAAAGAAAAAAAAAGCAGACACATGAGTGCAGGTTCCTATAAACGTCCCACAGAGAAAGAACAGTCTGGCCCTGACTCCAGATGTTTTGAATCCTAAAAGTACACAGATGGGTCAGGTTTTCTGAAGTTTGCCCAAGATGCCGGTGACATCACTGAAATGTGGGCAGAGAAGTACCTGGAACGAGGCAGGCTGGGGGTTCAGACATACATGGCAAGAGCTTTGCTAGAGGAAATGATATTCTAAGAAGGGCAGGGAGAGAGAAACAAACACCCAGGTGCTGGATGGTAAGAGACAGAAAGGCAGTGTAATTTTCCTCTGTCCATACGAGGTCCTTGTTGCTATGGAACGCATGGGGCTTTGGCATGCAACTGGGCCCCTCCCTGGCTCCACTGCTTCCAGGCTGTGTGAGAGTGGGCAAGCCACTTAACCTCTCTGATCCTCAGATTCTCTATCTTTAAGTGAAAATAGCAATTGCTCCAGCACATAATAAGTGAGATATTCTGAGAAAGCCCTTCTCCTAGTGCCTGTCCAGCAACATGTGGCACTTTTGTTGTCCTCTACTTCTCTCCCTGTGAAGATAGAGTTTTCTGAAACCACTAATGTCAGAAGCTTGGTCTCAGACAGCAAAGCCTTTTCTGGGCCCCCCAGATCCCTTGGTGAGATAGCTCCCTGTCACTGTCCCTCCCTCTCCAGCCAGGCACCAGAGAAGCCTGCCACTGCTTCCCTGAGGGGACAGAGAGGTGACCTGTGGGCTGCACCCAGAACATCCGCTCTGCTCTGAGAGCAAATTTCTAGGTTGCGTGTGATGAGAGTGGAAATACATTAAAAGTCTGAATCAGGCCACCAGGAGCTGATGCTCTGTGGGTGGGGGAAAAGAAAGGGACAAACCCAGGCTGAGGAGGGGACAGACAGAGCAAGACCGAGGTGAGGAAGAGAGAGTGAGTACAAACCACAGCAGCCGCCGTGTGTGGCTGGGAGAGGAGCCAGGTCAAGGACAGGAATAAAGGAAGGGTGAAGAGAGATGGGGGGGATGAGGACGTGAGGATGGGGGAGAAGAGAAAGGGAGACAAGGCAGGAGAAAAACAGGAGTTGGAAGAGGAGAGAAAGCCTGGGAGGAGAGAGAGGTTAGTAGTATCTGAGAGGTTGGTGGAGGCCCTGTCCCTCCTCTGCACTCACTGCCCTGCAGAGGCGCCTGATGGGCACAGCGCTGTGGTGACAGGCCTCGTTCACTGGGTGCGGGGCTGCTTCTCCTTGGGATGAAGCCATGGAAATGTCATTGTTGGCTGATCTGTCTGTGGGGCTACATGACCCTCTGTGCTGGGTGTCCCCCTGCTTCTGTGCCACAGTGCTTGGCCACAGTACAGAAAGTTTCTGTCCATGAACAAGGGGGAGCAACAACTCAAACAGCGCCACGTTAGCATAGCTTCATCAGGACTGGGAAAGGGGACAGGGTGGCCTCTGAGAAGGTCAGACTTAGATCTTTCTGGGTTGTTCCTCTGGGTTTTCCAGAGTGCTCAGCAATCATGCCATCACCCGTGTTCTCTCTCCTGGGGCCAAACATGCTGGTGAAGAAAGATCCAAAATCACTGACCCAAAGGCAAAGGCTTTACAAGCTCAATGGTAGACTGTGGCATCAGCTACAGGGGACAAGAAGCGCTGGTAGGACCTGCCCTGGACAGCATGTGGTGGCTCTGTCACCCTCTCCAGAGTCACAACACTTGCTCTGTGGGACTAGGCCAGATCTCCTTGGTCAGTGTATGAGTGTGTATGAGTGTGTCTGTGTGGTGTGTGTATGTACATGAGTGTGTATGTGTGGTGTGTGTATGTATCTGTGTGCTGCATGTGTGTGAGTGTACATGTGTGGTGTGTGTATGTGTATAGGTGTCTGATGTGTGTATGTGCGGTCTGTGTATGTATGAGTGTGTATGTGTATGCATGTGTGTGATATGTGTGAGGTGTGTGTGTGCATGGTGTGTGTGGTGTGCATTTGTGTATGTTTGTGTCAGGTGTGTGATGTACATGTGTGGCATGTGTGTATGTGGTGTGAGTATGTGGGTGTATTTGTGTGTATATGTGTGTGTGGTGTGTGGTGTTTGTGTGTGTATGTGTGGATGTGTATCTGGGTGCATTGGTGTATATATATGTGCATGTGTGTGGTGTGTGTGTATGCATGGTGTGTGAAGTTCATGTGTGTTGTGTGTGTATGGTATGTGTGATATGTATATATGTATATGTGTGGCTTATGTGTGTGGTGTGTGTTATGTGAGGCACATGTATGTATGGTGTGTCTGTGTGTGTGGTGTGTGTGATGTGTGTATGGTATGTGGTGTGTGTATGCACATGTGTGGTGTGCATGAGTGTGGTGTGTATGTGGTATGTGATGTGTGGCATCTGTGTGTATGTATGGTGTGTGTGTAGTGTGTGTTTGGTGTGCATGTGTGGTGTGAATGTGTGTGGTGTCTGTGTGTATGTATGGTGTGTGTAGTGTGTGTAGCGGTGTGTTGTATGCGTTTGTGTGTTGCTTGATGTGTGGTATCTGTGTGTATATATGGTGTGTGTGGTGTGTGTAATGTGTGTTTAGTGTGCATGTGTGGTGTGTGTGATGTGTGGTGTCTGTATGTATGTGTGGTGTGTGTAGTGTGTGTTTGGTGTGCTTGTGTGGTGTGAATGTGTGTGATGGCTATGTGTATGTATGGTGTGAGTGGTGTGTATAGCAGTGTGTGGGGTGTGCATGTGGAGGGGAGTGAACAGGAGTTCCTGGGAGGTGGAGGCACACTCCCTGAGTGAAGGTTGTGCAGGTGTCCCTCCTTCATCACTGTGGCGTGGTAGGTTATGTGGACAGAGGAAATAAATGAAGTCATAGAGACCTGGAAAGGACTCCAGCAGCCCCATGTTAGGAGAATGAATGGGGAAGGGACTCAGAGGAGCTGGGATAGAGAGCAGCAAAGACCACAGCTTACAGAACTCCACATTCTCCTCTTTCCCAGCTGACAGCTGGACTGCATTTCCCAGCTTACCATGCGACTAGGTTCCAGCCAAGGGACTGCGAGTGGAAGTGATGGTCACATGACCAGGATGCCCCCTTCCAGGGGATGCTCCTCCATCCTCTTCTTTCCACAATAGAATGGAAACAACCCCAGTAACTTTGATGTCATGTGTTGAAAATTGCAGAGTCTCCATCAGCCTGAATCCAATCCTCCTACCATCTTACCAATCCTCCTACCATCTTATGGACCCCAAAACCTTTATGAATGTTAAGTGATCCAAAAGTATGTATGTGTTTAAGCCATTCTACATTGTTGAGTCAAGTTATTGGTAAGTAAAATTAAAACAAAATACAGAAACACATTTTCATACAGATGGGCTAGGGTGATACTATAAAAACAAGAGAAGACAGATTTTTAAAAAAGCATTGAGCTCTTATTAGGAGGGAAAAGTTCCTGTGACATCCAGGAAATGAGCAAATCTTAAACCTGATAGAGTTCTGTCTACTGAGGCCAGATGGAGGGAGCCGGCCATGGTGTCACCTCACACATCCCCTGAACTGCCCAGTAACACGGGGCAGCTGCCTGCAAGCAGCAGGCCCCGGCCCCGGGCCACACGCAGAGCCTAGGTTCGTGCAGTCCTCCGTGGCAGGGAACAGGGACCAAGGCCAAAAACAGGCTCCCGTCCAGAAGGAGAGTTAAAGGACGGAAATTTAGCAAGTAAGCTGGTGGATTAGAGCTGCACCAAGAGAGAAGGCTGAAGAACACACATCAACCCCCCTGAGGTGAACTGCAACCCCAAGGATATGAACAAAAGGTACAAAATCCATCACCAAGCGGACGGGAGTTCCTTCCCCCATGAGAGTGGCTCAGAGTGCCCCACAAACAAACAGAGTTCAAAGGTCCTCCCACTACACTCTACAGGAGAGACCCTCTAAAAACCGGACCTACCTCCCCTACTAGGATGCCACGGCATTCTCCAGCCAGGCATAAAACTGTATATATTCCCTAACAGCAATTCTGAGCTCCCAGCACTTCCCTCTACTCTCACTCTGAGGTCTGGAGGTCTGTCCCCTGGGAGTCCAGATTCTTGGGTGATTTCTCGAGGGGTGTGGACGGGGCCTAGACTGTAGCTGATTGGTGCTGGTTCTATGGCACAGGAGCGAGGAGAGGACGGTCGGCTGAGAGGGAAACACACCGGAGTGGCGGTGCCCCGCAGAGTAGAACAGCAGCCGTTTTTGGCAACAATAGGGCCCACTCCCAGATATTCCAAAGCCTCACCCCCTGTCTACCTGGGCAACCAGAGGAGGCCAGGCATCTTCTCAGGGGACAACCACCACGGAACAGATCTGGGACGGAAACACAGGCCCTGGAAGTAAAGGGTTTGCCTTAGGTAGTACTGGCCTGGGTGGAGCATGGGGACTAGAAAATGCCTACACAGAGCTGGGAAATTCCCAGGGCAGGGCTGAACCAGAGGACTGCTTTACTGAGCCTAAGACACATCCGGCCCTCAGGGGATCATCAGCCTATAGACAAAGGAAGGCAAGAGGCTAGAACTGACAGGTAACTGAATACAAACAAAGGAAGGCAAGAGGCTAGAACTGACAGGTAACTGAATACAAACGTGCAGGAATAAAGACAGGGCCTGAAGCGCAGGCTCTGGGAACTCAAAACAGCTTCTCTTCTGTAGGATAATTTAGCAGGGACAGAAACAAATTCCTGCAAAGTTGTTCTGTTCTGTTCTGTCAGGGGCAGGGCTGGAACTAAGGGAACACCCCCCAGCCTCCATCAAGCACCCGAGGTTGTCAGGCCTCACCTCCCCCTGCTGGATAGAGGCAGAGCACAGTGGCCTGGCTGAGCAGATATAGATTTCCTTGTGATTCAGGCAGGTGCAAACCCCGTAGTATCTGTTCACCAGAGGCATATGAGTCACAGCCCTGCAGGGTTATCAGTGACTGGGTGTGACAGAGGTGCAAGGTGGGGAAGGAGGCATCAAACTTCCCAGGCTAATCTATTTGCTGGGTAGGTCCTCCTGACTTCATGGAGCACCGGAGCAATTCATAATCCAAGTTGTCACCAGACTCCTGTGATCCAGTTGCCAGAGACCTTTTAAATTCTCCCACCTGAGACAAGTGCTGACTGAGACAATTGATTTGGACCTTTGAACTGAACCAATCACCTGAGGACTATTCAAGTGTTGCTCTGGGTGTGTGGTTGTAGAAACGTTTGATTTTCCTTTTCCAATTGTTGCCTGTGGGGGGTGGGGTGACTTAATTGCTGGTATTTCTCCACAGCTGAGACTTCAACCCAGAGTAACTGTTTCACTAGGGTCAGACAGAGACTAGCTGAAAATAAGACAGAACCACTTAGCCCCACCACACCAAACAGGTCCCCAGTTTCTCAGGCCATAGCACTGTATGGGTCCTTGACAAAGCTCCAGGGGAAAAATCAAACGGTATAAAATAATCATGGGTTGAAATCACCAGAAAAACTCTGGTAACATGAATAACCAGAATAGATCAACCCCCTCAAGGAAACATATGGCAGATGTAACTGAACATCTCATTCATAAACAGCTGGCCAAGATGTCAGAAATCGAATTCAGAATTTGGATTTCAAACAAGATTAATAGAATGGAGGAAAATTTGGAATTAGAAATTCGAGAAGAAATTCAAAAGTTGTCTCAAGAATTTAACGAATTTAAAGACAAAACCACCAAAGATTTTGATGCACTGAAGCAAGAATTTGTAGCCCTCAAAGGTCTGAAAAATACAGTAGAATCCCTCAGTAACAGAGAGGAGCAAGCAGAAGAAAGGATTTCTGACATTGAAGACAAAACCTTTGAACACTTCAAAACTCTCAAAGAGGAAGAGAAATGAACAGCAAAAATGGATCATTCTCTCAGATAGCTCTGAGATAACTCAAAGAAGGCTAATGTTTGCCTCATTGGAATCCCTGAAAGTGATGAAGTGGCCTCGCAAGGCACAGAGGGCCTTCTCCATGAAATTATGAAAGAGAATTTTCCAGACATGCCAAGAGATTCTGAAATTCAGATAGCAGACAGTTTCAAAACCACAGCATGACTCAATCCCAATAAGACATCCCCAGGCATATCATAATTAACTTCACTAAAGTTAATATGAAGGAGAAAATTCTGAAAGCAGCCAGACATAAGAAATCCATTACCTATGAAGGGAAGAATATTAGAATGACTGCAGATCTCTCTGCTGAAACTTTTCAAGCCAAAAGAGGGTGGCCATCAACATTTAATCTCCTAAAGCAAAATAACTTTCAACCCCGGATCCTGTATCCAGCTAAACTGAGTTTCATTTATGATGGAGAAATTAAATACTTTAATGACATTCATATGTTGAAGAAATTTGCCATAACCAAACCAGCTCTTCAGGATATTCTCAGACCTATCCTCCATAATGACCAGCCCAATCCTCTACCACAAAACCAAATTCACTCAGAAACTTTTGATCAAACTCCAACTTCCACAGTGGCAAAAAGATTAAAAATGTCCACTGGACTTTCAAAAAACTTGATACCTAAAAATTTACCAGACTTATCAATATTCTCCATTAATGTGAATGGCTTAAACTGTCCTCTAAAGAGGCACAGGTTAGCTGACTGGATACAAAAACTCACACCAGATATTTGCTGCATACAAGAGTCACATCTTACCTTAAAAGACAAATATAGACTCAGGGTGAAAGGATGGTTATCCATATTTCAGGCAAATGGTAATCAAAAAAAAAGCAGTTTTGCAATTTCATTTGCAGATACAATAGGCTTTAAACCAACAAAAGTAAGGAAGGATAAGAATGGTCACTTCATATTTGCTAAGGGTAACACTCAATATGATGAGATTTCAATTATTAATATTTATGCACCCAACCAGAATGCACCTCAATTTATAAGAGAAACTCTAACAGACATGAACAACTTGATTTCCTCCAGCTCCATAATAGTTGGAGATTTCAACACTCCTTTGGCAGTGTTGGATCCATCCTACAGTAAGAAGCTGAGCAAAGAAATTTTAGATTTAAACCTAACCACCCAACATTTGGATTTAGCAGACATCTACAGAACATTTCATCCCAACAAAACTGAACACACATATTCTCATCAGCCCACGGAACACACTCCAAAATCGATCACATCTTAGGTCACAAGTCTAACCTCAGTAAATTTAAAGGAATAGAAATTATTCCTTGCATCTTCTTGGACCACCATGGAATAAAAGTTGAACTCGGTAACAAGAGTAATCTGCATACTCATACAAAAACATGGAAGTTAAATAACCCTATGCTGACTGATAGCTGGGTCAGAGATGAGATTAAGAAGGAAATTGCCAAATTTTTAGAACAAAATGACAATGAAGACATGAATTATCAGAAACTCTGGGATAGTGCAAAGGCAGTCCTAAGAGGGAAATTTATAGCACTGCAAGCCTTCCTCAAGAGAACGGAAAGAGAGGAAGTTAACAACTTAATGGGACATCTCAAGCAACTGAAAAAGGAAGAACATTCCAACCCTAAACCCAGTAGAAGAAAAGAAATAACCAAAATTAGAGCAGAATTAAATGAAGTCAAAAACAAAAGAATTATACAACAGATAAATAAATCAAAAAGTTGGTTTTTTTGAAAAGGTCAATAAAATAGATAAAGCTTTGGCTAACCTAACCAGGAAAAAAAGAGTAAAATCTCTAATCTCATCAATCAGAAATGACAAAGATGAAATAACAACAGACTCCTCAGAAATTCAAAAAATCCTTAATGAATATTAAAAGAATCTTTATTCTCAGAAATATGAAAATCTTAAGGAAATTGACCAATACTTGGAAGCACGTCACCTTCCAAGACTTAGCCAGAATCAAGTGGAAATGTTGAACAGGCCCATATCAAGTTCGGAAATAGCATCAACCATACAAAACCTCCCTAAAAGGAAAAGCCCAGAAACAGATGGCTTCACGTCAGAATTCTACCAAACCTTCAAAGAAGAATTAGTACGTATATTACTTAACCTGTTCCAAAATGTAGAAAAAAGAAGGAAGACTACCCAACACATTCTATGAAGCAAACATCACCCTGATCCCCAAACCAGGAAAAGACCCAACAAGAAAAGAAAATTATAGACCAATATCACTAATGAATATAGATGCAAAAATATTCAACAAGATCCTAACAAACAGAATCCAGCAACACATCAAACATCATAACCAAGTCGGGTTTATCCCAGGGTTTCAAGGCTGGTTCAATACACATGAATCTATAAGTATAATTCAGCACATAAACAAATTAAAAAACAAAGACCATATGATTCTTTCAATTGATGCAGAAAAAGCTTTTGATAATATCCAGCATCACTTCCTGATCAGAACACTTAAGAAAATTGGTATAGAAGGGACGTTTCTTAAACTGATAGAGGCCATCTACAGCAAACCAACAGCCAATATCGTATTGAATGGAGTTAAATTGAAATCATTTCCACACAGATCAGGAACCAGACAAGGCTACCCATTGTCTCCACTGCTCTTTAACATTGTAATGGAAGTTTTAGCTGCCGTAATTAGGGAAGAAAAAGCGATCAAGGGTATCCATATAGGGTCAGAAGAGATCAAACTTTCACTCTTCGCAGATGATATGATTGTATATCTGGAAAACACCAGGGATTCTACTATAAAACTCTTGGAAGTGATCAAGGAATACAGCAGCATCTCAGGTTACAAAATCAACATTCATAAATCGGTAGCCTTTATATATACCAACAATTGTCAAGCTGAAAAAACAATTAAGGACTCTATTCCATTCACAGTAGTGCCAAAGAAGATGAAATATTTGGGAGTTTATCTAACAAAGGACATGAAAGATCTCTATAAAGAGAACTATGAAACTCTAAGAAAAAAAATAGCTGAAAATGTTAACAAATGGAAAAACATACCATGCTCACGACTGGGAAGAATTGACATTGTTAAAATGTCCATACTACCCAAAGCAATATACAATTTTAATGCAATCCCTATTAAAGCTCTACTGTCATGCTTTAAAGATCTTGAAAAAATAGACTTCTGGAACAGAATAGAGAACCAAGAGATGAATCTAGCTACTTACCATTATTTGATCTCTGACAAGCCAATTAAAAACATTCAGTGGGGAAAAGATTCCCTATTTAACAAATGGTGCTGGGTGAACTGGCTGGCAACCTGTAGAGGACTGAAAGTGGACCCACATCTTTCACCATTAACTGAGATAGACTCTCACTGGATTAAAGATTTAAACTTAAGACATGAAACTATAAAAATACTAGAAGAGAGTGCATGTTTACATGGATGGAGGTGGAACATATTCTTCTTAGTAAAGTGTCTCAAGAATGGAAGAAAGAGTATCCAATGTTCTCAGCTCTACTATGAAACTAATTTACAGCTATCACATGAAAGCTATAACCCAGTTATAACCTAAGAATAGGGGGAAGGGGGAGAGGGAAGGGAAGGAGGGGGGAGGGAGCATGGGTGGAGGGAGGGTGATTGGTGGGATTACACCTGCGGTGCATCTTACAAGGGTACATGTGAAACTTAGTAAATGTCGAATATGAATGTCTTAACACAATAACTAAGAAAATGCCAGGAAGGATATGTTAACCAGTGTGATGAAAATGATCGCATTTTGTATCCCAAATGATTAGTCTAAAGAGCCAGTTAAAGGGACTTGCAGAATGATAAATGGGTTGAACCAGGGAAAGGACAGGGTTTGATGGGTTTGAGATGATGAAAATTGAGCTGGGGGTGGCCATCAAACAAAACTCTACTAATTCATCCTGGCTCAGGTACCCCCTTCTCTGTAGAGCCTTTCTGAACTGCATGAGTCAATATCACCGCTCCATCCAACACCTTGTCTATCATAGGAATGTTCTTGGACTTTCTTTACATCTGATTTATGTGCTAGATATTTTTTAAATTTTATTTTATTATTAAATCATAGCTGTGTACATTAATGCGATCATGGAGCACCATACACTGGTTTTATAGATCAGTTGACATATTTTCATCACACTGGTTAACATAGCCTTCCTGGCATTTTCTTATTTATTGTGTTAACATTTATATTCTACATTTAGTAAGTTTCACATGTACCCTTGTAAGATACACCATAGGTGTAATCCCACCAATCACCCTTCCTCTCCCCCTTCCCCATATTCTTAGGTTATAACTGGGTTATGGCTTTCATATGAAAGCTATCACTTCATATGAAACTTTATATGAAGCTTCATATGAAACTTCATATGAAAGCTAAATTAGTTTCATAGTAGGGCTGTGTACATTGGATACTTTATCTTCCATTCTTGAGATACTTTACTTAGAAGAATATGTTCCAGCTTATGTGTTAGATTTTTATTGCTTAGTCACATTAGTTCCTTCTCCCTTTAGGCAAAAGGGAGGATTAACTTTCCTGCATCTTCATGCAATTAGGTGGGTTCATGTAACTCATTCTAGCCAATGGGTTGGGAAAAGAAGTGAAATGTATTATTTCTGAGCCAAAGCATTTAATCACTGGTATGAGGCCTTCTACTGTTCTCTTTCCCTGCTGCAGCAATTGCATGAAAGTGAAAAGTACCAGAGTCAGTGAGCACGGAAGACAATTTGTTTTAGAGAGTTGCTTGGACCCATAGCCGACTTAGCATGGCAAGAAGGCACCTGGGTGATTGTGTTTAACTACTAAGATTTTGCTGGTGTTGTTACTCCAGCATAACCTAGACGTTTTTGACTAACACAAGTTAATCCTCCATCATGATCAAAGATGGCAAACATTAATTATCAATTAGCGTCAACCATTGTCTCATCCTGCAGACATGATGTACCTTATTAATCTGTCAGTGAACTTTTATCCTTTGAGCCTCAAAATCTTTCTCAGGGACTCATGCAGTCACTATTAATTGATCAGATCTGGAAAATTAGGGGAAACCCACTAAAGTTATTCCACTGCAGTCAGCACAAATCTAAACTTCTTACCACAGCCTGCAAGAGTGCACGAGAGCTGGACCTACCCTCCTCTTCAATCACATTTCCTACTATTTGCTTTCTTGATCACTCTGCTCCATCCACATTGGCCTTTTCAGTTCCTCAAATACACCACGAACACTCCAGTCTCGAGTTTTTTACATTTAGGGCATCTTTTTTTGTGCAAGCTTGGCTCGGATGTCACCTCCTCAGGCTGACCTTCCCTGTCTACCTTATTAGAAGTACCCTACAGCCTCTGCCCACTTCCTCAATAATAGTAAAATACAAGTCTGTTTTTTTTGTGTTGTTGTATTTCTAGCACTTAGAGCAGTGTCTGGAACATAGAGGAGCTTACCAAATATTTCTTGAAGCAATGAAAGCCACCGATATGCCAATCTTGAGCTAGACCATAATCCCTGATGAGAGAGGGTAGTTGCTGTCCATCTTTGGCTTGTCCTCATCACTTAGTCCCTGTAGTGTGTACTGAAGGTACATGGTGGATTCACATGTGTGCCTCTGTCCTTCTTTCACCTTCATATGGTTTCTTAAGATGCTTCTCCTTTTTTATCTCCTTTTCCTTCCCTCTCCACATCCTCGACAAGTCTCTTTCTTACCTAGACCAGGGCCATGGCCAATGCCATGCCTTCTAGGGCAGCAGAACTCTGTGGCTGGAAATGGGCTTTGGCTTGTACTCACATCCACATTCAGCACCTACTCCTTTTCTACAGGAGCTGGTGCTCAGCTCAGTCAGCTCTTGGCTAGACCTTTCTACCCATACCTTAGAGTCCCCAATTTTTATCCTTTGAGTATTTTAAAGAGAAAGGTTTTGCCTTTGAAATAGACTGTAAGGCATGTTCAGGCAGAAAGGGGCTCTCTGGAGGAGGTCTTGGAAGATGGGACTCAGAAGGGATGCCTCATTAGGATTGTCATGCAAATGTGGCAAATCATTGAGAATGTCACGCTTCTGTCCCAGTGAGGAGAGATAATTGCATTCTTCAGAAGAATGGGATGATGTAGAGGAAGGGTTGTAATTGACGCCATGTCATGAAACAAGTGTGGAACTTAAAACCAGAAGTCCTGAGATCTAAATTCAGGACCCAATAGTAGACATGTCTGCCATCCATTTGAGCCTCTGTGCACTCTTTTCTAGAATAGAGTGATGCTCTCCTATGTTCATCACATCTTTTTGGTTGTAAGGGATAGAAATTAGCTTAAGCTAACATAAACAGATTAAAGGGGTTTTATTATAAGGATGCAAGGATACTCACAGAAAGCCAAGGGCACAAATGCAGTCAGGTCAAGAATGGACTAGGACAAGAGTCTGAGAAGTGTTACAACTCAAGAAATATTTTCTGCTTTTCCCAGAGATTCTACCTTATTCTTCTTTCTCCTGTTTCTCTATCCACATGGAAGTATATTGCTACTCCTTCACTTCCAAGTTTGCATCTTACACATTTAGCCACACTGTAATACCAGATTTCAAGAACAAAGGCTCTGATTGCCTAGACTTGCTGTGGGTGTCTACCACTAGGTCCAGATAGCCATGGACAAAGGAGGTGGGGGTCACACAGTAAAATTATGGCTTCGAGGATCTACTTTTAGGAGCTGGATGCTGTATCTAGAGAAGAAACTATAATGTGGGGGTTAGGCCAATAATCCAAAAGTGTCTTTGTGAGTAGTATATCACTGAATAAACTCTCTGGTACCGTAAACCAGAGAATGGTGCTCATTTCTATTTAGACTAAATAGCTACGTCACAGTGATACTATAAGGAATCAAGGCATAGTTTCCTTTGCAAATCTAAAATTGTCTAGTGAGTAATCAAGGTTTGAATCTATACATTTAAAGTTGCCTTATTGTAGGACTCAAAATTTTCAGGAAGCTGTAAGAATCAACATTTTCCATCCTCGTGGAATGGATGAAGTTGGTGGTCATCCTTTCCATACCTTAGCAGTCTCCAAGGCCCCCAACCTCCCCAAGTCCAATGAAAGCTTTCAAAGGTGATCTTCTTAAAAGAAACTATGATGAAATTCAGCGAAGACTGGTTAATTAGAACTCCACTGGTTTCACATTTTTGCTAGATCAAGAATCAGGAAGGGCTCAAAATTATCTTGGTATCTCTTAATGACAAGAAAAATCTAATTAAAATGTGACTTTGAACAGGTCACTTAACCTCCCTAAGACTCAGTTTCTTTATCTGTAAAACAGGGATTGACTTTTTGTATGGATATTGGAACAATTAAATGACATTAGCTTTGACATATGGTAAGGACTGTCAACTACAGTGTTGAAGATGATGGTGATTGTAGTGATAGTAATAGTAATACTAGTGATGATGATGGTGGTAGTGGAGGTGTTCGTGATGATGGTGGCAGAGTTCAAGGTAGTCATGCCGGCAGGCAGTGGTAGTGATGACAGTGGTGGTGATAATGGGAGTGGGGATGATGGTGGTGGTGGTGATGGTAGCACTGATGGAGTAGTGATGATTAATTATGACAGAACCAAGAATGTATAAATATTGCTCAATACATAGTAGTCATCCAATGAATAAATAAAGAGAATACATAATTTTCAGATCACCCCAAGGGCATTAGTCACTATTTACATATCAACCATGGATGTGACCAATGCAAATCATGCTCAAATGTTCATTAAAGGCCTGGTACAATGGCTCATGCCTGTAATCCAAGCACTCTGAGAATCCAAGGTGGGAGGATTGCTTGAGCTCAGGAATTCCAGACCAGCCTGAGCAAGAGTGTAACCATATCTTTATCAAAAATAGAAACAAAAATTTAGCCAGGTATGGTGGTAGGCACCTGTAGTCCCAGCTACTTGGCTTGAACCCAGGTCTCTGAGGTTGCTGTGAGCTAGACTGATGCCACAGCACTCTAGCCTGGGGAAACAAGAGTCTCATTCTGTCTCACACACAAAAGAAGTGTTCATTAAAGCAGATCCTCTAAAACCTTAAACTAACCACTTTGTATGAAGTGGAAAAAAGAGGAATAAATATGAATTTTAGTTCCTACATGTACTTAAAAGGAATAAAATTACATGTCTTTTAAATAATCATGCAACAAATACATACTTTCTTTTGTCTTCTTTCCAATTAGCTTGCTACATGAAGTCACACATCATTAACTCAAATTTCATCCTCAAATATTCACATTTCTAAATTTGTTATCATTTGACTGTAAGATTTGGTCCTGTCTTCATACTATTTTAACCTCCAAAGGTCTGTGTAAAACCCACGTTGTGACAGACATGGATACATAAAATATGAGGTCTGACAATTAAATTCCTGAACTCATCCTATGAAAAGTGCTACGTACCTCATTGCTGTGTATCATTTCCGTCACTTTTGAAGTACTCCCCTTGGGAAGTGATGCACCAGTGCCAGCACCTAGTTCACCCCTCAAAGAAATTTTGGAACACTTTTCTTGGAATGACCATCAGAGCTGTCACTGTACACGGTCTGACAATTAAGTTCATGAACTTGCCACCATGTGCTTACATTGGTAGCACTGTATAAACAACTTGGTAAGGTTTCATTACCTTGGTATATCAGTGTCCCACAGCTGTGTTCACATCAACATGTGGTGGTGTCTTGCTGAGGGGGATTCATTATTGTTGTGTGTTTTTGTGTGCCATATAAGGACAGCTCTGATGGTCTTTCCGGAAAAAGTGTTCCAAAATTTCTTTGAAGGGTTAACTACGCTGTGGCATCCGTGCACAGCTTCCCAAGGGGAGTACTTCAAAGGTGACAATAGTGATATTTGGCAATGAGATATGTAGCACTTTTTCTAGGATGAGTTTGTAAACTTAATTGTCAGATCTCATACAGAAGCACCAGTCCTTTTGGCATTTCCAGGGTGCAGTAACCACACCAGCTACTTTATTTTCCATGATTTGAAAACCTTAAAAATCCCAAAGACTCAGCTCTTTGTATTTGCACTTGGTTAACTTGCAACTAGTCATTTGAGGTCATTTACTTTTTCATGAAGATTAATTCCCAGTCAGTGGTTTATTTAGACTTCATTAATAACTATTACATCAGAGCATTTTTTCACCACTATTCATTTACATGTGCAGAATTCACACACTGAATATGAACTCAGAATGGATTTTTTTTTTTAAGTTAAAGTTTACCTAGAATGACACTTTTTCTTTACTGTACTAGATTGCTTTCTCTTCTGGGAAGCAACACCATGAAAAAAATTGATTATTGTCCCTCTAAAAGACTCCATGACTCGCTGTGTTTATAATCCTGAAATTCCATGATTCAGCCCCAGATCTTCCAACCATTCACGCTCCTGCTCACATTTGGTTTAGATTTGACTTTTCTTTGTTTAAGAGGAATTAGATTTATTACTACTGGTCAGAAACCATCAGGCCCCAATATTTCAGGAAAAAAACCCCTCAATCTGCCAGAGTGAGCAATGCTCTGGCTCCACTGCAGTGTGCCTAAACCAATTACCCCAGCTTGGATTTATTAATATTTAGAAATCGTCTAATTGTCTATGTACTTCCACCTATTGGCTCACATGGTTCCTAAATGCTGTAATGGGAGGGGAAAAAATAATAACTGTCCTCCATGCATTTATGGAATGCTTATTTATGGAGCATGGTATGTGTGCCGAAGACTGGCATATGTCAGGCACTGAGACCTGAGTATCTGCTGGTACCCAAGCCAGACGTGTTTCTGTTCTCAAGTAGCTTAGAGGTCGGTGGGTCATTCAGGCAAGACCCCCAGTAAAAAAGGTCTTGATGCCTTCTCTCACTGACTCCTCAAAACAAACTCTGGGAAAGGTTTTAATTCCCTCCTCCGTTTTGTGGATGGGATAAACAAAACTCCCAGAGGTTAAGTCACCAGCTGATAAGGGGAAGAGCTAGTGCTTAGACATGGGCTTTCTCAGTCCAAGGTTGCTGATCACATTCTGGATTCTTTCCAAAGAGTGTGATCTCAGGTCAACCCAGATCAATTCAAGCTCTTTTCTAGTTTCCCATATCCCATGGTTTGGCTTAGAAAAGTAGTTAGTGCAACACACACCAGATAATAAGCACCTAAAATTAATCCCTTTAAAGATTTTAACCTTTATGGAGGCCCAAAGGAGAGTACGGGAAAGGAGAGTGGGTGGGTTGTGTTTGGAGTGGAAAGCGGATGAGCGGACAGCTCAGAGAGGTGGTGTCCAGGAATTTTCAAAGGCTGGCTCTGACTCAGTAGGTCACCAGGTCAGTTATTTGAAATGAGTCATTTGAGGTATGGGGGCAAAGGATCTCAGTCCCTCACTAAACTATGGGGAAGCAGGCAAAGAAGACATCCCCCCTCCGGGAAGATATTCCTAATTACAACCCCTAGAATTTACATGCCCCTCTACAGTTTATAAAACACTTTCATACCCCTTTTTCTTTCATTGTGAGAATTGCTTACTACATTAATGGAGAAGAGACCAAGGTTGGAGATGACCTAATCTGGTGGTTTATATATATATATATATATATATATATATATATACATACATTTTTTTTAAGAGTAAAATTCTTTGTCAAAATGAAATTGCTGTATATAAAACTGATGCCAGTGGAACTTCTGTGGTTGGTTTGGGGTTGGGAAGGGAAAGGACGACCTACTCTTCAGCCTTTGCTCTGACTGCTCTCTCTGCTTGTAAGGGGTCACCAGGAAATCTCCAGATTCCTTGAAGCACAGTAAAATAAAAACATCATTCCTAGAGACTATTCAAATTAACAACACTTTACTCCTCCAAGAAAAGAAAGCTGAAATTCCTAGAGGTCACATGAGGTGTTCAAGGCTACTCCTCACCCAGTGCTCCTGTCCACAAAACCCAGCAGGGCTGGTTTCTCCCATGATTACAGCCTCAAACTTTACTTGGGTTTATCCCCAGTTGGTTCAGCAAAGTGTCCTCTTGACCACTGACAGCAGAGAGCAGCAGGGCAACCCTTTCCTGTCCCTGGCAGCATTTTCCAAGTGCCTACTCCTCAAGTGGGAGGCCGGAGGAACTATGCTTATTTCCAACAGGCAACCCCAGCTGTCTGAATCGTGGCACGCCAGCTGCTGAGTGGCTGAGGAGGAGGTCTACAAGGTGATCTTTTAGTCCCAAACACTCTGCCTGAAAAATGCAAGAGGAGCCGTCAAACAGAATCTCCTCAGGTGAAAGCCTGCATTGGGGCAGAGAGTGGTGGTGGTTGCACAATACTCTGAGAGTACTGAAGGCCACTAAATTATGCCTTTTAAAATGGGTAAGATGAGGGTGGTGCCTGTGGCTCAAAGGAGTAGGGCGCTGGCCCCATATACTGGAGGTGGCAGATTCAACCGAAGCCCCGGCCAAAAACTGAAAAAAAAAAAAAATGGGTAAGATGGCATATCTTATATTATGCATATTTTAACATAGTAATAATTTAAGTTATATAATTATTTAGTAATAATTAAATTAAATGATGTATTTCAAATAATTGTTTAATAATAATTAAATTATTATTTAAGATCAGATTCCCTGCCATAGCCTCCTGCCTTCTTGTTTCCCTCCTAGCCTCTTCATCTAATCTAGTGTTTAGGTCAGTCCAAATTGCTCTCCATTCTTTGAATAAGCCATGTTCTTTCAAGTTTCTATGCTATGATACAATTTTGCTTTTGGTAAGAATAGCAAACACTTCTGTATAGTTATAGCATTTACTGTATACATATATACACAAATATCTAGTGCTTAATATATATAGGACTTCTGAGGGGTGTTATCCTCACTAATTCTATTAAGTACATAGAGTCCATTACTAAGCCCATTTTATGCTTGAGGAAGCATACAGCATAAGACAGGGTTTGAACCCACACCTTCTGGCTCCTTTGTCCCTGCTATTCATCTGTACAGAGTACTCCCTGTGGGTGGCTGGTCCCTGCAGTCTCCTTCCTTGAGACCTGGATCAAATATCACTTCCTCTGTGAAGCTTCCCTGGTGGTTTTGCAGGAGAAAGGGGGACTCCCTTCTCTAAGTTGGATGACAATCTGAATACCCCTATTTTGCAGTCTATTTCATAGTGTGTAGTAATAGCCTGCTTGTGAGTCTGCTTACCTTCCAGGGTGTGAAGTCCCTTATTATCCTGATTTCTCCGGATACTCATTACATGGTCCTCATTTATCCTGATTCCTCTGGGAACTCCCTACATGTCTGATGAATGAATGAGTGGGTGGATGTCTTGGTGTCTCAATTTTCCAATTTCTTTCAATAAATAACAAAATCTACATTCCTTCCGAAGTTCTGGCATGGTTCTTTCAGGGATGTGCTATGGCCACTGGTAACTACATTCATTTCCTGGGCAACTCACCATTCTGGCAAGAAGTCCATTCCGACTTATTTTCAGTAATTCAAGTTAAAAATAAATATATGCTTTTCATTTTTCTCATATTAAACCATAGTGTATTACAGGGAGATAAGTAGTTATGATTCAAAGTATGACTGAATATTTTTCACGCCCCTGAAAAATATTACATTCCTTTACCATCTTTGAGATATACAGTGTAGAATAGACAGAAGAAAATGGATTACTTTCTGTTTACACAGAAAGAAGTATAAATCGGAGCAAGAATGAATGTATGAATAAGAGGATGGTGATGATTGGTGGGTGGGAGTGAATGGATTCATCAGTGAACAGTTATGTGGGTGAGTGAACGTAAAAGAGCACGGTGGATGTGGCTTTATAAACAATGTGGAAATGCATGGATAGAATGATGGATAAATTGTAGTACAGGAGGCTGAGTGGAAGAATAGGTGGTTGGACGGGAGGACAGATGAAAGGATGTGAACCTGGATTAATGGATGAACAGACGACGGTTGAA
The DNA here is from genome assembly GCF_027406575.1 of Nycticebus coucang. Classification (NCBI taxonomy): domain Eukaryota; kingdom Metazoa; phylum Chordata; class Mammalia; order Primates; family Lorisidae; genus Nycticebus; species Nycticebus coucang. Next base: position 29,704,346 of record NC_069793.1, on the reverse strand, counting down.
CTGAGTGGGTAAGGGGTGGACTAGAGGTGGATGGATGGAGAGCTCCGGAAGGTGGAAGGATATTTGGGAGGATGGACCAGCATGTGCGTGGGTGGATGGGTGCCAGCCGGGACCCTAGGAGGAACACGTGGGTTTGTGGAGCCAAATCCAGCCCCATGACTGGCCACGGCTAGCTTCCCCTTAGCAGGCTCTACAAGAAGCAAAAATCCACCCGAGCCACGTGGACTTGCTTCTCTTTGAGGTTAAAAGAAATGAATTATCCTTTCCTCCCTTGGGGAGAATTACAAGCTCTCCAGCCCTAACTCCCCACCGTCAGCAGGAAAGCACCACCAACCGGGGCAGGACCTCTCCGCTTTCCAGCTCCTCTCCCAGGATACTCCTACCTCCCACCCCCTGCCTGGGAAACCCGGAGAATCAGTCTCCAGCGGGGTTCGAAGATAAATTTAGCGGGAAGGGCGAGGCCGGAGGCTGACCCAACTGGACGAGGTTTTAGGACTCTGTCATCCTCTGGTGCTGAGGCCGCCCCTCCAGGGTCCGGTGCGTCCGGGGGCGCGCGAACCAGTGGGCACTGCAGGGCAGGGTCCCCCCCTGGCCCTCCCCGGCTGCCCAGTCCACGGTCGCGGTGAGAAAGAGGGTGGGGGCGAGGGGGCAGCGAGGAGGAGGCCTGGTACGTCTTTAAACCTCTGCGGGCTGGGCTGCTTAGTCACAGCCCTCTCGATTGGGTGTGTCCTTCGCTGGCTCCCTCCCTCCGTCGAATAAAAACTGCGGCCAACTTCCAAGGCGGCCTCATTGCCCAGCGGACCCCAGCCTCCTACAGGTTCGGTCCGCCGCCCCCCGCCCCGCGCCCCAGACCCTTCTGCTGCGCTCGCTCTCTGGATTCGCCCCGACGCCATGGACACGTTTTGGTGGCGCGCAGTCTGGGGACTCTGCCTCGTGCAGCTGAGCCTGGCGCAGATCGGTGAGTGCTCGCCGCAGCCGGAGCAGCGGGAGGCGGTGCCGGGGTGCCCAGCCTGGGTCTCGCGGCAGACCTATGGGCTGAGCCGGCCTTGGCCCTGGGGGGATTGGAGTCAGGTGAGCGACGAGCGAAGTGTATGGCGGTGAGGAAAGCAGTCAGTGATTTTGCGCTAAGCTGTTGGAGCGTTTGTCGGTGGGATACACCGTAGTGTGGAAAGGAAAAGAGAAAGGAGAAAGTTTGCGGGGCAGGCTGCCGGCGCGCAGTTTGGGGAGAGGCGGCTGAGCCCGAGCACATGGCAGAAAGTAACTGTACTCCTGAGGGCGCAGTGTCTGGACTAACAGGCTCGGGTGCTCAAGGGGCTGTGGTCGAGTAGGCAGAGCTAGATCGGGCAGGGACCGCGGCAGGAGCCGGGGCTGGGATAGGGATAAGAGGGTCACAGTTGCATGCGTGAGCATGGGTGGTCCTGGATCCCTGCGGCGCGCCATGCAGCCTGGGTTCCAAAGCTCGCAGTCTGCTCCTGCCCGTCCCTGCCCACCTGGGCCTGTGGGAACTTGCACCAGCTCTGTACTGAGGCCCCTGGTCTCCACAAAGTTCCAGCCTGGGGCAGGGAGTAGGAACAGGAGGGCAAGACTGGGCCAGCCGCTTGGTCCCTGCAGCCTCCTGTTTCTGCCAATCAGTTTGGGGAAATCCAAAGGGTAAGGTGGCTCATGTTCCCTGCCTGGCAGCCTCAGAGCCCGCAGGGGAATCTGGATCCCAGAGTAATATCTGGGACTCGGAGCTGGGGCTCGGATATCTATATCACACCCAAACAGGGGTGGGCGTCTTCTCAAGGCTGTGGAGGGGAGGGGCCACCTGTGGGGTATTCCAGCGCGGCCCAACGACAACCGTTCCCTTTCTTTGTCTCTCTGTATCTACCCGATAATTACACGGCTGATTTGCTTATCGCTAGTAAAATTAATTTTTCTTTTAACAAGTGCCAGCTGGGTCATTAAGACAGCTTAGCCTATGGTTAATTCTACTCAGCAAGTTTTAGGGCGTACCAAGAAAACAAAACCCGCAGTTGCACATGGACACTTTAGACTGAGGCGGGGTGGGGATTTGGGCATCTAGGCTGTAGATTCCTGAAGCCGAAGGAATAATAATCACAGCAACAACAGCACGAGCTGCCGTTTGCCACACACTTTCACTGTGCCAACCACTATGTTAAATCCTTTATGTGCGTGACTTCATTTTACTGTCAGAATAGCCCAGGGAGAGGTGTCCTGTTTTTAGGTCTGTTTTACAGGAGGGAAACTGAGGCTTGGGGAGGTTAAGTGACCAGCCAGCATTTGTACAGTCAGAAGTGGTGCTGGAGGTGAACCTAGGTCCACTGAGACCAAAGACATACTCAGATAGATTTGCTGTATGGGTTGGGCAAACCCCGAAAGGAGTTTTGGGGAAGGTGAGGTGTTGGTGGACCAGGGGCCTCAGGGAGGCTCCTGGAGGGAACTGGAGTTCAACAGGCCCTTGAAAGGCATAACATTCAGGGTTGGAGGGAAGAGGGTGATTTGACAGGCAGGGAGAGCCCTGAGCCTGTCCTTTAACAAAGGGAGACCACTGTGGTGGTTTCCCTGCGGCCTCTGGGGAAGTTTATATGTCTGTTACCTACCAGGCCTCTGCTTTGTCTCTGAAGATTCTGACTCCTGACTCTTTCCAACCTGCTTTCCTGATTCCTCTAAAGGGCCCCACCCCCAAATATTTGGTGATGTCCTAACCCTGAGGTTCCCTCGGGGACCAGCAGGCTCATCCCTCCTCACTCTGATCCTGAGTTTCCATGGTCCCTTTGAGCAGCGTCATTTGGAGGAAGCATTATGAAGCGTCAGCGTTCATGTGCTTGAAAAGTTATTTGGAAAGAACAGAGACTTGGAAAGGAGATACGACTTTTGTTTGGGGCTGGGCAAGCTGCGGGCAGGTGTGATAGAAGAAAGACGATGAGAAAGACAGGGACCGTTGCCACCCCATTCTGGGGAGCAGTGGGCTCTGAAAGATCATGAAGAAACTTGGGAAAGGAGTGAGGCTGTGGGGAGGGAAGCATGGTCCAATCTTTGTGTCAGAGAAATGGCCAATTGTGATTAGTGACATTGGACCCAGAACCTCTGAGTTAGAGAGGCCGCAGCTGTCAGGCTTGGGCATCCTGTACAGGAGAAAGAAAGTGGCCCTAGGTAGAGGGGAGGGAGATGAGTCCTCCCTGCACAGACATCTCCTTTTCTCCGTGGGTGAGAAGTCATTATGAGGGAATTGCACCCCTAGTGTTGAGAAAGAGGGAACAGTCTGACAGCCCTGGGGTCTGGGGGTGGCACACACCTTATAATGGTCCTGCTGAGCGTTAGAGACCCCTCTCTTGGCAGAGAGAGCTTTGGCTATATTCTCCCTTGTAAAGAAGCCAGAAAGCAAAGCCCATCCTCGCTGAGATTAGCATCAAGGAATTCAGTTATTCCTCTTCCACATACTGGACATCTTACTTCCTGTAAAGGCACAGTGACAGGTCCGTGTGTTGGAGGCAATTGCTCCACTCAGGAGGGGATGCAGAACAGCATGAAATTCTTACTTTATGACAGATCTTCTTCCATTCATTCAGGAAATATTTCCTGACTCACTGTCAGAGACTCAGAGACCAGGATTCTAAGGATCCTTTAGAAACCCCCCTTCTTTTTCCCAAGAAGGAAACACACCCCGATAGAGAAGGACTAGTGACTTCCCCTCTCTTAGACTTGTTAGGGTGCCAGGCAAGGCCCCTTTTCATACACTGGGTCTTTGATATACTCCTATCATAGAGGACTGCAGGGAGCCCCACCCTGACCCCTGCAGTGGGTGGGGAGGAGGGCGTGTCTGCTGGAATAACAGCATTTGCTCCACATGTTAAATAATTCTACACACTCATTACAATTTTATATTTCATTCCACAACATACTTACTCAGATTAAGTTTAATATAAAAATAATGATATATATTTCTTACCATAAAGCAAAGTTGGTGCTTGGAAAACATTCTCTGCATTATCTGAAGGCTTCTGAAATCTCCTGGAACATCACATTTTAAAAGCCTGACACTCTGGGCGGCGCCTGTGGCTCAGTGAGTAGGGCACCGGCCCCATATGCTGAGGGTGGCAGGTTCAAACCCAGCCCCGGCCAAACTGCAACAAAAAAATAGCCAGACGTTGTGGCAGGCGCCTGTAGTCCCAGCTTCTCCGGAGGCTGAGGCAAGAGAATCACCTAAGCCCACGAGTTAGAGGTTGCTGTGAGCCACCTCCGGAGGCTGAGGCAAGAGAATCCCCTAAGCCCAAGAGTTAGAGGTTGCTGTGAGCCGTGTGACGCCACAGCACTCTACCCGAGGGCGGTACAGTGAGACTCTGTCTCTACAAAAAAAATAAAAAATAAAAAAATAAAAGCCTGACACTCTGCTACTGTGTAAAGCAGGGTCCTAAGTCCCCAGCAAGTACCACTCACTGAGCACCAACTGTATGCTAGGCAGGAAGCCAGCAGGTTGGCATAGGTCATCTTACATCAGTCTGACAATAGCCCTGGGACACTGAGGCCCCAGTAGTGGAGCTGGGATTTCCCCATTGTCAAAGACCCTTCCATGTTAGAATCCAGTGCCTTCGCTTTCGATTTATTACGGGGTCTCTGGAGGGCTTTGGAAATTGCATGTGGATCTCCCACCCTCCCTGTCCCTTGTGGCCAGTATAGATGAAGTCTCATGTGAGTGGCTTGTCTCTCCACACTTGGCAGGCTGTAGACTCTTGGCCGCCCTGCCGTGCTCTGGCCTGTCTCTCCCCAGGCTTGGCCGCAGCTGTCAGAGATGTCAACCAAATTATTTGTTACTAAAATAAGTCCCTTCCCGTATCAGAGCCCAACTGCCCTTCTAGACATGCTCTCATTTGCAGGCATGGAGAAAAGGGAGAGGCGGTTTCTTGTCTAAGAGACAAGTTGGGGCAGTGCTCTCCTCCTGAAAATTAGGAAGGAGGCCCTCCAGGAGCTCTCGTGCTGACCCCTGCAAGCGTTTTAGATGCGTTGACTGAGAAAGCTGCCTTGTCACATTGTGTGTGCCCCCAGTGGGGGAAAGTCTTGAGGACCCAGGCAGGACCCAGGCATGGTTCCCTACAAAAGTCAAGGGTCTGGAGCCAAATCCTAGGGTACAGCTCTACGTGACACGTGGCCAACCACATGAGGTTTCAGATCAGCCTGTGGTGTCACAGGCTTCCAGACTGGGGTCCCTGATGGAGAGGAAGTGGTGGGAGGTAAGCCGGGCCTCCTCACAGTCCCTCCTGGCTGGGGCTGGGGTTGGGGCTGGGAACAAGATACAGGCTGCAATTGTATTTCCCCAGCACCTCTGTTATAGCGACTTCACCCAGAGCCCCAACGGGAAGTGCTTCTTGTGAAAGACTGAAGTGAAGCAGGTGGCAGATGCTGCCAGCCACAGCCACAGTATTCAAAGGGGATGTTTTCTGCCTCAAATAGAAAATCTGGGGGTTTGCACAGCAAGAAGCTGATGACTCAATTTCCTTTGTGTTCTTACTTGAATGGGAAGGACGCAATTTTCTTTAGAATTACCAGGGTAGACTGGTGCCTTCTGCCTTATATTGGAATCCCACTTTCCACTCACTTAGCAGGTTGACTTTTTTTTTTTTTTAAATGTACTCTCCCCAGAGCTGCCCAGCAGGGTTTGCGAAGCTGGCCCAGTTGAGTACTGGAAGGACTGCTTTCTAAAGTTTGTGGTTCTGGAGTCTGGCTTGGCGTGGATACAGCGCCTGGGTGTTCCAGATTCTCTGGGAGAGTCAGGATCTTGAATGTGCAAATATTCTACCAATTGGCACGTAGCATCTATTTTGACTAAATGTTTATACATTTTTCTACAAACATATGCATGTTTTCATGTTATAGGCGTCAAACACTTTGTTAAGATTTTTACATCTTTGCATCTTTATCACTTCTTCTTCTTCTTCTTTTTTTTTTTTTTTTTTGCAGTTTTGGGCTGGGTTTGAACCCGCCACCTCCGGCATATGGGGCTGGCGCCCTACTCCTTTGAGCCACAGGCACCGCCCCATCTTTATCACTTCTTAATCTGGTGTTGACGAAATCGATGCTTGGTTCAGGAAATGTGCACTTTGGAGAAAAATATTGACTATTCCTGTACTCTCCATTTCTTGGTCATTCCAGGGTGTGAAATAGCAGGAAAAGCACATATTTGATTCCAGTCTGTTAGATGCGGACAAACACACTTTGCAGTGCACCTATAAGTATTCGTCCATCTCATGTATATGTGGGTATGGTGGGAGTGGATGGAACCCAGGAGTGCTGAAGACTTTCACACTCTCAAAGGGGAAAACAGCAACAGCAAAACGCATGCCTGACAGTCTTCTGCAGCGTTGGGGGAGCCTCCTGATGTTCCAGATTGTATCTCATTCATTTTGTACCCTCAGATCCCAGTGCTTGTGTGTCTATAGTTATGGCTGGTAACAGTTTGTTGAACTGAAATGAATGACTCAAATGTAGGAATATAAACGGAAGCATGATGGTCAGTATGGCTAAGACTCAGATTTGTCTGATAGAATAGATGAGTGTGCTGCTCAGGGCAGGGCCGAGGAGGGTGCTTGGCTGGCTGACTACCTACCACCACCATGTTTGGGCTGCCCAAACAGGGAGTTCACTCACCTGTTTGTGGCTACAGTGACTGCTTGTTGTGACAACCGAGATGGCTGTGTAAAGAAAGGTCACTAGATGGTTGGACTGAGAAGGGAGTGGACGCAGGCAGCATGATGACACCCTGAGGTTTAAGCCTCGAAATAGAATGCTCCCCAGCAGGGGCCAGCTTGGAGTTCTAGTGATGCTGGAGATGCTGTTATGAGGTTGGAACCCTTGAGTGAGAGCCCCCCGGACCCTTCCAGTCCCCCTGTACCTACTTCTGGAAGGTGGCCGCCAGCTAGGAGAAGAAGGAATATTTCACAAGTCTTGCTTTCTCCGTGGATCTCTCTGGGTAGTTCTCAAACTGCTATCTGACCTGGCGCTACTGCCGATCCTCCAGGGGCAAGTCTGCAGGGAGGCCTGCCATCTGATGGGGACCCACGTTGGCAACAGCAAATGGCGTGTCCTCTCCACAGATCCTCCCAGATGTAAAATGACCCATAACTTTGCAGCTCCTGCATTCCTAAGGATTGTATCCCCAGCGAGACCTGAGAGGCAGGGAGACAGAGAGGGAACCAGGCAGAAACTCACAGAGCCACCTTTCCCCAAGGTTGGGCTACACTGGGTGTCTGGGTGTGTCCTCTTGAGGCGAGTGTTCCTCCTAAGTGCAAGTGTGGGCAGTCACATCCCAGGTGGGTGGGGAGGGGCTGAATCACCAAGGAGGTGATTTGCAAAACTCAGGTTCTAAAACCTTCTTTAAATTTTTAGCTTTTGAGAACAAAGGCTCATTGCAAAACTCTACTTGGGGAGAAAGATTATTCACACAGATGAGAGTAATTTCAAGCATCTGATACAATTGCAGGTCTCCCTTGGCAGTGCCTGAAAGTTCATCCTTTTTTTTGTTTTGTTTTGAGTGTTCCTTTTTCTTTTGTAGCTAATTGTCTGTTCTGAGAAACTGTCACCACTATTAGTACTAATGGCAAATATTTACTCAGTGGTATGGGCCAGCATCATTCTAAATATTTTCCATACACTAATTTGTTACATCCAAACAGCAACCTCACGAAGGCAGTGCTATTACTGTGTATTAGCCTTCCTTTTCATGTGAGAAAATAGAGGCACAGAGGATTTAAGTAACTTGCCTAAGTCCACACAGCTGGTCAGTGATGGAACTGGGAGGTCTGGATTACAGTGGTATGTTAGGATGTCAGGGCACCCCCCAAACCCGTGTGATTATACCTGGTAGTACTCTAGTTGTTTTCTAAGACTCCGTTTTGTAATCTGGTTGGGTGGGTGTGAGGTCATAACATCCACACAGCTGTTTTTATCTTCTTCCATCTTAAAATGTGATGTCAGAGGAAGGAGCTAGAATTGCAAAAATGGAGAAAGTTGTGATGGAAATTCCCTCCAATTCATATCCTGAGCAGCTCATTCATTCCAACCCCTGAATAGCTCTGCTGTCTTCTATGTAATAGGAAGTTGAGGGAAGGGGTGTAGAGGTGAAAGGGACAGTGGCTTGAGTTGTTTGTTCATTACCACTTCGTTATTTGTCACCTGGATGAAAGTGAGGGATGCTGGTTGGTATTCCTTCATCATCTAGAACTTTGAATAGTAGCAAAATGTTTGCCCTCCACTTAAGGGTCCTTGGTTCGAGGCCTTCTCTCTCCCAGCTAGAATTGATGGGTGAGGGAGCGAAACTCTGAGAGAGGAGGCTGTCAGGAGCCAGGCTACACACATCCAGGGCACAAGGAATTTGGCAAAAGCTAGAAATGTGCTTTAGCCCTTCTCCCAGCGCTCATCTACATGAGGTGACTGGGTGCTTGGCCCAGTAGTGAGCAAGAGAGTTTCCTCTGGGTGGCCCTGGCTGAGAAACAAGTCCCCCAGGAAGAGAGGAGGCAAAGCCCCCTGGGACATCTGTCTAACTCAGTCTACAAACTGGACAAGGACTCACTCTGGATTCCCCATCTGTTTCAATTTCACTGTATCTGTTTGCACTTAACCAGGTCTATGGTTCATTCTAGAAGGAATCCTACACCAATCTTGTTACTAGTCCCCGCCACTTTCTACTTCTCCGAGTCAGTAGTGTGGTGACAGTGAAGCCTGTGAGTGAGTGCTGACCATCATGCACCCTAAGACACCCAGAAGAAGTGAACAATTCCAGGGCAAAGCCTGTGGCTCAATGGAGTAGGGCGCTGGCCTCATGTGCTGGAGGTGGCAGGTTCAAACCCAGCCCCAGCCAAAAAAAAAAAAAAAACAAAAAACAAAAAATGAAGTGAACAATTCCATGCAGCCCGTGCCTGGTCTCCTGCCATAGGCCTAGAAGGGTGTTTCTGCCCAGTCCACTGGCCCAGTCTGTGTACATTCTAAAAGCATTAAATTAGTGTCTGCTATGTGCCAGTCATAAATGTTGCCATCGCTGAGTGTTCAAGTGCAAAAAGTAGACTCCAATAAACCGAAGGTCCATCTGATAGTCTGCAGAACACGAGCTGATGTTCCTGAATCAGCCCCTCAGTCACCAGTGACATGTAGGGCCCTCACCTTCAAGAAAAGAAGAGGGGTTCAGGTAACCCACAATAATACTGGTCATACAGGGGAGGACAAAGTTTTGTGAAGAAATCTCCTGCCCAGAGGCTGTCTTTGCAGTGAGTCCTCCATGGTGGGACGAGTTGTCTCCACAGTATCAGCCTTAGAGGTCAGGTGCATCCCTGCAGGCTCCCTAAGTGACCTTTACCTTACTATTTGTTGTCCTTGATAACTCGTAAAAACTCCACAAACATCTTTCCATTTAACAAGAAGTTCAAGGCGTGCCTGTTAGCTGTTATGGTGAGCTAATGAGCATATTAGCTCCTTAGGGAAAAGTCCTCCCCTTATGTACGTTTTTGTATTCATGACAGTCCCACCTCTCAGCACAGTTCCCCAGTTACAGCAGGTGCTCAGCAGATACTTGGATGGCTGAGTTAAGTAACATTTTTAGACTTAGCTAGGAAAGCCATCTCCACTACTTTTTATAATTTTTTAGGTGCTAGCTAATTGTTTTTCACCATTTTTTTCTTTAAGGTCCATATAAAATCTCTTCCTTCCCCCTCCCCGCCTCTATTGCCTCTTATAGTGATACTCCAACTTCTTTGAAATTTCTTTTCTCTGCTCTCTCCAGGGTATGTAGATCTTTCTCCAGGTTTGAAACATCAGGCAAAGCAGCGGAAGTTCGGTGCTCATTATGTTTTGTCCAATAGAACCGGGATCTTGATTTCTCATAGGTCTGGCTTCCTCTCTGCCTCAGCCCTTACTTCTGAATTTTTCCTCATGTTTAAAAGAACCCTAAAACTCAAAAATCACATTCTCAATCATACGCAAGAGAAAAGTTGATGATGGTTTTCGGTCACTATATTAAAAGAGTAAAAGGAGATCTGTTTCTTTCAGTTAATAGTTTAGAAACCTTCCAGATGAAAGATCACCTCTGTTCAGGCGGATGTTTGGTATGGTGTGATGGGAGTGGGGTTGGCTTTGGAGGAGAGTGGTGTAGAAAAGTAAGGGCGATGACATGAGATAGACTTCACTTCTGGTGGGTTGCTGTCACCTGAGAGCAGCATGTGAGCTCAGGCAGTTGCACCTCTTAAGCATCTGCAGTGATATTCAGCGTATAATGTCTAACGTAGAATGTCCCGAGAATAGAAATTTATATTATAATAGTTTCTTTCTGTTACTGATTCACTACGTGCTGCTGAGCAAAGCATTTCTCTCCTGTTTGCCTCCATTTTTTCCACGATCTGTAAAAGTCCCTTCCAGACCTTGTATTCTATAAATCTACCACTCTATGGGCCTACTAACACCTAAGCCTCTTAAAACCTAATGGAAAGAAAAACACAGAAGTACTATAATGTGGTGTCAAAAAAAATGTGATCCCTGGTTTGTATTAAATGTCAGAAGTGAATTATTATATTAATCCATGCCAGAAACAACCGTATGGACGCAATTAAAAAGTAAGCTTCAGTGGGCAGGAGTAACTCCTAGGGTGTAAGGGCTTTGCTTATAGTACTCCACTGAACCCTCTCAGTCAAATGCAGGCTGGGCAGATGAAATTGCTTCGGCCAGAGAAGTTAGCAACATTTCTCATAACTACAGCTGCAGAAAGCCAGCCCTGGGATTACCTGCAGGATCTGAATGCAGTACTCTTTACTTCACATTGTACTATAATAAACATTTCTTCAAGTGGCCAGAAAAGCCAGCCCCCAAAGGAAGGAAGAGATTGTACTCTTCACTCTGAAAAATTTCAGAAGTACTTTAGATTTCTCAGTCTTTCTTCAAGGGACCCCATGTTGGTGCAAAATGAAACACAGTATTCAGCTAAAGCAGTACTTCGGGGGTGAATTCTAGTATTTTGTGCATCTCGGGTAGCCTGGGGATCTGAGAACAAAACTAAACAAACCCAAATCTAGGGCTGAGCAAGGCAGGCCTGTGAGATGGTGAGTTGCTGCTTCTACCAAGAGCCTTTCAGACTCCCACCAAGATATTTTTAATTCATAAAACAGAGAAACTCTTGCTAAGGGAAAAAGAAATAAAACAGGAAGTCATGAAGATTGCATTACTTAGAAGTTTGTCAAAGTGGGTCAAAGGCTAAACCCTTGTCTAGTTTCTGGCCTTCTATCAGTCACTGGAAGTCCTTAGTCAAACCACTGCCCGTTCTGGTTGTGCCCATTTCATACCCATCTGGAATTCACTGACCATTACTTGAAATAAAGTTCCAGATGGATTCAGGTCTCATGTCATATGCGATGCCTTCAGTTACTGCTGACTATGGTTCAGCCACCTATATCTCCAGCTAAACATATAGACATAGTGCTCTAGAAGTGAGAACCCACTCGTGGCCATCAGAGGTTTGGCATTTCTCCGTCTTAGTCATGGGGTGATGGTGAGATCCTTCCCTTACTGGTTGCCTCTGTTTCCTCAGTTATAAATTGATGAAAAACTGACCAATTCAGTTCCTTAAAATGTATCACATGGGCTCAGTGCCTGTAGCTCAGCGGTTAGGGCGCTGGCCACATGCTGTGGGGATGGTGGGTTAGAACCCGGCCGGAGCCTTCTAAACAAACAAACAAAAAATTAGCTAGGTGCTGTGGTGGGTGCCTATAGTCCCAGCTACAAGGGAGCTGGAGGCAATAGAATAACTTGAGCTCAATAGTTTGAGGTTGCTGTGAGCTGTGATGCCACAGCACTCTACTGAGGGTGACATAGTGAGACAAAAATATATATATATATTTAAAATGTGTATATATATATATATATATATATATATATATATATATATATAATGTGGTTGACACCATGGAAAGAAGTGAAGTGGAAGATTTAGTTTCTGTCCTCGGAGAACTTACCGTTTGGTGGAAGAAAAGTCAAACAGATGAAGGAATTGTACAAGACAGCATCTAATCCAGTGTCAGATCAGAAAAAATATGTTTTTGTGATCTGCTATTATACAGGAAGGTCTAAAGGAATTTGAGGATGAGCTGAGTGTGGAAAAAGACATGGACAGAGAAAGGGGAGAGGAGAGGAACCCAGGGAAAGGTAAAGAAAAAGTTTAAAGTGGGGGAAATAAGTATGGCTTACTTAGGATCAGGAGAGGGGTCAGCCTGCCTGAATGAGGGTCCATGTTTAAGAACAGTGAGGGACGTAGCTGGACAGACTCCGGGTGATCAAGTAACAATGGCACTACCCACTGGCAGAAGATCCAATTATTCTGCTCCAGAAACTCAGAAGTGCCAGGATTCACCAACAGTGCTAGACAGAGTTCAGAAACAGTCCAGCTCCAATATCGAGACAGAACTTTGGTGACTCTGGTTGGGTTGGAGAGTGGCAATTTAATGAATCCGAATTTAGTGAATCCCAAACAAGGCCTACTGCATCAATAGCAAATAGATTATCGCTTATGAGACATTTCTCATTGATTATCAGAGGCTACCTGGAGTGCTGTGCTAAGGAGCCAAACCTTGGCTCGGGTACAGAGAGTGCTGGGACCTACTAGTGATGTCTGCAGGGACATGCTGTGGATCCCATGGGCTGTCACCCTAGGAGAGCAGCAGGCTTTTCTTGTTTTTGTTTCTGACAGTTATATGTACAGTCCTCTGGGAGATTAGCCACTTTGGAATCTCACCAGCTTGCCATACCAAGACTCCACTTTCTCCCAGAACAGCAAAAATACAGCCTCTTACCTAAAGGACACAGTTTAGTTGCCTGAGCCTTTTCTTAGGATTTACTCCCATCTGTTTTCCCATTTCCTACAAGTGAAGTTAGATATTGGGAGCTAGGAATCTCCTCTGATTGAACAAGGGCCAGACTTCCTGGCAAAGGGTGCCTTCTCCATATCAGCTTCTCCATCTGCAAACTGAGAAGACAAAAATGGCGCCTCACCCAGAGGGTGATAGGATGAATAACCAGCTAATGCCAGTAAGGACTTTGAAGATGAAAGGACTGTATGTGCATGTTAATTACAACGTTTATCAGCCCTGGAGCCCCTGCATTCTCAGCTGCCACTGGGAACTCTTCCGTGCTTCCCAAATGCAAATAGTAGCAGCATTCCACAGACTGGCCCCGTGGACTGAGAGCATCCAGCAGCTCAGTCAAGAAGGCTGGATTCTGAACTCAGACTCTCCAGCCCATTCTGGGCCACTCAAGTTTCCCACCACTCATCCTCAAGGGAAATAGTAGGCTCTCTACCTGGGCAGGTAAGATAAGATAGAACCAAAATATAAACAAAAGGCTCCACCAGGATTCTACTAGAAATAGCCCCTGGGTAAGATTAGGACACTCTGCTCTAATTCCCACCTCATGAAAGCCTAATTGTTTGACCTTGGGCTATTGGCTTTCTCTGTCTAATGGTTCAATATACTGTGTGAACCACCTGGGGATAATAATCCCTCTGCCTCCCCTAGACCTTTCCACCTTTGCCTGCTGGTGTGAAAGTGTCTTGTGTGGGCAGGCAGAAGCACGTGATGTAAAACTACAAGGTGCTATTATTCCCTGGAGTAACTCGTGCCTCTATCTCTGTCTCCTGTTGTTGGTTGACCCCAATCACTGAAACTATATTCTTGGGAATGCTCACCAGTCTCCTCAGCACAGCCATTCCCTCCTTATCTAGGTGGGCCTGGGATTGGCTCAGGCTTCTTGGTTGTGCCACTTCCTGAGGCTTGCAAGTGTATTCAGGCTGGTGGGGGACTGGATGCACTGCCAAGGTGGCTCTCAATAACCTTGCTGGGATAACCCAGTAAAAGGGCTAGAGGTGGGGATGGAATGGTGATCAGTTGCTTTGCCAAGGCTGATGGGGAAGTTTAGCACAGGCTGAGCTGAGCCAGTGCAGCAGCACCGAATTATGGGTTCAAAGAGGAGGAAGTGGAGAAAAAGAGGAAAACCCTAAGTGAGAAGTTATCATGGCTGATGACAAAAAGCAAAAGATGATGGTGTGTCAGAATGGGAAAAGGTGTTAGTAATTATGTAGTTCACTTGTTTTATTGGACAGGTAAGGAAAGGAAGCTTAATGGGCTGCAAGCGACTTGCCCAATGTCATACAATTAGCATGTGGCAAAACCCTGGTCCTCTGATTAATCCAGTACCCTATTTCACCCTTTGAGACAATAGAGGAGAGAGCAGTACACATGAGGACAATGGGATGACCAGGACAAGATCTGCGGTGCAAAACAAGAGGATGAGCAAAGGGTACTGGTTTTGTTTTGGTAGCACAGTGGGAAATGGTGTAGGTGTTTATACTCCACTGGAGTCTTCAATGCACCTGGACCTGGTTCCCGACGCACTATCCTGTGCATCCCTATTTGGCTTTTGTTTTGATCCTTTTTGACTTAATAACCATTTGGAAACCAGAAGGTCCAAAGCAACCTGACCTGGCCTTGCTCTCTAGACATTTCTATGAGTTGAGTCAAACATCACTGGTTTTCAAATGACTGAATTGTTCACCCAACTCAGTGATGGGTCACCAATATATGTGTACTCTGCTACAGATACAACTTTAAACAAAGAGAGCCACAGTTTCTTCTATCATGGAACTTACAGTCTATCTGAAAGACAGATAGCCAACAACTAATGATGCTTTATTTACTTATACTTGTGGTAAGTGCTATGAAGGAGAAGCAGGACCTTGGGAAAGCATATAACAGGGAGATCTCTTCTGATCTAAAGCAGCAAGGCAAGCCTCCCAAGATGGGTGAGCGAATAGCAGTAACTATGTTTGCAGGATCCCTGCAGTTCCTTGAGACCTCTACCTTTTGGACTTCTCAGAGCCTGACCAACTAACTCTCAAGACCATGGGACAGTCTGGTGGGTGTGATCAAAGCCCCCCACAGCTTTTGCAAGAGCAGCCTCTCTTCTGATTGTCTCACCACTGAGTCTGCCAAGTAAGAGAAAAAGAAAAAAAAATTTTACTTTCCTAAATTCTTGAAAACAACTGGTCTATCATGTCTGCCCTGCAATAGAGAGTGTGGGGTGGAGGGGTGGGGAGAGAATCAAGAGAAACTCCAAACTGACTCAGACTTTTGGAAGCGCATGTTGGGGAAGCAGGGGAACTCTAATTCTGGAGAAAGAAGAAGTGGTATATAGTGTAGAAGTTATTTTAAGTCATGAGGAGAATATTCTGAATTTGCTGAGGGATCTTGAGTCCCATCTTTTCTATTTTATTGAAAGTTTCTCGGTCTTGTGGCAGAAGCGGTCTTGTGTCTGAAGAGTATGTACATAGGCAGTGGTTTACAGGATGATTCAATGACCATGCAGATGTATTTCTGGGGAATGGGTGAGAACTCCGGGATACAGATGTCCAATCATTTGGCTCCAGTGGCTTCATTCCTTTAGTTCCTTTGCTGCTGGTAACTTTTTAGAAATGACCAGAGCAGACTTTCAGAACAGTGAGACAGAGGAGGTGAGAAAATAAAACCAAAAACATCACTTAAGATGCTTTCAGATGCAAGCACATATAATAATAAAAGTGTTTAAAAACTGGTAGAGGTAGGGCACCAGCTAATGCAAATGGTTCATGTAAACAACTGTGTCTTGTAAATGAGAATAGATTCAAGGTTACTCTCTCAATGATGGTGATAACATCCTTCTCATCCACTTTTACTCAGATGGGCTTCCTTGGGTGGGAGAGACAGGGAGGGAGTTTTAGCTATCATGATTGAGCATAAGCTGCAACCCACCCCTCCGTCAAACCGTGATGTGTCTACTGTGTGATTGTTCTCTCTCACGCATGTTTTGGCATGCCCCTGTCAGTACATACATCCCAGCTGGTGATCTCTGTAGGTAACAGAGAAATCCACCTTCACATAGTCTGGGAATAGGACGATTCCAGGAGCTCACTGATATTTGAAGACCCAGGGTTTTGTCCCAACTTTCTACTCTGACACTCCCAGTGTCTTCCTGAAGTTTTACAACCCTCAGGTTCCTAAACTGACTCTTGCAGTTCCAAGTATCCTATGAAGAAAAAAAAAAAAGATTTTCTAGCAGCAGAAGAAGAAATGCCTTTTCAAAAACCTTTCTCTTAAAGGAAATGGCTTTTCTGGAAACCCTTAATTGACTTCTCTTTCCTCCATGTTGGACAGATGGGGTCACATGCCCACATCTAACCAATCACTGGCAAGGAGAACTGGAACCACAGGGCTTGACTTAGACCAATCACCATCCACCCACTGGAACTGAGACTCAGGGTCTCACTTCCCCTGAAATACAAGGTATTTTTTTGGTTTCTGAGTAAAATTGGGGTTCAACTAGAAGAATTTTGTTACATTGATAACAGTGTCTATGACAATGAGTAAGGCCCCAAAGGGTGTCCATCCACCTGGTAGAGTTGCGGTTTCAGACTCTGTCTGGGCTAAAGAAAAAGGCAAAGCTAAGTTCTCATGTTTCTAAGCCACACCCTCAACCTGTTTCTGAGCAGACACACCTCATGGATAGAGTTCACACACTCCAGTTTGGAGCTTTAGATGGTCAGAAGCTTATGCTCAATCATAATAGCTGTGACTTTATCTTTTCGCAAGAGAATCATATCAAAGAATAACCTTAACTATGTTATTATTTGTAAGAAATAGTCAATTTTTCATATGCTCAAGTCCTTTATTATTAGAAGCTCAGTCCTTCAAACCCATTTCTGTGGTTGGAGCTGCACGGAGCATGAGACCACTGCTCTGCAGTGATCTTTTAAAAAAGAATTAGGATGTCCTTGGATAAGCATCTCTTCCTCTAAATTATGAGATGATGCTGCTTGAGGGAAATGCTTGCTTTTCTTTGCTATTGCACTCCTAAGATGTTTTAATGCATGTGAAGTGTTTTCAGCTCTATTACCTAATCCAGACCTCACATTAACTTTGTGGTTGGTATTATTATGCTCCTATATGGGAGGGAAGTTGAATGCAATGTCATGGCTAATCAGTGCAGACTTGAACCCTTGTTTCTACCCTGGAGCTGATGTCCATGTCACCACTCTGCACAGGCTCCCCATAGACCTGACTTGCTTTCGAGGAGTCTAAAATTGACTATTGAATTTTATATTAACAATTGCTTTTCATAGGCATGAGAAGTCCTTCCTAATAGTTTCTCCGAATTCAAAGCTCAAGGCTTCAATCTTTTATCCTTCTGTTAAACCCAAAGGTGAGTAGGAGAGTCTTCTGGGCCAGTCCCCTGCCTCCATGCAGTTAGCTCATGAATCTAACATCACGGAAGGAAGCCTTTGAGATTTTGTTTCCTGTTCCTTTATTATCACCCAAATATATTGGGATATATGCAGGATTTATGATATCTGCATCCAAGGATGTTTTAAAGATGAACCTGAAGGATGTAACTGTTTCTTACACAGGAAGGGGGCTGGGTCTTTTAAACATCTAGTGATGAAGACCTGAGGAAATGGATTCTACTAAACCAAAATGATTTATGCTTTATTTTGAAGGTGAATTTCCAGATTGGAAACCTTGCTAGCATTTGATGGCTAGTTCCCAGTGTGTTCTTCAGCTCTCAGCTGAAATGACATTCCTTTATGGGGGTGAAATTGGGAACAGCAAAGGCCTTGGGGAGGAAAGACTTCCCCTAGACTAAGCTGCAGCTCCCACAGCACTTGGTATTTTTGTTACCACTTTTATTGTGCTGTGTTGTTGACTTGTTTAGGGTTGTCTTATCCACTGGGCCATAACCTCCATTGGAGCAGTGACCTTGTCTGCCTTATTCAGTCCTTCCCATGCCTAGCACAGTGCCCAGCACATGGGGCACTAGGTGAAGCCTTATTGAATTAATGAGTGGGGATTGGGATCCTCTTTTCTGGTGGCCTGTGTCCACTTCACTGCTGGGGTGGTGGTGGTTTTGGCTTACCATAGTAAGCCACAATCCTGCCCATGAATTCCAAATTCCACTTTTTAAAATACCTTGGTGCTCTCACCTATAATCCTAGCACTCAGGGAGGCCAAGGTGGGTGGATTGCCTGAGCTCAGGAGTTGGAGACCAGCCTGAACAAGAGTGAGACCCCGTCTCTAAAAACTAGCCAGGCATTGTGGCAGGAGCCTGGAGTCCAGGCTATGTGGGAGGCTGAGGCAAGAGGATCACTTGAGCCCAGAAGTTAGAGGTTACTGTGAGCTCTGACACCATGGCATTCTACCCAGGGCAACAGATTGAGACTCTGTCTGAAAACAAACAAACAAACAAAAAGCCCTTGTTTATCTATCTGTCTATCAGTCATCTATCTCGGTTACTTACTTGCCTGTTCTCTATCTCTATGTCTGTACTATGTCTCCCTGTTACCTCTTTACCGATCTATTACTGTGGGAAGGAGACACAAGTGCTTAGAGAGCAAAGGAGGGTTGGAGAACAGGCCACATCTTCTCTCACTCCCTTCTTCCTCCATCTGACTCTGTCATCCCAATTCCCTCACCCCTTTCCTTGGCTGGCATCATCTCAGGAGTAGTCTCTTCCAGTTTCCTACAAGGGTACCACAAGGGGAGCTGAATACATGCAACATCTCACCACTTGGGATGGCTGGGAAAGACAAGGGGGAAACCTTTTTCTTCCAGGGAAGGGACAGCTGGGGTGAGGTCTGGGGAAGGAAGTCTTGGATACTCCAGACTCCTTACTGGGAGCGGAGGGATGGGCTCCCTGTGGCTCCCTTCTGGGTCGCGTTTGGGGCAGCTCTCTTTCTTTGCACACCAGCAGCATCAGACAACCCCCAGGCTTCCTCCAGGACTGTTTCTCCTGGTGTAGGAACGGGGCCCTAGTATCTCTTTGAGCTTCCTGTTCTTTATATTGTTTGGAAGGCTAAAGTCAACAGCTATTTTTGTGTTCTGGATTGTTTACACTGTTAAAGACTCTGGAAAACCCATCTGTTTTCTTCTCCAAAATGAGCTTCCCAGAGCCTTGGGAGACATTCAGAAACAGGCCCCTCTTCCAAAGGCCAGCAGGGAACAGTGTCTCTCAGAGCCAGGTTTCCAGTCTTCTCTCTAAAGACTTGAGACTGTCTACTCCAGCCCACACAGTTGGAGGAATGGCCCTGGTGTTCTGGGTGCTCTTGGAGATAGAGCTGGGTTTGTGTCCTGCCCCTCACCAATTTCATTTCCCAAATGTCCCTGAGCCTCCATGTTTTCATCTCTCACATAGAATTATAATACTAACAGTTTAGGTTTGTGCAAGGAGGGATGTGATTGTGTTTATAGGAAGCCTTTGCTAGAGTAACAGGCGCGGAGTTAAGTGTTCACCGGAGGTCATTATGATCATTGGTAGGTGTAGACCCGGGACCTCTCCCTTCACCACTCAGCCCTGCCCTGGAGAATGCTTCCAGTTGCCTTTGGAAGATTTTCAATTCTATTTCTGAGCAAAACATCAGCCAATACTATCTCGTTTAATTTGGTGGGGAGGGCACAGCAGAGGGCTGACGCCGCGGACGTGCTTACTGGAACAACTGGTGCTGAGCAAGTGAAGCAGCAGGGGACGTTCCAGGAACCCTGGTTATTCTGTGGCTGGTAAGAGTGAATGGGAAACGCACTCCAGGGCCTGTCTTTACTTGCACAATTACAGTCAGTCTCCCGGCTGCCTGTCTCAGCAGGATCAGCTTCTTCCTGCCTTCTGTCCTGGCAATGGCTGGTGGGGCTGGAGGAAGACGTGGTGTTTCTCCTTCCCAGTGGAAATGGTTCTTTACAGTGCTGTTCCCCAGCTTCAGAGGACAGGGGGACCCTTGGAGGCATTTTAAGGCAGTGGCTTCCCTCTCCTTCTGGGAAGTTTGGCATTTCCCAAAGCCCTCTTTCTGCGTAGAAGTCCAAGCTTGGAATGTCTTGGTTGGGGATGAGGGATCAGTTCTGAGTATGTAAAGTACATACATGTCAATAGTTTTTTTGTTTTTTTTTTTTAATCAAGTCTTTGATTCTCTAAAAATATCTTAAAAGCCTTTAACTGCTTAGTTCTGCTTTCCTGTAAAGAAAGGAAGATCTGGCCACTCCCAGCCACACCTCAGAAGTGAGTAAGGCTTTGCACCTTTTAATAGCAGTGATTGCCTAAGTGTCAGTTTCTCATTTTGCTTTTAATTTCATGAGAGCATAGTTTTGGACTGCTGTTTGGGATGAAACAGCAGATTGTCAAAGTGCAGATAATTTTTTTTCATGGGGCAAAGACATCCTAAGTGAGAACCTCCCTTGGTATCAGGAAGAGCTGGATTTTATTTTCCTGAGGGAGAAGGGGAGACATTGACATTTACTAAGGATCCGTTACGATCCAGTGCTTTGTGGGTATTTATTATCCAGCCCCCATCAAGTGCTCTAGAGGTGTATAGGAAACAGCTACTAAATAAGCAAATAGCTGACTTTCATCAGAGCCACTTTACAGACTGGGAAACTGAGGCTCCTTCCGAGGAGGTCACTTGCCTAAGATGGCTCATCTGTTACCTGGTGGGGCTGGAATTCAGTTCAGAGCCTCTCTTCCTGGTAGCACCACGTGACATGTTCCCATTCAACCTTCGAGTTTCAGCCTATTCTTCCATGCCCAGAACTGAGGCCTTGAAAATTCAAAGCATCTCCTTTTCCTAAGAATCTGGGTTTTCTGGCTTCTTAAGAATTAAGGGGCTCAACACAATTCAGAACTGTGGGGGGTATCTTCAGGAAGGAGGTGGTGGGAACTTACCTCTTTGTGCAGTGAAACCTTGAAGTCCACCAAAGACCAGGGAGCCACTCAGGGAGCGGGGCATGTATCCCGACTTCCCATTGTTCAAGTGGAGGTTACCCAGTAGCTCCCAGGCGAGGGTTGTCTCAGGACTGAAGAATGGATGGCTTGGCCCAAGATGCCAAAATTCACTGCAGAGAGCATTGCGGCTGTTTATAGTAATTCAGGAGGAGTCTCCCTAAGGAAATCAGTGACTGCTGTATTGCTCTTAACTGAAACCATTCTTTCCCTCTGGCTTCAATGGGGCAGGGTCTAGTCTCTGTGCTGAAGGGCGTTTATTTGGTGTATTGTGAGAGCAGGGTGCTGGTAACGTTCTCTGTCTTGGGTTGTCCGTCGTTCCCTGGCCAGTCTGCTCTGCCTGGCTCACTCATTACACCACGGCCACTCTGACACCAGAATGAGATCCATGCCTCTACAGGCAAGAGGGAGATGTGGGGTTCCTCCAATGTTTGGAAAGTCAGTGGGAAAGAAATGGAGCTTCTCCCTCTGGAGGCAGAGGGCTGGGTTGGCTGGGAACCTAGAGAGCTTCGAATCCACCTTCACTCTTGTTGCATAAAGAAAACAAGCCTAGGGAGATAGACTGACTTCTCCAAGTACTCACGGCTTATGGGTGAGAGGCCTGGCGCTAAAGCTCAGGATCGAGCTTGTTAGTTTGTGGATTTCCAAACTAACACTTTTACTGCTAAACCAAGGAAGGGTCTCTTGGGTCACTGTGTCAGACACTGGCCTGGTTCCACTGGAACCCATTTTGGTTCTATGGGTTAGCACCACTTGAGGTAGGTTTCTTCGTAGAGCAATGTTTTATAGACTTCTCTCTCTCTTTCTCACTTGTCTATCTATCTACCATCTATCTCAACTCCATCCATCCTGTCTATCTATCTATCCATCCATCCATCCATAAAGAGAGAACATATATTATATAGAGTAAGAGCTCATGCCTTAGATCAGTGGTTCTCAACCTTCCTAATGCCTCCCAATGCCGTGACCCTTTAATACAGTTCCTCATGTTATAGTGACCCCAACCATAAAATTATTCTTCTTGCTACTTCATAACTGTAATTTTGCTACTGTTATGAATCTCATAATGTAAATATATGATATGCAGGATGTATTTTCATTGTTACAAAGGGGTGGCAGGTTGAGAACCATTGCATTAGAGTATTAGGCTCCTGTCTCCTAATTAACCGGAGTTCTTGTTTGGCTGTAACCAAGGATACAGCATGTGGCTGACCACTTACGGAAGAATTAAGTTAGAGTAAGAGGCATTTTACATTTAAGCTGCCTTGAATGCACTTTAATCTTTGAGATGATTGGCTAATATCTATCAAGTACCAGGTCCTTAGCTAAGAGTCAGGTCCTTCACTAAGTGATTTAGGTACATTTCCTCATTTAATCCCTAAAAGCACCCCACAGAAAAGCATTGCCTTCACTTTATTGATGAAGAAACTGAGGCTTAAAGGTTAAACAACCACAGCTGGTATAAAATCCCACAAGAGCTTGCACTGGGACTTGGACCCAAGTCTTTCTGATACAAAAGACCATGAGTTTGGCCACTATGATCTGACAATGCTATGGGGTAAATTGCTGCAGGCACCAGTTACCAGTGACTATGAAATAATGGATGGCATAGTTGTCGGGGGTGGGGGGGCAGACAATTCTTATAAGCCTTCAGAAGGCTTGGGAGTGGACAGATGACAGGCGCACTCTGCAAACCTGTTTGATTTGCCTTGAATTCTGAGTAATGGCTAGAAGGCGCAGATGTAGTCCATGTATACCAACTCTGGACCCAGCTTGTGACAAATGAAACTCTTGCCCCAAAAGCCAAGTCATTCAGTTGTCACAGTGTTTGCCAAGCCTCCCTTGTCCACCCCACTAAGTACAAATTTTAGGGCCATCTGTTTACAGACCCTGAAAGGCAAAGACAAATTCCTAATCTGATTTAATCTGTATAGGAGGGAGATTATATTTCCTTTTGCTGCAGATCTGAGACCACAAAAAGCCCCATAATGAATATGTCAACTATGCCCACAAGGTTGTAGAAGAGTGAGCCTCAGACCACATCGACCACTTGCCAAAGCAGCCCTGTCATTCATGATAATAACATCCACTTTTATTTTCTGTGTAGCACTACCAGTACCTGAAATTACCTTGTTCACGTGTTAATTGTTTGCCTGTGTGCTGTCTTCTCACCCTAGAAGGTAAGCTCTTTGAGGGCAGGGATCATGTCCATCTTGCTGGCACGTAACACCCATACCTGATAGAAGGTGCTGTGAATGACAACTTGCACCATGCCCTGTGGGGATTAATGGTGCTTTCCTAGGAAGAGGCCCAGTTGTCCTCACCCTGATGTTTCTAGAGCTGCTGTCCAATGTCTGTGGTGAAAGAATGCACCTTCTCCAGATGTGGTCTCTTGTCATGCTTGACAGCCATTTATTTGAAAGAAAGTCAAGGTCTTATTTTCTTTGAAAACTCACAGACGGGTCATTTATAACTTCCTCCATTCCCAAGCCTCTGGATCTTTGCATGGGCCATGTTCCTTAAAAGCAGGAAGTTGCATTTGGCCTGCTCTAGCCAAACATGAAATGGGAAAGATGTTGGCTCAAACCCTGTTGGGTTTAACAGCTTGTCAGAAAGGAGTTCTCTGGAACTTGGCCTTTGAGACTGGCATCTGCTCCTACAAATGAGAGTTAACAGATTGGAAACTCAGGAAGAGGTGTGAATTACCAGCTATTAGCTCACAAGGAAATTCAAACTGTAGTAATCTTGGAAATCTTTTGGCCCAGATTTTTAAAGTATCCCCATGATCCATCCCCTCCTTCTGGGGTAGTGCTTCTGCTTTGAAATGTTTGTGTAATTATCAAAAAATATCTGAAGAATGAACAGTGCCAAGTTCTTAGACTGGGAAGGAGACCGCCTCCCTCCCCCTCCCACTCCCGTTCATCTTAATATCTGATAGGGAAAAAGACAGAAAATGAGAAAAGAGAGAGAATGAGTTATTAAAATGTGAGCTGCTGACTTCTGAGCCCTTCGAATGAAGAATCAGTGTAAATCTAGAATTCCAGTTGGTCACTGGCAATGCTTTGTTGTTGCAAATGATTTTTTTTTTTTTTTTGAGACAGAGTTTCACTCTGTGGCTATGATGGTGTGGCATCATAGCTCATAGCAACCTCAAGCTCCTAGGCTTGAGCAATCCCCTTGCCTCAGTCTCCTGAGTAGCTGGGACTACAGGTGCCCACCACAACACCTGGCTAGTTTTTTTCTGTTTTTAGTAGAGATGGGGGTCTCATTCCTGCTCAGGCTGGTCTCAAACTCGTGAGCTCAAGCAATCCACCTGCCTTGGCCTCCCAGAGTGTTAGGATTATAGGTGTGAGCCACCACATCTAACTGAAAATACATATTTTTGCAGCTACATCCCTTTGCTGCTGATATATTTGAAGAAAAGGGTAACCTAAAGGCATGAGTCTTGTTCTGTCTCAAGCCACCTGTAAGTCAGTATTGGTTGTGTGGTGAATTGTAGGTAAGGGCTACTGGTCACCACCTGCCAAGGTTTATGTCATAAATGACTTATTTTTCTTCCACACTGCAGCAAGTTCACGGTCATTCTTAGAAAAGCACACACACTCACTCACTTGTCTTCAGATAAGCTTCATTGAGTCAGTCACAGGGAAAGCAGTCACTAGGATTACAAGGTGCTTAGAGCCCATTGATGAGTGACTGGCCTTGCGCCCCCTATGAATTAAAGTGTTGGTGTGGAGGAAGGGGTTGAAAAGCATCAAACTATGGTGTATCCCAGATGCCATGTGTCCTGGGAAGAGCAGAGGTAGTGATCTGCCCATTGTGCCAACCAGGCAGAAGAAATCCAATCCATTCATCTAGCTTTTTCCTCTTCCCATGGGCCCTAGAAGGTCAGCCCAATTTAAGCTCAGGCCTCTTAGGTACCAGTGTAGGGTCTGATTTTTCCATGAAATTCTCCCCATTTCCTCTGGTCTGCTAGCTTCTCCCCTGGGAGGAGAAAGCAGTAATCGGTTTCCATCCTCCAGCTGTATTTGCATGACATTAGTAAATACTAACCAAATGATGTTCAAACATTCTAAGAAGAGGAGTGATTCCGCTTTGCACCTGTACCTTCCTGAGGTCAAGTGCAGCGGGAGGCATTGGCATGTGGCAGCTGAGAAAGAAAAGATCAGTCTGTCTCAGCCCATATGGTGCAAGAAAGCCCTTGCAGAGCTTTCTTAATGTCTCTCAGCCACGGTTTTCTTATCTGTAAACAGGTTTGGTGACAGTACATGTGACAGTATTTAACTCATGTTAAATATTCCATTGCAGGGTTTAAATGACATCTCCAGGTGAAGCACCTAGCTGAGAGCCTGGCACCTATCCTGTTTCCCCGAAAATAAGACAGTGTCTTATTTTAAGGTGTGCTTCCAAAGATGCGCTAGGTCTTATTTTCAGGGGATGTCTCATCTTTCCTGTAAGTAGGTCTTATTTTCGGAGGATGTTTTATTTTCGGGGAAACAGGGTCGTAGGTGCTCTTGTGTTCTGATGGGGAAGCCCAGTTTGGGAGCTCCGTAGTAGGAGTGTCTCAGCCACACCCTTTATCCCACAGTTCACTTGCATTTCAAGCCCCCACTATGAGAATCTACACACTCCAAGCAGAGGGGTGTGACTTTGGTAAACTGAGTCCTGACTCAGAGATCAGGTGTCATCCTGGGGGTTGACTCCTGGTTCTGTGACCTTATATAACTCTTCATAGTAGGATGTTGAATCAGGTGTACCCTGAGCCTCACGTGTTTCATTTGTGACATTGAGATGATAATTTGATGTCAGGCTGCTCTGAGAATCATATGACATAACATCTGTCGAGTTGTCTAGACTTGAGTCCCACACAGCCACAGCCGCAGATCTCTACATCTTTTTAAATTTGTCTCTTTTATAGAGTAATAGGAGGGTACAAATGTTTAGGTTACATTGATTTCAATTCTAAGATAAAGTTCAAGTTGTAGTTGAACCCTTCACCCAGGGGGTGTTTTGAACACCCTCATATTGGGCACATTAGGTGAGATTTCCCGCCCTACAATCACCCTCCCTCTCCCTCCCTCCCTTCCCCCCTTGCTAGTCTATGCTTGTGTTTCTTCTTTTGTGTGGGTGTGTAGTTGTTTATATATTGGTTTCATATTAGTATTGAGTACATTGGATACTTTTTCCCCCACTTGTGAGATACTTTACTGAGAAGAATGTATTTCAACTCCATGCAGGTAAACACAAAAGCTGTAAAGTCTCCATCTTTTCTTATGGCTGAATAGTTCTCCATGGTACACATACACCACAGCTTGTTTATCCGTTCAAGAGTTGGTGAATTGCTTCCACCTCTTGGCCATTGTGAATTGGCAGCTCCTTACATGCCACAATCTTTTCTTTCTGACTTAAGAAGATGCTAAAAGAAGTAAGTGAGAGGAAAGGATTTGAAAGTTGGAGACACCCAGGGCTGTGTGCGGAACTCCGGCTCTGGGGAAATGTTTGGTGGCCTTTCGCTCCCCTCCGTGCTGATGGCTTGATGTTGAAGGACAGCAAGCCTTGCTGTGGTTTCTGATTGTATAATCATGGTCACGTCCACTGCTTATCCAGCCCAGGTCCCTACAGCGTTGGACTGGACACTTGAACTTTGGCATCTCCTCTCTGTAGGGTGAACTTAGGGCAATCTTTATGAAGAACTTTAGGTTGCAGAGTATTTTCACTCTTGAGAATACAAAGCGAATAATCCAAAACTCCTATCACTCAAGGCATGTTTACACCAAGCGTGCCATTTGGGCCGCAGGAACCTGTGCTGGTTTCTCTGTTTCTAGCACCAATGTGCGGGGTGATTTACCCTTCTAGGGCTTCACATGTTTTGGAGGCGCTGGCCCATGCAGGACTTACTAAGTGGCATTATCATTGCTATGAATTGCTCCTACTACAGCATTTCCAGACTGTTCCCTCTCTCTTGCTAATCTTAGGGGCTTTGTGGAGGGTGCAGGCCAGTGAGGTGGGGGCTGGAGTGAGGGTGGAGGCTGGAGTGAGGTGGGGCCTGAATGAGGGTGGGAGCTAGGCATGAGTAAGCATCTGGGGGAACAGGACTCTGGGTCCACCCCTCTTACTCTCACCCTCACTCCAGCCCACCACCTTACTCCAGCCCCCAACCTCACTCCAGCCCACCACCTTACTCCAGCCCCCAACCTCACTCCAGCCCCCACCTCACTCCAGCCCCCCACCCTCACTCCAGCCTCCGCCCTCACTCCAGCCCCCACCTCACTCCAGCCCCCCACCCTCACTCCAGCCTCTACCCTCACTCCAGCCTCCACCCTCACTCCAGCCCCTACCCTCACTCCAGCCCCTACCCTCACTCCAGCCTCCACCCTCACTCCAGCCCCCACCCTCACTCCAGCCTCCACCCTCACTCCAGCCTCCGCCCTCACTCCAGCCCCACCTCACTCCAGCCCCCACCTCACTCCAGCCCCCCACCCTCACTCCAGCCTCCACCTCACTCCAGCCCCCACCTCACTCCAGCCTCCACCCTCACTCCAGCCTCCGCCCTCACTCCAGCCCCCACCTCACTCCAGCCCCCACCTCACTCCAGCCCCCCACCCTCACTCCAGCCTCCACCTCACTCCAGCCCCTACCCTCACTCCAGCCTCCACCCTCACTCCAGCCCCTACCCTCACTCCAGCCCCTACCCTCACTCCAGCCTCCACCCTCACTCCAGCCCCTACCCTCACTCCAGCCCCTACCCTCACTCCAGCCTCCACCCTCACTCCAGCCCCTACCCTCACTCCAGCCTCCACCCTCACTCCAGCCCCTACCCTCACTCCAGCCCCTACCCTCACTCCAGCCCCCACCTCACTCCAGCCCCTACCCTCACTCCAGCTCCCGTTAGGGAAGCTCTACTTTTACCTGTTGTGGTTTGTCAATGACATCAGGGTGGGGAGAGGAAGGAAATGCCGAAAACCATCCCTCTCCTCTCTGAGTGCTGCCACTGGTTCCTTTGCTTACTGAGAGCCCAGACTGCAAGGAAAGCACCACAGGGGAATGGAAAAAATTAGGAGACCTGGAAAATCTGAGTTGAGGTCTAAGTTTATGTAACTGTCTATTAAGACTGAGTCTCTGAAACTCTTGTTCTTTGGTTTCTTCATCTGTTAAATGGATCCAAAGCAACCTCTCCTCTGGCCCACACAGGGCTGTTTTTGGATGTAAAAGTGCTTTGGATTTGGCAAAGTCAACTGGTATGTGCTGAGACCCCACTGCCCACTGTGCTGGAATCCTTGCTGATCTGCTGAGGGTGGGGCCCAGATGTGTCTCAGTTCATATGGGCTGTTGGTGAAGCTGTCTGAGATTTTAGTACTGTCCCAGGTGTGCACATCAACCAACCCACTTTTATCCCACAAGCTCCAAAGATTTTGTAACTTCTTATTTCGTCCTGGAAGGTAGGAAGGAAGGCTAGATATGCCTCGAGGGAGGTACAGGAGGTCCCTGGTTCATCAGCTTACCTGTGACCCCTTAGTTACTCCAGAAATGTAGGAAATGTAGATATTACCTGTGAGTAACAGTTTCTCTGCTTACTTCAACTCTCATGAGACACTTCCCTCAAACTCAACTGAACCACTTCCTCAAAGTGGCAGCTATAGTCCTGAGCAGAAACCATACACTAATTAGGTGATATAGCAGTAATTGTAACTACCCAGGAAAAAAGAACAAAACAAATTATAATACAAAGTGGAACCATCTTTTTTTTTGTTTTACTTGCAACAGGAAAAACCCTATGTGAGCCCCAGAGATGCTTTTTCATTTCATTTACCACATCCTGTGTTTCTGCTCATCAATCTGTTAAATCAATAAGAACCAAAAAGGAGCAAACAAAAATTTTGAGGCCAGAGGATTTCCTGATTGCCATGACAACACACAGGGGTACAACTGTGGTTTCTCTTCCTGAAGACTCGCTCACCAAAGATCACATGGCCTTACAGAATTCTTATGCCACAGTTCTGGGACACACACACTTTGTTGCCAGAAAGACTGTCAGATCCAGGACTGGGAGTGGAGTTTCAAACAGGCTTTCCATAACCTCTCCCTTCCCTAGTTCCATCATCACACCAGAGGGCCTGTCTTCAAGCTTAAAAAATGACCCAAGAACTTTCTAGGCTATGCCTTGGGCTGGGCATTTAGTGACCTTAGCTGAAGGGCCAGGGTAACAGCTGAGAGAACCTTCAGTATTCTTCTCCAATTGAGCAGCTGTGACAGGCCCCTATTGGTTCAGTGTTGGCTGCCATGACAGGCTCTGTGCTCCATGGACAAAAGGCTGAGAGGTCAGGGGCTCCTGCCAGATGCCAAGAAGTTGGGGTACATTTTTTTTCTAAGTGCCAAGTAATGAATAGTTCAGTTGAAAGCAACCCAGGACACATTCTAGAGGAAGTTCTCTGGGTATGATTGTACATGACTATTTTCTCTGCTCATTAAATCCTCATCTGCCTCCAGGGCAATTCCAGGAGAGACTGAGTCACTCGAGACTCATGGTCTGCATTGAGCAGCCAAAGGCAATTCGGCCACCAAATGTGATTTTGGCCTCATTCAGAAGAGGATGCTGAACAATATGCCCTTTTACCAGGCACCCATCACATGGGCATCAGGAGATGGGGGCGAGAGATGTGGGGCAGAGGGAAGGCTGCCATCCTTCTGGACGGGCAGGCCTGGGGGGAAGCAGGGGCTCTCATAGTTAGAGAGACTCCCAGAGAGAAACTTCTGGGCTTCGAAGACTTCAAACAAATGAAAAGCAGACTTCTTTGTGTCCTGGTAAGACAGTGGGTTGTGGCTTTATTAAGAACAGCTTGCTCAGACCTCTTCTGAAAGACAGTTCAGTAGCAGGAGCACTGGATTAAGAGTCAGGAATCTGCAGACCCCTGAGATTCTGCTTTGTTCATAACTGGCTGGGGGCCACACTCGGTCATTCTTGATTTTATTTCCTGTTTCAGAAGAGGATTTGGTTAGAGGCTTTCCACTGTTCTTTAAACATGGATGATTGAATAATGCTTTAAAAACAAACAAACAATGGCCTTTTCCCTCCCTACTTCTGATAAGAATTGGCTCAATTAGGTTTATGAGTTGTGTAATATATTTTGGACATGAGCTCAGCAAATTAGAGGACAGAAATAGAATTCTGGCTTTTTAATGATAAACATTGAGAAAAATAAAAACTTTGGAGAGTTCACCAATGCTTCTGGTTGTCAATGCTCAAGCGGTTTGTATGCATCAGACTCCCAAGATCTTGGTCACCTTGGGTGCCCTCAGTCCTGGGTGCCACGCCCCAGCTAAATCAACCTGGAGTCTCAGCTTGGACTGTTTAGACCTTTGAGTTTAGCATCATACATCAAAAAATGTCCTAAGGGTAGCCTGAGGCTTGGTAACCTAGTGCTGGGCCAACGCTGAGTCCTGGGGTCCTCTCCTTGTTAGCTCTGCCTGACCACAGTCACAACATTCAGGCTGTGATGGGCAGGAGGCCTGAGTACTATAGTTAGGGTTGGGCTCTAAATTCCCAAGGGCATCATGGGAAGACCAATGGGTAGAAACAGACAGACGGAGCCAGCCCATTGTTGAGGAAAGCCGGTGAATACTGAGACTTCAAAATCTTCTCCCCAGAGAGTGTGTGGGAGTTCCAACAGTGAAGTTTTTTTCTGTTGAAGCCTTTGGGCAAAGTCCCTGCCTCTTTAAGCTTTGTGGTGCAAAATCAAGAGATCTCTGATCTTAAAATAATATTCAGTAAACTCAAATTATTTTCTCTGTAGCTCTCTTTTAATGATTATCTCTCCACACTTTAAAAATCACATGGTATGGGCAGTGCCTCTGCTCAGTGGGTAGGGTGCTGGCCCCATATACTGAGGGTGGCAGGTTCAAACCTGGCCCCAGCCAAACTGCAACAACAAAAAAATAGCTGGGCGTTGTGGCGGGCGCCTGTAATCCCAGCTACTCTGGAGGCTGAAGCAAGAGAATAGCCCAAGCCCAGGAGTTGGAGGTTGCTGTGAGCTGTGTGACACCACGGCACTCTACCGAGGGCGACAAAATGAGACTCTGTCTCTACAAAAAAAAAAAAAAAAATCACATGGCATTTCCTGTGGTTTTAGTATCTCTCCCATGTATAAGCTACAGTTGAACATGGTAAAGTCATCAGCTTAACTGCCCGGTCTGATACCTGGGCCCACCAGTGACTAGCTCAATTTACTTAACATCTCTCAATGAATCAGTTACCTCATGTGTAAAATGGGGATAACAGAAGTGCCTACCTCCTGGGACTGTTGTGAGAATTAAATGAATTATTAGGTATAAAATGTGAATACCTTGAACCCAGAACAGGTGCTCAGTAAGTGGGTGCTGTTATTATATCATAGACTGAGATAAGTGAGCCATGGGAATTAGACCAGCAGGAGCTGGCCTCCTTTCCCATCTTCAGGATAAAGCACCTTCATCAGACACAACCTACTCTGGACCAAATCATTAGGAAAAAAATCTGATTCTGCCTCATCTGTCCTAGGGAGGTAACAGATAGGGACCCAGGCACATCTGGGCAGCTCGCGTTAGGAAGCAAATTCATTCATTTTGGACCATCTGGAAAAGCCTGGTTCAGAGAACTGGCAGTGCTCTCTCTGGGGGCAGCGGCTGGTAGGTTGTCTTCTGGTGGTCTCCAGGTGGGATGCACTGGGTTTGCTGTCCTCTCTCAGGACATGTGGCCTCAGAAATGGCCTGTGATGGGACACGGACCCTGCTGAGATGAAGGCTTGAAAGTTCCCACAGACAAAGCCAATTATAAAATTGAAAGTTGTTCCCTGAAATATTTGCTTTCAGGGAAAACAGTAAATGTTCACAAAATTTTCAGGTTAAAGTCATTTGAAATGTCCACTGGGGAATCCTCAACAAAGACCAGCCGGTAATTTTTTTAGATGGGATATGGGGAAGCGACCTGATAGGTAATCTTTTTGCACCCCATAAGTTGCTTGCCTGGGGGCGGGCAGAAAGAGAGCATTCATTCATTCATTCAACATTTGCCTACTATGAGTGGCTATACCAGGTACCAGGGATATAAGAAAGACATAATTCTTCTTGGCATGAAGCACACAGGGAAGTTCCAAAATTTCAGAATCCCAGAATTTCTGATTGCTGAAAAGACCTTGGAAATAATCATTTCTCGTAATTCTTTGCCTGGTTGTGTCACAGACTTCTTTGAGAAACTAACAAATTCCAGAGATGCCACCCCACCTGAACACACATACCCCTCCCCCCTCCCACAACTCTTGCATCCAATCATACAAGTTCACCTTGAAGACCAACTTCTGGATTCCAGGTTGCAAACTTCTTGCTGCCCAGCTTCATCACTAGGCCCCTCTTCCAACCACCCCCTATCCTCAGGAAGGACTGGGAAGATGTAGGGAATGACAGCTTTGTGAAAATGACACAATGCTCTCTTCCCAGCAGATGATGTGATTTTTCTAGCACTTGGAAAATGACTATGGTCGACCAAGAAGCTGTTCCTCTCAGGCTCTCCAGTCTAGGCAAAGTTCTGAAATGTGCTGGACGATTTTATTAGAGAGGTCTATTTTCCTTGACCTGAGGCTTAGGGGAAAGAATAGAGAAGACTGATGGTGGGATGGTCAGCTGTGACCTATCCAAGTAAGAATGAACTTACTGTGCAGCAGGCAGCATAGCTCAGGGGTTAGGACCCAGACGCTCCCACTTGGATGGCTTTGGGCAAGTTACTTCACCACTCAGTGCCTCAGTCTCTAAAACGGGCCTGGCAATAGTGCCTACCTCACGGCATTGCTATGAGAATTAAATCAGCTGACATATACAAGGCACCTAGTAAGTATGGAATACCCCATTGGCTCTTATTATTAATTGTCAAACACTGTATCAAGTGTTCAACTCATCTTATCTTATTTAATAGTCCTATGAGCCCTGACAGGTTGATGCTGTCTTCCCATCCAGGAGGAGGCTGACTGTCAGAGATGTTACTAACTAGCTCAGTGGTTCTCCACCGTCCTAATGCCGCGACCTTTAATACAGTTCCTCATGTTGTGGTGACCTTCAACAATAAAATTATTTTTGTTGCTACTTCATAACTGTAATTTTGCTACTGTTATGAATTGTAATGTAAATATCTGATATGCAGGATGGATTTAGGTGACCCCTGTGAAAGGTTGAGAACTGCTGAACTAGTATAACCTAGAGCAGTGGTTCTCAACCTTCCTAATGTTGCAGCCCTTTAATACAGTTCCTGCGGGTCACAACCCACAGGTTGAGAACCATTGACCTAGAGGGAGCGGCAGGGTCAGTATTCGAACCAGGTTTGAGCAGGCTGAAGTTTGGTGCTAGAGACAAGCTTTATAGAATAAAGAAACTCTCTTGGAGTCCCTTTTCCTAGCCTTCCTGATAGCTCCCTAGGGGACAGACTCTCCCCACACAGGCAGATGAGGCTCCTGGACGCTGGCCCTAGGCCCCCTGTCCTGCCCACAGCCCTGTGGTAATGAGCCTCTAAAGGTCCAGTGGTGTTTCTCCCTTAGGGAGGCTCCTCTCAGGATCTAAAAGTGGCCTCAAACTGTCAATGTTTTCCATTGAGCCCATTCTGTCTCTCCAGAGGGAGGGATTTGGGACTGTTGACTCATTACATGACACGGGAGATTTATTGGAGACCAGAGGACTCAATGGAAAACATTCTTGATTTACTTCCAGTTGGAAGAGCTTGTACAATTGAGAGCCATTTAATATTAGCCTCTTGAGTCAAAGTGAATCTTGAATCACAGAGGTCTCTGTTTCTCAGGGGAGACACACAGATATCTGAGCACTCGTGCCTCTGTGTAATGGTTGGCAGCTTGGCCAGCAACTGCCACCAGAGACCCTGACACTCTTTCCAGCAGTGTTCTGTGGTCCATGGCTACTCACACCTCAGCCTCACCTCAACTCTCCTCAAACCTTGGGAATATTAGCAGGTGTGCATTTGGGAGGTTGAGAGGTCAGAAAAACTGTCCAAAGCCTAGTGGTTAAGCCTGTGAGGTCCTGGTGCCAAGACTGGGTGGGTTTGAATTCTGGCAGTGCCATCACCACCTCTTTTCCTCTCTCCTTCTCTGTGCCTTAGTTTCTATATCTGGAAAGTGAGGATAATAATATTACCCCTCCTAGTATTGTTTTAAGGATAAAATGAGTTAATAATTCTAAAGTGCTTAAAAGAGTGCCGGTCATATGCATAATAAGTACACGGTAAGTATTAGCTACTATCATTGCTGTTGGTATTGTTAATACCCTTAGGAGTAATAATTTGGATTTGCACAAGTGTTAAAGAAATCTGATGGAAGGCCTTTATAAATCATCAAGACTTGGTCCTTTTTAAGGCAAGAGGGACCCACAGGAGGGAAATTGTGAACACCCGTAGGATAATTGACCTGAAATGAAGAATTTGGTGTGGTCATTGCAATTCTTCACAGGCCAAATGCCATCATGGTTATGAGTTGGACTTTTTCATGAGATGAACATCAATGTAAGCTGTGGAATTTTTACTTTGTGTAGAATGTCTTCATTCATTCAGCAGCCCTCTGCAGATACTTACAATACATTGAGCCCTGTTTGAAGCTCCGAGTCCAGGAAGGCTGAAGGTTGTTTCATTCCGTCTTGGCTGACCACCTGCACACACAACCACGCACTCTCTTGCCTACGCACATGTAGACACACTCACACAATGCATGCGTGCATTGGCAATAAAGTTATTTTCGCTGGTGCATATGAAACTCAAAGGATTTTACTCAAAAGTTTCAGCCTGAATTGGTTCTCCTTATATTTGCATATTCCATCTTCCAGGTGGCAAGCTTTTATAGACTTGATTTTAATAAGAAAGAAACTACTATTTAGCTCCCAACCACTGTCCCTGTCTCAGACTTTATTTTTAACCTGAGTGATGGCGAGCACCTGGGTCAGGGGCAGGCCAGTAGTTTGCCACTCGTGGCATCCGGCAGCTTCCAGCAGCGTCACCCAAGTTAGCTGATCAGGACGCTTTGTTTTTCTTTTATATGCTGGACAAGGAGAGGCCCCGGAAGGGCGGTCGTGCAGAGTGACACTTTCCCTCTGTAAGTCTAGCCAACTGAGGCCAAACCTGAAATGTCAGTAAAAACAAATAGTATTGCAAAGGCCTTGAACACTTCCCCCCTGTGTGTTCTTGGGGCCTTGTCAGCCAAGTGTGGCGTGTCTTATGAGGATGCCATTAGACCAGAAAAGGAACTAACTGCACAGACACAGGTTTTCCCTGTTTCACTTAGTTCTAATGTTTTGGGTTGTTTTCTAAGCACTCACCTGCTGACGATGCAAACAAGAGAAAAAAAATTGATATCGGCTTATGCTTTTTTCAAACTCTATTTTTTAATTTCTTGTCATTATTTTTAGATAACACAGGGTTTTTAACAGTTCTCTTATCTCGTTTTGCAGTCATCACACACTGTTTTCTAGTGGTTGGAACCTGTTTCCTGCTCGGGAAGAAGAAAGCAATTGTCATCTGTAAAGTTCAGTAATAATGACTTTTTGTCATTATCTAACAGTCATTTAGCTGTCCCTCTCTTCTTTTTGCAGTTGCATAGCAGAGTTGGTGTCAAACAGGTGGCTTTCCAGCTCTGCTGGAAGAGCTGGGTGACTTAGGGAAGCTTTTTAATTTTCCTGACCTTCCATTTCTTTACCTATCAGTAAGATATCATGTACGTAAAACTCACCTCTCAGGGTCCAGTGAAGGTGATGCAACACAGACCCTCAGACGGGCTGGGTACCGGTATCCAGAATGCTGCAGTTCAGGTCTCTCTTACTTCTGAAAATGCAGGGATATAGAATAAAGCAATTGGGATCCAAGAAGGAGACAGTAGGCTCAGAGAGAAATACTAACTTCCTCTGGCAGCTCACTTCTCTCTGAGCCTCAATTTTCTCATTGGCAAATAAGTAGTCTTCTCAGACCTATGCAAGTAAGAGATGGAGTCTTAACTCACACAGAGTGGTGCCTGGGCTGGCACCAGGGCCGCTGTCTAGAGACAAAATCAGCCTGTCTCCTTGGAAAGAGACTGTCACCAAGACCCAAGTAAGGGCCTTGGAGAAATGAAGCTTCACCGGGACAGTCCCAGTGACTTAACCTTTCCACGTGGAGTTCACTCAAGAGCAAACAGGATAATAGAGTTCCAGGAGAATAATGAATTTTCAATTAAGGTCTTTGAAGTCTCTTGAGATTGTTACACAAGATCTAGCAGAACACAGATTTCAGATTACTATCTGTAAAGCTCACAGTAGACCTTGTATAATTCCTTACACAGTTGATAGCAGCTGGTTTCATTTTTAATGCCATTAACTCTAAGGAGAAGTGGCTGGTTTTGGATCGTGTCAATGGATTAAAAGTGTGTTTTTGAGGAAATGTGAATGAGTCATTTGTTTGTTCAGTAAATAATTGTTGAGCGTCTACTCTCTGTTGGGCACTGTTGCCAAGTTGGAGATTTTATTACAAGGAGACATAGGCAGTAACCACGTGCACCAATAGATAGTACGTTGTGGGTGAAGACACAACAACCAAATGAGGAGAAGGAGAAATGTGGCTGGGGAAGGGTGTTCAGGAAAGGACTCTAAGGTGAGGGGACGTGGAGTTGAAATTCTGAACCACAAAAATGAACCACCCAGGCGACAGAGGGGAAGGCAGACATGAATGTTCTAAGGTGGGAAAGAGCTCAGAGTGTCTAAGGGAATTGAAAGGAAAGCTTTGTGCTCAGAGATGAACAGGCTACCTTGACATTAGAGAGGGACACAGGAGCCAGATCATGTTGGTCTTGGCTGTGGTACGGAAATTGATTCCAAGAGCAACCAGAAGCTATCAGAGGTTATAAGCCAGGGAGCAACACCATTGATTGTTGAAAATGCTCAGAATACAAGATTAAGTGCAAAAAAGACTCCTAACACTAGAACTGTAAAATCAGTATTATTTCAACTATGCAAACATATGTGTATACATTATGTGTGTGCACACACCTATCATGTACACATGTGTGGGAGCATGGATGTATTCAATAAAAAGACTGGAAAAAGGTACAGCAAAATGTTTGCTGTAGTTTTCTTGGTGGTGAACTTCTTTTCTTTCACTCCTTCCCTGAATGTTGTATGTTTTCCATGAACTTGTAGTACTTCAATAGAAATAAACCATACACTTTTGAAAGCTTTGTTATAGAGTAACTGATGGTGAGAATGTAAGAGCGATGCTACTTTAACTTGTCTTATCTCTGACCTGAGCTTAATGTAATGGTGCATTGCAATGCAAATCTTGAAGGTTTTGGCCAGTAGAAGAGTGCATTTGGCTTTTTAAGGAGTCTATCCTAAAATGAACTTCTTATTCTTCCCATATTATTCATGCAAAAGAGTCTAACATTTCTGTTTCATCCCACAGATCTAAATATAACCTGCCGCTACTCAGGTATATTTCATGTGGAGAAAAATGGCCGCTACAGCATCTCTCGGACAGAGGCAGCTGACCTCTGCAAGGCTTTCAACAGCACCCTGCCCACCTTGGAGCAGATGGAGCGAGCTCGGGAAATTGGCTTTGAGACCTGCAGGTAAGGGACCAGCACCCGGGCACTAGCAAGAGCTGGTGGCCGCCTGGGGTTGAGTGGGGGCGGGGAAGGGGAGGTTAGAGCCAGAAGGCTCCTCCCTTACAGCTGAAGGAATAATTGACAAAAGAGTTGACCCCACCTACCAATTTGGCCAAGTCAGTCTGGAACCTGTAGAACAACCAGAATTTAAAGTCGGCTAAAGACACCTTTATGAGTCATTCATGGCAGAGGGGAGCCCAGAGGAAGCCATTAAAGGTCATTTTGGTTGGAATCCCCTGGCCTAACATGCTTCCACAGCACTCGCTTGGCTTTGAAGAAGCTACAGTATCATTGTTGGAATCACAAGAAAATGCAAAGCAAATAACAGTGTTTAAAATAAATACGTGGCTGGGGAGTCTTGGTTCCGGGAAGATTTTTCAAACAACAGTCTCCTTCTCTCTCTCTCTCTCTCTTTTTTTTTGTTTGTTTCTCTTCTATGCTGTTCCGATTTGAGAAAGCAAAAAGGCATGCAAGCTATTAAGAAATATTATATTAAGACATACTATTATTGGGAGGCCTGAGCAGTATTTCAGTGCTCTCTCTATAGAGCCTTCCTCATAGAATCTTTTGGCTCCAGGAAAATCCTAACAGGCAGAGGCCTTCCTTTTTGAATTTGCAGTGGCTCAGTGATGAGTGGTGCAGGTGGAGAGCAAACCGCGGGGACCACCCCGATGAAGTGTTTGAGTGTGGTTTGTTTTCAGTAGAAGAGGTCTGGTCAGCTCTCCCCCAGTCTGTGCTTCTGCAGTGTCTGTAGGTGACATGGTTCCCCTTTCTCTGCAATGCACACAGATAGCCTTTGCTAAGTCAAGCTACAGAACTCCTGATGGAAACCATGAAATGTAAATTACACTCATCTGTCCCCCATCCTTGGTCACAGAGTCATATACCTACATGATGAGCGATGGCTAAGCCCTTTTTTGCTGAAAGGGAAAAGGAATCTTTTATCTAAACCTGCACTGCCTAATGTGGTCGTCACTAGCCACATGTGGCGACTTATGCTCACCTTAATTAAAATTACTAAAATGAAAACTTTCGTTCTTCACTAGCAGCAGCCACATTTCAATTAGCTACCAATGGCCAGTGGCTACTGTATGAACGTCACAGATTGTGGAACATTCCTGTTATCCTAAAAAACTCTACTGATCAGCACTGCCCTAAGACAAAGAGCAGATGGACATAGAGGGAGGGGGGAAACTCTGCAAGCTCCTGCACCTGTGCTGGAGGCTGCAGAGAACAGAGGCCAATTAGCCATCCATTTATTCTCCTCCCAAGGCTAATTGTTTAACGGTGGTCTTGGCTAGGCCACTAGCCTAAGAAAGCAGATTTAGTAAGCTGAATTTTGATTGTGAAATGTAGACAAGGCCTATTTGCGAAATACAGAGATGTTGTCCTAGGCTGAGAACCGGCGGAGTTCTTACGACTGCTGCCAGCCAGTCAGTCATGAAGCACTTACATCCTGGGAGGCCTTCTTCCCACTGGCCACCCCCCCCGCCCCCCACTTAATCCTCTGACCTTGCTGTGAGTCGATATCATCAGCCCACTTCACAGATGAAGCCACGGAGGCCTAGAGAAGTTCTGCATCTTGCCCTGGGCCACATGTGAGGCAGGGTTCTGGTCTTGCTTAGTCTGAGTCCGGGACAAGTTTTTCATGATCAAGTCCTCCCAGGCAAAGTGACTGGGGGCAAAAAAGGCGGGAAGAATGCTGCATGGATTTGCTGAATGTTTCTTTCCTCTTTGGGAACAGTAACTTACTCCAGCTGCACATACACGCATGCATACATTTTAATATCCCCAACTCACACGTTGCACAACACAACACTGGCAGGCAACTTGAGATGGCAAGAACTCAGTGATAACTTACAGAAAGAGTGTTCCATTCTAGAATGTTGGTGATATGCGGACCTGTTGACATGATGTGGCAGGAGTGGGGGTGGGGAGGAGGCCCACCGAGGAGTGTTATTTATAAAATGAAAAGGAAAAACCATGCCAAAGAAATCCATCATTTCACTCATAACTGGTATTAAGTGTTGCAAAACTCATTTCCCTAACTTTACTGGGTAGCGATGAATCAGAGATGTGCCATAGGACAGACGGCAGAGTCTCACAGGCTGGGATAAAACCTCAGCAGCTACTCTCCTCTGTCTGCCCCACCCTGATTAGTAGCAACCTTCAGATACAGAGAAAGTTATTAACATTTAATTGGGTCCCCTCCCACCTCTAAGCTAAAGAGACGGTGGGGAAACCAGTCGGTCTGTTCAGAGGAGGAATTAGTCATTCAAGCTGCAGTTGCAACACAGACAAAATGATTTCTATGTGCTGAGAAACTTCAGACTCACAGACGTTTCTGCGGGTCTCTGTACTCTTGCCCCCAGCAGGAAAATGAAAAAAAAATCCATGCTATGCAGTTTAGCCAGCATTGCATTTTCAAGAACCTGCTGGGTTTAGCTTCTTCCTGTCTGTCTTCACTGCGCATCACCATATTTTCTTAGCCCACATCTCTCTCTCTCTCTCTTTTTTTTATTTCAGGCATTTTTTTATTCACCAAAAAATTATGTAATAATTGAGTTTGGAGCCACCAGTATGCTGCTCGGAGGGGCAGCATTCTGTATGTTGTGTCTGAAAAGGTCCCCAGCTATAACAAGGTCCTAGAAACACCTTGGTGAGGGGTGAGGGTCAGAGGAGCTAAGCATTTCTCTGGCTGTGCTGCTTCTGGAAAGTTCCTGAGCTTAATGAGCCATGGCTATCTGCTTACTTAATTGCTATTATTCCCATGGTAATGACAGTTAATTTATTTCTGATGGCAGTGGGAGTATGCCTGGGAAGCTCAGGATGCAGACTGCTGTGTACTTGGCCTGTGAACAAGGCCTCGAGTTCAGAATCATGAGTGTGGAGAGAAGGGCTCATAAGAAAGGTGAAGCCAGGAAGAAAGAGTTGGGGTGGGTGGGAAGTGGGGCTGGTCTGAAATTCATGCGCTGCAATGAAGAACCCTTCTTCCCATCCGTGGGAGCCAACCATTATATGTATTTTCTGGAAAACGTGAAAATAATTGAAAGCCAGCATGAATCTGCCGTCTTAACTTCTCCCTTCTGTGACCTAGGCTTCCTTCTGCTTGTTCAGACCGACTCAACACGGTTGACTACAAATTTTATTTGGTGCTAGTTTTTCTTTCACGAATCTTTTTCTTTAAAAGAAGCCTTCTGTAGGTCTCTAAATAAAATCACTTTGTCTCTATCAACCTTGTTGATTTCTTTCACTTTCAGCATGTGCTGTTACTCTTGGATGTCACATAACTCAGTTGTTGTAACCTCCAACATCCCTGGGGGTGAATGGAATGGAGCCTTGCACCGCATTAAATTTGTCACTTGATGGGATATTATGAAATTCCTGTCTCAGCCCCACAGGTTGACGGCCTCTTGCTTGTCTTTTGCAGGTATGGGTTTATAGAAGGGCACGTGGTCATCCCCCGGATCCACCCCAACTCCATCTGTGCAGCAAACAACACAGGGGTGT
Organism: Nycticebus coucang; assembly: GCF_027406575.1. NCBI lineage: Eukaryota > Metazoa > Chordata > Mammalia > Primates > Lorisidae > Nycticebus > Nycticebus coucang. The sequence continues at coordinate 29,663,379 of NC_069793.1, read as the reverse complement.
ACATCCTCACCTCTGAAAACTCCCAGTATGACACGTACTGCTTCAATGCTTCAGGTTGGTTCTCGGGGTGTTTTGGTGTGGCTGTTGTCCTTCTTATCTCAGCTTAAGTGGGGATTCATGTAACAGACACTCACTAAATGCCTATGCAGAGGAGACAAGAGTCCTGTCTCTAAGGAGAGTATGTACTAAGTTGGGGAGATGAACAATAAACACACAAATATTAAATACCTTATGTGAAATAGAGAGTGATATGTGTGCCATAAAAAAAAAAAAAGCAGAAAATGAGGCTAAAGAGTGCAAAGGTGTTTTGGGGCGCTGCCTGTGGCTCAGGGAGTAGGGCACTGGTCCCATATACTAAGAGTGGCAGGTTCGAACCTGGCCTTAGCCAAAACTGCAAACAAACAAAAGAATAAAATAAATAAAATAAAATAGGGTGGCACCTGTGGCTCAAAGGAGTAGGGTGCTGGCCCCATGTACTGCAGGTGGCAGGTTCAAACCCGGCCCCGGCCAAAAACTGTAAAAATAAATAAATAAAGTGTGCTAAGGTTTTTTTGTTTTTTTTTTTTTGAAGATACTCAGAGAAAGTGCCTCTTGGCCTGTTCCAAGAACATCAGGGAGGCCAATGTGGCTAAGTCTGGTGATCAGAGGAATGAATGCCCAGGAATAAAGTCAGGGAAGTAAGTGGAGCCAGAGCACACAGGGTGATTCATTCTCAGCATGATGGGAAGTCATTGCCGGTTTTGAAAGGGGGAGTGACATCAATCTAACAATAGCTTTGAGGTGCAAGCCAAATGTCTTAGCTGAGAGGTATTTATTATGTGTGACAGCCAGAGAAAAGGCTGGGAAGAATATGCAGTAGGCCTCTGACCCTCCTGAATGTCCCTTACCCAACGGTTGAGACAACCAGAGAATAAGGAAGCTAAGTTAGGATGTAGGTGCTGGGCTGCTGGCCAGCTCCATTCCTGTCTATGGGACTTTCTTCCAACCACTAGCCTAGAAACTCATGCTTACATGTCTAATTCGAGCCCTAGCAAAATTAAAGAATTCTATGCATCATGAATTTTCAGAATCTTTTGAGAAGGATCAAAACCATAAATGTCAAATTTTTGGATCCCAACTATCAAACGTCTTGCTTCTTAAACTGGCCCCCCAAAGTTTGAAGTAGTGTGAAGGGAAAGAGGAAGCCTGGAGGTCAACTTGGTTCATCTTCTGGAGTATCAGTTTTCCTTAGAGATGGGAAAGGGATATTAACTTAGCTAGAACGTGACTTAAGACATTATGTGCATGAGACAAACGCAGACATGTGTGGTAGAAGAGTAGGAAATCTGCATGGATTTTTAAGCTAAAGAAGGGACAGGCATCAAATGAATTGTAAGATCTTACTTCTGCCTGCCAATAAAAAATAAATATAAAAAAATAAAAGAACAAATGAAATGTGAACTTACATCAGTGGCTTTAGGCTACACCACCTACCCATTGTTGCAAGAGCAGAGGGGATCGGCGTGGGAATGCAGAGAAGAAATCTAGGGTTTAGAAGAGAGTATCAGGCCTGGCTAGTTGAAATGGAGTTGGGAAGCCAATACATTTTGGCAAATATTCTTAGGACTCTAAATCTGTGGAGAGACAGACAAAACGAGGAGGAGAACATTGTAGAGTGCTTGCTCCTCCCTGCCATATGAGTCAAAAACACAGATAAAGTTTGGCCTTAAGGAGAAAAGTCCAGCTGTATTGCCCATATACTTAGAGAATATATATGGGAAATACATACCCAGTTCTTAGACTTGCACCCAGATGTCCATTCTAATGATGTTAAATGGAAAAATCACATAGGAATAAATAGGAAATAGGCACAGAGCAATGTGTGGTCCAGCTAGCTCCATCTTGGTGCAAGAGGTTGAAGGAACATTTTGGGAAGAGTGTATGCTTTAGATGAAGGGGTGGTGCAAGTCGAAAGGACCCACGTGATACTGCACTCCTGAGAGTCTCTGGGCTCTGCTGCTGGCATCTCCCATTGAATGTTGTTGAGTGAATGTTTGCAATGAACCACACAGTTGCATACCCACATTGTCCTGCCTGTTTTACAAGTTGGTAGCACTTGCCAGAAAGAGCCTTCGCTCAAAAAGGTGTTCACATTGTTTTTTGGCCTGGAAATAAAACCATCTAGGCAGGCTGCTACTGAGAATTTTCTCCCTGCCCTTAATTTCACCCATCCCCCAAATTGGGCTCGTCTCCACAGAAAGAATCAATAGCATCAATTAACTTTTCACTCCTTGGAGGATTAGTTGAAAAGTTGAGAAGTACTGGAGATATATGGCATGCCCCCATGTCTACATTAAATAGGAAAGCTAGAAGTAATGTTTTCCCTTTTCTCTATTTTCCAAATTGACTCAGTCCCAGTAGGCTGCTTCTTATAAGTTTTCCTTTAAGTGTAAAGAGAATATTTATTGGTCAATTCTATATACTCAGCACAAAGAAAGAAAGAATCAGAGGCTGTAATTCTTAAAGAAAGTAACAATCCCTCTGATTTAAGGGTAGATTAAAAAAAAAAAAAAGAAGAAGAAATTAACAGCTTCTTGGAGCAACGAGACCAAAAACAAAGAAACTGGAGAAGAAGATAAATATGTCTAAGAATAAAGGCATTCTAAATGTCTTGGATTACAGTCAGATGATAGAGGTGTTGAGAGAGCTACAGATCTTGATAACCTTCTGCTCCATGCAAAGAATCTGTCTGGAAAGATCCGTGAATCTAACGTAGCCCGAGAATTAGTAGTAGATGGTCATGTCCTCGTACTGTGACCGCATCCATAAACTGGCTAGAGGGACAAACCCCAGCTCAATCTTAGCAGATGATTTCTATAGGCTTCAAATTCTAGCAGTATTTCTGGAAACCATGACCTGGCAGCTTACAAATGAAAATAAGGCAGACCCTGAGAAGGTATCATGTCTTACTTCTCAGTAGCTAGGGCCCAACATGAGCCTAGTGGCTCTGTATGAATAACCCAGAGAGCCGACTTGAATTTACTCATTTATTAAGCTTGTTGTCAGTAAAGTGCTTCATTTTCTTTTGAAGGTGGAATTATGAGGAAGATTCTACCTTCATTTATTTACCCACTCACTCGTTCAACAACCATTGGAAAATATCTCTGGGAGAACTAGAATGTATCAAGCTTTAAGGAAGGTGCTTCTCTATCTAGCATCCAGTGATTAGTGGTTAGACTGAGTAATTAATGTTCCTCTTGGTTATTTTAGTGGGCTGGAGCCAAGATTTCTGAGAATTCCCATCTTAGAGACTTTCTAAAAAAGCCTTTGGTTCATGGATACATCACGAGGTCTAACTTTCCAAGCAGTACCGTGCTCATTATACAGAATGAAAGGCTGTCTAACGAGGCCCTGGGATCACTCTTGAGAGCCTGAGCGCGTTAGTTACACATTTGGGTCACCATCCATCTTTGAGCACTTGCCAGCTCTGATGTTCTTTGTAAGAGTTAAGGTGAATTGGAGCATGAAGGGGGTCCATTTGAATGAATGCTCTCATCATTTACGAAACTGTCTTCGTGTTTCTGGCATCGTGCCCCATTCCGTTACAACTTCCTAGAAATTCCGAGTGTACTGTTATCAGAAGTTGTGTTTGAATGTGGGAGAGATTGTTCTGTCCCTGGCATCAAGAAGCCATGATTCAAGGCCTATTTCTTAATGTGTGCTGCACATGAACATCAGAAGCATCTCCTAGCTTAGGCTGGTCTCCAGTGGCATTTCTAAGACAAATACATAGATACTCCCCCATAACTCTCAGGTTGATCATACATCTTTCTTTCCTTTTCCTCTTTCTTTCTTTTCTTTACACCTTTCTTTCCCTTTCCTTTTTCTTTTCTTTTCTTTTCTTTTTTCTTTTCTCTTTTCTTCCTTCTTTCCTTCCTTCCTTCCAAGGACAGTTTATTTTATTTTATTTTATTTTTCAGTATTTCTATTTTTAAATTTCAGATTCATATGAGGGTACAAAGGATTAGGTTACAATGTTTACATTTGTTAGGTAAAGTCCCTGTCGTAGTTGTGTCCTGAACCCAGGAAGTGTGCCATATACCCTCACATTGTGCCCATTAGGTGAGACACACCAGCCCCCCTCCCTCCTTCCTCCTCCCCCCTCCCCTTCCATCTTCTACCAACTTGAATTGAATCGAGTTTTTCTCTTGTGTGGGCAATATACCTTTATTTTTTAGTAAGAAAATTTTTGAATTTTTTTCCAAAAACTGTAAAAAGCAAAGAAACCTTAACTATTATTTCTCTTCCTACCATGACAGAAACATATTCATCTTCTGTCTCCTTTCTTCTTATATGTTGTGTATAGTGTTGAGTAGATGCTTAAAAAGAGCAAATGATTCATTGCGGCACCTGTGGCTCAAAGGAGTAGGGCGCCGGCCCCATACATGGGAGGTGGCGGGTTCAAACTCCACCCCTGCCAAAAACTGAAAAAAAAAAAAGAAAAGAAAAGAATAAATGATCAGTTATGTCATAACTTTCTTTAATTATTTCTTATGGCATTACCATTTAGGATTTATCTAAGTGCTTCTTGGCTTGTATGTATTTACAGACCATTTTGGAGGTTAATGTCTTTGTTGTGCTTGCTGGGAAAAGATGTTTCCTGGTGCTGGAAGGCAAACAAATCCTGTTTTATTCAACTTGTATTTTTGTTCATTGTTATGAGAACTCAACACTTGATGGCAGGACACATAAAATACTGTGATAACAGCTGTCCTTGTGATAGCAGTGAGGGCCTGCCTGCCCGCCTCGACCCCTCCATGCTTCCATCCCTCCATCCATCCATTCATTAGCCATCTCTTTCTTCTTTCCTCTTTGCCAAAAGCAACTCCGGGAGAAACTAATCTAACAAACTGCCATTTTACATGTAAGTATTTACACACACACACACACACACACACACCCCCAGTATAAAAGCTGCAATACACGAATAGATCCAACCTTCCCATGACAGCAAAACCAGTTTAAAGCTATCTGAGTTTTTAGATCTCAACACACCTTCTAGTCGCTGAGTGGAGCATTGCGGCTTGAATGGAACGGTTGATTAAGCTATTCTGCCATATGCTTTTAAGACCCAAGGCACGGCAGGCAGAATGCCATTTCCAGGGCCTGTTTTGGAGGGCCTCACTCAGTGCCGTGCAATAACACCTATGGGTGATCAGACAGGCCTGCAGGACATGCAGAATCCTTATTCCTGAAGGAGGGGGTGAAGGAGTAGAAAATAAATGGAGAACAAATGAAAAAGAAGCCACAGGTACCCTGATAAGATGCGCCAAAACAGCCATCTCAGGAAACTAGACATAGACTAAAGTCTTAGACTTTTAGACTTTGCTTAGACTGAAGGTGGCCACTCCCGGAAGCCACATGTTGAGAAGTGGTCTACACAGAGCAGGTGCTTAGAAAGACCAGCTCAGTGAACGAATCACCAATGAAGGACTAGAGATTTATTGGCTTGTAAATATTCTGATCCTGTAAATTCTTCCTCGATTAGGTTATTAACTTTCAGATTATCATGCTCTTCCCACAAATGAACATTTGGTCAGGCGTGTCTGCCATGCTTTCCCATCATTACTGTAGATTTCTGAAATTATAAATGCTTTTCTCATGATAGTTCATATTAACACATTTCTTTATTTTTGACATTTTATGCAGTGTTCCCACATTACCTTTATAACAGCATATTTAAAAAATCCTCTGTTCTGTACGCTGCATGAGAGAAAGAGCTGTGTTTATTTTATTCACATGGTACCCCCGGGCTTCCATATCTGTATAGTGCCAGATACAGAATGTGTATGTTTGTTAATGAATGAACTTTCTAGGGTGGAGGTGGTAAGTTAAGTTTCCAGAAACTTATGAAATTAAGTAAAAATGGAAAATGTGTCATAAAGGGGGGAGAAGTTCATAGTAGACTTATTCGGTGTCAGTTATTTGGGATAAGTTAAAATAAAACTCCATCCTGACTGACTAACAGACATTGCGATGAATTTTGTTCACATTTTAAAGAGATCTCATGCTTTTTTTCTTTTTTTTACCCTGACCCACAGCTCCGGAGGGAGAAGAAGATTGTACATCAGTCACAGACCTGCCCAATGCCTTTGAAGGACCAATTACCATAAGTACGTATCTGGTCTAAAAGTTAATTGAGTTTTCTCATTCTTGGGAAAAGGATCAGGTGTGTTCTTATGGTTTGTATTTGAATAGAATATTAGTCATTTCCCTAAGGCTAGAGATGGTTGGCCACGATTCAGTGTCCCTTCCCCTTTTTCTTCTGTGCATTAAAACTGCTCCCTGATTCCTCTAATGCATTGTTCCTCAAACTTCAGTCATTTGGAAACCACTTTTACATTTTTGTGTGTGTATCTATGCACACGGCCTGATATTTTCCATTTAATTGACTCATTCTTTCCTACTTAAATACATTCATTTGTAAAAAGAAACTGCTTATAGAATATACCAACATCCCTTGTCATAAAAAGAAAGCAACCTCTATGATAAATTTAAATGTAAGAAAAATTAAACACTGAATCTGCTTTCTCTTACAGAGGGAGATTAGTATATGTCAAGGGTAGGGACATTCTGGCCCTACATAGGAATTATCTCATAGAACTAAAGTATTGAATGATATTTATGAAGGGTGTAAACTTCCTGATAAGGGTTTCAGCATTACTTATACCATATCTATTTCAAATCATCCTATCTGTACAAGTATGTATCTGATACTTTAGATTTGAAAATCTCAACCAGAACTTTTATTTTTATTTATTTATTTATATTTATTTATTTATTGAGAGTGCCATGGCATCACAGTTCACAGCAACCTAGAACTCTTGGGCTAAGTGATTCTCTTGCCTGGGCCTCCCAAGTAGCTGGGACTACAGGCGCCCACCACAACGCCCAGCTATTTTTTGGTAGCAGTTGTTATTGTTGGTTAGCAGGCCCAAGCCAGGTTCGAACCCACCTGCCTCGATGTATGTGGCTGGCTCCCTAACCACTGAGTGAGAGAAGCCGAGTTACAACCAGAACTTTTAAATAGGTCAGTCAGTCTGCTAACCTTGTAGCCTCGCAAGTAGCTGGGGCTACAGGCACCCACCACAATGTTAGGCTAGTTTTTTCTATCTTTAGTAGAGACTAGGTTTGGGAGTCTCTATCTTGTTCAGGCTGGTCTCAAACTCCTGAGCTTAGGCTATCCGCCTCAGCCTCCCAGAGTGCCAGGATTACAGGCATGAGGTTTGAACAAGACTGGGTCTAATGTATGCCTGGCCCATAGTAGATGTTCAATAAGGGCTCTGTTTCTTTGATTCCCACAGATCTCTTAATTCTAGACCCATGTAAGTTTGGTCAATCATATTTCCTTACCAGATCTTCATCTACAGGGATTGTCAGAGTGATTGACAATAGTTCCACTAGAGCAGTGATTCTCAACCTTCCTAATGCTGTGGCCCTTTAATGCAGTTCCTGTGGGTTGGCTCCCAGAGGTTGAGAACCGCTGCACTAGAGTAAGCTAGATAGGTAGATAAAAAGAATCTTAAGTCCCACCAATGCAGTACAATGCATCCCAGCTGAAGGCACACTTGTATAGTGAGTGGCCCAGACTGGAACACAGCAAATATTTCTTTTTTTAATTTGTATTGTTGTTTTGATTTGATATTTATAGATAGAGTCTCAGTCTTTCACCCTGGGGTTGAAGGCTGTGGTGTCATCATAGCTCACAGCAACTTTAAACTCCTGGGCTCAAGTGATCCTCTTGCCTCAGCTTCCCAAGAAGCCAGGGCTGCAGGCACCTACCACAATGCCCAGCTAATTTTTCTACTTTTAGTAGAAACAGGGTGTGGGTCTTGCTCAGGCCAGGACAGCAAATATTTAAAAAAAGGGACAATGAACAAATTCATTCTTGCTTTTTCTCTTTAAATGTGTTCTAGTCATTTGCTTGCTTAACCCAAAGATTTTGGTCTTTTATGTATCTGTGCTCATTAATTTCAAGGTTGAGTTTAACAGAGGACAGCAGAGGGTCTGGCAGTATTTAGACTTACTGATTTCCTAGTCACAGGTGGCTTAAACTACCCTTTACAAGAGAAAATCTAAGTCTTCAATGATCTGCAAATGTATTTTCTCTGCTGGGGCTTTTTGTCTTCTCCTTCAGATCTGTTTGGGGAATATATGGAATGAATAGCAACAAATCTTATATGCATTTCAGAAGGGACAGCAGGGAACCAGCTGGGAGGATATCATTCATTGAACATCCATTATGCTGAGTAATGTACTTACACTGTATCACATAACAACCCCATCCAGAAGGTAGTGCTACGTTATCCCCATTTTAGGAGCGAGGAAATGAAGCTCAGAGAGTTACCTCCTCTAGGGCTATAGGAATTTGTGATCCAAACATGAGGACTTCCCAGAACTTCCCCTTTCTCTCCCTGTTTCCAGGGTGCAGGGGGGCCAGGGGACGGAAGACTTTCTTAGTGCATCAGCCACTCTCTTCCAACACACAGTGTGGTTTTTCTTATTACAAAAGAAAATAGCTTTGAAGTCCCTGTTCCACGTGTACGGTAATGCACCAACCTTTCCTATACTGCAAATATCAGCCGTGCAGTTCTGAAGGTCCCTTTTCTCTCTCCCAGCCATCGTGAACCGAGATGGCACTCGCTACGTCAAGAAAGGAGAATACAGAACAAACCCTGAGGACATCAACCCCAGCAACCCCACAGACGACGATGTGAGCAGCGGATCCCCCAGTGAGAGGAGCACATCGGGAGGCTATAGCATCTTCCACACCCACCTTCCCACGGCTTACCCAGACCAAGACACGCCCTGGTTCTCCGAAAACACGGAGAGGGCCCCGGCTACCAGTAAGGAGAAGGAATGGTTGTGCTTTCCCATAGCCATTCTTTGGCAAACTATCTCTGACCTTCCTGAGTCTTAGGCATTCATGTGTTGATTTTTCTCCTGTCTCTAGACATGTAGACATGGTTAACATTGGAAGGGTGGCCATTGTGGTTGTCAGTGCTCCACATGCCTTGACTGCAACTGCCTACATATTTTTCCCCATCTGTAACTGTTTTTCTTACTTTGGGATAAGAAGTACCATATTAGAAGTTTTTTTTTTTTTTTCAGAGAACCTCTCCGTGTTCTCTTCTCTCTGTGCATATGACAATTCAAGCCTGTTACAAGAAAGATTTTTATTTTTCCTTCTTTCTATCTTGTTCTTATCCCCCTTCAGATAAGATTATTTCTGTAAAGTTGGGGTTGTGGCGTACGCATACAATTCCATTGGTTCCTTTATTCATTTAACTTTGTGTTTTATACTCGTGTTGGTTGTATAATACTCGTATTCATCAACCATGAATTACTAAATAATTCCTTTATCTTTGACCCAAGGAAGCATATCTGGTGGAGTTTTATGATCTGAGTAAATAAGTGTAGGAGTTCTATATTTCAGCCTATTGGGGCAAGTTCTTAATGCTTGCCGAAGTGTGCGGGTAATTTATTGCTGGGGGCTGCAAGAGTGGAACTGTGTAAACACGGCGTTAGATTTCTCTGGGCTTCTGTCCCTGTGCTTCGCTTCCATTGGACAGTGTTTACATCTCTCTCTTGTCCCTTTCTCTGCTCCCCTTCTTTTGTTTTTCCTCTATGGTTTGTTTTAGAACAGGTTTTCAGGTTGGCTGTGTTCCTTCTGTGAAGGACTCATCTGACTCATAAAGGGCGCTTGCAATCTCCAGCTCTTTTCCTAGTATGGTGTGGATTTCTCTTTTCCTGGCTACAGCTCCTGAAGGGTGGAACTCTTGCCTCCAGATGGAATGGCAAGAAATACCCTGGCTTGTGAATACTCAAGACAGGACCCTTTTCTATTCCTTGTCACCCAGAAGCCGGGGAAACATACACAGCAATCTGATTTAATTTAAGTTTACTTGCTCAACGGTGTTTTAAATTTCTGTTAGTCACTGGCTGAGGAGCAAGGGGTGATATAAATAGGCTTGGGGTTCCTATGATTCCCTGAAGATTCTCTGAAGCATGTTGAAAAGCAAGTATTTTCAAACTGCCCCTGCTTTCCTGGCTTATTGGCTCTTTGGAGCTCATATCACCTTATTGTTCGCAGTCCCGTGGGCAACTGTTCTTGAGAGAGCTCCTGAGAACCAACCAGGCCGTGTGCTGGTTACCTGGTGCTTCTTCAAAGATCTGGTGCCTGGCCTTTTGCAAGTAACTATTAATATGTTGGAGATGTTTATCATTAGGGCATGCAATTTTGGCAAATTTTGGCAAACACAGTAATTAGTGGTCTCAGCAGGAAGCAGAACAGGTCTGCCCTAAAGTACCATGACGAGACTTAACTTGTAAGGACTAGATTAACATTCAAGCCCAGCCTGTAAAAAACAGTATTTCACATGTATTTTAGAAAAGACTGTCAGCATATTTTATGAACTTCCATATCACATCTCTTAAAGACTGCATCTTTCCTGCCTTAGTTAATCCATAAATTTATTTTAAGGACCTACAGACCATGTACCAAAGCTATATGAATGCTTGGGATCTGGTGGTAAGCACTGAGCAAGTGATACTGAGAAAAAGTAAGGATTAGTGAAATATTTATTTATTTTATTCATTCAAGCAACTTTTGATTGAGGTCTTTTCTGTGCTGGACATTGCTGTAGTTACTGGGAGCTCAGAGGTGGACCTACCTTCATGGAGATGACATATTAATGTAAGTTCAGAAATCAAGGAAAAGAAGAGCTATGAGACTTAACCTAAATGCAGTTCAGGATTTGACCTGAGAAAAGAATTATGCTTTCCTCCTTCCAGAGCACTTAGCCAAGTTTCTATCAGCTGTTACAGAGGAAGATACTAATATATGTACCAGATGAGTCCAAGGCCAACCTGAGAATCATTAAAATACTGTAGGTTCCATGAAGGCCAATGGCAGCTCCAGGAAGATTCATTTATGCAAAGAAGGGCATGAAAGAAACCAACCAGTGGAAACTTGAATGTCGTATGTGGCATACCAGGAAAAGTTAGTACTGATAAGTCCAAAGTAGAATTGTGTTTTCAGAGTCTAGTGAGGAGATTCCCAAGACCTGATCACTGTTGGACTGACAGCTGGGACAGACTGGGAGGGAGTGACTACAAACTCTCCCTCATGCGCTGCAAGGGGGCAGAGGTCAAGAGGAGGGCTGGCTGAGTGCACAGAAGAAGCCTGCCTTTCTTAAGGGTCCTTAGTGGGTGGCAATAGGAAAAACTAATAACAACAACATCTGGGTAGCTTTGGACTCTTAGCTGTAAATCTTCTAAGTGTTAGTTTTGGAAGGGCTCACCTGGAGGCGTGTCCTCAGCCTCTTCCTATTGGTGATCTGCAGCTCTCTGGAATCCAGAAAGCTAAACTAATTCAGGAAGCAGACTCCTGCCTTGGAACACTCTATTTCCTTATCTTCTGGGTGTCAAAGGAATCATTTTTTTTTTTGGGGGGGGTGTCTGGCATGACCTACTTGGGTGGGGAAACCTGTAAACTCTGTTGGCTAAGCAGTAGCTTTTCCCATTTTTTCTTCTCACAGAACTCCTTTCAGGAAGACTGAAATCACTCCTATTTCTATCTTGTCGTGTGGTTTTATTTCCTCTTCTGCGGATTTTCTAGGGTGAGGGCTGCGGGAAGTTTGCTTCTGTCATGAAGTTCCTAGCATGATAATGGGGTGTCTGCATTTTCCAAGGGATGCTCAGGTTTATCTGGGAGCATCATGGGTGAATTTGGCTCCTGTCGCCCTACTCTGTGTCCTGACCTCTAATGTGTTCTTCATAGCACAGAACACATTGGGCCAGTTGTTGGCATTTGGTATATAGAGTCAACGTTTTAACCTAGGGTTCCTGGACTTCCAGAAGGTTTAAAGATAAGGATGTAAGGTACTCAAGAACCCCTCAAATAACACGTAAAATTTTGAGAGTATGCATAAATAGGGTCTCTATTTTGAAGAGAGAGACCATAGCTTATATCAGATTTTCAAGGAATATATGACTTAAAATGTGTTGTTGTTTTTTTAATCTCAGTTGGCTTAGATGTTTGTCTCCATGATTTTTGCTATTCTGCTTCAGTAGGAGAACATGCTGAACTCAAATCAAACTAGAGAATCAAATGTGAGATCTCGAATTGCAAAATGTCACCAATTATCCTTCTCTAAATTGAAAATAATCTAGAATTTCTCTAACTTTGGCAGTTTTGGTTTTTTTTTTTCCCAAAACATATACTGAATTAGAGTCCAGAGTGTCAGAAATGATAGATGGATACTTGAGGAAGCTTTATCTAATTTCAACACTTTGAACACACACTTTTTGCAAAAGTTCATACTTAAGTATAAAGTTTGATTTGTAGACAAGTGGAGGCGGAGCTTTGAAATGCCAGTTGTCATCACCAGCTCCTGGGTGCAGTGCTAGACGGATGTGAAAGATACAGGCTAGCAAACCCAAAATAAGAGGAAAGCAACCTTCTGAAATGTTGCTTTTAAGACCTCCAGTTTATGGCTTGATCACCCAATCAAGTAAATTACAAAATCTCTTCCCATGACAGGTTATTAAATTGCTGCTTGATTTTGCTGAGAGCATGAATCCAGGGGGTTTAGTGTGGAGAGTGAGAGGAACTGCGTTGGTATCCATGTGAAACTGGCATTTCTGATGTTGTTCTGACATTCTGGGAGACTTTAGAAGCTGGAAAGATAAAACTAGGCCCAGATTTTCTTTTCTAATTTTGATTCAATAATAGATACAGACATCATATATAGAGAGAACTAAAAGTAAAGGGTTTTTTAGAGGGAACCTCACTAAATGGTATTTTCGTAATTGATCCAGTTACCGCAACTGTGCACTCAAACAGCCACGCAGCAGCTCAGGAGCAAAATAATTGGAGGTGGTTTTGGTTTGATAATTCACAGCCTAAGACTCAGGATCTCACAACAACAGCAAAAACAGGTAAACTGTTTCATCTTTTGCTTATCAGCTGTCCTGAATGTTAAGGCAAAGGATGTCCAAAGTTCTCCACTGCTGTTCCTTCACCATCTGCAGTAAAAGCAGGGTTGGGTACCATTTCCTTCTTCAAAGAAGCTTGTGGATCTGGGGATACTCTTATGACCGGATACTCTTAAATGCCCTGTTTGTTTTCCTTTTAGCAACAGGAACATAAAATCAGGATTATTTTTCTTTTTGAGGAGGAAAGAAATCCTATGAATGAATGAATGAGTGAATAAAACTATGAAAAACTATGAATGAATTGACTACGGGCTTAATGCAGAAATGTCCTCTAGAAAGAAGCCTATCAGAAAATGCATGCTTCTACTTTCTGCTGATCTAATATCATGTCAATAATAATTGAAGGAAATGCAGATTTTCTTCTGCTATTAAAGTATAGGCCCTGAGCACCTCTTTGGGCACTTAAAAACCTCAAGTGTAAAGTTAAAAAAGTTAGGAAATGATCTCTTGCTCTACAGTAGAGTCTAGGCCTGTAATAAGCACCTTGGATATTTGGCTATTAGCTCTAAATCCCTGCAAAGTCTTTTGATATGGGAACTTTGGGGGAAAAAGATTCAAAACTACATATCAGTGGGAGATTACAGGCATGTCTTCATTTATTAACTTTCACTGAGGGAGGAAATAAGCATATTTCAAAATAACCAGGCATTCTTTCTCCAGAGGGGAGTAATAAAAATGGAAAATTGGTTCTTTACATTTGTTGAGTTTGGAAGACAGTGGACACATGATATCCTTTATTTCTATCATCATGTAAGGAAAACAGTGCTGATGTTAATGTTCTGCTTCTCTTATCACAGTGATTAAGATCATACCGGGGTGGGAAGTGGGAAAGATTGCAGAATAATGAAAATGCAAATAATGAAATATTGCAGAATAATGAAAATGCAAATAATGAAAGATTGCAAATAATGAAAATGCTATTTTTCAACATTCGCTTTATTTATCTTCATAGGACAAACAATGTGAAGGAAAAAATCTTCTTGGCAGTGTTTCATCTTGGGTCAATTCTGGGCTTTCTTGTTAGTTGATAAAAGGAAATCTAACTCACTTTCCTTTTTGTGTTTGGGGATTCCGTGATAGTTTCAGCCTCTCTGCTTGAACTGGTTCTCCGCTTTTTGTCTACTATTCTAATGTCTAATATTCTTCTGCACATTATAATTGCAGAAGTGACAGTCTTTGGAAGTTTAAATCAAGACTTTTGCTTTTGGTCTTATCAGTGGGCTCTTTGGGTCACTTCATCTCTGTCTATCCTGTTTGATTATCCTATTTTCAAAAATAGGACTCAACATGTTCTGTATTTAATGCTTTGCAAAGTAGAGGGTTGATTTGTGCAGACAGGAGATGACCATGGGAAAGGTTCTTAGAGGATGTAGACTCTAAATGAAAAAAGTGGAAAGGTTCTTTGTTTTTTGGTTTTTTTAATTTTCTACTTCTATGTCATTCTTCCCTGTGTTTTGGATGGTTGGGATGAGGTATCTGTGATTGCTGGCAGAAATATCATATCCCAAATTCTTGGAGAATGATATTGGTTGCGCAAGATAGATCGTGTGGAAGATTAAGGAACTAGGACTCTGAAGAGCTGAGTTTTAGAGTCTTAAACTCTCAGATTTGGAAAGGATGTTAAATGGTCTGGTTCAGTCAACACTCCTAATCATTTAATCTCTTACACAATTTTCCTGCCAAGTGATCTTTCTGATGATGGGGAACCTAATACTATACAAAGAAGTTCTTTGCTGGATAGTTCAGACTATTGATTTCTCACATCTGATATTTGGAAGAACATTCATCTCCCTGAAATTGTCACCACAGATCCCAGTTTGGCCTCATGAATCCAGAGACAAAAACTTAATACCTCTTTTACGTTATATACTTTCAAAACTCAAAAACAGCTTTCACACTCTCCTTAAGACCCCTCTGTTGCTAATTAGCCTTCTGACTTCAGACAAGTCAGAAGCTCTTTGTAGCACAAATTTTTTGTCTCTAAGTTGAGGGGAATGAACCAGATGATATTTAAGGTCCTTCCATCTCTGACATTCTATGAACTCCTGTTTGAACTACTAAAATAAATGCTTTTTCCCACTCTTTATGCCATCTATATCAAATATAGATGACTCTCTTGAGTAGTAAAAGAATACAAGAATATGCAGTAGGAACTTGCAATTAATTAATCTCTCAACAATTGATTCAGTCGTGGTTACAACAGCTTTGATGAGCTCTAGTGTTACAACTCCTGAAACAACCACCAAGAGGCAAGAACCCCACCATTGGTTTTCATGGTTGTTTCAACCATCAGACTCCAAGAATCATCTTCACACAACAACACAAATGGCTGGTAATGAGTTATGATTATCTCATATCATATGTTTTCTTGACACTCTTTAATGATTTTCATTGACTTGTGGGATGTTATTAAGACCTAGTTAATTCTGCACTCACAGATGCTCATGAAGACTTAAGAGGGCTCATGAGCTCTGAGATCTGTGTTTGATTTTACATCACTAATAAGCAGATTTCTTCTTTGACTCTGTAGAATTAATGTAGCCCAGGAAAAGGCTACATTGGGTTTTTCTTGATGACAAAAGAAAATTGTGACTCTGAAAGATTACTCACATATTACTCTAAAATTACCAAAGTCACAAAACATGTTTGACTTTTCATGAAAAAGTAAAATAGCATAGATAGGTATGACAAAATATAGGAAATATTCATCAATGGAGCTATTGTTGGGATAGAAACTAATCATATAAAAAGACAAATGGTTATTTCCCAAGATAGCCTGAATCTCATTCAAAATGCAGGAAATCTCTTTTTTAGTAAAGGGATATCTTCTAGAGAGTAGTCACTGAGAAGAAGTGGAAGATTTCTGTCTCCTTTTTTATGATTGCATCAAAAAAGAAAAAGTGATAATTTTTCAAACCTCAAGTATAGTCTATAGTTGTTAACCCTTTTGATTAGTTAACAAATGCCAGGAATTATTTCTCTGCTACTTGACTTAACTTTTTTTGCTCTGTGCTCAAGTATTGTTGGGAACTGCAGTATGGATTCCATTTGCATTTAGAATTATAGTGATCTGTTGCTGGAGAAAATGAACAATTAATAAATTGTGAATACAACAGTGATATTTTAGAAACAATGGAAATGGGTTTACATTCCAGGGTTTTTCTGAAGGTGTCTTGACAATGAAAATAGCCACATGTGAAATTTTTCCATTCTGTTC
Source organism: Nycticebus coucang (assembly GCF_027406575.1). Classification (NCBI taxonomy): domain Eukaryota; kingdom Metazoa; phylum Chordata; class Mammalia; order Primates; family Lorisidae; genus Nycticebus; species Nycticebus coucang. The sequence goes on along the minus strand of NC_069793.1, from coordinate 29,647,124 downwards.
TTGACATCCTATCTTTAATGGCATGTACTTAGTGAGTTAATAAATGTACCTGAAAGCATAAGGGAGTTTTCATTGGCTTTAAAAAATATCATTTTGTGGGGTTACATCCATGTTTACTCTTTTAGTTTCCCTTGAAAAGAATGTTCAACTGCAAAGAGCATAGCCAGTTGTTGTGAGATCTATATATTAGCTTCAGAGCCAAAACATGAGAATTCCGGGCACATAAGTCAACTTTCTCACTTTGTTTTTAAAATCCTGGGAAACCCGTTATGCCTTCTGTGCCTGATTTCCTTCCTTTGCAAGTGGGTTGCTTGGCATTTTGCTCAACCACTAATGCAAGTCACCACAACAGGTACGGATTCAAATACCATCTCAGCAGGCTGGGAGCCAAATGAAGAAAATGAAGATGAAAGAGACAAACACGTCAGTTTTTCTGGATCAGGCATTGATGATGATGAAGATTTTATCTCCAGTACCAGTAAGAATAATCAATTACAGTAGAACCTTTTATTCAAGGCTTACTGATTACTGAGTGGTGCCAAATATGGATAGTATCTCTCCTGGGAAATAGTTATGTGAAATGTGAGTGAACCTGTGATTATATCTTAGTTATACCCTAATGAGATTGTGGAAGAAGAAATAGAATTTTTTGAATAGAAGCCAAAATATATTTAGAGGAAAAATAGATCTCTTTTGGAATTTCTAATGCCTCACTTTCTTCCCTTTTTATCTATGAGGTCTTCTGCTACAGAAACTCTTTAAATTATCAAGCTTTGTCAGAGAAGGGACATATTAAACATGATAATAAGCATTCGTTGTATACCTACTGCGCTAAACGCAGGGAACACAAAGAGGAAAAAAAGCAAGAGCTTTTGCTTTCAAGGAACTAATGGGCTATTGGAGCAATAGACTTAGAGAATGTGAGTAGGAGGCTATTAATTAAAAGTTGTAGATCATGCTAAATTGAAGGCCCTAGTAAGGCTTAAAAGATGGGCAGTAGGACTCAAGAATTGTCTTATGGTTGAAGTCAAAGAAACGAATCCAGAATCTTAACAAATGAACTGCACACCAATATAACAGAAAGACATTGAAGGGAAAGGCAAATGTCAGCTCACTTGGACTTTAACAAACTATTACTAAAAGCTGATAGTGGAACCACTATTTTCATAGCACCCACATTTGTGACAATTATAACATTTTTTGAGAACAAGATGGAAATTGAGCTTCAAATGACCATAAAACATTTTTAAAAACATGCAAAACTTTGTCTAATATTCTGCAGATAATTGAGTTTTCTGCACATAGCTGACCTAAGACTTTGCTGAAAAGAGCTGAGAGTCCTGAACCTGACTCTATTGCAGTTCCTGAGCTATCACAGGTCACTGAAGTTCTATCGATCCCATTAAAACTTGAGAGTTTTACCCCAACATGGATAGTACCCAGGGAGGAAGGACCGCAAAAAAGAAAAAAATAGCTTAAGACTTGAAGGCAACTGAGCGTATGGCATGGGTACAACAAATCATAGAGATGAACTAGATTTTTATACACAAACATTTACGTGCAGTATTTTTTAAATGTGACTCCTATGCAAGAGCTTGCTCTATGGAGAAAAGGAAACTCTTTTTACTAACTTCAGAAAGAAAACCAAATAACCCCAAAACACTAGAGTTTTACTATTACACTGTCTCTTGAGATTAGGATATGGCCCTGCAGGTGGCTCATTACTAAAAATGTTGTATTAATACTTGAGAAATTAAACTTCCTTGGGTGGCAATGCAAAGAAGTCAACCTGCAAATCATATGGTCAAGCCATAGAGAAAATCTTTCTATAGTATTTTTTAATCTCCATGGCATATTTTCCTATTTGTTAACTTTTCTACTTAGTATCTGTGTACAGAATTCAACAGGATGCCCTGTTTTTTACTGAGGGGTGTGATAACTGCCACTTTTTCATGCATACTGTGAATGTGGTTAATGGCTTTAAATTTGATATTTAGAACTTGTGAAATAGAGCTGATAGTATTGTAGTTCTAGAAAGGATTTTGTATTATTTGGGTATCAAAATTAAGTTTGAAAGAATTAGGACGGATTTGCAAATAACTCTTTCACAAAAGACGTTGATAATAATTTTTACTGTGTTCCTTCTGTTAGATGCATCTCCCTTCTCAGCCCTAACATATTGGGTGACAATATCAGGGCACTGGTGGATGGACACCTCTTTTTTTTCGGTGTGCTGTTATAATGGTGGCTGGTTGCCTGTGGTTTTTTTCCTACTGAATGGTGTGTCTTGTTTTTCTTTCATTGGCAGTGAATAACTTCCTTGTGATATGTTTTGTATTTGAGGAGAATACATAGGTGTTTGATAAATATCCAGAAATGTGTAGCTCAGCTATATGGATGGTCTAGGTAGATATTGGTTCTTGGAATCATTTATAGGAAAGCTGTGTCTATTTAGGTGTCTATTTCTCCACCAAAATTACTAACGGAATAAAGTAATTATCACTACATCACTTTCAGTATCTACCTCTCCAGCCTGAGGACCCACTGGTAGCAGTGGCAATACAAAAAGTTCTTGGGCTCTCAAGTGCAGAGGGACACTGCAGGCTGCATGGATGGGCATAACTGTGACGTCTTTGCTTATCCTTGGTGGAGGGCTGGTGTTTTCAAAGCTGTTCTTCCTGCTTGCTGGAGCTTCTTTGACTGCTTTTTCTGGAATATCTCGTGTTCTGAACCCCAAGGTATTCTATGCCGGAATGCAAAGGACTCTGAGATGCTTAGCAAGTAGCTGAATTAAACTGAAGTTGCTCTCTGCTTTCCCTCCATTTCCATGTACCCATCTATACAACCTGGTATAGATGATTCATTGTGTTGACCACAGAAGGGAGAAATGCACAAAACAACTGGTGAAGGCTCAAGAAATAACATTTTCTTAATTGCTTCAATCATCATTATCACAGTTTCAACCACACCACGGGTTTTTGACCACACAAAACAGAACCAGGATTGGACCCAGTGGAACCCAAGCCATTCAAATCCAGAAGTACTACTTCAGACAACCACAAGGATGACTGGTAATGGGTTATGCATACTTAAAGATTTTTTTACCCTTCAAAGCCTCTGATGCTGCAAAAGTCAATGATCAGGACACAGTGGGAAATTAACATCTCATCAACAAACTCCTAGTGAACTTTCATGGGCATACTGAATTGCATGTAAGAGCCAGTTATCAACAATACTGTCTGGGCTCAGGGCATTTTATGTTGTTCATTATAAAAATGAATATACTAAAATGTTTTAGGGTGCTGCTCTTGACCAAGTGGTTATGGCAGAATAACAAATAACCATGAAGAAATTCCATATTGATTTTCCCATTCATTTGAAGAAATCCCCCTTGATTTTCTCTTTGGAAAGATGAGTGAAGTCACCCCAGATCATTGAAAGTAGATAGAGGCACTATTTAGGCATAGAACTGTTAAATACCATGTACTTCAATGGAAGAACAGTCATTAAAAGTTGTTTGATAACAACATCATCACAGTAGATGTAGACAGAAGTGGTACTAATAGTCATGGAAAAAACTGGATCAAGGAGCCACACCCCGCTCTCATTCACCATGGGCACTGTAAAGAAGAGGAGACCCAGCATGCTACAAGAACAAATAGTAAAGATGGCAGCCAGTGGCTCTGGTCTAGTTGAGTTAGTAAGACATTCCAGAGACAGGAAGGTTCGTTTAGATACTGGCCACATCTTCTGTTTCCACATAGTAATTTCTTTTATACCCAGAGCCTGAAAAGCTGCCAAATTTGCACACAATTTTTAGAAATTGTAAGAAAAATGCTAACTTGTTAGGTTGCCCAAAGGCCAAAATGTTTAAAAAGTAGATCTGAGATCCAATTTTTGTGTTAAACATTCCTAGAGATTCCATTTGGGTGACTTACGGGTGTTTATGGAAATGTGTCATGAAGAGTGTGTTCTGATGCATAGTGGTAGAATCTGGAAAGGAAGATTGACCCGTGAAACAATTTTTGGGATCCTTATTTTCTGCAAAGATCTTTAATGAATAAACTTTTCCTCCCTACATTCTGTTCCTCACGTTGGTACAGAAGGGCATCCCCATACACTTGGGAGGAAAATTGGTAGCACACATGGTCTATATTTGATTCTGCAACTGGTCTTTTTCTACTTTTAAGCCCTCCCCCTTTTTAGGGGGAGGTTTTTAATTTTAATTTTCTTTTTTTTTTTTATTGTTGGCGATTCATTGAGGGTACAATAAGCCAGGTTACACTGATAGCAATTGTTAGGTAAAGTCCCTCTTGCAATCATGTCTTGCCCCCATAAAGTGTGACACACACCAAGGCCCCACCCCCCTCCCTCCATCCCTCTTTCTGCTTTTCCTCCCCCTTAGGGGGAGGTTTTAATGCTCATACTGTTACTCCTACTGTTTTACAAACATCTCATGTTTTCTAAAACAATTTTAAGTGTCATTACTGGACTATTAGGATAAAACTTCACCCAATAAGAAATACGTGGTCTTCTTTTCTCTATCCTACTGAAAGATGCCTATCTTATTCAAAAATTTTTTTTTAAATTTATTTTGAATAAAAACAGATTATAACTTTTTTTAAAACAATGGATCAACTATTTTTCTCACAGCCTTAAAAAATGCCTAAAGAGAAAATCTAAGAAATGGCCATTTAGAAGCCAAAGGGGTTTAGAACTATGGTTTGAGAGGTATCTTCAGACAACCAAAGTTTCAGACATCAGCCAGGGTGTGGGGGTTAATAAATCCTGGGCATTGCACTGAACATATCCAACAGGCTTTACATGCCATCACTTACCCCAGTCAACTTGATATTTGCATAAGGATTATGGCCTTGAGTTAACAAGGGAGTCTTCTGTTAAGAAAAGGAAATAGAAAGCAAGCTGCAGTCTCTTCAGAATAGGATTCCGTACCACTTTCCTTTGGTTCATAACAATATATCTTAGAAATTATTTAGACAGTGTGTACTCAAAGAGAAGAAAGCTATTACACTTTAGAGGCTTGGAATTAATGAGCCTGTTGTCAAAAAGTGGTCATTGAGGGTTATTAATGCTAGAGGGTAGTCGAAAAATCAGACTTAATGGAACTTGACAAAGAGAAAGCAGCAAGTATGGCACTTCTCTACTCGGTACTCACAAAACTTAAAGGGATTCTGGTTGGTGACTTCCAGGCTCTATCAAGTGAACTTTACAACTTCTAGAAGAGAATCAACCTTCATCTTTTACGACAGGAAGAAGACACTCTGCTATACACAAACATATCGTGTTCTCTATACACAAACAGACACAGTTGATCTCTTTCATATAGACTTTGAGTAACATGACAGAGTATGTTTGGATTGATTTTTCCCTTTCTGTAGTTTTAGTGGTTTTTCCAACTATATTATTTGTCAAGGATTTGTAACCTAGTCAATGGGAAGTAAAACTTAAGATTTGGGCCTTTTTTCTCTCTCACTGGATAACCAGTTAATCCCAGCAATGGTTTGGCAAATGCAAGGGTAAAATGAGGACAAAACATTTTCTTTCTTTTTTTTTTTTTGTAGAGACAGAGTCTCACTCTATGGCCCTCGGTAGAGTGCCATGGCCTCACACAGCTCACAGCAACCTCCAACTCCCGGGCTTAAGCGATTCTCTTGCCTCAGCCTCCCGAGCAGCTGGGACTACAGGTGCCCGCCACAAGGCCCGGCTATTTTTTGGTTGCAGTTTGGCCGGGATTGGGTTTGAACCCACCACCCTCGGTATATGGGGCCGGCGCCTTACCAACTGAGCCACAGGCACCACCTGACAAAATGTTTTCTTTTTTACATGTCTTTGCTGTCATCAATTCACATATATCATTTTCTAAGATAATAAATTTACAAGTTGCCAAAAACACTTTGGCTTGGCAAGTTTATAGGCTGTCCTTTTCTTGATGAACTCAAGATTTACTATGAGTTGCTATAGACAAAAATGTCAGTGACTTTGTGACTTTTTCTGAAGACCCAGTGATGGAATTTTATTTCACTTATTTTATCCCTTTTAAAACAAAAGTTGAGATTTTAAGAATGTCACACAATGCTATGGTTTACCTAGTGTCCCATATTGACTAGAATAGTTTTTCTTCCACTAAATTAATTTTGTTAAAGAGTGATTTTAGCAATTTTTTTTTTTTTACAGTTTTGTTTCAAAATGTTAAGAGGGTACACATGTTTCAGCTACATGGATAGCTTATGTAATGCTTTAGTCAGAACACACAAAAGTGTGCCCATCATCTGAATAGTGTTCATTGTACCTGTTAGGTAGGGCTTTGGATTTTAGCAATTTTAGATGCCACGAGAACACGACCATGTCATGGTGTTAGTAGAGTAGCATCCCAGCTACCCTAACATCTTCACTGTGGGAAAATCCACTGCTGGTGCCTTGCCAGTGTATGTGATTTTAGGTTACACAGCCAGCATTCAGAAGGCCTCTTACTATGCTGATCTTGTCATAAACTGTTAAACGATATGTTCCTTTCCCCAAAATGACTGGAGCAAAGAGGTTATTCCTTCAACAAATAGCACTCTCAGATAGGATATGTGAAGCCATAGGCTACAATAAAAGAAGAAGAATACTGAGACTTCATAGGCTGTGATCTAGTTCTAACTTTATGCCAATTTGACTATATGATTTTGAGTAAATTAAATGCTCTTTGAACCTCTGTTTCCTCATAAGAAAAATTAAAAGATTGGGCCCCTTGATTTCTAGTATCCTTTTCCAACTATCAATGGCCTGTCTCCTTGCTACCTTCCTTCTCTGCTGAGGAACCTAGATAGGTAAAGCTCACAACTGACCTTCTTCTCACAGTCCAGGCAACTCCTAATAGTACAACTGAAGAAACAGCTACCCAGAGAGAACATTGGCTTGGCAACGGATGGCAAGGGGAATATCCCCACACGCCAGAGGAAGACTCTCATTCAAGAGCAGAGACAACCGGTAATGGATGGAGTCACAAGCAAACTTGGGTGGGGACTTCCTTTTGGGTTAAATGTCAGGCCTGGAGGACACTGAAAAAAAAGACACTGAAGGAATTGTCATGAGACATTAGGCTCCTTAATAAATTATATTGCACTTAGCACAGAGCCAACCATCATGTGATCACTGCAAATCACCTGAGCAAGAATGGATACAAGCACATAAAGGCACACAGGGTCCTTCAGATGTAGTTTTGGGCATCCCCTTGTGAGGCTATAGCAGAGACCCAGATCTTATAAAATATTCCCTTTTATTTTGTCAAAGAATCTACTCTATAATGTGGGTGCAGACTTTACAGTGTCATTCTATGAAACACTGGCCTCTGAGAAAGCACTTTGTCGGAACCCCAGTATTTAAAGAAATGGAGCCAGACCTTATGAGAAAAATGACCCCTGTTTGATGATACGTGGTCATGTCTATTTAGTAATTTCTCCTTGCATGTCCAGTGGGGTCTTTTTCCTTCTGTTAACAAAAAGGTATCTTTTCTATTCTTGAATTGTAGAATTGTGGAAATTAGACTTGAATCTGTCAAACTCCCTTGCATGATTCTTTTCTCTGTGTGACCTAAGTATTGAAATGTACTCAGCCTTGGAAAGAGTGTGGATTACAAATACACTATCGGTATTCATGAAAAATATTTCTATGTTTTTGTTTGCGATATAGAATATAATGCATAATGGCTTTCCAGTGCATGGCAGAGCAATGGATTCAGTGACCAGCTGTGTGGTGTGGCTGTTGCTAAAGGGACACTGTTATAATCTTTTCTTCTTGTACTTCTTTATTGGCTCAAAATGAAGCAGTGTGCTTCATTCTTAGATGTCATTTATACCCTGAATCCCACTGTTAGAAGGTAATGCTTCTAAAGGATTCCATTCATGCTTTTGAGATGAATGGCAGTTGCTTTCTTGTTTATCACATGAGAAGCTCTTACCTGATTTCTACCTTCGATCACTACTAGCCTCATGTGTATTTTGCTGGAATGTGGTTGTCTCAGGATGACATCATGTGATGGGACTCTTATACTTCCACCCTCAGGGGACTGTGGCAGCATGGCTTGTGTCAAGAACTACTTTTCCTTCATCTTCCCTTGATGTCTATAACTCATCCTCTATCCACTGCAGAAGTTGCTGATGCTTTTGTCCTCTAGTTCACATGCTGATTTCTAAGAAAATGAGCATGCATGAACCCAAACCTGCTAAACATTTTCCTGCATTGATGCAACTTCCTTGCCCTCTACGCTAGGAAGATGGTTTCATTGTCTTGTCTAGAGAATAAGATCTTAAAAAAAATAAATAAATCAGTATATCCCTGGCCAAGTGCCCATTAACACTTTGACAATTGCTTGAACTGCATGGTCACAACAGCCTCAGCCTACGCCAACCACCCAAGTCAGAAAATGACAACACTGAGTCAAGAGGACAGTTCCTGGACTGATGTCTTCGACCCCATCTCACATCCAATGGGACCAGGCCATCAAACAGAAAGGATGGGTAATAGCCTCTGAACTTTTTTATGCATTGTGTTTTTGAAACCTAGCAAGTGATTGTTGCTCTAGAAATAATGTAGAAATATGCCCTTGGCTTTAGACCAATCTACTTTCCTAAAGGACTTGCAGTTTCTTCCAACATTAGTTTTCTTGGTAGGAATGATAGGCTTATTCTTCTGAATAGAAGTCCTGAGCTGAAAGTGAAGAATTTAGCAGGAGGTTTGGCAAAAGAAAACATTTAACACTGAAATATGTCTAACAATGTGAAGCAGTAAGTAATAGATGTGAAATGAAGGTTGCCAACAATAAATGCTAAAGAAGTTCAGAGAAACCTCCCACACCCACCAAGAGCATCAGGGAAAGGTGGATCAGATCTGGTTTTTGAAAAATGGAAGAAAAAAATCTGGATAGTCAGAGAAAGGAAGTGGAGGGAAGCTTTTGTATGAAAGAAACTCATGTAAGGGGAAGCATGAAGGAAGAAAAACCAAGGAATGAATATGTCAAACTGAGTGGATCTATTTGTCATAAAGGAAGATATGTTTGGGTGGCTAGGTCAGGGCCACTATGTTCAGTGACTTCTGTGCCACATGTAGACACAGCTCATATGTATGTGCATAAGGTGCCTCGGGACTCTGAGGACATCCATGGGGAAAAACCAAGCCAGTAAAAGAACATGAGACTCAATACTAAGTCTCCATACTGAGGAAGAGAGAGAGAGTCCATTAAATTGATGAACATGTCAAGGACAGTACAATTGGTCTTGCTGTAGAATGGTGTGATTGATACCTCCTGGAGGATTCTACTTATAAAAGGGAAGAAAGACATGAGTTTCTAGAATCCATCATCAGAATCATCCATTTTCCTGGGAGAATATCCATTTGGAGTTTTGATCTGGGCTAGCTGGATTTTCCTCTTTTTTGAAATCTGGGATAGAAGGGTCAGTCACAGTTTTGTCCTAGAGAGATTTTTTTTTTTTTTTCACAAAGTCTCACTTATTGTCCAGGCTAGAGTGCAGTGGCATCATCATAGTTCACTGCAGCCTCAGATTCCTGGGTCAAGTGTTTCTCCTCCTGCCTCAGCCTCCTGAGTAGCTGGCATTACAGGTGCACACCACCATGCATGGCTAATTTTTCTATTTCTTATAGAAACAGGGTCTCACTATGTTGCTCAGACTCTTAGCACATTAAGGCTACAGTAAAGATGTGGGTGCACAACATTCTAGCACTTTCTTCTGGAGTCATTTGGAATGGATGAAATCTCCCCAGAGGCAGTAATGTGCATGGGCTTTGACTGAATTGGAGAACCAGCAATATCAATGATGTGTATGGATTGTTTGGCCCCCTATTTCTTTATAGGACTTGTTATTTTAGCAGAATAGATCTGGGATCACTATTAAAAACATTGGTCAGTGGGTTCAGCACCTGTAGCTCAGTGGTTAGGGCGCCAGCCACATACACTGAGGCAGGCAGGTTCAAATTCGGCCTGGGTCAGTTAAACAACAATGACAACTGCAACAAAAAAATAGCCAGGCATTGTGGTAGGTGCGTGCAGTCCCAGCTACTTGGGAGGCTGAGGCAAGAGAATTGCTTAAGCCCAAGAGTTAGAGGTTGTTGTGAGCTTTGACGCCACAGCACTCTAACAAGGGCTACATAGTGAAACTCTGTCATAAAATGAAATGAAATGAAATGAAATAAAATAGTCAGGTGCTGCAGATCACACCTGTAATCCTGGCAGGTGGGAAGATCAGTTGAGACAGGAGGATCATTTGAGGTCAGGGTTCAAGACCATGCTAAGCAAAGTGAGACCCCACCTCTACTAAAAATAGGAAACTTAGTGGACTGTGTTTGTAGGCACCCATATTCCCAGGTACTTGGGAGGCTGAGGCAGGAGGATTGCTTGAGCCTAGGAGTTTGAGGTTGCTGTGAGCTAAGCTGAGTGAGACTCTTCTAAAAAACAATAACAAAAAAAAAAATAGGACAGGAAACATTTATAAATATCTCAGCAAAATTTCAATATGCGTCATCATTGTACATGTTAACTTACAAAGACCTCCTCATACTCATGTTTTTGGGCAGAATAGTTCGGTGCCATACCCTGTTCTTATTCCTTGCCCTGTGTGCTTCCTGTGGCCTCCACTATGTGGTATTGGATGATGATTTTTGTGAAGCAAAAAAGAACTAAATGTGGGAAGAGCTTTTGAAAGAAAACCCTTATGACCTGTAAGGGGGGAGGTGACAAAATCGTGTCTAAGCCCAGGGATCTTTGTCTTTCCTCCACGTGTCAGACTGTAGGTATCCATAGGACAGGGGATATTTCTGTTTCTCTGCAAGGCTTGGGTGTCCCATCATGTGCTCACATAGGGTCCTTCCACAGCTTTCAGACAACTCAGCCATTAAAGGAAAGCCAGTTACTTCTTGTGATATCTTTTTTTTTTTTTTTTTTTTTGAGACAGAGTCTCAAGATGTTGCCCTGGGTAGAGTGATATGGCATCACAGCTCACAGCAACATCAAACTATTGGGCCCAAGCGATTCTCTTGCCTCAGCCTCCCAAGAAGCTTGGACTAAAGGTGCCTGCCACAATGCCTGGCTATTTTTTGTTGCAGTTGTCATTGTTATTTAGCTGGCCCGGGCCGGGTTTAAACCCCCAACCTTTGGTGTATGTGGCTGGCACCATAACCACTCTGCTACGGGCACCAAGCTAGTCTTGTGATATCTTTTGAAGAAAGAATCATGTATCCCAATTCTGGGGATATAAATCAGTATGTGTTTTCTTTCCTCTTATTCAGGTTGAATATAAAAAGAATTTGGCCGTAGACCATAAACCACCCCAAGATAGTTGTTTAGGTTTAAGTCAAGCAATAACATTGATTTAATTCCTTCAGATACAGACTCCAGTCATAGTACAACCCTTCAGCCCACTGCAGATCCAAACACAGGTTTGGTGGAAGACTTGGACAGGACAGGACCTCTTTCAATGACAACGCGTAAGGATAATGACCTATATTCCTCATTCCCACTTCAGCTCTTGCTCCCATTGGCCAACATAAAGACAGAGCTTGGTGGTGGAATGGTGCATGTAGTGCTATGTGGCTTGGCTCAGCCCGGGGTGTAAAATCTCTTCATTGTCTGCATTTCTCGTGGGGTTCTTTAAACCTGATTTTGCCTTCATTCTTGGAGCCTTCCAGATTCAGTGATTTTATATTTTAAAAAAAGAAAAAAAGGATATAAGACTTCATTCAACTCAATTTTCCTTCTCTAAATAGTTGTGTCAGTGAAACCTGACCACAGCCAGGAAGGTGGTTCCTCTATGTTTTAACTGACCATCTCGTTTCAATTCCCATCTTTCCTCCAATCAGGACAGAAGAGAAGTAGGATTGTTAGCATGGTTGTAAAAAGATATTTGGGGGGCTAGACAATCACGGAGAGTAGGGGAACCAGGTCCACCCACAGAGAAGTCGCCAGGCCTGTTGTTGAGAATTGACCAAGTTGGCAGGGTTCTTAAAACAAAAAAAGAAGCATTTGCTAACATCTCTTTTTATCACTATAAAAGTGGTAGGAAGCCAAGTTAAACTTCTAGTCTAATTTCTACTACATGTGCAGAGGTAGCCTAGAGATTAACCAAAAGTTATTCATAATTTCATTTTCTGCCAAGAATATGAAAGGAATTGAGAACTGCTTGCTACACATTAATGGGCAGAGTCTTTCATAGGAGCTCTTTAGGCAAAGGAAGAAAATCAAGTATATGTTGACCATCAGCAATACAAACAGCACAGTGTTAAGCATCAAAGGATTTGCATATAGGCCTCTACTTCCATTTTATGTCACTGCCAGCTTTTGTTCTAACGTTGGGTTTGGGATTCGATGTATATCTCTCTCCTGGCTGTAATATTTATTGGTGGTGGACATGGCTTATGAAGCTCTTGTACCTGCAATTCAGAGGTCAGTACTTTCCTTTGAAGAACACAAAAGAAATGAACTCAACAGTCAAAGTGATTTCAGATATGGGCAGTTGTTCAACCTCAGATCGGTACATGTCACTGAGGGCCCTGTGTTTGCCCAAGCAAGCGTTTCTTTGGAGCAGTGATGAGAATCCCCAGCCACAGATGAGATCAAAACCCTAATAATAGAGTAAACTTATATCTTTAATTTAATGGTCACTCTAACAGAGTTAAGTATTTCCTTGTATCAACTTGATCTGAGTTACTCGAGCAGGTCATTCTAGATGGGCTTCTTTCTCTTTGGGGTTAGAGGTGTGCTGTAGGCTATCACAGTGCTTATTTGCCCTACACTTACACTTCATGAGCCATGGTTAGGTGCTCTTGATTATTGAAGGGAACACTGGAATTTGAACATTCCTTTCTCCATAGTCTGGTTTTCCTGAGTGACTGGCAACAGTCACTGATCCAACTGGGCCGGGACAATCCAGGTGTAGACAAAATTTTAGCTCCAGTCTCCACTTTGTCACTTTACCTTTGTTGACTATACTGAGAAATAAGGGTGTTAAAGGCCAACTAGGGGCTAAACAGAATTCTTCTGTATATTTCCATCAGTCAGAGCAGAGTGTTGTGCACAGACCCTGGTCTTCCTGTGTCCTTAGCCAACTGACTCTACTATCGCTATATCCTCCCTATTAGCAGATAAAAGGATTAATATAATGGCTTCAAATTAATGGTGGATTCATCCCTCATTGAAACAGAGCAGAGTCATTCTCAGAGCTTCTCTGCATCACATGGAGATTTGGAAGAAGATAAAGAGCATCCCACAACTTCAACTCCAACATCAAGCAGTAAGGAGCATAAAGCCCAATTGGCTTCAGCTATCAATAACAATCAATAAGTTATGGGTGCTTTTGCAGTGTCTCTGGTGGAGGTGTGACAGCTGGCTGCTGTTATGCTGTTACTCTTGATTATAAGGTGCGTCTGGTGATGGTTCTCTGATTTTTCTTTGTCGACCTTTTAGAAGACATTGTACATCGTGTGTTAAGTGAAAATTATAATTCTTAATCTTAAAGGCTGAGTTTCTTACACTGTAGAGTTAGTGATGTAGTTTAAAAATAATCGATTGCTTATATATAATTCACAATTCATGTAAAAATATGATTGTATCACTCTCTATATTCCGTACATTAATATTATTTTGCCATTTGTCCTCTGGACCTTAGCTCCATGGTACTGGTGACTAAAAAGCAGTTCCCTCTGGCAAAAGAAATGATAATTAAATCAGTAGCTTCAGGTCTTTTGAAACTTTGCATTTGCTATTCTGGTTGCGGGCAGTATAATTTTACCTTTGAATCCAGTGAGATGTTTTCTCCATTTTATCAAAGGTGGATCCCATTGAGAAAGAGCTCAAGATTTTCTAGAACATGATTTGACTTCAAGTTCACAGTTGTAGTGTCATAAGCCTTACCTTAATAACCCAGACAGATTTTACATCACATGCCTCTTCTGGGTGTTAGGAGCTCCAAAATCTCTTCTGTTGCGTGATGTCCAGGTTGTGTCTGTTGCAAAATATTGATTCGGTTCAACAGTGTGACAAACTTCACCGTCATTTGCTCCTGGTTTATGGGTAACAAGTGGAAAGCTTTTGCAGCAATTGCACAGCCTAAAGATGAGCACGTAGTGGGCGGCAAATCCTACAAGTGTGGGTTTATCATTGATTCCGCCTCCAAACAGATAGGAATGATGGCAGAGGTGGAAGAAGAGGTCAAAGTCGTTCTGAAGACTCAACTACTTTACCAGAAAGTTATACAACTCATTATCCAGACACGAAGGAGAACAGCACTCTCATCCCTGTCACCCCTGCTAAGACAGGGTCCTTTGGAGGTACTGAAGTTACTGTTGTTGGAGATTCCAACTCTAACATTGATCGCGCCTTCTCAGGTAATTTGGCCCTTTGTTATCTGGTGTGCTTTCTCCAAGAGAGAGAAACAACATGCACTTTCATATTACACGGGGCATTCCTGCACAGGATGTGATTAGTTTGTGATATGGATTTCACCCCTGGTCATCAATTCCAGTGCAAGGGAACTTGGACTTATTTTAGATAAAATAATGCTTCCATTTGCCAATGTGCTTTGCAATTTAGTGTGTGTGTATGACTTGATTGGGTGTTACGGTGAAATTGCTTTGTCTTCTTCCTGATCTTGTGATCTCTCCAGTTGAACCATATGAAATTAATAATTTTATAGGTCAGAATAATTGAACATTAGCAATTACATTTGATTCAACTAATACATGCGGCCTATTTAATAAGGTTTTACCCAACTTATGAATAATTTTCATGTATGGCTAGTATCTTTGGCTCTGAAATTAATTTTGGTGACGGGTTGATCGATTTTACTTTTGGTGATGGTTGGTGGATAAACCTCTTCCAGTTCCAATGCACACTTAAAATGTCGTGATGTAATCTACTGGTAATGAATAGGACCACTTCTCTTCTTGTAAAGGCAGAGATGACTGAAGATAACTTATTCAGTTACATTTGACATGGATCCCGAAAGAGATATTTTCCCTCAAATAACCAATCCTGTCTACCTCTGCCTTTCTTTGTTCCTCCATTTGCATTAGGAAATTGACACTAAAGAAAGGGAAACTGGAAAATGCCCACTTGGGTAAAGCAAGTAAAAAATGATTCTCTCCTCCTAGTGCCCATTTTCCAAGTTCTTCTTTATGCAATAGCTAAGGCATATTAGAGATTAATAATTTTAAATATTTATTTTTGGGGACAGAGATCTTTCTCCCCTAAAAAAATGAAAAAAGAAGCAAAGAATAACTTACGAGTATCCAGTATATAAAACAGATGACAGTTGTGACGGAGACAGAAAGTCCAGAATGCCACAGGCTTGGCCTCTTTCCTCTGGGCTGCTCACCCCAGGCCTTCAAGGAAAACAATTTAAGAAAATGCTGACCTCAACGATATTGGCACAACAAAGCCCCTTACACTTGCCAGTTCTTTATTCTGCAAGGTCCTGCTCTCGGTAATTACAAATTCCAAGTACCACTGTTAATATTCATCTGAAGAAATAAATCTTAGAGCACTGCCTTGTTTCTCTTGGCAAAATAAGGCCCGGTGTGCAACCTAATGAATTTAAATTTTAAATGGCAACTTGAACAGTTACAGTATCTTAGAAGGTTCACACCATCAGGTTGTTAGTAAATCAAATGCTTTTTACGAGATTGATATGATCGTCACCTGTGCTGATTCCTTCTCTATTCCATGGTGTTCTGGACAGGTTTTCCATAATTCTCCATGGATTAAAGGATTAAGTGATCCAATTCTCATCCTTGGTTTTCTTCTCAAACACTCGCCTAAGTCTCATTTCTGCTCATACCTTTTTTCCCTCAGTAATTGTGATGCTTGATGTTAAAGCTAAAGCTTTTGGAATTGTGGTGGCAGTGGTGGTGGTGACAGTGGTGATGATAGGGTCGGTGATGGGGATTTTGGTAGTGGGAGCATTGGAACGACACTTCAGCAAATGTTGTTTTCAGTTACTCTAAATGTCATCCAAAGGGCAAAGTAATCTGTCTCTTTAATACCATTGTATGAGTACTCACAGGTCACCCACCTCCACCTTCTGTCATCTAGGAAATGGTGACAAGCAGGTGACTGCATCTGTGTTTCTTACAGGCTCCTTCACAATGGACAACTATAGCCATGTTATGAAACAATTATCCTGTGATTTTTTTTTTAAGATTCCAATATACTTTTGAAAACTAAGGGTAAGGGATGGAGTTTCCATATACTAGACTGAAGACTTGACCTGTGGATTTAGATTTTTAGTAGTTCATGAGTTGACCTCAATCTAAAGCTGGATGGTGCTGGAAGTTTGAGAAGATGGGATTTTATTAACTATTCATGTTGAAAATAGAGACTTAACTTTTGAAAAATATTATTTTCAACTTATTCTAATACCCAGACACATATTGTTTACATATTAGCTATCATTTCACCATTTTTTTTTACTTACTTTTAAACTCTTGTTTCTGTCAATAAGTCATTGAGTTTTCTCTTTGAATCTTTACATCATTCAATCCCAAAATTCTTTACTGCCTCAAAGAAATCTCTTTAATGTTTCATGAGCTAGGACAGAGTACACCCATTTCCCTGGATCTTATTTCTCAGAATCCAATTCATGTAGTCCTTACTTAAAATCCATGAGGTCTAATCTCAACTTCAGACCTGCGAAGACATTATAATATTTTTGTTAGAGTGTTCCTTGCTACATGTCTTGGATTTATCCCAAAACCAAGTTTCTGCAAAACTTCTTACAGTCATCCTTCATACGACCTGCCCTCCTTTCCTTGATTTTTTTTTTTTTTTTTTTGAGACAGTCTCACAATGTTGCCCTGGGTAGAGTACCATGGCGTCACGGCTCAAAGCAACCTCCAACCCTTGGGCTTAAGCTATTCTCTTGCCTCAGCCTCCCAAGTAGCTGAGAATACAGGTACCCGCCACAATGCCCAGCTTATTTTTTTGTTGTTGTTGTAGTTGTCGTTGTTGTTCGGTGGGCCTGTGCTGAGTTCGAACCCGTCAGCTCCAGTGTATGTGGCTGGCGCCCTAACCGCTGAGCTACAGGCACAGAGCCTGGTTTCCTTAATTTTGATTCAAGCTCTAGCCTGTTCCTCAATGCAAAGCAGTAATTTTTTTCTTTCTTTTCCTTCTATTTTGAAAAGCCAAGAATAATGCTCCCACTGAGGTGATCATCATAAATATCCATTGGCTATTTTTTTTTTTTTTTTTTTTTGCAGTTTTTGGGCAGGGCTAGGTTTGAACCTGCCACTTCTGGTATATGGGGCCGGCACCCTACTCCTTGAGCCATAGGTGCTGCCTTCTTTTCCTTTTATTTTGAATAGGGTCTTACTCTGTTGCCCAAGCTGGAGTGCAATGGCACCATCAAAACTCACTATAACCTAGAACTCTTGGACCCTAGCAATCCTCCTGCTTCAGCCTCCTGAGTAGCTAAGACCATAGGCATGTGCTACCACACCTGGCTCATTTTTTTTTTTTTTTTTAATTTTTTGTAGAACCAGCATGTCACTTTGCTGGGCAGGTTGGTCTTGAACTCCTGGCCTTAAGGGATCCTCCCACCCTTGGCCTTCCAAAGTGCAGGGATTATAGGCATGAGCCACCATGCCTGGCCTGGCAGTAATTTGAGGCACTTTTACCATCATTTTTTATTTCCCTTTAAGACCCTAGGCATTTTCAATGGTCTGTATGAAACGTAAGGAAATGCAAATGGCTATATACATGGAAACGCACAGTTGTGACCTTTCTTGATTACTCATTGCAGGAGACCACGACTCATCCATGGACTCCAGCCAGGGCGGCCATACCACTCATGGATCTGAATCAGATGGTGAGTTTGGAACCACTTGAGTCATTCATAGTCATAATCATCGAACCTGGTTATTATTAATGAAGTTTGAGTCAGTGTCTCTAGAGAAGTGGTTCTCAAACTTTCTTAGCATACACTACAATTACAGGGATGGGCTCAGCCCTTAAGGTTTCTGATTCAGCAGGTCTGGGGTAGAGCCTAAGTGTTTGCATGTCTAATATGTCCCCCTGGGAGGGGTGATATTACTGGGCAGGGACTACTCTTTGAAAACTACTGTGCTGGAGAAAAGTCTTGCATCTGAAAGATTCAGAAAGACTTCAGCAATTGAACGTTGCTGTTATACCAGCATGGATTTTGGAATAAGAATGGTCTTGAGTTTGATCCCGCTCCACATATTAACTGGGCAAGATGCTTAAAGGGTCTGAGACAAAATTTCCTCACTAATAAACTTGGACTAATAATAAGGGTTGGAGGGCATTGTTTTAAAATCTAAATGATAAAAAAACTAAATGATAGGATACGTGTAAAGCATTTAGCATAATCCCACACACAATATGAGAGCTAGCATTTATTGAGAGTTTACCATGCACTGGAGGCATTGTTCTAAATACTTCATCTGTATTAGGTTGGACCACATGAAACTGCCATTTCTATAGGTCAAGAACAGTCAGTATCAGCAAATTCATAGACTTCATCTCATATTAACTCATTCAGTTATCCTACAAACACCGTGACTTATGTAAGTACTATCATTATCCCCATATTACAGATTAAGACACTAACGCTCACAAAGGGTAAGTAGCTTGGCAGAGTTGGTGTGACCAGTGAGCACTGGAGGCAGGTTTCAGGCCTGGGGGTCTCATATTGCTTCTTATGATCACAGTCTGGATAAAGAATTCCATAACCACCATAATCACTGCCAAGTATGCATTGTTAAATAGACTCCTGTTTACCGTGACTCAGAGCATACCCCTGTAAACATTACTCCAGGCAGCAAAAATCTGACATGAGACAGATTTGCTAATGACCTCTAATTCTGGGACTATTGAAAGTTCTCCCTGGGCATTGCAAACCCAGATGACCACATGCAAACCAATGAATCCACATACATTATTAATTGTATTATATCCCATTTTAATGTCAGAATTGGAGTCAGGTTTTTTATCAGTCTTAAATCACATTTAAAGCAAGTGTGATAATGGATATTTACGTGATGACTTTGAGAATAACCTTTTACGTAGGCGCTCTAGGAGATAGGCATTCACTCAAGATGCCTCTGATATAAAGACAAGAGTCTCAGGTTCACAGGGGACGTGGGCAGGGCACTTGCCCTTTCTCAGCCTCAGTTTTCTTACCAGTAAAAAGGAAATCAGATCACCTGCCTCGGTTGCCTCGGTTGCCTCTGAGAGTTCTTGTAGGGAACACAGGATACCAGGAATATGAAAGTATTTTGGAAATGGTAAGCAGTTACTACTAAAAATCATGCTCTATAAAACTAAGAAACCCCAGCTATGCCAAGGTGGTTCTTGAACCATCAGCACAGATATCACCTAGGAGCTTGTTGCAAATGCATAATCCCTGGCCAACCCAAACCTACTGAATCAGGGTCAGCAATTCAACCAGACTCACCCTCATCCAGGACCCCTGTGGTTTGTATGCACATTAAAAATTGAGAAGCTCAGGGCAGTGCCTGTGGCTCAAAGGAGTAGGGCATTGGCCCCATATGCCGGAGGAGCTGGGTTCAAACCCAGCCCCGGACAAAAAAAAAACAAACAAACAAACAAAAAAAATTTGAGAAGCTCTGTCCTGGCCTGCTTTTCTCACAGTTGAAGCCATTGAATGATGCTGTGCACACGTCTCAGATGGGATTTCATTTCTCAACTTGAATACCAAGTGCCCGTCTGTTTGGGAAACTTGTTTTGGCCAGACCTACTGGGGCTGGATTTGTCGATGTCTGGGGCTCAAAGCAAGGCGTACTGTCTCTCGTCCATCCTCTTAGGCTTTTGCTTCAAGTGAGAATTAGGTTGGTGGGAACTGGTCTCTTTTGTTTGGCTCCTGTGCAGATATCTATTGTTCAAACAGGAGGTTACATCTTGTTGTTCACACACCCAGATCTTTCCTTGCTGGGAGCACTGTTTTTGGAAGATCAAAATAAAGAGGTTCTGATCCATTAATGGCTTCTCTTTCAAATGTCAAAGGCTGCTGTGAGTCAGAAAAGAGGCCAGCAGAGTGACTATCCTGCTTAGGTGGCTTTCAGGTGACCAAAGACCTCCAGTTTAGTTGTTCCATGTCTTGTGTAGATGAAAATCTGCCAACCACAAGAACACTGGAAGATGGGTAGGGTAAGTGCCTTGCACTCCTTTGGAGCCTTGGGAAATTAAAGGCTGCTATCAAACCATAATGGGCCAGACGTCTGGTAAGAACTTGCTTTGCTCCCTTTTGAATTATAACAAAACATCAGATTGTATAAACAAGAGTCATCCTATCCCCAAATAACCACTGTAACCAAGATGTCAGTGTTCACAATTTAAAGGTTGACTCCCTAAGGAAAGCTTTCACCATCTTCATTTACTAATTTGCTAAACAGACATCCCTGAAACTTGTTTCCCCTTGGTGGCCTTCAGGATTCTGCAGTAGGTTCAAATTAAGTAGGGGAAAAAAGTTCATTTGAATGGGACACCTTCAAATTTTGTTTTGAAGCAATGGAAAACAATTTTTAAAAATTCTTGATGCTTTGAGTCTTTTCACAGGATGTCATAGAATTTTTCTTGTAAAGCGTGATGCCACCCTCATTTTAAGGAGTCTCTTGTTCTGACTTGTAGGTTCTCTGTCTTTGGATCCCTCCTTCCAGTTTAAGGTTTTTTGTTCATTTCCTTATTTTGTTTTTAGCAGTAGAAAATATCACTTCTTCCGTCAAGGTGTGTTTCAGTAATATTTTATCAAGGACTTTCATAGGGTGGTTTTTCATAGACAGGAAGGGCTACTGCCCCTCCCCCACACCCACCCTATTTTTTTTAGTGTGTCTGTTGGCTTCCATGATGGTATTAGATGGCATTTTCAGATTTACTTGGGGTTTTGTGGATCACAAGCATTCCCTATGGGACTTGTTAAAGTGAAGATTCTGATTTGGTAGATGTGAGAGAAGGCCTGAGATTCCATATTCTTAGCACTCTCCCAAGAGATATCTATACTATATGGCTGGTCCAGGGACCACACTTTGAGTAGCAAGGTCTTACGTTGAAAATAGAAGATGACACATGGCTACCATTATCATGAACTTCTTTAAACCTCTGTTAAAACAACAACCTCTGTGGATTCTATGACTTTCCCTATCTTATGAGTAAGAATGACCAAGACTTGGAGAGGGTAAGTTGACCCAGGATACATGGCTGGCCAGCAAGAGACAGATATAGAACTTGAATCCAGGGCTGTCCAGCTCTAGAGCCTGAAGTCTTCAGCACTGCCCAGTACAGCATCCTGCTGAGAATTCTCCTGTTCCTGACATTACAAACCTTAGCCTTCATCCGATTGGACAGTTTTGGGGGGGATGTCATTCATGTAACACTTCATAAATATCTGTAGCTTTAATCTATGAATAGCCTCACAGTGATTCAGAATGTGGCGAGCAGGCCTGTGTCCAGCTGTGTAAAGAACTCACGCTTCAGCATTCCAGACATGAGCTGAGAGATACTGTTGTTTCTCCCTTTAGGACACTTCACTGGAAGTCAAGAAGGTGGAGCAAACACAACTTCGGGTCCTATCAGGAAACCCCAAATTCCAGGTGAGTTTTCAACTGGGTAGCAGAAAAAGATGCTTAAAGCAGGTTTCTTGGAATGTCCAGGGAAAAAAGAAGAGACCCATTCAAAACCACATTCTCTGAAATGCCCAACTTTTGAACCTGATTTCTCCTTTTTGCAAGTTAAAGGATGGATGAGAGTACTACAGCCCTTTGGTAATAAAAGATGGAATATTCTGTTCTTCCAGGGTCCTTAGACTGGTCAAGCTCATATATTCAGACTTGTCCCAAAGAAGTGTTAGGTATCAAAGCTTCTTTCCCACGTGAGTTAACCCCCTGAGGGCCTCCATGTCATACCCAGGTTCTTCCTATCCCAAACCCGCTTCCCCCTTATCTCTGCAGTCAGGGTGCAGCATGTAATTTTCTTCTCATGTTGCAGACAGGGTGGAGCTTCAGGGCCTGTTCGTGTTGGGTAGAGTAAGAACATCCTTCTGATCCCCAAGCCATGTTTTTATCAGGGATCTGTCTACTGATGTAGATGGAAGAAACTCTTCCAGGAAAGTGTTACTCGTGCAGTGAGAGAGCTGAGACACTCAGCTTTCCCAAGCATCAAGAGTTAAGGCATTTGATGAAAATTCTTTACTTGCCTTGAGGTCTAATTTGAGCATTTGTAAAAGGGAAATTACAAAAAAAAAAGTGTTCTCCTAAGGTTATAAATTATCTTTCCAATTCTCCCTTCTTCAGGGGTCTCCAGAGTGAGCCTCCCCTGGGGAAAGGGAAGGATGTGTTGTGGTCTTGCCGCTTTGCCACAGCTGGTATGAGCACAGCTGAAGGCAGAGCACGTGGGAAGAGGGGTGGCTGTGTAGGAGGACGGGGAGGGGAAGCAAGAAGACTGAGATGTCATCAGGTGGCAGCTTTCTTCCAAGTTCTGGTGAGAGTGCACATGCGGGACACCCCAGGGCCTGATACCAGTCAGGGTGCACAGAGGTGGGGGTGGGGAAAGCAAGGGTACCCTGTTGCCAGCCTCCCCACTCCCAACTCTAAACCAGATGCAGGTGAAGCTAAGGTAATGCCAAGCAGTAAATCAGAGGAAAACCAACACTTCCAAAGAGAAGTGGACAATGAGTAACTTGTCCTCTTTCTACTTTCTCAAGCCCCAATTCATTGCACAGATGTATAACCCACTTTGCAGATGAATTTATTTGAGTTGTCAAGTCATATTTGCATCTTATTAGAGAACCCTGATTTGAAAACATGTGCATAATATTTTATTAGTCCACAACTGATACATAATTATTGAAGATATTTTAGAAAGTGCAACTAATGCAAAAGGATGAAAATATAAATCATTTGTTATCTATCTCACCATCCAGAAATGCCAGGGTTACTATGTTTTATTATATGTCTTTCTGGTCATTCTTCAATGTAATTTAAACACAAAAATGTGAGTCATACAAGCTCTTCAGTAAACATACCCTACTGGTTGACTATAGTGGTGCATGTCATTAAATACATAATTTTTTTAAAAATGTGTGGTAGTACATAATACATGTCACCTAATTTATTTAACCAATTCTTCACTTTTGAATATTAGGCTATTTTCAACTTTTACTATTGTAAGTAGCCAAGTAATAAACATCTTTATAGCCAATTCTGAAGTCTTATAAATTCACGGAGGTGTAACAGCTAGATCAAAAGCATGAATATTTGGAAGGCTATTATCTAGTGTTGCCAAATGACCCTCCAAAGAGCAAGTTGACTTTCCTTCCCCCTCCCTTTGCTCCACTCACTAGGATGTGGCTTCCATCTTTGTTTCTAATAAAACGTAAGCTGGGTGCTCTTGTATAGGAAAAGAATGTTTCTTTCCAAAGAAGCATACTTTCCTTTAATCTACTTAATAATATTGCACCAAAGGCATCTACAAGTCTGAACGAGTCATTCTACACATCCTTGGAAACATGTTTCTCTTAGGGGAACTTGAAAATCCTGACTGGTGACAAAAGATTAAAGCCACAAGCCTGCTAGACAAACATGTATAGCCAAATTGCTCTTTCAGAATTATCTGCCTGTTGGCTGGGCCTACTGGTGGGACCCTTCTGCAGTGTGGTTTGTGTTTCTTGTTTGGACCAGGTCAATTTATAAAGTGCATTTTTATTTTAATGAAGTAAAATTCTGAAGCTTGTATGTGTCCTTTGGTTTACTCCAGAATGGCTGATCATTTTGGCTTCCCTCTTGGCCCTGGCTTTGATCCTGGCAGTTTGCATCGCTGTCAACAGTCGAAGAAGGTAAGGGGACGTCCCTCAGGATTCCACCTGTGAAAGAGCACCACGTAAATATAGGCTTCCTATTGCTGCTCAGCATGTAGCCCCTGGAACCAGCAGCCTGGGCACCCTGGAATCTTGTTAGAAACAGAATCTCAGACCCAACCCCAGACCTCCTGTGTGAGTCTGCATTCTGACAAGATTCCAGGAATTCATGTGCAGGATATAGTTTAAGAACCTCTTATCTGTCCCTTTAGTTAGAGAGAGGACACATCACTCATTTTTCTGACCACCACTTTTAAGTAGTGATTGAATCTTTTGTGGCTTTTAATTTTTTCAGAGGCAAACTTCATGGAGAGTTATCTGATAAAAGTCACGAAATATCTCACCAGGAAGGCATACAAAAGTATATACTCATTCCCTGATTCAGTAAACAAATATTAGGCACACTCACAACACACAAAATGTGTAAAGATTTAGGGATTGGTCATCCCCTGTAGCCTCTCTGAGGCCCATGGACCCTTAAGAACCTTATCCAAAGCAGGCGTTGGTTTTGTATTTTTGTTTGTTGTTTCGTATGACATTATTTTCTATTTCCTGGAAGCTGTGGTTGAAAGGGTTCAGGTTATAGACTAGAAGAGCTTCCTAACAGTAAGGTCTATGAAACAAGGAAGAGCTTTTTTTTAATTTTTAAAAGGAAAGTCTGGATGAGGACAGGCAATTTCTAGAACCAGCATGTGGGCTGTTTTCATATCTTTAAAAGCTACTTTCTCTCCTTGCATCAACCAAGGCCTATTGTTTTGGGGGTTATTTACCATATTATTTATATAATATATATGATATTATGTATATATTATATATACATGGTACATATCTGGTTTAGCCATGACTAGATTTTAGAAATAACACTTCCTAAAGTGAAATGAAGAAAAACAATAATTCTAGTAACAGGGAAAACGAACTTTAACAGAGGTACTACAAAAGTAGTCTAAATTTCCTGTTCCTAATGCTTTAAAGATACATTATTTTCCCCTGAGCATATGCGTAGGAACAAGAAACCTTTGGAATGCCCCTGAGATTGCTTCTTTTTAGCAATCTTGTAAGGTAAAAGAATATTATTTCCGAGGCAGGCTCCCTGTACTGACCCAAGATTGCCGGCCAGAGAATGGCCTTTGGTGTGGGAGAAAACATAAAGAGAATTATAGAGTCTTTCTTACTGACTTTAGGAAAGCATCAAATGGCTCATTTCAACACCAGGCACAGCCCATGAAGCCTGTCTCATGATCTGAGAAAATCAGATAATGCTGTTTTACACTGGTACGAGTTAATAAAATATTAAAATCAAATAGCTGTGCTGCTGTCTATAGGTTTGAAGACATAATAAAACAAAGACGTTCATGATAGCTGATTATTTAAGGAACAAAAACAAGGAGCAAAAATCTAAAAGACTTCCTAACGGCTCCTATGAGTAAATGGAAAGAGAGCCTTCTGTAGATGAATTTAAGTCATGTGACATGGGGGAGTCCTCACAAAGAGTCTTTATACTTTCCCTAGGCTTCCTTGTTTTCCCTTGGATTACTTTTGTTCAATTAAATATGAATTTCCCATTGTTTGGAGCCAGCCCTTTTGTTCCAGGCCCCACTTTCGCTCACATACACAATCCATAAGCTTTGCACATGTCACCATAGAAACGCTGGCCCAGATGCTGTCGACACAGGGGAGACTGCAGAGAAGCATCTCAGCTGTCCCCACGAGCAGCTGGAGCCCAGGCATTGTGGTTGGGTGGCCCCCATGTCCCTCCCTGCATTCTCAACAGCAGAGAAGGGGCCTTCTTTCTACCCTCTCCCTCCTCCCAAGACCAGCAGTCACCCTAGCAACACACAAACAGAGACACACAGGACCCAGCACAGTGAGGATCTCACCGAGAAAGTAGCTACTTGGACGCCATAAATTACTATGTCCTGATTTGATAACTGAAAACAGATTTGCCATGTAGCCAAAGGGTGGTGAACGGCTGCACGGGCCCCTTCTCGTGTACGAAAGCTGACAACAACCATTTCTAATCTTCTTAAGAGGCTGGAGCCTTTCTGCTTTGGGCATTACATTGAAGAGAGATAGAGAATCCTATTTTAATCAAGGAAAATTGGATTGAAAAAGGGGCTTCTGACAGGGATTCATTGATTCAGCAAACACATTTCGGTGGCTCCTGGGACCCTGTGGACCCACAAGGAGCAAGGGAAGATCAAACATGAGAAGGGCACCATGCTCCATGCATTCCCTAAAATAATCTTGTGGGTTCAGGGGCAGCACTGGCCTGTTGAGTTTTAGTCGGCTGATATTTACTGAGAACATTCTCTGTGCCAGGCATTGTTATATGAATGACGGTTAAAAGACCAAAGGGGAAAAGCATTAGTCACTGAAGTTGACGTACAGGGATCGGTTAAGGACTCCCATGATGGAGTGATCTGTGAGTCACGTTGTCTCAAAGATGCTGGTGTAGGGGGTTCTATTATCTCTGTACCTTTTTCCACTCCTGCTATAATTCACAACAGCTTTCTTTGTGTTCTTCCTGTCACCTGAATCCTTGAATGACAGCTTTCTAGTGGAAACATACTTTATTCACTGTCCTTGAGAGTAAACAATTGTTGCAGGTGTCAGTAGGGTTGATAGATATTGAATGAGGCCCAGGGGAATAAGCCTTTGCCTTAAAGAATCTATCCAATTTGTCTGAAGAGGAGAAAAAATATGAGGACTTCCCCAGAGAAGGCTTTATGATTTAGAATGTTTCTATGCTGATTGTGCAGAAAAGACATTCACCAGCCTTCACTTTCATGGGAATAAATCATCTTTTCTGTAAGCACCAGCAGGTGGTCACTGTACTCTGCTTGGTAGGTCCCCTCTGTAAATCTCCATGATTGAGAGATGTCTTCCTTCTCCTATGCTATAGCCTAGCTCACCCCACCTTGCCCTGCTGTCTACCTGAACTTTCTGTGATGATGGAAATGTCCTGTACCTGCATCTGCACTATTCAATACGTAGTCACTAGCTACTTGTGACTAGTGAGCACTTGACCTGTTGCTAGTATGATCAAAGTGATTTTTTTAATTTTATTTAGTTTAAATGTAAATAGCCACGTGTAGCTAATGGCTACTGTATTGGGCAGCATTGCTCTAAAACAATGCAAAATAAATCCATAAATAGGATTGCCAAGTAGAAGAGACAGGAGATCAGTTGTTAAGTAATGCACCTGAGTCTTCTGAGATGCATTCCACTGTGTCCGGAAAGTATGCTGCCTGGTTTCTAAATCCCTCTCAGAGGGCCCACCTCTTTGGTGAGATCCCAGGCTGGTTCTTTCCGTATCGCCAGGTGGTTGCAAGCTCAGCTAATGCCTGAGATTGAAGGCAAGAGGAGATTTAAAGGTACCCTGTTTCCCCGAAAATAAGACAGTGTCTTATTCTAAGGTGTGCTCCCAAAGATGCACTAGGTCTTATTTTCAGGGGACGTCTTATCGTTCCTCTAAGTAGGTCTTATTTTCAGAGGATGTCTTATTTTCAGGGAAACGGGGTAGTTTGCAATTCACTGAGGATCTCTGATCTTTGGAGTCAGAACACTCACGTTGCAATCCTGGCAGTGCCATCACTATCAGTGTGGCTTTCGAAAAAATACCCTGGGCTTCTTGGACTCAGTGTCTGGTTTACACAGTGAAGAGGCTGGGCTGGTTGATCTCTGGGGCGCCTTCAGCTCTCGTCTTCCTTCTTGAATTCCTACAACTAAGGAGAATGAAAGAATTAGAATGTGTCTTTTAAACGTACTTGTTAGGTGTGTAGAGAACAAAATATAGCACTGAGTTATTTCCGAGACTCCGCCGACCCACCCGGAAGACTCAAATAATAGTGACACATAAATCTAAAGGGAAATGGAGGGACCCAGAGGCCAAGCATAATATTCCCATGTTCTCCAGGTTGAATGATTATCTTTTTTCAAAATCAGCTTCGTTTATATGAATATCATTAATCTCCCTGCCATGCCCACGCACAGACATATTTTTATGCTCATAAATCACATTTCATTTCACCTCTCAAGTATCCATTGGGCAGGCAAATGGAAATTACTTTAATTAGACAACTTTCCTCCCAAGAACACATAATCCCATCTGAGACTTTGAAATAATGTAACCCACATTCTATCTTCAACTTTCGAGTCATCTTTATCGTGAATATAACAACATAGGTGTAGGTAGCCAGAAGAAACAAACAAAATCCATTTCTTGGGGATCTCGTTACCTTAAACAATTAACAGCCAGTACTTCTTGAACACTTACTGAGTTCCGGATACTGTTCTAAGAGATTTTGCACACCCTTAGTTTTGTTACCCAATTTTATTCGTAAGAGCAACAACAGCTATAATAAAAGACTCATTTGCTGAGGGTCAGGCCTTGTTTCAAGGGCTCTGCATCATCCTGTGATACTCGCACTCTTAATATTAACAGCTTGATGTGACAGTTTCAAAACTGAGGCTCAGAGAGGTTAAGTGAGCTGTCCCAGGTCACACAGCAATAAGGTCTCAAAACCAGGCCTTCCAAAGACCCTACCCCCAACCATGTACCCTGCTGTCTATGTGATCTCCATCCATATTCCCAGTCTCCATGAATCTGTTTCATGGTTCAAGCGTCCTTCTCCCCACCCCTTCATGAAGCCTCATGCCAAGGAGACAGGATATACTTCTTGTTGAGGAGGTATAATTTTTATTTCCCCAAACAAGAGATTAAAGTTTATGGCCTTGGCAGTTTTACAAGGAATGGCCCATGGTCATGAATAATAGAAGCTTTGTCTCTGCTGCTCCAAATACCCAGTGGTGAAGTGAACAATTCTGACCTCACACTGTTTCCGAATCTCCAGATGGTTGGCAGCACTGACAGAGCCAGGCAGAGCCTGTACTGTGGATCATAAAGGCCTAGATTTGAATATTGACTCTGTCAGTCTTACTCCCTGTGTGGAACTGAGGCTCTCTGGGCCTCAGTTTCCACTGCTGTGTAATGGGATAGTAGCTTCTTTGTGGGGTTATTCTAAGAATTACAGGAAATGACTTGTGAAATATCTGGCAACCCAGAGGTGTTCAGTAAATGCTAGCTCACTTCCCTTCCTCCCCATCTCGCTTGTAGTTGTGAAAGTGTGCAACTTTGTTTCCATTAAGCAGAAGCTGATTGCCTGTATATGTAGCAGTGATGTGTTACAGGAAAGAGGAAGCATTTCATCAGGCTGGGTGGGGTGAGGCCATGGACAGGACCCAGGGACAAGATGAAAGTCATGCTCTTCTATAGAAACTTTCTGCATTTAAATTTTAAGTAATATTTGAGAAACCTTAAAGTAACAGTGAATAGCTTGTGTTACGTTGTTAAACTTCCTATGTGATTAACGAATGTTAGGGAAACATCAATATGACCTTACAAGTCTCAGTATTTGCAATAATAACACTAGCAAGGCCAACAAAGTGTTGATGAGAAGAGGAAGTAACAGGACTTTCTTAAATACACAAATCAGGATGATTTACGATCATCCGGGTGGTTTATCTAAGTCTGCAGAGACTGCTCCAGTGCTTAAAAGAGGCGATTTCCATTGTGCAGTATGGTGGCAGGAGAACTAGAACTTGGCGGATGGGCAGACTGGGGCTTGAGTCCTCTCTTCTTATTTTCTGAGTAACATGGGGAGCAAGTTACTGAATTCTCTGATTCGTAAACCTTCTTCACCTATAATCCGGGAATAAGTATAGCACTGGCTACTCAGAGTTATGGGTGTGGATTCTCAAACTTGACTGTGTATCAGAAGCTCCCTGAGGGATTGTTAAAGCCCAGACCCTGGGCCCCAGCCAGAGAGTTTTCTGATTCAATAAGGGAAAGGAAGGGGGGATAATTTGCATTTCTAATGAGTTCCCGGATGGTGCTTTTGCTTTTGGCTGCAGGGACCTCACCTTGAGAAGTGCTGGTTGGTAGGAGTCAGTAAGGTAAAGAAAGCGCCCACGACAGAGTGTGGCACATACTAAGATCATCAGTAAACCCTAGCGATGATCGTGGTGACGCCTCCCAAGGACGATGACCATCATGATGATGACTGTGTCATTGCACTTTTCTCATACAATTTTCTAAAAATTACTAGGTGTGGACAGAAGAAGAAGCTGGTGATCAACAACGGCAATGGAACTATGGAGGACAGAAAGCCAAGCGGACTCAACGGAGAAGCCAGCAAGTCTCAGGAAATGGTGCATCTGGTGAACAAGGAGCCATCGGAGACCCCAGACCAGTTTATGACAGCTGATGAGACACGGAACCTGCAGAATGTGGACATGAAGATTGGGATGTAACACCCACACTGTTATCTTGAAAGCAAACATTTGGAGTCATGTATTACAGGGAACTGGGACACTTATCAGATGCAATGTGCTACTGATTGTTTCATTGGGAATCTTTTTTTTTTGTAAGGATAAAATTGTCTATTCCTTTTTGTTTTTCGTGTTTTGTGTTTTGAAGTCAGGTCCAATTTCTAAAAACAGCATTGCTTTCTGAAATTAGGGCCCAATTCATTACCCATGACTGTTCCAGTTCCCACCTAGAGGCCTTTCCTCCCCTGGGTCTGCTAAGGATGGCTTCTAATAAAATCCACAAATACGTCTTCCTGATCCCCAACCTTCCCCCAGTCCTACTCCCAGGTAGCTGCTATCAGCTAAGGACAGTCCCCAGGGCTAAGAGGGATTGCTCCCCGGGAGGAAATCTGATTGGATCTGTATTGCCTCTCCAGCAGCCCAATCCCTGGACATTACTTTCCGGTGGGATAGGGGGCTGGGGTGTACTGGTTACACACCCCCTTCTACCAACACCCCTGGAAATTTTTCTGAGCTTCTGGGAGACACCCAAAGGGTGAAGCTATTTATCTGTAGTAAGCTATTTATCTGTGGTTTTTTTTTTTTTTTTGAAACATTAAACCCTGGAGGTCCTTTCATCAGTATGATTTTTTAAAAGTTACTTTGTCAGAGGCATAAAAGGGTTCAAACTGATTCTTAATAAACATCTGCACCTCTTCCATCTTAACTTTTGTGCTGTGATCCTTCACTTTCTAACCCAGCAAGGTCTGGGTCTGTAGAGCTCACCAAGAAGATCTGAAAGTGGGAAGAGGATGCTGAAGTCTTCCTCTCAGAGCTTCTCAGCCCCCACTCTGACCCACTCAGCCAGATCTCATGGGAGGTCAAGGAAGGCAGCACTGTTTGATTTCAGAGACGGGCCAAAGGCTTTCTGTGCTGTGGAGTCAGAACTGTGAGCAGAGGAGTCGCAGCCACTTTCTTGGTTTAATGGCCTCCTCCCCTCTCTTGAGAAGGGCTTGGAACAGTCACATTAGATTTGCATGACCTGTCATTGTGGGGTCCCATGTCATAGATGCTGACCCTACTAATGATTTAATGCAGAAGTGCCTTTTGTCAGCTGATAATTAAAGGAGAAGCCAATAGAAATGAAGGAGCATAGTCAGTGGACAACTGATTGAATGGCTTGGGGTGGGGAGACGCAGTGTACATCCTATCTGACGATTGTTGGGCTGTGTGTATATATCCTTTAACAAGCAGTTGCTATTCAGAATGAGTTAAGTGCCTGGGAGTCCTTCCAAAGGGCTTCCCACCATTGGAATCGTATCATCAGATAGACAAGCTTATGGCCAAGCAGGAGAGAGATGGCGTGATCCTCTGACCTTATATGTTCCCCCACTTGGCAATTCTTTGTGGCATTTATTCATCATGGATGAATAGTGTCCCATTGGTCCTGGAACTTCCAAAGGCTGCTTGGAATAGAAGCCATTGAATCTGTGAAGTAAGGGTTCATCTAAAATGGGACTCTCTTAGGCTCCCGTAAAAAGTCATTTGTTACCTAAACTTACAGGATTACCAGAAATGTTTCTCAGACCACAAAGCAAAAAGAAGAAAAACTCTGACCTAATCAAGGTTGGGTTTATAGGCTCGGTGCCCGTAGCACAGTGGTTACGGTGCCGGCCACATGTACCAAGGCTGGCGGGTTTGAACCCAGCCCAGGCCAGCTAAACAACAGTGACAACTGCAACAAAAAAATAGCTGGGTGTTGTGACGGGTGCCTGTAGTCTCAGCTACTTGGGAGGCTGAGGCAAGAGAATCACTTAAGCCCAAGAGTTTGAGGTTGCTGTGAGCTGTGACGCCAAGGCACTCTTACCAAGGGCAACATAGTGAGACTCTGTCTCAAAAAAAAAAAAAGGTTGGGTTTATACAAAGAGTTCATCTGAAGGATATCTTTAAAGCAGAGATACCAGCTTTCTACACTCATTCCCAACCTCTGCCCTCTCTTTCCCCTCCCTCCAACCCTACCCTGTGATCTTGCAAAACCTCCTTTCTCTTCCTCTGTGAATATCATAGGCTGTTTCATATTCAGCTGTCTGGTTTTCTTTATATTTTCTTTTCAAGTTGAAAGAAATAGACATTAGGCCACTCTATGTTGTTACTTTCACTAGTGTTAAATTGCCTCTTATTTTCCCAGAGCTTGACTGGGTCTGCCGCAAACCCAGACAAGTTCACTCAGGCTCCTTAACCCAAGTGTATCATGCCAGTATGGGACCAGAGTCAAGTGTGTGTACTAGGCTCTACCTGTGCCCCAGATTCTGCTTGGAGCCATGGGTGGTCATACAAGGCTCTCACAGCTAGGGATGGTTTTCTACTTCTTCTAGACTTTCCCAACAAATAGGCTAGAATAAGAGATTATTTTCAGTGTTATTTTGGAATTAAATATCACCTTTCATTTTATTGTTGTTGTAGTCTCCCACTTGGATAGACCTCTGTGTTCTCAACGTAGAAATAAGGGAGGTCTAGATCTTCCATTCCTTGGCCACCATAGAGAGCTGTCCAAGTCTTCGTACTAACCTGAAATATTGCCTGAAGTCCATGGAATAAAATGTCTCCTCACACATACCCCTACCTACATAATAGCCATAATTCTGGAAGCACAACTTGACTATGTGTCATTCCTACTAGTGACTGGCCAGGTGACCTGGGCTAATTCATGAAACTGGGTCTTGTTTATAAAAATAAGGGGACAACGTTTAATTATTTTGCAAAGCAACTGAGAGCTTAAGATGTAATTTTCCTGGCAATTATAAATCTTTCATCTCTTGAGAGCTTCCCTTAAATTTAGCTCTGAGTAAAATGAGGTAAAAGACACCTTCAAATCCATACATCTAGCGTAACAGAATGGGTTTTTCCAGTAGAACCTTTCAAAAACTTCTACATTGAGATCCATAACACCAAGAATCAATTTTATAGCCAACATTGATGGAATGCTATTATAGCAGAGGAATAGAAGGAAGGAAACATTCAACTTCCCTGGAAAAGTAAAATATAGGTAAGAACGAGAATACTATGGGCCATTCACCTTTATGTCATAGAGATGTCTTTTTCCAAATCATTTGTGTTGATTTTTCAAAGAATAGCTCATTGTTCATGTGTGTACTTTATAATGACCATTGTTATTGCTACTTTGATTTTACAGAGCACACCCTTCCTATGGTTTTTGTATATTTATTGATGGAACAATAATAATGAGGAAAGCATACGTATATTGCTCAGTTGAAAGCACTTATTGGAAAACATTAAAAGGCCAACATTAAAAGACTAAAGGAAATGGACTCAGGAGTGTCTAATTTAAGGGGATGGGAGTGTGACAGGGGCAGAACTGTGATTATCTAGGTGGGTGATTTAGAATCACAAAGTCAAAGGTTTCAGAGGTAATTGACGCTCACACTTATTTTACTTTTTCTAAAAGGAAAAATCACATAGGTTTCCATCACTTCAGAGTATTCTTTTGAAGAAAGATTTTTCCATGGGAGGTATGTGGTCCACATTTTTCAACTAAATGAGATATTGTGAAGTGTTTTCTAAAAGCCAAGAATTTCTCCTGACCTTCCAGTTAGAGAGGACAGGGAATTCACTCACCTCCATTTTGTCATTTACATCTCTGAAAGCACAATGAAGTGGTATTCCCAAAAGGAATAAAACAGAGTTGAAGAACATAGGAAGAGAAACAATAGCAACAAAAAATTGAAGCTGAAGAGTGAAGGGTAATAGGTAACTTACTAAACACATGTGGGAAAGTGGTCCTAAGTCAGCCTTGGTGAAAGTAGAGAGGCACCCATACTGGCAGAACCACCAGAAGGCTCATCAGCTTACTCGGGAAGTGCTAGAGAAGATGAGGCTAAAACTTGGATAGAATTGAAGTCTATTTAAGAAGCAGTTAGGGCTTCAGGCCACCTTCCTTACTCTATGTAGCAGAATACTGTTCTGTCCCAACTCAGCAAAAGTCTAGGAGTGTACGCTCTAGAGAGGGCAATATGATGTACACAGCTGACATTATACCGTGACACTATACTGAAACACTATACCCCAAAACTGAAACCATGCATAAAGAATATTGAGACTCCCTACCCTTCTCGCCCCAACTTGGCTCCCATAATGCTGGCCAACAGACATATATTCTGCTGGCTTCAGGCAGAAGCTCAGTCGTTCTGGGGAATCTCATAAGCCTGAGAGAAAACCCTACAGATACTAACATGGTAGTTCTCCAAGGAGACGAGCCAACATAGCAATGTACAGTGAATATCTCTTCTCAAACACCACCAGACACACAAGACTCAGTCAGCTTTCTGTGTCTCACTCTCACACAGGCACCATAGCCAAGTAGCAGGAAGAAGAAGTATCAATATTAAAGGGGAGGACTAAAGCACATGGGGAAAAAAACAACTTGACAGAAAATAATAAAACTTCAGAGAGAGGAATTCTTTCTAAGATCAGTAATAGCTTCTGTAAGATAAAAGGAGATAATGTATGTATGAAGTAAAAACACAATGCTAGGACAAAGAGGAATGTACAGAGATCACCTAAAAAAGGCACTTTTAAAAATCTAAATATGAGGCTCGGCACTTATGGCTCAAGGGGCTAAGGCACCAGCCTCATACACCTGAGCAGGTGGGTTCAATTCCAGCCTGGGCCCGCCAAACAACAATGACGACTGCAACCAACAAAATAGCTGGGCATTGTGGCAGGAGTCTGTAATCCCAGCTACTTGGGAGGCAGAGGCAGGAGACTCGCTTGAGCCCAGGAGTTGGAGGTTGCTGTGAGCTGTGATGCCACAGCTCTCTACCCAGGGTGACAGCTTCATGCTCTGTCTCAAAAAAAAAAATCTAAATATGAAGTCACACATTCAAAAGTAAACAGACAGTTTGGAAGAAAAAGCTGAAGAAATACCCCGGGAAATAGAGCAAAAACAAAGACATGGAAACAGAGGGGAATACATTATAAAGACTGAGACCCACTACAGTAAATTTAACATGCAAATATTGCAGATGTGGGCAGTGCCCGTAGCTCAGTGGGTAGGGCACCGGCCACATACACTGGGCTGGCGGGTTCGAACCCAGCCTGGGCCTGCTAAAAAAACACTGACAATGACAACAAAAAGTATATCCAGGCATTGTGGCAGATGCCTGTAGTCCCACTAGTTGGGAGCCTAAGGCAAGAGAATCACTTAAGCCCAAAAGTCTGAAGTTGCTGTGAGCTGTGATGCCATGGCACTCTACCCAGGGTGATATATAGCTTGACACTCTGTATGAAAAAAAAAGAAAAGAAAAGAAACAAATATTGCAGATGGCACACACCAAACAACAAAAAAATAAATAGGAAGAAATCATCCAAGAAACAAATCAAGAAATTTTTCCCCAATTTAAGAACATGAATATCTTGCTAAGGGACAAGTGTGTGCTTAGTACAATAGATGAAAACAGACTTACACTAATATACATTATCTTAAAAGCTCATAATATTTGGGGAAAGAGATGATCCTATAGGATTTTAGAAAGGAAAAATGGGTATTATACAGAAGATCAAGAGTCAAAATAGAATCAGACTTCTCAACAGCCACTTTAGAATTCTGAGGGAATTGTTCCAAGGTAGAATTCTAACTTAGCTAAACCACAAATTAAGTGTAAGGATATAACAAAAACATTTTAGGTATTTATCGTGTCCAAACCTATTCACATATTCTCAGACAATTCCCAAAGGATGTTCTCCATCAAAACAAGGGAGTTATCAAGAAAGGGGAAGGCAAGGTCCCAATCCAAGATGGCGGCCAAGTAACAGCTTCCCTGTAACAGGGCATGGTGAGTCTGGGGAGTAAAACTCCGGGCATCTCTGGCTGGTGGGATCTGCATATAATCATCCCTTTGAGGATACAGGGAGTCAGCAAGGGACTTCTGGACCCCAAGAGGAGGACAAAAACAGTGGAAAACTGGGAAGTGGTTGCGTATGTTCGATCAACCTAATCCCGCCGGCAGCTGTAAGTACAAGCAGCATTGAGACTGCAAACCGGAAAGGCCTTACCTGTCAAATGTTTTGGTGTTTTTAGACTTGGCACTCACTTGAACTGCCTTGGAGAGAGCTTGAGCAGGAGTGCAGAGAACGTTGGGCATTGTCTAAGGGCCCCAGACTGAGTGCTGAGCCAGAAGGAGCTAATAGTGTTAGGCTGTGGGCCGCAGGGACCCATTGTGAGAGAACTGCCCTAGCAAGCTCCACCCTCAGGGTCGCAGAGCAAGGATCGGGTGGGAGCTAGTAACCTAGTGACTGAGCAGTCTAAAGGCAGGGACTGAGCTGCCTTACAGCCTTAACCCTCAGGGGCAGAGTGAGACCGGTTTTGGCACATTAGAGATTCGGGCTATTGCCCTCGGTAGAGTGCTGTGGAGTCACAACTCATAGCAACCTCAAACTCCTGGGCTTGGTGCCAACCAGACCTCCATTAGATCTGCGCCGCAACCCCTGACCTGCGATCTGCGCCCGCCAGGCCTCCGCATGCCCTGACCAGGAACTGTGGGAGCCGCCCAACCTTGCATCCTCCCTCCCTGCTTCCACAACCAGAACTCCCTGACTGGGGCAGCCCCAGAGGAACTACACAGAGTTACTCCCTACAAAGATCCAGCAACAATAGAGTGATCCCACTGGGGTCTAATCTTGGAGAGACACCTCTCCAACTCTGAGGTTGGCCACAGGCAATGGTGAAAAACAATCAGGAGGTGAAATCAACAGAAAAACTCAGGCAATATGAATAATCAGAGTAGATCAACTCCCCCAAGGATCAATGGGACAGACACAGCACAAGATCCCATGCACAAACAAATAGCTGAGATGTCAGAAATCGAATTCAGAATCTGGATAGCAAATAAGATTGAATTAGAATACCAAGCAGTAACCCAAAAGATATCTCAAGAATTCAACAAATTCAAAGACCAAATGACCAAAGATTTTGACACATTGAGACAAGAAGTTGCAGCCCTCAAAGATCCGAGAAACCCTGTAGAATCCCTCAGTAACAGCATGGAGCAAGCAGAAGAAAAGACTTCTCAAACTGAAGACAAAGCTTTCGAATACTCCCAAACTCTCAAAGAGGAAGAGAAATGGAGGGCGAAAACAGATCACTCTCTCAGAGAGCTCTGGGATAATTCAAAGAAAACCAATATTTGTCTTATAGGGATCCCCAAAAGTGACGAAGTGGCTTCACAAGGCACAGAGTCTCTTCTCCGTGAGATTATGAAGGAGAACTTTCCAGACATGCCAAGAGATTCCGAAATTCAGATAACAGACAGTTTCAGAACTCCAGCACAACTCAATCCAAATAAGACATCCCCCAGACGCATCATAATCAATTTCACTAAAGTTAATATGAAGGAGAAAATTCTGAAAGCAGCCAGATGAAAGAAAACCATCACCTACAAGGGCAAGAATATTAGAATAACTACAGATCTCTCTGCTGAAACCTTTCAAGCTAGAAGAGGATGGTCATCGACTTTTAATCTCCTAAAACAAAATAATTTTCAACCCAGGATCCTGTACCCAGCTAAACTGAGTTTCATTTATGATGGAGAAATTAAATACTTCAATGACATTCACATGGTGAAGAAATTTGCCATAACTAAACCATCTCTCCAGGATATTCTCAGACCTATCCTCCATAAAGACCAGTGTAATGCTCTACCACAAAAGTACACCCACCCAGAAAATTTTGATCAAATTCCAACTTCCACAGTCGCAAAAGGATTAAAAATGTCTACCAGACTCTCGAAAGTCTTATCAATATTCTCAATTAATGTGAATGGTTTAAATTGTCCTCTAAAGAGGCACAGGTTGGCTGACTGGATACAAAAACTCAAGCCAGATATCTGTTGCATACAAGAATCACATCTTACATTAAAAGACAAATATAGACTCAAGGTGAAGGGATGGTCATCTATACTCCAGGCAAATGGAAAGCAGAAAAAAGCAGGCATTGCAATCCTATTCGCACATGCAATAGGCTTTAAACCAACCAAAACAAGAAAGGATAAGGATGGACACTTCATATTTGTTAAAGGTAATTCTCAATATGATGATATTTCAATTATTAATATTTATGCACCCCACCAGAACACACCTCAATTTATCAGAGAAACTCTAGTAGACATGAGCAACCTGATTTCCTCCAGTTCCATAGTAGTTGGAGATTTTAATACCCCTTTAGCAATGCTGGATAGATCCTCCAAAAAGAAACTAAGCAAAGAAATTTTAGATTTAAACTTAACCATTCAACATTGGGACGTAACAGACATCTACAGAACATTTCATCCCAACAAAACTGAATACACATTCTTCTCATCAGCCCATAGAACATACTCCATAATCGACTACATCCTAGGCCACAAATCTAACCTCAGCAAATTTTAAAAAATAGAAATTATTCCTTGCATCTTTTCAGACCATTATAGAATAAAAGTTGAACTCAATAACAGCAGGAACCTGCATACCCATAC
Organism: Nycticebus coucang; assembly: GCF_027406575.1. Lineage (NCBI taxonomy): Eukaryota > Metazoa > Chordata > Mammalia > Primates > Lorisidae > Nycticebus > Nycticebus coucang. The sequence continues at coordinate 29,608,393 of NC_069793.1, read as the reverse complement.
AAAAAAATGGAAGCTAAACAACCTTATGCTGAAGGATAGATGGGTTATAGATGAGATTAAGAACGAAATCACCAATTTTTTGGAACAAAACAACAATCAAGACACAAATTACCAGAACCTCTGGGATACTGCAAAGGCAGTCCTAAGAGGGAAACTTATAGCACTGCAAGCCTTCCTCAAAAAAATGGAAAGAGAGGAAGTTAATAACTTAATGAGACATCACAAGCAACTGGAAAAGGAAGAACATTCCAACCCCAAACCCAGCAGAAGAAAAGAAATAACCAAAATCAGAGAAGAATTAAATGAAATTGAAAACAAAAAAATTATACAACAGATCAATAAATCCAAAAGTTGGTTTTTTGAAAAGATCAATAAAATAGATAAACCATTGGCCAACCTAACCAGGAAAAAAAAGAGTAAAATCTCTAATTTCATCAATCAGAAATGGTAATGATGAAATAACAACAGACCCCTCAGAAATTCAAAAAATCCTTAACAAATACAACAAGAAACTCTACTCTCACAAATATGAAAATCTGAAAGAAATTGACCAATACCTGGAGGTACACCACCTACCAAGACTTAGACAGAATGAAGTGGAAATGTTGAACAGGCCTATATCAAGTTCTGAAATAGCATCAAATATACAAAATCTCCCTAAAAAGAAAAGCCCAGGATCAGATGGCTTTATGTCAGAATTCTACCAAACCTTAAAAGAAGAACTAGTACCTATACTACTAAACCTCTTCCAAAATATAGAAAAAGAAGGAATATTACCCAACATATTCTATGAAACAAACATCACCTTGATCCCCAAACCAGGGAAAGACCCAACAAGAAAAGAAAATTATAGACCAATATCACTAATGATATTGATGCTAAAATACTCAATAAGATCCTAACAAACAGAATCCAACAACACATAAAAAAAATTGTACACCACAACCAAGTGGGATTTATCCCAGGGTCTCAAGGCTGGTTCAATATACATATATCTATAAATGTAATTCAGCACATAAACAAACTAAAAAATAAGGACCATATGATTCTTTCAATTGATGCAGAATAAGCTTTTGATAATATCCAGCATCCCTTCATGATCAGAACACTTAAGAAAATTGGTATAGAAGGGACATTTCTTAAACTGATAGAGGCCATCTACAGCAAACCCACAGCCAATATCGTATTGAATGGAGTTAAATTGAAATCATTTCCACTTAGATCGGGAACCAGGCAAGGTTGCCCATTGTCTCCATTGCTCTTTAACACTGTAATGGAAGTTTTAGTCATTGCAATTAGGGAAGAAAAGGTCATCAAGGGTATCCACATAGGGTCAGAAGAGATCAAACTTTCACTCTTCGCAGATGATATGGTTGTATATCTGGAAAACACTGGGGATTCTACTACAAAACTTTCAGAAGTGAAAAGGGAACACAGCAATGTCTCAGGCTACAAAATCAACACCCATAAATCTGTAGCCTTTATATATACCAACAATAACCAAGCCAAAAAAACAGTCAAGGACTCTATTCCTTTCACAGTAGTGCCAAAGAAGATGAAATATTTGGGAGTATACCTAATGAAGGACGTCAAACATCTCTACAAAGATAACTATAAAACTTTAAGAAAAGAAATAGCTGAAATGCTAAAAATGGAAAAACATATCATGCTCATGGCTGGGAAGAATCAACATTGTTAAAATGTCTATACTACCCAAAGAAATATATAATTTTAATGCAATTCCTATTAAAGCTCCATTGTCATATTTTAAAGATCTTGAGAAAATAATACTTCATTTTATATGGAATCAGAAAAATCCTCAGATAGCCAAGACATTACTCAGCAATTAAAACACAGCAGGAGAAATCGCGCTAACAGACCTGAGACTGTAGTATAAATCGATAGTGATCAAAACAGCATGGTATTGGCACAAAAGCAGAAAAGTAGATGTCTGGAACAGAATAGAGAACCAAGAGATGAATCCAGCTACTTACCGTTATTTGATCTTTGACAAGCCAATTAAAAACATCCAGTGGGGAAAAGATTCCCTATTTAACAAATGGTGCTGGGTGAACTGGCTGGCAACCTGTAGAAGATTGAAACTGGACCCACACCTTTCACCATTAACTAAGATAGACTCCTCTCACTGGATAAAAGATTTAAACTTAAGACATGAAACTATAAAAATACTTGAAGAAAGTGCAGGGAAAACTCTTGAAGGAATTGACCTGGGTGAATATTTTATGAGGAGGACTCCCCGGGCAATTGAAGCAGTGTCAAAAATACACTACTGAGACTTCATCAAACTAAAAAGCTTCTGCACAGCCAAAAACATAGTAAGTAAAGCAAGCAGACAGCCCTCAGAATGGGAGAAAATATTTGCAGGTTATACCTCCAATAAAGGTCTAATAACCAGAATCCACAGAGAACTCAAACATATTAGCAAGAAAAGAACACATGATCCCATCTAGGGTGGGAAAAGGACTTGAAGGGACTTGAAGAGAAACTTCTCTAAAGAAGACAGACACACAATCTACAAACACAAGAAAAAAAGCTCATCATCCTTAATCATCAGAGAAATGCAAATCAAAACTACTTTGAGATATCACCTAACCCCAGTAACAGTAGCCCACATAAGAAAATCACAAAACCAGAGATGTTGGCGTGGATGTGGAGAAAAGGGCACACTTCTACAGTGCTGGTGGGAATGCACACTAATATGTTCCTTCTGGAAGGATGTTTAGAGAATACTTAGAGACCTAAAAATAGACCTGCCATTTGATCCTATAATTCGTTTACTAGGTTTATACCCAGAAGACCAAAAATCACAATACAACAAAGACATCTGTACCAGAATGTTTATTGCAGCCCAATTCATAATTGCTAAGTCATGGAAGAAGCCCAAGTGCTCATCGACCCACAAATGGACTAGCAAATTGTGGTACATGTATACTATGGAATATTATGCAGCCTTAAAGAAAGATGGAGACTTTACCTCTTTCCTGTTTACATGGATGGAGCTGGAACATATTCTTCTTAGCAAAGTATCTCAGGAATGGAAGAAAATGTATCCAATGTACTCAGCCCTACTATGAAACTAAATTATAGCTTTCACATGAAGGCTATAACCCAACTATAGCACAAGACTATGAGGAAAGGGCCAAGGAAGGTGAAGGGAGGGGGGAGGTTTGGGTGGAGGAAGGGGTGAGGCCACACCTACGGTGCATCTTAGAATGGGTACAGGAGAAACTTTCTAATGGCAGAATACAAATGTCTACCTACAATAACTAAGAAAATCCCATGAAGGCTATGTTGAACAGTTTGATGAGAATATTTCAGATTGTATATAAAACCAGCACATTGTATCCCTTGATTGCACTAATGTACACAGCTATGATTTAAAAATAAGAGAAAGAAAGACAGGGGAAGACATAAGTTTGAGAAAACAAAGTAAAGAAAATTTCTAATATGATGATAAAGGGGACATTCTGAGAGGGCAGCTGTACAGCAGATCTGGAGAACAAGTGGAGTACTACCTAATAATTGGATCAATGTTTTCCCTTTCACGACCTCTAATTAAAAAGACAATTACGTCCAATTTGGACAATTACATCCAAATTACAACATCCACAAGCAGGTATCTATTTCTTTCTCGCGAGTCTACTAGTTGACTGGATGCTTTTGCTGATCAGGGTAGGGCTGAGTTGAGCATGACTGGACTTATGCATGTGTGTGGTTAACAAGCAGATCTGGTAGAAGCTGTCTGGTTGAGGATGGCACCATGGATTCATCCATGACTGAAACTTCTTCTTTCCATGTGTCTTCTATATGTCCCCAGCTGGCTGGTCCAGGCCTGATAATCTTATTTCAAGTGTGAGCAGATGCTTATAATTCTTTTTGAGGCATAGGCCCAGAACTAGCACTCTGTCAGTCCACCACGTTTTATTGGCCAAAATAAGTCATTAGTCCCAGATTTAAAGAAAGGGAAGAAGATTCTACCCTCTAATGGGAGTAGCTGCAAAGTCACATCGCAAAGAATCTGGTTACAAGAAGCCAGTTATCAGGATCATTGGTGCAATCAATCTTTCACAGATACATTGCATGATTCTTGTGTTCAAGGGCACCTCTCATGTTTATGCATAAAATATGCTCACCATTTGAGCCAGGTTGGCAATAACATTAATTTAGAAAACCTTAATCAATTTCATAGATTACCACAGTTTGTGGCAAAGGAAGGAAAAGAGTCATGTGTAAATATTTGTTTGGGAGATTTCCTGGCACAGGCATGAGCTTCAGACAAAAATGGACTCAGCCTGACTATTGCCTTTATATACACCAATAATAGTCAGGGTGAAAAAATAGTCAAGGACTCTATTCTATTCACAGTAGTGCCAAAGAAGATAAAATATTTGGGAGTTTACCTAACAATGGATGTGAAAGATCTCTATAAAGAGAACTATGAAACTCTAAGAAAAGAAATAGCTGAAGATATTAACAAATGGAAAAACATACCATGCTCATGGCTGGGAAGAATCAACATTGTTAAAATGTCTATACTACCCAAAGTAATATATAATTTTAATGCAATTCCTATTAAAGCTCCATTGTCATATTTTAAAGATCTTGAGAAAATAATACTTCATTTTATATGGAATCAGAAAAAACCTCAAATAGCCAAAACATTACTCAGCAATAAAAATACAGCAGGAGGAATCACGCTACCAGACCTGAGACTGTACTATAAATCGATAGTGATCAAAACAGCATGGTACTGGCACAAAAACAGAGAGGTAGATGTGTGGAACAGAATAGAGAACCAAGAAATGAACCCAGCTACTTACCATTATCTGATCTTTGACAAGCCAATTAAAAACATTCAGTGGAGAAAAGATTCCCTATTGAACAAATGGTGCTGGGTGAATTGGCTGGCGAGTTGTAGAAGACTGAAACTGGACCCACACATTTCACCATTAACTAAGATAGAGTCTCACTGGATTAAAGATTTAGACTTAAGACATGAAACTATAAAAATACTAGAACAAAGTGCAGGTAAAGCACTTGAAGAAATTGGCCTGGGCAAATACTTTATGAGGAGGACCTCCCAGGCAATTGAAGCAACACCAAAAATATATTACCAGGACCTGATCAAACTAAAAAGCTTCTGCACAGCCAAGAACACAGTAAGTAAAGCAAGCAGATAGCCCTTAGAATGGGAGAAGATATTTGCAACCAACAAAGGTTTAATAACCAGAATCCACAGAGTACTCTAACATGTTAGCAGGAAAAGAACAAGTGATTCCATCTCAGGCTGGGCAAGGGACTTGAAAATAAACTTCTCTGAAGAAGACAGGCGCATGGCCTACAGACATACGAAAAAATGCTCATCATCCTTAATCATCAGAGAAAGGCAAATCAAAACTACTTTGAGATATCATCTAACTCCAATAAGATTAGCCCACATCACAAAATCCCAAAACCAGAGATGTTGGCATGGACGTGTAGAAAAGGGAATACTTCTACACTGCTGGTGGGAATGCAAACTAATATGTTCCTTTTGGAAAGATGTTTGGAGAACACTTAGGGATCTAAAAATACACCTGCCATTCGATCCTACAATTCCTCTACTAGGTATATATCCAGAAGACCAAAAATCACATTATAACAAAGATATTTGTACCAGAATGTTTATTGCAGCCCAATTCATTATTGCTAAGTCATGGAAGAAGCCATCGACCCACAAATGGATTAATAAATTGTAGTATATGTACACCATGGAATATTATGCAGCCTTAAAGAAAGATGGAGACTTACCTCTTTCATGTTTACATGGATGGAGCTGGAACATATTCTTCTTAGCAAAGTATCTCAAGAGTGGAAGAAAAAGTATCCAATGTACTCATTGTACTATATAGATTTTGTAGTGTATGAAACAAATTTATAGCTTTCATATGAAATCTATAACCCAATTATAGCCCAAGAAGAAGGGAAAAGGGCAGTGGGAGGGGAGGGGTGGGGAAGGGAGGGGAAGGGAGAGGATGGGTGGATGGTAATTGGTGAGAACACATTTACAGTGCATCTTACAAGGGTATTTGTGAAATTTTGTAAGTGTAGAATATAAATGTCTTAACACAATAACTAAGAAAATGAGGTGAAGGCTATGTTAACCAGTTTGATGAAAGTATTTAAAATTGTATATAAAACCAGCACATTGTACCCCCATGGTTACATTAATGTACAATCTATGATTTAGTAAAAAAAAAAAAACAAAAAAGGACTCAGGTTTCAATAATGATTCTACTCCTTGATTAACTGTGCAACCCTTTTAAATTCTCACATGCATTAAATACTTCAAGTCTTGATTTTCTTATCTGTAAAAGAGGGATAGTAAAACCATTATAGTGTACCTATGAGGATTAAGTGGGATAATAATTAATCACCATCATCTCCAACTTTTTAACAGCTTTTAAATGTGTGTTGTTTGGGGGGATGGGGTGGAGGTGGTGGAACCAGATTATTTCAGAATCCAAAACTCGTTCTAAAGGAAGCCCTTTGACTTTAATAAAAAGTCCTTTGCTTTCAAAAGAGCAAAGAGTCCAAGAAGCAAATAGCTGGCATCCTTTGATGAAGTCTTGGCCGTCTAAGTTGTGGCTGCAGAATAACCAAAGTTGGGCATCCACCCATGACTTTGATCATGAGCTCCAGGAAATTGTCCCACTCTGCCCCTACCCGGGTCAACCTCCTTCCCCTCTTCTGATTCTACCTCTCTACCTGTCCACATGGTGTTGATGTAGCTTTTACTCTGGAATTTTATTATTCTGCCTGTGGGCATGCCTCTTCTAAGATATGACAAGCCTCTTCAGAGCAGAATCTGGTTTGCACCTCCAATGCACAAGAGAAAACCCAGCTCAATAATAACTTCAAAAATTATCATCTACTGAGCATAGATTTTGCATATTTTTGAATGTTCCCTACAACTGATGAGGAAGAAATCCTTATCCCCCCAAATAGGTCAGTCACCTGAGGGTGCAGAGCAATTCACTAGGGTCCTCAAACCACACAAAGAATCAGAAATGGAAGTCAGCTCTGAAGCTTGGTAAATTGAATCAGAAGCTTGGTAAATTGAATTTGTTGAAGTTAAAGGATTGTCTCCAAAAGCTGCAAACCAGGTCAGCACTCCAGAGCTTTGTGTGCCTGATGGGGTCAAGGAGGCTTCTAGAAACCACTGAAAAGTTTTGGGGATGAGTAAGTGAAGATACACTCATTATTTAGGCCTTATTGGCAACAGAATTAATTTAGGAAACCATAAACATCCTCACTGATACAGTGTTTATTGGAAGGGGGAGAATCAGGTCATGTGTTAATATGACTGTTGCCATGATGCTGCAGGCAAAGGGTTGGGGAGCAGTACGTCTGCCTGAGTACCCTAGCCTCAAGCCCCATTGCTTGCCTGTGTTGACATCTGGTCTCCAACACCAGTAGTTTGCCTGTCATGCCTCCCTGTAACCCGCCTCCTCCATCCCACTCCCTTAGGCTTCCAGACTGCTTATCTCATCATGCACTGACTACTGTTTTCCAAAGGTCTTGTCTAAACCACTTCCTCCTTCCTCACTCCCTAAAGAGGAATGGCAAAATCTTCAGGAGTTTAGTTTTAAAAGGGTGGTCTTTAAGACTCTCAGTTCAAATGCAGCCCCTGCCACTTACTTATGTATTATTGCGCAGTTCTGTGCCTCAGGATCCTCATCTGTAAAATGGGAATAACAATTTCTATTGGAAATAATGCTGAGAGATAAATAAGATAATTTATGTAAAATGATAGAATATAGTAGATGTATACAAATTTCCTTCCCTTACTCCTGTCATCTTCAACACTTGTTTTATATGAATATGTAGTAGGGACCTAGATAGAATATGAATCATGTTTTGTGGGAGGTCAGAGGTGTTCTTTTTTGTTTGTTTGTATGTTTTTTAATTTTTATTATATTTTATTAAATCATAGCTGTGTACATTAATGCAATCATGGGGCACCATACACTGGTTTTATAGACTGTTTAACACATTTTCATCACACTGGTTAACATAGCCTTCCTGGCATTTTCTTAGTTATTGTGTTAAGACGTTTACATTCTACATTTACTAAGTTTCACATGTAGCCTTGTAAGATGCACCGCAGGTGCAATCCCACCAATGACCCTCCCTCCGCCCACCTCCACCCTCCCGCCCCTCCCTTTCCCTCTTCCCCATATTCTTAGGTTATAACTGGGTTATAGCTTTCATGTGAAAGCCATAAATTAGTTTCATAGTAGGGATGAGTACATTGGATACTTTTTCTTCCATTCTTGAGATACTTTACTAAGAAGAATATGTTCCAGCTCCATCCATGTAAACATGAAAGAGGTAAAGTCTCTGTCTTTCTTTAAGGCTGCATAATATTCCATGGTGTTCACATACCACAATTTACTAATCCATTCGTGGATCGATGGACACATGGGCTTTTTCCACAACTTAGCAATTATGAATTGGGCTGCAATAAACATTCTGGTACAAATATCTTTGTTATAATGTGATTTTTGGTCTTCTGGGTATATGCCTAGTAGAGGAATTATACGATGGAATGGCAGATCTATTTTTAGATCTCTAAGTGTTCTCCAAACATCTTTCCAAAAGGAATGTATTAATTTGCATTCCCACCAGCAGTGTAGAAGTGTTACCTATTCTCCACATCCACGCCAACATCTCTGCTCTTGGGATTTTGTGATATGGGCTAATCTTACTGGAGTTAGATGATATCTCAAAGTAGTTTTGATTTGCATGTCTCTGATGATTAAAGATGATGAGCATTTTTTCAAATGTCTGTAGGCCATGCGCCTGTCTTCAGAGAAGTTTCTCTTCAAGTCCCTTGCGCAGCCTGTGATGGGATCACTTGTTCTTTTCTTGCTTATATGTTTGAGTTCTCTGTGGATTCTGGTTATTAAACCTTTGTCGGAGACATAACCTGCAAATATCTTCTCCCATTCTGATGTTACTGACAGAACAGAACAGAACAACTTTGCGGGAATTTGTTTCTGTCCCTGCTAAATTCCCCTGCAGAAGAGAAGCTGTTTTGAGTTTCCAGAGCCTGTGCCTGAGGCCCTGTCTTTGCTCCTGCAGTTTTGTATTTGGTTACCTGTCAGTTCTAGCCTCCTATCTTCCTTTGTCTATAGGCTGATGATCTCCTGAGGGCTGGGTGCATCTTAGGCTCAGTGAAGCAGTCCTCTGGGTCAGCCCCGCCCTGGGAACTTTCCAGCTCTGTGCGTGTGTTTCTAGTTCCTGCACTCTACCCAGGCCGTTACCGCCTCAAATCCTTTACTCACCAGGCCTGCATTTCTGTCCCAGATCTGTTCTGTGGTGGTTGCCACCTGAGTAGATGCCTGGCCTCCTCTGGTTGCCTAGGTAGACATGGGGTGTGGCTTTGGAATATCTGGGAGTGAGCCCTATTATTGCCAAAAGATGACTGTTGTTCTCTGCCTCGGGACAACGCCGCTCCGGTGTGGTTCCCTCTCAGCCGACCATCCTCTCCTCACTCCCGTGCCCCAGAGTCAGCACTGACCAGCTGCATTTTAGGCCCTGTACACACCCATCAAGAAATCACCCAAGAATCTGGACTCCTGGGGAACAAGCCTCCAGACCTCAGAGTGAGAGTGGAGGGGAGTGCTGGGAGCTCAGAGTTGAAGGTAGAGAATATATACAGTTTTTTTCAGTTTTATGCCTGGCAGGATAACGCTGTGGCACCCTAGGAGGGAAGGTAGGTCCAGTTTGTAGAGGGTCTCTCCCGTGGAGTGTAGTGGGAGGACCTTTGAATTCTGCTCATTTGTTTGTGGGGCACTCCGAGCTGTTCTCATGGGGGAAGGGACGCCCATCTGCTTGGTGATGGATTTTGTACCTTTTGTGTGTATCCTTGGGGTTGCAGCTCACCTCAGCGGGGTTGATGTGCATTCTTCAACCTTCTCTCTTGGTGCAGCTGTAATCCACCAGGTTACTTGCTAAATTTCTGTCCTTTAACTCTCCTTCTGGACAGGAGCCTGTTTGGAAAGCTGGCTTCAGTCAGCCATCTTGTCTCCGCCCCTTGGAAGTCAGAGGTGTTCTAAGAATTTCTGAGCCTCCCCCAAACTGTTCTTAGAATTGGGGTCCTAATAGCCTAACCCCTCCCACCCTAATATTTCTAAGTAGCCATCAAAAAGGAAAAGAGATTCCCTCTGCTGTATTGTGGACAAAGATGGAATATGTAGGCTTATTGTTGGACAAAGATGGATATGTAGGCTTATTGTTGCCAATATCTTACCACACAAAGGCCCTCCCAGAGCCAAGCTTCAGGGTGGCCCCTAGACAGGGAGAGAGGAGAAATAGGGTTGAAATTCCAGGGGCCTAGATCTAAAGATCCCAAAAGTCCTAGATCTTGGGAACTCATCCAGGCAGAAGTGGAGAGACAGGTTTTCAGTAATAAAGGCTTAAGGGCAATTCACATTTCAGGTTGCGTTACTAGAGTTCAGGTAGAGCTTTATTTTTATCTTTTCCTCCTCCAGGATTCTTTAAATCTCATTAAAAAAATAAAGAGGGAAACGTCAGGAAAAGCTGTCAGAAGGATATAAAAATTGTTAGAAGAACGCCAAGATTTCAACACTGGTTCTGAAAGAAATGAAGTCAGTAACTATTTCATAAGAACTGTCTATGCATATATAGCAGATATGTAAATCCTGATGGGTGTAAAGTAATCCTGGAACAGTCTCAGTAAGGACAGCCTCCTGCTGCTAATTCTCAGTGGGGTTTGTTGGCTGCATTTCCAGTGCAGGTTGGATTGGATACACCTGGCCTCCCTTCTCTCTGCTCTCTGAACCCACTTTCACTGGGTTTGGGGGCACAGCAAGCTCAGAAATACAAAAGGCTGCTGAGTCATTGGCCACACTGGACTCTCTCAGGACAGCACCATGCTGGGACCTCACTCAGTAGGCAAGGAACCCTTAATTCCTTGTTTTACATCACTTCCTTCTTGGACAAAATTTCAACCTTTGTGTAGAAGCTAAATGAGGAAAGTCTTCTGTGTTCATCCAGCAAGCTAAGGATGCAAGGAATGGGAATTTCCCCCACCTTGTTTCATGCTCCTTCCAGAAACTGTTTTCCCTGATATTTTCAACCATCTCGTAGGCTTTCTTTGGCCTGTTCATCATGCGCCCCCTAGAGGTGCTTCTGAACATCCCCTCAGTCCACATGGAAATTGGGTGTCCTGCCTGCCTTGGGTTCTTGAGTCCTCAAGGCAAAACCAGGAAGAAGGTGAAGTCCTCAAGGCTTAGAGTGGCATGGGAGTGGGACTGTGTTGTCTAGGTGGGACAAGGGTCAGGGAACAACTGGTGGTCCATGTTGTTCTTTATAATTAACATCTGTGTATTGAAAAGGCTTTATAGATCATGAAGAGAAGGACACGTGATGGCTGCAATTTAATCATCGTTTCCTGAACACCTACTGTGTGCTCCCACACATCCTCATCTGAGCATCACAGAAGATTGCAGCCAAGTATCTGCCATGACCAAGGGTGGTGCAGGAGAGGATTAATCTACAATGGCTGACATCGGCACTTCCAATCTACCAGACACTCTCTTACACATGATGGATGTATTAACTCAAGCTATTTAACCTCTATGTAGTTTAATAGATAAAATAGAACGTAGCTTAAAGAGATACCAGAATTGCACTAGTTAATATCTTAAAGATCTTAACACAGTGCCTGACACACAGCACAATATGCATGTGTGCTAAAATTAAAAAACTGGAATAAGACTCAGCACACCCTGGTGAGATAAGTATCATGTTATTCTGTATCTTCAGAAGGGGAAAACAAGTCACAGGAAATACAGTCACTTCACCAGTACCTGCTGTATTCCAATGTCAACAGCCCAGAGCCAGAACGTGCTCTCTTAATTCCTATGCCTTACTGCTTCTGCCTAAACACACAGATCCTTTTTCATTACAGTTTCTGAAGAGGGTTGGTGCATGCATCAATGAGCTACTACACAAGTTTCCAAATTATCAGGGATTTTAAACCATTTATGTCTATTAGTAAATTGTAAGTGCAGCACAGATTACTTGTCCATCTGGTGTTTGAAGAAAAGATCAATACTATGCCAATCCTTGGTACCCAATTTTCACTTGGAATTATTCTTTTGGCTAGGTGGATTGGCAGAAAGAATCTAGGACTACCCAAGGAAGAGATTGTATTATTTGTTTGTTTTTTTATCATTCCTTAAAAAGAATTTAACATTAAAAATACAAAAGTAATGACCTACTCCATTTCTACCGAGAGGTAAATAGACAATCAAACATCTGTTTTCAGGAAAATGTTTTATTCTCAGAAATTTATGCTGGAAATGTTTTCTCTTGCAAAAAGCATCCTTTAATCTTGTTAACAAATTACACAAATGGATCAGGTTTCAAATTGTATCAGCATGATTGGCTGAATGGAGATTTCCCTCTGCTTCCTGGGGTTAGAGAAGGGTGATTCAGACAAGATACTCTTTAATGTCAAATAACAGTAAGGTAGCTGATAAATCACCTCAAGGGAAAGGTGGATGCAAATGCTCTTCCAGCATAATAAATTCAGGGTATGCACTCTGCTACAAAGAGTGTCAAAATGAGTGGGAGAAAATGGAATTTGACATACAGGTTAGAACAGGGAATTTCTGAAAGAAATTAATCCTGGAGGTAAGAGATGTATTTGATTTCAGGTAACCCACCCCTTCAGTTCCAGACACAAGCTCCCACCCCTGAGAAACCCAGGGGACACACAGCCAGACCTCACCCTTCTTCCTGTGGAGGGATAGCAACATGAAGGAGGGAGCACTGTTGGGGTCTCCAGTGGAAGGTGGGAGAGGTGAGGGGAGAAAAGGAGCCGAAGGGGGCAGGGCGTGGATCACAGGTACTCCTCTATTTAGAGAGGGGATGAGTCCCTAGAATACATCGTAAGTCTAAAATGCACTTAATATCCTGACAAACGTAAAAGTTGAAAAAGTGTAAGTCAAACCATCATATGCGAGGACCACCTGTCTTCCATGGGAAGCGGTTGTGGGTACAAGAAAGGGAGGATTGTGGGGACACCAGAGGTAGATGGAGTTAAAGGAAGAAAGACCATGTCTAGGGATTGAAATGAGGAGAAGAAGATGTATTTCACATTGCTGACCCCAGGAGGAAGCATCTCTCACACACATGCACACGTACGCATGCGCTGAGATATGCACACACCCATGCATACATAGGCGCACACATTCCAACTTGTGTGGCTAGGGGTTGAGGAAACCCAGTGTCCCTCCTCCCATTCCACCCCTGCTATCATCACGTAAGGCTTCCAGACCATAAGTAGTGGGGTAGAGAATCTTCCAAAAAAGTTTCATGTTCCCTGTAACATCCTCTACACCTAGAAGAGCGCCTGGCACATGGATACTCAGTCATGTGTGTTGAATAAATGCATAAATGGATGATAGCGAGACACTCCATGTAGTTTTTTAAAAAAGAAGAACCTAATTCACTGACTGGAGTTTGCCATTCTTCCAGGGTTTTTGAACAGGGATATGATGTCTGATTCCATCTGATCCGAGTCGTAACCTAGAACTAAACTGGGAATATATTCCCTCAGGCCAACTGCTAAGTGGCTAGCAGAATGTCACCTATGCCAAAGTGGACATAGCTAGCGGAGCAATGGTATATCTGAGTTTCCGATAACATAGCTGTTTTTTAAATCTCACTTTTAATTTGAAATGGATATAGAAAGAAATCATTTTCTAAGATTCTGAAACTTTTTAGCTTCAAGCTTAGGCCAATAACTATTACATTATAGCTGCAGAGACCGACTGTATCTCTTCTGTCTTTTCCTCCATCCTGCCTTTGGAAGCCTTTAATAGCCGAGTTCCTCTTTCTTCAGAGCAGGTAAGCATCATTTTCATAGACACTATTTGTCACTGGCACTAAGAAATGTCTTATTTTGTTTCCAAATGATATTTACACCAGAGAAGAAACCTCTAAGCAGACACACCAGAGCAGGAGATAAATTTGCCTGATGTATCAGGCAGTTGTTTGCAGTATAAGCAACTGCAAACTTTTGGTGACCTCAAATAGCACACATTCATTGCTCATTCATGCTATATATGCATTACAGGTCCCAGACAGGCTCTGTCATCATAGTAACTCAGAGACCCTCACTAATGGCAGTTGCCATGTACTGTTTCTGTTACCTGCCAGAGGGAAAGAAAAGTTCTAGAAGTGTAAATACATGTAGATCTGGAAAAGGAAAATGCTTCTCAATCCCAAACAACACATGAAAAATAGAGAGATGCTTTATGCAATAAAAGGCAAATCAGCCTCAAAGGCAAGATCAGTTCAAGTGCATGATTATCACATCTGTTGTTAAAAGCTTTGCATGAACTGATGTGCCATCCAGTATATTCTCTCACTTAAAAAATGGCCAAGAGAAAAATAAATGTGAGGATGTGTCTCTTTGCCTTAAATCTGATTGGCCCAAACTACCCACAATTAAGAGACAGGGATGTATTTTTTTAAAGGGCTGTTAGTATTTGAGGCTGATTGGAATCAAAGAGATGAAAGCCAGCAGAGATTAAGAGCTGTGATGCCAAAGAAATCATCTTAACTAGAAAACTCTGTAACTGTTCAAAACTTAACAGGAACTCTGAACCCTATCTTTCTGGGAGCAGAAACTGTTAACAGGGCAACAAACTCTGCTGGATTCTTTGGGAAAACAGAGCCAAAAAAGTGGGAAGCGTTGTAACTAGGAAGACTTCCAGGCCAGCTTCTTCTTAGGTGTGTATGTTCCCCTCTCTGAATCTCAATGTCCTTACCTGAAAACAGGGAAAGTGACAGGACCTACCTCACAGAGTTGTTACGAGGACTAAATGACTTCACATTCATAAGAGCCCACCACATAGAGGCATGTGGGTATTGGAGGCTTTGGGAGGTGCTGCTGGGGCTCTGCCCAGATCCCCTCGCCAGGTGGGTGCACTCATTTCCCAATGGCTGTGTTGACAGCTAACAACTCACTTCTGACTCCTTCTCTAGGAGGTGGCTCTGGAGAGTGAGCCACTGAGTCCTTCTCCAGCTCTGCAGACAGGAGCTGCTCTCTGTTCCACCCCAAGGTCATACCCCTTCCTATAAGTAGTCCACAGCCAATGACTGACTGATATGGGTACTCACAGATACTCCCTTTCCTCAAAGGAGGGAAACTCACAATTAGACCTTCCCTGAGATGATCTTGATCTTTCTTTCCCTAGCCTTCTTCCTTCATGGCTTTACAGGGCTTCCCAAAAATTACTCTCTCAAAAACATCAAGTGAACTTGAATCCTGCCTCAAGCTCTGCCTCTAGGGACCCCAACTTAATTAATCAATAATTATGTTATTATTAATAATATTAGTCAATGATTTACTGTTAGTAGTAAATTGCAGACTCTTAAGGTCGTGGTCGTGCTCAGAACCTACTGCCAACTACAGAGGGCTCCCTCTGAGATGGTTCCAGCACAGCCCGGGAGGAGTTCCCCAAGCCAAAGAGCTCCTACAAGGTTCTCCCAAGTTCTGCTCTTGGAACAGTTAGGGGAGGAAATGAGCGTCTCTGGAAGAAGACAGGGTGACAGAGAAAGTAGTGATGGGAAGGGTAACTGCTGGGAATAGACCTGGCCAAGGGAGTTCTGGAGGGTCCCGCTGGGTTGGGCACATTCCACAGAAATGGCCTTTCTCACGACATTTGTCTCTCCTAGTACATGCAAAGCTGTCAGCCAGGGACTGCCCAGGGGACTTCTCCAGGGAAGAAAAGAGTTGCTTCATTCTGGATGTCCTTTTTCCTAAAGGAGGGACCAGCTCAGGCTCCCATGCCAGTGAAAGGCGACTTTGGCCTGACTGAGCCTTACTTTCTTTCCCTGAGGAAATACAGCACCTTCTTCACTGCCAAGCCTCAGAGCCTGGGCAAGTAACAGAACATCAGATAACATGAGCTCATCAAAGCTTCTCCAGAGTGGAGGAGGAGTTATCCGAGGCTGGGTCAGGCGAGGTCATGGTGTATCACCGAAGCTCAGGTTTTTGAGAGGGCAGCTGGGCTGTGGGCTATATGCTGGTGTGTCTGTGAGATGTGGGTGGGAGAGGAGCCAAACTGGGGAGAGAAGATAGGACTTCTTCCAGCTTAGTCACTAAGAAGTGTGATGATGATGTGATGATGTCAATAGTGATGAGGATGATGTTGATGGTGATGACGGTCATGATGATGATGGTGATGATGGCTATCACTCATTGAACCTTACTATGTGCCCATACTGTGTCAACTCCTTTATGGATGATCTCTCATCAAATCTCCTACTTCATGATTAGTCCCATTCCACAGATAAGGAGAGTGAGGCCAAGGTAACAATCCAAAGTGCCATAACTAGAAAAGGGATGAACCCACAATTTACCTTGGGTTCACTTAAATTAGGCTATCGGTTTTCCTCATCTGTAAAAAGACATTGATTGATTTCAGATAATCACCCTCTGAGGTCCTTTGCAGCCTCACAATCTGGACTGGGCTGTGTCCTCCTCAAAAGATGAACGAAAAGTTTGGGATCAGCTGGAGAAGGAAGACTGTGTTCCAAGTGAAATTTTTACTCAGATGAAAGCAACTGGGAAATTCTGCAGCTCCCCGCCTCTCTGAGCAGTTTGTTATCCAGGCCTGGGAAACGTCTGAGGGATGACAGAAGCCACTGGAGATTTCCAGGAAAGCCAGATCATGCAACAAAAGGAGCCCAGCACAGATGACTGCAGTGCTGCCTGCCTTTTTGCCTTAACTGGAAGCCACTAGATTTTTTCCAGACAGCATTTGGAAGGCTAAACTCTGATTACCAGAAATAACAGGACTAAAAGGAAAAAAAAAGATTCTGAGGTTTTACATATTCATTCACCTGGTAACAAGAAAGCAGAAGCAGTGGGGTAGTGTTATCTTAATCTGCCGTATGGAATTCTTTAAGGTTCAAAGTCACTGCTTTTAAATGTTCAAGAGTAAAAACAGTATTTTCACTGGTTGGCTTTATTCTTTTTGTATTCTTTTTGGACAAACTTCATGGACCCAATTGGCCCTCTTGAATGTGAGCTTGACACTGTGGGTCATTTTTTCTTACAACAACGTGGGAATTACATATGGCCTCTTATGGTCTCAGTGGAAGGAGGAATTAATTGAACTTTGAAAACTACCAGGAAGAAAAAGTATTCGGCTAAAAACGTTTGCGTTTTGGCCAGAGACACCACAGTTTTCTATGCTGTGCAACCCCCGTGGAAATGTGCGTGGGTATCTCTACCCACACCTTCCTGTCTCGGCGGACAGGTGATTAGTGGGAAGAGCCTCATGAAAGCTCCCTGCAGGTCCTTGAACCCTCTGTCACCTGAGGCCCTTTCATGTCTAGAGCCCTGGCTTCCTGTTTGTGTCACCGTGCCAGGAAGGAGATGCCCACAAGGCTCAGTGCCTCAGGCGGCGGGCCTTACTGTTTGTCCTCTTCAGACACATTGCCCTTTGTGGTTCTAGATCTTCCATTGTTGGGGGGGAGGGGGTTGCTATGGACTGAATGTTTGTGCCCCTTGCCCCAAGTCAAGTGTTGAAATCCTAACCCGCAATGTGATAGTATTCAAAGGTGGGGCTTTGGGAGGTTATTAGGTCATGAAGGTGGAGCCTTCATGAATAGGATTAGTGCCTCTATAAAAGGGACCCCAGAAGCTCCCTCATCCACTTCTGCCCACAAGAAGTGGGCAGCCTGCAGCCCAGAGGAGGACCCTCACCAGAACCCAATCATGTTGCCATCTCCAGGCTCCTGAATTATGAGAAGTAAATGCCCGAAATTGATAAAGCACCAGTATTTTGTTATGGCCATTAGAACTGTTTAAGATAGGGGTGCTTAAGAAGGGGCTCCGGGCAGTTCTTGGAATACATTCGGGGACTTTTTGTGACTTCCTGTAACTCCGTCTGACACTTCATATCAAGGTGAATAGCCCACTGACGTCAGGTGGAGACAGCTGGGCCTAACATATTATTGCTCAAAGAGAGCTCAAAGGCCAAGTGGGCACTGTTTAGCTGCCGTCAGACCTGTGCTCGAAGGCCTTATCATGTAAGCCCGAGGAAAGAAGGCCTCAGCTTTTAGTCTGAGATTCCCCTCCAAGAAAATAATGTCTTTGCTTGCCTCAAACAGCCAGCAGTGTCTGTCTGGATTTCTGTGAAATTACTAGCAATGCCTGGATTTCTAGGGGATTACTAGAAGTGCAGGGATTACTAGGGGTGCTTGAGTGGTCCACAAGTGAGCCCACCCATACACAAATGAGTGGAAGGTTTGAACAGGAATTTTACAGTCACACGTTTCTTTTTTTCTTTTTTGAGACAGAGTCTCACTTTGTTGCCCAGGATAGAGTGCCGTGGCATTGTAGCTCACAGCAACTTCAAACTCCTGGGTTCAGGTGATCCTCCTGCCTCAGCCTCCTGAACAGCTGGGACTATAGGTGCCTGCCACCATACCTGGCTAATTTTTCTAATTTTAGTGGACATGGTGTCTTGCTCTTGCTCAGGCTGGTCTCTAACTCTTCAGCTCATGGGATCCTCCCACCTCCACCACCTGGAGTACTGAGATTATAGGCATGAACCACCTTGCTCAGCTCCCCACCTCACATACATTCTTTTAAAAAACTGCTTCTACATTAAAAAAATGGAGACTTTACAGCCTTTGTATTAACCTGGATGGAAGTGGAACACATTATTCTTAGTAAAGCATCACAAGAATGGAGAAGCATGAATCCTATGTACTCAATTTTTATATGAGGACAATTAATGACAATTAAGGACACAGTGGGGGTGGGGGAAGGGGAGAGCAGCGAGAGAAAGAAGGAGGGAGGGGTGGGGAAAGGAAGAGCAGAGAGAGGGAAGGAGGGAGGGGGTGGGGCCTTAGTGTGTGCCACACCTTTTGGGGGCAAGACACTATTGTAAGAGGGACTTTACCTAACAAATGCAATCAGCGTAACCTGGTTTCTTATACCCTCAATGAATCCCCAACAATGAAAAAAAAAAAGAAAAAAAATTGCTTCTACGTGTCCATGTACCAAAGCCTCCCAGATCGTACATGCATAGGAGACATAGACAAGAATGCTCACAGCAGACCTGTTTGACATAAAAAAAAAAAAAAAATCTGGAAATGAGGCACTGTCTATTGGTAGGAAAACCAATAGACAAAATGTGACATATTTCGCCTGCTATCCTGTCACTCTATAGCAGTGAAAATGAACAAACTATAAGTACTTGAACCAGCATGGATGCCCTGAGAAATACCATGTGAAGCAGAACAGGAGTTGTTCTAAAAGACCACATGCATTATGGCAAGCTCCCTTGCATAAAGCTCAAATAAGCAAAGCTGGTTTAGGCGTGCATATGTATGGGATAAAACTGGTTTTACAAAAAGCAGGGGGATGACAAGTACGAAATTAAAAGCAGGAGATTCCTCCGGGGAGTAAAGCAGAAGCATGAGGTGAGGGAGGAACACGGGTGAAGTATTGCTCTTGGCAATGTTCCTGTTCTTGCACTGGGTAGCGGTTTGTGGGCTGGAATATCAGGACTGAGATATCAGTTACATAGATTCTTTTGTAAGTATGAGATATGATGTTGAGATAATAAGATTAAGAAATAAAAACATATCTGTAGTCAGATGACTTACCTGGGGTGAAAGAATTCAAATTTGGAGTTCAAAAGCTTAGAAATGAGCTAATCTGGACTCTAAATTTTATGGATACCAATGTCACTTCCACCTTGGAAAGGAACGTGGGCACATTTGTATGACTCTGTAGTGACTGAGAGCAGAGCTCCTTTGTCATATCTCTCAGTACAGAATTGCTCCCTCCATACTCACTCAAACCTCTACGTGCATTTTTCTTTTTCCTTTTCCTCACCCAGTGGTAAGTAAAAGCAACACCCAATTGGCCCTCATGATGAATGGATAAAACACCTTTGACCCAGAAGAGAGGGGATCATACTCCTTGAGCAAGCAAAGCCAGGTATCTCTCTAGCCATGTCATGTTTGGCAGGAGTGGTTTTTACCAAATTTCATCTGTACTCAAGTATTCATAAGAAGTTTACCTTCCGGGGCAGCGCCTGTGGCTCAAGGAGTGTGGCACCAGCCCCATATACCAGGGGTGAGGGGTTCAAGCCCAGCCCTGGCCAAAACTGCAAAAGAAAAAAAAAAAGACCTGAAAAAAGAAAAAAAAAAAAAAAGAAGTTTACCTTCCCTGCAATTCCTGGCTCTTTGCTACTTTAAAATAAAATGGCAGCTTGGAAATTGACTGGTAAGTATATTTTCTGGAGTTAAGATTTTAATAACATTTTGAATGTACCTGGGATGTAGATGTGGCTGTGTGGGAAGAAAAAATATGTCATTTCAAATGAAGTGTCCATTTTCAACAATTTAAATAAACAGCTGACATTGGTGAAAACATTTAGGATGTTATCACATCTAAGCAGTTTATTTACTTAAAATCAAATATTTCTCTCCTTTCTGCCCCCCCCAAAAAAAAAAGAATGAGAGAGAACAATTCAGTGAGTGAATCTAAGCTATCTACCAGTAAGTGGCTTGGAGTGTGAAAAGATAATCTGCCATCCTCTTATAGGGTAGACTCCTATTCCCATCCCTTTGATTATGTAAGAATCTCATCACGCTAAGCGTTATGCTGCTGAAGATAAGCATTTTATTTTTTAAGATAAGCATTTTTTCTTCGTTACTTAATGCTTTCCATTTGCTTTCATAGTAATTATTTTTCCAATACTAACAGAAAATTCACTGTGCTGGACTTACTGAGAAATGATATATTTATATACTATCCATTAATATGATTTCAGGGATTTTCACAGCCTGGTAGTCATTAGAACTATTCACCAGCTATTTTTAGTTTTCTTCCTGTGTACCTGGTAAGGTTGAGCTTCCTTGCCTGTTTGAAATTAGGTGGAGTTATGTGACTTGCTTTGGCCATTGATATATCGTGTTCCCCTTTTCCTGCATTGGCAACTGCAGAAACATGAACACAGAGCTTCTCTCTCATCCCTGAGTGAGGACAGCGGGGAGCATAGTCTCCCAGCCAATTGGTGATGGACATGTTACATGAGTAAAAAATAAACTTTGGTTGTTTTAAGCCCCTGACATTTGGGGGCTATCCCATGGATTCATTGATTATATGCCATTTTTGTCCAACCCACTAACTTTAGATCATAAGATGTGACTCCACTATGTATCTAGGCTTCCTGGAAAATATGCATTTGGATATGGTAGCCTTCAATCTGTACATTTCTCCAAAAGGAGCACTGGAGTCCCTTACTGTGTAACCAACAATTGGTCTAAAATGGAAATTGACGAAGAGGCAACAACCAAGAGGAATTGGAATTCACATTTATTGAAGGGAGATATGTACACAAAAGTTAAAACACTTAGTGAAATTTTGGATTCACAGGTTATTTCCAGTATATAAAGAATATCCAGTTATTTTACACACAAAATGTTACAGTAATCAGTCCACATTGTAATAAAGCTTAGAAAGCTAAAGGTGGAAACAAAAGACCTCAACTACCCAAAATGTGCTTAGCTAACAAGGCATTTTCTAGTACCGTATATAAGAAACAACCAAAAATTCAGTTGAAGCTCTTATCTTTCTGCATTCATTAGTGTTTAAACACTATGTGCTATATATGCTCTATGCAACATGACTTCAGACCAGTGGGGATTGTGAATGTTAGGAAAGCAATTATTATTTCTTTCTGAACACAAGAATCTTCAAAGAGAATCCTGCATACAGGCTGGTTTTCTTTCATAAATTTTCCATCCTGAATTTGACAGGAGTTGAAGTAGCCACATCTTCAAGGAAAAAATTGCCTGTCCACTGTATTCCCCTCACTACACTCATCTGGAGAAGCCACTGCAAGTTAATGTGCTTCATGCCCTTGAATATCTTAGGCTTCTCTCCTTTTGAGAAAAGAGAGGGACACTTAGTGTTCTCTAAAGCACATGGCTCTATCTTCTCTGTCCTTGGGGAAGAGAAAGGGGTTACAGGAACTCTAGACCTCATAGCATTGTATTGAGTGATAATTATACAGAATGTGTGTTTTAGGAGGCAAGTGTGTATTTTCACTAGTTAATCTCATCATTCATCCAAAACATGCACACAGAGCATATTAGGTAGAGAAGTTTATACTCCCTCACATATGTGGGATCTGTGCTTCACCAGTTGCCCCTCTGGCTACTCATGTGCTCCTAGTTTTCTACCTTTCTGCAGATAACTGCATCGTTTACAGCCTGAACTGTGCTTTTGTGGGATTTCACCTGCATGGCAGTTAGTCAGCAAATGTTTTTCCCAAAACCTGACTTAAGAACCAAAGGGGGACAAGGCTCTTCAGAACTTTAAGTCAGGAGCATCATGAAGAGTATTTGGCAACCGGACAGGCTGACCCTTCCCTAAGGACATGATGCTAACATGCACAGGGGCCAACTAACCTTTTGTCTCTTTGAGCCAAATCCACCAAGTGAAGGAGGACTGTAGATAAATGTCCTCATTCTAAACCTACATAAGCCTAGATAATCAAAAGCTCCACAGTTGCATTCACTGCATATTATACAGACGTGGGATGACCTTTCACTAAGAACCAGGACACACACCCAGCCCATCCCTGCTCTGAATTGCATATTTACAAAGGTGCTGGACACACACAGACTTTCAAACAATCATCAATACAAAGGATTTATAGATAAGTTCTTCACTTAAATATATCCCCCAGACCACATTGAGAAAGAGGAGAAATGATTCACAGCCAGATATCTAAGAAGGGTAAAAAGGGTTTGCAAAACACCAATCAACACATCTACTGCATTTAGATGAATAGCCAAAAATAACATATAAATTAAATTACAATACATCTATACACAATTTCACTGAAATTACACCTAGATACCTACATTATAGCTACACAAAGTGCATAGGCACTGTTCTTCATGCGTGAACCAAGTATCAGAGTGTACACACAAGAGTTTCATGCTTTGACAGCTGGCTGTACTTGAAAACAGATACAATCGTTGCCAGTTGAGGGCATATCTAATTTGTTTGCTTAATGAAGAGCAAGTTCAAATACATATCAGTACATTTTTGATGTAACTGACTACTTTTTAATACTAATAGAAATATTAGTCCCAACACCACATCAAAAACTGTGTTTGGCGGAAGACACCTTGTTTTTGCACTGGCTATTATTTTACCTTTTGGGGAAGTTACATAGTTTGTGGTTATTCACCTGAGGACAGAATCTACCTGGGATGCCTCTAAACAATTTCAATGTGATTCTAAGCCCCCACTTCCAGCCCCCAGTGATACAGTATTGCTTCATAGCTGGTACTAAAAAATTTTCTTTAAAAAGTATGTGCTCAGTTCATGTAACCATGTGACACTGACTACCAATTTGCTTGGCAAAAATTAATTGCAACAAATCTGTCCTGATTTTGTTTCTAATACTCATACTCAGTCTCTGTTACTCAAAATTTTTCTGAGCCAATTTTCACATACACATTTAGAAAACAAGGAAACATTCTAATATAGAAAGAATTCCACTATTATTACCTTGTCTTCGATAGTCTTAGAGAAAAGCAGAATTAGAATGCTCAACTGGAAAAACAAGGCCTGGTGTCAAAAATAAGAAATCAGCACCATTCCTTGAGTTAAAAAAAGATTAATCATTTAAGACATATATCCTAACCAGCTAAGGGATCTAAACAATTCCTTGTTCTTAGTGGTCATTTTGTTCATTGCATCACTAAGGACTGGGTTCTTAAATTTTTCAAATTTTCAAATGTGATTATGTAGTCAGGAAACAATTGATGGCTCTAGATTGCTATAGAAACTCCTTGTGCTCTAATTGGTTGTAATTCTACGTGTGTGGTTATATAGAAAATACCATAAGAAAATATCTGTCTGTAAAATTACAGATACTAAGTGGATTAATTCAGTCTACACTGAGTTCTTTGTGTTTCTGAATAATAGATACAAACCTATACCATTATTAAAGGCTAAATTAATATTAAACATATACTATCCAGGATTATAAATACACTTTCTCATGCTCTTTATAAATAACAGCAAAGAATCTTGGGGATTTCTTTAAAAAAGAATGTAAGATTGGGCTGGAGGAATTTGTGGATTAGGGGTGCAATACTGATCAGAGGGCAATAGATTATTCCTGGTAACAGAGATTTTTACCAGGAAGCCAAAATATATCTGCTGGCAACAAGATCAAATTAGATTCACAGTTCGCCAGCTCTCTCCTCAAGCTGTAGAAAACAAATAGAAAAACAATATACAAAAATCCTCAAAAAAGTAGTCTTTTTATATACAAATCTCTATAGTGATCAGATAATCTGATCCGTGTTGTGCAACATGGAGATGCAATGCTGAGGTTTTCCAGGAGAAGGAGGAAGGGAGGGCATTAAGGTCATTTATAGAAGAATCTAGACATCAAAGGATGTTTCTAGGAAGGAAAGTAACTCTCACAGAGTATTAAACCAGCAAAGAGCCAACTTTCTGATCATATATTTTAGAGAATTTGGTCCATGGGGGAGACACCTCAGAGATGTGCTGGACCAACTGCCTTGGCTGGTGTGTGTATTTGTCCCCAATCAAGGCAACAGGCTGTTTCCTGGGAGGCAAAATTGTTGCCATGAGAACAAACAGAGCCCCAGGAGGAGGGAGGTTCCACCTGCACCATCCCCATCTCTACAGAGATGGACAAAAAGGTAACAGTTGGTTGTCAGGTTCTGGCACTTGCCCAGGGATTGAGGGGTATCTCCAGAGGAACTGGGGGCCTGTTGCTGCCCATTCTCTAGGTCAAGTGCTGACTCTGCAAAGCAGTGAGGTCTCTTCCAGTAGTGGTTTTATGCTCAACATAAAAGGGCCCTGCCTTGAAACCAGAAGGACTTTATGAAACATCAAAATGGATACTTGGGCTGGGAGTGGAAAGGTGAAGCAAGGCTGGACATGGGAAAAAACTAATCAGTATATCAGGATATCATTTAGAATGAATGAAATAGGAACTCATTTTTCCACAGGTTCTTATACAGATCAATTAAGAAATCATGTTTATCTTGTGGCCCATGCATCAGGTCTTTTGTGCCAATGGAAAAAACTGACAAACATACAAAGCCCAATCCTTTTAAGCCCAGTTTTATATCTCAATCCCCCAAACGTAAAGAGCTGAAGTCTTCTCTAGCAATAAAGGTGCTTGCAACACATTAAATACCAACTCTACTCTGTGTTTAGCAAAGTTTGGACGAAGAGCAAAAATTCAAGCAACGGTGTCAGAAAGGGCAAGGGGTTGTTCAAAAGTGATGGCTGGTGACATGCACCTTGTGGACCAGGCAAGTGTCCCATCCACCCTGGAAACTCCTCAGGCACTGAAGAGGGAGATGATAGTCAGAAAACTCCATTCTGGTCAGTGAGAGCTTTACTCCCTGCAAAGTGATGTCCATGATAAAGGACAGGGAAGTTGGAATATGAATTCAATCAAATATCCTTGCATAACCCTTCAGAGAAAGTGCTCCATCTAGCTGACTTATGAATGGATGTGCACATGTGCATACAGTCAGAGGAGAGAAGGTATTTACAGATAATTGCTGTGATTGTGTAAGTCTTGCACCAAATTTCATAAGAGTGTTCAAGTTCTGCCAAAGGCTCCCAAATTCCCATACTGGGTTGGCAATTAGGACTGTTCAGAGAAAATTGTGTGTTTTGGGTATTCAGAGTGGGCTCTGTTGCTACAGCAGGAATGATGCAAGAGTTTGGGTGGGGCTATCCGTTCATCGGGTCCCCTCATGGTGACACTGGCAGCACTTTTCCCTGAGCTGAATTGCTACTTCTACTAGGACAGTGAGTTGAGGTAAAGGGAACTTTTATAAAAGGATGTTGGTTGGTGTCCCAAAACATCAAACTATGGATGCAGGTGGCCACCTTCCAAGCTTGTTGTTAAACAGCCAATGAATTTAATTTCTCCCAAAGGAGATGAGAAAAATCTAAATCAATTATTCATGATTGTGGGTTCCTCCAACATAAAATATAAATAACATTTTATTTTATTGAGCCTCTTAATAAAGAAGAAAGTAAAACAGAGATCCTAATACTTTGGATTCATAGGGCTAGAAGGGAACTTTAATCATTTAATCTAATCTCTTCACTTTTTCTATGGGAGAAAATGAGTTGGGACATAAAGTGGCTTGTGTAAGTCATACAGCTAAAAATGGGCAAAGTCTACATCAAATGTCCCCTTTACCAAACCGTGTTATTTCTTATCATCTCTATGTCATTGCCTGCATTAACTATGTTATTCTATAAAATTGTATGCTATTCAATTGAGATTTGCTGTTATCTATTCTAAAACCAACACTTGCACAGACTTGTGTGATGGTTTACTAAGTTGTCTCTTTATAAAGCAGCAGTGATACATAGAATAAAAGGAAAGGAAGGGGAAGAGCAGAAAATTGGGTTTTCCTTTAGAGAAAATCACAAGGAAATGTTTGCTCAATATTTACGTATTTATATTTAGCTTTGAACTCACTCCACCCAAAGTCTGCCTGGGTTGGCCTTGAAGTGACTCTTCTTGTAGAAGATGTCTCAACATTGGGACCATTAATTTTCTTTGACAACTACATTTAAAAAATTCTCACTGTAGAGTTCTTTCAGGCTCTTTGCTTTAATTTAATCTTCTTATGCCCCAAGACCTGGCATTCTTATTTAAAGGGCAAGTACAACAATAACTGGAAATCCCATTTGGTCCTTTTTTTTGGCTTGGAATGAGTTCAGTTGGAGAACAAGCAAAGTAAACCCATAGCCCAGACAGACACCTGGATAGCCCTGAGAGTTAGGGAGCAGCTCAGTGGGAAAAAACACCTCCACTAGGGTGTAACTGCTGTGCACTTTTAGTCATCAAACCAGGCAAGAGCTGCTGAGACTTGTTTTTTAGGAGTCAGAACTACAGAGAATCATCTCTGAGCAAGAACATACCCATGTGGATTTATTGCTGTGTTTCATGGGAAAATATTGCACAGGTGGCAGAAGCCTTAATTCTGACAAAAGCAAAAAATTATAACACAGATTTTGCTATTGAGAGCAAAGGAAAGTGTGATATTTGCAAAACCATGGCAAGATAGGGGTTTTTTTTGTGGGGAGAGACCCAGTACATTGAGTTTCCCAACCAGTTCACTCCAAAGGGCTTTTTGATTAGCTACTTTGGCAAAGGATACATTTCTCCAGGCATGAGTGAAACTGACCTGAGACCACCTAATTAACTGGTCATTGGGATTCCTGGCATCACCTACCAGGAATCAGCCCATGAACTGAATTTTCCCTAAGCCCTTCTCAGATTCCATGAGTCTAAATCCAGGATCTAGGTATTCTGACACTCTTCCTTCTCGTGAATATCCAGGCTGAGGAGGAGTCAAAGAGGAGAAATATGTATTTGTCCTTTATGGGGCATGTTAACTTCCACAGGCAACAAGATCATGGGCTTCATTTCTCCATACACTAAGAAACAAAATATTGAATCTGATAGCTCCATGGTTCGGATCCCATCACTTAACATCCTATATTGGGGATTTGTGTCATGTAGGTGGTCACCTTGACTCTCTGATGCTGTTTGTATGGGAGCCACAGCGTTAAAAGTCTAAGGTAAAGTGTTGCTTTGAGAGTCAAGCTACTCTTCTCACTTGAATTTGAATCATTGAATTTCAGTGAGTAATAATGATGATTCCAGTTGAGTTTCCCAAGGGCAAGAATGAGAAAGAGAAGGATTAATGTCTACTTAGTTGGCTTTCTCTGGAATGATTTTGATTCCTAAAAAAAGTGAATGAGCCTATAATAAATTGGTGTTGCCAAAGTCCTGACGCATGGGACTTAGGGGCTGCTGTGTACATATCGACCCTGCTGTCTCCGTATGTAAATGTAACATTTATGCATCAAATGTTAGTAGACTATTACAAGCATTCACAGCTATTTAGACCTATTAGGACAAATCTACACATATTACTGACAAGTTATACTTATGCTATTTAGATAAAGGTTATTACAGGACTACTCTGATCCATTTGTTCTGCTTATGGCACATGGGCTGGGAAAGGAAATCCCCAATGGGAATGACATGGGGAGAGTAAATGAGGCCTGAAAAAGCCAGAGGTCAACTCTATGTATACCCTAAATTCACAGGCTAGTCCTGAGTTTTGAAAAATTGTTTCCTTTTAATATGATTAATTGGATTTCCAGTTAAACATGACCTCCTAAGTATATTCTCATGAGATGTATTATATATAGTCTCAAACCAGAGAAACCTTATTTGCTCTGAATACATTATCTGTTTATATATTTATAGGCTAACAAGATAGCTAGGGAAAAAGTGAAGATAAAACAGCCCAGAAAGATTTTTAGGCAGAGTTTTGAGAAATCAACCCTGTGACCACTCCTTTAAGAAACATGAGAGTGTATACAAATGTCAAGTCAGCCTTCCACAGCAAAAATCCTTGCCTGCAACCTTCTATTTACCATGAGAAAGCTCTTGGAGCATCACTTAAAGACAGTCTCAGCCAATGTCAAAGCAAAATCTAGGAATTGTCCTCCTGGCCCATAATGCCTACTGTCAAGGATATATTTTCCACTACTACATTTGAGTATATCTTTGGCAACCCTGTTAACTGCCCATGGAATGAAAATAAAGACCAATGTCATTTCAAAACCAAAACCAAAATCTGCTTAATACTGTCAATAGTGATCCTGATCCAAAAATAACTAGGGCTTAGAAGACAAAAACAGCTAGAATCTCACATCTCTTGTATATTCCAAAGGTGTCTGATTTGGAAGACAGAATTCACAAGGAGTAGGTAATAAAGGGCACTTTAAGCCATAAACACCCTCACCTCAGAGAATTTGGGTTCTGTAACCATGAACATCTCAGCAACCTTCTGCTGATCTCAAATGATAAGCCCTACTCCTACCCATGGACTAGGGTTCTACGCACTCCTCAGAGTCAGTGGTGCTTTGTTTATTAGTGATTCATGTCCCCAGCTCACTCTCAAACCCAGCGACCTTAGGAAAATACTGTGTGTTATTCAATTAAAAAATGATAGTGCAGACATTAAACATTTAGCTTCTATACCCAATCATTAAGGATTCTCCGGCTGCCTGCCACATGCAAGGCACTGTGCTATGTCTATGGTATTATTTATCCCTTTACCCTTTCACAGCCTTAAACAAGATTCCACCTGTGAAGTTGTCTAGAGTCATTCTTTGTTCTCACGTCATAATTCAATCCTCCCTAGACTCTCTCCCATAGCAGTGTCACCTTTATAGAATTGTGTACAGATGTTTGTTTTCTGTCCCTTTCCACTCAGAAGACTGAGGAGAAAGACTGGCCCTGCTTCCACCTGTGTCCCATAACTGGTTTTATGTGCTTTGACACACACAACACAAAGCTTTCTACACATTAGGTAAGTAACGGGGTTATTTTGTTTTGTTTTACCAAGAGATGATACCAAAGAGGCACAATGGACACAAGTGTCCTCCAGGTGCAAGGATGCTAAAATGATCAGGCCTTCTAGATTGATGAGAATATGACTGAAATAGTTTGCAGATTAAAAATGTCTTCTTAGGGGGTGCTGCCTGTGGCTCAAAGGAGTAGGGTGCTGACCCCATATACTAGAGGTGGAGGGTTCAAACCCAGCCCTGGCCAAAAACAGCAAAGAAAAAAAAAATGTCTTCTTAGTTAGAAACCCCCAAAAAGAATCATATAGGCGAAACAAAGACAAAAAAAAAAAAAAAAAAAAAAGGTGGGGGGGACGACATAGTTTCACTATGCCAGATGAATGAAAACCAAACATAACTGAATCTGAATATTTAAATCTGGTTAAACTTTATGTTGACTGTGCTCTCTTACTTTCATCAATATGTACAGTGGTTATATGTAAAATACTTCTTAATCCATGATCAAATTTAGAGATGATTATGAAACATACTCTGAAATTTCAATCATTATTCACACAGACTAGATAGGGTGGGACAGAAACACAATGGGCCCCATTATCAGCTCCTTGCAGAGTCTGGCTCCCACTAAAACTCTCTTTGAAACATTTATCTTAAAGAGTACCTAGACAATAATTTGTTAGAGTTCCCTAAGACAGGTATTTGCTTTTAATCAATGTATGTGCAAACTCTGTAAGACGTGTAAGGGGAGTTACTTCTAGAGGCTTCTAACAGAATCTCTTGTGCACAACAGGGGGACATGGAGAACACTTTAAGGAATGACACACAGTGGGTCTGCTCATTTTCCCAGGTCCCCGGAGTGTACCACACTGCTTTAGTCATGGCTCCTGGGAAAAGAGCATCCATGTTTCTGCATCTTGACAGAAAAGGGAAGCTGGCAGGAACGTGTCTTCAACTCAGATTCCTCCAGCAGCATCCATTCAAACAATCATAATACCAGTGAGGAAATTAGACGACTATAAAGCGTTATTTGGCAAAGACACAGCACCGTGCCTGTCATCACTGACTTATAATAGCTCCTCTAAGCCTCAGCTAACAGATTAAGTAAACATAGAAATATATGAATTTTTTTCCTTTTTAAAGAAAGCTTGTTTATGTCATCTTTTACCACAAGATATGCTGGGGAGTTTATGCAAGAATTTGCTGAGAGTCAGATTCTTATTTTTCACGTTTCCAAGGTTCTTCCTCAACACTGCAGTCGGCTGACTTTCCATTGGCTGCCAGAGTTACCTGAAAATAATTACCATCAACATCCAGCTTACAGTCCATGAAGCAGAAAAAAGTCCAGTTTTTGGTTATGTGGAGAAGCACCAGATCCAAGGTTACACATGGACTACGTGATCAAAATACTAGTTTTAGATGGAGTTCCCTCCAAATCGAATTTGAATTTGTCTTGATTTTCAACAGTGATTTGTGAATTTCAAAACTCCACATTGCTTTAGGGGTATTGAGATACTACAGATGCTTTGCAATTTGGGGAATAATGTCTTTGTTTTGAGGATTGTGAGGTGTCTGACTACTCATAGACCCATCACACGTTCACATAGTCCTTAAAATAGAGTGCCCATGTGTTCCTCCAGACAACCACAGAGAAAAAAATCCAGAACTAGGCAGCTAGTTCTACTCATGCTTGTGAAAGGTTCAGTTGCAATGAGGCCAGGCGGACTTTATACATACCAAGTTTTAAAAACAGAAATCGTGTGGGTTTGGCTCTACCAAATAAGTTATCTCAGCTTTAAAAATTAAAAAGAAAAGAGGAGGGTGAGTAAAAGGCTGAGGTCAGTGACAACGTATATCTAAGTTATTTCACTGCAGGTATTTAATAATTAAATATAATTAATAACCAGACCATTTATATCATTCTCCTCTGGCTCAAAGTGAACTGAACCCTTGCATAGAATAGGAGGTACTCTCCTCCACTTCTAAGTAGTTTTCCTAGCTTACCTTATATCTGTCTGTCCTCAACGTCATGTGCAAACTTAAACCCACGACTGATATTCCACATAATGGAGAGACTGGATTTATGGAAGCATTAGAATATGGAGATATGACAAACGCAGCAATGTTGGAAAGAAATCTGACCTTCTTCTTACTCAAGTGGAAGTGAAAAGCATGCATCATGAGCACACACAACATGCAAGGAGCGGAGAAACAGGCGGCCTTCACGAACCAAGCAAATGAAAATAAAAACTATTCATGCCTCCGATTCCTATTAGTCCCACATTTTTCTTAAGAAAGACCATGCAATTCACCAATGACTGCTCCACATGCAGTAATTATAATTAAAATTAAAAAGCTATTGCATAACTTCAAACTACTATTACCAGGCAAGAGTTTGAAAACAGAGAGACCAGCATAACAACAATGCTTGAAGTGGTTATAGTTTTGACCAGAGCTATAGCAAATTTGTTTCCCTTTCAGTGAACTGTCAAGAAAGACTGCCAGGGACAGACTGTCGGCCTGGAGAAAGCTGCCTGTTCACTGTGACCTAAAACATGCCCATTTGGTGCTCGGTAATGAACCTTATCAATAGCAGTGCAAAATTATCAGTCACAGCATGGTGTCTTTGGAAGAGCCAGGTAGCACATGGGGGTAAGTGTTTTATGTTTTGTTTTTTATTTGTAAATACTGGGACCTATGTTTCAAAAGTTGTTGGGACAGCAGTCCCAACTTTTGTTTTGTTGGCATTTCCTTTCCTGGCTGGGCTAAAGAAAGCCAGGACTCCACTCCCCAACCATTTCACCCCTTTCTGCTCCAACCACCTGGTTAATAGAAAAGAAGAAAGGAAATGGCATTGGCAATAAGCATTGACATC
Organism: Nycticebus coucang; assembly: GCF_027406575.1. Taxonomy (NCBI): domain Eukaryota; kingdom Metazoa; phylum Chordata; class Mammalia; order Primates; family Lorisidae; genus Nycticebus; species Nycticebus coucang. Next base: position 29,575,961 of record NC_069793.1, on the reverse strand, counting down.
TCCCGTCTTGGTTTTTATAAAGAAACTAATAGTGAGACTGAGAATTGACGAGAAAGAAGTTTAAAGGAATGAACAAATGTGTCCCAGATAGTCTTGGAGAGTGTAAATTCACATCCATAGCTCTGCCTGCCTCCTTCCCAAGTTTAGTGTGAGAAGAGTCAACTCGCTTCACCTAGCAAAGGCTGAGGACTGAATAACCTTCACTTTGATGAACCAAATCGCTTCATTAAAAATGCGAACAGCTCGGGTGGCGCCTGTGGCTCAGTGAGTAGGGCGCCCGTCCCATATGCCAGAGATGGCGGGTTCAAACCCAGCCCCGGCCAAAAACCACAAAAAAAAAAAAAAAAAAAAATGCGAACAGCTAACATACTTATTGAACCAAAAGGGCAATTTCAATCATCTTCACGACCTGCTCAGTATGATCATTGACCATTTAAAGGCTAATTAACCAAAAGAGTCTGCAGGTGGTTGCTTGGATAGTCAATTTTATAGACAGACTGAACCTCAACCTATTTGGAACTATCCCAGAAAAAAGGTTATCTGAAATACAGCAAGGAATAAAGATGCTACAAGAATACATTCAACAAATATTTAGTGAGAGCCTATAACATGCTGGACAGTTTTAGGCGCTGGGAGCCAGTAGGACAAATGGGGACAAAGTCTCACTCCTTGTGGGCTTACTTTGTGGTGGTAGGGATAATTCACAAACATCTTCCTTTAGACTTTGAAATACTTTACTTTAAAAAAAAATGAAAAAATTTCTCCTAAGTTACTTGATGTCTTTCAAGGAAAAAAAAGTAAATCCAGAAAGTCTGAAGTCTAAAGATGTCTCCAGACCCACACACGTGCTTTTTCAAAACATGTCCAATGGAATATTAATAAGCCTCTTGACAAGCTCCAAAAGGGCCATGAGCAATGAACAATAGGATTCTTCTTATAATTGTGAAACTTTTTAAAAGTGATTTCATTTTATTTCATATTCTTTTCCTTGTATGGAAATAATTTGAGTTCAGGTCTTATCCCTACTACAACTTTTTACTACAATTTTTTTTTCTTTCCTCTACTGCCTAATTCAGGGCTTTGTAGATAACGGGCACTCAATAAATACTTGATGAATGATCAACATACAGGATGTCATAGGAAGGAGATGGGGTGCTCAACTGAACCCAACAAGGCACACAGTCAGTGATCATTAAATATAACAGAGCATAAAGCTGTTAAGAAGAATGCTGCTGCTGGCTCGGCGCCTGTAGCTCAGCGGCTAGCTGCCAGCCACATAACACCAGAGCTAGTGGGTTCGAATCTAACCCGGGCCTGCCTAACCACAATGACAACTACAACCAAAAATAGCCAGGCATTGTAGCAGGCGCCTGTAGTCCCAGCTACTTGGGAGGCTGCGGCAAGAGAATTGCTTAAGCCCAAGACTTTGAGGTTGCTGTGAGCTGTGAGCTGTGATGCCACAATACTCTACCTCGAGGGCAATAAAGTGAGACTCTGTCTCAAAAAAAAAAAAAAAGAAAGAAAACAAAGAATGTTGATGTTTGTTGACCCAAACTAACATTTTAATGGGGAACAATTGAACACATATACTCAGATGTGGGAAACACTAACTTCTCAGGAAAATGGATTATGCCCTTTAGGTACATCTGAATTCCTAACAATTTGAATCATTTTCACTGATTTATGCATTTGTCTCTTGATGGGTAGATTCCCTCCCTAATTTGTTATCAGAGCCCTGACTTACCCACATGTGTATCTGATGCAGAAGGGCCAATAAAAATAATGTGCTGGTCTCCTAGAATTCTAGACTTATGTTACAGGCCAGCAAAGGGAATTGTGTCTGTGTTGCCTTTAGTTGCCTGGCAAAAATCCTCGTATGTATTTGGAATGATTCGGAAGTAAGACAAGAAGAAATTAGTGGTTAAATGGGATCTTGTCAGTGGAAATCAAAATGGTACCAGATACCTGTGTTGGGTTTAGATTTTCCTCAGCTGCTACATGGAATCATTTTAGCAAACCAACCCCCAGAGTTGACTCTGCTCACCTGCCAGGGTTTGTCCAAGTTTGCTTCACTCTGGTCATGACACTCTGATTTTGACAATGTCAAGTTAGTTACAGTAAAGGCTAGACAGAGCCCATCAAGCTTGAAGACTTAGCATCCAACAGCTTGGAGGAGAGCCCAGAACATCCATGCTGCAGGAAAGAGGGCACTTCCTGGCAGTGCGTGGATATAGTGTTTTTAGCTATCCTTTAATTGAAATTGCTTCCCCACTTTTGGAGCAAAGGGACTTCCAAATGAAAACTCACCCTTCTCACAAACATAATTAAGAGAGAGAGAGTTGTGCAAAGTCATATAGACACATTTTTGACCAACTTATAATATACAGCAAAGAGGAACACGATGCTATATACATCAAATGATGCTAGGGCTTTCTCTTGGTGTTTCTTTTGAGGAATAGAAATACTTGAAAGCCTTATATTCTTGGGCAAAAATTCAAGAAAACCAATCCAGTTAATCAAGTGGGGTGGATGGGGCAAGATGAATATCGTTCAACATCACATAAGTGAAACAAGCAACTGATTGGCTCTTTCCCTGTTAGACCTGTTGATTTTCCACCATGTTAGACACAGAGTTAGATGATCTGGGACTCATAGAAGCTTGGGTTACATGATTCCTTAAAAAAATAAGGGTGACAATAATACATGCAGGGCTTTGTGTTTGTTGTTTAAGAAATGGAGCATGCACTACTATATACAGGTCTCGATATCCATGAATGGGAAAGGTACCTTGCACTCATCTACTATGACAGAGTTGTGCGCGGCATAGACACACTGATTAGAGTTGCTTTCCCTGTGGTTCTTCATGTCATCATAAATGGATTGAGTCTTGGTCATTTCGATATCTTCATGCACTCGGTGCTGGGAGTCAATAGTATCCAGTTCAGACTTGGAAAGGTGGTAGACGATCCCAGCCCCAAAAGAGTCACCCACAACATTGACTGATGTTCTCATCCTGTCCCTGGGGACAAAGCACAGGAAAAGTTTAGGGAGGAAGCAGTATGATGTGTTGGTTAAGAGGTCAAGGTCTAGGGCCAGAGAGACCTAGGGTTGCATTTTGGCCCTACCTTTTACGTTAGTTTAATCTGGGGCAAGTTGCTTAAGCATCATGAGCCTTGATATCCTAATTTGGCAATCAAAGATAACAATCATACGTCCCTCACAGGCTTGTGTGAAAATTAAATGAGATAATATATAGAGAGTGCCAAAACAATGTATACACATTTTAAGAAAGGAAAAACTGTTTTAAAAATGTGATACCTCAAGTCACATTTGCCTTCTGCAATTACAACGGTGCTCAATGTGACCTGTATTCATGTCTTGTTATTGATATATGTTGAGTATTACAATTTTAATACGTTTTTTCCTTTCTTAAAATGTGTATACTTTTTTTGGCACCCTCTGTATATAAAGTGTTTCACAAGTATCCGGTAATTGGTAAACACCCAATGAACAATAGCAAAGAAAAGCAGGAGGAGGAGCAAACAATTAGAGAGAAAATAGTGTCCAAATCACAAAATGAGTTCTCACACTCCAGACACACCTAGCCACGTCCAGCAATTCCTCCTGATTTAAACAATTCTTTGAAGATTCCACACTGTCTCAACTATTTATTAGTTCTACTGTAAAGACTAACCACATATGACAGTGGTTCTCAACCTTCCTAATGCTGCAACCTTTTAATACAGTTTCTGTGGGTCATGACCCACAGGTTGAGAACTGCTGACCTATGAACTCTCCCATAATAGAAAAGTCATCTTTTTATAAGTATGGAAACTAACCCTACCTTTTCCCTGTATCCCCCCCCCGTAAGACACAGCAGTTAGGCAAGAAACCCAGCCACAAATTTATCATTGACCAATATGTGTTATGACTATGTGTCCAAATAAAAGCAAATTTTTTTTTTTTTTGCTAAAAAATTTAACTCTCCCGGGTGTTTCGGAAACCAAAGTATTAAGAAACTCCTTCCTTATGTTTGGAGAATACTTAGAGACCTAAAAATAGACCTGCCATTCGATCCTATAATTCCTTTACTAGGTTTATACCCAGAAGACCAAAAGTCACAATATAACAAAGACATCTGTACCAGAATGTTTATTGCAGCCCAATTCATAATTGCTAAGTCATGGAAGAAGCCCAAGTGCTCATCGACCCACGAATGGACTAGCAAATTGTGGTACATGTATACCATGGAATACTATGCAGCCTGAAAGAAAGATGGACACTTTACCTCTTTCATGTTTACATGGATGGAGCTGGAACATATTCTTCTTAGCAAAGTATCTCAGGAATGGAAGAAAAAGTATCCAATGTACTCAGCCCAACTATGAAGCTCAATTATAGCTTTCACATGAAGACTATAACCCAACTATAGCACAAGACTATGGGGAAAGGGCCAAGGAAGGGGAAGGGATGGGGGAGGTTTTGGTGGAGGGAGGGTAATGGGTGGGGCCACATCTATGGTGCATCTTAGAATGGGTACAGGTGATTGCACTAATGTATACAGCTATGATTTAACAAAAAAAAAAAAAGAAAGAAAAGAAACTACTCCTTCCTTAAATCCTGTGTTACAAGTTCTGACTTGAAAAAATATGATGGTTCATAACTCTCCCTCTTAGAAGGTCAGTGCCAGGAAAGCTCATTAAGTTTTTTAAAGTTGTGTCTTCTCATCCATAAGCTCAAGCCAAATCGATGTGAAGAATCCTTTGGCCATGTTTACTACATATTCCAAGTCCTAAATAGAAGGATACTGGAAAATCACACAAAAAATCAAAAAAAAAAAAAAAAAAAAAGGAGAGTTTAGGTAAAGATGTTGCAAAGACATTCTTGGTCCAGGACATTCTAGCTTTTCCAAATAATATCATTTCCAGGCACAGTGGAAACTTTAATTTGTTCTTGGAACAAAGGCCTAAAATAAACTCTAATTGCTACTATCAAATCTATTTTTCATTACAGAATAATAATAATGGAGCTGCACTAGGAAGAGTCTGGCCTTGCCCCGTTGGGAGGCCAGCTGCCTGTAAGGTATAAGCCAGTGGTCCTTCTGGTTTCAACTTGGAAGATACTGTGTATACAGGGAAGGAACTAATTGGAACTGAATGTTAACTCTCAGGGGCATCTCTCTCCATCTGAGAATGGTCTTGCCCCTCCTCTTCTTTGGAGAGTCTGCCTCAGGTTGATCAAATCTATATGTGAAAGAAGTCCGGATATTGAGGTATCCATAAGATCAGCCTCAGAGTAGACTGCTAATAAGCCCCAGTAAAGGACCACAAGAAGGAGTTCATGGTAATAGTTCTTAAAAAGCATGGACTCTAGAGGCAGCCTGACTTGGTTCAAATGACAGATATGCCCCCTTACTTGTTGTACAATCCTGATAATACTTAATAATTGTGAGCCCTAATTATTTACTTCATCTATAAAATGGAAATAATAAAAATGTCCCATACATAAGGATTGTTGTGAAGATCAAAAAATATAACAACGTGCTTAGCACAGTTCCAGACATTTATTAAGAACTCAAAAAAAACATTACTTAATATATGATGTGTACTTTCAGTATTACTATAAATTTTGTCAAGTCAATTCAAATAGGTTTGTAGCAGCTCCCAAGTGGAACATCCAAATATGCCTGGTTAAACTGCTATCTCCCTCTGAAAACATTAACCTTTATTATGAAACAACAATGCCTATGGTAAGACTCCCAAATAACTAGATGCATTATTTGTCTATCATATAATTGTGATCTACTTTGCAGCTATTCAACAATACTCTTAGTCCTTCCGGGCTTGTGTCCTAACTCACACATCCAATACCTTTGACCAATTGTTAAATTCCAAAGAATGCTAAAGTGTTCAGGAGAAATGCTCTGAGTAATCATTGATCTTATGGCTCAGAAAAATCTGATCTGCCTATTCTGGAAAGAGAGAGAGACCAAAAGTAAGTTGGCAGGGGTGTTGATAATGATGATGATAGCTAATACTTATATCACACTATGTATAGGAATATACTTTATAGATACTGCCTTGTTTAATCATGACAACTCTATAAAAGTATGCGTTTTATAGAGTTTGTGTCCCTCAAAATTATTCACATTTACTAAATGACAAAACTGAGGCCTGGAGAGATTAATGGCTACCCTAAATCCCATATCTTAGCAAAATTATAGCACGAACTCCAGAATCCACTGCCACATGTTGCAAAGCACCTTGGACCAGACAACCTAACTTTGAATCTAGTTTAGTCACTTCCTGTGTGATCATGATGACGTGCTGCTATGTTCTAAACGTTTGTGTCCCCCACAATTAATATGTTGAAACCTAATCCTCAAGGGGATGGTATTTGGAGGTGGAACCATCAGGAGGTGATTAGGTCATGAAGGTAGAGATCTCATGAATGGGATCGGCACCCTTACAAAAGGGGCCCACTATTTGACATTGCTTTCCTCTTCTATCACGAGAGGTTAGAGTGAGAAGACAGCTGTCTATGGGGAAGCCAGCCCTCAGCAGACACAGAATCTGCTGGTGCCTTGCTCTTGGACTTCACAGACTCCAGAACTATAAGAAATACATTTCTGTTGCTTACAAACCACCCATCTATGGTACTTTGATACAGCAGTCTAAATGGACTAAGACACTTGCTCAAACAGAATTTTATTCTGATAGCCCAAATATCTACATTATAGTATTTTGGGAAGATAAAATTAATTCCCAACCAATAGTTGCCCCTCATTATGTGTCATTTCATTTCCCTTTGGGGTATAACCACCCTCTATACACCGTCCCCCCCCCCCCCCCACACACACACACAGTCATACTCCATCACTGGACAAAACCACAAAATACTATCCTCAAGGGCTAATGACTTTTACAGTTTAATAAAGTCATTTCCACTCAAATGGGTGATAAAAACCCATAAACTCCTGTTTCTTAACCTTTGACTTTCTTTGACACCAAATCCTTGCTTTTGTGAAACAGCCACTAAACCAAGTTTTTAGAACAGTATTTCTGGGTGAGCTTTCCCTGCATTTGTTCATTGACATATATTTTCCATGCCATTAGATATCCTTAAATTTGAAAAAGAATTTGGCCAGTGGAAAAAGCCATTAGGACAGGAATGAATGGAAGTCAGACTAGTGTAGAATCAAAGCAGACTGATGTCTGATACCAAATTGAGATGGAAAGGATCCTATACCTAGGGCCCTAACCCAGGGCTTCCAACTCTCACCTGAGCAAATAACTGCTTATCTGACCATTACATACAGAATGAGGCTAATCCCAACCTTGCAGAAGGCTGTAAGTGTTAAATGAAAGGATAGTGATACTCAGCATGACGTAAGCACTCATTACAGTCTGTAGGAACACATATGCATGAAACATTATTTTCTTACCCCTGTTAATAGCTAATTAGAAAGAAGAGGACATCAACTCTTACACTTTATGAGTTATTTGTTAGTGACTCCATTCATTCAACAGAAGGTTGATGAGCATTTCCGTGTTTGCAGATCATTGTGCCAAGTATTCTCCAGGCAGCAATGAATAAGACGAGACCCCTCTCACACTCTCTTTCCCCTAAGAACCACACTCTCTTTGTCTAGAGTGTGAAGAATCTTCCAGTAGAAATAAGTATCATGGGCAACAGAGTTATGTAGCTGGAATACTTCATCACAACTGGGTCATAGGCAAAGTTTCAGAGAAGTGTCTTGAGTTGGACCCTAACAATGATTATAAGAATAGTATGCACGAACCCTACAGGGTAGCAGCACTTAGACAAATTCAGGATGGCTCACAAACACAGTGAGGCAGGAAGTAAGAATTGACCAAATCATGTACAGCCTTATCATCCAACCTCAGAAGTTAGAACTTTGTCCTAAGTGTAAGACGGACCCATTGAGGAGAAAGATCACACTAGTTTCACTCTGAAGGACAAGACTGAAAGAGTGACATCCAGTTAGTGAGAATATGGTAGGTGCAAGAGAAAGCTAGACTTGAGTGAGGCTTAAGAGACAGCATACTGGACTTGGAAGACGGGTTGTCTACAGGGAATACAAGACAAAAGAGGCAAGAGTCCCTTTCAGATTTTGGTTTGGATGACCCAGGGATAGTGCTGCCTTATGTAGGGAGAATGGGGGGAGGGGTCAGGATGGGAAAGACTCTGGCTTCAGTTTGGACGTGTTGAGTGTGAGGTATGTGACTCAGTCAGGAGTCTTGGATAGGGACTGAGGTCAGGAGACCATTTGAGGTACAGGTGGTAAATCAGAAATCATCATGTGTAGATGACAGTGGGGCCATGTGGGTGTTTGGTTCACCCTTGGAGAGAATGCAGAGTAAGAAGAGCAAACCATCTAGGTTGGAAGGCTGAGGTCAACTGACATTTAAGGGATGGGCAAAAGAATAAGAGCCTGCAAAAGTGAAAGGAAATTAGAAAAGTTGGGTGTTCATAAGTATAGGGGAATAAGCTTTTAAAATAAAGATGTGGTGAGCAATGCTAACTATGGCATAGGGGTCACGTAAGATGAGGAAAAGAAGTATCTTTTGGTTTTAGCAATAAAAGGGCCACTATTGGCCCGGCACAGACAATTTCAATACAGAGGGATTGAAATTAGCCCAATATAGGTAAAAAATTGAATGTGAGGTAAAGAAATGTAGACATTATGTTCAAGAAGATTGAGAAGATGAGAGAAAATGGTAGATAGATGGAGACTGGAGATGGAAGAATTTTTGTTTTGTTTTATTTTAAGAGGTGGAATATTTGAATGTGTTTAAGTCAGAATGAGAAGAAGCTAGTAGAGAAGAAGAAATTAAAGCTACAGAGAAGAGGGAAAAATGAATGGATTTAGGTCCCTTGGGAGGTCATAGAGGATGAGAATCCAGAGTGGAGATGAAGGTTTGGAAGGATCCTATTCTTATTGCTACAGAAGAGAAGGAGTGAAGGGCAAGCTTGTGAAGATAGATTTCTAAGCAATATGGCAGGAAGCTAAAGGATATTTGTTGAATAGCAAGATGTTAATTTAGATGAAACTAAAATATCAGAGCTCTATCATGTCAGGTTCCTTGGCCACAAAGCATACTGGGAAAATTCTGAGGGTTCCCATCTAGGAGGCAGGTCATGGCCATTCTGTATGCCTCCCCCTTTCTGAAAATTGTGTAGAAAAGAACACCCTGGAGGCTACTATGAGGATCTTGGACTAGCTCTGGGGAAGTTTAACTTTGGCCCCAAGCAGGATAATGAGAATTTATGGTTCACACGTGGAAAATTTCTCCACAGGCAAATAGTTTCATTTTCTCTCACAATCATTCCCTGACTACTCAGGAAACCCTGTCTTTCACTTTGATCTCAGATTTAAGGCTTGGTAAAAACAAATCTTAGAGCTCTTGATGCTATCTTTGGGCCTGGATGCTGTATGTCAGGACTCCAAGAAAGAAATAGAGATAAGAGCAAAATCTTGCATTCAGTGGATTCACTACAGATTACACAGATATTCTTGGGGGACACCAGGAACCAAATATAAACGAGGAGCTTGACTCAGGTATTTCATACTCAGTCACTGGGTCTGTTAACTGGAAGAAAATCAAGTGCCAAGGTGCTTTATCTTTTTTTTTTTTTTTTTTTTTTTCTCAGTCAATCCTCTCTAGTAGGAAGATGCAGGGTTGTCTGGAAGTCCTGGTTCTCACAGATGAATAGAGCCAAGGAATCAGGGCCACCCACAACTCATCTGGGCCCTTGTATGGGATCAAATCATATAAAATCATATAAAATTGTCATTTCTGTAGGTCTAAGAGGCCAAATATTGGCAATTTCATATGGTTCAACTTTACATTAATAGAAACAAACCAGAGTTTCTGCCTCTCAGAATGTAGGATGTTGAGGAAGTATCTTCAGGGGCATAGTGGGACAAAAGGGTTATCTGAGGCCCCAGACACGAGGGAATCTGGCACAATTCTGGGCATCCAAGGGCTAAAGCCACATGGTGTTAATGAAGGGAAGGAGACCCACCTAAGCATTGGTAAAGAATGTGAACTTTGGATCAGCCTGGATGGGAATACTGGCTGGGTAGGGCAAGTTTCTTAGCCTTTCCCACTCACCTTCCTCATTTGTAAAATATGGAAACTAATACCCACTCTAAACACCTTGAGAAGATAATAACTGGTAACATGTATTAAGTACTTGTCAACTGAGACAAGTTTCACCAAGCAAGTTTCACCAAACTTGCTTATATGGCACAAGTAAACTCCGCATCATGTTTCTATAATTAGTCCTAATGAAAAAGGGGTCAGATCATTTCCTTTTATATTCCTCCACCAAATCTTATAATACTCTTCTTCTTGCACCTACCACACTCTGTTGGGATTTGTTTTCTTTTCTCTTCTTTTTTTTTTTTTTTTTTTTTGGAGACAGAGTTTCACATTGTCACTCTTGGTAGAGTACCATGGTGTCATAGCTCACAGCAACCTCAAACTCTTGAGCTCAAACAATCCTCTTGCCTCAGCCACCCAAGTCGTTGGGACTACAGGCACCCACCACAATGCCTGGCTAGTTTTTTTTTTTAGAGACAGTGTCTTGCTTTTGGTCAGGCTGGTCTTGAACTCTTGAGCTCAAGCAATCCATCTGCCTTGGCCTCCCAGAGAGCTAGGATTATAGGTGTGAACCTGTTGAAATTCCCTGTTGGAATTTCTTGATGCCATTACTAGGCAAGAAGCTCTTTGAGTGCTGAGACTGTATTTTATTTACTTTTGGCACAGGTGGGGTAGGGGAGAGAAGAGAAGTACAGGAGGGAGGGGAAGCCAGTATGAGAAGGAAGAAAGGGTATGAATGGGTTGTTAATTTAAGAGTTAAAAACACATGAACTCTCCATATATAATTGGATTTTGTCTAGCAAAACATCTGGTTGGATGCTTTGGTGGTAAAAACTTAGGATGCAGACCATCATCTAGAAGGATAAACAGGGAGATGCAGAGGCCCCAAAATCCTTGCAGATGAAAATAAGAGAGATATCCTGAGAGCTGGGGAAAGACCCAAGAAAGATAGAGATCAAGGAAGTCTGACAAGGAAGGGAGTCTGGGAAAGGTGAAAACCAAGGCAGAGAGTTTCCCAGGGGTGGGGAACACTAAAATTTTTTTTAAGATGTGCCTAAAATTCAATTTTTATTTTATTTTTGTGCTACCTGAAATTATTAACAGTGAAACAACTTTTGAGAAGCAATGGTAGGTGAAGGAAGGCTTTCTCATGTTTATTTTATTATTCTCCTACCTTTGATCCCTCCTCTCTCCATTGAGCACACATTTCTTTTGTGATACATTAAAAGATGATTTTGTTGTGCTGAAGTATAGCCACATCCTACTCTCTTGATCTGCAATTACACTGCTTTGAGTCAGGAACTCTTTGGTGGGAGTGGAAGGTCTTAGTGGAAAAGTGTTCACATTCCATGGTGAGTTTGATGCAGACTAGAGATACAGTAAGATGTAGAAAAGAGGAGAATTCAGTGGAAATGGGAAACTAGAGGAAAAGACTAAGATAAACATAAGTTCCTGGAATTTTAGAGATATGGGTGACATAGGAATTAGTTTTCTTTTCCACCAGATATGGGGTAGAGGTAAGTCAGTTTTGTGTATATGCCTGCCTTTAATAATAATAAAAAAATACAGAACCCAGATTGGCACACTTGGAACACCCAGATCTTCTTGGTGTGACTCCCAATTCATCCATTTACTATTCACTAAATTAGTATAAGTTACTTCTGTCTGAAACTCAGTTTTCTCAACTGTAAAATATTATTAGCTATCTCATAATTTGCTGACATTTACAAAAGTCTTCAATTCCATTTTTATTAAATGAATGCATGAGCTGTCGATAATTACTGCAAAAAAAAAAAAAAAGGTGTTCATATAGTCACAGTCATGAAGTCCTGCTCTTCTTCCCTATCTCTGCTTCTGGAAGTGGGGTCCCCTAAGACTAGGGGAACTAGTCTGGGAACTTGTTAGGCCAATTCTTTAGCCCCAACCCAAGACCTCTTAAACCTGTGGAGTTTCTATTCCCTCCAGAGAAGGATGCTAGTGGGGAAGCTTCAGAGTCCTTCTGGAGGTCAGAGTCCCTTTAAGGTCTTCCTTATAAGTGCCATCTCAACTATATTCCTATATTAGCACACATGCGCCCAGAAAAGATCTCACCAGCAGAGTCCTGTGTGAGACAGAGGCTACAGGTCCATTTAGGCATCACTTTATTTTTCTCACACATAGGCAGACCCAGTTATTTATTTCTACTTCCTGGTACTGGCTACCAATTCGCACTCCATTCTGCAGCCTTCAAAGCGAGTGGGATCTCATAAACATCAGTGAGATCTCATAAATAACTGCCAAGGGGCCAACACAAAGGGCTTCTTGGATCTGTAAGAAGGTGCTGGTGTTGATCAGTCCCATTCACCTTGTGTTCTAGGACTTGAGCATTTTTCATAACTAAAATGTTGGTTTTCACCATGGCATTTACAGGGCAGCTAAGCCTGCCCTGTTAAAAAGCATCCAGGACTTAGCAGGCAGTAATGAACCTGGGCTATTCTCTAGCAGTTGGCAAATGCCATGATACACGAAATGTCACTGCAGGCTTTATTTGGTTTAAATTGAAAAATTTCTAGAGTTACGAAAGCTTACCAACCTTGCTTAGAGAAGAAAAAAATCCCCCCTTTTCTTTTTCTCTGCTTCTCCTCTACAGACTACTTTTCTAGGGCATGACCAGTCTCCCCTGCACCCCCATTTCAATTCAGAACCCCCACCTTCTCCCCAGCTCACAGACTAATGAGCACCAGACAGCCACAGAGCTCACAACCAAGAGCAGATTTCCAAAACTTCTCTTGCTAGTGAGAAAGAATGTGGCACCATTACTAACTCAAAGCAGATCTGACCCAGCTACAGACACCCATGCCCCATTTTCCCAGGATCCTCTACCTTTCGTTTTTCTTTTCTTCTCAAAAGGAATGACCACGCTTATTTATATACAAACATTCATCACCACCAGAATCCTTCCCTAGGTCTTAAAACTAGATGGGTACTCAAAGGCATTGGGCCTAGCCTCTTGCTTTCCAACTGCTAAGTTACTGTTCCCGTTGCACATGTGATGTAGTGAGCAACTTGCCAGCATCCTATAGACAGTAAGTGCAGAGCTCAGAACAAGGGTTCCTGCCTCTTAGGCTTTCTCTCCTTTGAGCACATACCTTCCTCCATCTGGGTTCAGAGCCCCAGAATGAGAGAAGAGCTCTTCATTTGCTCCTTTCTTTCCAGCTCCAGTCCAGGATAAAGTTTTCTCTTAATGATTTCATCCATATAGCTAATCCGAAAGTATCATCATTTTAAAAAATTTTTATTATTCAGCCAACTCCCTTCTGCTGACATACTTCAGCCCCGGAGTTAGGCTGGCCCGTCCTCCTGTGCAAGTGCGAGCATGTGCACACCTGCAGGGGGTGATCCAGGAGGACCCGGCCCTCTTAATTCCATTTGCTAACATCTAGGTCAGCAGTAGGCAGTGTTTTGAATGGTTCACAAAGTAACTCTCACCCAACAGGCTTGAAAGCAAATGACTGCCGAGAGGACAGGGCCCACACTGGCAGACCAGGGCCCACTGGCAGGGGGAGGGCTGGAGGACTTAAATTCTAAGACAGGCTAACAACTTCATTGTCCCCCCATCTTGCCTCATTTAGGATGTTTGTTTTGTTTTGTCTTAATCTTGGGAGGGAAGGAAAAAAAACAAGTTGAACAAAAAATTCTCTGATTAGTATTTAGAACCAGGGGTATCTTAGTCCGTTCGTGCTGCTATAACAAAATACCTGAGGCTGGGTAATTTGTAAAGAACAGAAATGTATTTCCTCACAATTCTGGAGGTTGGGAAGTCCAAGATCAAGGTGCTGACTTCTGGTGAGGGCCTTCTTGCTAAATCATCACACATTGAAAGGCATAAGGGCAAACAGAGAGCAAGAGGGGGCCGCTTTCACCCCTTTATAAGGATACCACTCCCACACACCCAGGAGGGTAGAGCCCTCATGGCCGAGTCACCTCTTAAAGGTTCCACCTATTAGTATTGTTACAATGACAATGAAATTTCCAACTGAGTTTCAGAGGAGTCAAACATTCAAACCATAGCTCAGGGGTGACCCTACGAAATCTGTCTTTCCCTATCTTTCTGACTCTGGACTTCTCTGCTCAGCCTCTCCACTGTTAGAACTGTTTGGTACAAATTAGGAGACCACATAGGGTGGGGTGAAGGGCCCTGAGCAGACCACACAAGCTCTGCCTCATGTCAGTCGAGAGACTGGGCCCCTGTCATCACCAGTGTCCTCATCTGTGACATATACTGCCAGGCATGCTAAGAATTAAATGGACACCAATGTTAAAATGCTGCAGTGTCCACCAAATGTCAGCTCCTCTTCCTCATCCCTGATCGTATCAGTGCATTTTTTTCCCACTGAAAGACATTTTTTTATAATGGAAGGCAGCCCCAGGAATAATATTTTTTATAAAGATGAATCTCTAAAGATGGTTTCAAGCCTCAGAAATAAGCTTAAGAAGAGATGAGGTGATGTCATTGAGGCAGGCAGGAGACCCTAATGAGAGCTTGAGTTGAGAAGACTCAAAAAAACAGCAGGTAGCAGGTCCTAGGGGAGCAGGTGGGATTGGGATGGCTGCCTGGCTCTCTCCTCTTGTGCTGAGAGGCCCTGATTATCAGCCAGCAACTCTGGTAAGCCCTGTCCTCAGATCACTGCCAACATCTTCTCTCCTTCTGCTCCTCCCCATCCAGATCCTACCACACACCTTTGTCACTGGCATCCTGTCCTCTCCCAAACCTTCCTACTCACACCCAACTACTCAGTCTCGGCTGCCTTGTCTGAACAGATGTCATGGGAAAGGCTGCCCCTTGGGGCCAAGATGAGGCATAGAGAAAATCAAGCTAGTGGGGAAGGGCCCCACTACCTCGCTCTTGCCACTGAGAGATTCTCAGGACAGATGTGAGGTTACTTCATTTTCTCATCTCCTTTCTACTAACAGTGCTTCTAGTCTTCTGATGGTGACCCATGACCTTCCTTGCAGCCCTGCTGAGCTGAACAGATCATGCTCAGATCACGTTCAGATCACACGCAGGAAGCCATGTCTTATCTCTAACCTAAGCCCCACTGGCGGCACCAACAGCAAGCCAGTCTTGGGGAGAGATCAGGCTTCCTTCTAGCCCTGCAAGAGATCTTTCTTCCCTTCAGCCACTCACATTTTTCCTTCTTTAGAAGGGTGGACATATGGAGGAAGAACAAATTCAAGTCCACAAAATGTGGCTTCTGGCTCTTAAAATCTATGCCAATAAATGTCAGAAAAATGGCCACTGGCCTACATGTGAGGCAGCTGAAAAAGTATGTGTTGGCACTTTGACCTTAACTCTCCCTGGTGGCACTTGTCACTGTGATTTTGATGCCCCTGGCATCACCTAAGGCCCCATCACTTAACTCCAAGAGCAGACAGGAGGCACGGATTTTCACCTCATGGAACCTCAGAGCCCAAATGGGCCAGTAGAGAGCAGCCTTTCCCCACTTCTTATTGGAGACTATGGGCTAGACTTGCCCCCTTTGTGGATGAGCAGTGGTCTTCTACACAAAAATGCCCTTCCCTGGGAAAGTGAGCTGGGCTACACATGCACGGTCAAGTTCAGGTCTCTATGCATGGCCTTCAAAAGGCTGTCCATCTTGCCTCACACTTTGCCCCTCCCTGCCTCCAGCAATCTTAGACCACTCGTAGGTCCCACCCTGTTTGTAACTCTTGCACAGGCTGGCTTTGGCCGGAATGGCCCATTTCCTCTCCCACTAACATACCCTGGGGTCATTTCTATCAGTGGTGATTTAGTTCAGCCACTCCGCCTTTAAAGGCTTGAACAAGAACACAGTGAGCTTCCCAAACAGGTAGACCTAGGGTAGAATCTCTGTTCATTCCCAAGTCACTTTACCTCTGGAAAGTTCAGTTTCCTCAGCCGTAAAGTGGGAGTAGTCACCCTGGACTTTGAGGACTGTTATAAGAGGAAGATGTAAAGTGCTCAGTGTAGTGGCCGGCACCTCATGAGTACTGGAACTCAGTAACCTTTTCATTGTTTCCAGATATTCTACCCTTCCACCCCAGCCTGGGATAGAGGCCTCTTCCAATCACTGTGCTTTTATATGTGTGCTATTTTTTTAATCTCCTATAATGAAATATAATTTATATACATAAAACGTACCGATTCTCAGTGCATGGTTTGATGAGCTTTGACAAATACGGGTGCTGTGCACACCTGTGCGAACACTTCTATCACTGCTACAGCTTTCCCGTGTCCTTCCCCAGCCAGTCTCTACTCCTCCACCCCTGGTTCCAGACAACCACTGATCTCTTTCTATTTCCCTATGTTCTTTCCCTAGAGCTTTTTGGAAACCACACAATACCTATTCCCTTGTGTCTGCCTTTGTTCACTTCCTGTTCAGTGATGTTTTGAGATTCCTTGCATAGATGGATAGTTGGTTCCTTGTTACGACACTTTTAACTTTGTATTATAATCTGACTGATTCCTGCACTAGACTGGAAGGCCCTCAAAGATTCCATCTTCTTTGTTCCCAAGTAGGCACTCAGTAAATGTGAGAGAAGCCGCCTGGGGGTTGCCCTGGTGATTGGCTAAGATATGGGCTGCAACCTTGCCAGCCATCCACCTCTGGGGGGCGGTACTCACAATCCCCAACGAACCCCTCACACATGGGCACTTACAGCAGCCAGTCCACAGCTACCAGCAGGCTGATGTCCTCTGTGGGCAGGCCCACGGCCGTGAGAATGAGAAGCATGGTAACTAGCCCAGCACTGGGGATGCTGGCTGCACCGACACTCGCCAGGGTCGCCGTGAGGCTGTGGGAACAGAAAAGACCAGGTTATGGGAAGAGAAGAAGTCATGGCAAAACCATCCCTGGGAATTTTAAACTCCAAGTACCAAGACCCAAGATCAAGGTCTATTTGGTTTCTGCTCATCTGTGGTAGAAGCTTAAAAGTTCATGAATTATAACCCTATTATCATCATGATATTTAATATTAGACTAACAGGGCTCAAAGATGGTAAGCAAGGCTTTAAAAACAGGCAGAAAAATATGAACAAAAAAAAACCCAAATCACCCTTAATGCTCTCCGGGAACAAACTGCATTCATTTCTGCTTATGCCTTTACGTTTCTACAAGCATCTCCGACTTTTGGACTACGTGGCAGGGGTCTGGGAAGACCATTGCCAATGTTAACACGAGAACTCAGAATTGAAAATATCCAGACCTGACTGAGTGGACATCAGGGGAACAAATCAACACACTGCAAATGACATTAAGCTTCAGACGCCTGTCCATTTTCACCAGGCGCTAGAAAAGACATTATTCAGAAAGAGAGTGCCAAGAAATGATAATGAAATGAATACAGGTTTTCTTTCTGAAGCATCTCATCAGTTTCTTTCCAAGCAGTGCCAGGGGCACCCCCAGCACTCATTTGAAGTCTGTCTCTGGGATACGATTAATCCAGGGTTCACGTGCTTTATCTACACACCAGGGTGAGGAGTGTCTCTGTGGTCCAGCAAAGGGCAGTGACGTGTTTCTTTTCTGGATGCCATTTATACAAGCTCTCATGTCAAAATGCAAGGATACTTTTGAAAATATGGATTCCCACGTTGACTTTGTGGGTGCTGAAAAGAAAAGGGGGCTTCTTTCTTTGTGGTGATAAAATCCTAGAGTTTCTAGAGTAGAGACTCAGGCTCCTTGCTGCTGAGAGGCAGCCTCTCAAAGTGTTTTAACAGAATCCAGGCCATCAGCATATCCAAGCATATGGGGGGGATTCTCACAGTTGGAAGGGACCTGAAGTTACCTACCTCCAAAGTCTGTGATTTGAGCTGCTGTTTCCATATTGCTGTCCATCCCAGCTTTAGGCCTGTCCTAACGAAGAGACACCTCCTTTGGGTGTGCTCTACAGATCCAGACTTCGCCCTCCCCCTGTCCCACCAAAGCAGAGCTGGTGTCAGGATTCAGAGACTACTTATTAACTACATGATTACAGTCAAGTTAGCCTCTTTGTGCCTTGATTTCCTCCTCTGTGCAAAAGACATAACAAAGGCTTCTCCCTCCGGGAGTGGTCAGAAGCTTTCAAGAGTAATCGAAAAGCACTTAAAGGAGTCCAGGCACATTAAAACCCCCAGGAAATGTGAATTCAGGTAGAAATCCAGGCAGGGCCAGGCTGCTTTGCAATGAAAACTTCCCTAAAGTCCCAAGAGCTGGAAGGTGGGAATTCTCAGCCATTTGCCCAAGACAAACAGAACAGGAAGGAAGGGGAATTTCCCAAGTTCCAACAGTCTTAGCCTTGTATGTTTTATTTACAGTATCAGTAGCTTCTGTCATGAATCACTCTTCCATGCCCCTTGTGCTACAGCCGCATTATCTGGTTATCTTTTGGCTGTGTGAGACAAAACCTTGTAAAGAGGATTCTTCCTAGAAGTTGGTTCCCCCTGTTCCTCTACCCCAGTAATAGCCTCATCATCCTGCCATGGGCAGTGTCTGTGGGAGTCCAAGCCCTGCAACAGCTGCATGGGCAGTGTCTGCCCCTCTCTCCCCACATCCTTTTCTGGTTTGCCTGACCTTCCATGCCTCTGCTTCCTGGAGCTAGTGCAAGGTACCACATAGATGGACAATATCAGAGCAGAACCTCACACTGCACTGCAAGGGACACACTTAAAATATCTGCTTGTCCCATGAGGAAACCATCATGGGGGGTGGAGTACCTTCAGGTCACACAGCTCAAACATGGTCTCCCGGGACTTGAACACTGATCTGCTTGTTCCAGCACCATGCTAGCTCATTGCCCGCATTCCTCCCCACACTGAAAACTGAATTCACATACATGCTGAGAACTCCTCATCACTGTTCTCCCACATGCAGGGAAAGGGGAGGATGAGGAATTGGCTTGGAAGCACAGCATGAAGCTGGACTTGGCTATTTTCCTCCCATTAAATTGCAGGCAGTGAACTACGTATACCTGTGATGGGACCTCCCAGGATAGCCCTATGGTGTCTATAGCAGGCGTCCTCAAACTTTTTAAACCGGGGGCCAATTCACTGTCCCTCAGACCGTTGGAGGGCCGGACTATAGTTTAAAAAAAAAAACTATGAACAAATTCCTATGCACACTGCACATATCTTATTTTGAAGTAAAAACAAAACGGGAACAAATACAATTCACACCACTTCATGTGGCCCGTGGGCCGCAGTTTAAGGACGCCTGGTCTATAGTTAAGGAAGACTTGGCTGAACTTGCCCAGGGGCCTGAGATTTAAACGTAAATGGCCTTATCCTTTGCCAAGTGAAAATACTCAGTAGTGTCATTGTTAAGGTAAAACAAGCCCTATATAGGTAAATATACATAATTTGAGCGTGATCCAAATCACTTAGGCACTGGTCCATTCTCTCATGTCTAAGTCCCCCTCTAATGATGTACTTGGTGGGAGGCACAGTTGCCATCAAGGCCAAGAATTGAGGGCCTGGAAGTCATGTTGGCCAGACAAAGGGCTCCATTAAGAAACTCCTTACATCTGTGAGTTTTAAAGCAAACAGGGTCAGCAGTCTCATGGGATATCTATGAGACGTAATTAGAAGGCTTGATACTCCAACTTGAAGAATGTTCTCCATTGTCTAAAATGTCATAGAACTCACTGTGTCACTGACACATGTTTCTTTAATCTTCCAGGAGTACTATTGCATTTTACTGGACATCAGTAATAGTGACAATACTAGTAGCTAATGTTTATTGACAGGGAACTGTGCACCTGACACAATGCTCTCAACCACCCCAGAATGGCTGATTATTGTTGTCATTATACAGAAGAGGAAACTGAGGCTCCCCTTATAGTGTATACTTCATTGGGTGGTTGTGAGGATAACATTATGTATATAAACTAACACATGCAACTCAACAATATAGTACAGTAGAGACAGTCTGTGTGATGATTGAAGGCACAGACTCCAGGGTTACCTGGCTGGGTTCAAATCCCATTTCTACCACTTAAAAACAGTATGATCTCTGGCAAGTTAATTCACCTTACAGGGCTTCATTTTCTCCATCTATAAAATACAGAAAACTAATACCTACTTTTTAGGGCTCTTTCTGGGATCACAAGCTAAAAGCCTTAATTAATGTGAGCAAACATCAGCATTTGGAAACCTAAATTTGAGGTCTTCCTCTAGAGGCTGCATGTGACCCATTCTCTGAGCCTCAGTTTCCTCATCTCCAAGAATAGATGAGATAGTTTGCCAAGAGCTTCCCTAGGAAATTTTCTGGATAATGCATTCTAGCAGATTAAACAAAAGTGATTCTTATTTGATATTTTTGCATTCTGTGCGTTGATATTTTATCCATGGAGAGTTTTTCTTTTCTCTGTTTGCTGACTTAGTTGCTGGACTGAACTCAGATGCATGTGGAATACTCATTAAATCTTTTGCAATGGTTATAAGGACAGAGAAGAAACCTGTGTTTCAACAAAAATATCCCTGAGCTGGCTGAATACCTCAAAGCTAGACAGATTAAACTCAGACTTCAAAGTGTCATTCCATGGCGGTATTCGCCCCTAGAACACATGGCGAACATGTCTAGTGGCAATCTTCAGCACTATGACAGACATAGGCAGTCCATCAGTTTAGACTTTTTAATAATCTGAGCGTGTAGAGAAATCAGACGTGACTAGACTCTGCTTCTTAGGAGAAGTCTCCTAAAATGGCCCCATACCACTAAAGGCTTCCTAGAAAATGAACTATTGGAAACCATGGGCCTACCAGACACCAGATTATTACAGGAATTTCTAACATAGAAGTTGACAGTGTTGGTTGAGGTTTGAAGTGGGGAGAAAGGGCTAGTGCCTTAAAGAACAATGCCTCTTCTAATGCCCAAGGAAACAGGTAAGTCAAACTACTATTCTAATATCTTCCTTTGAGTCACAGTCAAAAAGCAGAAATGTTGCGTAGTTGAAAGAGGTTGGCTGTGGAACAGAGATTTGACTTGTGCCTCTGGTGCCCACAGCAATGAGACCTGAGTTTATCAGATAATTTCTCTGGGCTTCATTTTCCTTAAAATGGGTATGATGACTCTCCCTTCTCTTCAGTCTTGTTGGGCATGTAAAGAGTTGCCACCTTAGAGAAACCATGAGAACAGAGGTATTACTGTTACGGAGGCAGAAAGTATCCTTCAGTGTCTACCTGAGTCATTTCTCAAAGCGACACACCTGTATCTTGGCTATTCCAGCATGTAGAATTCTCTCTCTAAATAAGTACATTTGTTACACAGAATGTAACCCACTCCCAGTATTTTCTGATCTCATAGTATCTGGAAGAGGAAAGAAAACTTGAAGAGTTCAAGGTTTGCAAATGCAAATGTCCTAAAGGACCAAGCAGGGTGACAGGAGCAACAGGCCAAGGATAAATAAAAGGAAGCAGGGAAGAGTGTGGAGAACTGGAGTGCCCCTGTCTTCTAAGAGGATAAACTAATTTTTTTGCAACATATTATAAGCCAAACAAAGCAACACTCTGGGCTGTATTTAACCCATAAGCTACCAATTTACAGTTCCAAATTCCAAATACCTTCCTCATTTACACACAGGTGAGGAAATTGAGACACTGAGAATAGGAATCTGACATGAATAAGACCAGGTGACTGGTTCATTGTGGGGTTTTTATTTTTTACATTAATTGAAGTCAGAAATTGGCAACTGGCTCAATTGAATATCCTGTGCGGAATGGCAGTGATCATATTCAGATCATCACAAAGTGTTTAATTTCATGCTATAGTGTCAATACAACATTGACTGGTTTAAGACTAGTATTTTTAGTGACGCTACCTAAAAACAAGAAGCTGAGGAGTTGACTTGACCAGAAGGTAAAATCTTTAAGTTTAGGAAGAAGCAATGTGTTTTTAGTGATCTCTCGGGAAAAGGTTCTTTCTGAGTTTTTTAAAATGAGAAAACTATATATATATAGCTTCAGCAAAATAAAAATTGCGTGCTATTCATTTGTAATAAAATGTTATATAGGTCATATTGAGGAATCTCTTTCTTCCAGTATTTCTTCATTTCTGCCTAAAATATTGAAGGGAACGTATTTTAATGAAAGAAATATTGAATCCAGACTTGACCATTGCTGGCCCCAGAGACAGCCTTTCAAGCTCATTTCTAGTGCTGTGGCCTTGGACAAACTACTATGCCTCTTCCCACCTGAGTTTCCTTGTTTATTAAACAGCTGCCTTGCCTCCATCATAAGATTGCTAAAAATCAAACAATATCCGATGTCCATAGTGAGTTGATATGTGCAAGACAAATAGAAGATATTAACACAAGTCTTCTTTCTACCGTGACCTTTTCCCTTTGATGGCTGACAGTAATCCTCTTCTCTTATTACTCTCATCATTCTTCCAGCAGGAGAACTGGAATTCAGGTGGTCTCTGTCAGGTGGAGTTAGCATGGAGGGGAAGTAGGGCAGAAAGTTGTTCCCAGGCTTCCCCCCACCCTCGCTCACCTCACGGTCACAATCTGGCCTCCATCCAGGACAACGCCATTCATCTGGGCTATAAAGATGGCAGCTACTGCTTCATAGAGGGCTGTACCATCCATGTTAATGGTCGCCCCAACTGGGAGGACAAATCTGGTCACACGCTTATCGATCCCTAGATTTTCTTCCAGGCAACGGAAAGTGACAGGCAAAGTTCCAGCACTAAGGGACACAGAAAAAAGGAGAGACAAGGTCATGTCCACTTTAGAGAAACAGGACAAAGAACAAACTGGAATGCCACTGCAAGGGTTTCCTTCCTTTGTTACAGTAGAACAATGTGACCTGCATCTGGAGCCAAATTAAAAACCAGGGAGTTGGAGGCTCAAACTCAATCTTATTAAGATGCTAATAGGCAGCAAAATAATTTTTTTGGTTCTGGTTTTTGAGAGCTTCTAGCAGCTCCTTCTCCTTTGCTTGGTCACTGTTTCTATCTTGGATTCAGTTTGGAAGTGCATCTGGTTGCCCACATAAATTGGGTTGCAAAACAACAACAAAACTGTGTCAGAAAAAAATCAGCTTGTCAACAGTGAAATGGAACGAAGAATTTTTGAATGACCCATACTGTCAAGCTAGAAATGCTGTTTCCAATAAAATGACTACATGGATTTCATCCAGCCCCTGGGAATTGCCCTGAGCAGGGCTTGTGAATTTGAAAACCGACATACACATCACATACCCTTTGGCACAAACCTGAACTTCAAGCAATTCATTGGGGAATCTCATGGACAATGACACCTCTGATAGGTGGTCATCAGCCAACTCTATGGTCACTCCAACAATACGGAGCAGAAAAGCAGGTGTGTCACAGCTAATTAAAGACACAGTATGAAGCAACCTCCCCACACAGTCTTCCCAGGTGTGGGATGTAGATTCATGGCCACACAACCCAGCCTCAAAGGCCAGAATTCCTGACATATTCATATGTCTTTTAAAATTGGAGATTTGTAAGAATAATATTTCTGAAGACCAGGATATATTTTCATGTGGATAGAAGTGCATTGGAGGGTGGGTGGATTTGCTGCAAAGCTGAATGGTGTAGAAAGCAATGCAGAACACCATAACTGCAATGGGAGTGCTCTGTGAGCCAGCTTTTGTTGTTGTTGTTCTACTCAGACCTTAGCCGGATGATTTAGAATGTAGAGGTGTTTTCTCTCTTGCACTCACAGTCCTAGTCAGAGTTAGTTACTAGGAGGGACACAGATTCCTTGCTTTCTTAGAGAGTGGGAGAAGACCATCACTTTAGGGAAACTAAATGAAATGCAAATTCCAAGGCCTCCTTGGCACCAAGGAACAGAAGCTCTAAAATTAGGGACCATGAAATCTGCATCTTATCAAACTACTGGCCCACAAGCTTCTCAAATGACTTTAGCAAAGCCAGATTCATGTTACCAGAATAATCTTTGTGATTTTGAGTCAGGGATCTGTTTCATACCACCTACTTGATCTTAGATAGGGAGAAGAAATGAAGGATGGGGGTCATCTCATTACTAAAACCTTATTAAACGCAGAGAGAAGTTAGGGTCTGGCCTCATTTGCATTCAGGTACAGGGAATGTCATCATTTGCATGCCACCCCAGCTGTCTTAATGAGAAGTTAATGTCCCTTCCTTCCTCTCACCCTGCCCTTTCCTGGGTCCCTTTTGAAGGGCTGCCAGGACACTAGGACTGGTCTGAGATAACTGCTTAGCCATACATCAGGCAGCCAGGGTTCTTGATTGCATAAACTTAAGGACATTTCTGGAATTGCTGGAACACATTAATTTTTAATTTTTTGTTTTTTGAGACAGAGTTTCACCCTGATGCCCTGGGTAGAGTGTGGTGCATTATAACTCACAGCAACCTCAAACTCTTAGGCTCAAGCAATCCTCTGGCCTCAGCCTCCCAAGTAGCTGGGACGACAGGCATCTACCACAATCCCTGGCTAGTTTTCTATTTTTAGTAGAGACGTGGTCTCAGTCTTGCTCAGGCTGGTCTTGAACTCTTGAGCTCAAGCAATCCACATGCCTCAGCCTCCCAGTACTGGGAGCCACCGTGTCTAGCCTTAACACATTAATTTTTATTATTGCATTTATTTTTCCAAAATACCATTGGGAAAAGTGATTGGTGAGGTATGAAAATATCTTTTATTTCCCTACTGGACAGGATTTGTTTGTCTTAAAAATCCACATATACTCAATCCATACAAACTAGGACTTGAGAATTTTAATTTTAAGCTTTCCTGCATTGACAGGCTGACATTCTGACATTGCTTTTTGGCTCCTGCTTCCATGGCCATATGACAGTCTTCAAATGTTGCTAATAATAACTGTTAGATACTTGAGATTCTTCTGGTTTTTTTTCCAGAAGAGTTTTAACAGCATGCCCTGAAGTCAGAGGGATGGAGATAAGTCTGTCCCAGGACACCCTTCCCTCATCTGCCCTCCTTGACTGTAGCTTCTAAAACCACTGGGAAAAGCTGGGCAGCCACCCTTGAGACTCTCAAGCCCAGCTAGTGGGAATATCAAATAATGAATTTTTTATTATTAGTTTTATTATTGATGGTGATATGTTTCAAAACCATCAACATGCACATCATTTGACTTAGGAATTCCACAACCTTGAATAGACGTGTTTATAAGGATGTCTGTCACAGCCCTGTTTAATTGTTAGGCTTAATATGTGTGTCACTATGGGTGCAGCGGGTGGGGTTTGTATTGCAGCACATGTGTATTATGATGCACTTTAAAAAATAAAGCCCAGAAGCTGAAGTTTTCAGTGAACTATGATGGTGCCACTGCACTCTAGCCTGAGCAACAGAGCCAGACCTTATCTTTAAAACAAACAAGAAAGAGAAAATAAAAAAGAATGCCCTGAACTAGGCACAATGGCAGGTGTCTACAATCCCAGATACTCAGGAGTCTGAGATGGGAGAATGGGCTTGAGTCCAGGAGTTTGGGACCAGACTGGGCAATACAGTGAGACCCTGTCTCAAATAAAAAACATAGTATTAAAGTCCATAGTAATAAAAAATACTATAATTTTTATGGTATATTGACCATTTAAAAACAGGAGTTTATAAAACAATGTACATAAGAACTAGAAAGACAAATTCCCATTAATTCTAAGATTAATTAGAAAGTTACGACCAATTACCACTGGGTCATGAAATAACTTACTGGAGAAACTCATTTTCCTCTTCAAAATTTAGCTGCCTGGCCCTTCACACAATGAGAAAATATGATGCTTGTAACCAGAAAACAAAATTAAATAACATTGTTTTTATTTTGGAAAAAAAAATTTTACTTTGTCTCCAAATGAAAGGAATCTTTATAGATAGAGATACTTTGCCATACATTTATAGGGCCAAGAAGAGAAAAAAGAAGTTTGAAGTAATTCTCTTTATCTTGGAAACTGGATACAGAATTGAATCCCCAAAATTGTATGTATATTCCAGTCTTTTCTGAAACTCCATTTTCTACCAGCACCAAATTCTCATTGATTTCCAAGATGGAAACATAATTTGGCTTCCCACAGTAGTGGTCTGTTAGATCACTTATGAAAACCCTGACTGCTTGACCTTGAAGTAGCCTTGAAGCAGCAGGCCCTCGAGTCACAGAGTGACCAACGCACTAGCAGAGAATGTGATCACAGGCTCTGCAACAAGGTCTTGACCAAAAGCCATGGATTTCAGAGTCTGCTTAGTCTCCCTGCCACCTGTTTCATGATCTCAGCCACCGCCTTGCCAGACTATGACTACTGCAAGCTTAAAGAATAAAATTCTCTCTAGCCTTTAAAATACTAAATTATAAAGCATTTCTTATAAATTTCTTTTTGTTTCTTTTTTGTTTTTGCTAAATTCAGCCCAAGATGATATTCAAAAAGTTTTTTTCCCCTGGGCTCTTCTTGGTCACCTTGACACTGGGGAGGAACTGATTCTCTATCAATGTCGAATCTAGGGCAGAATAGTCCATTAGACGTTCATGCCAAGGTCAAAGACTTGGCTGGCTTCTGTTTGTTTGAAAAAGCTCAACCATAATACCATTTGTCTTGTAAAATCTGGTTCTCCTACTTTTGAAAATTTATTTGCCAAAACCTCAATAGAGTGATAATCAGGGATAGGATTTTCCAAATCGCAGGTGAGATAATTGAACAATATCCTCTTATGCCCCTAGGGAAAACGCTAAAAACAAAACTCACGTTATAGGTGAAAATTAGGCATAAGTTAATAGCATCTGGAAAATTTAATATGACATCCTATTTCCAATACACTCGCATATCAGCTCAGAAGCTCCTAGAAGGAGAAAAGCATTTACCTTTTCAAAAAGGTTTTAGTAAAATGTGAAAAGTGTTCTCATTTAACTTGTGGTGGGAGGGTTTGGAGAAACAGGAAGTGGCAAAGAGGCTACAGCAGTGAGCAGAGAGAAAGGCGATTTCTTGTATTCTCTACCTGGAAGCGGTGCCCAGGGCAGTGATCCAAGCTTGGAAAATGCCAGCAAAAAAGGAGAAGGGGTTTTTCCTGGTCACTACAAAGTAAATCAGGGGGAGAAAGATGCCCCCATGGATGATGAGGCCCACAATCACTGTTACCATGTACATCCCCAGTTGCCTAGCAACCACTTCCAAGTCCTTGATTGCAATGATCTTCCCACAAATTAGGCAGGCGATACCCAGGGGAGAATACCTGAAAAACACAAAAGGAAAAAGGAAAATAAAACCAACATTGAAGAGATCATTATCATATTCAGAACTTAAATCTGAGGCTTTATGTGTACTGCACCCTGAGGAAAACCCTTGACTTTTCTGTATAAAAAGAATTTTGCTGAAAAGGGCCATAAGATTCAAAAGACGCTATTTTGACTTGGGGGCTAACTGCCCTAACTACTGAAGTCTTTTTATGGATTGGGTGGTGACTGCTCTGATGAAAAGTCCAAACGCAAACTTGGTTGTCAAGGTGAGTTTTAGGAATAAAAAAGACATGCTTTACCATATTTTAGCTTTACCATCTTCTGCCATGTTAAAAGCTGAGGGACACAGGACATATGTTATTTCTCTGGGAATCTTGTTAGATGTCTCTGTTTCTCGGACCCAGGCTAGAAATTTGGGAATAACTTTGAGCTTTACAGAAAAGTATAAATGGGTGTGTGTATTTGGGGGGATGTGTATAAATTTGCATTTTTTTGCCTTAAAAGATAGAGACTATATTAAAATGAGAGGGAAAGAGAGAGAAGGGGAGGGGAGAGAGAAAGAGAGAGATGCCAAAATAAGAAAACCATCTGAGCCAAAAAATACATTTAGAGAAATGAGGTTTTATGACTTATGAGTCTGAAAGTCATGTTTCCATATTCCTCTAACAATAATGCTGGCCATTTTTCATTGTGTTTCAAACACTGGTGAGAGCCGCACACTCACTGCCTCACTTAATTCTGACCACAACCCTAAAGTCCAGGTATCATTATTCCTATTTGGCAGATAAAGAAACTGAGGTTCAGAAAAGTTAAATAATCAGCCCAAGACCACACAACCAGGAAGTAAGAGAAGAACAATCTCAGGTCTATGAAACTCCTCGTTTGGGGGATTTTCTTTTGCTAACATAAACCACTTCCCTTTAGTGATATGTCATAGCTCTCTATAGATAGGAATTTCTATCTTGTATTTCATAAAGAGCTTGGAAATGATTTCTGTCCTCATTCTTGGGGAAAGCTAACCATTTTCTCCCTCTCATCTCGCTCTATTCTTCACGTTTGGCAACGTCCTTTTGTTATCATCCAAGGTGGTGTTGCTGGGGCATGAATGTGTTCAGCCTGTGACAGTTCCTGATGGAAAGGAAAATATTTGTGGGAAGGTTGATACCTTACTAAAAATGCTGAACATATTTGAGAAAAAGAGTATGGGGAAGGTAGGCTCCCAGGAGGAGTCAGGCAATCAGGAAAATGAGAGGGACACCTACATAGACTTGAGTCTTTTGTGATTGTTTCCAAACCAAGTCTTTTCCCAGGTTAAAAAAAAAAAAAAAACCATGTGACGAGTAGATGAGAGATGTCTATACAACTACGTGAGCTTGTCCTGTCCCCTACCAGCTATATGACCTTGGTTAGGGTTTTTTTCTCATTTTGCAGACATGAACGTCAAGGGTCTGAAAGGCTGACTCCAACCTCACAGGGTTGCTGCAAGGATTAAATTTTTGAACACGCACAGTGTCCACTGCTAGAAACCACTGTCCCTTCCCTGCCTGTCCAATTATTTGTTCTCTGACTCCTGAGAAAGGATCCCTTGTAGGTTTTCTAACATATACCCCACTGTCCCATTGCCACCCACGCTTAATGAGTCACGTCTGAGTTAGCGAGGTTTTCTAGAACATCTCACGGGCTACCCAATTGCAGATGTTTTCCTAAGAAAAACGTTCTTTCAAAAGAAAACTTATCCGGAAAGAACTGACTTGTAACTGACACTAGATAGTGAAACCATCAGCCTAGCCACTCTCTTTCCAGATGAGCATCTCATCTGAAGCTTCTCCTTGTCCTCTCCCTAGGGTGCAGGCTGGCCATGTTTGAGGATAGCTTCCCTCGACATCAGAAAATTTAAGAGAAGCCTGTTGTCACAAGCATTAAACGGACAGCCTTCCTGCCATTTTACATTCTGGTGTGCACATAGTCACAACATCTCTTGAAACAGCGGGGTAGTCTCAGGGGCCAGAGCTTTATTCACTGAGATTATAAATATCTGAGCAGAATGCACTTTCCTGTAAAGCCAAAGGCATTTATCTTCATAAACCAAGAGATTAATTCTTTCTCCAAGGTGTCTAGAGAAATTAAAAAGGTCTAGAAAAATACAGATACAAGCAGTTTTGTGTGCCATTCAATTTTCCTACTTTTCTGGGAAAAACAATTTTTGGAATGGAGAGAAAATGTTTTCAAGACTCTTTACCAAGGAGTCCACCTAGAGAATGCATTTGAGCCAGGGCCAAAGCAACTAGAGACAGGTAACAGTTTACCCCTGGAGAACTCAGCCAGCTGGGAAAAGCCTGTTTTCACTGTAAACCGAGAATGTGGATCAAAGGCCAGAAAGTGAAGGATGTTGGTTGATAAATATGACAAGCAGGAGCCCTTTGTTAACCCAAACACCTTCAGAACTAGCATGAGCATTAATTAGGACAAGAGAAGAGCTTTCTTATGCCTGTTTTTAAAATGAGTAACTTGAGCTTTCACTCAGAACCTGAGGCTTCTGAGTTCCTGGGTTTCCGTATCAATGAATTGTCTCATTGAAAATGACATTCTGGCTGGGCATGGTGGCTCATGCTTGTAATCCTATCACTTTGAAAAGCCGAGGTGGGAGGATTCCCTTGAGCTCAGGAGTTCAAGACTAGCCTGAGCAAAGCAAGACCTCAGCCCTACCAAAAATAGAAATATTAGCTGGGCTTCATGACAGGTGCCTATAGTCCCAGCTACTCAGGAGGTTGA
This sequence comes from Nycticebus coucang, assembly GCF_027406575.1. Lineage (NCBI taxonomy): Eukaryota > Metazoa > Chordata > Mammalia > Primates > Lorisidae > Nycticebus > Nycticebus coucang. Next base: position 29,545,879 of record NC_069793.1, on the reverse strand, counting down.
GGCAAGAGGATCACTTGAACCCAGGAATTTGAGGTTGCTATGATCTAGACTGATGCTCCAGCACAGTAGCCTGGGCAACACAGTAAGACTGTTTCAACAACAACAAAAATAACATTCTGTGGAAAATAAAGGGCAAATGCCCGGCACTCAAAATCACCACTCAAAGCTCCTGAGATAAAGCAAATAAAGCCACAAACCAAAGTGCGTAAAGAAGCAGAGGGTTCAGCTGAGAGTTCTGAAGCCAGACAATGCCTAGTAATTGTTGGTTTGGTTTCCATACTAGAAGGATGTGTCTATAGAATGGGGAAGAGGGAGTGGCTTCCGTGCCGCTCTTAGACTGGTCCCAGTCTCAGCTCTGCGCTTGTTTTCCAGGCCATTCATTCATCTAGAACTGGCCTGTTGAGTCTATCTTACTGCCGTGTTCCTTTTAGCCTCTACCCACTTTGTACCTCTGCCCTTGCCAGCCTAAGGGTCCCACCAAGACCTCTCCCCCAGGACTGCTCTTGACTCCACAAACACAAACTCAGCCATAGCACACGAGATTCCCACAACTTAATTCGTGTCTGCAAGTTCTTGGCCACCTGCATCAAAATCCCCTGTCTGTCAAATTCCTTGGGCTCACCCCATACCTAGGGAGTGAGAATTTCCCAAGCTGACCTGGGGAATTTACATTTTAAACAAGCACTCTTGAGTAAATCTGAGGTGTTTGAAAACCAATATGTTAAGGAACAAAATCTAATCTGCAACTGAGAAGATGCAGAGGTTACTTGGTTGGCTTTTGGAAACCATTTTCTTTAGCTCCAATTTATTCAAGACCCTGGAGATCTAAACTTGCTGAAGAAATTAACTGGGGATTTTCAGGCCCAGAACAAATGGTGGGACAGATGTTAGAATTGTGGTCAGCTGAGAGACTTCCCCAATCCTGGAGGGAAGCCACCCTGGTTCTGTCCCCCACACGTCCAATAACAATGTCAATGTGCCACTTTGGGACATATTCCCAAAGAAGGCAGAATTGGAAGAGCCTGTCAACAGAGTTAAAGACACATCCCAGGCGTTGCCTAAAGGTGCTATCTGTACTTGGGCTCAGGCAGCAACATGAATCTCCATTTTTCTCAATCCACTTAGGGATAGGTGTTCTAACCACCCAAAGAGTGACCTTTGTTGAAAGTTACCGTAAGTGGATTAGAACTTTTCGTCAGAACAGAGTGAAACTCAGTGTGTACTCCCTCCAGACATATTACACCTCCAGAGACTTCCTTTTGTAAGTAAATTAACTCCAACCCATCATGGTGGCCTGCAGGACCCTCTCACCAACCAATACCCTCCAGCCTCCCCAAACCTCTACTATCATCCCGGAAAGACTTTCCCTTCATCATTTTCTCTGCCAGGAACATTCTCCTCTCAGTTTTTCACCAAGCTGCCTGGCTCTTGCTCTGCAGGTCATCATCAAAGTCAACTTTCCAGACAGCTCTGTGTGGTCACCAACCCAGCACCGCCCGTCTCTACCCCCAGCCCTGGGGCTTACTACTATCTGAATTCTTTTTGCTCCCTTTTGTTTTCCTCTCTCCTCTCCCTAGAATACAAGCTCCACCAGGCCACAAACCTTTCCCTGTCTTATTCCACCACTGTATCCCCAGTGGCTAAAATCATGACCATCACACAATAGAATATGTATTGAAGGAAAGAATGGATGGGTTGACAAAAGAGCCTTTGCTTGACTAAACTTTAGTGAGGCTCTGGAACCTTCTCTTGGGCCCATCTGGACACTTTCTTATAAAATCCATTTTTAGGAAAGAACCTTGCTAATCAGTTTAGCAAGAATCCCCACCCTCAAAATCTGGTCTCCATTCAGATCCCCACATTGGGTTCCTCATCCTCCACCATCCCCCTGGCCTATTTGCAGCAAAAAGGCTGTTAGGTCAGTTTACACAGAAACTCTCTTACCCCTGATGTTTCCTCTTTGTAATTTTCCATTCAATGACACCCCAAGATCCCACTCTATGGCTATATATTTCCACTTGCTCATGCTATATTCAGAGCTGAGCCCAATTTCTCTCACCCTCTGCAAAATTTCATTCCTGTTTGTGGACTTTATTCTTATTGCAGTGGTTCTGAATAAAGTCTGCTTTATCATGCTTTAACAAACATCACGGGATTTTTTCTTTTATGATGTGGATGGATGGTGCTTTACTGGAATGGAGAATTAGAAGGGCAGGCAGAGAGTTTACTTCTCACCTTATGTTTTTAATGATGTGAGATTATGAAAAGTTTTGGTTTCTGTTTAAGTTTTTCAGATTTTGAAAAAAAAAGTTTTAAAGAACTTTATTAGAAAATGAGGATATGAAAATCACTCCAGAATTAAGAGTTTTTCAAGCTTCTTAAGGAATTCGTGAACACAGAGATACAAAGGCTAGGGCTTGAAATGACAATAGTAATGATAATAACAAATAGTTATAATACTAATTCAAGTAAAATGCTCAGACAGTTCCCAGCACATAGGAAAGGCATGGTGACTATTAATCACAATCTTACTGAATTCTCACAGCAACTCTATGACATGGATTCGACAATTATCCCATTTTATAGAGAGGATACCGGAGGCTTAGAGAGTATCTAACCTGCCTGCAGCCATACGCCTTGTAATAGAAGAAGCCTGGATTTGATCGAGTCTAAAGTCAGAGAGAAACTGACTCAGATACCACTACTCCTCCGTACAGCTGCCCACACTGAGCAAGGCAACCTCTGTGCTTAGTTTTCTCATCTGGAAAATGAGTAACGAGAGCACCTACTTTGTTAGGTACTATCATGAAGAAGAAATGAGTTAAAGCAAGTAAAGTCATTGGAATAATAGTAAGCGTAGAGCAGGAATTTGGTAAATTTCTTACACATCCTTGGTAATGAATGGGTTACTATATGGATAGTAATTGAAATAGTGCTGAGCATATGGTAAGCATGTAATATCTAAGTTATAATTTAGCAATTATAATTATTAGAATCTTCTAAGTGTTATATTTTGCTATTATTACTATTCTCACTACTACATAGAAAAAATGCAAAGGAATTTTGATGATTTCAGCTTGGGGGGTGGGATCAGTAAAAAAGTGCTTGACTGTTTTACCCAGACCCTGCATACACACACTCTTAGCAAATGCTGATGCTAAGGTGTTGGCTGAAAAATGAAAGCCACGCATGGAATTAGCATCCCATGTCATCCAGCATCTTCCTGACCCTGTGCCTGGATGGGGAACCAGCAGGTGCGGGAATGACTCATTCCACGGGTCTTATTCCTGCCTCACAGTGGCTCTTCAGCTCTTGGACATGATGCTAAATCTTCAGGAGTTTTATTTTTCCATGAACAGGAAACTGTTTAATCTGCACCACCATCCATTGCCTGGGGAGAAAGGAGGCTGCTGTAATTTATCCCAACGTATTATCTGATTTTCTAGAAGCTTCCATTTCCTGTAAGGGTTCGGTAGAAATGACTCTAGGAAGGAAGCTGCATATATGGCCCGCGTCCCTGGCATTGCATTACAGAAACGTGGGCTGCACACTTGGAGTGAGGATGCACACCTGCTAGATGTTCTAAGATACAGGGAAGATCCTAACATTTAAGCAAGAGACCTATTCTGCTTTATGTATTATCATTTATTAAATCCGATGGATCCGAAGGTCTTAAAAATATATTTTTTACACCACCATGTTACCTTAAATCTTCATACAAAAGAAACATCCAGAAATCTAACATTGCCTAGGAAGCTGAAGAATTGGTATAATAATAAAAGAGAACATATTATTTTACTAGCATCCTTTCTGTGTTTTAAAAGCATCATAAAACAATAATCTGAATGACCCAGGTGTCTTAAATCTGGTTCCTGAAATCCTGAAGCTTTCAGCTACCCTACTCATTCCAGTAAGAACTGGCTACAGGCACATCACTGTGGTTGATTCTGTGGAGATAAAAAAGAAGTCAAGGACAGATTTTTGCCCTTATGAGGTGGGGTGAAAGGCAGGACAAAGACGAAGATGAAAAGCAGCTGGGATTTCAAAGGAAAACACCCAGACAAAAGTGGCGACACATCAGAGGAGGAGCAGGGAGAAGGTGGGTAGGCCTGGAACATGCAGAGATGGGAAATACATAACCCAGAGTTCCTGGGGAAACAGAACACCGATGTGACCTGGGCTGACACTGGTTTCATTTCTTTCTAAGCAGACATGCAGGACCATCCTAGGAGTCTGAAACAAACATAGAAAAAGCTTCCTGTCTGATAATAAAGGACACCAGAAGGTTCCAAGCACTGAAGCTTCCTTAATGGGGAAGAATGTGGAGACTTAGGATCCCTGGGCTACATAGATTATAGAACCACTGACTGTAAACACATAGGAAATAAAGTGGAGACAAAATTGCTTAGATGACTCAAATAACAACAAAAAAATACCTTGCTTCTGCAATCAGGGATTTTAATACCAATATGAAGTCCAGTTTTTCATTTTCCTGGCTATAATCTTAGGCCAGTTAATTCACCTTCAATGAGCCTCAGTTGAATTTTAAAATGGGAATAATAACACCATCTTTGCAAGGTTGTTGGAATTACATTTGATAGGTATTAAGCACCTATCATGGCTCTTCACGGGTAAAAGGAAATCAATAAATGACAGCTTTTATGATAATAATGATCATGATGTTAAAAGTATCAAGAGGGGCAGGGAACCTCCAGCCTTGGAGCCACACACATGGCTTTCTTGATCTTTGAGTGTGGCCTTTTGACTGAATACAAATTTTACAGAACAAATCCTTTTAATAAACCAAGTCTTGGTTTTCTCTATAAACCCCCATAAGACCAGATTTCCAAAATCACTTACAGTTTATATATCCTTGGAATTTCATTTTCGTGTGCAAAATGACCTAACGACCTGTTTTCTCTTCTACATGAGTAACTCATGTCTAAGACATTGCTTTTGGACACCAGAATCTTGGAACAGCAGTTCCCCTCCACTGCCTGGGTCACACCATGTCCCTGGTATCTGCTTTTCATCTTGTGACTCTAATACCTTCAGTCCTGCTGATTGGTTTTCAAACATTGTCTCTTTCTTTTCTTCCAGTGCAAGGATCAGCAAACTTTTTTTATATAAAGATCCAGACAGTAAATATAGGTTTTGGGGCTATATAGACTCGGTGGCAACTGTTAAACTTTGCCATTGTAGGGCGGCGCCTGTGGCTCAGTGAGTAGGGCGCCGGCCCAATATGCCGAGGGTGGTGGGTTCAAACCCAGCCCCAGCCAAACTACAACAACAAAAAAATAGCCGGTCGTTGTGGCCGGTGCCTGTAGTCCCAGCTGCTCGGGAGGCTGAGGCAAGAGAATCACATAAGCCCAAGAGCTGGAGGTTGCTGTGAGCCGTGTGACACCACGGCACTCTACCAAAGGCAGTAAAGTGAGACTCTGTCTCTACAAAATAAAATTAAATTAAATTAAATTAAAAAACTTTGCCATTGTAATATGAAATCAGCCACAAGCAGTATGTAAACAAATGGGCATGACTCTGTTTCAATAAAACTTTATTTATTGGCTCTGAATGTGAATTTCATGTAACTTTTATGTATCATGGAATATTATTCTTCTTTTGAATTTGGGTTTTTAGTCATTGTAATGGACTGAATATTTGTGCCCCCACCCCCACCTCCACTGCAAATGCATATGTTTCAAATGTACTGGTGTTAACAGGTGGGCCATCTGGGTGGTGATTAGAATTAGTGCTTTTAATAAAAGAGGCTTGATGGAGCCTTTTTGCCCCCCATGTGAGGACACACAAGTAGGAGCCATCTACAAAGAATGGGCCCTCACCAGACACCAAATCTAGTAGCACCTTGATCTTTGACTTGTCTGCCTCTAGAATGGTAAACAATACATTTCTATTATTTATAAATTACCCAATCTAAGACATTTTGGTATAGCCCTTCTAAAAGAGACCCCAGAAGGCTTTCTAGCTCTCTTTCTAACTGGAGGTCAGCCACCTGCAACCCAGAAGAGGCCCTCACGAGAACATGACCATACTAGCACCCTGATCTTGGGCTTCTGCTTCCAGAACTATAAGAAATACATCTGTGTTGTTTATAAGCCACCCAGTCAATGGTTCTTTGTTACAGCAGCCTGAACTAAGACAGACATACAAAAACAAAAAACCCGTTCTTAATGGCTCTACAGTGAGATGGCAAATTTGGCCAAGGGCTATAACTTGCTAACCCTGTTTCTAAGGGTAGCACCAAGAAAGAGATTTTCATCCCTTTCTCAAAGCCTTTCTGGAGTGCTGTTTGATTAGTCCCTGCCCACTCTTTCTTGCTTGAAAAGCTCCGGTAACCTCTAGGGACCCCAACACCTTCTCATATCCCCCCCAAAGAGGAAGTAAGAACAAGCCCACTTACCACATGATCATGATCACTAACTTCATTACGATCTCATTCAAAATGTTGAAGAATTCCACCATCAGCTTGGCCTGCTCACCCATCTTCCCCATGGCAATGCCAAAAGCAATGAAAAACCCTATCAGACCTGTTGGGTGAATCACAGTACACAGAAGGAAATCATGAAGTATGTGTTCTTTTTTTCCCTCATTCTTTACGATTCCTGAATATAGAGGCTTGTTTTAATGCCCACAAACTAGGCATTAAAAGAAAAAGGTGTTTTATTTCACATTGAAAGTAACTTTTCCCTTGACAATTCCGGCTTTCCTTAACATTTTCCACATGAGTGAGTTAAACGTTAAGTAGTGTCAATTCCTTGAAGAAAATTAATTCATTTTCATTTCTAAACTAATTTCTCTTCTTTCTCCCCTCACTTACGAAATCATATGAAACCATGTGTAAGTAGATTCCATCATTACACAGATTAACAAGGCTTAGAAAGGCTTGTTGGGACTTGGGCATTACCATGGGAACTTTTGAGCTAATATTGGAATAGCAGAGACCAATTAGTCCATACGGTCTTTGTTGGGGTTATATCTACATTGTTTGGTGTTATCCCAAATTAATGCATAGCCTCTGTGTTTCACTCCAGGAAAATCCTAAACGTGAATCTTTTTTTTTTTTTTTTTTGGATTGCTACATACCTAACATGAGAGGGAGGAGGAATGTGGAGAAATCAAACAGAAAACAGTCAGAAATCTAAAAGAAGTAGGGTAATTGCAGTTTACCCAGTTTGTTTGAATTTAACCCATTATTTGTGAATTTGACATAATTCGTTTCTGGTCAAAATGGTAAGAATGCTCTCTTTTAAATTTTATTTACATTTTTTTCAGGATCATAAAGACAACATGGATTTCACTGTCAGTCTTTGCAAGATCCTAGCCCCTCGGGCCCTCTTTTTCCTTCACTTGACATCCTTAATTTTTATCTAGGTTCAGCCCTGCTCCAGTGCCCCAGACTCCTCATCAATCCTTCCAACCACAGGCAAGAAGCATCTGAAGAGCTCGGTTCCCACCTCCTTAACAATAGCATCAGACTGTACTGGATCTTGGAGTAGCTCCAGTACCCAACATTGGGCCTTATTTCTGTGTAGCTTTGTCTCATCCCCAATGCCCAGGGTCTGCCCTATACTTTAGTTTGTCCAAGGCCAAGCCTGGCTTTTCTCTCCCCACTGTGCCAGTTAGCCCTATCCACCCTCCACTCTCAGTGTCCCACCCCAGCCCACCGAGAGACTAGCTGTCTATAACAAGTGCCCATCACTATAGCTGCCTGAACCCTGACCAGCTATTGCCAGTCTTGGGGCCCCAATTCTAACTACTTGTATGGACCATAAAGCAACGTAGTGATACCTGTGGCTATAGGACTTTGCTTGCCCACCTGCCATTTTCTTTGAAGTATGGGCCACTTCTCTTCCCTCCCCCTCCCATCTTTTCTCCACCTTGCCCTATCCCACTTTGGCAGACCTAACGTCCAGTTCCTTCCAATTGTATCCCATTTCCTATTATGTCTAGATATACCTGGATTCTTGACCTATATCAGGTAAATGATAGCATTATGATTTGATTCTCTTAGAAAGGAATTCTTTCTCTATGAACCTTTAACTTTTTATCTATTTACCTACCCCACTAACGTCTCTACATGAAGCATATATCACCCCAGATTATTTAACTACCCTTTGCTGAATTTTTTCCACCTTTAGCAAAAAGAATCTAGCACTTGCACTCAGGACTGTTAATATTTGGTATTTAATATCTTCCCTTGTAGCTCTCAGCCAGAAAGCTTGATGAGTGACTTCTTAAGTGAGTTTTTGGCACAGGAAAGAGAAAAGTTTAGTGAGGATTAGAGCCAGGACAGAGTGGTCCGGTTCTGTAGTAATATATGAAATCAATTTTCACTATGAGTCCTTTTTTTAAGCCCATGGAGAAGAGTTTGCAAGGTGGCTGGTGAAAAAGAATCAAGCTGAATATTCTGGCTGAGAATAGCTGAGGTTACTTGGTTACTTCCATTTAGAAATTTTGAGGGAAATGTACAAGCTGTCAAGGTCACAAAGAACTAGAATGAAAGTGCTCCCCTAGGGGTCAGCAGAAACTGGTCATATCTGTGAGTACAGGAGATAGACATTTAAAGGAGCAATTGGAGTTGATTTCAGCAGTTGGGATTAGGGTAGAATCCAGAATTGGTTTTAGAGGGTTTTTCTTAGGAGAGAAGCCAGTCCCTAAGGTAGTGGAAGGCCAGAGCCAGGGTTGTGTCTTCACTTTTTTGCAGTGTTTAATCCTGGGGACTTTCCAAAGCCCAAAACAGGAAGACAGAAACACAAAGCCGAAAAAAAAAGCCACCCTCTCTGCCCTTGGAAGATCATGGAAAGAACCTTATTTCGCCATGATTTGTAAATTGGAAGTTTCTCAACAATCTAACTTCCCTCAGCTTTCCAGAGCCTTGATCTGCAGTTGGATGGAAACCCACATTCATCTGGTTATTTCCCTCTGTAAACACTGCCTAATTGAAATCTCTCATTGGAACGGGGGTGTTCCATTTGAATAAAGCCCCCTTAGACTTCGTTGCTGGGGTCGAGAGAGTAGTGAGTTGTGTTGAAACTCCCCAGGACAGCCCAAGGTCATGTGACTTCCCAGAATCCACCAAGACTCTGGAACCAACCAGGAAGGTCTTTGAATTATTCACTCCAGAGCCTTGGCCCCCTTACTCATGGCTACAACCTCCTCCAGAGGCTGAAGAAAACAAAGTTGTAGAGTCTTCAGTTATGACCAACCTAATGAACCAGGGGGGAATTGGGAAGGTCCTGATTGGGTCACAGATACCTGGGTAGTCAGGGAGAAGAGCTGCTCTGCAGTGGATGCCGAGGACTTTCCCAAAACCTTCTGCCTCTCACCTCCCACTCATTGATTACTAGTAATGTTTATTGATTTTCCATTGCCTGGCAACCTAGTTAGCTTATCTCTTTCCTCACTTTCACTTATGCAGCCTGCTTCCTGTCAAGCCAAATAACAAAGATCGAGCCCCTTTAGGACATTTATACTCTACTCTTAATAGATTTGGCATGTACCCTTGCATTATGCAGAGTACACAGTTATGATTTCTTTGAGGTATGGGCCACTTCTTTCCCTCCCCCTCCATCCAAAAATAAATAAATTTAAAACATGAAAAAAAAAAAAAAAAGAAAGAAAGATCCCCTTCTGCTAACTGGGTGGTCCTGTTCCCTCTACCTCTTTCTGTCCACTATTCTGGGTGGGTAAAGAGTAGGGGATACTAAATGGAGAACCAACAGGACACTCAATTGCTTTTGGAATTGCAGATCAACAATGAATTTTTTTTTTAATATTAGTATGTCCTGTGAAATATTTGGGACACAGACTAAAAAATTATTTTTTATTTACCAAAAATTCAAATTTAACTGGATAGCTTGTATTTTATCTGGCCACCCAGCTAAGAAGACAGGGCATTTGGTATTTTGGATGACAGAAGATGGAGAAGCCACTGAGCTAATCCATTTCTAAACAGCTGTCACCTGAGCTCTTAGAACTCTCATCTGGAGAGTCAGACATCATTCTTCCAGAGTCCCCATTCCTCCTAGGTCTTGTCTAAATGTCCTGTTTCTTGCCTTGGGGATGCTGTTCTGATGGTGGATGGGAGAGAAATAGACCCATGGTGGGGGGAAACTGAGCAATCTGGAGCCACTCACATGATGGAAATCTCTGTCCCAGGGTGGGGGTGTTTTTCTATGCAGCCCCTCAGCTCTTTTGTAATGACTACAGCTCTATGACTGAGCACATGGCACATGCTCTATGCATGATCTTGTTTAATCCTCACAGTGACCTATGAAACAGATGTCAATCCATGTCCATTTTACAAGTGAGGCTCAGAGGAGTGGATCAACTGGACTAAGGTCATAGAATCAGTAAGTGGTCCATATAGGATTCTAACTCAGGTCTGCCCAACTGCAGACCAAAGAACCTCTGGAATGGCACCTACCTCTGAGGTGATACCTACCGCTGGGGAGGCACCTACCTCTGGGGTGGCACTTACTTCTGGGGTGGCACTTACCTCTGGGATGGCACCTACCTCTGGGGTAGCATCTACCTCTGAGATGGCACCTACCTCTGGGGTGACACCTACCTCTGGGGAGGCACCTACCTCTGGGGTGGCACTTACCTCTGGGGTGACACCTACCTCTGGGGTGACACCTACCTCTGGGGAGGCACCTACCTCTGGGGTGGCACTTACCTCTGGGATGACACCTACCTCTGAGATGGCACCTACCTGTGGGGTAGCATCTACCTCTGGGATGGCACCTACCTCTGGGGAGGCACCTACCTCTGGGGTGGCACTTACCTCTGGGGTGACACCTACCTCTGGGGTGACACCGACCTCTGGGGTGGCACTTACCTCTGGGGTGACACCTACCTCTGGGGTGACACCTACCTCTGGGATGGCACCTACCTCTGGGATGACACCTACCTCTGGGATGGCACCTACTTCTGGGGTGACACCTACCTCTGGGATGGCACCTACCTGTCGATGGCATGTTAAGAAGGCAGTGGGCTCAAGGAAAGGGCTTCTTGGGATCCCAGAAAGTTAAACAAAATCATCTCTAAAGTCCCTCTGGCACCTGCCCTAAAACTTTACCCTCCTGGTGGCACTGAATTTGTTTTCAGACTGTGAAGGCTGGGGTGGTCTAGCCCCCACGCCCAGCATAGCACAGGTGTACAAGGGCAGTCAAAAAATACTTAAGAAACAAAAGAAATGATGTGTCACTTAACAACCTGGAGAGTCAGAGAAAGGGACTTGCCAACGTTGTGGCAGAGTCGGGACCGTGCCCAGCGACAGTCAGTCCCCTGAGTTCCCATTTCCTGGTGATCTTTGTCCCCTTCCTCTCCCTTAATCGCTCAGCGCTCATGCTCAGGGACCGTCCAGCTGCTCCCCAGAGAGAATTCCTGCTCCCCCTGGAGGACAGAGGAGGTACTGTGTCTGGGAAGGCGTGCGGGAGAGGTTGGGCATTGTCAGGGAGCCTGAAACTTCCCTGGGGATGAACCCTAGGCGGCCTCCTAGCCTACCTAGGACATTCATGCCGTCCTTAAACTCCAGGCCCTTCTTGATAACCATCGTCGTCTCCTCGGGAGCCTCAGTCATGGTCTCATTCAACAGAGAGACAACTGTGCTGGTCGCATTGGCCTCCTCGTCTGACGAAGGTGCCACCGAGACTCTCTTCGTCACTGTTTGAATCTAATGCAGTGAGGAGAAAAAAAGCATAAGGTTGAGCTATGATCTGAAAGGTAAAATAAATAAATAAATGAAAAGTTTGTCCACTCGATATATGTTAAGGTTCCCAATATGTTAACAATAATTAAGAAATGCCAAAACAGGGTTATGAAAATTTGAAAATTTTTAATAGGTTTATGTTTAATAAAGTGATGTTTTATTACACACATGCAGTGAGGTACAATAATGCTAAGCACAGATAATTATGTTTAAAAATTACTTTGTAAGTGTATTATAAGAAGCGTGGTCCAATAATAAGACGAAAGCTTAAAATTGGGGGATAGACATCTTTTTCTTTCATTCTCATAATTGTAGTTCAAGGATATATCAAATGTCTAATCCGGATGCTCTTCGCAATTGTGAAACCGAGTTCAATGGCCCTCCAAGCCCTTTGTGATGAGTCCCGGGTTTGGGCAGGAGTAGGCAGAAGAGAGCCTCAGCAGGGGTCAGACCAGCCCCTCGTGATCTAGCTGCTTTCCTCTGCCTGATTCCTATTAGGCAGAGTCATCACAAGCTGCATTAAAGAGTTTGGGTCCTTCTTGAGCCAGGCTCTGCTGGGAATCTCCATCCGGGCACCAAATGTGCCAGCTGCCACCAGACGTTCATGGCAAGAGCATTTGCTCATATTTCAGCTCCAAATGAAAGGTAGGAGGACACCCTCTCCTTCTGGGCCATGATGCCAAGCCTTGCTCGATGTTCCCCAGGCATCTCTGTGCAGATGGCTCCTGAGGAACCTCTCATGCTATTCCTCGACATTCGTGGGAATGGTCCTATTTTTAAAGGTGCCAGGCACCCTACATGCAGAGTGCTATAAAAATCCACATTTGAGCTCCAAAAAATACCACCTCCAGAGGCACTAAAATAAAACTCAATGCAGAATCCTAGAATGTCAGTACTGGCCCATTGTGGGTAACAGATGGCTGGGCCCTGAATAGATACGGAAGAGGATGCATGGGGAAGTCACGTGACTTGTTGGATGTCATAGAGTTATTGGAAGAACTGGGACTTCAACTCAGATGACCTGACCTCTATTGCGTTATTTCCTCTGTCTGTGCTGTATGTTAAACTACACGGACCCGGCCTCACCACTCTGGGCTCACTAGTAAGCAATGCTGAACTGACCAGCTGTCTGCAGTGGGGCAGGAGGGAGGCCAGCGTTCCCTGAGGGGAGGTAGGTGCTCTCTGCTCTGGCCTGGCCATGTATTCTTGCGCCCAGGGAGGACAGGCAGCTCCCTGGCCCCTTCACCCGGGCAACACTGGTGTAAAGAGAGAATGTAGGAGTGATCAGAAGGAAACTTTCTATAAACAACAGAGTCACATTCCCAGGAAAGAAAAGGAGATCCAAGCCCTATCCTGAGAAAGCTAAGGAAGCCACAGCTTGAGTTAAAAGGAGGTCATAGGACTAAAAAAATGGTGGCGGAAGGATCACGTTGGAGGCCAGGTACTTTAGGTATTACATATATTATCTCTTATGTCAACAACAGTAGCCCCTTAAGGCTCACAGGGCTGAGTGACTAACCCAGGGAAGCTTGCTAGTTAGTTGCTGAGGCAGGGACAGTAAGGGAGGGGGCTGGCCAAGGACACACACACACCCTACACCCTGCTTGGAACTTGGCTCTGTGGGGAGCTGGCCCTCTTGTGTGTGGAGTGAGGGTCTGATCAGGGACAGTGAGGGAGGGAGAACCTAGTGACTCCTACGGAGAACCTAGTGACTGCTTCATAAAGGTGACATGTTTGAGTCCAAAATCCAGCCTCCAAATAGCACAGGCCAGTGACCTAAGTTGAAGCTGAGACTTGAACGCTGCAACTTGGGCCTAGTTCTCTCCCCGAGTTCTGGATTCACAGAACGTATTTGGGTTGGGCAGTTCCATGTTATGCTGCTATCACAGAATACCTAAGACTGGGTAATTTATAATAAACAGAAATTTATGTTTCCACAGTTCCAGAGGCTGGGAAGTCCAAGGTGACGGTGCCAGTGTCTAGTGAGGGCATTCTTGCTGCAGCATCGCATGGCAGCAGGCTGAAGGGCAAAGAGAGAGCAAGAGGGGCCAAACTAGCTCTGTGATAGCAGCACAAACCCCACCCACAATAGCTCATGGCCTAATCATCCTGTAAAGGTCCCACTTCTTAATACTGTTACAATGACAACTACATTTCAGCATGAGTTTTGGAGAGGACTGACATTCAAACCATACTAGGTGCCAACTCCAGTCAACCCAAGCACAAGCCACCATCATCTCTCACCTTAAAATCTGCAAAGCCTCCTGACCGACCCACTTACCTTACTTCTGATCTATCTACATGCTATAGGTAAGTGGCTACCTAAGCCCCCTCTATATAAACAGCTGCCAGGTTTAATATAGAAAAACAGTCATCTTCCTGCCTAAAACTCTGTTAATTTAGAAACCCAAATCTGCCCGGGTCCTGCTTGGGCTGAGTTTCGCCTTCCTCCACTGCTGACACACCTACTTTGGCCTCATCGCACCTCCTTTCTCTTCTCTGAACACACTAAGTACTTCTGAGTCTGTCCCTCGGTCAAGATGGCTCTTCCCCAGACCTAGCTTGTTCTGCTGCCCTAAGATCTCAGCTCCAGCATCTCCCCTAGTTACGACCCAGCCCACCGTCCTGCTCTCAGTGTGTGCCCATGTTAATGTCCGCGTCCCTGGCATGCTTCCCTGGTGTTTGTGGTGGTCTGGCTCCCTCCCCTTGAAGGTAAGTGAGCTGCCTGGGGCAGAGACCTTGTTCATCTCAAGCCCTGCGGCCTCCTCATGCAAGGCAGACAGCCTGGCAGCCAGTCAGGCATGCAAGTATTGGCTGAGTGAATGTACACAGATCACTGAATTTTCTGGAAAAAAGGGTATGTGTGGTCTCAATGATGGGGCTTGATTTAATGCTGTCAGGCCACACATTATAGCCAATGACTCTCTTGGAAGCCTTACCTTGGTTTAGACTCAGCCCTAAACAGCAAACAGGGGACCTCCCTGCTCTCAAAGATGCAGGGACCTGCCTTGGGCAAGCCAGGTCCTGCCACCTTAGGGGAGGCTGCAGCTCTGCTCTGGTGACAGCTCACCTTCCCCTTTACATCTGTATTTGTAACACTGGTCAGGAAGCCCCCTCCACTTGAGAGAGGTGATTTTAAATCACTTCCAGCTGTACTTCATGGACACAGACAACACCTCTCGGGTGCCCTTTGTGACTGGGAATGTCACATCCTTTCATATAAGTTTCCTCTCCTCAAGTTCTCTTGAAGCCCTCCTTACCAGGCTTAATGTCTCTGCACCCTCCCTCACACTGAGGTCCAGGACTCTACAGTATTATTCCTCAGATTGCATCACCCCAAAGCAGTGTTCTCATCCTTCCTAATGCTGTGGCCCTTTAATACAGTTCCTGTGGGTCACGACCTACAGGTTGAGAACCGCTGCCCCAAAGGACCTAGAGACTAAGGCTCAGTCCTCATAGGAATTTTGGCAGTGGAGGGTTAGGGTCAGGGCTGGGTGGGGCAGGGAATGGCTCAGGTCTCCATGCCAGTGTCACAGATAGTTCCCCTTGCTGTGGGCAGCTATATGCAAAGATTGCCCATCAATCAGAGAGGTCACTGAGTGTGAGGATGGCTGACCCCACAAAAGCATGCCCAAGGACCACAGCAGCAGCACTGGGAGGCTGCCTGCTTCTTGGTTCTGCCATCTGGACTGAGATGATGACAGGTGTCTCCTTCTTACACAGAGTATGGCCATGACTGGGACAGGATGGAGCCCAAATCGGCCTTTCCCAGGCCCTCCTATGGGCCCCCTACCCTATCTTCCACCAGCCCAGGTTCTGGCAGCTATAGTTCCAGAGCACTCTTTCCAAAATGCTAAGAATAGACTCAGTGCCCAATTGTGCCTGTCACTCCAGAGCAAGTCAATTCTCTTTCTCAGCAGGCTGGCTGAGGATGAGTGCATCACACAGAGGCAGGCTGAAGGCCACCCCCCTCTGCAGCCTGCTTCTGTTCACTCCCGGGCTTCCCCTGCCTGAAATGATTTTCTTCAATATCGGGTCATGGTATGTGTGCCAGCAAAATGGCACTTAAAATCAGAGAAGCTATCCCAACCCAGAGCAAATCGAGCTCAACAGCTGACATCGGCTTTTCAGGACCAGCTGGGAATGCAGATTTTTCTTCTACCTATTTCCCAACTTCAGTCTTCTGGGACTCCCTGGAAATGGTGGAAGGAGGCTCCTCGATTCTAGCTTAGTTCCCACCCAGGTTATTGGGATGTGTGCACTATCCTAAGCCTCGGGACTAGAAAACAGGCTAGTGACAGGCAGCTAACTCAGTGGTTCCCCTCAGCAGAATCATCCATTTTCAAAAATCACAAGTTTTAAAAAGTAAATACACAGTTGGTATGGAATACACAATTCTACAAATTGTGGGCTGTAATTTTGCAGCATCCAGCAAATTCAAAATATAAAACTTTTTGCCAGGACATTTTCACTTCTAGAAATGTATCCTTTAGAAACACTGTACAGTCACTGAAAAAAAGACAGTGCTGACTCTAAAATGAGAAAGCCAGTGCAACATGGCATGTAATTCCCTGGAGATGAATTCTCGTAAGTATGATGCACACATGCATATGTGGCAAAGAACATAAATGAGAGGAGACACAATCCTCAAAATGAGTAGTTGGAGAGAAGGGGAGTGGGGGCTTCTGATTTTTACTTAACGTGCATCCATACAACTTAAACTTTTCATAATCTGCATATATGACTTCCACAATTTAAAAAAGTCCCAGATCCATCTTGGGGATTCTGATTCTACAGGGAATTTGTATTTTTTAAAAGCATCACATGTGTTTTTGCTGCATTGCCAAGTTTGAGAATCACTGGGTACTCTAGAGCAGCAGTTCTCAATGTGTGGGTCGCGACCCACAGGAACTATATTAAAGGGCCACGGCATTAGGAAGGTTGAGAACCACTGCTCTAGAGGGTTGTGGGCAAGGCTGATGATGTGCCAGGGGAGGACTCAGAGACAGGTACAAAAAGGAAAAGAAGAGATACAGGAAAAAAAGAGATGGCTCCGTGTCTCCAGTGGTTATGGTGCCAGCCATATGTACCAAGGCTGGCGGGTTTGAACCCGGCCTGGGCCAGCTTAACAACAATGACAACTACAAAAAAAAAAAAAAACAACAAATAGCCAGGTGTTGTGGTGGGTGCCTGTAGTCCCAGCTACTTGGAGGCTAAGACAAGAGAATTGCTTAAGACCAAGAGTTTGAGGTTGCTGTGAGCTTTGACACCACAGCACTCTATTGAGGGCGACATACTAAGACTTTGTCTCAAAAAAAAAAAAAGAGAGAGAGAGAGAAGATTCAGAGAATTAGATATTAAGTGAGCTATAAAAAAAGGGCGGGGGAGTTGTAAAGAAACAAAAACCTCAAGATTCCAATCCCCAAATCCTGCCCCAGACCACCTCATACAAACCCTGGCCCTAGACTAAGATAATTAAATCTTAAGAAAACTGCTGCCCAGAGTTGATATGTTGAAATAGTCTCTAACTTATTACCATTACAACTTCGACTAGGGAAGGGGAAACATCAAAACTTTGGGTTACCTGTTGAAAACAAGCTTGAACAAGGTTTTCAGGGAAGAGATTTCGAATAAGGTCCAGGAAGGCATCTAGGCTGGACACTTCATCATTCTTCGTCCCAGGCCCCAGCTGTTTCTTGAGTTTGGGATCCCCTGGGTGGATAGCCAGGACCAGGATGACCCCCAGCACAGCTGCAATGATGGTCGTAGACATGTAATACACCATGGCTCTTGTACCTAAGCGGCCACTGGCTTTAGCATCCAGGCCTGATAACCCTGGATTGAAAGAAATTCAGATGGATGAATTCCGTTTGTGTTAATGACCCATCTCCACGTATCTACAGCCCATGCCCTCATATTACTCAAGTGCATTAATTGTTAGCTTAACTTCCTACTATGTAGTCTTCCCTGGTGTTCAGGGGGGATTGGTTCCAGCACCCCTTCAAGTCCCTTATATAAAATGGTATATTTGCATATAACCAACACAAATCTTCCCATATACTTTAATCATCTCTAGATTATAATACCTAATAAAATGCAAATACTATGTAAATAGGTATTATACTGTATCTTAAAATTTGTGCAAGGTCTGACAGATAATTAAGTTTGCAAAGTCACCCTAAAAAAAGTCCTACATACCTCATTGCTGAATATCACTTCAAAGTATTCCCTGTGGCCATCTGGTGACTGTAGTGATATTCAGCAATGAGGTATGTAGCACTTTTTCTAGGATGAGTTCAGGAACTTAATTGTCTGTCAGACCATGTATTATTTTTACTGTTGTATATTTTTTCTATCAGGCTTTTTTTCTCCCCCGAATATTTTCTACCTGCAGTTGGTTGAACCCACAGATGTGTGAACCTCAGATAGAGGGCTGACAATTCTGAGTATTTTGGGTCACTCTCACAATTTGTAATTCCATTTTCTAAAGGCATTTTCAAGATTCTAAAGAACTGGGGAGAGTTACTACATTTCAGAGTTTACAGTCTGTGACAACTTTTTCGTCAATCTACGTTAGCGAGTTCCTTATTATTATAATTCTGAGATTACGTCTTCTTTACTTTTTTGATCGTAAGGTGTCCTTTCTTTTATGATGTTATGGTGCTGGTACATGCTAGTTTTTTGACTTGTTTATTATCTTTTTTTGGTGTTCTCACTTGGAAAACTAAAAGGCTAGCTGCTCTCATGTCATCCTCAAAATGTCTTCTGAATATATTGGTAATAATTGAAAACAGGAGTCTAAGGGTACTGAGTGAGCGCAACCCTCTCCTTCTCTGAACAAGGTGTGAATACCCATAGTTCCCAGCTTCCTGTGGGGATTAGGGAACGCCTTGGTGCTTCATCTGTACTGAGGGAGGTTAGAGGAAATTCCAAGCAACTTACAAAAACTCCAGCCTCCATCGGGGTTTTTTTTTTTCCAGTTGTTTCTTCAGTCTGTCCACTTCCTGGTTTCAGTTCTTGCTTTTACTAGCTGGAGAGATTGACCTGCTTTCTGGAGACCAGGCCTTTTTGGCCATGGGGGAGGAAGTTATTGATGTGAACGTCTCTGAATTAAGCTGACCCATGTATGACCTACTTTCTTTTCAACTTGAAGTCTAATTCTAGCCACTGGGAGCTAGTTTCCTGACCAGGCTGGCTAACGTATAGTCTGTTACATAGGCACAGAGGACATTCTTCCTTGTTTGGAAGGGAACATTTAAGGTAAAAGCACAGTTTCGATCTAGGGCTGGATTACAAGATTCTGCTGAGCCCCCCAGGTGCCTGAGTCCCAGCAGTTCAGGTCACTGGGGTCACCTGCTAAGTCTGTGTGACAACGAGGTTTAGCATCCAAATGTCTTCAGATTACTGGAGCCTCACTTTCTTCACGAAATGGTCAGTCCAGAGGGGCAACTTCTCAAGGTCACTTTGCAGATTAGCACTCAAATGTGGACCACAGCCCAGCTTTCTACCCTTAACTCAGACCTTAGTCTCTAAACGATACCAATTTATACCTATTTGAGTGACATTATTTGGTAAGGAGAAATCTACCAGTGTATGCTCATGGAGGAGGATAAAAAGTTTTCCAAATAAAATAGTTAATTCTTTTAGTCAAAAATAAATGAGCATCATACCACACATCAGGCCACCTGGGTAGCCATGTTGTGAAAAACACAGAGGGCTTTCATTTCTAGTCTTGCATTTATTTGGAGTGCCAACCTTTCTCTATGTCCGATTACACAGTAAAAATAGTTTCCTTTTCCATGTATTACCTTTATCAGTTTTTGAAAAAACTATAATTTAGAGAATTGATAAGAGTATACATCAAAAATTAAAATCTCTAGAGATATATCATCACTTGTAAGAAGCGGGGAGCTGTGTTTCCGTTTCATCTTCGGCTGTTAGAGAGACAGACCAAGAAATGGGAAGCCCTTTTTTCTTTAGTGTTGTTGATTATCCCCATTTTAGAGACAGGAACACCAAAGCTCAGAAGTGAAATGACACAGGTGACTGCGTTCACTCAACTGACTTGAGATTCTGTGGTCAATCCAGACTATGGCAAAGCCAGAGCATGAGTAGGACCCACGTTAGCAGGGCACCAGGGAGGTGGCCTCACCTGTGATTAAGCTGGAGATGATCAGAGGGAGAATGAGCATTTTTAGCATCCTCATGAGTATATCTCCCGGGAAGGCTATTAACATAACCACATCAGGGTGGAGGGGAGACGCCAAGCGAAGAAGCCCTCCACACACTGCCCCCAGGATGACGCCTGAAAGGAAGGGGGAAATCAGAAGTTATTTTTTGCTAGTCTCATGAATAGCTCTGGGGACTCGTTCCAGTGACACTGACCTTTCTCAGGCTTCAGCATTATTAGATGATGAATAACATGTAACAAAAACAACATTAGCCAAGTGATGCTGATTTCAATGACCAGCAAGAGAACATTCTGTACCTCCAACTATTCTAAAAGGCAGCTCCAGGAGTGTCAAGGAGAACCCTCTTGACACCCTGGCCACTTGCCACCAACTTCTTGGAGGATATTGTCCACTGGGACCCAGAACTGTCAGTAGAAATAACCAATAGTGCCAGCCAGTTGTTGATCCCAGCGCAGGCCTGCCCATGTGGCATGGTGCTTAACGTGTGAGTTCTCCTTTTAACTGGGGGCCAGATAAAAGCATATTTGATAGACCAAGTTCATGTGCATTCCATTTTTTTTTCTTTCTTACCTACTTTCTTCAGCTTCCAATAATTTCCCCACGGCTCACCCTCTAGGTTTGTCCTTGACTACTGTGTTCTTGTACATAGTCTTTAGATCACTGGTCTTCTCACAGCTCAAGGAGAAGCTTTAAACGTATGCAATTTGGGAGGAAATAGTTCAGGCAGAGATGCTGGCAGGGACCTTTCATTTTACAGACTTAAAAGTCCGATGAGGAAAACTTCAGATCTCTGAGAATAGGTGGCTAATATAAATGACCCACGTGGAAACCACAAATCTGGTCATAGCACTGCTGGCCAGAAGAAAGGGAATTCCTAGGAATGTGGGTTATGATACTAATTTCTGGTGATGTGGAAGGAGGAATATTGCCAAAAGCCTGACCATCCTTTCCTCGACAGGTGAAAATCATATCGTTCAACTTCCTTAAGTCATATAATGAATGAAATCAGCTTATGGAGGGTAACTTTTAGAAATCTCCAGCATGGGTGGCGCCTGCGGCTCAAGGATTAGGGTGCTGGCCCCATATACTTCGTGTGGTGGGTTCAAGCCCAGCCCTGGCCAAAAAAAAAAAAAAATCACCAGCATGCCTGTGGTGAACTGAGCTGTATCAGTTCCCAGTCCTACTTTGGGCCACTGGCATCATGATGGCTACCCTGGCTGAGAGGAGACACCAGGAATGGAGAGCGTGCAAGTGGCTGTGTGCAGGCGGGGAAGTGCAGGTGGGTGGGGAAGAAAAGTTGTTCATTCCTTCTCTGTGCAGCCTAATTGAGAGCTGAAGAGCAAGACAGGGATCGAGAAAGAGAATGGTGTGGCTGTCATTACAAGAACTACAACTTGCCCTGTTTTCAATAAACCCTGGTGAAAAACTTGAGACAGAGATTGTATCAACAGCACAAGAACAACCACAGCCTGGTGAGGCTGGAAGGAGGGAAGGAAGACTTGCAAGATGGAGCTGAGCAGATCATGGCATCAGGACAAGAACAATACCCCACAGTGACCTCATTAAATGACATGCTCAGCTCATCTGGAGAAGGTCTGACCCTGGGAGCTGTTGTAGTGGTGTTTTTTGCAACTGCTGTTTACCTTGTGCATGTGGTTCTTTAAGTATGGTCTGCTAACCAGCAGCTTTGGGATCACCAGAACTGTGGTCCCCAACCCCTGGGCTGCAGACCAGTACTGGTCTGTGGCCTGTTAGGAACAGGGCTGCACAGCAGAGGATGAGCAGTGGGCAAGCAAGTAAAGCTTCATCTGTATTTACAGCTGCTCCCCATCGCTCACATCCCTGCCTGAGCTCTGCCTCTTGTCGGATCAGCGGCAGCATTAGATTTTCAGAAGAGCACGAAGCCTACTGTAAACCATGCATGCAGAGGATCTAGATGTGTGCTGCTTATGAGAATCTAATGCCTGATAATCTGAGGTGGTGGCACTAAAAGTGAGGAGTGGCTGCAAATACAGATTATCTTTAGCAGAGAGGTTTGACTGTACAGAGACCATAATAAATCAATTGCTTGCAGATTCATATCAAAACCATACCCCCCACCCTCAGTTGGTGAAAAAATTGTCTTTCATGAAGCTGGTCCCTGGTGCCAAAAGGTTGGGGCCCATTGACCTAGAAGGTTTGCTAAGGTGCAGATCCCAGGGCCTCACGTCAGATAACCCAAAGCAAAGTTCCCGTGAGTATGATTTGTGAATCTGCATGGTAACTAACACATAGGAAATTTCTAAGCGTAAAATTTGAGAACCACAAGAATCCAGAGGAGGAGAAAAAACAGCTAGAGCAGGTGAAGGGGGGAGATGATATCACTGAGGGAGTGATTCCCATGCAGCTGGGGTGTGAGGCAGAACTGTGGCTCCCCGTGGGTTGGGAGGGATGGCTGCTGAGACCCCAACATCACCAGGAGTGGGGTGGGGGATGGAGACTGGGGGCTGCCAGGCACCTACCAAACACTGTCAGGGTGAGCAGGAGATTCTTCCCCAGCTTGGCGCACAAGCGCAGGCCCAGATTCCGGTGCTTGGGTTCCTCTGAGCTGAGGTGGCTGTCCAGCATCCGCACTTCCACCTGCTTGGGCATATTGTTGGCACTGAAACAGAAGCAAAGGCAGAGATTAGCGACACGGGCTGCCTCCCCTACAGGCTGCAGAGGTTCAGGTGGTAGAAGCCTCCCCAGGCATCACTGGAATCTGTAACCATGAGCAGGAAAATGAGAACAAGAGTGACTGGGGGCATCCTGATTTCCAGTTCGCCTATAAGCAGGATGGCAGGATACACTCAACACGGATGTGCCAAGTGTTCCCCTCCCCCATTCCCCTCCCCCATTACCAGGTGTTCCCCTCCCCCTTTCCTTGCAGTAAAGGAAAGGAACACCACCGGCAGCAGTAGCGTCTTCCTAAGAGTAGGGAAGTAACCCTGCAAGGGGAGTGTCCTTGTCCCATATTACAGAGCCTTTGCATAAGCCTTGCCCACCAGGGTCTCAAAGGCTAAAGGAATGCACGCAAGTTACATCAAAATCAAACTACCCCCAAACTCAGGCCTTATCACAAAAGCTGATAATTCAAGTTTCATCCCTCTTTTGGAAAAGATGATTCATATAGTTTAAAAAAAAAGAAATTCAATCTATTATGGTTTTTAAAAGGTCACTTGCATTACCAGGACTCTACTAAGCTGCACAAGAGCCAACACCACTCTTGCTTCTCAAAGAAGTATGGCTTTAAGAAAGATTTGATCACCTTCATCTGTGGGTGCAGGCCAGCCCTCTGCGGGATTAACCCCATCCCAGGAGTCTGCCGAGTGGAGCCCATGCCAGGATAATGGGTATGCTACTTCTGTCCCTGCTTTGTCCTTTCCTGGGCCAGTAAGATTCCAAATTTAAGCTTGGTGAGGCTAATTTTCTACTTTGACATCTTAGGATGTCTTTTAGTCACCATTTATAAATGCCATCATTTGATAAAAGAAAAAGAAAGCCTTTATAATTCCTAGGAAGGGAGTCTACTGTGTCCTAATAGATGACAGCACTTTCCAAGATACAAGATGTTAGCCTTATCCAGATTTTCTCACCACAGACTGGAGAAAACTTTGTTTGGAACCAATGCCAGTCTGCAGACCAGTGGTTCAGAAACTCTGGTTATAGTGGGAATAAGGTGGGATTTAGAGTCAGAGAGCCTTGGCTTCGAATCCTGACTCCAACACTTGCTAGCTGTGTGGTGTGTACAGCGAAGGGCCAAATGCCTACCTCCTAAAAATTAAATAAAAGCATGCTAGCATAGGACCTGCCACCACTAGTTCCTTCCTCTGGGGAACACAAAGAAGAGACATAACAATTGTCAACATCATGATAAGGATGACCTTTAATGCAGGGGACTTACCCACCTGCACTGCCATTCCAACAGGACTCTAAGAATTTGACTTCCAGTCTCAAGTGTTAGGACCTGGGGACCAAAGATAATCACTTGCTTTTTCGTCATAGGCTGCTTAAAATACTTACAACCAACATGTTTTAAAATCAGGGATCATGTTGTATGATCTGGCAAAATATCCAGATGAAAGTATTGATCAAAATAATAAGTGTCTTACTCTCCACTTAATGGCCTAATTTTCTATGCATCTAGTTAATTTTCGAGACAACTTTGAATTTCCTGACTTATGATCACCCAGACTGTCTAAGAAAGAAAATAGGGCCTGGCTGCTCACAGCCCAGGGAAAAGGGCCTTTCTGATCAGTCAGCAACAAATCGACCACTTCCTCCCACCACCAAGTGAAACAGACAGAAAAGTTCTTTTTACAACACAGCAGGGGGAAATGATCAAAATGATCTTTTTAACATGAATAGACCATATTTCTATGTTTGCACTGGGATCTTTTTACGTTTTTAAACATTTTTCCAGCCTGTAATCTGAAGCCCTACGCTGGGAAATGGCGAACAAAGAAGGGAGGTGGTGTGTGCTCTGAAATGGCAAACGTAGTCCCTGAGCCAGCCGTTGGCAAAGCTCCGCAGTCCCCTCGAGATTGTTAACCTCCTTGCCTTCTGCTGCATTTGAATCCCCTCTGCTGTTGAAATTAGAAGCAGGCACTGGGGTTGGTATTCAAGACTAGCAAGCATTTAACGCAAACATTCTGGCAAGATCCAGATGACGTAATGAAAGCATCCAGCCTTAAAACAGGCATGTCAAAGTGAAAACATGCGAATGTTAGGTTAACATACACTCCCAACCCAGTGGTGTGGTTGGATGCCTGCTGTACACAGTCCCTACTTGTACCAATGGCTGCAGATGTAATGGTTTGTTTTTTAGGCCATCACAAAATGTCCCTGAAGCCCGGAATCAAAACAGCCACATCAAAGTGGCAGCATCAAAATGTCATGAACCCACAAGTATTTATTGAGAGAATTCCTATGACTTGCCCTCTTGGAATTAAATAGATACTCTGGGCTTATAAGAGTTCCTGACATTTGCACATAGAAAATAATTTTTAAAGTAAATCAGAGACTTAGCTTGTAGCTGGAAACATGGGGAATTTCCCAAGAACTCTATGTATAAATTCTCTAGTAGTCTAACGAATTACTGCATCTCCCAGAACACAAAGATAGCCCACAATGAGGAATATTACAGACTATAACATTATAGAATATTACATAATATAATATAGAGGTACTTCTAAGACTATATACCAGTGATTTTCAACTGGTGTGCCATGAGAGGATCTTAGGTGTGCTGTGAAAATTTTTAAAGATCATTCAAAAGTAATTCAAAGTACGGTATGCATGTTCTTTTTTTTTTAACTCTTTTTTTGATCAACATAATTTAAGTGTGCCTTGGAAGCTCAACTATAGGTTCAAGTATTCTGTGAGATAAAAAAGGTTGAAAAATACTGCTTTATTACCCTAGAATAAAAGATACAATTTTTTAAAATGTGCTCACACACAGCTAAATGAATGCTAGTTATGAAACATATGGTCATGGTGGCAGTAGTGGGAATAACCCACATTTATTGGGTACAGCCTCTGTGTAGACGCTGTCCTCGGTAATGACTATGGCACAGTCCTTACTCTTAAGGAGCCTTTACTCAGGGAGAAACAGAAGCACGTTGCCTCCTTGTACCTGTCTGCTTTAAGTACAGGCTGTGATCAAGCTCCGCACAGGATGCTATGGGGAATTGTAAGAACAGTGCCTAACTCCGTTTGGGCAAGAGGAAAGGATGTCTGAGAAGGGCTCCCAGAAGGGGCTGACCTGAGTTGAATATTAAAGAATGGATTTAATTTAAATGCGGACATTCTCCACTAGTGTGTGAGCCTTGGGAGAACAGGATGATGATCTTTAACACCTAGTACCGAGCGCTTGCAAAACATTTGCTAAAAGAAATTTAGAACTGAAAAGGCTTCTTGCTTGCTCCTGGGAATGAGGCCTTTGCACAGACTGGTGGGCAGCACACCGCTTTGGCAAGCCTCTGGCCACTCTTGTATTTATCCCACAAATTTCTGCTGGGCACGTTTCAGGCTCCACCCTGTTTTAGGAGCTCAAGATATCGCAATAAACAAAAAAGACAAAACCCTTGATCTCATGGAGTGCCCGCTTTAGAACAAATGAGTGGACAAATACATTTCAAGAGGCGGGAAGTGCTGGGAGAAGGAGATGAGGGTGGTGTGTGGGGAGACAGTATGATTCGGTATCAGGTGGCCAGGGTGGGCTTTTGGGAGGAGGAGACATTTGAACAGAAACCGGGATGTAATGAAGAGTCTCCTTAGATTCATTATGCGATTTGTCTAGAGTTTAGCGAGTACATGCAACATACATAATCTGGAAATGTGCGTAGCTACCCAGAGCCTAAAGCTTCCACCAGATGCAACCTCTGGTGTCCATGTGTCGGTTTTACAAGGATTCAAATGAATGCCAAATGAATAATGTGGGGCCCTATTACTATCACAGATATGAGGGGGTTTCAATGACAATCCCAGCTCCTAGCAAGAGGAGAGGCAGGTTGGACATAGGTGGAAAACCTGAGGTCTCAGCAGCCTATAGGTTTGTTTCCAAGGCAATGAGCCGGAACTGCCAGACCCAGCGTGGATAAGTCCACTGGATAAACACAATCAGTCATTTCAAGTACTGCAAGCTTACTCCCTTGTTAATACTCTCTTTCTACATCCTGTGGTGCAGACAGAACAAAGCAATAAAGAGTTTGAAAGCCCAGGTGGGGCCTGGGTGTACCACATCCATCAAGGCTAACGCTCTGCAACGCTGCTAACCACCTTGATTTCCACTTAGCACTGTGCTTACTTAATGTTGGAGGCTTCAGTAAACTGGCTAAGTCAGGTCTTTCAAAGGGCCTCCATTGCCCAACAAAGCAAGGCCATGTGATGGGACAGCTGTTGGGATAATTAAAAACTTTAACAGTGAGTCTATAATTTCCCTCAGCCTCAGTCTCTCCACTGAATTATTTAAACAGCTGTTAATTTTTGCAGTTGCTGCCCAGTTCTTTCTCATGCAAATCCACGTGAGTCCTATTTTAACAGCTAGCTCAGCTTATCGTGCAGAGCATCCTCTGGGATCCAGAAGGGAACATGTAATGGGGCTAACGTTCACTTTCAAACTATTCTCAGAACCTGCTTTATATTAGCATCTGACTTCCCTCACTCTGTCAAGAGCCTCTAAGAACAGGCTCATTAGATGTGGTGCTGGATTCGGATTTCCTGCTGCACGCTTCAGTGTCACCCTATCAAATTCTTTTTTCCTCCTTCACTGACTCAATAAGGTGGCAAAAGGACATTCCTCTAGGGAGCCAAAAAGGAACTGGCATGTTTCTCCTGGAGGACATAAGGGCTGCAATGGGCTTTCCCCACCCACCCCTCTGCTGCCTAAGTCCAACCCTCATGAACAAAACTGTGCTTGCTGAGGGGCCTTTCCCTAAGACGGCTGGATAAGGATGCTGGAAATACCCCTGGCATCAGCTCTGAGCACCAAGCACCATGAGCCAGTGACTCCATGGTTGTCCCACAGCCATGACTTCCCCAGCTCCCCAAAGAACACCACTGTAAAAAGGCCTGGGACTCCAAGATGGTCTGGCATTTCCGACAGCCTACGAGATGCTCTGCCTCTGTGAGGTTCTGTAAGACCCTGCTCAGCTGTGCCAAAGATGTTCATTGACTGAGATGTTGGTCTCTCTCTGAGGGATCCTGGGTCCTCACAGTTCCTGAGAAGGAAACCTCCAGGGTCACAGCCTCTGGAGTCTCCTTCAGTCCTGTCTTCCGTTCACTGTGTCCTCACTGTGTCCACTTGCTAGATCACAAAAATACTTTCAGGAGCAGTCCTGCCAGTGAGCCACTCCAGACTTCACCTACAGGCCGTCCTCGGATTATGAATGAGACAGGTGCTGTAGGTTTGTTCTTAAGTTGAAGTTGTATGTAAGTTGGAACAGGTACATTTGCCTATTACCTGTAATAGCCCCTGTTCATACGTGCAAGCTGTACATAAGTTGGATGTTTGGAATTTAGGGACTGCCTGTATAATACATCTTCTCTGTAGCTTCTTTCTGAACATCTAGGGATCTGGCTAAAGAGTGCAGTTACAGTTATGAGGGAATCACACCTCGTGCGCAAAGCAGGATGGAAGTCAATACGCTCTGTTCTAACTCCGGGCTGCTGCTCAACGCGTGTGTTAGGAGTAGGAGAGGGATAAAAGGGATGCAAGCTGCCTTGCCCAGGATCAACAGACCGTGGGGTGAAATGCCATAAGATGTAAGACACTAACGGAGTTTAGATGTAAATCTCCGTCCATTTTTATTTCTTAGGTCATAGCCTCTTCCTCTACAAATTAAGAGGGTTGAATTGGAAATTTTTTAACACTCTAAGATTCTGTGATTCTCTCATTCTCCAGATGAGAAAAAGGATAATCACAGCACTCGGTTCCAGAAACGTGGATTCCGCTCTGGGGACCCAGGACTGAATAAGTCTGGAGTTTACTATGAGCCAAGTCATTTCATTGACCATGAAGGGACAGCCCCTGGCTGCATCACAACCCTCACAGGGAAAGGCAGACATAGGAATAGGCCAGCAACAACCATAACCACAGCTGTTTCTTTATGTCTTTACCTTTATTTTACCTTTCGTCTCTCTGCTGCTACAGAAGCAGTTTTTTCTATGGCCAACGGTGTTGGTGTCAAATTCAGTACCCAGCACAGGCCAGGGGATCTCCAACCCCCTGATCTGCTCAGGGGGCAGGTCAGTGCCTCAGAACCCAGTCAGACCCGTGAACTTGCAGTGGGACCAGCCAACTGCCAAATGCCACAACATCATCAAGAGACCACCTACATTAGTCATAGTCAACTCATATGGGACCCAAGGGATGGCACTCACAGAAAAAATGAGAAATTGAAGGAAAAGAATCTTTCCAAATCACTTCTCAGACCCAATGGCCCAAGCTTAGGGTGTCTGAAGGAGTAAAGAAGAAGTAGTAGGTAACGACGTTCTGAAGGGCTGAATAAAATTGTATTTGTTTGGCCCAGAAACAGACATTAAAACACCAGCTCTGAATAGCAACTGCCAGAAGGCAGCACAGTGGAAAGCAATGATATAATTCCATGGCCATCTCATTCTTGGGGAAAATCTCCCTTTTCTAACCACGGTAGGCCTTGGAATAATACCACCCAATTCACTGGTCACGATAGAGCTCTGATGAGATCATATTTATGAAAGTATCAACAGAGAATCTGCTAGGTAGTAGATAGTCAATTCTACGTTCCTTTCTTTGTCTGACGTGCCTTAAATGCTGTAAAATGACCATAAAGACCATTTGCTTACAGTTGAGTCTTAGTAAATCTCTTTGCCATTGGTCATTGTGCTTTTTATAAAGGAAAAATTCCAGAAGGAACTGCCCTCAGCCCTCCTACGCTGGCTGGGGTGACTTGACAACCTCTCAACGAACATCAGGATTACAACTTGAAGTACAAAAACCTCTAGACCAGGGATCCTCAAACTGCAGCCCGCGGGCCACAGGAGATGGTGTGATTGTATTTGTTCCCATTTTCTTTTTAAACTTCAAAATAAGATATGTGCAGTGTGCACAGGAATTTGTTCATAGTTTTTTTTTTAAACTATAGTCTGGCCCTCCAACGGTCTGAGGGACAGTGAACTGGCCCCCTGTTTAAAAAGTTTGAGGACCCTGTTCTAGACTTTTGTGAAATCCTCCCCAGGGTAGAGACTTAAGCCAGTTCTGACCCACCAGATTTGCCCATTTCCAGGAAGGCTCCCCATCGCCCAAAACACGAATAAGAGACCAAGGAACAGTGAGACTCCAGATCGCCTGGGGTGGGGTGTTTGATCATGCCTTATGGGGAACTTCTTCTGACAATAGACATTATGCCATGGCGCAGGAAAACCCTGACCACCCAGTCCCCAAAGACATATCAATTCTGAAGTAATCACTACCCACAACTGGTTCAGGGAACAATATGAAGAAAACTTGACAAGGCCAGTAAAGTGGAGGAGACTCATGTGGTATGCACTCTGAGCTGTGAGCCACAGGGAACTTGGCCCCCTTTCTGGATGGACAGGGCAGTTTGCCCAGCAGCAAACCATCTCCACTGGCTGAATGAAACATCCTCCCCACCCCACCCTCCAGCCCAGCCTTCTTAGACCTACTTGTACTTCTCCTTCAAAACAACTCCAGTACAACTTCACTCAGGAATCCTCTGTTGACTCCCAGATTTGCTTTCTAGATGCTCCCTCCCTCTGCAGCTGAACATATCACCTGCGCTCTCCGGGCCTTTCTCAGAGTTTATTTGTCTGTTTTCCCCATGAGAACATAGACTCTTTGAGGACAAGAATGCATCATATTTGACTATCTCCCCCTCACCTAGCATCCTTATAAAGAGGCTGAATTACCATATGCTGAATGAGTGAATGAATGAAAAAATGATCAGATAAAACATATGTTCTGGTGACAGATTCTGTATGACACTCAGTTCTATGGTGGCAGGGGGCTGGAAGCCTGAGAAATCTGAAAAGAAGAGAGAAGCAACAGCAAGGGGATGAGAAACAGCATCGTG
Organism: Nycticebus coucang; assembly: GCF_027406575.1. NCBI lineage: Eukaryota > Metazoa > Chordata > Mammalia > Primates > Lorisidae > Nycticebus > Nycticebus coucang. The sequence continues at coordinate 29,515,364 of NC_069793.1, read as the reverse complement.
TGGGGAAGTCCCATCCTGCAAAAAGCAGGGAGTATTTGCATTAGAAAGACTAGAATGTAGTGGAGAGAAGGTTAGTACCTCATGGCAGCTCTGATCCAGGTGCCCTGCCAAGCGTGGTGGCCCTAATGCTCCCAGCACTCTGGGGATGTGGGAGTGGGCAGGGAAACAGAGCCATAAGCTGGCCAGGCTCAGCCAACTAGACCTTCGGGGAAAACTGATGAGGACTCAGAAAGATGCTTGGTCCCTTAAGGGTCTCTTAGGACCCAACTTCCAAGCAGGCACTTCTCTAAATTTGGACCTTCCACAGTGTGGTCCTTCCACAAAAGAGCATGAGCATTCATTCTCTTTCCAAGAGTCCACAGCTCCTTGAGGAACACTGTTGCTTAACAGAGCTCCAGACTCTGCCCCCAGGCCTGGGAGGTTCTTCTTCTGGACCCTGAAATGTCCCAAGGTCAGCCTTCCCCATCAGTTTCCCAGACAGGGGAGTGGCTGGATGTTGACTAGCATGTGGCTTAATCAGCTGCAGCACCTTCAGGCACCATCAGAAACTGGGGAGGTGCTGGATACAGTAAGCCAGGACTTCTTGGGTATTTTGGTCACACCTTACAGTGGCTTTTCTTCTCTAAGCTGAGCAGCACCCTCACAACACAGCAACAATCTCAAGCAAGAAGGCAAGTAAGTCCCCATCACAGTCATACAGATGGCGAGATTTTCCACGGCAGGCGTTGGAAATGCCACACTCTGCTTTTGCCAGATGATGTTTGAGGGCTTCCTGAAAGTTTCCCCAGAGGCCACCCACTTCTGGCTCCCAGAGGCCTAAAATTCCTCCTATAAAGACCTTCCTCTTTGCACCCCAGCAGAAAACCCAGATTCAAGCCAGAAGTCCATGGGAAAAGCTACCCATTCACTGTCATCTCAATCCTCCCTAAAAATAGGACTTCCTGGGGGAACACCTTGACAGGGCCTTGGCCCACACCACACTCAGAAGCCAAACAAAAGGAGAGATTTGACATGAACTTGGTCAACTAACTGCATGCTATTCACTGCCCAGGGGCAGTCCTGAAGTTGACTGCATTTAAAACCCAGTAAAGGCCTCAGCAGGGTTTCTTGAATGCTAGCAATTCTCTTTTTTCTTTCTTTTTAAACCAGATGCTCATTGCCTGTGTGGGCTCAGTTTGTGAAAATTAGTTGAGCTTTTCACGTAAGATTTGTGTGCTTATTTGTAGGAATGTCATACTTGAGTAATAAGTTTAAAAACAGCCAATCTAAACTATTGTTTTAGAAGGAAATACATGTATCTACCTTTGGCCCCTAAATGGCCCCCATATTGGCAGATCTGCCAGCAAAGGAACAGGTGATAATTTTGCGCAAGAACACCGTGTACTTTGGGAACATGTAAATATCTCTTTCAGATGAGACAAAACCAGTGGAACCCTAGAGTAGTCCAGACCACACAAGAGTGATCTCATTGGCCAAAAAATAAGTTCCTGGCCTTTATCCCACAGCAGGAAAGTAAGAGGAAACCCCTCGAGCTCATCTCCTGGAGTTCACCTTTTAAATTATAAACAATAGGGTGGAGCCTGTGTGGCTCAGTGAGTAGGGCATGGGCCCCATACAGCCAGGATGGCAGGTTTAAACCCGGCCTCAGGTAACTGCAACAAAAAATAGCCGGCTGTTGTGGCAGGCGCCTGTAGTCCCAGCAGTCGGGAGGCTGAGGCAAGAGAATCGCCTATGCCCAAGAGCTTGGAGGTTGCTGTGAGCTGTGACGCCACATCACTCTACCAAGGGTGACAAAGTGAGACTCTGTCTCTTAAAAATATATACATATATATATATAAACAATAACCAGCATTTCATCAGTTTTATTAACTAACAAGATAGTAATAACATTTGCATAAATAATAATAATAATTAACAAGGCATTTTCACATTCATGAACTTCTTTGGTCTTCATGATAGCCCTGAAAGGGAAGAAATTATTCTATCTTAGAATTGAAGAGACGGAGTCTCTAGAAGATTCTGAAACTAGCCCAAATTCACAAAGCTTAGAAGTTGCAGAGCTGGGCTTTGAACAGGGGTTCAGCAGCCGAGTTAAACCCGTGCTGTCCTTTGCTTTTGAGTCCAAGGTTCTTTGGATACACCCTTTCTAGAGTGTTTGCAGAGTGAAGGACAAATTAGAATTTCCATCTGTACCAAGGCATTAATGACTTATGACACACGTATTCCTAGCACTCAGAGAGAGAACTGGCAAAGCGAGCTCCGGGAAGCCACGGCCTTGTTGCCACCTTAGACAATCCCTGCTGCTGGCACCATGGCCCCCTACGCACCAAGGTGGGAAAGTGGGATTCACACAGCTGACTCCTCCCCTCAGGCAAACGGAGCACATGGGAATCTTCCTATTCCTACTGACTCAGCCAGCACCTGCCACTGCAAAATAATCTCAAAGATTCATTCCAGCTCTGGTCCGTCACCAGGAAGGATCACCCTTTCGGAGGGACTCAGAAATGTGTATAACTGGTAACAATCAAAATAAAAATGATGATGACAGTGATGACGATGTGACCAACATTTGTTCAAGGCTTGCTCTGTGCCAGGCACTTCTCTAAGTGTTATGTATGAACTTATTTGATTCTCACAATAACCTCATGGGATAGATCCCATTATTAGCAACCTTCACTGAAAGGACAATGGATGCATTTGCCCAATCTTCAAAATTCTGAACTTGCAAGAACTGATTGGCCCACTGTCTCTCCACTCTGAAAAAACTTGCTCTTTGTATTAGGTAATTTTGCGCCAGCAGTAAACATTGCTCACAGCTCAAACATTGTTTGAACATTTGGCCAAAAGAGTGATTTTGTTTTCGGTGAGTAGGTGAGGGCAAGTCTGGGAAGTTAACACCTGCTAGTCCAAACCAGAGCCTGGTCAATAGATACACATGACAGTCATGGGATCCTAGAATTTCAGAACTACAGAGGCTTCCTGCTTCCCCTTGACCTCTGGACAGATGATCATCTGGTCCAGTGGCTCCAAATCTGTCTCTGGATCACTTGTTAAAAACACAGATCTCTAAGACTCATGTCCACACAAGAACCTGCACACAGACCTTTATGGCAACACTGTTTCTCATCGCCCAAACTTGAAAGCAGCTGAGATGTCTTTCAATAGCTGAAGGAATAAACCATGCTATGTCCAGACAATGGAATATTGTTCGATACTAAAAGAAAAAAAAAAAAACTATTAAGATACAAAAGACATGAAGGGAAGTGAAAATAAATGCATATTAGTAAGTAGAAGAAGCCGACATGAAAAGGCTATGTCTATCTGATTCCAACTATGTGACATTTTGAAAAAGGTAAAACTATGGAGACAGTAAAAAAGTGAGTGGTTGCCATGGGTGTGGGTGGAGTGCTGAATAAGTAGAGCATGGGATTTTTTTTAGGGCAGTGAAAATCCTCTGTATGACACTGTAATGGTGGATACACGTCATTGTCCATTTGTCCGGACCCAGAGAATGCACAACAGTGAGAGTGAGGCTGGTGTAAACTGTGGACTCGGGGAGATAATGAGGTGTCCATGTGATTCATCAATTGTGATAAATGCACCACTGGGGTGGAGGATGTTAATGGCCTGTGTGGCCGGGGGAGATACCGCACTTTCTGCACTTTCCACTCAATTCTGCTGTGAATTTAGAACAACTTTTTTTTTTTTAATTTTGTTTTTGTTTTTGGTTTTTTTTTTTTTTTTTTGCAGTTTCTGGCTGGGGCTGGGTTTGAACCCACCACCTCCGGCATATGGGGCTGGCGCCCTACTCATTTGAGCCACATGCGCCACCTAAACAACTCTTTTTTTTTTTGAGACAGAAAAAAAGGCATCCTCAAACTTTTTAAACAGGGGGCCAATTCACTGTCCCTCAGGCCATTGGAGGGCCGGACTATAGTTTAACAAAAAAAAACTATGAACAAATTCCTATGCACACTGCACATATCTTATTTTGAAGTAAAAAACAAAACGGGAACAAATACAAATCACACAGGTTCATGTGGCCCATGGGCCGCAGTTTGAGGACACCTGTCTTAGAATGTCGCCCTCTGTAGAGTGCTGTAGTGTCACAGCTCACAGTAACCTCAAACTCTTGGGCTTAAGCAATTCTCTTGCCTCAGCCTCCCAAGTAGCTGGGACTACAGGCACCTATCACAATGCCCCACTACTATTTTTTTTTTTTTTGCAGTTGTCATTGTTTATCAGGCCCAGGCTGGGTTCAAACCCACCAGCCTCGGTGTATGTGGCCAAAGCCCTAACCACTGAGCAGGGTGGTGCCAAGCCTAGAACAACTCTTTAAAATATATAATCTATTAAACAAACAAACAAATAAACAACACCAAAGAAAGAAACAGATCTCTAAGCTCTATCCCTGAACATCCCAATTCAGCAAGTCTAGATGGGACCTAGACCTCTGGACATTTTTTAAAAGCACCCAGGTGATCGTGTCACAGCCAATCCAAGCGCTGACGTCTGGTCAATGCCTGAACAGTTGCATTGATGGGCAGCCTGTCACCTCACACTCTAACCATCCCGCCGTTGGGTAGCTTTGATTCTTAGAATGTTCTTCCTTTATGGGGAACCTCAATCTGGCTCCCTGTAGCTTTTTACCCACTGGTTGTTTTTCTACCCTGTGGGGCCACTTAATAAAAACAGTTGCTTTCAGATTGTGCACTGGATGCTTTGCATACATTACCTCCCAACCGCGCACAACACTCCCTCACAAGGTAGATGCTATTATATTATTCTTTATAGATTAAAAACCTGGAGGTCAGAGAGGCCAGGGCACATGCCCAAAGCCAGGCAGCTGCTAGGTGGCTGAGCTGCGATGGGAAGCCAGCTCTGCCTGAACATGGTGCTCGCTCTTAATCACGGCACTTCTAGTAAACAGAATCCCTTCTCCATCCACTAGCCTTTGAAGCATATGGAGAGCCAAGGCAGCTCTCCTCTCTACTCAGGGTTTTCTCTTCTCTCTGTTCTTCACCACCATGGTCAGAACACCCCAAGCTACACACTTACACTCCTAGGCCTGCACTCAACCCTCCAGGCAAGTGCTGGCCACACCTCTGGACCCCAAGACCATCGAGGAAGAGCTTTCTCGTTCTCACCCTTCAGCATGTCAGTCCTGCATTTGAAAAACTGAAGGGAAGTAGGTAACTTCACATTTGAGAACGAAGTTACTAGAGAGTACAGGTAAGGAGCAGTGACCACTTACTGACTTGATATTATATAGCAGTGATAAGCAGAATAATGTTTCCCTCCCCACAAATATCCGAGACCTAACCCCCAGAACCTGTGAATTTGTCAGGTTACGGTGCAAGGGGGCTTTTAAGGTTGCGGGTGTAATCAAGGTTGCTACTCCGCTGACCTTGAGTTAGGGAGATGTTCCTGGAATATCCAGGTGGGCCCAAGGCAATCAGAATGTTCTTCTAAGAAGAAGAGAGTGGTGGGAGAGAGAGAATTAGAGAATGGTAGCTTCAAAAATCTCAGCCCAATGTTGCTGCCTTTAAACACAGAAGAAGGAGCCATGAGCCAATAAATGTGAGAAACTTCTAGAAACTGGCAAAGGCAAAGAAATAGGCTTCCTTGGAGCTCCCAGAAAAGAATACAGCCCTTCTGATGCCTTGATATCAGCCCAGTGAGATCCAACTCAGACTTCTGACCTCCAGAATTATAAGATAAAAAGTGATTGGTTAAGGCTTTTGTTTTAAGCCTCTAAGTTTGTGGTAACTTATTATAGAAATGATGGAAGACTAATGTAGTAGCAGACCCTATGGTGAGTATTTTCTACATCATTTTATTAGACGATTACAGAGTGCCTGAGAGGCAAGGCAGCAGACACCAAGAATTCCCTACCGACATCTGCTCCTCTGCTCCTTCTAGAAATCTGTTCAGAGGCAGTGGGCTCAGCCAGCTGCTGATTCCTTAGCCCCCCTCACTGACACATAGGCTGAGGCCTCTGCCCCTCCCTTCCTCTCTCCTTCCTGCTTTGCCGAAGGCCTAGATAAACACAGATTAAAGCAACATTTTTCTCTCTTTAGCCAATAAGCTGTTTAAAAGTCTCAGCAACATGGTGAGTATGTGGCCTCCATTGCCTAAGAAGGTATTTCAAGACCTCCCAGAGGACTTCTGCCATTTCTTACTCTGGTTCCTCATGACCCACTATATTTGTGGCTGTTCATTAGTCTACTAAATACTCATTCTCTGCCACATCCACCACTCACCTCAGCCCAATCGTGTCTAAATTGGTTTGTTAAATCTTTTATCCATTGAGAGTCTATCTTAGTTAATGGGGAAAGTTGTGGGTCCAGTTTCAGTCTTCTACAGGTCGCCAGCCAGTTCACCCAGCACCATTTGTTAAATAGGGAATCTTTTCCCCACTGAATGTTTTTAATTGGCTTATCAAAGATCAAATAATGGTAAGTAGCTGGATTCATCTCTTGGTTCTCTGTTCTATTCCAGACATCTACCTCTCTGTTTTTGTGCCAGTACCATGCTGTTTTGATCACTATCGATTTATAGTACAGTCTCAGGTCTGGTAGCGTGATTCTTCCTGCTTTGTTTTTATTTCTGAGTAATGTCTTGGCTATTCGAGGTTTTTTCTGATTCCATATAAAACGAAGTATTGTTTTTTCGGGATCTTTAAAATATGACAATGGAGCTTTAATAGGAATTGCATTAAAATTATATATTGCTTTGGGTAGTATGGACATTTTAACAATGTTGATTCTTCCCAGCCATGAGCTTGGTGCAAACTGGTGGATTGAATTAAGTTCTAGGGCAAAATATGGCAACAGGGGTTCAATAAGATCGATGGATAAGTCCAGATGAGAGCTCTGGATTCAAATACCACCTTGGGCTTTGAGTCAACAGAAGAGGCAGGCTTTGTCACCGTTTTCTTCCACCCACCCTCTCCCTATCTGTCCTCAGGCCACATTCAGCACATGCTCTGTCCACCGAACTTTACATGAGAACATATCCAACCCCATACTCCATTACTAGGAAATGGATATTGTACGTTATGGAGAGAAAGGGAAGAGGCCGGCACCACACACCAGCCAAAGAACAGGTGATACAATTTCATTTGGCGCAACTTTGTTCTTCCTCTCCACACTCCCCTGAATAACTGTGCTCATTCCCCTTTACTTCATTTCTCACCCTTAACCTCCTTACTCCGTTGAGCTCTACACAAGCAGGATAGTCTGTCAAACAGCTGCGAGCTGGTGTTCCTTCAGCACATCCCTGGTATGGGTCTCACCTCCCCTCCTCACACAGTTTATCAAGTTTTCACTTCCCAAACAGGTGTCTTTTTTGGCTGCTAAGAAAATGTAGCACTTCCCTATATTGTTATTCCAAAAATAACAGAGAGAAGTCACAGAATTTATTCATCTTTTGGGGTAACGATTCCTTTACTTTATTGCTAAGCTTAATAAAAAGTAACTTTAACAATGTTAATGATAAAGAGTTGGAAATTCATTATAAAACCTTTTAATTTGCAGGGATAAATTTCAGTAAATTATTAAATCATTTAAGTTTTTGTCTTCTTTTCTTTTTTCTCTTAAAAAAAATTTTTTTTTAATTTTTTGGCGACAGAATCTCACTCTGTTGCTGGGGCTAGAGTGCAGTGGCGTCATCACAGCTCAAAGCAACCTGAATCTCCTGGGTTCAAGAGATCTTCCTGCCTCAAACTCCCCTGTATCTAGGACTATAGGCATCTGCCAAAATGCCCAGCTAATTTTTCTATTTATAGTAGAGATGGGTCTCACTCTTGCTCAGGCTGCTCTCTAACTCCTGAGCCCAAAAGATGCTCTTACTTGTCTCCCAGGCTTGAACATAACTAAACATCAATGGTCTTTGTTTCAACCTTGTTATTAAAAGGTACTCAAGGTTTTTGTCTACTTTCCTACCCTAGTAAGTAGAGTCTAAAGAACAGGATAAAACACGAATAGAATCGTCAAGCATTTTTTTTTACTTTGGAGAGTCTCACAATAAATTCTACATACAATTTTGGGGGTGATGGTCCACATCACCTTTCCCTGCCCACAACTTCTTCCCTCCCCATTCAATTCTCCCCTTCAATCTGTATGAGTTCTTATGAACTTGAAGGGGGTACAGGGTGGTGGTTGTGTTGCTTTTTAAATTTGAATTGTATAACATTTAAAATCAGCTATATTTCACACCAAAATCAGATTTCACCTTGCTCTTAAAGTAGTACTGGAAAATATGGCTGTCCTGAAACCTGGATTCCTGAGTGGCAATAATCAGCCAAACTGAGAAGTGATTATCCTTCAGACAGGCATAGATTTTCGAGTCTGCCACAGTCCACAGCAGCCCCTATTGCCTCTTTAACACCAATGCCAAGTATCAATTACCATTTATCATCATGCCTCTACTGCTGTTTTTCTGAAAGAAGCGTTAAGAAGAAAATAAACTATCTCCTGATTCATGTACATACCTGGCTGGCTCTTGTGAAGTTAGCAGTCCCTATCCCATTTGGTCCATTATTGTACAGGTAGGAGCTTTCTTTGTATGGCGAAGTAAAATTCCCAAACAAGAGGATTTTAGGTAGGTATAGAGGGGCTCGACAGGGTTCAAAACTATCACATAATTTACCAATAGCAGCAGAGGTTCCCTGAGGTCAAATTTGAAAACAAAAGTAAGTGACCTGTGGTCTCACCATCCTGAGAACAGGTAAAAGTGGTGCATAAATTAATGACAGACTAGCAGATTATAGGGGCTGGAATAGGGATTCATTGGGTTTTTTGGGGTTTTTTGTTTGTTTGTTTTTTCTGCATGTCTCCTTATTATCAGTGGACCCAAGATTAGAACTCTCTGGAGTAATGAATCAGTATGTGTTAAAATGTTGAGACATGGCTTTGGGCTTTCCTTTATAGGTGTACATGGGTGGTGGTGGGCGCCAGGACGTGCAGATTTGGTGAGCTGCACTCATGGGCTGTAGAATCTTGCTGGACAGACTTTTTTGCAGTATCTCTTAAGACAGATGTTTTGTACAATGTGAGAAGTGACTGTTGTCATTTTACAGATGAGGAAGCAAAGTTAAGTAATGTGCATATGGTCAAATAGCTGGGAAAGGATAGAGCTGGGAAGCAGACCCTGCCCCGCCTTCATCCAAATTCTTTTCACTTTACCACAGCTGCTGCAAGAGCGTGGAACTTTAAGATGAGAATAACATTTTTAGATGCTGTGCTTGTTCCTGCACCCTAGACGTGACCTTCAATTGTCTTGAGTAATTACTATGTGTGTGTGATGTTCTCATTCTCCACTTTCACCAATGCACCCAACCACAACCTCATAATTGCTCATTCTTCAAAAATACCCATAAAACTTAGTTAATGAAAGCTAAATTACCCCAAGTTGTTGGGCACATAAGTAGCTTCAGGTCAAATGCATTCAAGCTTCAGGCATAGCAACAGTAGTTGCACAATAAAAGGCAGCACAAGGAAGCTGCTGGGAGCCAATCTGCTGTGGCCCTGGAGCTCCTCTGGCCCAGAATCACCCCTTTCCAATGGTTCCGATGAGGATCCTGACCCCAGGCATGCCATGTAGCTTAACTCTGGGCCTGAAGAAAAGTTCAGAAATGGATTTTTAATTCAAGATTTTCTTTTGCATGATGTGAGGCCTCCTTTGTTGAAGAAGGGAAGACAGTCTGTCATGAGTTAGTATCAGGATCCTGGCAACAATGCAAAGCAAAATCTGATCCAGTCTCTTCAGACTTTCTCCCTGAGAAAACGTTTCCTTAATAATCTCCACCTAGATGCCTTTGAAGGTGATATGGTCAATTCATTAATTGTATTTATGCTCTTGAATGGCTATTTTTAACCCATGGGCTTAGTTATCAAAAAGACCATTGACTATACTATCACCATTTACAGAGTACCAGCTCCGGGGTAAGTGATTTCCTTTGCTTGATCCTCACAGCTGCAACTCTGTGGGCAGGTGGGGGTGGGGGTGGGGGAGGAGGAATAGATAGAGTACTATTTTTATTCCCCTTGTATAGATAAGGAACTATGGGAACTAAGGTGCCTAAAATCACCCATACAGCTAAATCTACATCTGCTCAACTCCAAACCCACATTTTTAAGCACTATATGTAGGTAACGGGGTAGTCCAATTCAAATATCTCATCTTTTGGTCTTGTATTTATAATGTACTAGTGCTTATAGCAAGGCTCACCAAATCATGGCTCACCACATGGCCCACAAAGCCTAAAATATTTATTATCCATCCCTTACAGACAAAGTTTGCTGGCCCTTGACTTAGAGAAACTGTAAACCAAATCCCACATTTCTATTCTGTTTACTATGGTCTCTGTCATACTTGAGATCAAGATTCTATGACTTGGTTTTGATTCATGAAAATATTTCATTGTATTGATTTATGTAAATAACCCTGAGTGATGACAGTTGGAAATAAACTTGGAAAAAGAAAAAAAAGAGCTAAAGAGTTGTGGTTCTAAAATATCCACCTTCTGGATCACTGCAGAGCTGCTGGTTAACCAAAATCCAAGGAGGGTTTTGCTAAAGTCATAAAGAATTTAGTGAATGGGTCTACACTGAGTGGAGGCCTCTCATGTTAACAAGGGATTAGAAGGAAATCCTCTCACCAGCAGGCAGCCAAACTGAAGACTAGCTGTTTAAATGGCTGCCAGCATGCTAGGCCAATAGAAACAGTGACAAAGAGGGTAGTCAGAAAGGCAATGAGTATTCATTTTACTCATTGTTTTCAAATGTAGCCAGAAGTGTTTGGTAATCTTCGTATATAACAGACATCTGAGTCATCTCAGCAGCAGGGAGTTCTCATGAGTCATTAACACACGCTAGACCCAAATCAGGTCTTTCCACCGGCTCAAGAAGATGCTAAGAATCTTGCCCATACTATCACTACAATATCCACTTTGGATTCAAAAACAAATGAAAGAAATCTGACTCCACTGTGTGCTCAAATGTATGATGTGTACCTTACACCTACTTGGTAGAGCCATTCAAAGTTGCAGAAGAGCTGGAGGAAACAGCTCCAAACTCCAAACCGCCCCAGCGTACTGTGTGAACTTGTGCATGTGCTCTTATCTGCACCTAGAATTCAGCTATAAAATTAGATATGACTTGGATGCATCTGCAGTGCCTTCTAGCTCTAAGAGTGTGTAGAGTGGACACCACACCAACAGTGAAGAAACAGTTCTAGAATATACTGCTTACATCTGACTCACAATTAATTAACCAATTAGGGTCATTATTATATAATTACCATTAATATTATCATTATTATCCTTAATTATAGCATAAATAATAATAATGATGATGATGATGATGATAGAGAGCATTTGTTAAGTACTTTCTATATGCCATATATTATTTCTGGAGGTCTCTAGAATATGTGGTACAAGTAGATTCTAAGCTCTGCATAGACCAGGAGTATGGAAACTACAACCATGGGCCAAATCCAGGCCACTGCCTGTTTTTGTAAACAAAGTTTTATTTGAACACAGCCTATTGTCTGTGGTTGTTTTTGCACTCCAAGAGCAAAAGTGAGTAGTTTCAATAGAAAACTTAAACTATCTGTTATCTGCCCCTTTATAGAAAAATCTTCCTGACCCCATCACTTACACCCTACTTAGCAAATCTGGTGCTTTTCCCTGCCTGTGTCTTCTTACTATTCTTTTGGTTCTAGCCTCTTGACTTTTCTTGGGGCACTTCCACTTCTCAATTCTATCTCTTTGATTCTGTCTCTTTGGGTACTTCTGGCCTCCTGACTACCTCAGGCCTGGTGAACCAGGATACTCCATCCCTATGACCACAGAGATCATGGGTGGGCATGTGGACCACAGCAGTCCAGTGAGATTGGAAGGAGAAGCTCTTTTTTGTTGAAGATGCCAAGCTGCTAGGATGCATCCAGAGCTGCCAGAGCCTGCACAGAAATGACCTGCCTGTGTTCTGATGATAAGATGTTAGCATCTGAATCCAGCTATGCCTGAAGTTACCCCTAGACTGTTCAGCTGATAAACTAATTCATTCTCTCACTTTCTTAACTCAGATTAAGTTAGGCTCCCATCACATGCAACTAAAACAAAACAATCCTTTGAAATAGACATATTGACTTTCCCCAGGAAGACATAACTACCCAAAGTCACACACCTAGTCCTAACTAACGTGTTCTTTTCCCATCTTCAAAGAGGGAGCCTTCCAAACCACACTGCTGCTCTCTAGAGGGTAGTTCTTTGGGGACCATCCTGTTTTCTACTTGTGTCTGTCCCCTGACAAGACCCAGCAGAGCACAAGCTCCTCATGTGGTAATTTGGGGGAAGTTACAATAAAAAGTGGTGTCATAGCCATTTTTCAGCCCCTCATTCTTGCCATTCAACTGGGAAAGATTTTTGCTGAGGAGAAAGCAGACCTCCCTCACTTGGATGTTTGATCATTTGGCAAGAAACATGCTTTCTCCACATGGGAGCAAGATTGTGAGTCAAGACCCTCCTCCAACAAGGATTGAGTGAGGGCAGACATTGCTAAGGATAGAGTCCAGGAAATCACACCTAACTGGAACCACCCATCCTTCAGGACAACTTCTTTATATTCTGATTTATAGAGAAGGATGGACTCTAGGAGGAGACCAGTGCAGGGTATAGAAACAAACCCAGCCATGTCTCTAGTTGGTGTGTGGCTCGGTTTACACCTTTACTGGCTGGAGGACTTTTTAATGAGGACTGGCTCTCAGGCAGTCATCCTGGAGGCTCACAAGACCCTCCATCTGGGGGTTATGGGTCTCAGCATGCCAAGACTAGAGGATGAATTCAAGCATTTGTTTGAACAATTTTCAACCAAGAGTCAAGCATAAGTTAGATGGAGGGCAGGAGGAGGATTAGAAGATAGACACAAATATACATACAAATAATATTTCTGGAAGGGGCACAGGATGCTGTTAATAGGGGCGGCCTCTGGGAAGAGTGAGTAAATGGGACTCCCAAATGGCAGAGTGACTCACCGATCATTGCATATTCTTTAGCACTGTTCAAATGTTTCCTCATCTGCCTTGATTACTTTTTGAATGTCAGGATCAAAAATAAGGAAATTGCCAAAAATATATTTCATGACAAACCCCTCTTGGTTTCATCTCTCAATGACCCTAAAAGTTACATGACTAGAACTCCTTTTCCTTTGTCTTCCTAATGAAGCTTTTTTCTTCGAGGCTTTGTAATATCAGCCGTGGTGGACACCCTGACGTGAGCTCTCTGCTCACGTGTCAGTCCTTAGAGCAGAGAGAAGCAGCGAGGGGACCCAGCTCCTGCCCAGCAAATAGACTGCATTAGACCTGTTCCTACAGAGCAGGGGTCCTCAAACTTTTTAAACAGGGGGCCAGTTCACTGTCCCTCAGACCGCTGGAGGGCCGGACTATAGTTAAAAAAAGAAACAAACTATGAACAAATTCCTACGCACACTGCACATACCTTATTTTGAAAAAAAAAAGAAAAAACAGGAACAAATATAATCACACCGCCGCAAGTGGCCCACGGGCTGTCGTTTGAGGACCCCTGCTCTAGAGTCTGCCTCAGTTCAGTGCCAGCCACCGATCAGGGGCAAAGGGTGGCAGAAGGGAGGCCAAAGTCCCAGCCACGAAGCCCTCCAGTCCACCCAGGCACAGCTGGGGGCGGGACAGGGCATCCCTGGCATAGAGATCCAAGCGCTGGCCACAGTCCAGCCCCGAAGGTACTCAGAGTCCTCAGAATGATCTGAACTCCCATCTGCTTTATTCCAGTCAGCGGGCAAAGTTTAAGATTTCAAAAGAATGGGACATGAAACACAGCTGTCCGGCACGATTCTGAGTCAATCCGTGCTCCCCCAGCCTGGAGGCACACACCTTCTCTAGGAAGAAACTGCATCTGGCTTTAAAGCTCAGTCCTACTGTTTTCTGGCTGTATAATACTCAGCAACTCACTTCAATCCCTTTAACAATGCTTCTGTTCCCTCACTCATACAAAAGGGAAGAAGATTACAGCGAAGAGTAAACTAGATGCAAGAACTTCTTTTGAAAGCCTGCTGCGAGCCAGTCGGCCCTGCCCTGTTTCCTTCCTCCCCTTCAGCTGTCTCAGAAGTGAGGAGGGGATTTTTAAAAGATTTGTTGTCTGAAAGAGACCACATAAAAAGCCATCAAAATGAATTTTCTAAGAAAATTCTGCAGATACTCAAGTGAGGCTCGGCATTGCTGGACTCTGACGCAACAAGTTACATAGGGGTCATTTCTTCCCCCCACGTGCCCTCTCGGATTACGGTGTGGAGGCTCAGGTCAGGAGGGAGTTACATAAGCATAATCCTGGGGAATCAGTGAACAAGGCAATGACCAGTTCAAGAAGCAAAACTGTAGAATGTTACCGTGAGATAATGACGATTGTGCAGTGTCACTGGAGTTTGCAGGTGGGACTTCTACCACTGTCCTGCTCTAAGACATTGTGAGACTTCAGACAGGTCATAAAAATGATGTTAGTGTATCAGTAGGATTAATATCCCCATCTTCCAGCCAGAATACCCCATTATCTGTGCACCAGAATAATAATATTAATGACGATGATATCCGTGCACTAGGACCTGCCCCCTCCAATTTTACACACGCACAATCTGGTGTATGCAAGGATTGATGACATGAATAATAGATGCAGAAACATTGTGAGAAACCTCAAAGGCTTCTGCCTAAACATCTAACACGGTGCCCAGGTGACCATTTCACAGCAGATGAAATGTTTGGGACTCAAGGTACGGAGCTAATAAGTGGCCCCACTGAGAACTGAGATACTCTTTTTCCATCATTAAAAAAAAAAAAATTTTTTTTTAATCATGGAGACTCCACTATGATCAAAGGTAGAAATCTGTCCCTTGGCCCACGCATTCAGCAGATGTTTCCTGAGCATCTACTCTGGGCTTGGCACTGTTGTAGATGCTACAGATACAGCAGCGAATGCCACAGAAGCGTACCTACCACTGCAGGGAGGTAATAAATAACTGAAGCCAATAGGAATAAGTACTATCAAGAGAAATTAGGCAAGGCCCTGGTGAACATGATAGAGTGAGAGGAGATACTTGATGTCAGGTGGTCAGGAGACGACGTCATCAGTGACATGAAGAAAGTAGGGGAGCACCACGTGGGGTCTTAGAGCAAAGTATCCTGAGAGAGGAAACACAAGTGTAAAGGTCCTGAGGCAGGAGCAAGCGTGGTGAATTCTTGAAACACAGCAAGGAGGATCTCCTCACTAGTAAGTGCACAGGCAAAATTCTGTGAGTTCATGCATGATGGGACTAAGGGAGTCTCCCCTGCAAATGCACATACACATTTCCCTGACAGTTTCAGACCCCTGAGGACCTTTACCCATGGCTCCTGGTTAAGATCCTCTGTTCTATTCCAACCATTTGTTGCTTCATTGCAGCTCCAAAAGGCTGAGTCCTGGCTGTCATCCCTCATGGGGTGAAAGAAAGGCAAACAGGAAATCAAACCCCCCTTTTCAGACAATCTGCTGGTTCTGAGTTTCCAGAAGAATGGGCGGCCCTTTCTGCTGCTCATCTTGAGGGACAGAGAAATGAAGGCAGGGCATCATCATCAATCTGCTCATGGCCTCCGTGGCAGGAAGGGCTTCGGGCATCCTGAGCCCCTGGATTGGATGAGACTCCACTGCGCTTTGAGTCAGAAGGCGCATTTAGTCTCCAGAAGGTAGTAAAGGAATCAGACCATTCAACTGGGCTTAGCAGCTATGTGGCAAGCAGAGAGCGAGCGGCTGACAAATGTTTTTGGATTGTCTCTACCTAGAGTGTCAAATGACCCAAGAGTAAAAGTTAATAACAGTCATTTTTAAAACAATCAATGCTGACTTAAGCAGCACCTGGAGCCCGAGCTCCCCTCTCTGTGACGCTCAGCCTGTGTCTCATGCTAGCCTCACGCCTGCTGCCACAGGACTCTCTGTGTTAAGACCATCACACCTAATAACTCTCGCTAAGCACCAGGGTTCCTATTACAGCTCCACCATAAAACACTTTATAAAACCTGCAGACTTTGCTCCTCCTTTTGCAAACCTTGCCCCACTTCCTTTATCCCCCAGGTTATGCAAAGCGCCTTTCAGCTCTCAAAACTTTCCACTAAGTGCCCGGCAAACCCAGGTTGCACTGTGGAATGATCACATCCTTTCTGTGGAGGGACCACAGCAGCGTTGCATTCCCTGTGCTCCGCCCATTGGGTGCCGATCATGGCACCATCCTTGAGGGTTGGAGCCTCCACTGTGAGCCGTCAGACTGTTGGAATTGGTGGGGGACCAATGACAGGAACACAGGGGTGCAGGAGGATGCTGATGGTCGACACCCCTAACCAAACACAGTATGAAATATCCACACTGGGCAACAGGGTTAACTATGACCCCCTTACCCACCAGACTCTTTCCTTCTCTCTTAAAATAAAAAGAAATTGTTTTACTGGATATGTTTCACATTACCTAAATGTTGTCACAAAAGATATAAAAACAACAGTGAAAATCGTCAATAAGTCCCAATACCAGGAAAATCTAAATACCAGCCAATAGTTGTACCTCGAGTTACTTTAAATGTTTTATATTCATTGAAACTCATTTACTCTTTTAAACCTAACAACCTCCCTATGGGATTGGCATTATTTAAGACCCATTTTGCAGATGGGAAGAGCAAGGCTGCAGAAAATAGCTGCTTGCTCAAGGTCTCAAAGTTGCTAAGCATAAGAGCAGAAATTCAAATCCAGATCCATGTTCTTCATGTGTCTTACCCACAACTTTTTTCCATCTGAGGCATCCCTCTCCACCCCAGCCCCCACTGCTCTGGGGTCCAGCACAGAGCAGGGACATCATCCTCCCTTAGTCTGCAGAGGCTGTTCCTCCCCTGCCAGGCCTCCAGCCCTTTGCCAGCTTCCCAGAAAAATAAATGCTCAAAAGAGCAGATGGCGAATTAGGCAGGGAAAGAAGCCACATTTTAGTCAACTCAGGATATGCTGAGCATTCAGCATGCCGCACAGGACAGAGGGGACACGATCACTGGGCTGCCCTGGACCACAAGGGGTGTGGTCACAGCAGAGACATGCCACATAAACGAGAGCACCTGATGACAGAAATGTGAGCAGATGACAGGCTCCTGAGGGCAGGGTCCCTGAGGAGTCGGAGGGGCACGTGGCAGCTGTTTGTTGAGTGACTGAAACCTCGCACCTGTTCCCTTCATAAAGAAGCCTGAAAGCGCTTTCTCATTAAAGCAACACGGGAGCTGGATGCGACTAGACTAAGCAGAGCAGAGGGACAGGTGCCGAGGACCCCCGGGGATGCGGCACAACGTGGGCCGGAAATGGACGAGGACCAAGGTGCTCACAGCACACGCCGTGCAGCTAAGGAGCCGGGGCTGGGGATGAGGCTGTAGGGACAAATGGGGTCAGATGGCGGAAGCACTTGGATGCCAAGGGAGGGAGTTTAGACTTCCGAAAAAGACGTTTCTCATGATACAGATTTGGGTGCTAATAAAAAGCTGAGTGAAGAGATTAGCTCTCCAACTGAGGGAAAAGGCAAGAGAAATAGACTTGGACAAAGATGAGAGCTACACTTTGCAAAGCAGCTACTCCGGAGCTGTGAAAAAGGAAGCCACACAAGGCAGACAGAAGGAGCCACTAGAGGCAACAGAAACCTGATGGTGTCCCCAGAGAGCTCACAGGGGTCCCCAAGAGCAGCGTTGCTTTGGAGCACTCCCACTAAAGGGGTCTCCCAGTCTGCACCTGCCAGACACGAAAATTCAATAGACCAGCTGTTTTGAGCCCCCTTCCTTCTACCCAGGGTTTTGGGGGCCGCTTTAAAGACATAAGTGGAATACAGGCACATTTCATTTCATGGACCAAGTCCAGTTTAGTAACAGAGGCTGTTGGTGCAATATGCTAGAAGGAAGGATTTTGCGGCTGAATCCTCACTTGAATCCAAATTCAGAGCAACTGAGTTCTATGATTAGCAACATCTGCCCCGGACACCACATTAAGGAGTGGCACAGACATGCCCAGATTTGCTGTCCTGGGTTTCAGTAATTTATGTCCAGTTTATTTCTTAGGAATGGGGTCATTGAGAAAACAGACTGCCATAGATTCACCTTGTGCCAGGCCCTGTACCAGGTGGAAACAGACATCACTGTGCCCGGTAAATGCTTGTTAAATGAACGATCAAACTCATTTGTTCCTAGGAAGCATGAGGACAAAGAAGCTGGTTGCTGTGAGCTTTCAGGAATGGAGGGGTGGCAGAAAGGGCCTCTTCCTCTGAAGCGGGAATTTTGACCTTGCCTGGACCTGAACTTCCAGCACAGACCTGGGCTCCGCCTGGGTGGAACTCAGGCAGGTCTTGATGGGGGAAAGCTCCCAGCACCCAGACAGCTTCCCCTCACCGCTCCGCAGGAGGGGCTGGTACCAAGTGACACAGCAAACTGTGGCACGGTTGAGCAGAACCTCACTAGGATGGGCCTGTGAGCTGGAGCTGTCCAAAGCCTTCCTGAGGTGTCTGTTTTTCCCTAAGAGAGATGTGGAATGCAAACAGCTGAGGCAAGTGTGGTGTGGCCTCCCCAGGGTTGGGGAAAAGCCGGGTAGGGGTGATGGGCACATATTTCTGGGGGGCTCACCTCAAGTGTTTATCGACGAGCACACCCAGTAATTCCTCTTTGTTGTCCTTAACTCTCAGTGGGTGTTTCGGGTAGTAGATACTCAATAAATAAAACAGGAACATTAAATGTCAAGGGCTCTTTATGTTTACATGGAGGGAGTTGGAAAATATTCTTCTTAGTAAAGTATCTCAGGAACGGAAAAAAATATATCCAATGTACTCAGTACTACTGTGAAACCAATTTATAATCACTCACACTTGCATATGAAAAATGAAACACAACTATAGCCTAGGATGAGGGAGAGGGAGGGGGGTGGGTTGATGGAGGGAGGGTTAGTAGGGAGACCACACCTATGGAGCACATTGCAAGTACAAGTTGGATCTACCAGGTGTAGAACACAAATGTCTTAACACTGTAATTGGGTAAATGAGGTGAAGGCTACGTTGATTAGTAGGATGTAAGCACTCCAATTTGTACAAATAATCAACACACTGAATCCCATAATGGCACAAATGTATTCAAGATCTATGTACAAATGACTTTAATAAATAAAAAAATAAATAAAACTCTGAAATATTAATAAAAAAAAAAAATGTCAAGGGCTCCTGACACAGACAGGGAGGAAAGCAGACAGGAGGGACAGGAGGAAGCGTGTGACAGATGACCATAGGAGCCGACGCAGGCACACGTCAGGGCTACTGGAATGAAGAAGAGAAATTGATGGAATAGTTTGGAACAGAGGCACAAAGGAGAAGGTTGTGTGCCGAGTTTGGAAGACTCCAGACTTTCCGCAGAGAGAGCAAAGGCAGAGGGTACATACATCAGAGCAAAGAGAGGGCGAGCCCTCAGAGCCGGTGGAGAGGGTGAGGCCCAGACACGGGCAGGACCCACGGGAGGTTGATCTGGGAAGCAGGGACGTGGGGTGGGGGCACGGCAGGAGCCCAGGCCAGGAGGCACCAGGCCTGACCTGGCACATGGCCCACCACTCAGATGAAAGTGCAGATGAGAGCTAAGCCCCAATCACAGCCGAGAATCACAAAGACACCAAAGGAGCAAAAGGAACCCAAACCCAACAGACCCTAGGAAACAACAAATAAAATGAAATGACAGATTCAGTGGGAGGTTCTGTGAATCTTTAGAGCCACAGTTTTTTTCCCCCACCCCCACCAAAGTCTCACTCTTGCCCTGGGCAGAGTGCCATGACATCAGCCTCACTCACAGCAACCTCAAACTCCTGGGTTCAAGTGATCCTCCTGCCTCAGCCTCCTCAGTAGCCTGAACTACAGGCGCCCACCAAAACACCTGGCTAATTTTTCTATTTTTAGTAGAGATGGGCGTCTCGCTCTTGCTCAGGCTGGTCTCAAACTCCTGCTCTAAGGGATCCTCCTGCCTCAGCCTTCCAGAGTGCTAGGATTACAGGTGTGAGTCTGGCCAGAGCCCTGGATTCTTCACGAGGCCTTACAGACCCACCAAACCCTGTACTGTAAATGCCCAAGGCTGGGAGGCAGGAATTCAGATGTTTTCTTCTTGTGTCCCTCTGCTTCCCTATGTGAGGAAATAGAGGGAAGAGCCCTTCTCTCCAGACTTTCAGAGCCTTTTGCTACAAGCAGCTACCCTGGGGGTCTTTCCCACATCAAAGATAAACAGTTGACGAGCTTGGGTTTTAAGGAATTGGTGCTTCCTCCTGCCTTGTAAAGAAGCCTCTCCAAAGGCTCAGATTGCCAGTACGTGCCTCTAGGATTTCCTATTTGCTGCGTGCCCTGGAGGAGAGGGCGTGGGCAACACTTAGTCTCTAAACTCAGGGAGCTCCCTGCTGAGCAGCTCAATGAGCCCCCTGGCCTGTTCTGAATTTATCCTTTCCCTGCAGGCAGCAGACGTCTCCTGGGCTTCTGGGCTTCATATACAAGGGTCAGAGACAATTCCAGCTCCACCACCCAATAGCCAAGAAACTTTGGGGTGCTTTCTTAATGTCTCTGAGACTCAATTTTTCTTCTCCATGAAATGAAAGCCCTGAGTAAGATCACCCATATTCTGGGCCTGGCATGCGCAGTACATTCAGTAGATATCTGCTGAGATTTACGGAAAATAATGGAAGCCCGCTGCTGGCTTTAGGAAGTACAGACAGGAAGACATCTCCCAGACCCTAGGGGCAAAGTGAGCTTGTGCCTTTAATCCTTCTTGTTCCAGTTCTTATTTACAGGTAAAGAAACATGTTATTCTGTTATTCTACCTTGCAGGCTGTAGAGGGTGGAAGATGGTGTCAACACTCATTAGCATCAGAGACTTTGTCTCTTTTAATCCTCCCAGTAATTCAAAAGGTACAGATGTTTAGCCCAGATTAAGTGAGAAGGTAAAGAGAGGCTGAGATTGAGAATCTTGCTCAAGGTCATATAGTTAAAGTGCTTATGCTATTTCCAAGCTCCTGGCCTTAGCTAGACCTCAACCCCAGGCATCTGGGTTTCCTTCAAGAAATATACACCAAGATAAGATTTGATTCCAGCTTTCAGATTTAGGACTCAAAGAAAGCTTGGCTGATACAACCAACCCTTTGGTGAAGTATTCAAATACTTCTGACTGCCTGATACACCCTAATTGGGAAGATGCCTGAGCTGAAATTGGAGCCTCTCCCTGGTTGGACCTCCTACAGGGCACTGATGTTGATGCATCCTCAACCCCTGGAAGGAGCCTTAAGATTCCATTCTTTCCTGCCCCTCCCCAACCCTTAAAAACATCTCCTCTGTAAGAGAATATATAAAAACCTGCCAATATTTTGACTTCCCTTTATTGCTTATCTTAAACAGGGAACCCAACTACCCACTACCTTCATCTGATGGAATCAGCTGGTCCAGCCTTCACTGGAGAGATGGACATTAATAACATACTAATGGTGGCCAACATTCACTGGGCACTTAAGTCAGGCACTGTCTTCTCATAACCCAATGAAACAGATAATATCATTAGGTTCCACTCAATAGATGAGACAATGAGGGTTAGAGGCTTAGGTAGGGTTAGCCATGGTCAGAAACTGGTTCGTGCCAGAAACAGAATCCAAACCAGGAACACTCACAAGCCCCTGTTCTGCTCTCTGCATGAGGCCTTCCCCAGAGGCCTCCCGCTCCTTCTCCACTGGCTGGATGGCCCAGCAGACCTTCCCTCTCCCAGACGGTGCCTTGATTTCTCTTGAGACTGTGGGGTCTGAATAACACCACAGATCAGAGTATTTTCCTCCAATTTGTGTTCTCACCCCATCTAGGACCGTGAGCTCTCCCAGGGACTACTGCCCTGCATGGAGAGCCGGCTGCCCTTGCTTTGTAATTCACCTTGATGGGCACCTGAGGATTAGGCTGAAACATTGGGAGTGAGATCTGTACAAGGCTAAACCACACTGCAGGAGAAGTTGATGGGAACTCAGGGGAGTGGGGACCAGGGACCTGGGGATGAGGGAGCTGGGGAGGGGAGGGTTAGGCAGAAAGCAAGTGATCCTATCAGCACAGTGGGAGGCAGGTGCCTGGGTAGCAGAGATAGCATATGAAAACCAGCCCAGCTGGTAGTGGTGGCCAAGGGACCTTCTATAAAAATAACAATGATAATAACAGCAGTAACCATTTCAAGACTGGTATTTGAAATTTAATACCTTATTTCTTTGGTTCTAAGATTGGCTTTTAAATTGTTTTAGGATTTCTGAAATTGGGATGCATAATAGTCAGTATATAATCTACTGTGGTATTTCTCTTTTTACTAGAAAAACTATTATTAAATTGTGAGTGTGAATGGCCGCTAAAGGTGATTTAGAATGGAGTGAATACAGCTATTTAAGAAACTTCTGTTAGGGGCAGCGCCTGTGGCACAGTGAATAGGGCACCGGCCCCATATACCGAGGGTGGCAGGTTCGAACCCAGCCCCTGCCAAACTGCAACAACAAAAAAAAGCTGGGTGTTCTGGTGGGCGCCTATAGTCCCAGTTACTCGGGAGGCTGAGGCAAGAGAATCACCTAAGCTCAAGAGCTAGAGGTTGGTGTGAGCTGTAACACCACGGCACTCTACCGAAGGCAAGGGCAACAGTTTGAGACTCTGTCTCAAAAAAAAAAAAAGAACCTTCTGTTAGAGACAGAGGAGGCTACGCTGAATTTTCCTTTTCTCTTTGATCTTATGGTTTTCAGTCTCCCAGCCATTCATATGCAAGCTCAGGAATTCATATTCCCCTTCTCCTCTCTGCCTAGCAGACACCTGCTCATCCTTCCAATGAGAATCAAACATTGTTTCCTCCAGGAAGCCTCCCTGGCCTGACTGAACAGTTCTATCTCCACCACTGGCCCGTGTGATTGACTGATGCCTACTCTTTCCCACTGGACTGAGCCCTCCTTAAAGCAGAATGGGACCTTGTTTCCTTGACGCTAAATCTTACTCATTAAACGCACGATACGAATTTCAATATATTTTTGCTATATAAATAAATTTGAGTCTCTAATCCAGGCTAAAAAGACAAATAATTGACTCCCACCTCAGACGATCAAGAATTATTTCAATAATCCTTGGCAAATATCACTAACAGCAAGGTTGAACATGAGCTAGACCTTCAGAAAAGCAAAGTCTCGTCTTTCTAGCATACCAGACCACGTTGATATTTAATTGACTGAATGTTAGGTAATATTTAAGCACTTACTGTTATTTGTGCCTTTTGCCCTACTAGCTTCTAGTGATTTCTTTTTACTCCTATTTTTGACTATAAGCCAAAGCCTCCCTTGAAAGGATGCTAAGTAAAGACCATAGCACTCAGTGCAAAATTAATATACATTCTAAAGTTTAAGGAAGGAAGACTTCAACAGACAGGTGTTAGAATGGTGCTACTGGTTATTATTAGTGGGGTTTTTTTTGTTTTTTTTTGTAGAGACAGAGTCTCACTGTACCGCCCTCGGTAGAGTGCCGTGGCGTCACACGACTCACAGCAACCTCTAACTCTTGGGCTTACGCGATTCTCCTGCCTCAGCCTCCCGAGCAGCTGGAACTACAGGTGCCCGCCACAACGCCTGGCTATTTTTTTGTTGCAGTTTGGCCGGGCTGGGTTTGAACCCGCCACCCTCGGCATATGGGGCCGGCGCCCTACTCACTGAGCCACAGGCACCGCCCTTATTAGTGTTTTTTAAAACCCTACAATCCCAGCAACCATTGAGAACAATTTCGCACCTAGAAGGGTCCTTATAAACCCCTGGGTCTGACCACTCTGCAGTTAGAGGACCAAAACCTAGATCTGTTACCAAATGACAAGGGCGTCCTATTGGTGGCATATAGGAACTAAGAGACTTTCCGGAATAAAAAGAAAATCTTGAGGCCAAAAGGTCTGTATTGGTTCCACTTCTTCAGCTGTTTCTCTCTAGCCCTAACATGATGGTTCTCAGCCAGGAGCAATTTCATAACTTCTGGAGACATTTTTGGTTGTTACCACTATGGAAAAGTCACTATTAATCGGGGATGCTGCTAATTATCCCACCTGACAAAGAATGATCTGCCCCAAATGCCAATAGTGCCAAGGTCAAGAAACTCTGCCCTAAAAGAAGTCAGAAGAGGCGGAAGGAGTCAGCCCTGGCTGATTCCTCACACTGCTCACCCCTACGCCTCCCACCCCGTCAGCACGTGGGAGACTGGGCGGCACACCCTGAGGCTCTGTTCTCCCCCACATGTGCCCAAAGAGGTACCAGAAGACAGGCCTGGCCCCTGCAGAAACATGACACCCTTTCCAATCAGAAATTTTACTGCATTTCTTCAATTCCAAAAAATGCATATATTCTCCATATTTTAACATTCCTGAAAGAGAATGTATCTTAACATTGTCCCCCCATCCAAAAAAATGTTGATATGAGATCAATAGAAACTCTTCTAAAGGATCACGTATTAGAATCAGAGAAGCATGGCAGTTTCAGCCATAACATTTACTTAGAAGTAAAAGCAAACAGATCATGGAGCAGGCTGTAAAATTTGTTTGATCTCCAAATACAAGGCTTCAAAGAACATCCCCACTGTGGCAGGCTCCTTTGGTCAATGTGAGCTCATACTCTTCCCGTTTCATTGGTAGAAAGCATAGATTCCACCCTCAGGATGGAAAAAGGGCACTAGCCAGAGGGTCCATGGGTGAGACTGACCATGGCAGACTCACTTTTGCAGCCTTAGCATCATGGAGATCTGCTCCCCCCTCTCCAACCCTTAATCTTCCTCCTGCATCTTCACTCCTAGCACCACCTATGGCCTTTTTTTCTGTTTTCATCCAGAGCTGGCACCATCTCAGGTGATCAGCACTTGGGGGCACACTGGGGCTCACTGGGCAGGAAGCACCTGTGGGTCCTGCCCACTGACAGCCTTGTTTCACTGCACTACAAAGTGGTCAACACACCATCTGGGAAGGGAGGGTGGCCGGCTGCAGAGCCACACTTGTCCCCTTAGCCGATGGTCTCCTTAGGAAAGTTAGGTAGCTCGGTGGACCTTGGTTTGCCTACATGCAAAGTGGCAGCAGATGGCTAACAACAGCACGCACTATAGAGTTGTTTTTTCCTCTTTAGAAGTAAACAGAATAATCACATGATATACACGAAGTGTGGCAAACTGCCCACCCCGTGGATTTGGGCTGCTGAACAGGTGGTAAGACCCCAACCATAATGTAGTCCCCTCTCTGAAAAAATGTTGATGTGATTCCAAAGATTCCACAGCCTTGTACTTAGCTACACTTTGGGGGTTCCTGAATGGATTAAACACCCTCAAGTACACCTAGACTGAGGGACTTCATGATATGTTTCTTCAAATTCTTATAATCAACACATACAATATCAAGAATTGATTTTTAACAGTGATACTATGGAAATGCGTTGCTTCATTCTATAAAATTAATGGACATAACATCTGTGACCCCGCTGATGTCCTTGGACCCTAGAAAGGCTTATATGAAGAAAATTCGCGAATGTCCCTGCGCTTTTCTGACTAAGCATAGGGGCAATACATTTAACGTTAATAAAATTCCAGCCAGCCCCAGAGACTCCTCTGGAACTTGAGCAAGCTGTGTCCAGGGATGGGGCGCTTTCCAACAGAGCTACTTTCGGTCAAGCACATAATGCACCTTCTCTTTCTGGGGCAACGAAATTCAAGGGCCCTTCTCTGTCACTTGAAAGGAAATTATTTAAGGGTCATTTTGCATTTATTTCTAGGCTTGTCTTGAAACATTTTGTGCAAGTAGGTGAACGGCGTTGAGAGATACAGAATTTCTGACGATTTAGGAAGAAGATTAAGAAAAATGAAGGAAGACGAGAATAGAAGCAGTTTTTGTTCTTTCAAAACTTTTCCAAACAGAAAGTCATGATGTTCATTTTATTATGTGAAGTGTAGGAACTAGCTTTCTAATCATTATTATATGTATTTTTAAGTATTGTTTATTCAGGCAATAATGAAGTTTTTCCTCATTTAATTCGCACATTTTTATTGCAAGCATTTTATCTCGTTATAAAAAGGTAAGAGTTTTAAAAATTAGGTTTATTCCTGTAATCTAAGTACTTTGGGAAGCCAAGGTGGAAGGAGCTTTCTAATTGAGGACAGAAGTTTGAGAGCAGCCTAAGCAATATGGCAATACCCTATAACCACGTAAAATAGAAAACTTAGCTGGGTGTGGTAGTGGGCACCTATCGTCTAGATACTCTGGAGGCTGAGGCAGGAGGCTCGCTTGAGCCCACGAGTTTGAGGTTGCAGGGAGTTATGATGATACCACCACACTCTAACTCAGGCAAAAGACCAAGACCCTGTCTCAAAAAAAAAAAAAAAAGTAATTGAATTGAAACCCATTTAATTTAATTTTAGATCCCTAGTAAGGCAGAAAAATCTAAATAAATGACTTAAATGAGACAGGACAGGAGCTTTGTGCAAAAGTGTACATTTGGACTTAGGGGGTGGCAAAATTAATTGAGTTTGGTCTTTCTCAAAATGGGCAACAAGTATGACAAATCTGTTTATATGCCTGGCCCTAGCAACCTCATTTGGGGAATATGTTATATGGAACAATTGCTAAGAAAAATGAATACAAAGATGGTCATTGGCAGCACTATTTATAAAAGAAAACTAGGAACAACCCAATTTAACCCAAGCAAAAAGGTTAAGCACTTGACACCATAGCAACAGTGAAGTAGAAAGAGTCATATTCCCACATGGCAAACTGCTGCCTGCCCATCAGTCTGGGGATAAAGCAAGTCTTATATACTGTTCACACATAGGAGCAGACATTAGAACAATGGCCAAGCCCAGAAGGTAATTTAGAATGAGAATTTAATGGTAAAATGGTTTAAGTCCCTTTTCTTAAAAAAGAAAGGAAGGAGACAGCCTAAAAAACAGATACAAGGCACACTTCGTGATCTCAGATGTGTATTGTCATCAGTTATAACCAGAAGGGCAGGCATTTTAACAGCTATTGCTAATTGAAGGAATTGTACATGATTTTCCCCCGCTTATTTACAACTCTGCAGAGGATAGAGAACTTTCCTAATCATAATATTCATAACCTTTTGAAAAACTGCAACTATAAACAAATGAACTTTGAGGAAATAGTTCTAAACAGTGAGAAGAAAAGGTAAAAATGTGAACAGGGCAGGTAATTTATATTATTGTAAAAGGGGGAAATTATTAGGGTTTTTCACAACTTTGTATCATCCACAGTTCAGCCAAATACAGAAAGGCCTCACTCAAAATCCAGCTCTTCCAGGCTGGGTCTATTCTTTCTGGTTTCCTAAGTTATTGCTGTCAGCAGTTTCTCTTTCATTTGCTTTTATCATTTGATTTCATTTGATTTATATTTCATCATCTTCTTGGGCTTCTGAGAACAGAAACTAACATGTGAAAAGCTGGAGTAGTAACCATTGGAGCAATATTCAGTCTGGTAACCCCTAAACAGTATCCAAAACCCAGAGAGTAGATAGATGTGTGCTGAAAGCCTGAAAAAGTACCAGACATTTTCTTTCTAATTAGAGAGGAAAAGGAAAGAGTAATCTGAAGGAATAAATAGCAAGAGGACGTGGTGGTCTTGGTAACACCCATAAGTCTCTGTTGCAACTGGGAAGAGAAATACTTAACAGTGTGCCAGGGTATAACATTGGTCCAAATGCTTCATGGATTTAGTAATATTAGAAAATTTTTCACCATCAAAGCCAGGCCTTGGGTTTCCCATCAAATACAGGAAGCAGTGCAACTCTTCTGAATCTTTGCACCCAAGAATTTTTGCAAGAGTGTAAACTTGTTGACAATAAAATCGTAATAAAGACACTTCACCCTGCACTTGCCAATAGAAATACAGTTATCACACCACAGGCAAATAACAGAGCTGGGATTCAAGGATTTTTTTTCTGGCTTATTTCTTCAGCAGTGATTGCTGAAGACACTCACATTATAACCTCTAGAAAGAGCGTGTGGCTCAGTGCCGAGGACATGCTCCTTCAGGATGGTGTCACACACTTCCGTGAGGTTCAGTTCTTAAACATGCGATCACAGCTTTGATAAAAGATACAGCTTTTCCAACTCACTACTCGGTATCTTGTTAAATGTTATTTAAGCAATTAAATGGGGCGAAAGGCAGAAAGATGTGACTACATGCATATCACTGATTCATTCATTAGTTCATCCAGAACATTGACTGAGAAGTGTACCACGTGCCCGACTCACAGCCAGGCGTGGGGGAACAGAGACCTGTGCGCTTTATTCAACCATCCAAACACGTTTCTGAAGCCAATGGTGTTTCCTGATGATCAGATTGTACTTCCCAACTAGTCCTTCTTCTTATGTGTCTAAGGAAGATCTGATTCACAGGAGGGAGGTCATATAACTCCAGACCCTGGGAAAAGCAAGCATCTTTGCCAAATACCAAAATCAGCTCTCGTGCCTGTTGTATAATAGCCTATTTCTCCACTTTTTCATTCTCCTCTTTCTCCAGGAATGCAAAGGAATTCCTCCCTTCTCATCTCCCCTTAAGCCCACCCCCAGTCCACTCAGATGTCTGACCTACCTGACCATTCTGTCGGCTAACGGAACGCGCTGGCCACGTCGCACTGGGCTGAGCACCGTCTCCCATTGCGCCCCTGCTGTACCGCAGAGGAAAACCTGCCAGGGGCTTTAAAGTTTACCTAGCCAACGTTTTGATGTCAAATATGTCACAAACTGTCCTATGTACTGCTGTCATTTGACTTGAGTACCCGAGGTCACTACATGTTTGTTTGGAAGTTGCGTAATGACGGGAGGTGAAGACCTCATCAGGATCGTCTCTGGCCTTTGATGATCCTTCCCTCACCTCAGGCAAGAGGACAGGCTTTTTCCTCCTCCAGGTTTGTAAATTTCCATTGGGCCATCCAGCAGCTAAGAAGCCCCTGAGCCCGGAGGGACAGGTCCCTCTGTCACCAGGAGATTCTCCCTCAGCACCTGCCTTCACTTCTCTAACCTGTTCTCCCAACTGCTGCCCTCATCAGCCATTTCATCCTCAGAAGCCTTCCTCATTGTCAGTTAGCCCTGACCCATCAAAGCACTTTGTTTTTAATTTCTAAATCCCAATGCCAAGGAAAGAATCTGGCCATTTTTTTGTTTCATTTTTTTTTTTTGTTTGAGACAGAGTCTCATTATGTCGCCCTCAGTAGAGTCCTGTGCCATCACAGCTCACAGCAACCTAGAACTCTTGGGCTTAAGAGATTCTCCTGCCTCTGCCTCCTAAGTAGCTGGAAATGCAGGTGCCCGCCATAATGCCTGGCTATTTTTTTGTTGCAGTTGTCATTGTTGTTTAGCAGGCCTGGGCCAGGTTTGAACTCACCTGCTTCGGTGTATGTGGCTGGCGCCCTAACTGCTGAGCTACGGGCACTGCACCAGAATCTGGCCCTTCTGAAAGCCCAGAGATGTCCCAAGCTTTTCGTCTGTTCCTGATATTTAAACTCTAAATGTTCTTAGCTTAATTTATTCCTGGATTTTGTTAAGAGACCTCTGTTTGTTTTCTAATCAAGTGTAACATGAAAGGAAAAGCCCGTTTTGAGATAGGTTTGAACACCAGCCCTACATCACCTTCCACGTTTCCATGGATAATAGCACCATTTCTCAGAACGTGTCTCTCAGGACACTAATCTCGCCCCCCCCCCCACCACCACCAAATGCTACTGGATTTAAAGGTGAAAGAGGTCAGATAAGATTGGAGGCTCATAATGTGCATTAGTGTATTAAAGGCTCTGAGAAGTTCTGCAGTAAAGAAACTCCTTCAACTTTGTTTAACCAAGCCACACCCAAGAATATCAGAATCCAGAGCCTGTTTACTTTTTGTTTGTTTTATTTTTTTTACATAAGAAGTAGATACACATTATAGATTTCGTGTGATTCCAGGAACATGCTCAGGAACAATGATCTAGTAATACTATGAAGCCTGAGCTCCTGGCTGCTGGGACGAGGCCCTTCCGAGTCCAGGCTGCTGTCCTGGCCAGCTTCCAGAGAAGGCTTCTGGTCCCTCCTTCCTCCTCTCTGCACCCCTCACCATCAAAATATCCACACTGTGACAATCCTTTAGGATAAGAAGAGGGGGTAACTTGAGTGAGATCATAGAAGGCCCTGAGACTGTGCTACATAATAGGATGTATTCTTGTGGTAGGGAAGAATAATTAAAGACATTTGTCAGAAGGTTGGTAAGATTCAGGCTGCCTTGTAGAATTATTAATCTGACCAAAGGGTAGCACAGAGAATAGAGTCACAGTTCTCCACCCGACAGATAACAGTGGGCAACGAGCCAGGGGAATATCTGAACTGTCACCCTCTCCAGACAGCAAACATCCAAGATGTTGGACAGGTGACCTGATGTAGAGCTCCCCCACTATGGGGCCTCTGCACGACACCCCCCACAACCCCATCCTGAAGACTTGATCACCTAGACACACTCCTTGCCATACTGTGGTTCTTTCACCAAGTGTCTCTGGCCTCCCTGTGGATAATTTCAATCCTCATCTGAAACTTTCACATTTAGGAAGGACTGCATTTCAGTTAGCTTGAGGATGTAGCATGCAGTGGGCCCCTTTGGGAGTTCCACCTGAGATTTCAATCCTACTGCCACCATTCATGTGCTGTGTGACCTTAGGCAGATGACCTAACACCTCTGATCCTCCAATACCTCATTCATAAAGTGAGATGAGAATAACAACAATAACAATTCATAGGACCGTTGTGAACATTAAACCAGTTTTTGTGAAAGTGCCTGGAACATAGCACGCAACACATGGAAACAATCATTACTATTATCATTTTTACGTATTTGTCATTCCATAAGGATTTCTTAGGCAAAAGAACCATTGACTTTATGAGTCCTTTGAGTAATTTTGCTATTGAGAGTTGCCATAGGAATCCATGGCAAACCCACAGCAAACTGAATTTTCCTGCCTCATGTCTTGGCAGCTTGACCACCTTCAAGTTGGTGACATTTACCTCTGTAGGATTTGGATATTGGCTAATCTCCAGAAAGACTTACTGTGTGCCAGGCACGGTGTAAGTGCTTCACATTTGGCTTGATTGAATCTTTGAACAACCTCATGAGGTAAGCACTACTATTATTCCCTTTTGCAGACAAGGAGAAGGTACAGAGAGGTTCGGCAACCTGCCCAAGTTCATGCAGCAGGTCAATGACAGACCCTTGAAGTTGGACTCCTGAGCCTGCTCATGTTACCGTGATTTGCTGCAGCCCTCCCAAGGAGGTGTTTCCTGTGGCTCTAGGGAAGCAGAGGGGTGAGGGCTGCACAGGTGAGAAGGGTCGGAAAGTGGAGAGGCAGGGCTGGGTGTGGGCGAGGCAAGGAAAGCAAAGCCATCCTCTGGGAGTTGTGTAGAGACAACAGCCAGTTCATCACTTAGTCAGGCACAGCCTGGCTTCTGGTGCTGCTCCAAGGCGTGGACATCTCAGTAGGAGGCAGACAGCAGGGAACGGAGCTGGGATAGCCTGGGACCGAGGACATAGCTACTGGGAGCAGAGTTGCTGCAGACGCCTCTTCTTCTGGGTTGCTAAAGATATTCGAAATTTGTGAAACTTCAAATTTCCCTCCCTAGCTCATCAGAGGGTTTCCAAATGTCACCTGGGTTACAGCACCAGTTCGCTCCATGCTGGGGGATTCTAGGAGGCACATTCCCCCAGGCACCTTTCTCACATACATCTGGCTCTGTCCCCGAATGACAGAGGAACACTTAGAGCACTCTCTGTCAGCCAGATGCTGTACGCCCAACTCTGCCAGCAGCCTTCCGCACAGAATTATCACCTCTACTATACTCAAGAGGCAGAGAGAGAAGGCCACGTGCCCTGGGACATGGGGCTGATGAGAACTGGACAGGACCGGAGCCAAACAAAGAAGAGAAAAAGTCATCTCTGGGAGTGCTTGGCACTCAATGGGAGTTTGAACAGGTGCGGGGTGGGGGCATTATACCTTTCACCTGCTGATGTCTTCTTGTTCAACCCCCTACTGTGGGCCAGGGACACAGAGCTGCCCGAGGCAGACCACGTTCCTGCTCGCGCTCAGTGGTGTTTTCTGTTCCACCCAAGACAAGAACTTAGCAAGTGGCAGGGGCCTGGGCAGAGGCCGGGCGACCCTCAGACACAGGGAATCTGTACTGTTTTTCATCACCGCCACTCCGTGCACCAAGGCTGGACTGAAGTGAGTGCAGCTCTAGGAACAGAGTCTGCTCTCTCTGACTACGGGACACCATATGTGTCCTCACCAGAGAAGGCACTCTCCCTGCTATTCTGGAGGTGGCGCCCAGGAGGCTGGTAAACTCCCAGTATTTGATGTCAACAGAGGGGGTGGGGGTGGGTGCTTCGGGGAGAGTTAAGCAATAGAAAGTTTTCCTTTGTGCTGTTCTCACAGACATTTCTGGAAAGGGTCAGTTTGGAGTGATTTGTCATTTACTCAAGTAGACTCACTGAGAAGCCAGCTCAGATACTGTTAAGCGATGAAACCGTGTACACTTTTCTATGTACCACACCATGGGAAAAACATCAAAGCAGATGGGTCAGGAAATGACGCTGAAGGGATTTCAGAATAAAGTGCCCTTCCCTGTAGGCTAAAGTAACAGAGGAAGGGCATTTCTGGTCCCTCTGAGGCTGGGCTGTGTCTGTGCCATTTGGGCAACTCCTCTAAGCACACCAAAGCTCTTGACATTGCTCCCGACACATGGTGAACCACAAGGTAAAGCTGGTCTATCTAACCACCGCCCAGCCATCAGCCTTGCTGGATATGAGAAGCCTCTGAGGTCAGTGTCTCCAACATTCTCAGGTCTCCACAATCACCAAAGATTATATTTAACTTCTATACCTGGGATCTCTCATCTAGAAACTCCCTTCATCTTCTAAAACCTTGATCAACCATCCCAATCATGCCCCCGATCAAAACTAATGTTTCCCACTCCTGAGTGATTTCTGTTTCCTTTCCATATTTCACACAGCTGTGATCCGGGTGACTCACCGTTATAGTTTATATGTCCATCCGTCTGTCTCTCCCATTGGGCAGCGTGTGCCTTCACGCAGGCACCTCCCATTCATTTCACTTCCTTGGGAAGTAGCAACACGTGGATGGTCACCATCGGTGGTCTCTACGGGGCATTTCCCCGCAACCAAGGACACCTGACATTGTCTGGAGATATTTTGGGTTGACACCTACAGGGCCGGGGAGGAGGAAGGCTTTGAAGATGGTCGTCCCCAGTTAAGCATCACCCACTGTGTCAACTAAAGCATTTGCTGTGCTCGGTAATCAGCACTTCGGATCTGTCACAAATTGTATTTTGGTTCTCAAATGTCTGTGGCACCTCTGTGGAAGGATGACACTTCCCCATCCCTGAAGACTGGCTTTGGCGGATGAGATGGGAGCCTGTCTCAGATGTGCTTGGGGCCCCACTTGCAGCCAACTGCTAGCGTGTATCTCATGTCTGGGGGCTTCTCAGGAGCTGGGAGGCTACTCTGCCTGTGCCCACTCAGGATGGGGGGCCTAAAGCTCCCAAGCAGTAGCCTCCAACCAGTCACTGGTTGTGTAAGTAGACCAGCTCCCTTGTTCCTCAAGAGGACAACTCTGAGGCTTGTGATCAGGCCTGTTTTCCAGAATTTCCCCATGGGATTAAACTTGAGTCGTAACCCACACTCTGCTGCCTGTCTTCCCTTCCCCGTCTTACTTCTCTTCTCCCTCATAGGCATTTCTTGCACCTCTCAAATGTCGTGAGTTCAAATCCTTGTCCTAGAACCTGCTCCTAGAAACTCAAACCAACACTGAACAAAAGTGACATATGTGGCTTCCAAGCAGAAGCATTAGGGATTGTCCCATGGTTCTGATGTTACTCTTCCTGTCTGCTACAAGAGGGTGGGGGAAGAGAGGGGGACAGGGAGGAGTACGCTCCTTTAGCCTGGGTCCCGATCGAAGAGGACCTGCAGCTGGCCTGCAACTGACACGTAATAGATGAAGGAACAAACTCTCATTGCTGGAAGCCACTGAAATTTGGGGTGGTTATGACTGAAGCAGAGCCTAGTTAAAGCTGTCTCATACAGGGCTTCTCACTTGTAAGAGGACCTTCCCAGCTGGCTCTATTATGGCAGACCCTGGCTATTTAACTCCCAAATCATACTCATCTCAGGGCAAAACTCATAGGATAATTGGAGACATTTACATCCTTCCCCTAGGTTGCCTTGTGCGTTGCTGGGGAATTGATGAGCACCTCCTCACCAGTAGATTTGACTCTGTGCTGTCTGGGTCTTACCGTGGATCAGGCCAGGCCTGCTGGCTATTGTAGGAAAAGAGACTAAAGATGAGGAGCTTGGCGCAGAATTGGACAAAAGCATTAGTCACACCGCAGTTGCTCTCAGCCCAGGTGACCTTGGGGAAATCCTTTCTCCATCTGGAGCCTCGGGTTTCTAATGCAGGTTCTGACCCCCAGGTCTAAGCTCCAGCCCAGCATTCTTGGTTCCATGAAGACCAAGGCAAACTGGCTTTTCTCAAACCCCTACTTTATCCACCAGCCCTCAGAAACAGGCTAAATTCATTCCTAAAATTCTAGGGGAAAGACTAGTTTATCCAATTCATTCCTTTTCTCCCATTAACAAGTCAAAAGAGAGAGCTGCCTTCTCCTTTCCCTCTGCCTTCGGCATAATCCACGCGCTGCTACCAGCTGAAAACCACTCCCAGGCTGTCACTGCTCCTCTCCGAGTTGAGTCATTCACATTGAGCCTCCGCTATTTTTGCCCTATCTGAAAACCACCTCCACTGCTGTTTCCTTAGTAATGTTTAACACTGGCTGATTCTTTGCAGTTCAGTAAGTGTATTCTAAGAGAAAATTTTACCCTATTACTGTCAATGAAAAACCAGTATCACTTGCCACAGATAGGAGGTGGGAATAAAAATTCATAGGACAAAAAACCTCCATTTTTTATTGCATTCTAGCTAGATATCATTGTCTGCTGAAGCCTCTGCCACCTGCTCTGTCTTTGTTAAAAAGAGAGATTAGAAAGTATTAGGACAGTGTTAAAGGCACAACAGCACCTGAGGTTTGATCCTTGTCATAACCAGAAAGACTGAAAGAGAGTTGAAAAGGGAATAATTTCCTTACCATGTGACACAAAATGACTTAGCTGCTCAGCACTGCACTCCCATCATCTCATCATCTCAGGTGTGCCCTAACCTCATCCTTCATTTCATCAGGGCATCCTTTTCCTGAACTGAGTCAGCCGTTCTCATCGTTTTCCTGAACTGAGTCAGCCGTTCTCAACCTATGGGTTGCAATACCTTTTTATCAATGAAATTACATTGCGGTATTAGGAAGTTTGAGAACCACTGCACTGAGTACAGCCATATGGTCTCCCCGGATCCAGTACAGTTGATGGACAACATGGCTGATTGACAACACAGATTTAACAGCCTGTCAGATGCAGCTGTCTTATCTAAGACCACTTGGAGAAGGTTTGGGTCCTGTTCTTTCACTTCCTAGCAGTGTGACTGGCAAAGTCACTTAACCTCTCTGAGCTTCTCCTTCCTCATATGCAAAGTCGATCCCAATAATAATCCTTGCCTCCTAAAGTTAAGCCTCAAAATATCTTTGGCTTGCAGTCCTGCTCAACCATTTATGGCTGTCATTATTACTGATTATCATCAAATCAGTATGGTAGCTATTTCGACAACCATTTACAGATGAAGAAAGTAAGGCCCAGGGGAATCAGCTATCAAGGTCACACAGTCTGGCTTTTCCCACTCTCCTAGGCACCTGTCCTAAGGATCAGCGAGGGTTGTCATCTATATGTTAAGACAGGTATTTTTATCTCTGCCCTGTTTTGGTTTATTTTCCTAACTCTGCAGGTTTGTTTAGTTGCCTCCCACTAAAACAGAGAAAGCACTGGTGCATGGACCCAGGCCACCAGCTGGAGCAGACTCAGGCCCCATTGTGACGCACCTGCCATGTCTGTGGCCTCCAAACCATACCAGTTTGCCCCGGGATTTGCCATTCTGTGGAAGAAAGTACATGAGGGCAGAGGGCCCATCAATATCACCTGGAGATGGTGGAAGTTGATTCTTCTCATCTTCAATCAAGAGAAAATACTGGGGTCATTACTAAGAAAATCATAAAATAAATCCTAGGTCCCCACATGCACAGACGTTTCCAAACAATTGCACATTACAAAGCTTTCATTAAAGGAGAAACATCTATTTCCTGAGTTATTTACTTTTCAATTAATAAAAAACAAAATATCTCTTTATGAAATGTTAAAAAAAAAACTACCACGTGGAGAAGCATCACCATGCAAGTGCCCTGACGTTTGTGTCATGATGGAGGGGAGTGTGGACAACACGTTCCCACGCCTTCCTCTCTCCAACGTTCCATTGCTACACGCCTCACCTGATTGTAAGTAAACTCTACGTTAGCTCGCCACCTGGACAGAATACTTTAAAATTATAGAGAAGCACGAGTCTGGGAGAAAGCAGACTTCCTGTGTTGCCTGCCTTCCCTCCTTGTGTCCCTCCCTGGTCTTAAAACACCAAGTCCTGCCCCGGGTTGGACAGTGTATGAGCCACAGAAATAACACATCTGAGTAGGGTTTCCTTCCGCAGCATCACCCCAGAGACTGGAGGCTTTAGAGACCAAGCTAATCGGGGGTCTTTTGCCACGTACCATATTTTGCCATGTGTAATGCGCACTTTCTTGCCCAAATTTTTGAGGGAAAAATAAGAATAACATGGATAGTACTAATTCTGTGTGTATACATGTTTTAAATTATTTTATTTATGCTTATATGTTAAAAATGTAACATTACCTTAAAAAATAAATGCTGAAATTCCTTTATAATACAAGTACCTAAATATAAATAAATAAGAATTTGAATTAAAAAATTAAAACAAAAGATTTTTTTCCCTGAAAGTGTGGGCCGAAAATGTGGGTGTGCATTTTACCCAGAAGCACATTAAACACAGCAAAGTATGAGAACTCGAGGTGTAGGGGGGAGCGTAGACACTTTTTTGGCATAAATATTACAAGTTTTATTTTAGCAGCACCGACTTATAGGTTCTCCATCCTTAGGCTAAAATCAGCTTACCAGGCTCAAGGTTCCCCATGAAAAGCCTCAGAGGTAGGAAAATAAGTTTACACAAAGGTGCAGAAGGAAAAGTATAGGCTGCCCCCAGGTAGGCTATGCACAGGTGCCAGCAACCATCATCATCACTTATCATGCCTGAAACCATCGGCCAGGCAAGGGCTTTATCCAGAGCAGCCCACGTCACCTCCACAACACCTTCATAGGGAAATACAGTGACCAGCCCCATTTTTCAGATGAGAAAACTGAAAGGCTGGACCTAGGTGACCCAGGCTGAATTCTCAGCTCTCAGAATAGAGCCCAGGTCTGGGTAATCCCAGAGCTCACGCTATTTCTGGAAAGCGGTGAAGGAGGCGTGACCACAGAATATTCCTCCGTCTCTTTCTACCGACTGTTAAACCGTGCTCGGCCATCAGTGCGGGGTCGGGCCTCCTCAAGAAAGGAGTCAAATTCTCTGTCCTGAAATAACTACATAAGTTACTTCAGCTACATAAGTTACTTCAGCTTCCAAGTGGACAAAAATAATGCTGACGTTGGGGTCACTATGGCTCCACGGCCAAGAGAGAGGCCGACTGGTCTTGGCAAATACCTAGCGGCCTGACAGAGGGCATTTATGGGTTGGAGAAGAGGCCCCAAAGTGGGGTGAACATTATCAGGCATTTTTCTGGTCTGGTGAGAGGTAGAGAGGCTGCCACACAGAGTTAAGAGTGGAGCGATGGGCCCTGCAGAGGAGGAGGACAGGGGCAGAAAAGGAGAGAAGGCTTTCCATTTTATGAGTGGCTATCCCACTAGAGGCAGTGGCTGAGGGGACAAATGGATGGGCAGAAGTGAAAGTCCCCAGTGCTGAGCACTCCTCCCAGCATCTCAGAGCTTCTGTGACTTCCCAGGCCAAGAAAAGGACGAGCCACACATGCCAGGTGGCCAAGGAGAAGAAAAGATAGCCAGGAGATAAGGCAGGGGTACACAGGTGATAGGAAGCCTCGCCCTTCCCCTTCAAATCCATCATCCAATTTCCGCGCGGATGTGGCGTCCCCTTCTCCCAGCAGCAGGGTGAGTTTTGAGCTGTTTTCTTGCAGAAGTGATGGGCTGAATGGACTTCCCCGTATCACTTTGCTCTTGTACCTCTAAGCCTACTGGTGACTCTCAGTGACACACGCTTGCTTCATCCGTCCCAAGCACCTCATCTTGCCCCACATGCCACTGAAACTTCCAATGCAGTCCCATTTCCCTGCTTCCTGTCATTTTATCCACCATCAGGTTATCACCTTCCCTCATCACTCTGACATGGCCCCAACTCGGCCATAGTCACGTACCCTCCCTCCTTGCTGACCTGGACAAGTGCCCCCTGTAGTCTAACTGGGCCTCAGGATTGGGCTTACCATCCACGCCATCCCTGTCCTATGATGACTTTGGTGGCCAGTGTTACTGGGCAGAGTCTACGTCAGTGCAGCAAAGGGAGGGTGACCGGCCCCTGTAGAAGCTGAACCTGAGTCTGTGGCCTCATTTTTCTTAGTACCGTCAGGCAAGGGCCCATGCCAGGGATGCCTCAAAATCTTTGCAGAGGATGTTCCTGTAGCCTCATTGAATGTTTTTAGGAGTTGGCAACATCCACAATGATGCTTGAGACACCCACTATGGTC
This sequence comes from Nycticebus coucang, assembly GCF_027406575.1. Classification (NCBI taxonomy): domain Eukaryota; kingdom Metazoa; phylum Chordata; class Mammalia; order Primates; family Lorisidae; genus Nycticebus; species Nycticebus coucang. The sequence goes on along the minus strand of NC_069793.1, from coordinate 29,476,480 downwards.
ACTTCAGTCCTTTTCCAAACAGTCAGAAGCACAACCAGCTGAATGAATGGGCCGACTTCTTGCCACTCAGAGGGCTCAGAGGGCTCTCAAGCAACCCTGCGCTTCCCCCAGGAGCCTGGGGCAAATAGGATCTCAGGCCTCAACCAGATCTGAGGAATGAGAATCGGCATTTCTAACCGAATCCCAGATGGGTCTTATATACAGAAGAGTCTTTAAGTAAGAAGCACTCCTCTACTCCATCTTGAAACTCACTCCACCAGGATGCAGGTCTAAAATTTCTTAAATTGGAAAAGCAAAAACAAAATGAGAGCTGTCAGAGCTATGAAGCCACCAATAGTCAGGGGAGTGCGCGGAGGAGCCGTGGGGTCTGGCTCCCCCTTCAGCCATGATGCCTGGGACACGGTCCGCAGCTGCAGCCGGCAGTGAGCGAGCAAGAGCTTTGGAGAGAAAGCAGAGGAGGGATGGAGGAAATGCGTCTGGTAAAGAGGAACCCCTTGGCACACCTCGTAGCAGCCCATCCCTGCTCTCTGCTCTCCGCACCAAGATCCGATGCATCTTCCAGTTGTTTTCAGCTGGACCCAAACTCTCATTTTATACCAAACTGTCAGCGGCTCACACCACCGAGCAGACAGCTTCATTCTGTTCTGTTCTCCTGGGGTGTGGGCATGGTACTCGTCCCCCCTTTCTCCTCCCTTGGTGGCTCTGGGGCCCAAGCATGCAGCCCACATCAAAACTCCCTGAGCTAGATTATGAACTGTTTTCTTTCTTTTAGTATCTCCCAAGTACACACTTCGTACAATTTATTTG